>NC_137163.1:38541615-40941615 GCF_951394435.1 Stenella coeruleoalba | reverse complement strand
TTGGGTTATTAACCTAAACCTTTCTACATATTAATGATATGATAGCTACTGTTTATTGAATTTTTTAATTAAAAAAAAGAAAAGTGTAAAGGACAATGTTATAATACTTGTCATATCTATTTCAGATCAAGTTTTTAGAGAAAATAATGTTACAGGTATATCAGAAATTCTTTTTCCCTAGTCCCATTACTCTCCCTCCCTAGCTGTTGGCAACTAATATCATGAATTTGTGTGTATCCTGATTGTGTTGTTTATTTTATTTTACACACACACAAGCACACACACATACAATGGATCTCTGTTACATTAGTTGCCCCTAATGAAACACATTTTCCAGAATTCACACCATTCAGTAGACCCCTCCCTTGAGTCTGATCCGGCCTGTAAGTAGTAGAAATGATGCTGGGTCATTTCCATGTCTAAGCTTTAAGATGTCCAGCTGCTTCCTCTTTTGCACTCTTGGGAGCCCTGACCCACCATGTAAGAAACCCGGCCTATCTGAGAGACCACATGTACATACCATGTGTAGTAGCTACATGGAGAGGGTGAAGTCCCAAAACGACATGGAGAGAGAAAGCCCAGCTGTCCTGAGCCCCTGCTGACTCAGCTCCAGCAGACCTGCCAGCCACCAAATGACTGACCAGCAGAACTGCCTAGCTGAGCTGAGCCCAGATTGCAGAACTGCAGCCAAATAAAGTGTTTATTGATTTAAGCTACTAAGTTTTAGGGTGGTTTGTTATAAAGCAATAGATAATCAGAACATATGTGTTCATAAACAACATTATTTTATGTGGCTTTTTTTAACATGAGTGTTATCAGTGTACATAACATTGTGAAATTTGCTTTTTCTCAGTCAACATTATGCTTTTAGGTTTATTAATATTAAATCCATAGATCTAGTTCATTCATTTTAATACTGTACATTCCATTTTATAAGAAACACAATTTGTTTTGAAAATTGGGTTGTTTTCAGTTTTTCTCTATCACAGACAAAGAAGTAATGGGCATTCTTATGTAGGTCTCCTTGTGCTTATGTTTGAGAATTTTTCTAGTTTAAATATCTAAGTGTTATTGAAGATTTTCCATGTACTGGGCACTGTATTACTAAAACAAATCTTTTAGGTAGCCAATATTATCCCCATGTTACAAATGAAGAATCTGAGACTCAGAAAAGTTAACTGGCTTAAGGTTACATAGCAAATAAGTTATAGAACTAGGATTTTATTGGGTTTATCTGACTCCAGAGCCTACATCCTCAACTTGTATGGTGTTCTGTATAAAAGTATCCTGTGGGGCGCTTCCCTGGTGGCGCAGTGGTTGAGAGTCCGCCTGCCGATGCAGGCGACACGGTTCGTGCCCCGGGTCCGGGAAGATCCCACATGCCGCGGAGCGGCTGGGCCCGTGAGCCATGGCCGCTGAGTCTGCGCGTCCGGAGCCTGTGCTCCGCAACGGGAGAGGCCACAACAGTGAGAGGCCCGCGTACCGCAAAAAAAAAAAAAGTATCCAGTGGATCTATGTCTGTTGATTTTGTTTCTTCACCAGAATTATAAATCCTTTGAGGGTTTATAATTACAATACTATTAATAATGATGATAATAATAATAGCTACAACTTATTAAGTACTTACTATGTGCCAGGTGCTGTGCATAACATTTGAAATACTATTTAATTTCATTTAATCTTCACACAAACTGATGATTGAGGTACTATTCCCGTTTTAGAAATGAGGAAACTGAATTTAAATAGCTTACCCAGAGTCATACAGATAGACAAAGGCCTAAACAGAAACAAATCCAAGTTCTGCAGGGCTTGGGGCTTATACAAGCTGGAAGAGGGAGGCTCTCTTCAAGAAAAAGAATTCAAATATACAAATACAAAATTAGGTATCAGAGTGAATATGCCAAATGAAAATAGAAAACCACAACTAATTACTTGAGTCCCAGGTATGCAAGTCTCTTTCTTCTGAGGTGGCTTTGGAAAATTTCCCTGAGAAGCTCACAGAGAAAATGCTCCCTCGTTGCTATCTGGCTTCCCCTCACCATCTAGAACACTCTGCAACTCCCTTCACTCACAGGGGCTGTAATAGGGAGAGGCTCTGAGGTTGAACCAGCATTAGCTCATGATGTCTACCTCTGGGCAGAGATGGGGCTTAATCTGGTCTCTACTCTTCTCCAAAGCCCAGATCTCAGGCACCATTTTGGATTCAGACAGTCCAGAGGGCCTGGCATAGGTGCTCAGTACATACTAGGGAGCCACACTCTTGCATGGCTCCCTCATGTCACAGTTAAGTTTCTTCCCAGTAGCTATTACTACCAACAGTTATCTTATTTGTGTATTCCTATGTCTATTGGCTGCTTGTTCCACTAGAACATAAACTCCATGAGATCAGGGACCTTGTCCACCTTTCTTCCACACTGTATCCCCAACATCTAGGATGGTGCCTAGGCCTCATTCATAGTATAAATAAACATCTGTCGTGTAAATGGGTAAATAAATATTAGCTGAATAAACAAATCAAAATTCTTTTGGATTACAATAGCTCAAAGCTTCGAGAAGTCATACAGAAAAAGGTTTGTAATGGTTTGTAGTTTTTGAAACAATGAGTTCACATAACCTTCTTAAAAGCACATTCATACTTTGCACAAATCATGCATTATATTAAACTCATTTTCTATCAAAATGTTCAATATTTCAAATCCCAGATGTGATCCACAGTTCTTGAGCAAGTGTCATTATCTTTCCTCTATAGTAATTACAATAAGTTTGCAATCTAAAATAAAAATATTTGAGAATTATCTTTATTAACACGGTAATCAAAAAGTCACACCACATATATTTTGGGAATCAACAGACATCTAAAAGAACTAGCAGTAGTAGCTTCTTTTTCCAGTGGAGGAATGTCAGTTTTGCCCCTTCATGGATGATTTATCCTAACAAATCATTAGGAAATCAAAATAAGGAGAGATGTTCGTTTCTAGACTATGAATCATATGAGAAAATTGCAGAAACTCTGTGTTTTATATCTTTTCACACTGGTCTACTTGACTATTTCATTTTTTATCTTCATTTCACATTTAACTAACATGATTAAAATTCAAAATAACAAACTTGTTTTCTTAAATTACATAATTGTTACTGAGGAAAAATTATAGACTATAATGAAGTTACTGTGTGAGATAAATATCTGAGGTTAAAATGTCTTTTGTTTCCTGTTCTTCCATTAAGTATGGAAAAAAATATCCTCAGAGTAACCATAATTAATGTTTCATTGGGCATGGTTCACTTGCCTGTTGACCTTCCAAGCATCCCACAAGTCTCTGTTTCTGTTTTTTTTTGGTTAACAAGATTTCCAAATCTTCAGCCAGTATTGTGATGAGATTTAAGAGCATACTTCCAATATCAATTTATTTATATTGCTGTCAAATGTATGTGTTGGGATAATTAACTGACCATCTGAGAAAATTTAATAGAGATCTCACTCCTTACACCACAATAAATTCCAGTAGAACCATACACTTAAATAGAAAAAAAAAGAAAAGAAAAGAAACCACAAAAGTCCAATAAAAAAACATAGGGAACTTCTACTTCTTGTAATAGTAACTTAGGTAATTCAGTTGACTGTCCTCTTAAGAACAACAAGGCAAAATATTTTTAAACACATACCTAGTATAGGATCCAACTATTCCACTCCTAGATATTTGCCAAAGAGGAATAAAAGCATATGTCCACACAAAGACTTTTACATGAATGTTCATAGCAGTTTTATTTGTAAGAGCCCAAAACTGGAAACAATCCAAATGTCTATCAATAGGTGAATGGATAAACAAATTGTGGGTATATATACACAGTGGAGTACTACTCAGTTTTAAAGACCCAAATGTAAGGCCAGACACTATCAAACTCTTACAGGAAAACAAAGGCAGAACACTCTATGACATAAATCACAGCAAGGTCCTTTTTGACCCATCTCCTAGAGAAACGGAAATAAAAACAAAAATAAACAAATGGGACCTAATGAAACCTAAAAGCTTTTGCACAGCAAAGGAAAACATAAACAAGACGAAAAGGCAACCCTCAGAATGGGAGAAAATATTTGCAAATGAAGAAACTGATAAAGGATTAATCTCCAAAATTTACAAGCAGCTCATGCAGCTCAATAGCAAAAAAACAAATAACCGAATCCAAAAATGGGCAGAAGACCTAAATAGACATTTCTCCAAAGAAGATATACAGATTGCCAACAAACACATGACAGGATGCTCAACATCACTAATCATTAGAGAAATGCAAATCAAAACTACAATGAGGTATCACCTCACACCAGTCAGAATGGCCATCATCAAAAAATCTACAAACAATAAATGCTGGAGATGGTGTGGAGAAAAGGCAACCCTCTTACACTGTTGGTGGGAATGTAAATTGATACAGCCACTATGGAGAACAGTATGGAGTTTCCTTAAAAAACTAAAAATAGAACTACCATACGACCCAGCAATCCCACTACTAGGCATATACCCTGAAAAAACCATAATTCAAAAAGAGTCATGTACCACAATGTTCATTGCAGCTCTATTTACAATAGCCAGGACATGGAAACAACCTAAGTGTCCATCAACAGATGAATGGATAAAGAAGATGTGGCACATATATACAATGGAATATTACTCAGCCATGAAAAGAAATGAAATTGAGTTATTTGTAGTGAGGTGGATGGACCTAGAGTCTGTCATACAGAGTGAAGTAAGTCAGAAAGAAAAACAAATACTGTATGCTAACACATATATGTGGAATCTAAAAAAAAAAAAAAAGGTTCTGAAGAACCTAGGGGCAGGACAGGAATAAAGACACAGACATAGAGAATGGACTTGAGGATACGGGGAGGGGGAAGGGTAAGCTGGGACAAAGTGAGAGAGTGGCATGGACATATATACACTACTAAATGTAAAATAGATAGCTAGTGGGAAGCAGCTGCATAGCACAGGGAGATCAGCTTGGTGCTTTGTGACGACCTAGAAGGGTGAGATAGGGAGGATGGGAAGGAGACACAAGAGGGAGGAGATATGGGAACATATGTATATGTATAGTTGATTCACTTTGTTATAAAGCAGAAAATAACACACCATTGTAAAGCAATTATACTCTAATAAAGATGTTAAAAAAAATAAGAATAAAAAATAAAAAGGAGTGAACTACTGACATATGCAACAACTACTGATGAGTCTTAAAATAACTATGCTGGGTAAAAGAATACAGACAAAAAGAGTAAATACTTTCATCCTTTCGTTTAAATAAAATTCTAGAAAATGCAAACTAGTTTTCAGTGATAGAAGGTAGATCAGTGGCTGCCTGAAGATGGGGCGTTGGAAGGTGGAAGAGGGTAGGGAAGGAGGGATTACCGAGGGACATGAGAAAACTTTTGGCGGTGATAGATTCATCATTTTGATTGTGGTAATGATTTCTTGGTTATATACATATGTCAAAACTCATCAAATTTTACATTTTATATATGTGCAGTTTACTGTATGTGGACTATACCTTAATAATTAGCTAAGCAATAGTTAAAACAATGACTTCAATAATATACCTTGACAAAATAAGTGATAAAGTAAACAGAATCTGGCAAGATTTATCAAGAAAAAGAAGAAAAGTAAAAAATAAATAAACTAGGAATGAAAAAGGGGTCAGAAGTATAAAGAAAGTAGATATCAAAAATCATAAGAAATATACAACGTTATGCCAATATATTTGAAAATGACACTTTTAGAAAAATTTTACTTGCCAAAACTGACTCAAGGTGAAATTTTTTTAAACCTGAATAAACTAACAACCATTAAAGTGTTTCAGTGTTTTAAAAATCTACGCCTCTTGAACACATACACACACACGCGCACACAGACACACCACAAAAGCCAAACCTAAAGAGTTTCACAGGCAAGTTCTAGCAAATACTCAAAGAACAGAGAGTCTCATTCTTGTGTTCCAGAGAATAGAAAAGACGAATTCTGCAGTTCATTTGACAAAGCTAATGTGACCATTCTACTAAAACAAACTTAGGAGATTATGAAAAAGGGAAATTATGGGCTAATAACATTTATGAATATAAATGCAAAAGTCCTAAATAAAATGCTTCTTAAATTCTGAGTGTATTAAAAATTCCTCTTTACTGAACTGTGTTTATTCTAGGAATACAAATATGGTTTAATATTAAAAAATTTATTAGTGTACTTTACCTCATTAAAAAACAAAAAAAGTTATAAGTCTTTCAACAGTTGGAGAAAATGCATTGATATAACTGAAAATCCATTCATAATTTTTTTAAATCATAGAAAACTAAGAATACAAAGGAATATCCTCAATCTGAGAATAGGAATCAATCAAATTCAAACATCTTATTTGATGGTAAATGATAGATCTATTCCCTTTAAAGTAGAGAAAAGTAAAGGATGCCCATTAGCACTGATTCTATCCTACAGTGTACTGGAAGACCTTGTAAAACAAGAAAAAATAAGGGTTACAAATAAATAACAAAACTGTCATTACTCACAGATGATATGCCAACAGACAAGCCAAAAGAACTTACAAACTATTAGAGTTCAGCAACTTATTAGGATACAAGATCAACGGGCACAAATCAATTACTTTCCTATGCACCAGCAACAAACAAGTAGCCATAGTAATTTTTAATAGCATGTTTTTCACAAAAAATAAATACCACCTATGCCAAGGACTAAATCTACAACTTATGTGCAGTATTTTTGTGGAAAAGGTCATAAAACAATATTGAAGGACACAAAACACAATTGAAGGGTTAAATAAATGGAAAAAGATGTGATATTCATAGATGGGAAGCCCCCACATCATCAAGAGAGCAAGTCTCCCAAAATGAATCTAGATAAGTCAGTGCAAATCCAATCAAAATACCAAGACTGTTCTTTGTGCATCTTGACAAGCTAATTCTGAAATTTATAGGAAAAACAAAGGGCCAGAAATAGCCAAAGCATTTTGAAGAAGAACACATTTGGCTATTAAGCTATAGTGAGTAATACAGCTTAGGACTGGTACAGGGACAGCCAAGTATATCCATGAGAGATCACAGAGAGCTCAGAAACAGAACCATAAATATAAAAACTTGATATTTTCAAAGACAGCACTAAAAATCATGGGGAAAGTATCAACTAGTCAGTAAATAGTGTTGGAATAAATAGTGATCCATTAGGGAAAGAAAAGTAAAATTAGATCCCGATTAAACAGCATATACAAAAATAAATTTCAGGTAGATTAAACACTTAAATGTGAAAAGGAAAACATTAAAACTTTTAAACTAAAATATAGAAAAATGTGCTTATGACTTTAGGGTAAGGAAGGATTTTTTTAACCAAAACATAAGTAAACCATAAGGAAAGACTGAATTTAAAAACCTCTGTACAACTGAATCACTTTGTTGTACACCTGAACCTCACACAACATTGTAAATCAACTATACTCCAATAAAGTTAAAAAAATTAAATTAAATTTTAAAATATTTATTGAGCAAAATGATACAAAATAAAAAAAAACTGTACATCAAAGCATACTAGTAACAAAATGACAATACAAACTACTTAAAAGAAGATACTTGCCATGCAACTGAAAAGATCAGTGTCCAGAATATGTAAAGAGTTCATACCAAAAAAATAAGAAAAGCAGAAAGTCCAATGTTTAAAGTGGACAATTCTCAGAGAAAAAAGTCCAAATAGTCAATAAAAATATGACAATATACTCAGTTCCACTTGAAGTTAAATACAATTTCACTAACATACAATTTCACTCCCTCTGAGATTGGCAAAAACCACCTGGAGAGTAATTTTCCCATAAGGATGGAATAGCTTATGGCTGAACAATTGCACTTCTAGACAAAGTCTTGCTCACATGTACAAAGAGACATGCACAAGAATAAATTTGGGAGCATTGCTTATAGTGGAAAAAAATTGAAAACAACCTAAATGTTCATCAATAAGAGAAAAAGTGAATTGTGGTATGTTCATTCTATGAATACTACTCAGCAATTAAAATAAAAAACCAGAGCTACTTGTATCAGCATGGATAATTTGTAAAAGATATGTAGAGTAGAAAGAGTAGGTTGAAAGAATACTCACAGGACTCTAACATTTACATAAAGTTTTACAGCCCACAAAACAATACTATAAAAACTTTATGGACAAATTCAGAATACTATTTCTGGGAAGAGGAATGAGGTCAGAGTAGGGTTCATTGTATTTGTTAGATTTTATTTATTTTTACTTTTTTTATTTAGATTTTATTTCTTAATGAAAACACATCTAAAGTAAACACAGCAAGATGTTATAATAATGTAAAGTTCTGTGATATATACAGAGGTAGTTATTATGATATTGTACTATATATCTTTTTGTATGTTTAAAGTATTTCATAATTTTAAAAAGAAAAAGATTGTATAAACAGATACTGAATAATAGTCTGGTGACAGAGTAATGTTGAGGAAAAAGACAGTAACCAAGGTAATCAAGTCATTAATGAATGAAGACATGTGAATGCATACATGTAACAAGGAAGGGTGGGTGAAAGCAACAGAGAGGGCTATAAGGCACCATTGTCTAATGGCATGTCTTTCACAGGGTCTGGGATGGAAGAAGGAGCAAGCAGCCTATTTATCAACATTAAATTTAAATCCCATTCTTTTTACTCATAGTAGTGGTTTCTCCAGTGCAGGAACCATCAGAGTTCTTTACATAGGTATTAGTTAACAAGCTCTGCTAGCTCGGGGCTCAAATAAAAAGATCTCTGTTGACCAAGATTTCTGCTCATGACCATGGGGCATGACAGTGTTTCTCAAACTGTGGTTGATGGCACAGCACACTGAAATTTCTGAGTCAGTGGTGAAGGAATACGTTGTGGCAGTGCTGCAAGAAGGAGAAAATTGGGTTCTGTTCTGGCTGTTAGGGGATTCGTTCCAAGGGAGACCCCAAAATCCTCTCTGAGACGGAATGAACCTGAGCCATTCTAATTATCAGAGCACTTAGAATTCTCAGTAGAAACAAGTGAAGCTCTGAATCCCAGAAGAGCTTATCTCCTACAGAGAGCACCCCCCTCACCACAACACACCCCCCCAGCAAAATTCAAATTTAGTATTGTCTAAAAACATCTTGCCAGGATTTGTTTATGTTTCCAGGTTTCCATGGATTTTATCTACATTATAAAGTGTACTCCAAACATCAGTTAAAACTGCATTTTTTATTTACTGGAAGTAGAAAATACTAACACTGACCTGTACAGAAAACCTAGAACACAAAATGACTCCACTGGCACTTTTAGCAAAGTAGAAATCTTAAGCTGTTTTATGGCATTTTGTGGGTGTGTCCAGCCAGCAGGCCTACTAACAGCCAAAGAAACAATAGAATTATAGCATCTCAGATAAGAAACTTATCTTACTCCCCAGAGAAAACAAATAAACATTCCTCCAAGAAGTAAGAAATCTCAGAACCATTGACATTGTTTTACTTAAGATTTGGAAAGGGACTTTCCTGGTGGTGCAGTGGTTAAGAATCCTCCTGCCAATGCAGGGGACAGGGGTTCCATCCCTGGTCCGGGAGGATCCCACATGCCATGGAGCAACTAAGCCTGTGCGTCACAACTGCTGAGCCTGTGCTCTAGAGCCCGCGAGCCACAACTACTGAGCCCATGTGCCACAACTACTGAAGCCCATGTGCCTGGAGCAGGTGCTCCACAATAAGAGAAGCCACTGCAATGAGAGGTCCATGCACCACAGCGAGGAGTAGCCCCCTCTCACCGCAACTAAAGAAAGCCCATGCAGAGCAGTGAACACCTGATGCAGCCAAAAAAAATAAATTTATTAAAAAAAAAAGATTTGGAAAGACTTAAGCACAAAACTAAGCCTAAAGATGTCAGCTCAGAGAAACAAAACATTACAACTAAAATTTGGGGATGAAGATGGACGTAGGCCATTTTTTAGAAAGACTGTATTTAAGTAGCTGCAAACTGGGGTTTCTTAATATAATTTAGAAAGGGGCCGAGTTGTTAGAAGGTGTTCAAAGATTGACTGGTGCAAAAAGAAGAAAAGGAAGAGGGTCAGGGACAAGAGTACAGAGGGAGAGGGACAGGGAGAAGAAACTGTCCTAGACAAGGACATATAACCAGGCTTGTTATTAAAAAATTATAGTGGTTTTCTGGAGTGATAAGATCTTCTTTCCAATTTTTTAAAATACATTTGTATTACTATTAAAATGGACTAAATAGAGAATGAATAACTAAAAAACAATGTCAATGGCTCTACATAGCTTTAAAAGCTGAAACTAAAATTAATGGAAAAGAGCAAAAAATCAAAAACAAGTCAAGTACAAATTTTAAGCCAAATGGGTGAACTTTCCATTCATATGTCAAGATTTATTACACGGTTATGTTATTTAAAAGAATGTAATATTTCTTCAGGGTTAGGCTAAGGAACCAACATAAAAGAACACAAAATGCAGAACTTATCCATGCAACTGTGAAAACTTGAACTATGACTGAGGTGACATTACATTCTAGTATCAAAGGGAGAAATTTGTTCAACAAGTATTATTAGGACAATTAATTATGCAATCAGAAAAAAAAAACATAGACTCCTATCTCACATCACTTGCAAAAATAAATTCCAGGTGAATTAAAGACCTAAATAGAAAACATGAAACCTGAAACTTTAGGAGAAATTATAGAATCTCTTATGACTCAGGACAAGAAAGAATTTCTTCAATAAATTAACAAGTAAGCAAACAAAACCCACATATTATACAAGAAAATATAGATAAATTTGGCTACTTTAAAACTTAAGAATTCTATACATAAAGAAACAAAGATTGCTAGAAGAAGATCTACTTGTAACTCATACAACTGACAAAAGATTAGTAACAAACCAAAATATTAAACAAATATTAAGTCAATGTTAATATTAAACAATTAAATCAACCTGAGTATTTTCAATCCTACATATCAGTAAGAGGAAGAAAAACAATAAGGAAATGGACAATATAATGAACAGGCAATGTACAGAAGAGGAAATCCAAATGTCCTATTAAACATATGAAAATATATCTATGCTTATTGGTAATAAGGAAATTAAGAAATGAAATAAGATTGCAGTTAACATTCATTAGACTAGAAACTTCAAAGTCTGTGCTATGGTCTCAATGTTTGTATCCTCCAAAATTCATATGTTGAAATTCTAACCCCCATATTAGGAGGTGGAGTCTTTGGGAGTGATTAGGTCATGAGGATGAAACCCCTACAAATTGGATTAGTGCCCTTATCGGAGACTACAGAGAGTTCTCTGCTCTACACTACGTAAGAGTACAATGAGAAGTCAATAGTCCACAGTCCCAAAGAGGCCTCTCACCCAAATCAACCATGCTGGCACCCTGATCTCAGACTTCTAGCCTCCAGAACTGTGAGAAATAAATGTCTGTTGTTTATAAGCCACACAGTCTATGGTAGTTTGTTATAGCAGCCTGAACGACGAAGACTGTCAGTGCCAAGTGTTCACAAGGATGTGGAGCAACAAGAGTTCTAGTACACTGCTGGAGTACACCTACTCTCCAGAGCAATCTGGAAACATCTAGTAAAGATGAAGATGTGAAGCCAATCCACTTCTATTATGTACTAGTATTTTCAGTGCAGAAATGTATGTAATTGCAGAAGAATTAGAAACAACTTAAATATCATCAACAAGAGAATAGATTTGTTAACCCAAAGTTAAGATGAAAGAACAAAAGATACATCTGTCAGCATGGGTAAATCTCTAAAACATATTTTTGAGTGAAAAAAGACAATTTGCAAACATATATATACACACACTCACATATATGTATATACACATACATACATTTACTTATTCTAATATATACATATTTCCCATGAAATTTTAAAATAAGAGAAAATAGTTCTCTTAGAAAACATAGTGTTTATGTTACATAAATATGAAGTAAGAGCATATGAACGTTTATAAAAATGTTAAACTTCAAATTTTGACTCAAAGAGAGAAAAAGGGGAATAGGGTTAGAGGCAGAGAGCAGCCTTCAACAGTATCTGTACTGTTTTCTTTCTTTTAAAAAAAGCTGCAACAAATATGGCAAAATGCTAAGATTTGAAAGAGATAGGCAGTGGGTACAATTCATCTAACAAATATTCATATAGAACGTGCTGGGCACTGCTGCCGGTGAGCAGCATGAACAGGACAGCCAAGTCTCCCCCCAACACATAACTTACAATCCATAGCAGGAAACAGACCACGTAAATATAAAATCAATATTTATGTCAGATAGTAAGTGCTATAAAGAAAAATAAAGCAAAATAAAAAGTTATGGGGGTGGGGTACTATTTAAAAAGTGAGGTTATACACACCTACGGTCAATTACTTTTCAACAAAGGAGGGAAGAATATATAATGGAGAAAAGACAGTCTCAGTAAGTGGTGCTGGGAAAACTAGACAGCTGCATGTAAATCAGGAAAGTTAGAACACTCCCTCACACTATACACAAAAATAAACACAAAATGTCTTAAAGACTTAAATATGAGACATCATACCATAAAACTCCTAGAAGAGATCATAAGCAAAACATTTTCTGACATAAATCATAGGAATGTTTTCTTAGGTCAGTCTCCCAAGGCAATAGAAATAAAAGCAAAAATAAACAAACAGGACCTAATCAAACTTATAAGTTTTGCACAGCAAAAGAAACCATAAACAAAATGAAATGATAACTTACAAAATGGGAGAAAATATTTCCAAATGATGTGACTGATGAGAGCTTAATTTCCAAGATATACAAACAGCTCATACAACTCAGTAACAAAAAAAACCAACAACCCGATCAAAAAATGGGCAGAAGATCTAAACAGACATTTCTCCAAAGAAGACATACAGATGGTCAATAGGCACATGAAAAGATGCTCAACATCGTTAATTATCAGAGAAATGCAAATCAAACTACAATGAGGTATCACTTCACACCAGTCAGAATGGCCATCATCAAAAAGTCTACAAATAACAAATGCTGGAGAGGGTGTGGAGAAATGGGAACCCTCCTACACTGTTGGTGGGAATGTAAATTCGTGCAGCCACTATGGAGAATAGTATGGAGGTTCCTTAAAAAACTAAAAATAGAGTTACCATATGATCCAGCAATCCCACTGTGTATATATATATATATATATATATATATATATATATATATATATATATATATATATATATATATATGTGTGTGTGTGTGTGTGTGTGTGTGTGTGTGTATTCCATTATACAATTTTTCATTTTAGGAGTTTGGGATTAGCAGATACAAACTACTAAATATAAAATAGATAAACAATAAGGACCTAATGTACAGCACAGGGGACTATATTCAATATCTTGTAATAAGCTATAATGGAAGGGAGTCTGAAAAAGAATATATATATATATATCTGAATCACTTTGCTGTACACCAGAAACTAACACAACATTGTAAATCAACTATACTTCAATTATAAAAAAAAAAGCGTGAGGGACTTCCCTGGTGGTCCAGTGGTAGAAAATCTGCCTACCAATGCAGGGGATGCAGGTTTGATCCCTGGTCAGGGAACTAGGATCCCACATGCTGCAGGGCAACAAAGCCCGCGTGCCACAGCTACTGAGCTCGCACGCCTCAACTAGAGCCCGCGTGTTACAAACTACAGAGCTCACACGACCTGCAGCCTGCACACCACAACTAGAGAGAGAAAACACACACACCACACTAGAGAGAAACCCAGCACCACAGCAAAGAGCCCGCACCACAACGAAAGATCCCGCGTGCCTCAACGAAGACCCCACGTGCTGCCGCAACTAAGACCCGACACAGCCAAAAAAAATGAATAAAGTAAATAAATTAAAAAAAAAAAAAAAAAGCATGGGATTTCCCTGGTTGTCCAGTGGTTAAGACTCCACACTTCCATTGCAGGGGTAGGGGAACTAAGACACCACATGCCACACGGCACAGCCAAAATTTAAAAGAAAAAAAAAACTTTGGGTGGTTGCTATAAAATATACAAAAATGTTAAAAAAAAATTTTTTTTAAAGTGAGGTTAGAAAGCGACTCTAAGGAGGTGACTTCTCAGCAGAGAAGTGAACTAATTAAAGGAGCCAGCAACGTATTGTTTTCTTTATGTGTTTCCTTTCACATAAAGAAAACAATACGTTTCCTAGGAACATAAAATAAGACATGAATACCTAGAGAGACATCCCATATTCCTGGACAAATACTGTAAATATATCATTTTTCCCCAAAATCAATTGGCAAAATAATTTTAAGACTCATCCAGAAAAATAACTGATATAGAATAATGAAAGAAATATTGAAAAAGAAGCATATTCATCTGATGATGGACACTTAGGTTGTTTCCATCTCCTGGCTATTGTAAATAGAGCTGCAATGAACATTTTGGTACATGACTCTTTTTGAATTATGGTTTTCTCAGGGTATATGCCCAGTAGTGGGATTGCTGGGTCATATGGTAGTTCTATTTGTAGTTTTTTAAGGAACCTCCATACTGTTCTCCATAGTGGTGGATGGACCTAGAGTCTGTCATACAGAGTGAAGTAAGTCAGAAAGAGAAAGACAAATACCGTATGCTAACACATATATATGGAATTTAAGAAAAAAAAATGTCATGAAGAACCTAAGGGTAAGACAGGAATAAAGACACAGACCTACTAGAGAATGGACTTGAGGATATGGGGAGGGGGGAGGGTAACCTGTGACAAAGTGAGAGAGTGGCATGGACATATATACACTACCAAACGTAAAACAGATAGCTAGTGGGAAGCAGCCGCATAGCACAGGGAGATCAGCTCGGTGCTTTGTGACCACCTAGAGGGGTGGGATAGGGAGGGTGGGAGGGAGATGCAAGAGGGAGGGGATACGAGAACATATATATATGTATAACTGATTCACTTTGTTATAAAGCAGAAACTAACACACCATTGTAAAGCAATTATACTCCAATAAAGATGTTAAAAAAAAAGAATCGCATTAAAGGGACGTTTGCTTTACTAAATATTAATAAACCTTGTAAATCCACAGTAATTAAAATACTGTGTCTAAGTTCAAGAGCAGACAAATCATGGGGAGGGGGAAGGGTAAGCTATGACAAAGTGAGAGAGTAGCATTGACATATATACACTACCAAATGTAAAATAGATAGCTAGTGGGAAGCAGCCACATAGCACAGGGAGATCAGCTCCGTCCTTTGTGACCACCTAGAGCGGTGGGATAGGGAGGGTGGGAGGGAGACGCAAGAGGGAGGGGATATGGGATATATGTATACATATAGCTTATTCACTTTGTTATACAGCAGAAACTAACACAACATTGTAAAGCAATTATACTTCAATAAAGATGTTAAAAAAAAAAAGCAGACAAATCAATAGAAAACATAAAAAGTCCAGAAATAAACCTGTAGGATATGGGTGACATATGACATCAATGGGGGAAAACGGATTATTTAAGTGTTGTTATTACAACCAGCCAACTAAAAAAAAAAAATCCAAGTTTTTTCTAAAACTTAGATTCCTGACTCACTCCTCACTTCAAAATTTCAGATGACAAACCAGCAGAAATGAAAGTCACCATCTCTGAATCTAGGTGTTTAACAAAAAACCTAGAATATCATATGTACAAATAATGTATGGCAGATGAATGAATAAGTGAATGAGATAGACCTAGAGCTCCTTACTGAAAAAATGAAAGAAATTCTCTTGCATTATATTATTTGTCTTATTCATTCGTTTCTTCATTTAACTCACATGTATTGCTCACTTGCTTGGTCCATCTATATCTCAGGGTATAGGAATGATTGAAAGCTCAATGTGTCCTTCCAGGTTGATCATATTTCTCCCGTTAAAGGACTCCATCCAGGTCCAGCTTTTGGGCAGACCTCCTTTCATCTACAAGGTCCTGAGCATCCTCGAAACCTCAGTGTTTGTCCCTTCCATTAGAGGAGGCTGGATGTGGTCTGCTGACACTTTACTAACAAAAAGCCTGGTTCTTCTATCTCCTCCTCTTCAGCAGCACTCTAGAGTCAGAACCAGGCTCAGAGGTAGCAAGGCCTGTGGGGCTAGGCCATTCAGAGAGAAAGCAATGTCCAGGTCAAATCATCACTGTCTGACCATGAGAACCTTCTAATCTGGGCCTCCAGGGACATTGATGGGAGTAAGACCCAAGGCTGGCCTTCATCAAAGCTCAGAAACTGCAGACATTTTCAATTTCTCTTTATGAGCACTTCCTCAGCACTTCCTACAACACCCCAAACACTTATTTATCTTCTACTATTTATGGAATAAACACTAATGTTTCCAAGTTTTCAAAGCCATCTGACAGTCAAAGAATTCCTTAATAATTTTTATGAAGGAGAACTGGAAATCCATTACTGGAGCTCTCTCAAAACATTCTCAGTAAAACAAGAGATCTTTCATTCTGTTCAGAGGTCAGTTTATTAAACCTTTATTCATCTTACAGCAAAATCGGAGGTTAATAACTAAGGGGCTACTGATTTCAATGGTCTAGTCCATCAGTTTTTTAAATGTCTGCACACTTTTCACTTAATAATTTACTACCTACCCTCTTCTACCCCCACAGCCTACCGCGAAAAAAGTGAATGTAAACTCTGGCAATAGAAAATGTTCTGGAAAATAATCCTGTCAGTCTTATTGATAGCTAGAATGATTTGCCAATTTTTATAGCTATCATAACAGCAGCCTGTGATTTGAAATCTTATAAAAAAACAGGAAGCTCGTGCTTTAAGATGTGCCTGAAATTCCTAATGCGACGAGAGAAAATTGTGATCTATTGCTGCCACCAGCAGGTCATTCTCACAAAACGATATTCTCCCCTTTGCTCTTGCCTTTGTTTCCAACTCATCTACAGATATTTCTTGAATACCAGATTCTTTAATCAGGATAATTATTACCTAATAATGAATCTCTTTCATGGGTACCCTCAGTAACATTTAAAGTTTTTAAATCTACAGTATATAACATTTTTTTTTCTTCTAGAAATAGGTCTAATCTTTTCCATTGTCATCTATTCCTACTTTCATTTTTTTTCATAAGCTCCCAAATTCTTGCTTTTTTGAGATCATCTTTCTGGTAAGTGTATCTTAATTTGAGAACAAGTGATCTGACTGCTACAAGACATTCCTTAAATTTTCATTTAGCTTGCAAGTTTAAGGCTGGAGAATACAAGTGAGTTCCAAGTCACATTATCCTGGGATTATAACCAGCTTCTACCACTAACTAGCATTGTGCTCTAGGGGAGTATTTAACTTTTCTAGGTCTAAGTTTCTTCCTCTTTAAAATGAAGATAATAATATGTACATCTCAGGATTGTCAAGATGAATAAATGAAATAATGACTATAAAGCATTTAGCAAAATGTCTAGCACATAGTAAGTAATCAATAAATGATTTATAGTTTTTATTACCCGAAAGGGTAAAAATTAAATGACTTCTATACAATCAGAAGCCAAATGAGACAGTTCTGCCTAGACCTCCAGATGGCAGACTCCCAAGCCAGAGCTCTGACCATCACACTGCTCTGATGCTGACTTTATATTTGTCCCTTTAATTTTATGGCTCTGGTTCCCTTGAGATAAGTATAAAAGTGCTGCAAGCATCATTTTAAAAAAATGAAGTCTTTGATAGGCCCAGAATTATACAAACCATTAGGTTCACTGGATGTCCCACTAACACCTGATAACAGCTTTCTTCCCAGTGGATGAGAGAAGTGGTGTTTCCATGGTAATATTTCTTATAAAATACATGTGATTTCTCTCTAAGCTTTGAAATTTCCTTCTTTTGAGGAGTTTCAGAGAAATAAAGCACATATCCATTATTTGTTTCTGTCAAGCGACACCATTAAATATATTCATGGTGGAGTGTAACTAAGAGGGTTGCTCCCCAGTGCAATTAGTGGAAATGATTTCTAGTCTAGGCCAAGACAGTAACCAACGCCACAGAGCTTCCTTGCCTGACACTGGTTGAGACTGATTCCTCGGATGTCTCGCTGAGGAGCTTCCGTGCAGTACAAGACAGGACAACATGAATTCCCATCTAGCCTTGCTCTAAAATATCATGGAGTCAGCAGCTGGGGAAGACCAGAGATGTCAGACAAGGTCTTAAAATATTATCCTGCAACTATATTCTCATTATACCTCCCTTTCTACTTGAACAGTAGCTATTTTGGATTTGCTGTCTCATCAAATGTTAAATTATACGTTAATTATTCCTATCTGCAAATGCATTCTAACAAAGGATTTCCAAAGGCTTTTCCACACTTTGGAGATAAACTTGCTGCATAGAAACTAAATGCTGGAGGTGACTGAGTTTCGGGATGAGGGAGAGAATTTACAGGGTTTGCTTCTTTAACTAACTCTATTAGACTAGAGAGTTTACAAAGGGTCATGGATCATTAGCAAGTGATAGAAAAGTCTGGCTATTAATCTCATCTCCGTGCACAGGCATCAGAGCCTTCTTTGTTGCTTATTCTGGGTTTTTTCCCTTTTTTTGAGGGTCTGAATGAGTAAAGAAAATATTTAATAGTTTGTTTTGAAATTAATCTTCTTTTGGAAGATTAAAGATGAGATGCTTCATCTGTAAGGTGGAAAACACTAAAACCACAAACAAGTATAACATGGAATCCCTCTGTAGGATTAAATGAATGCTTTTTGTTCTTTTTTACATTAATTTATTTTATCATTATCAAGAATTGAAAATTACTGAGCTTTCTCGGCACATGCAGGATCACCCTAAATATAGTCAAAATTCTGTCTCTTTTCTGTTGTTTGATCTTTAAAATAACTTCTAAAAGATGGTTGGGAATCTTTTCATTCAGAATCAAGGTCAGGATGGGCAGTGTTAAGATAAAGAAAACTTGGTCATGGTTACCACAGGGGAAACGTGTTGGGGGAGGCATAAATTAGGAGGCTGGGATTAACACATACACACTACTATATATAAAATAATCGGGCTTCCCTGGTGGCGCAGTTGTTGAGAGTCCGCCTGCCGATGCAGGGAACACGGGTTCATGCCCCGGTCCGGGAAGATCCCACATGCCGTGGAGTGGCTGGGCCCATGAGCCATGGCCGCTGAGCCTGCGCGTCCGGAGCCTGTGCTCCGCAACGGGAGAGGCCACAACAGTGAGAGGCCCGCGTACCGCAAAAAAAAAAAAAAAAAATCTACAAGGACCTACTATACAGCAATGGGAACTCCACTCAATAGTCTGTAGTAACCTATATGGAGAAAGAGTCTGAAAAAGAATAGACATACATATATGTATAACTAAACCACTCCGCTATACACATGAAACCAACACAACACTGTAAATCAACTACACTCCAATATAAAATTAAAATTTTTAAAAAATACAATAAAGATAACTTGGCAATATCTATGATGGAATTCTGATTGTTGTGTCACATATTACCTTAACAATGCCCTGTGAGGTTTACACGAACTTTAGTGTTCCTGTTTCAAAGGAAGAAAAACTAAAGATGCACAAACGATCAAGAATAAGACATACACACGTTGGCTTTCATGTGAATGTTGCTGTTGAATTTAGATAACTGTTAGATCACAGGAAGATCCATCAAAAGAGCCATCTGATGGATGGACCTAGAGTCTGTCATACAGAGTGAAGTAAGTCAGAAAGAGAAAAACAAATACTGTATGTTAACACATATATATGGAATCTAAAAAAAGGTTATGAAGAACATAGGGGCAGGACAGGAATAAAGATGCAGACGTACAGAATGGACTTGAGGACACAGGGAGGGGGAAGGGTAAGCTGGGACGAAGTGAGAGAGTGGCATGGACTTATATATACACTACCAGATGTAAAATAGATAGCTAGTGGGAAGCAGCCGCATAGCACAGGGAGATCAGCTCAGTGCTTTGTGACTACCTAGAGGGGTGGGATAGGGAGGGTGGGAAGGAGATGCAAGAGGGAGGAGATATGGGGATATATGTATATGTATAGCTGATTCACTTTGTTATAAAGCAGAAACTAACACACCATTGTAAAGCAATTATACTCCAATAAAGATGTTAAAAAACAAACAGAAAAGAAATGCCAAGAGAAAAAAAAAAAAAAGAGCCATCTGAAAGGAGGTTTTGCTTAACACCTGTCTGTTTTGACCATGTTGTTAACTTCAGGGTCCTCATCTCAAACACAGTAATAGTACCTACTTTACAGCATTGTTGTGAAGTTTTAGTGAGATAAGAATGTTAAGTGTGGAGTATAATAAGTGCTTAATAAATGGAAGTTATTATCAATCTTAATAATTGTATTTTTGTTACCAACAGGATTCAATTGATGTTCAAATTGACAGGTTTCTGGATCAGAACTAACCTTTTTTTTTTATTAATTTTTATTGGAGTATAGTTGCTTCACAATGCCATGCTAGCTTCTACTGCACAGCAAAATGAATCAGCCATACACATGCATATATCCCCTCCATTTAGGACACTACAGTGCATTAAGTAGAGTTCCCTGTGTTATACAGTATGTTCACATCAGTTGTCTATTCTATACATAGTATCAATAGTGTATATGTGTCAATCCCAACCTCCCAATCCCTCCCACCCCACCCCTTTCCCCCCTGGCAACCATACATTTCTTCCTACGTCTGTGTCTCTATTTCTGCTTGGCAATTCAGGTCATCTATACAATTTTTCTAGATTCCACATATATGCGTTAATACATGATATTTGTTTTTCTCTTTCTGACTTACTTCACTCTGTATGACAGACTCTGTATGACACTCTCTAGGTCCATCCACGTCTCTACAAATGACCCAATTTTGTTCCTTTTTATGGCTAATATTCCATTGTATATATGTACAACATCTTCTTTATCCATTCATCTGTTGATGGACATTTAGGTTGCTTTCATGTCTTAGCTATTGTAAACAGTGCTGCTATGAACATTGGGGTACATGTGTTTCTTTGAATTATGGTTTTCTCTGGGTATATGCCCAATAGTGGGATTGCTGGGTCATATGGTAGTTCTATTTTTAGTTGTTTAAGGAACCTCCATACTGTTTTCTATACTGGCTGTATCCATTTACATTCCCACCAACAAGGTAAGAGGGTTCCCTTTTCTCCACACCCTCTCCAGCATTTATTGTTTGTAGATTTTTTGATGGTGGCCATTCTGATGGGAGCGAGGTGATACTTCATTGTAGTGTTGATTTGCATTTCTCTAATAATTAGTGATGTTGAGCATCTTTTCATGTGTTTGTTGGCCATCTGTATGTCTTCTTTGGAGAAATGCCTATTTAGGTCTTCCACCCATTTTTTGATTGGGTTGTTTGTTTTTTCAATGTTGAGCTGCATAAGCTGCTTGTATATTTTGGAGATTAATCCTTTGTCCGTTGCTTCGTTTGCAAATATTTTCTCCCATTCTGAGGGTTGTTTTTCATCTTGTAGATGGTTTATTTTGCTGTGCAAAAGCTTTTAAGCTTAATTAGGCCCCATTTGTTTATTTTTGTTTTTATTTTCATTACTCTAGAAGGTGGGTCAAAAACATCTTGCAATTTATGTCAAAGAGTGTTCTGCCTCTGTTTTCCTCTAAGAGTTTTAATGTGTCTAGCCTTACATTTAGGTCTTTAATCCATTTTGAGTTTATTTTTGTGTATGGTGTTACAGAGTGTTCTAATTTCATTCTTCTACATGTAGCTGTCCAGTTTTCCCAGCACCACGTATTGAAGAGGCTGTCTTTTCTCCATTGTATATTTTTGCCTCCTTTGTCAAAAATTAGGTGGCCATAGGTGCATGGGTTTATCTCTGAGCTTTCTATCTTGTTCCATTGACCTATATTTCTATTTTTGTGCCAGTACCATATTGTCTTGACTATTGTAGCTTTGTTGTATAGTCTGAAGTCAGGGAGCCTGATTCCTAAAGCTCCATTTTTCTTTCTCAAGATTGCTTTGGCTATTTGGGGTCTTTTGTGTTTCCATACAAATTGTAAAATTTTTTGTTCTAGTTATGTGAAAAATGCCATTGGTAATTTGTAGGGATTGCATTGAATCTGTAGATTGCTTTGAGTAGTATTGTCATTTTCACAGTATTGATTCTTCCAGTCCAAGAACATGGTATATCTCTCCATCTGTTTTTGTGGTCTTTGATTTCTTTCATCAGTATCTTATAGTTTTCTGTGTACAGGTCTTTTGCCTCCTTAGGTGGGTTTATCCCTAGGTATTTTTTTCTTTTTGTTGCAGTGGTAAATGGGATTGTTTCCTTAATTTCTCTTTCTGTTCTTTCATTGTTAGTGTATAGGAATGCAAGAGATTTCTGTGCATAAATTTTATATCCTGCAACTTCACTAAAATCATTGATGAGCTCTAGTAGTCTTCTGATGGCATCTTTAGAATTTTCTATGTATAGTATCATGTCAGCTGCAAACAGTGACATTTTTACTTCTTCTTTTCCGATTTGGATTCCTTTTATTTCTTTTTCTTCTCTGATTGCCATGGCTAGGACTTCCAAACTATGTTTAACAATAGTGGCAAGACTGGACACCCTTGTCTTGCTCCTGATTTTAGAGGAAATTCTTTCAGCTTTTCACCATTGAGAATGATGTTTGCTGTGGGTTTGCTGTATATGGCCTTTATTATGCTAAGGTAGGTTCCATCTATGCCCACTTTCTGAAGAGTTTTTATCATGAGTGGGTGTTGAATTTTGTCAAAAGCTTTTTCTGCATCTATTAAGATGATCATATGGTTTCTCTTCTTCAATTTCTTAATGTGGTGTATCACATTAATTGATTTGCATATATTGAAAAATCCTTGCATCCCTGGGATATGTCCCACTTGATTGTGGAGTATGATCCTTTTAATGTGCTGTTCGATTTGGTTTGCCAGTATTTTGTTGAGAATTTTTGTGTCTATGTTCATCAATGATATTGGCCTGTAATTTTCTTTTTTGTGTGATTTCTTTGTCTGGTTTTGATATCGGGGTGATGGTGGCCTCGTAAAATGAATTTGGGAGTGTTCTTCCCTCTGCAGTTTTTTGGAAGAGTTTGAGAAGGACAGGTGTTAGCTTTTCTCTAAATGTTTGATAGAATTCACCTGTGAAGCCACCTGGTCCTGGACTTTTGTTTTTTGGAAGATTCTTTTTTTTTTACATCTTTATTCGTGGAGTATAATTGCTTTACAATGGTGTGTTAGTTTCTGCTTTATAACAAAGTGAATCAGTTATACATATACATATGTTGCCATATCTCTTCCCTCTTGCATGTTGAAGATTCTTAATCACAGTTTCAACTTCATTACTTGTGATCGGTCTGTTCATATTTTCTGTTTATTCCTGGTTCAGTCTTGGAAGGTGGTACTTTTCTAAGAATTTGTCCATTTCTTCCAGGGTGTCCATTTTATTGGCATATAGTTGCTTATAGTACTCTCTTATGATCCTTTGTATTTCTGTGGTGTCAGTTGTAACCTCTCCTTTTTCATTTCTAATTTTATTGATTTCAGTCCTCTCCCCTTTCTCTTGATGAGTCTAGCCAAAGGTTTATCAGTTTTGTATATCTTCTCAAAGAACAAACTTTTAGTTTTATTGATCTTTGCTATTGTTTTCTTCTTTTTTTAAAACTTTACTGGTTGCTTTCTTATATTTTTAATTCATTTTATTTCGGCTGTGTCGGATCTTAGTTGTGGCACATGGGACCTTAGTTTCAGCATGCAGGATCTTTTGTTGTGGTGTGTGGGCTTCTATCTAGTTGTGGCGCACAGGCTCCAGAACCTGTGTGCTCAGCAGTTGCAATGAGCAGGCTCTCTAGTTGTAATGCATGGGCCCCAGAGTGTGCAGGCTCAGTAGTTGCAGAATGCGGGCTCTCTAGTTGTGGCAAACAGGCTCTAGAGTGCATGGGCTCCATAGTTGCAATGAGCAGGCTTTGTTGCCCTGCAGCATGTGGGATCTTAGCTCCCTGACCAGGGATCGAACCCATGTCCCCTTCATTGGAAGGCAGATTCTTCACCACTGGACCACCAGGGAAGTCCCTGCTATTGTTTTCTTTGTTTCTATTTCATTTATTTCTGCTCTGATCTTTATGATTTCTTTCCTGCTAACTTTGCGTTTTGTTTGTTCTTTCTCTAGTTGCTTTAGGTGTAAGGTTAGGTTGTTTATTTGAGATGTTTCTTGTTTCTTGAGATAGGATTGTATTGCTATAAACTTCCCTCTTAGAACTGTTTTTGCTGCATGCCATAGCTTTTGGGTCATCGTGTTTTTGTTGTCATTTGTTTCTAGGTATTTTTTGATTTCCTCTTTGATTTCTGCAGTGAGTTCTTGGTTATTTAGTCGTGTGTTGTTTAGCCTCCATGTGTTTGTATTTTTTACAGTTTTTTTTTCCCTGTAATTGATTTCTAATCTCATAGCGTTGTGGTCAGAATAGATGCTTGATATAATTTTAATTTTTTTAAATTTACTGAGGCTTGATTTGTGACCCAAGATGTGGTCTATCCTGAGGAATATTCCGTAAGCACTTTTGAAGAAAGTGTACTCTGCTGCTTTCGGATGGAATGCCCTATAAATTATCAATTAAGTCTATTTTGTCTATTGTGTCATTTAATGCTTGTGTTTCCTTATTTATTTTCTGTCTGGATGACATGTCCATTGGTGTAAGTGGTGTGTTGAAATTCCCCACTATTATTGTGTTACTGCTGATTTCTTCTTTTATGGCTGTTAGCACTTGCCTTATGTATTGAGGTGCTCCTATATTGGATGCATAGATATTTACAATTGTTATACCTTCTTCTTGGATTGATCCCTTGATCAGTATGTAGTGTTCTTCCTTGTCTCTTGCAATAGTCTTTATTTTAATGTCTATCTTGTCTGATATGAGTATTGCTACTCCAGCTTTCTTCTGATTCCCATTTGCATGGAATATCTTTTTCCATCCCCTCACTTTCAGTCTGTATGTGTCCCTAGGTATGAAGTGGGTTTCTTGTAGACAGCATATGTATGGATTTTGTTTTTGTATACATTCAGCTAGTCTGTCTCTTTTGGTTGGAGCATTTAATCCATTTACATTTAAGGTAATTATAGATATGCATGTTCCTATTACAATTTCCTCAATTGTTTGGGGTTTGTTCTTGTAGGTCTCTTTCTTTTCCTGTGTCTCCCACCTAGAGAAGTTCCTTTGGCATTTGTTGTAAAGCTGGTTTGGGGTGCTGAATTCTCTTAGCTTTTGCTTGTCTGTAAAGCTTTTGATTTCTCTGTCGAATCTGAATGAGATTCTCACTGGGTAATCTTGGTTGTAGGTTTTTCCCTTTCATCACTTTATGTTCTGCCACTCCCTTCTGGCCTGCAGAGTTTCTGCTGAAAAATCAGCTGATAACTTCATGGGAATTCCCTTGTTTTTAATATTTTTTCTTTGTATTTAATTTTTGTTGGTTTGATTAATATGTGTCTAGGTATGTTTCTCCTTGGGTTTATCCTGGGTGGAACTCCATGTGCTTCCTAGACTTGATTGACTATTTCCTTTCCCATGTTAGGGAAGTTTTCGATTATAATCTCTTCAAATATTTTCTCAGGCCCTTTCCCTTTCTCTTCTTCTTCTGGGTGCCTATAATTCTAATGTTGTTGTGTTTAATGTTGTCCCAGAGGCTCTGAGACTGTCCTCAATTCTTTTCATTCTTTTTTCTTTATTCTGCTCTTCAGCAATTATTTCCACCATTCTATCTTCCAACTCACTTATCCGTTCTTCTGCCTCAGTTATTCTGCTGTTGATTTCTTCTAGTGTATTTTTCATTTCAGTTATTGTGTTGTCCATCACTGATTATTTGTTCTTTAGTTCTTCTAGGTCCTTGTTAAACATTTCTTGAATCATCTCAATCTATGTCTCCATTCTATTTCAAAGATCTTGGATCATCTTTACTATCATTACTCTTTATTCTTTTTCAGGTAGATTGCCTATTTACTGTTCATTTATTTGGTCTTTTGGGATTTTACCTTGGTCCTCTGTCTGCAACATATTACTCTGTCGTTTCATTTTGTCTAACCTACTGTGTTTATGGTCTTCTTTCTGCAGGCGGCAGGGTCGTAGTTCCTCTTGCTTCTGTTGTCTGGCCCCTGGTGAGTGAGATTGGTCCAGGGGCTTGTGTAGGCTTCCTGGTGGGAGGGACTGGCACCTGCACTTTGATGGGTGGAGTAGAGTCTTTTCCCCTTCCCAAGGGGAAGGCCTTGTCAGGTGGTGTGTTCTGGGGTGTCTGTGAGCTTAGTACAACTTTAGGCAGCCTGTCTCCTGATGGGTGGGGCTGTGTTCCTGTCTTGCTGGTTGTTTGGCATGAGATGTCCAGCACTGGAGCCTGCAGGCAGTTGTGTGGGGTGGGTCTTGGTATTGATATGGATACCCCTGGGAGTGCACATGCCAATTAATATTCCCTGGACCTGGGAATTCTCTGGTGGTCCACCATCCTGGACTCTACGCTCCCACCCCAGAGACCCAGGGAACCAAGAGCCCACAAGCCTCACAGTGCAGCCAGACAAAAAATGAAAGAAAAGAAAAGGAAAGAAAAAAAGAAAGGAAAACAAACAAACAAAACTCAAGACAAATAGCAAAAACAATAGCAAACAAACAGCAGCAACAGTACACAAACATACACACAGAAAAAAGAAAAAACAAGCAAACAGACAAAAAAAAAAAAAAACACAAAGAAACCAAGGGAACAGACAAGCAAAGAAAAGGGAACAGTCAATAAGGACTAAACTGACAAAAACAAAGAATGAAAAATAACAGAAAGCAAACAAACAACAAAAAAGCAAAGAAAATATAAAATATACACATAAAAACAATGAAAAAAAGAAATGAAAGTAAAAACCAGCAATTATACTCCAATAAAGATGCTAAAAAAAAGAAAATAAAAAACAAAGGACAAAAACAAGAAAAAACCCACAAAGCAACAAAAAAGTAAAAACAGAAAAATAAAAAATTGTATATATTGAAAAAAGATTAAAAAATAAACGTAAAAATTTGCAGCACATCTGCTGCATTCTCCTTTGATCCCCTGAAGGTCCTTTTCTGTCCCAGCTGACTTCCCCACCATGAGGGAGTTTTCCTGAGTGTGGGGACTTCTGCTTACCTTCAGCTTCCCGCCAGGGTTGCTGGTCCCTTTTCTTTTTTTTTTTTAATTTTTGTTGTCTACTTTTATTGAGATATAATTGACATGCAGTGCTGTATAAGTTTAAGGTGTACAGCATAATGATTTGACTTACATGCATCATGAAATGATTATCACAATAAATTTAGTGACCATCCATCATCTCATATAGATACAAAATTAAAGAAATAGAAAAAAATATTTTTCCTGTGATGAGAACTCTTGGGATTTGCTCTCTTAACGACTTTTATAAATAACATGCAGCAGTGGTAATTATACTTATCATTTTGTGCATTACATCCCTGGTGCTTATTTATCTTACAACTAGAAGTTTGTAACTTTTTTTAAAGCACATAACTCATTTTTTACTATTAAAAATGTTTTTTAAAGCACCTACACAAAGCATGAACGCATCTACAAATCCCTATGATGTTTTCATCTCCTAGCTGGTCCCTTTTTTGATTCCTCTTTTCTTTTTTTCTTCTTTCTTTCATTCTTTTAGGTGTCCGAAGTCTTCCGCTAACGCTCAGTGGATGCTCTGTGGGAACTGTTCCATCTGTAGATGTACTTGTGAGGAGCGACGAATTCTGCAGCCTCCTATTCCACCATCCTAACTCCCCACCCACTCACACCCCCGCCACTTACTGTGTTTTCTTAAGGCTCTAGCTCTCCACGACTGATAGTGGGTCTTAGTGTATGAGAAAAGTAAACGTCAATGCTCTTTGGCATCCTGTCGACCTTCTCAATTATGCAGTTCTTTCTTAATTACCTTTCAAGGGTACAGCGACACCTAAGAATTTTGTCTCCGGCAACAGTATGTCAATATGTGCAACGGACCTGTAAAACCCATTTTTAAAAGTGCCTTCACTACAAGGAAAGTCTTGGTACTCATCTGACGGCTTTTTCCTGTCTCCCATTCCTTCTTGTTTCCACAGAAAAGGTTAGATACTATTGGACACTCTTTCCTTCAATTCAAGTTCCCAATCAGTTGCTGAGAATCTACTCACTATGGGTCAGGCTGCAGGGCACCTGGACGGGAGCCTGCTTGACATTCAAGGAACAGCGAGGATGGTGGGCATGGAGTGGAGTTACTGAGGGAAGATGAGGTCATAAAGGTAATGCAGCCAGATCATCTCTGCCTGAGGCCATTGCTAGGACTTAGACTCTCACTGTGAGAAGAATGAGGTTTGGAGGGAAAAAGCAGAAATTTTTTTTTCCTTTGTTGGTAAGAGCAAAATTACCAAATTATTAAAAATGGATGCCCTAGTATTAGGTACCATGTCCCCAACCCCCTGGGCATTGTCACAGGGGCTTCCACAGACACCCCCAGGCACTGCAGGATTGAACCAAATGTTCAGAGTAGACTATTGCTCGGTCTTACAAAGTAGCCCATGGACTGGGACCTGAACAGGGGCTTTGGTTCCACATCAGTCACCTCCCTCTTGCTCTCTAACACTTGCCTACCCTTCCTACTTTCCCTAATCTCCTCTCCAGGAATTCCTCATCAACTATAAGAGTGAGCACGTTAGTGGCTGTTCTGTGGGATGAGCAAAGTCCCTTGTTCTAGCTGAGATGACAGAGCCGTGGGCCCCTCCTCACAGCTTATGGACTCTGGTGTACCGTGAGCTGTCTTAACTTAGCCTTGCCCCTGAGCAAAGGGAGCATAAACGTCAGGAAGAAAGAAAAAAGTGTCACCCACAACGGCCTTAGTGCTACATTTTTTTGCTGGCCCCTAATTAGAAACTGATTTTCAAAGCCAACCCTGGGGGAAATTACGGCTACATTTCCATCCTGACCATGTTTAATGAGGCCTCATGAAGAAAACAAGAAGTTTCTCCTTGATGGTTTCCTCCTATGGTTGAGAAGGTGTGAATGAATAAAGGGAGACAGATAACAGCAACTGACTTCCTATAATAAAGCTGGCAGTGTCTGCTATTCCAGTGATTGAATTTTAAAATATAAACAGGATTCAGAGAATAAAGGTTAATGTGACACCCTATTGTGATGGTTATTGCTAACAGTAGAAAATAGTCATTACTGTGTTAACATTTCCAAGTGCTGATATAAGCCACAGGCTATTAGCATTATTGCTGTTCTCATTATGACAGATTAAATAGCAATCATATACATAATCACACTCTGTCCAAAACTTGAAAATAAATTCAACAATGCCTAAAATAATCGTAGCCTATATGTACATCAGTCTTCTTTACAAAGCCCTCTTACAAGCTACTTTTTCAAATCTTACTGGATACCACACTCCCCATCGTCCCCAGTTGTCTAGTGAATGGTTTTCCGTATGTTGATGTTCATTAACATTGTGCAGACTGAGCATTATTAGGGGGGTGTGCTTCTTTCCCAACATTCCAGTAAAGAGGGCTCGATTAATATAACCCCTGCCTCTCTTTGCTCCTTTATTCCATACCCCCTGGGAGAAGGGCTGACTTCTCTGGCACATTTGTCAAGAATAATGCCACCTTGGCATGTGATGAGTTCTGGCCAATATAAGTGAAAGTGGGGCATGCAATTTCAAGAATGGGCCCTCAAGTGAAGAGCTTGTCCTCCTCCTTCCTGTCTGCTGTAATACAGAGACTATTGCTAGAGCCAGTCTGGACCGCAAGGCAGAAGCTGCATAATAAGAACAGAGGGGTAGCAGCAAGCTGGGAGCCTGGGTCCCTGATGACTGAAATTATCACACCAGCCTGGACTACCAACCCAGACTTTTAACTTAAGAAATAAACTTCTGCCTCATTTTAGCTCCTGTTATTTTGGATTCTCTGACAATTATAGCCACAGAATGGCAGCAGAGAGTCTAGGAATGCAGGGGCAGGGGGAGATGCAGCCCAGGAAAAGGAAACTCAGTCAATAAGTCCAAATGAAAGAGTAAAGTGATGAAGGGTGAACAGAAAGTAGATGAATGGTGGTGGGGGGGGAACATATCTGGGGAACAATCTAATAAGTCATGATCTATATTCATACACAAGATTTGTATTCACGTGCACATATAATGGATTCTCATTAATAAGCATAAATACACTAAATGAATTAATATTTATAAAGCACTTAGAAAAACCCCTAGCACACAGTAAATATTATAAAGGTGCTACTAACTAAAAATAAATAAATAAGAATGAATGGTGTGGTGGTTAATTTTGTGTCAAGTTGGCTAGGCTATGGTGCCCAGTTGTTTAGTAAAGCACTGGTCTAAAGTCTGTGGTGAAGGTATATTTTAGATATGATTAAAGATTACAATCAGATGACTATAAGTAAAGTAGACTGACCCTGTACTGATTCTGTTTCTCTAGAGAACGCTAATACAAATGGAAAGTTAATATAAACCTGTACTAGAAGCCACTGGAATTTGTATGTTGACAGCTGGGAGGTGGGTTGAGGGACCAGAGTAGTCAGACTAGAAGCCTTGTTCAACACACCATCCATCACTCCCCATACCTCCTCTCCTCTCACAGCCGCCCTGAGGAATAACCTCTCCAGGACCCCAAATGTTCAGTCACACTCCTTTCCTTGCCACTGATTTAGAGCAGATGAGAGGACCCATAATGGTAACAGTCTACCCCAGCACTGGGAGTAAAGCTTTATAGGCACAGTGTTTCTTTTTGGGGTGATGAAAATGTTCTAGAATAAGAGAGTGGTGATGGCTAAGCAACATTTCGAATATAATAAATGGAAGTGAATTATTCACTTTAAAATGATTGATTTTGTTATGTGAACCTCACCTCAATAAATTCTTTTCTTTTTTTTTGGCCGTGCCTTGCAGCATGAGGGATCTTAGTTCCCTGACCAGGGATCAAACCCGTGACCCCAGCAGTGGAAGCACAGAGTCTTAACCACTGGACCACCAGGGACGTCCCCAATAAATTTTCAATGATGAATTTTATGTGATGCGAATTTTACCTCAATAAAAAAATTTCCACCTCCTTCCTGCTTGACGAGACAGAGAAAGCCCAAGCTCTCCTAGTGCCTCCATGTCATAGCTTTCCCAGGGAAGCATTTCCTCATGGGCAGCATAGAGTTCAGTATCACACTCACTTGGTAACAGACCTCAAGCCAAGTCCAGCAACTAAGCTACTGTCGATAATGAAACGGATAGCTTGGACTCCATATTGACTCTTTATTCCCCAACCTCAACAGGGCATAAAGGCTGAAGGACGCCAGGGCTGATGGCTCCCAGTAACTGAGGTTGTCCACACCAACTCAGTCTTATCTCCCATGACCACGTGTACCCCAAGTACAGAGTGGCTGCGACATTTGGAAGTCTTACCTGGAGTCAGGAAACTTCTGCTCTGCTTTTACGATACATGCTTTCTTTTTCCCCATCCTGAATATAAGTAACCCTAGAGCTGGATGCAGCCTACTGTGTCTTGTGAGTTTGTCAATCTGAACGACCTGAGCAGAATAGGTGGTACAATCAAATCAACTGCATTGATGGTAAAATATCATTTCTATACTGTTCTGTGACAGTACGAACATCTATGTGGACCAAATATTTCCATCAAGATAAAAATAAAGATAACAGCAAAGATGAGGGATAAGATGTTGAAATGAGCTTCCCTCCCACCCCATGCTACGTCCCTACCTATGACATTAAACATATTTAAAACTACTCAAAAATGTCTAGTATTTGCTGATATTTCCACAAAAAATAAAAATAAAGGAATTGTTTGGTCTGCTTTGTTGGATTTTCATTATCTCTTACTCAAAGAGATTTATAATTTTTTTAATAAAGATTAAATTACATTTAACACTTTAGGTTTTCAAATAAGTGTAACAAACTCCAACAAACCATTCTGTCTGCGTCAATAAAGATTTTTTTCCCCGTTTTTTTTTTTTTTTTTTTTACCATAAAAGCTGTATGCTGAACTGGTTTTGATTTTGTGGACAACAAGGGCTCTCAGGGGATGAAAGTTTGTAATGGCTTGAAGCAAAGAACACAGACCAGCTATAGAAGAGTGCCACAGGAAGCTATTGTAAACCAAAAAAAAAAAAAACAACTCTGTGCCACACAAGGTAAGAGAAAATAATACCCCTTAATTGCGTCCTTCCTCCAACAACAAAAATTGCATGTCCACAAACCCCTCTAAGGCCCAATATACTAATTCGGAACCAACTCAGAGAAACAGTGCCATCTGCTGGTTATACATGCTGTTTGCTGCAAGTCACAGAATTTCAACCTTGCCAACATTAATATGACAAACATTAAAGTTGCCAGGAAAGGGACTTCCCTGGGGGTCCAGTGGGTAAGACTCCCCACTCCCAACGCAGGGGTCCTGGGTTCGATCCCGGGACCCCTGCATTGGGGACTAGATCCTGCACGCGTGCCACAGCTAAGAAGCCTGCAGGCAGCAACTAAAGATTCTGCATGCCACAACAAAGATCCCGCATGCCACAACTAAGACCCGGCGCAGCCTAAGTAAGTAAATAAATAAATAAATAAATAAATAAAATGAACAGCGATACTGGAAATAGAATTATACTGTATTATCAGTGGGTAATTTTTTTTTTTCGGTATGCGGGCCTCTCACTGCTGTGGCCTCTCCCGTTGCGGAGCACAGGCTCCGGACACGCAGGCTCAGCAGCCACGGCTCACGGGCCCAGCCACTCCGCAGCATGTGGGATCTTCCCGGACCGGGACACGAACCCGTGTCCCCTGCATCAGTAAGTGGACTCTCAACCACTGCACCACCAGGGAAGCCCGATGTGGGTAATATTTTTTTTAACATAAATAAATAAAGTTGCCAGGCAATGTGATGTACGCCTAGGTTGCAATACTCAGAAACAAAACGACAGCAGGGTTTTTTGACTTGTTCCTTTATCGTACACCCTGTTCAATGGATGGATAGGCTGTCAGGAAGTTGAATTCTACAGATCAGAGCTGCTCACGTTTTAATTCATCATTAGTGGTTCAGTCCTAATAAGAATGTGATTAAAATGTATTTGAATGTGATTAAAATGTATTTATATTGTCATTTAGAGCAAGATTTTCACATGAATGTGTCAAAGGTGTATTTGTGTAATTAGAAATGAATCATGTATGTAACTCAAATAATACCCATTGCGCTGACAGCTTTTGTCAGCTCGTGCAGCAGATTGATGGAAATCATGGAATCAAAAAAGGAAATCTCTATGCTGCCAGAAGGGCAAAAAAAATCGCTGGCTCTGCCTTCTTCAGTGTCAAGCATAGCTCCATGCTCAGAAATTGGCTTAAAAAATACCCTGGAACTGACATCTCTGAGCAAGGAACCCAATCATGGCAGCTAAGGGGGAAAAACAATGAAGTATTCATTCATTCATTCATTCATTCATTTCTTACTTAAAAGTAGCTGTCTTGGGCTTCCCTGGTGGCGCAGTGGTTGAGAGTCCGCCTGTCGATGCAGGGGACACGGGTTCGTGCCCCGGTCCAGGAAGATCCCACATGCCGCGGAGCGGCTGTGCCCGTGAGTCACGGCCGCTGAGCCTGCGCGTCCGGAGCCTGTGCTCCGCAACGGGAGAGGCCACAACAGTGAGAAGCCCGCGTACTGCAAAAAAAAAAAAAAAAGTAGCTGTCTTGTACCAGGGACTATAAAAGGTACTGAGATACTAGGATGAATAAGATAAAATCCCTGTCCTCAAAGAATTCAGCTTAGCATGAGAGGGAGGAAGGTAAATAAACAGTTACAAACTATGTTAAATGCTACATAGCAGAGGTAAGGACTAGGAGTAGATGATGGACAAAAGAAGAGAATTTTTTATAAATTGAGTATCTACCACAGAAGAGGTGCTTTGTATGTGTAACCCAGATGTTAACATGTACTCTTTTTTTTTTTTTTTTTCGGTACGCGGGCCTCTCACTGCTGTGGCCTCTCCCGTTGCGGAGTTAAAAGCACTTAGCATTTAGAACACAGTAATAAACACTTAATAAATGTTAGCCATTATTATTTTTATCACTATAATATTCGTTCTATCTCTTTTGTAGCTACACTTACTACCTAGGTAATATCCTCCAATCTCATGACTTTATTAAATACCATCTACATGCTGACAAATCCTAAATTTATCTCCAGCCTTGACCAATGCTTCTGAATTCAACTCATGTACCAAACTGCTTATCTGACATCTCCACTGGATATCTAATAGGCATATCAAACTTGACATAATCAAATGTGAACTTGTGCTTTTCCCCCACAAACCTCTCCTCTCCCAGTCTTCTTATCCCAGTAACTGGCAACTCCACTTCTCCTTTGGCTCAGACCAGAAACCTTGGATCATTCCAAATGACTCCAAGATCACTCATGATTTTTCTCTTTTTCTTATACCTTTCACTCAATCCATTCAGGTATCTTGTTGGCCCTGCCTTCAAAAATATGCAGAATTCAACACTGCCCTGCTGCCACTTGGTCTAAACGACCAACACCTCTTGACTGGATTATGGCAAGAGCCTCCTAACTCATCTCATTGTTTCCACCACAGTCTGTTCTCATCACAGAGCAACTCAGATCATGACTTTCCTTGGCTCAATTTCCAGAGGTTTTCCATCTCCCTCAGAGTAAAACTAAAGCCCTCAAAGTGGTTTTCAATGCCCTGTAACATTTGATCCCCCATTGCAATTACCTCTTTCACCTCAGCTCTAACTTGCTTCTTACTTTCTCCACACGGCCTCTGGCTGTTTCTCAGATATGTCGAATACTCCTTCACCTGTCTCAGGACCCTGCACTTGTGGTTCCTTCCGTCTGGAACACTTTTTTCCAGAGAATGTCATGGTTCTCAATCCCTCAGTTTTTTCAGGTCTCTGCATAAATCTACCCTATATAAATAGCAACCCCCATCCCCACCTTGTTTAGTATCTCCCTTATTCTGCTTATTTCTTTTCATAGCAATTATCACCATGTACAATATTATATATGTGTATTATTCTCACGGTGCTAGAACGAAAGCACAATGAGGGCAGAGACTTTGCCTATTTAATTGTTATAGGCATAACCCCTAAGACAATGTCCAGCATGTACTAGGTACTCAATAAATATCTGTGGAATGACAAATTAGTTTAATCATTTAATCAAAATTAAGAAAGGCAGGAATTTCAAGAAGTTTACCAATACCTAATGTGAACAGAAGTCAAGATAAAGACTGCAAAGAGTTCACTGCATTTGTCAACTAGGGAGTTGCTGGGATAGAGGCCTTGAGTGCTGGGAAGGGACACATTAAGAAGAGAACTCTCTTCTGAAAATGGATAGTAGTGATGATTGTACAACACTGTGAATGTACAAATAGTAATTCATTTTGTCATGGTCTATTTTTCAAATGTGGTATAAAGCAAAGCTTATAATACACGATTATCTGTAACGCACTGAAGGAAGCAGGCCTGGAAAGACAGAGAAGCTGGACTGCAATGAAGCTGCAACACCGGCCTCAACTGAGGAGCTATGGAGCTGGAATGATCCTGAAGGGTTGTCCCAAATTGAGGCAAGGAGGCTGGGCCTTTCTACCCTGTAACAACAAATCACTGGATGCCAGCCACCCAGGGGAGGGAGGGTAACCTTGAGCGAGGCAGCTCCTTTCAGCTGTGGGATATTCTTAGGGAGAGATCTGGCTATGAGTGGTCAGAGGCAGCACCCCCAATAGATGGGTAAATGAGCACATTGGTCCTGAAGGGGGCAATCTGGGCAATACACACTAGTATCCACTACAGTTAAGATAGACAATAAAGTTGCTAGTCTCTTATCATTTTTTTTTAAGATTTTACACCTGAGAATATGTGATGCAAGATACATATTGGAAGACGTTTTATATGCAAAGCCTCATATAAGAGGCATATACAAAGGGCCAAGAAACACCATTTTTGCTTTTTATTAGTTGACTACTTCCTTACCGACAAACTTGATCCCCAAACTGCCAGTTCATGAATCCTAGATGTACAAGTGCCCAGGCATGGCACCACAGATCCAAAGAACTCAGACTTGATGATACACAACTGAGTCTTTATTCAACACCTCAAGACAATATTCAGTCTAAAAGAAATTTCCCTAAAAGGAAGCAAAAGCTGATTACAGAAACCCCAATTGGAGATTAAGTGAGTAACTCCTTTCTCCTTGCAGACTTCAGTCTTCTAAAGCTTGCTTTATACATTAAAACTTTCTACTTAATGTCAAAAATTACTACAGAAACCCCTTGACATGATGGTAGCTGAACCATTAACCAGAGTACAAACAATGCTTGCTGGACATGGCTTTACAGTCTGAAGTCCCAGATTAGAAACCGGTGCTTTGAAGTGTCCAGTACTCCTCCCCGTCCTGCCACAACCCACAGACCACTCTCACCCAAACCGCCCTGCAGCAACTATTATGTCCAACTGAATCTTCAGCATTAGCAATCCTAGTCTCTGATTCTCTTTCTCCTTTGAGCTGTAGTTTAAACTTACCAAATTTTTCAGTTGTCTCCCACATCTGTCTAATATTCCTAATCAGTTTAGATTTCCCAAAGATAGAAACAGGGCATTTTACCTTTTAATATTCCTTATGAAAATTCCTTAGAAATTACTTAATGAAACTGCATTAATTACGGAATTATTAATAAACAATTATAGGATGATACAAGTATGTCTTTAATGTTTCAATATTTAAGAATATATACAAAAAGTTAAACTCAGTTTTGATTATTATATCAAAACTATAATACATTTTGCAATAAAATATATTATTATAATTAAAATAATTCTATTTGTTTTCCAAAATTACATTTACTTACTAGATTAATTTTTTAAAGGGGGTTATATAGCAGTAGTTTGATTGGTTATATTCTGAAAAAAGAATGACACATTTTCTCTTATTCTTTCAAGAAAAGGATCTGTAAGATTTAAATGATCTCCAGAAAAATGTTTCCATTGCTTCAGCTGTGACATGGAGACAGGTTTCAGGGAGTCAGACTTCTGTTGATGTGTACCAAGCTGACAATTTCTAAAGACAGGGAATTTTTCCAATGAATCACCTGAAATAAGTAAAACAATGAGGAAATCCTTAGGCCAATCAATATCCTATTACATACAATACTTTTTAAATATGTAATGAGTTTATATGATTTGTTACATTTGATCACCATGGTTTATGTTAAAATAAGCAAATTCAATTAATTCATTCCTTCTACAAATATTTATAAATTGTTTACAATGTGCTGATTTGAGCAATGGGGGCCAAAATGGTGAACAAAAATAGACATGGTCTCTGTTTTCAAGGACTTTATGGTCTAGCAGGAGAAATACACATTAAACAAATTAATCATCCAAAGAGATGTATTACAGGTCCACAGTTTCTTACCTAAAAGCCTGTGGGGCCAGATACGTTTCCAAATTCAGAACATAACTGTAACAATGTGGGTTAACACTCCATAATCAAACTCATTAATATTCTGTAGCAAGGGCTTCCCTGGTGGCATAGTGGTTAAGAATCCGCCTGCCAATGTAGGGGATGTGGGTTCGAGCCCTGGTCCAGGAAGATCCCACATGCCGCAGAGCAACTAAGCCCATGTGCCACAACTACTGAGGCTGCACTATACAGCCCGTGAGCCACAACTACTGAGCCCTCGTGCCACAACTACTGAAGCCCACGTGCCTAGAGCCCGTGCTCCACAACAAGAGAAGCCACCGCAATGAGAAGCCCACGCACCGCAACAAAGAGTAGCCCCTGCTCGCCGCAACTAGAGAAAGCCCGCGTGCATCAACGAAGACCCAATGCAGCCAAAAATAAATAAAATTAAATCTTTAAAAAAGAGAACATCAGACTGGATAAAAAAGAAAATCCAGCCTCATATTATTTACATGAAAGATACCTAAAACATAAGGACACAGAAAGATTCAAGATAAAAGAACAGAAAAAGATATACCAGACAAATACTAACAATAAGAAAGTCAGTGTATTTGCTGTACACCTGAAACTAACACATCGTAAATCCACTATACTCCAATAAAAATTTTAAAAAGTCAGTGTTATATGTTAACTAAAGACAAAATGAAAGCAAAAGACATCAGGGATAAAGCAATCACTACATAATAATAAAATAAATAAATAATAATGAAAAAATTTTTACAAAGAAGATACAAAATATATAAAGCAGAAATTGACAGAATAACAAGAAACTGACAAATCCACTGTCATACTGTAAGATTTTAACATATCTCTTTCAATAACAGATATGCCTAACACAGAATTAGGTCATTAATAGAAAAATGGGCAAATGATATGAGCAGGTGGTTCACATAAAGGAAATACAGCTCTTAACCATAGGAAAATATACCCAACTTCACTCATAATAAAATTAAATTAAAACTAGACCAATATACCATTTTTTTTACTATCAGATTGGCAAAAATCCAAACAATTGATAATCCTAAACTGGTAAAGCTGTGGGGAAATAGTATATTGTTGGTGGGGTATAAATGATACAATCCCCAGTGGAGGGCACCTTAGCAAGATCTATCAGAATTACAAATGCACACATTCTCTGACACAGCAACACTGATAATTTACCTTATAGAGATATTTGAAGATATGGAAAAAGATGTACGAATAAAGATATATACTGACTGGAAAGAACCTAATTATACAGCTGTAAGGTCAGATAAATAAATTATGGTCTATTCATACAAGGGAGGATTATATAGCTGAGAGAAAAAAAGAATGAGGAAACTCTTTAATGATACGGGGAGATCTCAAGATACTATTAAATAAAACAGGTACAGAACTATACACATATTACACTACCCTTTATTGGGGGGAAAACTGGGCAAGAGTTCCTTGCATATGCAGAAAAATATATCTAGAAGGATACACATAAAACTAATAATACTGGTTTTGCATAGGGTAGCAGGACTAGAAACTAGGCAGATGACGGCATTATGGGAGGAAGAGTTTTCACCATATACATTTTATATTTTTAAATAGTTGAGACAGGTAAATATATTATCAATTTTTCAGTTAAATTAGTAAATTTTTAAATCTGTAAAATAAGAAAAAACTAATTCGGTAACAGAAAATTTGACTAATATGGCGAACTCTAAACTAAGTAATTAAGAGAATACACATTCTTTTCATGTACAAAAATATTTGCAAAGTAAACACACCAGGCCACACACCAAGTCTCTATAGTTTCCAAAGAATCAATATCATGCAGACCATATTTGTGACTACAGTGCAGTAGCTAAAATTCAATAACAAAAACTAAAATACATCATAAAACATACTTTTAAACACCTCTGAGCCAAAGAATAAATTATAATGGAAAAAAAATATTTAGAACTGAATAATAAAAAGACTGCATATCAAAATTATGAGATTCAGCTTAGACAAAAATTTACAGCCTTAAATTCCCATTTCAGAAAAGAGGACTGAGAGCCATTAAGCTAAGGATTCAGCTTTAGAAAATAAGAAAAAAAAAATTTAGATAAATACAGGGGAAAAGAGAAATAATAAGAGAAGAAATTACTAAGATGGAAAAATCATACTATAGAGAAGATCAGTGTGGATTATATAAAATGTAAATTCTTCCATGTTAGTCTTATACAGTTTTACTTCTTAAACCCATCTCAACACAATTTATCAAGTGATTTCCAACTACTGGACATTGGTTGCTCAAGTGCTACTCCTGATCCAGTACCTATTTGAATGGTATTAATTCTGGAGGGTTGACGCTTTCAGCCTCATTTAAGCAGCACGAGCAGTGCATGAAGCACTGAGAAGTATGGCAGCCCATGCTTACTGCCCCATAAAATATGACCTCATTAGGAATAAGTTCTACACAAAATAAACAGTAGGATTATTCTGTCAAGTGTTATGTTTTTTGTGAAACAGAAATAAGGATTAAAAACATTTCCCTAATTCTGAAGTCATTATTATCAGGATTTGAAAGATTTTACCAATAGGCCAAATTTTTCACAACTGATTCGGAAATAAGAAGCTAAATTGAAAGAATAAGGTTCTAACTAAAATTTTCTCAAATACCCATGTGGCAGCTGCCCTGTGACCTGAGGAAAAAAGAAAACTAACATATGCAAGGGGTAAATATTTTAGTTATTCTGTATTTAAATATTTTCAACTACTAAAGGGAGACCAATTAACTTTACCATCATAACAATTAAAATACAACTAACCTGTATAATTTTCTCCTGTACATTCACAGTCAAGCAGGTCATGAGTAACACAATGTGAACTTTCATGTAATGTGAACAAATTTTTAAGTTCTTCTACTGAAAACTGAATATGATCACATGTCTTGGTTAGGTCTACAACTGCCCCAGAAAGACCTTGCTTACTGATCTGCCTTTGATAGATCTTTTCTTCTATCGTACCTGAAGAGGAAACATTCATTAGATTTCCTTCAGATCTTTACATCTGTTATTTTTGTAGGGTAAAGCATGTTTCTTAGTATACTAGCTAACAAAATAACTATTCCTGATACTGAAGCACAGATTAACAAAAAAAAAATCTTTAATTATTCAAAGGGAATACATTTTTGTCACACTGAAGAGTTATTACCTGTGGTTAGGAGTCTGTAAATATGTACAGGATGTTTCTGACCATCTCTCCACACTCTAGACATTGCCTATAGAAAATTAATGAGAATTCTGAGAGTACAAGCAGAAACTAATGATAACCTTCCCACATAAGCAACCTGCATTAATACAATTAAGATTAGGAATTCTAGATTTCACTTACAGCTTCAAAAAACAAAGCCCAGGCATACCTAAGCATTCTCCACTTCAAATTTTTTTCCTGGGATAAAGAAAGGGATGAATGAACACTCACTGTGGTACTGTAAAATAATTACAGGGTGCCATGCAACAGTGAGAGGGTCTATCTGCATCAAAAAATGGGACAGTGAGTTTGGGCAGTAAGAATGCAAAGAATCAAGTATAGCATAGCATGGAGGGTTTATTCTCAGTCCAAGAGGCTAATGATTCACCCCTAAGGAATCCCTAGGATACCTGCAATCAGCTCAGGCTCTATGTAGATCTCTGTGGTGTTAGGATTTATCAATGATACTGTACAGTAAAAGGTTGATGTTCAAACCTTGCACATTCCAAAGAAAAGTCTGGCCTTCAACCAGCTCCTGGAACCCTGGAGTATCCTGCCCGATAAGAGCTTCTTAGTTTACCTGGGGCCTTGGGCCACACCAAGTAGTTTATGCTAACAGTGTGATTTAGGTGGGGACTTGGGCCAGTTGACCTCTGCAGGGATTGAAGACTGAGCAACTAAGGTCAGTCACACAGGTATCCATGCCTACATGACTGACCTCCAACAAAAACTCTGGACACCAAGGCTCAAGTGAATTTCTCTGGTTGACAATATTCCATGTGTTGTCACTCATTAATGTTGGGAAAATTAAGTGTTGTTCCATACAAATCTAGTGGAAAAGGACAACTGGAAGCTTGTGCCTGGTCTCTCCTGGACTCTACCCTATGCACCTTCTACCTGTGTTGATTTTAGTCTGTATTCTTTCACTGTAATAAAACTTAACTATGAATATAGCTGTTTTTCTTGATTCTGTGAGTCTTTCTAGTGAATCATTGAACCCGAGGGTTGTCTCCAGGTCTCCTAACACAGATACCATATGAGATGCAAATCCATAGGTAGAAATCTCAAAATACATGAAAATGGACTGTATTCTGAAGAAAACCAAAGGCTGCTGCTGAAATATTTCCTTAAATAAGCTAATTTTATATCTTTACCATACCCTGCACAAACGCTGATCATAGCACCTGTAACACTTTATTGTCTTCCCCTGATGGTCATGAGGATCCTGAAGGCCCAACTACACAGTATATTAGAGCCTGGAGACATAACAGGTTTGGGTGTGAATCCTGGCTCTGCCTCTTATAAGCTATGTGACTGAGAACAAACTTCCATATCTTCATCTGTAAAACAGGGCTTAGAATATCCACACTTGTAGGGTTATTGTGAAGATTAAACAGATGTAAAGCACTTAGCAGAGTGCCTGATACAAAATAAGGGTTCAATATGCAGCAGTTATTATACATCATCATCATCCTCGTATCCCCAGCAGGCCCTGTATCCCCCATAGGCATTCTATAATGTTTGTTTAATACATAAACAGTCCTACCTGGATATCAGTGGCTGGATTCCAATCAATGTCATAGAGAATTAAGTGAGATCCTCCAATAAGGTTAAGTCCCACACCACCAGCTTTTGAACTTAACAAAAAAATAAAATCAGAAGAGTATTTACTATTAAAGCCATCAACAATTTGTTGCCTTTGAGAGATCTGTGTTTGTCCATCAAGTCTTGTATAAGCATATCCATGACGCTTGCATACTTCTTGTAAAATATTCAAGGTTTGTGTATAGTTGGATACCAACACCACCCTGTCAATCAAAAAGAAAGAATCTTTATACACAATTTAAAAGCAATATTAGATTTTTTTAATTGAAGGAAAATACCACAATAATACTATCACTGATATTTATAGAACATCCAACAATGACCTTGTACAATTAAAACACACATTCTCCTTCAAATTCAATTTTAAAATCAGTATCTAAGAGGGAATTCCCTGGCCATCCAGTGGTTAGGACTCTGCACTCTCACTGCCGAGGGCACAGGTTCAATCCCTGGTTGGGGAGCTGGGATTCCCACAAGCCACGTGGCCAAAAAAAAAAGTCAATATCTAAGAGACTTCCAGCATCAAGATAGTGGAGTAAAGAATTTTCTGCTTTCTTTACCTCTCTTAAGTCACCCTAAGAACAGCAGGAGAATAAGAAACAGAAAGACAAACTCTATCTTTAATGAAACAGGAGACATTTATATATGAAAACAGAGAATAGTGGAATGGTGACCTGCTTAGGAGTACAGAGAAAGTGAAACTTAAGTGCCCAAAGAGAGAGATTCCAATAAGAAACAGGTACAAGTTCATTAACACCATATACTCTCGTAAAGCCAGCTCAGAAGAAAGGAGTTTAGACTGGGGCTATTACAAGAGCACTGGTAAGTAGAACTCAGGCCCTCATCCCATGTAACTAGTTGACTTTTCTTTCTCAACTAGAATGTTTATTCTCTGGAGAAAGTAAACCAAAGAAACTTAGACCAGGGAACTCTAGAAGGCAGGGATATAGTGACAAACCAAAATGAAGGTCTGCAAAATGGATGGTAAGATTCCAGTCCCCCTTTTCTGCCAACTCCCAGAACACCAGCAGCAAAGCATTCCACACCCCAAGAAAGATATTATTGGAAGATTCACCTCTAGAATGACTCATTTGAATGACCCCAGAGAAAAGGTCCACAGATAGGGAATCCCCAAATAAAAAAGCCAGCTCGCTATCTGTTACCTAACGCAGGTCAGCAGTCCACAAGCCCTGCCCATGCACACAGAGCATTCAGTTAGTGTTTTACTGCCTTACTCTTAAATATAAATGGACACCAAGGGCCACCAGCTACTTGAAGCCAGCCTCCAACACGAAAAATAGAAACCAAAACGAATAAACAGAAAAAAAGAAACATGAATAAAACAGAGCAATGGAGGAAACAGAAGACAATTTTAAGGAAATAATTAATACCCTCATATAAGAGATAGCATTCACAAGAAGAGGTGGCAATAAAAAAGAACAATCAAGAATAAGAAAATTATCTTGGAAATTTAAAATGACAGCCCAAATAAAAATTTAATAGGAGATTTAGAAGAAAGAAAGAGAATCTTCCCGGAAATAGATTAAAAAGGAAAAGTGATGACCAATAGGAGAGGAAAGAAAAAAGAATTATAGAATCAATCCATGAGGTTCAATATATGACTGACAGAAATTCCAAATAAAACAAAAGAAAATTGTTTTCTGAAAGAGGCTGCTTCCCAGACATGGGATCTTCAGATTAAAACGACTTACTATAGAGTTTTCAGTTCAATAAATGAAAACATGATCCATATTAAGGCACATCAAGATTATAACTCAGGACTTCCCTAGTAGTCCAGTGTTTAAGACTCTGTGCTTCCCCTGCAGGGGGCAAGGGTTCAATCCCTGGTCAGGGAAGTTCTGCGTGCCACCAAAAACTAAATAAATAAAATAAAAGCCATGGGAAACTATCAAAAAGCATTGTCATATTAAAAAAAAGATTATAACTCAATGTATAAAGAATGAAGAAAAATTGCTAGAGTTTTTCATGAAGAAAATATGGAAAAGACAAGAGATAGCCGTATAAGTACACGGTCTGGCAACATACTATGGGAGCTGGTGATTGACTCTGAGAAACAGGATGCAAAGGGGGAGAGATGGAACTATGAACTCCTGTCTTTTTTAATGATAAGCCCTTTTAACATTTTGATAAAATAAAAATTTTAAACAATAAAATATGGTAAAAAGTAAAACCAGAATTTATCTAATAGCTAAAGTTTGATGAATTAAGCAAAAAATAAAAAACAGATCAAGAATATTTCCTACAAGTTTTATAACTAGTGAGATAATTATTAGCACTAGAAATTTTTAAAATAAAGCAAATGTTTAACAGTTAGAATTATCTTAATTATCTATGCTAACAAGGTAAAGATCATGTATATTTGTATTCCTGTATCAGTTACCTTTGGCTACATAACAAACCAAACCAAAACTCAGTGGCTTAAAACAACAACCATGTATTTTATATTTAGCTCACAATTCCGTAGGTTGGCAATTTGGGCTGGGCTCAGCTAAGAGGTTCCTCTGCTGGTCGTGGCTGTGCTGACTCAAGCATCTGCAGTCAGCTGCCAAGTAGACTGGGAACTGGCTGACTGGTGAGGGGCCTCGGCTGGGAAGCCTCATCTGAGTTTCTCAGGTCTCTTACCCTCTAGCAGGCTAGCCCAGGCTTATTCACATGGTGACAAAAAGTTTCCAGGAAGCACAAAGGAGGACAAGCCCCAGTGCACAAGATCTTCTCAAGCCTCTTCTTGTGCCATGTGTGCCAGCACCTCATGGACCAATTCAGATCACGTGGCTGAGCTCAGAGTCAGAATGGTAGATCACCCAAAGTTACCCAGCAAAGGAACATGGATATAGGGAGGGAGAACTTAAGACCATTTACGCAATCTGCCAAAATTCCTATACTAATAATTCAGTCATTTTTCCCTTCCTTTTCTATACTATTACGGGGATGAATAACATTATCTAAACATAGTTTTGCTGATACAACTTTACTGGACTGGAGGAAATCTGGCTTCAGAATATTTTCCCCCAAGTTCTTATAAGGCTAGATGTAGATTGATGGGATAGGTGACTATCTTGGTAAAGAGCCTTGGACAATCCCCTTCCAGAGGTCTAAAGCCCCGCCACACATACATACCACTTTCAAACAAGGCTATTATTTTTATGGTCACTATACTGTCCCTGAAAGCAGTTGAAATCTGTAGGCAAGGCTGCCATGTCAGGTACAGTGCAAGCTGCACCCAGCACAAGAGTGTCCAACCAAGAGATGCACGGGGTGTGGAATTCGGCATGAACTCTACTCTCCAAGCCATGAAGCCTAGTGCGTGAATGCAACAACCAGGAGGGAAGAGGAACTTTTTAAATTTTGAAGTATTCTTTTAAAAAATTCCATAAAAGGGCCACCAGCCAGACAAGCCAGGAGTTCTCAGATATGCCTCCACCCAATTCTAATTCATCTCAATATGCACAAAAGCACTGTAGAAGAGTTCTGCCTGTAGACCGAAAATAGAACTATCCAGTTCTAGTTAACAATAACACAGTAGATCAGGTGTAGACAGTAATACTATCCCTGAAGTCAAACACTGTGAGCAACTTCTAGCTACGTATTTTAAAGGTTTAGGAGATGTTTGTGCATAGGCAGCTCAGATGTGGAAAACCTGGCCTCTATACCAACTGGCCATTAAAAAAAAAGGGGGAGGGGGCTACAATTCAATAACAACAACAACAAAAAAAACAACCCAATTTAAAAAAATGGGCAAAGGACTTGAACAGACGTCTTTGCAAGAAAATATACAAATAGTCAACAAGTACATCAAAAGATGCCCAACATTACTAATTACTAGGGAAATGCAAATCAAAACCACAATGAGATATCATCTCACACCCGTTAGAATGGCTACTGTCAAAAACAAAACAAAACAGACCAGAAAATAGCAAAGCTGGAGAGGTTGTTGAGAAGTTGGAACCTTTGTCCACTGTTAGTGAGAATGTAAAATGGTGCGGCCGCTACGAAAAAGATTATGGAGGTTCCACAAAAAATTAAAGAGAGAATTATCATATGATCCAACAATCCTACTTCTGGACATATTTTCAAAGGAACTGAAAACAGGGTCTCAAAAAGGTGTTGGTACACCCATGTTCACAGCAACATTATTCATAATAGTCAAAAGGCAGAAGCAACCCAACTATCCATCGACAGACGAATGGGTAAACAAAATGTTATATATATGCAGTGGAACACTACTCAGTCTTAAAAAGGAAAGAAATTCTGACATGCTACAACATCGATGAACTTTGAGGACACTATGCTAAGTAGAATAAGCTGGTCATAAAAAGACAAAACATCGTATGATTTCACTTATATAAGGTGCCTACAGTAGTCAGATTCGTGGAGACAGAAAGTAGACGGGTGGTTGCCAGGGGCTGGGAAAAAGCAGGAATGGGGAGTTGTTGTTTAATGGGTATAGCTCAGTTTTGCAAGATGAAAAGAGTACTGGAGATTGGTTGCACAACAGTGTGAGTATACCTAACACTAATGAACAATACACTTAGAAATAATTAAGATAGTAAATTCATGTTATGTGTATTTTACCACAATTTAAAAAGAAAGGTCCATCTCTTCAGATAATGTGAAGCACCAGACCAGTCTGTGCCACTGATGGAAGTGCTATTTCTTCTTTCATCAGACAAGGCAGGATTCAGTTTTCTTAGGATACACAAGCAGTCAAAATGACTCCAACCCAACCCCTACCCCCAAATTATATTTTTCTTCCTCGTTCCTTCCTTCCCACCACAAGAGGGGAACTTTCCTCTAGAACATCTTCAAGGATAAATTCTCACACCTACAGTCACACTTGATCTCTTCCCATTTCCTCTAAAATTCTGTTCACTCATATTCCTTGTCCAACAATAACCACCTATCCCATGTTCAGAAAAAAAGGAAAAACAGAATCCAGTGAAGACAAGATGCAAATAAAAGTCTAACTAAAAGTTTACACTCTAAGTTCAAACTGGGTCACAATCTGCATATATATATATATATATATATATATATATACACACATACATTACACACTCTTGTATATATAAAATATTATCTAATAAAACATTTTAATCAAACTGTATTAAAGAGTTCATAGAAAGTTTCCTTATTTTAGTCACTTCATTATTATGAAAAATAAATCTAAAAATTTTCACAAGTCAAATGATACTATTAATGCTCCAAAGAGGTTAAGTAGATTCCTTGACAATTAAATATAATTATTATTTTGCAATCTTTTCTCTGTATTTTTGCCTTAATTCAAAAACAGTTTGAATACCTCCTACAAGAATAATTAAGACATAGTCCCTGCACTATAGGTGCTGACACAGAAGAGAACTAATGATTACAATATAACGTGAGAAGAGCTCCATTAGAGGGAGGTACAGGATGCTAAGGGAGTACAGAAGAGGGGCATCTAACTCACTATGAGGCCAGTGGCTTCTAAGAGGAGAAAGCATCCGAGCTGAGTCTTAAAGAAGAGAAAGTTGGTCAGAAGAATGAGAAGTGGAGGTACACCAGGCATAGGAACCTGAAACAGGTAAGAACAGAGGAGAGAAGTAGAGCAAATTGCCGGTTTTGCAAATAGTCTGGTATGATTGGACCACATGATAAGTGTGAAGGAGTCAAGAGGTATGAGGCTGGAAAAGGAGGCACCACCCAGGTCATGAAGAGTCTTGCTCAATGTGCTATAGTTTAGAAATTTCTGGAAGGCAACTAGGAATCTTTGAATGATTTTTAGGAAAAGGAGTAACATGTTCACATTTGTATTTAATATAATTTAGGGCAATATTGATATGCAATGGGATTGAAAGAGGGACATAATTTATAAGAGACCACCACAAGTCAATCAGTAATTACAAGAATCAAAACAAGTATCTTGGTGCTGTACAGCAGTAATTAACATAACATTATAATTCAACTCTACGTCAATAAAAGATAAATTTTAAAAAATTTAAAAATTAAATTTTTTAAATAAAATTTAAAATAGTTACTAAAAAAAAAATCTTGGTACCTGAAAGGAAATGGATTCCTGAAATTAAGAAATAAAATCAATAGAATAGAATGTAGTGACTGATGACACTGGGAAAGTGAAGGAGAAAAGTAAGTCTAGAATGACGAGTGTTTTTTGCTTGCATTATGGTACCATTCATCAAGCCAAGGAATAATGAAAAAGGATCAGTCTTGCAATGGCAAAATGATAAAGCTGGTTTAGTACACGAGAAGTTGAGGTCCAGACAGATTTAGATGTCCATTAAATAGAAAGAAGGATGTGGAAACTAGAAGAGAGGCTTGGACTAGAGATACAGATTTTGAATCAACACCATGTGGATGATAGCTGAAACTACGAGTAGAGCTAAACCAGGAAGGGTGTTTAGAGTGAGAAGGAGGCTGAAGACAAAGCCCTCAGGAGTATCAACGTTTCAGGACAGAAAAAGAACAAAGGATTCTGAAAGTGATAAAGAAACGAGTTAGGTGTTATAATATCAAAAGACATCTCTAGGGTTTTTAAAATATATGTATTTACATTTAGTTTTTCTTAAATAAAAGCTTACAGACACATTGTTAATGATAAGTTTACAAAAGACTGGGAGCTAACCATGCCCCCAAAGAAGAAAACAACTTATTTTTAATGTTTTCTTCTTTTCAAAAAGAGGCAGTGAGGGGAGGGAATAAGGACAGAGTCTAAGCTGAAATTCCATAAGCACTTACAAGTGGTTTATTAAATTGACTTCTTACTTTTCATCAGGACAAAGTTCGTGGATAACAGCTAAGAGCTTTGACAGCACCTGTAGTTTTCCTGACTCTTCCTCAGCAAACATGAGTGGGTTGTAATCAGCGGGAAACACATTTATCAAGCCTTCATATAGATTCCTTTCTTCATTCTCATCCCAAGTTGAGCTGCATTCTTTTTCCTGTTCAAAAGGATGACTGTCAACACTGGTTCATGTTTTTTTAATCGGAAGGGAAAAAATGCTAAAATTATGGGGAAAAAACTGAAGATTAATAGCTACCTGAAAAGCCCAATCTAATTGCTATGTTAATCTTCATAGGTCACAATTTGGTCATTTTTGATTACAGAGCAGTTCTAATGCTGTCTCCAAATGCCTGTTCCCTGAACCCCACAAGCGCAGTATCATTGCCGATGTGTGATTGATGGGGAGGTGGGTAGCAGAGAAATAAACAGGAGGAAAATAGAGGGCAAACAGTTCTAGGAAATCTATCCTCTCCAAAACCCTGAGACCTCATCATTGCTACCTTTTTCTCTCTTCTTCCCCCCTTCCCTCCCTGCTATTACTTTTCTCTCCCAGTTTGCAGGCTCACACAGCACCTCCCAGGTGATACTCAAAATCAAGCACAACAGTCCACTCGATCTTATCAATTTCTTCTACAAGAAGGAACAATTCTGCCAAGAAGTTAACAGAGAAATCTATTGTTATTTATAATATTTTGTTTATTTTACCAATAGTTTTTATATAATTTTATTCCAAAGAGATTATCACCACCTCTGAAATTCCCCCTCAAACTGCCTAGCTGACATGTGAACACACACTGGAGATTACATTTGTTAATGACTGCATCACTTTTTCAGATAAAATTTCTGGGATTGGCAGTTCTCCTCACTCTCTCCCACATTTACCAGATTTATCATTGTTCTTGAAACTTTGTTCAACCTACTACCCCTGCCTAGAATACGCCATCTTTTTTTTGCCCAATTATCCCAATCCTATAAATACTTGAGGGCCCAATGCAAATTCCACCTGATTACTCACATGCCCCCTTTTGGGGGGCATTGACTTTTAACCTTTATGGTTACACAGTACATTTCAACTTCGAATTTATTTAATTATTCAATTAACTATATACTTTTTTAAAATAATTCCCTAATGTTTTAATGTGTGTTGTAATCCTTTAATAATACTAGAAACATCTTAAGGGCAGTGAATCAAGTAGTATAAAATGCTAGGCACAAAGTACTAATTTTAATCTGGCTTATTCCCAAAACATAGCAATATTTGGGTAAAGTCACTTGATTAAAAATACTGGGAACCCTAAGATATTTACATAACTGGGATACACATGAGAGGAGAGATGGTTGCTGGCTGCTTTGGGTTAGGTTTCCTAAAATGCCTACACCTTGGCGAGGTTATCAAAGGACCACAGACCCAGGGTCTAATCTACAGCTTTTCATGTTCAGAAACTTACATAAGCTTAAGCTCTAGGGAAATGAGCCGTACTAACCAAATTAAGAGACTGAATAAATCAGAATATATATTTATTGACCTATAAATGAGACCTGCCTGTTTAAACCAACTGGTCTATGCATTCTGTCCTATGAAAGGTGCATGGGGAAGCAAATCATTAGCAGAAAGTTGTCTGGTGAATATTAAATCAAAATACAAGGGAGATGAATGATCTTAATGCACAAGTTCTTAGCCAGGAACACATAATCAGAATCACTTGGGAGAGCTTTTTTAAAATCTTCATGACTGGGTCCTACTCTCAGAGAATCTGAATCGGCTCATATGTGTCTAGGCTGGACAAATGTAGTCTTAAAAGCTTCCCTGAAGACTGTAATGTATAATCCTAATTAAGAATCAACTAACAGACAATATCTTTATGCTGAGACAGCCTGATGCGTGGAGGTGCATTACAGAGATTTACCAGTTAGATTCCTCACATCAACTAGACAGGGCAATCTCTTCTCTGACTCTCTGCAACCCAATACTCTTCAGTTATGAGTTGTAATATTCAGGTATAGTTGTAATAAAAATTCATCAGATAGCCACAATAACATTATCAGGAAGTTATTATTGTCTCTGTGTTTCAGTTAAGACAAACTAAGGCTCACAGACACAACCTGGCCATGGTTAAACTTGTCTGTAATTAAACAAGTAGTAGAGTAGGGACTGATACCTAGTTCCAACACCAAAACAGAAAACTCTCACTATACCCCAAACTGCCTTATGTTCATTAATATCCAAATGGTCAGGTCAACTATGTAGCCATTAAAAATCATACTTGTAGAAGGCATCTAATTTGGGGAAATGTCCACAATTTATTTAGTAATAATAATAATAATAGATTTTTAAATAATAAGCATAGCATCATTAGAATTAAGTTCCTCTAGAAAAGACTACTTATGGGTATCTTTGAGTCCGTTTCCTCACCCAAAAATGGGGATGGTAACAATAGTACTTACTCCATAGAATTTTGTGAAGAATAAAAAAAAAATACTAGAAAAGTACTTAGTGTTTGGTACATGGTGTTTAATAAGTATTAACTAAGATGATTAATACCAAATGTGGTTTTCTGTGGCTGGAGAGCTTTATCTCTTTATGACAAATTATTCAAAGTGGTATTACCAGGTCACAAGATACATTAAATTTTAAGGTTTTTGATACATATTGCCAAACTGTCTCCCAGTTGTACCAATTTACATTGTAACCAGTAGATGATCTTTATTTTCTTCTTTGTGATTTTTTGAATTTTATAGATTTCATATAACAATCATGTATTACTTTTATGAGGAAAAAATAAATTATTTCTTAATGGTAAATTTTGTATTTGTTAGCTCCAAACAAACTGACTGGCTGTATTAATATAAAATAGGAAGGGAAACCAGGACCGAGCATTAGATGAGGCGCCAAAGGGCAGGGGGCACAAACTCTAGAAGGCAGAGCCTCAAGCCCATTTCATCCCTCATTCAGCTCTATGAATATGGTCATGCTCTGAAGAACAAGTAGAAGGCTGGATAAACTCTAAAGAAGAATCACACTGGAGAGGCTGCACAGCTTTTGGAAAACCCACAAATGCAACCCCAGGGATTAGTCCAATCTGCCCTCTTAGGTTCACATGACATAGAACCTTCAGCTCATATTCCTGACGTAGGCTCATACACTACTTACCTTTACTGAGCTGAACAAAAGGCAGGGGTGATTGCACAGTTTTTTAAGAGCTCCAATACATATTAGATGAGAACTATTTTCCAACAATCCTTGAAGACAGAATCTGACAGCCTGAGAATTCAACAGTTTTCGATAAAGTTCAATCTGTAGGGCTCCTGGTCGGCAAAAGACTACATTCTCTATCTTAGGTGGGAGATATTTATTTATGACTTCTTGGGTTCTTCTAAGGACAAAGAGCCCAGTGAGGCAAGTAAGTTCAGCTGCTCTTCTCTCTCCTAACTCCTTTTCTTCCTATGGAAAAACAGCAGACTTTAAAGTGTTTTAGACCAAAAAAAAAAAAAAAAAAAAAGAAACCACTGGGCTGGCCAAAAAGTTCCTTCGGTTTTAAAGTAAAAATAAAAGACACATTTTTCATTCTCACCAAGATCCTTATTGAACAACATATTCACTGTTTTGTTCCACTACCTTCTGTCATTTTTCAGGCAACTTCATAATTCCATCTTCCCAAAACTTTCTGTCTTTTTGAGCAAAGAACTGTTCCAGGTGCCTTTTATAGTCTTCTAGGGAAGTGAAATTTTTTCCCACTAAGAGAATTTTGTAAAGACTGAAATAAATGGAAATACTAAGGTGCAATGTCTGGTGAATACAGCAGATGAATCAGAACTTCCCAGCCAAGCTGTAACAGTTTTTGCCTGGTTATCAAAAAACATATGTTCTTGCATTATCCTGATGGAAGATTATGCGTTTTCTGTTGACTAATTCCATATGCTTTTCGTCAAGTGCTGCTTTCGATTGGTCTAATTGGTAGCAGTACTGTTGGAATTAATCGTTTGGTTTTCTGGAAGGAGCTCATAATAGAGGACTCCCAATCCCACCGTATACACACATCACCTTCTTTGGATGAAGACCGGCCTTTGGTGTGGTTGGTGGTGGTTCATTTCACTTGCCCCACGATCTCTGCCATTCCACATTATTGTACAGTATCCACTTTTCATCGCCCGAGACGATTTGTTTTAAAACTGGAACGTTTTCATTACATTTAAGTAGATAATTGCATGTGAAAATACAGTCAAGAAGGTTTTTGTTTGTTAGTTTGTTTGTTTTGCTTAACTTATGTGGAACCCAAACATCAAAGTGATTAACAAAACCAAGCTGGTGCAAATGATTTTCAATGCTTAATATGGATATTTTGAGTATGTTGGCTATCTCCCATGTGGTTTAATGTTGATTAATTGTTCTCAATTAATGTCTTGATTTGATCGCTATCAACTTCAACTGGTCTACCCGACCATGGAGCATCATCCAGCAAGAAATCTCCAGCACGAAACTTCGCAAACCACTTTTGACACATTCAGTCAGTCACAGCACCTTCTCCATATACTGCACAAATCTTTTTTTGCATTTCAGTTGTGTTTTTACCTTTCTTGAAATAAGAAAGCATAATATGCCAAAAATGTTGCTTTGTTTCTTTCATCTTCAATATTAAAATGCCTACACAAAAAATCACCAATTCTGATAAGTTTTTTTTTAAATGCATGCTGATATGACAGCTGTCACAATACGATCTAACAAAATTGTTTCGAATGAAGTTAAAGACAACTAAGCGCTACTAGAGCCAAATCTTACAGAAAAAAATCAAACGAACCTTTTGGCCAACCCAGAACATGCAGTTAAATGAACATTAAACATTTTATAATGATCAACCATTTACTAATTGCTTCCCTTCAGATTTTTTTTAAATAAAAGAAATGAAATACAGTTTAGAATAGAAAAATCATCAATCATCTCTTTAAATGTTTAGCATAATCATTTAATTAAGTGAAGCCACAGTCTCCGAATCCTTGTTTGTTTGGCTATTGCCACCATTGAGAACCACTGGAAATCAATAATCCACAAACTGAATTGTCTGAAAGTAAGCTTTTATGAGAAGACTGTAACAGTACATGGTCTTAAAATCATTATCAAAGCACTAATAGAGCAAATTCTTGGAAGAAAATATTTTGACAAGTAATTGATCCTAAAACTAAGCTTACAAGAAATTATTGGCACAAGGTACTGCTGACTCTTTCAAAATCATTACACATTGTTCGTAAAATAATAGTACATTTTTAAAGTCAAAATACAGTATGAATGAAATTTATGTTTACATTCTCTACATAGGGGACTTCCCTGGTAGTGCAGTGGTTAAGAATCTGCCTTTCAATGCAGGGGACATGGGTTCGATCCCTGGTCCAGTAAGATCCCACATGCCACGGAGCAACTAAGCCTGTGCGCCACAACTACTGAGACTGCGCACCTAGAGCCCATGCTCTGCAACAAGAGAAGCCACCGCAATGAAAAGCCCGCACACCACAACGAAGAGTAGCCCCCCACTCGCAACTAGAGAAAGCCCGGCGCAGCAGTGAAGACCCAACGCAGCCAAAAAATATAAATAAATAAAAAAATAAATTCTCTACATAGACTCTTTAAAGTGTATAGAACTTCACAGGGAAGCTTAAAATAAATCCCATATGTACATATTTGTTTCTATATAAATCACAGAAAATTTCCCTTATATTTTAAAACTATTCTCAATTTTTATTACAAAATAATTGGTTCACTGGAGAAAGGTCAGAAAATATAGTTATGCAAAAATAAGAAAATTAAAGCTAACTTTCATCAACCAGAAACAGCCAATGCTGCCAAGACTTTCTATGTATATCTTCAAAACCATTTTGTTTGCATAAATATGTAAATATATTAGATGTTTTATTTTTATTTGTAACAAAAACAGTATCTCAAACCACAAAGCTTCATGGGAACAACCAACCAGTTTGGCTTATCACCATATTCCCCGGTGTCTGGCACTTAGCATTTGGCCCACTTTAGGTATTTAATATGTAAGTGTTGGGTAAATAAATGAATGTGATTTTATTTTTAAATAATGTATCATAAACATTTCCCATTCTATTAAATATATGCTTAAATCATTATTTTTCCTTTAATTTAATTTTATTTATTTTTGGCTGCATTGGGTTTTCATTGCTGCACGCGGGCTTCTTCTAGTTGCGGCGAGCGCGGGCTACTCTTCATTGTGGTGTGCAAGGTGCGCAGGTTTCTCACTGCAGTGGCTTCTCTTGTTGCAGAGCACGGGCTCTAAGCGCGTGGGCTTCAGTAGTTGTGGCTCGCAGGCTCTAGAGCGCAGGCTCAGTAGTTGTGGTGCACGGGCTTAGTTGCTCTGCGGCATGTGGGATCTTCCTGGACCAGGACTCGAACCCATGTCCCCTGCATTGGCAGGTGGATTCTTAACCACTGTGCCACCAGGGAAGCCCAATCATTATTTTTTATATAGTTCCTAGTTCATGGAAAATGCTCAGTAAATATTTATACCCAATTTTAAGGCTTTTGATACATATTGCCAAACTATCCTCCAGTCGTACCAATTTATAGTCCAATCAGTAGAGAATAGTACCCCTATGTAAACTTGCTATTACAATGTAAATCTAACCAACTAAAACATCAGTAGAAAAGTACGAAAGTTACTTCATGGTTATTTGGTTTACCTTTTTCAATACCAGTAAAGATGAACGTTTTTATGTGTTTTACTGTCATTTATAATTCTCTGTGAAGTGCCTATTTATGAATCTTTTTCAAGTGATAGGGTCATTTTCTTAAGTAAGATATGCAAAAGGAGTTGAACGATTGTGGGTAAAATTTTAAAAATCACTCTACTAATTTACTTTTTCCTAAATTAAAATAATACCCAAGTTATGAATGATTTTCCCAAACTGCTCATTTTTATCCTACTTATTGAAGTAAATTATACCTCAGAAGCAGAAGGTTGTCTCGATTTAATAATGGGTTCTTCATATATTTTTCTATAAGACGGCAAAGAGCCTAATATTCCTGGATTTACAAAATCAATTAATGCAAAAAATTCTTGGAGATCATTCTGAACTGGAGTACCTAAAGAGAGAAAAGTGATGAGAGGTCAAGTTTGTGTTTTACAGTATCAGGTCTTTATAGAAATTTGTACTCTCTTCCCTAAGATCACTAAATACAAGCAAAGTCTCAAACTAAGAAAGACCAGCTAAATCAAGTTTTAAAAAATTAATAATCGTACAAAATTTTAACTCTGGTTTTAACTGTGAACTGAAGTCTATTTAGTACAGCATTTTGGCTGAGAATAGGCTCTAGAGTCTGACTGCTTGGGTTCAAATCCTACCTGCATCACTTATTCTCTGAGTTACCCTGAAAAGTTACTTACCCCAATTTTATTTGCTGTAAAATTAGGAAAATAATAGCAGTTCCTAGGGTTGTAAGGATCAAATGAGTTAATTTATATACTATTGTGCCTGCAGCACAATAAACATTCCATAACTGTTAATTGTTATTATTATAATTGTGTGACTCTGGACAAAGTTACTTAAGCTCTTTTAAGTTAAACTCGGGATTTTTTTCACTTATAAAAGTGGGAAGATAATAATTTCCCAGTGGTATTACAATGAAAAGTAAAGACAATGGATGTGAAGTGCCTGACATTTAGTAGACACAGTGAACGGTACCTATTATTAATACCTTACAAAGTTATCAGATAAAATTGGGATCTTCATTGATCCTAAAGACTGACACAGACTGTAATAGATTGATATACCCTGCACATACTACATACTCAATAATATTTGGCTAACTAATTTTCAAAGAGACACTAGCATGTTTCAATAATTATAATAATATCAAGTGAACATATATATCAGCATAGTAAAACAGCATAATTCCAGATGAGTTTCAAATAACAGACTACAAAAAGTTGTCCAAAGATATAAATAATAGAAGTAAATAAAAATGCACTTATTTCAATAACAGACAACACAAATTTTTACAATGTTAAGGAGTTTCATGATCACTTCCTTTGAAAGTCAATGCATAGACTCGAGGTGGGACCAATGCTTACTAATTTTTTTTAATACACCTAGTTAGTTCTAAATTTTTTTAGACACATCACAGAATTAAAGAAAATATATTTATGTTGGTATGCATTTTGTTAAACCTTTAAAAGAATATCCATGACAATGATTAATAAAAATAGGGGGAATGGGAAAAACAAGAAGGAAAGAAGGGAACAAAAGGTACAAGGATCATTGCGGTTGGCTTCCAGCCAGCCAGCCAAATGATGAATCCAAGCTAATCATGGTAGTTCTACCCCTTCGCCAATGACTTATGTAAGAAAGGGTTTGTCTTAGACTGGGTTCTCAGAAGCAGAGCCTGAGATAAGGATTAGGCTACACATGATTAATGGAGAAATTATTCTCAAGAGAAAGGGAATAATGGAATCAGAAAATGCAGGGGAAGAAACTAACAATTTAGCTTGAGCAAAATTACAGGGAGCCTTAGAGCATAAACTACATTATAAAGGTCCTCCTGAAATTATCCTGAGGCAAAGGAGCTGGCATTTTACTTGCTCCTCTATACGAGTCAATCACTGACCAAGCTGCAGGGGAGAGAAGGACCTCTCACTCAACCAATGATAATTCTCCAGAAAAGGCAGGAGACATGGGTTGTTTAATCAACAGTTCCAGCAGCTATGGGGTGGGTCCAACAGCCCAGAAAAGGGGAGCTCATGGGGCACCGACAGTTTCCACCAACAGCATGTGACCCATCCTGCCCAATGAGATATAAAAGGAAGTCAGGGAGGAGCCTGGGATAGTCTCCTCACTCTTAAAGATGGAGATAAAGGCAGAGCCAGCCCCTGTTCTCCTTTAAATATCACCACATCTGGATGTGATGTCTGCAACTGCTCTGGCCACTTGTTACAAGCATGAATATGAAGTCAACACCAAACATGGCACAGCAAAGAACAAAAAGAATCAGAATCCTTAACAACACTGTTGAGCTGATGTAACCCCACCCCTGGAACATGCCCTAGCTCTAGACCTGCAGTTATGTGGGAGAATAAGCACATTTGATCCACATATCTGTTACTTACACCTGAAATCACGCCAACTGATACACAAGGGAAAGAGGCAAAAGCAAAACTGGAAAAAAGACAGGCAGACAATAAGAAGGGGATCAGGAAAAGGATTTAGGGCAGAAAATAATAAGGAAAAAGAGTAAAGAAGAAAAAGAAAAGAAAAGAAAAGAAGGGCCTACAAGATAGCCAATACACTAGTATAGTATCATTCTGAGTTGTCACAAATGTTGTCTAGAAGTAGTTTAGTCCCCAGTTCGCTGCTTTTAATATTCTTTTCTAATTCTAGACTATGCAGAACCTGTAGAAGAAGCTAAATAATATAACATTAATAAAAGTCGAGCAGCAAAGTCCTGTGACAAGAAAAAAGGAAACACTAAAGATTTTCAAGTAAAGTTTGTATGTTTACTAAAACTATTTTCAGGGCTATGGAAGTGAAACTTCTAGGGAAACTGAGAGAACTCTTTCTCTTTCCCTACCTCTATCCCAGCAATAAAAGCTTTTTCTTTGTTTTATTGTTTACTTTTTAAGGAGACATAAATCTACCACCCAACCAAAGTACTGGAACATTGCTAATAACCTACAGCTATATCCGCATCTATTATCTCCATAAAAAGCTCTAAGAGCTCTTTATACATATTCATACATGTATCTTTCCTTCAGGTCCTATAATTCCACTTCTAGGAATCTATATAGAAAAGTATGTGCTTGTAGATATCCATCGCCACATTTCAAAATTATGCACTATCATAGGAAAATGTTTACATTAAGTGTATTTTGCTGTGCATGTGTGTCTATGAATAAAGACGGATTTTGTATGTATATATAAAAAAGAAATATGTATGTATGTTCTCTGTGTGCATGTGTGCATGCGTGTGTGAGAGAATAATGAAACATGACAAAATGTTAATGGCTCATTAAGAAATTGAGATTGAAGGATGATTTCCATTCTCTAGTTTCTAAGCATGCTATAATATAGCAATATGTGTATGTATCTCTGTGTGTCTGTGTCTGTGTGTGATATATATTTTTAACTCTCACTTTTTAATGAGAATTTTTTCAAATCTCAGATTTTTCTTTTTTATAATATAAAGAAAGGATATCTAACATCTAATGAAGGATAGCTAACATAATAAGATATTGTGGATTGAACTGTGTCCCCTCAAAATTCTTATGTTGAAGCCCTAATTCCCAATGTGAATATATTTGGAAACAGGGCCTTTTAGGAGGTAATTAAGGTTAAAGAAGCTCATAAGGGTGGAGTCCTAATCCAATATGTATCCTTTCAAGAAGAGAGAAAGACATAGGGATGCACACACTCAGAGAACAGGCCATGAGAGGACCCAGCGAGCAGATGGTCATCTGCAAGGCGAGGAGAGAGGCCTCAGGAGAAACCAAACCTGCTGACATCTTGACACTGGACTTCCAGCTTCCAGAACTGTGAGAAAATACATTTCTGTCATTGAAGAAATTTACCACCCAGTCTGTGGTATTTTGTTATGGCAGCCCTAGAAGTCTAATACACCTCTATTAAATTTTAATTTAATTTTAATATTAAAATTTCCAGTAAATATTAACTAAATGTTCTTCACAGCACTAGGCTAGATAGCAGAAGGAAACAAAATCAAAATTACTTTCATTTGATTCTTAGATAGCTTCTGAGCACCTATTATATATGAGCACTGTACATACTCATATATAAATGTTACTTCCTAATAAGACACAAATCACATTGGGAGTAAGATATGCTGCCACTATAAAAAAGAAGAATTTATTCAGGCAATTCTAAGGAGATAAAAACCAACTGTAAGTAATTCTAAATGTAAGAGGTTAGTTAGTGCTAGTTTTCACCTACCTTCACAGCTCAGGAGCAACAGAGACAAGGACTGGAAAACAGAAACAAGATAAAGAAGACAAAGTACGAATAAAGGGGGCAATGCTAATTCCTCAAAGGAAGCAACTCACTGGTCATCATCAGGACAGTCCTTCTAAATGAAGTCCCAGAATCATTTTCTACTGAAAATATTAAATTTAATTTGTAACGCTATTTGAACTGGTATTTGCTTATAATTGAGAATATTAGTAAAACTGTCCGTTTTTGCTAAAGGACATTATCTGTTTTTCAAATAGAGGAGAATCTATTATTTTTTTATTATCTATTATTATCACCTAAAAGTAATCTTAGTTTCTCACTCTCCCATTTTATTTTTCTTTGCCCTTCGAATGCCAATCTTTTTAACTCCATAGCTGTTAACTCCATAAGCAATATTGACCCCACATTGAGCAGTAAAAAGAAACAGTCTCTGCTTTTTTCTTCCAACACAGTGTAACTAAATTCAGCTACATCTTTTTTTCCGTTGCTTTTCTGACCCCAAGGATCTCAAAATCAAAAGCTAGTCAAGAAGTATAAGGAATCCACTTAGTTTCTCAAATAGCCAAAGATACAGAAATTACCTAGATTAAGTTTTCCATTTCCCCAACTCATTTTTTTCTTTAAAAACAGCCTCTACTAAATGTTCAAAGTCCGTTTTTCTATTCTCTGGTTTCCATATCACCAGTATTACTGACAAACATTTGTTGAACATCTACTAAATTTGGGGGGCAGATATAACTGTAAGATTTGATCCCTGTCCTTTTTATCTTTATTATCTTTAAGTGACTAAATGTGAAGAATGTAAAGGTCATTTAACAGTTCCCAAAATCATTTCTAAAAAGCACATATAGTTTTAAAAATCACATTTGGTAATGGTTAATACAATCCTTCTTCACAAACTGGAAGTCAAATGATCATAAATTACTTAAAGATGGGTACCCTCCACACCCCAACTCAATGAGAGCACAACAGGGGGAGTTTTCTCTGTTGCTCCAGGGCATACTTCTACCCTAAAGATGTGGAATGGAGGAATAAGCTGTTGGTCACACCCTTTCTCCCTCCTCACTTAAATTTCAGAGGAGAGCTCTGACATGCATATAGGACACATGAAGGACACCATGAGATATGATGTAATAAGGATAATCATGCCCTGCCCATCCCTTCCAAAAGGATTAAAGATGATAGGGAAATAGAGCCTTAAGTAGAATATGGAAGGGTCGCAAACCTTAGTAATGAATATAACTCTCTTCTTTCCTCTGCTACCACATAAGACCAAAGTGAGGTGTGGGAGAAAAGCTACACTGAGTTATTCAGGCCTAATTCTAGTCTAGGCCTTAAGCTAAAAAGGATTCGGCAGAAACAGATTCTTGTATTTACTCACAGTCTATCTCATCCTTCCAGACAGTCTGGGCCAGAAGCTTTGGCCAGCAAAAAACCATATGCATACAGCACAAATATATAAAAATAGAGGATATTTATATTAAACACTTACCATGTATAGGGTAGTCTTCCAAGACCTTTACACGGATTAACTCATTTGACCCTCACAACAATTCTATGAAGTAGATGGTCTTACTATCCCTATTTCACACATAAGGAAACTGAGGTACAGAGAAGTATAACTTGCCCAAAGTTGCACAGCTGTAAATATCAGACTTGGAAACCAAGTACAAGCAGTCTAGTCCCATCTCCTACCTTCTTTACCATGATACCATTGTGTTTATTCCTCAAAGAATCCAAAATCTGGATTGCAGAACATTACATAGGATTTAAATAATTCAGAATCCTACCAAGACTCAACTAACATAGGTTTGTTAGTATGAATTCCACTCAATACCATCAATTCTTTGGATGCCAAACATCATATTACAAGTTTTGCATATTCACTAGGCAAAAATACCATCATATCTCCCCAAAAGTAAATACGGACCAGTTAGAATTATCCTTTTCTCACAGGCGAGGCTAATGAGGGCTGTAGCTGTCTTAATGGTACTGTTCTTCAAACGATGCCCTTCATCACAAATTAGAAGATCAAATTTTATATTCTTAATTTGATCCAGGGAACGAAGTAACATTTCATAACTGATGATAAGAACAGAATAAAATGGAGATTTGGTGAATTCTTCTACCTTGTGGTCCTAAGAAAAAAAAGATAATATTTAACAAATCATGGGCAAAAACTGTGTGAAATCAAATTTAAGCAGCGTATTCCTGACAACCATTAACTAGGTATTAGAATATGTTAACTCATGACCAAATTGTAGGGCAAGATTCCAGTTATCTGCAAAGGGTCAGAGCTACTTACACTTGAAAAACTGCTACGTAGACAGTGAAAACTGCAGTATTGATTTGAAAATCTAGAGATTTAGTAAATGACCAGGGCTAAACCTTTAAAAGTCTCTTACCTGATCAACAGTAAATATCTTGATCCTTTCAATTCCTAGCCATTTTTGAAATTCTTTCCTCCAATTATTCACCAAGCTTCCAGGTGAGACAATAAGTGTCTTCTTTATTACTGGCTTGCCACCGTAGGGTCCCTGACACTGTAGAGTCCAGATGAGCGAAATACATTGCAATGTTTTCCCTAAACCCATTTCATCAGCAAGAATAGCTCCACATCTGCCATTCACCCTGTTAGAAACAATTATGCTTCCTTCAATTACAAAAGGAAAATATTTTATGTCCCTAATATCATCACCTATTAGTCAAGAACCAGAAGCTGATATTTTGTACGTAGGATGATCCTAGCCCCCACTAAACACTTTTTCTAGCTCTTCAATCAGCTGATTTATGACATATCTCTCTTTTGCATCTTTGCTAATTATATTCATTACATATTTGTGAACTAAATTACTAAAACAACTTGAAATTAGAGTTGAATCTAAATCATCTGTTACTATCATGTATCTATATTTAGAGATTAGAAATGAATCCCAATTTTATATCTACCTTTGAATAATTTAACTATAACCATGCTTCTCATCACCAACAGTTGAGCAGTTTTTATCAGTTTCAGTATTAGATATCAAAACAGTTTAAAATACATTGAAATGTAAACCAGAAAGATCTATTGGTCTGTATTTATGATTCTCTGGCAATAAATGAAGTCCTCAACCAAAACAGCTCCTTGAGCTGTAAGAAAAAATAAACACTAACTTTTTGATCTAATACATGTAATTTAGTAAAACTCTCATCCAACAAACCTACTTGGTTAATGTAATTTAAAATTAAATATTATAAGGAATATAATAATATAAGTAAGTGGCATTTTATAACATTCATAGTTTTTAAAGCTCTTTGAAGGTATTAGATATACATTTTTAAAGTTACAAAATCCAAAGGAATTAAGGATATTACCAAAAATATAAGTGTAGTTTGTTAATCTATTGTATTTCTTACTAGTAGAAATAATAACCAAAAACAATTTTATAGGGGACTTCCCTGGTGGTCCTGTGGTTAAGAATGTGCCTTCCAATGCAGGGGACGCGGGTTCGATCCCTGGTCGGGGAAGTAAGATTCCACATGCCACGGGGCAACTAAGCCTGTGTGCCGTAACTACTGAGCCCACAAGCTCTGGAACCTGCACACCACAACTAGAGAGAAGCCTGCGCACTGCAACGAAGAGCCCGCACGCTGCAATGAAAGATCCTGCAGGCCTCAACTAAGACCCGACGCAGCCAAAAAAAAAAAAACCACACAATTTTACATATGTTATCCATTTCAAAGTGTAGAGAAAAAATTACAAACATGCATCATAGCCACTATTATTATTTTAGATCAACAATTTGCCACTGCAAGATGCCAGCTAACTGAGACATAGTGAGTGGCAGAGAGAAAATAGTGATCCACCATCCATCATCCACCATCATGGTATAGGGAAGAGAACAGGAAGACTTCTCTTGAAGAAGATGAAACTTGAGCAGAGTTTTAAAGGTAAATAGGAATTCACTACATTAATCAGGTAGATCAGCACAGTTGGAGCTTGAACTGAATTCCAAGCAAGAAAATAAAAGCTAGGAAGCTGGCAAAATAGGAAGAAGACAGAAGATGAGGATACTTATCCTTGAAAGCTCAGACTGTATCCTGTAGGTCAGCATCTCCCAAACATCAGTCTTTCATGACTACCATTACAATTTTTTGCCATACATGTGATACTATATGTTATTATTTATTATTTTTCTCTAAACCAACTCACTTTTTTACTTAGATTTATTTGAAAACTCTTTCTAAGCATAATTTATCTGTGAAACAAAAAGTTTAATGTGCTATTTCTTTCTAATTATTCATTAACTCAATATGCTACTATTAACAGTTAAAAATAAAGTTTGTCCATGTATACCTAAAATGATCCCATACACAACCCAGTAAAGTGCATATCACAGATTAGGAAACACTGCTCTAAGTTCTGAGAATTGTAATAAATTTAAGTAAGGAAATGCCATGTTCAGAATTGTTTTCAGAAAAATCAAGCTGGTGGTGATAAGGAGAATGAATCTGACAAGTATCAGAAGCAGATACACAAGTTAGAAACCACTGCAATAGTCCAGATAAAATATAATTTTATGACACCAGTTACTAGAGCTGCTATAGTGAGGTGCCAGAAACAATCAGGACCCAAATGATATTTGGGAGGTCAAAATAATCAAAAGTTTAGGTTTGATTAGATAGAGAAGGTGAGAGAGAAGAAATCAAAGATGATTCTCAGGCCAAGTGAGATAAGATCTCCAAAAGGAAGAACAGATTTGAGAAAGAACATGAATCTAGAAAGTTTCTAGGAAATAGTTTTCCCTTAACTTGTCATCATTCAACGGGTTCTTAGAGTTTGGGGAAATTTACATTCCCAACTCCCTAGTAAATGACCAGTATAAAAGTCAAGGTCCTATGCATTAAAAACAAAACAAAAAAGGACTGGAAGGAAATGTACTAACATGTTAGCAGAGACCTTTGATTTCTTTTTACTCCCTTTGTCTGGTTTGTATGTATGTGTGTGTCTTCTATTGATACTTCAACTGTACTTCGACTACAGTTCTTTAAGAAAACTCAATTTTAAAAGGGGAGGAGGGGGACTTCCCTGGTGGTGCAGTGCTTAGGAATCCCCCTGCCAATGCAGGGGACACGGGTTCGATCCCTGGTCCGGGAAGATCCCACATGCCATGGAGCAACTAAGTCAGTGAGCCAAAACTACTGAGCCTGCACTCTCGAGCCTGCAAGCCACAACTACTGAGCCCACATGCCACAACTACTGAAGCCCACGCGCCTAGAGCCCATGCTCCACAACAAGAGAGGCCACCGCAATGAGAAGCCTGCACACCATAATGAAGAGTAGCCTCCACTCGCCGCAACTAGAAAAAGCCCGTGCACTGCAACGAAGACCCAACGCAACCAAAAATAAATTTTAAAAATAAATTTAAAAAAAAATCTGCTTAAAAAAAGCTGGGGGGTGGCTTCCCTGGTGGCGCAATGGTTGGGAATCCGCCTGCCAATTCAGGGGACGCGGGTTCGTGCCCTAGTCCGGGAGGATCCCACATGCTGCGGAGCGGCTGGGCTCGTGATCCGTGGCCACTGGGCCTGCGCGTCCGGAGCCTGTGCTCGCAACAGGAGAGGCCACAACAGTGAGAGGCCCACGTACTGCAAAAAAAAAAAAAGAACTACCTGCGGAATAAACATACACATTAAGTACCATTTGCCATTCCCACCAACTAAAATATATGCTGTACCCACTGAGATGCATTATATATCAGGCTTGTCCTAGAAAACCATTATGTTACAGGTTAAATCAAAGCTCAGATTAAACAGATTATTTTCCTACCTCATTCCCATCACACATTCATAAAGGAATATGATCCCTTCTTTCTGATGTGGTCGAAGGTGAAATACAAGGTGAGGATCTATCACTACATCCACAACAGGAAAACAGTTCTTACTGAACATCTGCTGGTGATTATTATCTGGTTGTGGCATAACAAGTGAATCTTAAGAAAAAGAGAAAAGTATAATTATAAATGTATTCCAATTTCACTCTGTCAGTAACTACATTATCTTGCTCTAATTACTCAGAAGGTAGAACTATTTGCCATCATTTGTGGCAAAAAAACTTTGAAATTCAGTAACATCAATGCTAAGCAAAGGTACAAAATTAAAAAAATAAAATCTCTTGCCTTATTGATGTAAGATTTCATGCAAAGAATTGTGAAGAGCTTTCCAAACTTCATGCCCAAAAGTGCTTTGAAACCACTGAAATTCACTGTTGTCTCATAAAGAATTCAGCCACAACACTTAATAGTTCAGTATTCAGAGCAAAGAGAACTATTTCCAACTGAAAGCACAGGTTGGAATTTTGCCAAGATGCTCTTGCTAATACTCACAACTTCTTATTCTGGAAAGGCTTTCTAAATTTAATATAAAGGCTCCCTTTTTTCATTCTTGTACCCACTAACAATGACCATTACTCCTATTATTCAGAAGAACTGAGAAAGAATGACAAATTTTCCATTGACTTCACCACCATTATTTGCTTAAAGTTAATTACTTCATTCATAAATCTTTGCAAAGCAGCATGAAGTAACCATCAAATAACAATGTAATTCTTTAGAAACACGCTAATACAATTTAAAAGATTTATTAAAAGTCACCCAAAAAAACAAAATCAAACATAACTAGAAAGCTGGTCTCAACTGATAAATCTGAAATCAGAAAATAAACTCATCAAAATAATTTTTTGGATATATTTGTATGTCTACATCATGGTTAAAAAAATAAATTTTAAAAAATAAACAAAAAGGAAAGAAGAGAAGAACAAAGATGAGAAAAGGAGATTTTTTAAAAATGGGTTCCAGGAAATCAAATATGGGGAATTCCCTGGCAGTCCAGTGCTTAAGACTCTGAGCTTTCACTACCGAGGACACGGGTTCAAATCCTGGTCGGGGAATTAAAATCCTACAAGCTGCATGGTGTGGCCGAAAAAAAAAGAAGATTAAATAAATAACCATCAATGTGGAAATACATAGTCACAGGAATGAGAGTCTGGTTGTGTTTACTGATAGCAATTACCCAGAAGAAAATTTTCTGTGATCTTCCCATGTTTCTGAGCAACCAGGAATTCACCTCTCATTTTTGAGATGAATTCCTGGCAGGTAGGGGACTAGGGAGTGAAAATGGAAAACTTGGCCCTTGGGTTTCCTCTATATCCCGGTAACAAAGCAAGAGTGTATGCCTTGTGGATTTCCAACCAAGAAATAGCCCCATTTTTTTCTATCTTTTAAAAAGGACAAAGGGAAAAAAAGAAGATAGAGGTAAAGATGATACACAGCTCAAGCAAGAAGGACCACAGAATCATAGGTCATCTAACAAAGTACCCAGCTTCAAGAAAAGTAAAACCTAAAGCACCACAGCAATAGGACACCAATTCAAATCTTAAGATGCTCCTCTACCTTCACAATGATGAGGCATTGTTCAATGCTAACAAAATCTGTCATGCTTTAGTTTTAAGTGTACAACTTAGTCCTAACCTTAGCAAGATAAAAAAAAGAGAGAGAGAATAATCAACTATTTACCATTTACAAAAAGGGCTTGCTTACACACACCCACACATGCTCATATACACATATATACAAATTATCACAATAAAATTTTTCATTCATTCAGTCAACAAATATTTATCATACACAACATATACCAGGCACTCTAAGTCTCTATGGTAGTTATTAGAACCCATATTTTACACATGAGGAGGCAAAAATATTAATGAAGTGACTCCCCCAACAGGTTGAAGGACCAGTTAGTTCAGTGGTAAAACCAAGACTCTAACTCAGGTCTTTGACTAAGTACAGTATTCTTTTCAGTTCCCCACAGCCCTCTATTATTACATGACAGGAAGGCAAAGAGAAATAAGAATAAAGGAGAGAAGGAGGCTTGTTAAAAGAGCTAGTGGGACAGACAAAATATTTAGATAAAGAGAAAAATCAGAAGCATAAGCTTCCACTCTCTAAATTTCAATTAAGTCTCAAACAAGCTAGAAGAGAGCTAGGAATTTTTAATTTGGGGGTTTTAATCTCAATTATGCCAACAGTTATTTTAATTCAAGCAAGTCAGTTCATCCTTCTGGAACTCAGTTTCCTCAAATGCATAGTGAAGGGATTGGTCTAAATTACCTAAAAGGTCCCTTTATTTCAAAAATTCTGTTTCCATAATACTTGCAAGAGGGTAAAATAGTTATTTTAATACTTTTATTTATGATTATTTTAATAGTTATTTTAATACTTTTATTTTACTACTGTTACGAAAAAAGCCTATTCTCCAACTTCTACATCTACTACACTATAATTCAAATTTCTTGTCTGTCTCCTCACCAAATGAGAAGCTCTGTCATGACAGTTTCACCTCTGGGCCCAATGTATAAAAGGCACACAAAAAATACTTGTTGACTGAACCATTAAATTTTAAAAAGTCATAAACAGACATGGTTTTATTTTTTATGTAATTTTTAAATTAAATTCATTAATGTGAAAATTAACTTGATGAATTGAATTCTCATGAATAAAATTTGAATTCTTTACATGACATCTGACCTTTCAATATTTTAATACTGAATTAAATCACTAATATACGTGATCAAAGCATATGGCCTTCAAAACGGAAACTCAAAAATATTCCTAACTCATGAATTTACTAATTTTTCTCCCTACTAAAGATAACAGATTTTACTCAAAATCATATACATGTATGTATGTGTGTATACATCTACAATTTACACAACTTTCCTTTAACACATGTATAGAATTTTGATTACTGTATTCTTGCAATTGTACATATACTTATGAAATAATTCTCACACTATATTGTTACTCAACTTCAACATTATCCCTTACATCAGACTGTATGTCTGAAAAATAATATTTATTTTTACCTGAAAGCTTTAATACAAAATTTAAACTTTAAGTTCACATACCAAAACATCTTTAGACAGTAAAACATAATACTCAAATTAGTTTTGAAATCTTACTTGGTGCATATGGGTCATGGCGTGGTTTACAATTTTGGAAACTTTTCTGTCTATTTTCCTTTGAACTTAGTTTACAGACACTTTTGAAAGGGTTAGAGAAACACTTCTTGACAGCTTGAGAAGAACATAAGGCAGCAGAACTTCCTCCTCCAAGCTGAAAACATCTGCCACTGTTGAAATCATCTGGAGAGATTATACCCATGACTTCTATTTCTTTTCCACCAATCGTCATTGTTTGGCCCTCTTCAATCTTTTCAAGCTCTTTGAATTTATATCCAATGCCTTTAAATTGAGAAGAAAAAAATTAATTTAATTTATTGACACTCTAAAATGACTTGATTAGTGTAACCAGAGTCTTCTTCCTGTAACTACAGAATAAAAACTACTTGGAATGCAAATAGCCTCATATAACCATTAGCCAGTTGTGGTGCATGGACTTAGCTGCTCCGCAGCATGTGGGATCTTCCTGGACCAGGGCTCGAACCCGTGTCCCCTGCATTCAGCAGGTGGATTCTTTTTTTGTTTGTTTGTTTGTTTTGGTTTTGGTTTTTGCGGTACACAGGCCTCTTATCATTTTAGTAAACACACACACACATGCATGCAAAAATCAGAAGGCATAAATAATTATATAGTTATAAAAATTAGGCAAGTTTTAGAGAGGCAAGGCTTTTCTTAATTACTGAAAATACAGCCTATTGTATTCATAGTTTTGCCATCTGCTGTCTGTAGAAAATCAAGCCAAGAAAAGAGTTTGACAGACTATATGGACCCTCCTTTCTTGTGAACAAACTAGAGAAATACCAGGGCAGCTCTATTTCCACTTGGAAACAGCTGGAAATGTGCAGAACTAGCAATAAAAACAATTTCTACCACAACTAGTACTCTACTGTTCCACCTGAGATAGCATAGTAAAAATATATTGTCATAGAGGCCACTGATAGTCCAAGTTCTAGCTCCTGAATAAAAAGTGGCATAGGGCTTCCCTGGTGGCGCAGTGGTTGAGAGTCCGCCTGCCGATGCAGGGGACACGGGTTCATGCCCCGGTCCGGGAGGACCCCACATGCCGCGGAGCGGCTGGGCCCGTGAGCCATGGCCGCTGAGCCTGTGCGTCCGGAGCCTGTGCTCTGCAACAGGAGAGGCCACAACAGTGAGAGGCCCGCGTAATGCAAAAAAAAAAAAAAAAAAAAAGTGGCATATTTTATAATAACAAACTTGAGTTATTATTAATTCAACAGACATTTATTAAGTGCTGCCAGGTGTAAGGTGCTGATGCAATATAAATATGAGTAAGTTAGTCAGAGTCTGTTTAAAATGAACTCATTAACCAGACAGAGTGAGGGAATTTTAGATTCCTATGCTTGTCTACATTAAATGCATGGTTTTTGTGCCACTAGGAGGGGCAAAAACTGTGTACAACAAAAACTTTTTAAAGTCTCTAAAAACAAAAAATAAAAGATCATCACATTTTAGAAAACATGACATGACCCTTTTAAAACTAGCTGGAAATTGCTACAATTCCCTATTAAAACTGGGCTAATCGTTATAATCCATGCCAATTGGTAACTACATAATATACATTCTTCAATTATTTATGACAGAGGTCTGATATAGGAAGAAGTTATTTGGCTGGAGCTCCTCAATGCTAAAGACCCATCCCTCCATTTCCCAGACTATCTCAATTCAACAACAGTCTTGATCTCTCCACACTAAGGAAGAGAATAGTTTTATCTTCATATAGAATCCAACACTATTAATCCAATTCCTATTAATCACATAAAAATGGGAGATAAGAATAAACATAATTTTGAGGCATCTTCAAAAGTCTCTAATTCCAAGATCTCTCATTTCACTTTGATCCATAGTGATGACTGTCTCAAACATCTCTAAGTCTCCAGAAGACTTTCTTTAAACTCTTGAACTCTGTTTCCCACACCTGTTCTTTTCTGGGTATTGTGTAATGACAGTCAAATGAATCTGACTACATTATCACAAGCTATTAGCAACTTCAGCATTACAGCCTTCAGTTTTCTTAAGAGTGTTTATTCCTACATTAACAATATTTAAATGCTGTATATCCAATTTATTTAAAAGAAAAACCGTTTGCATTATAGGCAATAACTTGCAAGATTAACTCCAGGTTGATATATTTATTAATGTTATAATTAAGCAACCAAATCTTATGTTTGGATGTTTTCACTTTGAAAGCCAATTAAAACCTCCATTAATGTTTAAACCAGTGGATTCAACTCCTGCTGGATATGAGAATCATCTGGAAATCTAAAACATACGGATGTCCAGCCCCTCTCCCCACCATCCAGACCAAATAATCAGAGCCTCAGAGGTCAAGGCCTAAGCACTGGCATTTTTTAAAAGCACCACAGGTGATTGTACTTGGGTAGTCAGAGCAAAAACCCACTGTTTATAAACTAATCTGCATTTATCACTACTTGCAACTGAAAGAGCATTTTATTACAAACTATACATACTCAAAACCATATATACTATACCTTATGGGTAACAGATGTTCCAGAGTAATTTTGATAATTTTTACCTCTCTACGTGGCTTTAGAATATAATTTCACTAAATAGGTATAAACAAGTTCTCCAAAAATTTTGCCTCAATCTACCCTAACCAACAACGTGGAATGTGTACTGCAATTTTTCTTTTTAAATTTCTCTGAACACTAAGAATAATAGTGAATATATAGCATTTGTTCAATATTTTTATAATAAAAAATTCTATTGCAGATAATTCCATACAGCCTCAACTCTTGCCTCTTTGCCACTGCCCTTCATAAACTATATTCCTGAAACACTGAAGTAGTTTTGCCTTTGAACCTGTACATATGCCTTGCCCCTTTCTCATCCCCTACAAAATTATCCATCCTTCAAATATTACCTTAAACAATAACTCCTATGAAGCTTTCCGTTAGCCTCGAAGGTCAACTTAAATGGTCCTTCTATATATGCTCGTATTGTGCTTAGCAAAAATTCTCATTGAAACAATTACCTTAGTGCTTCCTAATTATTAATTATATTGCCCTGTCCCCACTAAACTGTAAACTATATCCATCTTTGAATGCTTACTCCTAGCATACTGCTTAGCACATAACAGTTACTGAAAGCTATAAACTATGGTGTTTTCAAATGAATGAGTGAACTTGTAGAACAGATTTTATAATTATGGGCCACACTCAGAACTGAACAGTAAGAGACAATGCAAAACAACCATAATGGTTTTAGGTATTCTGAATTTGTGGGCTAATTTGTACAAATCATGCTGGCAACATTTTATAACGGAAATAATGGTAACCTCCAATTTGTATGCATTAATCTAGGTCATGTCTAGTCATTATCTCCTTGCTATTTTTCAATTTTTTTCAGGTATCATTGAAGTTAAATATCATTCCACTCCTAATACCAACATTTTTTTAACTTTTAATCACTCAGCATTCTGGAAAAAAAAAAAAAAAGATGTAAAACACACCAAGACAAACTGCTTAATCTCACAAAAATGCCAATGTAACTGTATATACCTGGATGGCCATTTTATTTTTGGAGAAAATGAAACCATGGGATGAGATTCATCTCACTGAGTATACATAAGACTGTCAGACTCACGATTAAGAGATAATTTTATGTTTATGAGATAATTTAGACATGACAGTCAATTAAGGAACAACTTTGTAAAACCCAATTACATTTCAATTTTGTAGCCAGAGATATATATTTAGACCAAATCATAAACATCAGGTAATATCACAATACCTCTTCCAATGTCTTTGCCTTCCAAATCCTTTAATGTGAATGACTTTCCTTTTACAATAAGAACAGCATCGCCTTCCCACTTTTTGTGTTTTTTCTTTGAAGGCTTACACCAAACAACACTGAAATATTTAACTAGGCTATCAGGCTCCTCTTCTTGTCCCTTAGACACTGTTATTTCTTTAGGGGCTAAATGAACTAGAATAAAAAATAAAATAAAAACCACATTATTAAAGATGACTTTAATATTTAAATAGTAAGATCATTCAACAAATAAAAGCACAGGTGAATTAGATTGTATTAAGTATTATTTCATGCACATGTTAGCATTTTATAAACTGGGAAATTGCAAATGTCACGTGCTAACATTACCATGAGTAGGATGAATGTAAATTTCTTATCATCATACAAACTATGTTGAAATAAAATAACACAATAATCACTGGCAACATTTTAAACTCTACTAATTGAAGATAAAATTTCAGCATCCATGGAAAAAGATCTATAATCACATTCTGAATAAACAACTGATTTAATTAACAGTGACATGACAAAATCAAGGAAAAGTAATATAAGATCACAGAGTTCTCTCAAAGAAAAACCTGTAGTTTTTTCAAATAAGAACAAAGTAAAACAGTAAAGTAGCAATCAGACTAAATTTCATTAATATACTCTTGTCTCCTAGTTAGGGTGCAATCAGGTTGGACCACTGATTCTGAGAATTCAGTAGTATATAATCAGGAAATCAAAAGTTTCTTACAAAAGTCTATACTCCTCTTGAAAACATTTCCAATATCACCTTACAAAAACATATCCAAACAGTCTAACACAGAAAATTCTCCAGCAATGGGGAAACTAATTTATGGTGATAGAAACCAGAAAGTGGTCGCTGCCTCTACAGTTGGGAAATTGACTGGAAAGAGGCAGGAGAGAAGAATTTGTTCTATTGTCATACTGAGTGAAGTAAGTCAGAGAAAGACAAATACCATATGATATCACTTATATGTGGAATCTAAAAAGGGGGTACAAATGAACTTATCTACAAAACAGAAACAGAGTTACAGATGTAGAAAACAAACTTACCGTTACCAGGGGTAAGGCGGGGGTGGAGAGGGGGAGGGATAAATTGGGAGATTGGATCAACACATACACACTACTATATATAAGACAGATAACTAATAAGCACTTACTGTATAGCACAGGGAACTCTATTCAATACTCTGTAATGACCTATATGGGAAAAGAATCTAAAAAAGAGTGGATATATGTATATGTATAACTGATTCACTTTGCTGTACACCTGAAACTAACACAACATTGTAAATCAACTACACTCCAATACAAATTTTTAAAAAATAAATACAAGAATTTGTTCTGAGTGACAGGTACATGCGTATATACATTTAACAAAAATCATCACTGATCATTTAAGAGCTATACATTTTATTGCATGTAATTATAGTTCAACTTAAAAAAGATAAAACATAATAAAATAAGACAAAGAATAACAGCAGAATAGGTTGAAAGGCATGTATATGATATTCTATATAATGATACCTTTTAGTGTTTTGAAGCAAAAACACTAAAAGTTATCTATTAATTCAAAGTACACTTGACACTAGAGACAAAATCTCCCCTTATTTCTGTCTTATTTTCTCTTTTCCCCTTGGCAGTTACAGTTAAAACATGAGCACTTCCTTGAGGAATACAGACCACCCTCATACTGAGCCCTAGTTCTTACTTCTCACCTAACTTGTACACTATATTTTCAATGGCTGAAGAGAGGGAAATCTCATTCCCCCATCACTGAAGAGCTATTCACTATGTCTTTTATCAGATACACACTTGACCCCGGGAAGCTATCAAAACAATATAATTTACAAAACAAAAACCAAATGATTACTTTATCTTTTAAAATACACCACCTACTTAATGGGACTTCCCTGGTGGCACAGTGGTTAAGAATCCACCTCCCAATGCAGGGGACACCGGTTTGATCTCTGGTCCAGGAAGATCTCACATGCCATGGAGCAACTAAGCCAGTGTGCCACAACTACTGAGCCTGCACTCTAAAGCCCGCAAGCCACAACTACTGAGCCCATGTGCCACAACTACTGAAGCTCACGCGCCTAGAGCCAATGCTCCGCAACGAGAAGCCCATGCACTGCAATGAAGAGTAGTCCCCACTCGCCACAACTAGAGAAAGCCTGTGTGCAGCAAAGATCCAATGCAGCCAAAAATAAATAAATAAATGAATTTACAAGATACACTTCACATCCACCAGGATGATAAGTATCAAATAGATAATAAAAAGTGTGGTGCAGACGTGGAGAAACTGGAATCCTCACACACTGCTGGTGGAATGTAAAATAGTACAGCCACTTTAGAAAACAGATTTGCAGTTCTTCAAAAGATTAGAGTTACCATATGACCCAGCAATTCCACTCCTAGGTATATGCTCAAGAGAGAGAAAAACACATCCACACAAAAAACTTGTACATGAATGTTTATACCAGGATTATTCATAATAGCCCAAAGGTAGAAACATCCCAAATATCCATTCAACTGACAAATGAATAAACAAATTGTGGTACATCACTACAATGTAATATTATTCAGCCATTAAAAGGATTAAAATACCGATACATGCTACAACATGTATAAACCTTGAAAACATTATGCTAAGTGAGAGAAGCCAGTCACCAAAGGACTACACATTACATGATTCCATTTATATGAAATGTCCAGAACAGGTAAATCTATACAGACAGAAAGTAATTTAGTTTAGTGGTTACTTAGGGCTGGGAGGTGAGGGTGAGTTGGGGTGGGGGTGGGGGGGCACATGGTGGGGGCGGGTTGAAAGCTAAAGAGTACAGGATTTCTTTTTTTTTTAAATAAATTTATTTATTTGTTTGTTTATTTATGGCTGTGTTGGTTCTTGTGCGCAGGCTTTTTCTAGTTGCGGCGAGCGGGGGCTACTCTTTGTTATGGTGCGCAGGCTCCTCATTGCAGTGGCTTCTCTTGTTACGGAGCACAGGCTCTAGGCGCAAGGTCTTCAGTAGTTGTGGCTCGTGGGCTCAGCAGTTGTGGCTCACAGGCTCTAGAGCGCAGGCTCAGTAGTTGTGGTGCATGGACTTAGCTGCTCCGCAGCATGTGGGATCTTCCTGGACCAGGGCTCGAACCCGTGTCCCCTGCATTGGCAGGTGGATTCTTTTTTTGTTTGTTTGTTTTGGTTTTGGTTTTTGCGGTACACGGGCCTCTCACTGTTGTGGCCTCTCCCGTTGCGGAGCACAGGCTCCAGACGCGCAGGCTCAGCGGCCATGGCTCACGGGCCCAGCCGCTCCGCGGCACGTGGGATCTTCCCGGACCGGGGCATGAACCCGTGTCCCCTGCATCGGCAGGCGGACTCTCAACCACTGCGCCACCAGGGAAGCCCTGGCAGGTGTATTCTTAACCACTGTGCCACCAGGGAAGTCCCCAGGATTTCTTTTTGAAGTGTTGAAAACATCTTACAATGGTAGTGATAGTTGCACATAACTGTGAATATACTACTAAAAATTATTAATTATATGTTTTATGTGGGTGAATTATATGGTATGTGAATTATAAATCAATAAAGTTGTTTCAAAACATGACATAACACCACACACTCACTAAATTGACTAAAATTTTTTAAACTGACTATATTAAGTGTTAACAAAGATGTAGAGTCAATTATAACTTAAAAAAAAAAAAAAAGATGTTGAGCACCTAGAAATATCACACACTACCGGAAGGAATGTAAAGTAGTACAGTCACTTTGGAAAACAGTTTGGCAGACTCCTAGAAAGTTAAACATACACCTCCTATAACCAGTCATTCCACTGGAAGGTATTTACCAAAGAGAAAACATATGACAAAAAAAAAAAAACTTGTACAATTTCAAGCCAGGTAAACCAATCTCCTGAAAGCCTGAAAAACCAGTCACTACTAGAATTCAGTTAATGCATATGTTCATCATTGGTATTCATGGATTTAGAAAGTGAATCTTGACTCTCTCCAAACAATAAATTATCCTCAGAACCATCAAAGCTTTTTTCTAAGAAAACAAATGATTGATATGCAGCTGAAACAGCTGTGTTCAGAATGCTTGGCCCAATGACCTTTTATCAGTCCCTGAAAGGACTCTGGCTGCTATAATCCTGAACAGAACAGTCAAGCAGGCTTAAGTGCAGTGGCCCCAGTTTCCGGCTTTCCTCTCATAATGAGGGTGTTTGAACAAAGGGTAATTTTATATACTTCTTTGGGGGAAAACATGCTTCTAATATACCAGGAATTATGATGTAGAGTTTTTTAGCCTCCTCTTTTGATATATTATTGTGAATACATTTCCCATATCATTAAATTAAAAAGTAAAATGGTGTTTAATATCTGCATAATGATATTACCAATGATATTCCCACCAACGGAGAGGATCCACTTCACTACTATATATCAGCATAATATATTACCTTACCAATTTTTCTCTAACTGTAGTTATTTTTTGTTACAATTATCATACAGTAAAACTGACTTTTTCTCTTGGTGTACAGTTTTACAAATTTTAACACAGGTATAAATTTATTTACCCACTACCACAATCAGGATATAGAAGAGTTCTATCACTCCAAAAGTCTCCCTCAGGCTATTCCTTTTTAGTCAGACCCTAACCCTAATCAGTTACTAATCTGTTTTCTACCAATATAGTTTTGTCTTTTTGAGAATGTCGAATAAATGGAAATCATACAGTATACAACCTTTCAAGCTGGTTTCTCCCACTCAGCATAATGTCTCTGAGATTCATCCCAAGTTGCTGCCTGTTATCAAGTTTGTTCCTTATTATTGTACGGAATACTGACAGACAGTTGAAGTGTTTCTAGCTCTTAACTATCACAAATCAAGCTGCTATGAACATTTATGTACAGATTTTTGTGTAAACATTCATCTTTACCAATTTAATAGACAGAAATGGCATTTACTTAACATTATAATTTGAATTTCATTATTAGTGGTTTTTATATATATATACATCTCTTCTTTGCTTGACTCCTCTAATTTCACACTATAAAGGATGCACCTAAAATAAGTTTCATTTCTTTAAACTGCATTTTCAATCTGATCTGAAAACCCTCAACATTCATTCATCCAACAACTTATAGACTGCCCAAAATGTACACTAAACCCAAACTCTTATCTTATTACAAAATTTCAGTGAAGTCTATGAGTAGAAAACAGGCATTAAAGAGAACCTGAATTATAAGAAATTATGTCAAAATTAAAATATAAAACACTATTAAATTTTAGTATGTAAAAGGCTAACACTTAAAAAGTGTTGACTGCTGCTGGAAGAATCAAGAATCCATTTACATCTTCTTTAATATAAGGAATTCACTATACCTTCTATTGTAATAAAATTTTACATAACTTGTGGAATTTTAAATAAGTCCACGTCATTTAAACACTCCTCTCTATCCCTCCCCCCTAAAAAAAGAAAACTATTATGTTTTGGCAACATGTAGCATTTAACAGATTAAAATGTGCCAGGTTGAAATAAGCCCACTCACTAGAAATTATTAAACATCATTCTGTAACTCAATAAATGATTATGTTTTAGCAACAGGTCCAAAGGTTGATTCTTTTTATTTCTTAATGAGAATTAGTTTCTCATTAAGAGAAACTTAATGAGAGAAACAATGAGGGATAATTAGTGCATTATTTTAGGGGTAATAAAGAGCTCTTAAAAAGATCACTCTTGACTTCCCACTTGCTAAACTCCTTTCCCCACAATAAATCACAGAAAAAGGCCACAGCATGGAAAAATAAAGTTATTCTGTGATGCGTTATGTTCAGGGATAAACTAGAACACATGCATAAAAAGGGAACTTATACTGCCTGAAAAAGCTGCCTGCCCCCATGTTTCCACTTCAAGCACCCAAACACCCACTTAACTCCCTCCGTTTCTTCAAATTCCCAGTCACTCCTCAACTTCTCCAATCTGGCTTCCAGTCTGATCCTCCCCCAAAGCTGCCTGGTTAAAAGCCACTAAGGAGTTCTTTGTCAATAAATCCACAGGTTACTTTTTAGTCCTGACCACAGTTCTCAAAAAGCATTGGACAATGTTGACCACTTCTACCTTGAAATACTGAACTCCATTTTTATAGCTTCTAACACACTTCAAATTTTCCTCCTCCTTTGGTTGCTGTGTCTTAAACATCTTTGCCAGTTCTTACTTTTTTGTCTAACCTTTGTTTATTGGAGTTCTTCCTGAGTTCTAGGCCCTCCTCCCCTCACTGTGCACCACTTCTCCTTAAAATTAGCTCATCTACTCCCATGGGTTCAATACCTTCCCTGTACTAACTTAAAATTTTTTTCTAGCCCAGATCATGATTCTAGATCTGTAAGTATACCAGTATATCCATTGGATCCACATGAATGTCTCATAAACATCTCCAACTCACCAGGTCCACCTCTCTTCTCTCCAAAAACTGCTCCTCCTTCAGTTTTCCCATTTCTCAGTGAAAGTACTACCACCCTTATTCAAGCCAAAAATTGGAAATCATCCACGACATTCTTCATTTTCTCAGTTCCAGAGCCAATCAACCACAAAACCCAGATGATTCTATCCCCTCCATGGTTCTCAAAGCTGTGTACTGTTTGCCTTCTGCATTATCTCTACTCTTTCCAAGTCATCATCTCTGGTCTGGACTACTGTACCATTATTGTTGGGTCTTCCAAACAGTTCTGTTGAAGTCTTCTCTTGCCACCTCTACTCCCTAAAGCCATTTTCCATACTTACTATATCTATTTTTAAATGTAAATCTGATCATGCATTTGTCTTAAAGGTATTGAAGAAAACACTACTTCCAGCCAAAGGGCCTTCTACCTCTCTTCCTCCAACACACTGATCTAAATTAACTTCTACTCAGCTTTCCATAGTTTAAATCTCCCTGACTGCCAAACTACGTCAAGTTGCGTTATTATCTCAGCATTAACTCAGCAATTAATTATGTGACAAATGATTTAATGTAAACCTTCCCCACTAAACTATAAAGTGTTGAGAGGAGGGTCTCTTTTGATCTTGGGCATCATCATATTCCCATAACAACAGGTAGTTTTCAAAACTGCCATTTTGATTCTAGGCACATTTTTCCTTCATGATTATAAAAATATTAAATGAAAGCAGAATTACCTCATTAGAGAAATGCAAATCAAAATTACAAATCAAAACTCACACCGATCAGAATGGCCAGCATCAAAAAATCTACAAACAATAAATGCTGGAGAGGGTGTGGAGAAAAGGGAACCCTCTTGCACTGTTGGTGGGAATGTAAATTGATACAGCCACTATGGAGAACAGTATGGAGGTTCCTTAAAAAACTAAAAATAGAACTACCATACGACCCAGCAATCCCACTACTGGGCATATATCCTGAGAAAACCATAATTCAAAAAGAGTCATGTATCAGAATATTTACTGCAGCTCTATTTACGATAGCCAGGACATGGAAGCAACCTAAGTGTCCACTGACAGATGAATGGATGAAGAAGATATGGCACATATATATAATGGAATATTACTCAGCCATAAAAAGAAATTGAGTTATTTGTAGTGAGGTGGATGGACCGAGAGTCTGTCATACAGATTGAAGTAAGTCAGAAAGAGAAAAATAAATACTATATGCTAACACATACATATGGAATCTAAAAAATAAAAGTGGTTCTGATGAACCTAGGGGCAGGACAGGAATAAAGATGCAGACGTAGAAAATGGACTTGAGGACACGGGGAGGGGGAAGGGTAAGCTGGGACGAAGTGAGAGAGTAGCATTGACACACACACTACCAAATGTAAAATAGATAGCTAAAAAAAAAAAAAAAATAGCTAGCTAGTGGGAAGCAGCTGCATAGCACAGGGAGATCAGCTCGGTGCTTTGTGACCACCTAGAGGGGTGAGATAGTGAGGGTGGGAGGGAGATGCAAGAGGGAAGGGGATATGGGGATATATGTATGCATATAGCTGATTCACTTTGTTATACAGCAGAAACTAACACAACATTGTAAAGCAATTATACTCCAATAGAGATGGTAAAAAATTAATTTTTTTACTTAATTAATTTTAAAATTAATCTTCATTGAGAAAGTAGCCTGAGAAATTAACTTTGAACCCAGCTGCATTATTGTACATACTGTACAGTCAGGATTATTTTCCAAGTAAATGTTATTACAAAGATTTGATTCATCGGTCACTTCTTTATATATAGTATTTTCCTGATTATAGCTTTTGCCAACATGAATTTTCTTTTATAACTATAATTTCTACCAAATACAGTTTTGCTAAATCATATTTTGCCTAAATATTATGAAGACTGTATTACTCCATTAGTTTTTAGTCAAAAAAAAGTTACCAGTTTTTAGGTAAGTTAGTTGTCATGTGTTAGTTTTGTTGTTTCACGAACCTTGATTTTTCCAGATAAAGTTTTGAGGGTTTTAGCATTAACGAAAAAGATGAGATGCTTTGATCAGTTTTTTAATTCTAAAAAAATCAGTGATGTGCAATTTTGGACAATTTCAATTAGTTTCCTTTTTACACTATTTCTACCAGTAGCAGTCTCTGTACACTAAATAAAAGACTGACAGGGCTTCCCTGGTGGCGCAGTGGTTGAGAGTCCACCTTGCCGATGCAGGGGACACGGGTTCGTGCCCCGGTCTGGGAAGATCCCACATGCTGCGGAGCGGCTGGGCCCGTGAGCCATGGCCGCTGAGCCTGCGCATCCGGAGCCTGTGCTCTGCAACGGGAGAGGCCCCAACAGTGAGAGGCCCGCGTACGGCAAAAAAAAAAAAAAAAAAAAAAAAAAAAAAAAACTGACAATATCTTTCTGCGTTTTTCAAATTTGTTCCCATTTTTTACTTGGTTATCTAACAGAAAAGTGAAATTCTTCAGGATTGCTGTTAAAGAGGGGATAAAAAGCGTGTCTTCATCAAAAATGGCTGGGAAAAACATTCCTAGAGTCAAATATCCTGTTATATTCTCAGGAGCTGACTGTTATGCTGTTATGTCCAAACTTTCCCCTGCAAAAGAAAAAAAAAAGCTGACTAGAACAAAAGACAGTAGTTAAATTCTAAGAATCCAGAATTTCTTATAATCACTTTGAAATACCATAAGATTCTCAGAATTAGATATATCCTTTCTTTTGCAGAACAGAAGAAAGATAAAAGCATGAACTCGGAAGCCAAGACTGGTTGAGTATGAATCTTGAGTCTGTCCCTTACTAGCTATGTGACCCTGGACAAGTTACTCACCCCTCTGCCAGTTTATGAATTGCCAAATGAATGTAATACTAATACCTACCTCACAGACTTGCTGCAACCATATTTCATCTAATTAGCTAATATATATAAGATACTTAGAACAGTACTTGCCATGCAGTAAGTGCTCTCTAAATGTTAACTACCATTATCATCATCATCTTGCACTAGTCCCTTCCCATTTAGCCCCATTTTAAATGTAGGCTATAGGGCAGGGAAGGGGGAGGGTGAATGACTGCAAAAAAGTCGAATGAAGATAACTGGGAATTAAACATATATGGAACATAACTGCCTTCATCTAGACTATTTGTAATGTATAAAATAACGACTAATTTGCTATATCCCAGACTAACCATCACTAACAATTCCACTCTACCTGTAATTTTTGTTTCTGAACTTGGTTCTGATCTATTTCCCCCTTGACCCTGTAATTTACTTCCCAAATAAACACCAAAAATCGTCTTCATAAACAAGAGGCTTGAATGCCTACAGCAAGATTCACAAGGTAAGAGTGCTTAAAACCATGCTTTGATAAAAGAGGAAGGGGGAGACACTGTCATTTTAATATTAATAGTGGACATTATCATCTTTTTTTTTTTTGCGGTACACAGGCCTCTCACTGCTGTGGCCTCTCCCGTTGTGGAGCACAGGCTCCAGACAGGCAGGTTCAGCGGCCATGGCTCACAGGCTCAGCCGCTCCGCAGCATGTGGGATCCTCCCGGACCGGGGCACGAACCCGTGTCCCCTGCATCGGCAGGCGGACCCTCAACCACTGTGCCACCAGGGAAGCCCGGACATTATCATCTTAATGAATGAGTCCTAAGCATAGTAACTCTAGGGTTGCATGGTTTAATTATGCATTCCATAAACCCAAGCCTTTAATATTCTTTTTTTTTAACAATTCTAAATACACACACTGTTTTCAACGGAGCAAATAAAATTTAAAATCTCATATATCATCAAATTCAATAAAAAATGTAAATACTCTTGCAGACTGTATTTTTTGAGTTTCAAAATTACCAAAAGCTACCAGAACTTTTAATATGCATTAACATATAACTGCAATATAAATATAAGATTTAAAACATAGTTTTTATTACACTAAAAAATATACAAACATTAATATACAAATTACTTCAAACTGCTAATCATCCAGTTTTCTTTAACAAAACAGAATGAAGGTCAACTAAGTACAAGTATCATTACGTACAAAATAAACCTAGAAGTTATTTCTTTGCATTAAAGATCATTTTCAGAATGATACTTCATGAGCATGGCAGGGACTATATATACATTTTATCATATTTCTCAGTACTTCATGTCAAAGCATATATGCAATAAGTGGCAAAAAGTGCTAAAATAGAAAAAAAATCAGTAAAACTATAATATTCCCAGATATCTAAACTATCTGCCCAGCATTTTAAATTCATTTAAATATCAAAAAAAGTTATTCATCAATTTCAATTCTGACATTCCAATCAATGAACACGCAAAGCTTTATTTAAAAAAATAGTAATCCATACACTATGGAGGGAAGTGTAAAATGGTACAATCACTTTGAGAAAAGGTCTGGCAGTTTCTTAAAAAGTTAAACATATATCTTCCTTAATCCAGCATTAAGTCCATAACACATTTATACAATAATATACATAACAGCCAAAATCCGGAAATAGCCCAGAAGTCCGTCAAAAGATAATGGATAAACAAACTGTGGTATATTTATAAAATGGATACTACTCAGCCACAAAAAACAATGAACTACTGATTAGAGGATGGATGAATATTAAAAACATTAAGACGGGTGAAAAAAACAGAAACAAAGGATCTATACTATATATGATCTCAATTATACTGTGTCATAGAACAAGCAAAACTTATCTGTTTTTTTAGAAATTAGTGTTTTTTTAAAAACAGTGGTTGCCTGAGGTACCAGGGTATTGGTTAGGAAAGGGCAGGAGAGAACTTTCTGGGGTGATAACTTTTAAAATCTTGATGGGGGTTTAAGCTACACAGATGTAGTCATTTGTCAAAACTCATCAAATGGTGCATTTAAGATTTGTGCATTTCACTGTTTGTAAATCTTACCTAAAAAATCATAAACACACAAATAAATATTGAACTCCAGTTCATAATACTCATGCTGAAGTGTTTATGGGTAAAGTATTCTAATTCTGCAACTTGTTTTAAAATAAGTTTTCTTAAAAAATAAAAAATGTATGGATGGATAGACAGATAAACATGTGATAAAGCAAATACAGCAAAACATTAATTGTAGAATGTAGGTGGTAGGCATATGAATGTTTACTATAAATTTTTTCGTTTCTATACATCTGAAGGATTTCTTAATCTTTGTAACAGAGGTGAATTCACACTCATGAAAGATCTACTAACAAAGTGTAAGTCTAATGATACATCCATTTTAGTTTAAATTGTTTGGGCTAACTTGGGTGGTATTTTTATTTATTTATTTACTTTGCTTTCTACTATTTACAAAGGAATTGAAAACTAAAAATAAATTATATAAATTCACATTATAGCTGCTACTTTTAATGAAACAACTTTAAGAAGATACATTAAAAAATACGGAACCAATTTCTCAAAATTATATACAAGATCTAGCATGACTGCTAATGTTTAATTAGGTTGCATATTTTAAGAATTTACTCTTTTGTATTTGTTAAGTACTGCAACCATATTTCATCTAATTATTTTTAACTATTTACAATCAAAGTCACCATCAAATATTTAATTGATTTTGAGAATTTGTGAATCTTAACATTTGAAAAAAATAAATATATTATGAAATTTAGACATGGTACATTTGGCATCTATTATATCACCTAAAGAAATATATTTCAATTATGCCTCATCAAAAAAATTTACCTCTATAGTACTGAATTCTTTGTTTCATGGCACACACAAAGAGTAGTACAATGTATTACCATGTATTTAAAAGAACATGTATTAACAACACATTTAACCACTATCATCTACAGTATATATTAATTACAATTTACCACACTTAATTATTTAAACATATCTATTTAAAACTTGACATTACTTTAAAAGAAGGCACATGGAAAATAATTCATATTTCAAACATTTTCATGTAAGTAAAGAGGCAATAGGGTAGAGTGAATCTTTCAAAAATAAAATAACACCAAGTTGATGTCGCATTATACAAAAAAGGAAAATATTTAATTTGAATATTTTAAGAAATCTGGCATTTGTTAGAAATGAAAGAGCTTCATTAACTTTTTCAGAATGTCACTATAAATCATACCTAGGTTTATAAAATCATAACTTGTAAAAAAACAAACATCCATTTAAGTTCAAATGGATAAGAAAAGACAAGAAGGTGGCAAGAATAACTAGGTACTATCTAAATTTCTAATATATTGGATGAAATAGTATTTCTACAGAACCAAGTCTACGTTTTAAAAATAAAAACACTCTTTCCTATGTTTTTCCAGCATTACATTTCGTAAGTAAACTCACAGCCCCAAACAGTTCTCTATAGTAGGATGTCTGGTGGCTTCAATTGTATTCCATTGGTACTAATAGAATTTGCCCTTATATATTCCCCTTAGTGAAACTTGTCCTCAGCAAAAACTGCTAATGTAAGTTGGTAAGTAGTCAAAAACTCAAAAAAGTCTCAATATAGAAAGAAAAAGAAAAAAGCTTTAGCTCATAATTTCCCTAAGATACTCTGCAAGATAATAATAAACAGCCTCTAAAAAGAGTTCAGTCATCAAACAAGTCTTCTTTACACAGAAATTCCCATAAACTATACTATGCTAATTATAATTGCATAGGTGGGGAGATGGAGCAATGAAAATGGAGCAGAACCACATTCACTTTAATTTTTGCAGATTAAAATTAAACAAGATTGACTCAGAAAAACTGCTGCAGTAAACTCACTGCAATGAGTATAATTCTGTTGTTTAAAAATATGTAAAATAAGGTTTTTATTCTACTCGGTCCCTACATGTTAACAAGTCTGTCACATGACATAAGCAACGAAACAACAATCTTGAACACTGCTGGAGAAAAATAGACTGTAGCAGACTATGTTTACACTATTTTCTGGGCAGCAAAAAAATTTTCAAGGGCAATTTTATATAGTATACATTTTTAGCTTCCACACTTATATTAGAATCTAACCACCAAAAAAGATGTATATTGCACTTTTCTGAACACATAACTTGGCTAAAAACATTTCACAGAATTAATGTTCCACAGAACACACCTGGAAAACTGATTTAGCTGTACAAAGTCAGCATTCAAATTGAACATTCATTAACAATTCTGAGTAGTACCATGCTAAGATTATAACATGAATTACATTTTGTATGGTAATTTGCTTTCAATCATTTCAAAAAGTTAAAGCTTACTACCTTAAAGATTTACTGGAATAATATTGTAAAAACATTACCTCAAATAAGAATTATAAGATTCATTAGACTGAAAGAAAAGTCAAAGCACAGATTAAAGATGAAATTGTCAAAAGGATATATCATACATTCAAGGCATTTTTATAATAAAATACTTAACTCTAACAGCAGATACAAAACACCAATGAAATTAAGCAGTCAACAAGCTAAAACAGTACTGTAAGAGTCCGTTTTATTTTTATTCTTTCTATTCCTATAGCCATAACCTAAATTTCAGATTTAATTTCCCCTCACTACAATGCCCACCCTGAAATGCTGCTATTATGACATTAAATCAGAGCTCTAGTCATATGTCCCTAGTCAAAAGCCTTCCATGGCTTGCCATTATATATTCACTTTCGATTCCTTAAAAACAGCATTTAATGTAATCCATAATGTGGCACCAACCAGCTTCCAACTTCCAAATTGATATCCCTCAATTTACCTTCACCCACTCTTCAACAAAAATTTCTGAAAATCTAATATGATTTAGGCACCATGTTAGGTTTCAAAATACTCTATTCCAGTGGTTCTTTGAGTGGTTTTTTAGCTTGCATCAGAATCTCTAGAGAACTTATTAAAACAGATTGCTGTACTCTACCCCTCAAGTTGCTGATCCGAAAGGAATGGATTTACATATCTCACAAGTTCTCAAGAGATGCTGATGCTGCTGGTCAGGGTCTACTCTTGGTGAACCACTGCTCTACACCACAGGCCATGAGCCGAAAGCCCACTGGCTGAATGAGGCCCATTCACATGTTTCGTCTATTTATTATTTTAAATAATTTTAATTATTTGCAAATGTTTTACAAATAAAAATTTCTCATAAAAATGCAGATTTCTGGCTCATTTCTGCATGTAAAAATTCTGCTGGAGCTCAAGGGTAGCTACACCAGTTAGTCAAGGTATATGTCCTTGTCCAGATTATCACAGCCCTAATTGGCCCTATGCTCACTTAAAATCACTTAAAAATCACCTGGCTTAGCACTGTATTTGTGCTTATACACTCTGACCCACTTTTTCTCATTCTCTATGCCTTTTTCATGCTGCTCACTCTGGCATAAACATCCTTTCTCCCCAATACGGCTGAAATCCTACCTACCCCATTCTAAAGCTTGGCTTGAATATCCTTCCTCAACACAGTCCCAGCAAAAATAGAAATCCTTAAGTAATAAACATATTAAAGATTTAACATAAATGTCTATGTGTGCTTTAAGAATCAAGGTTTTATTTCCACAAATACTAAAATAGCAATATTTACAAAAACATAAAAGACTATAGATATCATAAATTATAAACATATAATTTTTGCTATTTTTATTCTAAATAAAATTTTAATTTTGTTCATTAAAGTTTTTACTGTGATTTTACTGTGAAAGAAATCTTTTTCAGACTAAGACATTGCAAATGAATTGACGTATTAAATCTTGTAGTCAAAATATATAACAGCTCCAATAGAATATCTTATTTTGCTGGACAAAAAAAGGAGGAGGAGGAAGGGGGTAATTGACACAATTCCCCTGATTTCATAACCCACCAATTTTTAAAAGCAATTTTAATGAAATAAATGTTTCTAATTTTTTAACATGTAGGATATTTTTGTGGATTTTTACTTCTGTGGAATGGCAGGGGGAAAAAAATTACAGAGAAACAAAAACTGAGTGCTGGTCATTGCTCTGCCATAAAGAGCTTTGTTACATCAAGTAAATCATTGAGTTCTCCCTGGACCTCGGTTTCATTACCTCAAAACTGAGGTGGGAAAAAGTGTTCTCCAAATACCTTCCATCCCTAAAATCCTAGGACTTACTCTGTCAAAGAATGAAAGCATAAAAATCAATGTCATACAGACAAGCTTCTATTAGGCTAGTATTGCTTCTAAATTAGATTGACTTAAAAACTTTGAACTACATACAGCTTTCAAAGTGCTAATTAAAAATGCTGAAGATTCAGAACTTTGAAAGAATACTTATGTATTTATATATGTTATTTATATATATGTTAATAACCAAAATAAAACATCTTTTGTAAGGCCAACAATTAAAACATCTTAGGAAAAAAATTAGAGGAAGACAAAAAAATTTATAACCATACCAATCAGCGTTTTAATATATATCAAAGGAAAATTAATTAATTAGAAAATCCTGTCAAAAAAGCCTTTTTCATAATAGAGATTAACAATATTTTTTAAGAATATGTACTCTGGGACTTCCCCGGTGGTCCAGTGGTTAAGACTCTGTGCTTCCACTGCAGGGGGTGTGGGTTCGATCCCTGGTCAGGGAACTAAGATCATAACATGCCATGCGGCGTGGCCACAAAAAAAAAAAAAGAATATGTACTCTGCTTCAGGATATTCCCAAATGAAAGTAATTTGGCCAAAATTAGAATTATCAAATTGCAAGACTGCAAAAAAAAATCTTAGAGACTATTATATTCAGATAGATCATGCCGTAAGCGAATTGCTTTCAGCTTCTCCACTTCAATTTTTGCTCTTAGCAGCTCTTCCTCTAGCTGCTGCCTTCTTTTCAATCCATCCCTCTTCTCCTGAACATATAATCCAAAATTTTTTTGATTTTCTAAAATTATCTGATGCTCCTCTTTCAGCATTTGCAGAATCTGAGGATCATACCCTAACTGTGACCTAAAATTTTCTCCACTTTCATGCCGAAAAAAATCATCTCTCCTTGGGATAGAAGATGGAGACGATGTCATTCTCATATCAACAGAGGAAAGTGACGGTGACAAAGATCTTTCCATAACATGTACTAATTCATGTTCTTCTCTTTGCTCTAAAGTATCACTCTGTTGAGAATTTAAAACCAGTGGAGGAGGGGGCTTAATGTCTTCTTCTTGCTTCACCTCCACTGTAATAGCAACTGGATGGTGGTCCAACATTACCTGTAGTGAACTTGTACCAGCCTGTGCTTCCTCATCCAAGTTTGCACTACAGCACACAAAAAAGCATTATAAAATGTAAATCAAATGAATATAAGAGCATTTTAAAGCATAATTTCATATTTAATATACATTATCAAGCTATAAAGAAAATTATGAAACAAAAAATATTTTTAACCCTTGCAATAATAAATTAAAGTGACTATGGTTGGGATTTTAATTTTATATATATATATATATATATATATATATATACACACATATATATATCTCCATCCTTAACTTTAAAATTGGCCTCTTAAAAGAACAGGAACTTACAAATACTACACAAGGCTATCAAGGTAAATACAAAAGAAAAGGCATTTTTGATACTCTCAAAGAGATACCAATTGTCCCTATAAGCCTGAGGTTCTTAAATGGTGTAAAGTGTCATTTAATTCATTCTGGGCCTTGCTATCCCGACACCTTAGTCCTAGACCTCCTGCTTCTCCTCTCCTGTCCTGATCTAAAAATCACCAGAGTCTATGACTTCCAGCAGGACAGTGGAAGGCAATCTCTGAGACGTATTGATTTCTCAGTAGTCACACTCACACACACACACACACACACACACAGAGGAAAAACAAGATTGTGTATGATTTTGGGTATGCCCAACTATCAGGGGGTTCTCCTAACTATCCAATTTCAGATGCAATGGTGTTTCCCCTTTACCTATCCTAAACTACATGACTCAGGTGATCTTTAAGTCTTTTAACTACCACTGGATCATCAGTACCCAGTATAATACTCTACTTGGAACCTCACAGGTGCTCATCATATGTTGAATGATTGAATAAATGAAATGGGTTTTTTCAATGCAATGTTTTTTTAATGGCCTATATATGATATATTGAAAATTTATTAAATTTACATGAAATTTCCATAAAATATGCATTCCTATTAGAGGCGACTACAGTTTTAGCATAATTTAAACTTTGACATTACAATATTTGTTATGACATAAACACAATGTTCCTGAAAATTCTGTTGGTTTTTAAATAATTTCATGTATAACATGAAGTTGTGAATTAAGAATACATAATGTTTCTTGAGGGTTTTTTTTTTTAATTTATGTTTCTGCTTAACTTAAAAATAAAAGTTATCGAGGTGAAAGAGATTATTGGAACATTAATGAAAATGCTACACTTCACATTATTTAAATAACATTTTATAAATTATAAATAAGTAATATAGGTTAGAATACATTCTACATGGATGATTAAAATGCTGGAACAAGTTTAAGTAGAACATAAGGAAAAGAATTTAAACTCCCCATATGTCACTTACTAATAACATTAAATTGCCAGAAATATCAGATATTTGTCTAAGAGGCACAAATGAAATAATAAGATATTTAGTATGTTATAAAAAACCTATTTGTAGATTATATAAATTCCTTCATTTTCATTCTTGTCTTTTTTTGTCATTTTATGATTTTCAAAAGCAAAACAATGGAATATAAATGTAATTCAAATTAGTAAGATTTGCTTTTATTAACATCTCTAAATCCTAGATTGGGAAAAAGTTAAAACAACAGATATAAATTAAATTTTTTAAATCCACATAATTACTTTTCCAAATTAGTATGTATAATAGACTATAAGACTCACAATTAAACATAGACAATATACTCCCATGTAAATTAAAAATACGCCTTATATCTGGAATATTCCATTCCACTTTAGTTAAAACATTACAAATAAGGCATAACAAAGCCTAAAAATGATTTAGAGGTCACAAAAAAATGATAAAACAGAAAAGAACTTCTAAAATGTATGAATATGAACTCTGAGGATAAAATTGGTTATAAAAACACAAAATATAATCTGATGTTAAAGAGAGGTAAATATAAAGACATAAATCAATGTCAGTTGTAGAAATAAATAGCCTTACAAAATACCTGTATATACTTAAATACGTTAAATTATATAAGCAGTAATATTTTCCTTATTAAGTATAGAGAGTTTGATGAGATTAACTGTCATATTTATATAGAAGTATAATTAAGATAGTGAATTATAAACTTCTGAGATAATTAAGATTCAAGATGATGTCAAACAAGTATAAGTATATTAAGTACATAAATATATTATAAATTAAAATGCTAGTATAGAGAAAGTGGCAGAGCAGACACACTAACAAAAATAAGCATTTAATTGGCATATTTCTGATATTCTTACCTTTAAAATCTGAAAAACTGATTGTTTAAACAGTAGGTATAGAAATGTGTAAATCAATGCATTTAATCAGAGAAATGTTGGTGTCCCAAAGATTGACTGTGTAGGTATATATATTCTATGTATGTACGTGTATATATACCATACATACATACACACACACACAAGCGGTCAAAATGTAAATATATCTTTGTATCTTATATATTATTTTTCTTCTATATCAGTGTATTTTTAAAATACACAACTTGATAAAACTACAGTTTCTACGTGTAGTTTTCAAATTATAAAAACCTATACCCCAAAGGTAGTTTTATACCTATAATACAAAGCCACTGTTCTTTATGATTCAAAGAGGAAAAAAATTTTAATGAGTATAAAACAGTCTTACTGTGGAGTTTTTTTTTTTTGGACATTCAGCATACTAGGATTTAATCATCTGTCATCACAGTGAACAGTTTAAGCAGTGACCCCATGAATTAATATACTGTGTATCCACATCTTGGATTCCCACTGGTGCTATTTTTTTACTATGCTATCAACTAGAAATAAGAAGTATATGGTAAGAAGCTGGGCTCAAAAATATTATCCTAGTAAATTATCAAAATAACAAATATGTTTGGCTAAAAAGGTTTTTCCATTTCTTCCCTAACTTCAAAGGGATTTCATAGGTAATTAATAATTTTGCTTATATAATGACTCTTCCATCAATAGGAAAGTACCTTGTAAAGTTTTGTTTGAAGGTTCCTCAACTAACAAGGAGTTTACAGTTTGCTTAAATTACCCTAAATGATTCAGAAGAAGCCTGTAGCTGCCATTTTTATCTTTTGCCAGAGGTTAAAATCTGAATCAGCAGCAGGATAATAGTTTTTGAAGATTTCCAGGCAAGTACTTATGTAGAGCACAAATTCAACCAAAAAAACTGTTTCTAATCCAGCTGCTCTTATTGATATATTAAAATTCATAATTTGATACCCTTGCAGAATAGTATGGGAGAGCTTACCCTTTCCTGTATGACCCCAAATCAAAGTGAAACTAGACCATTATGGTGTAAAAACAACAAAAGTTTTTAGTTTTATTAAGTAATCTGAATCCCTAATTAGGCATTAACTCCTTTTCTTGTGTTCTTGTCTTTTTTATTTTGAATGTTAAGTTAGAAAAATACTTTAAACTGTACATTTAAAAATACTTTAAACTTTAATATATACTATGATGCCATTAACAAGTTTACTTAATTGTTCATTTTAGGTTTTTAGCTCAATTAATATTCAGTAAGTGTAGACACTGATAATTCATTAAAAAAAAGCAAGAGTTCCATTTTTCCTGAAACTACTAACTTTATACAAAATTGAAAATTCTAATGAAATGTAATCTTAAATGAAATAAGAAAAAGGTATCTCTCAGAAGCTAACTAAACAATTTAATTTTAAAGCTTTAAAAGTTTATGAGGTAATGTCACAAATTACATCCCATTTATTCCTCCCTAACCTTTACTTTTTAGAAACTACAGAAGGAGGGAAGGGGGAGGGGAAGACAATAAAAAGTGGCTTAAATCCAGTGCAGCAGAAAAATTCCTTATAGCCTCACTTTTCTTTTTTAAGAATACAAAACAAAGACACTATTCACTGCTCCCGTAGTGGGGATGCTTACTATGCATATCTTTATCACAACTAAGCCAGAGCCCAATAGATAGGAGGCGCCATAATTTTCACAACAAAATAAAATAAAGCTTACCTTTGTATGTGGTTCCTGTCTCTTATCAGGCAAAAACTGGAAATCTGGGGAATCATCTCCATAACTTTCTTGGTTGGCTCAGAAATATTGCTTTTAAAATCTGATTGGGTCTCTTTTTGCTGCAATAGCTCCTGTTTGGCATATTCTTTGAGCCTTTTGTAAAGAGTGCGTAGGCCCTGCGCTGTTCGAGGAGGGCGGTCTACTCCACTTGCATTATAGTTAACTGCTATGATATCCCAACATCTATTCTTTTCCACTATTACTGAATGTTTGTTAGTGTGTTCTTCCAGAATTTTAACATATGGCTTCACAAGCTTTAACAAATCAAGCTTTTCAGATAAGGTAAAATTGGAAGATCTAGCTTTTCCTACCATTGTTCTTTTCAAATTAAGTAGGCAGTTTCTGAAACCACCATGCAGCCTTCAGCTCTGCTCAGCTCTTTTCACAAACAGAAAAAGATCAGGCTTAACTAGGCTAGCCTCATTTAGGCCCACGCCTACAGGGGAGGGTTTATTAAAATTCCTCCAGCTTAAGCTGACGCAGGTTCAGGAAATCTGCTTAAGCCAAGCCTGACCTACATAAAGCTTCTCACTGAAGAAGACAGGAAGGCACAAGCAAAACACACTTGTGTATAAAGAGAACAGCTCGAGGTAGGATTTAATACACAAAGGTCTAGAGATAAGCATGGAACACAGCTAAAAATTAGCTAATTTAGGGAGAATATCGAATTCCAACACGTTTGCCTAACTGATAGATTGAAAATGCACTGCAGTATCACTTTAATAAAAACAAAAGAGGAACTGTTTTGTACTATTTGTTTACAAATCCAGTAGACAGAAAAATGAAAAACTAAAGATATGAGTGGTGAATGTAGTGATTCCTAACAGAGCCCCTAATCACTGTTTCTGAGCTGCTGTTCTCTCTTACAAAATCTGCATAATGCTGGTCCTGCTGTCAATCAGGAATTGCATATCCTCTAGCTAGTTAGGTTACACCCAGCTCAGACTCCACGGTAAAGCTAAGCTTCTCCTTCATTTTACAGTCTACAGTAAACACCGTGTTTTTTTTTTTTTTCAGTTACTTAAGAAGAAATTTTTGTTGAACACTAAATCTAAAAAGCAGATAAAAATTATGTTTTTAAAGCAATGCATTATTCCAGCTGTAACATACATGAATATGCTAGCCCGCTTTAGCATGTGTAAAAAACACCATTCACTGTAAGAACAGCATAATAATACCTTAAGACTGCACACAACAAAATCGCATTTGCTATTATTAGAGTACGATCTTTATTTAGCCATTTTCACACAATTTGAGCTATGAAAGGAAACAGCTAGTCTAGTCATTTGCAAGGCCACCAATTTGCGTGTTTAGGATATATTTTCTAATCTCTGTCTGAAACATGATAAATAACAATGTAAACAAATAAGCCTATTTTCTCCTGATATACATGTTTCTCCAGATAGGAGAATGAATTAGAACATATTTGAACACAGTTCCATTCAATCAATTGCTGAACACCTGTAAAAATGTTCCCAAGCACTGAGAAAGGCCCAAAGAAAACAAAGGTAAATCTAGATACAGCCCCTATCCAAAGAACTATAGCTCTACAGAAATGCCATCAATTTTCAATTACTTTGTTTTTCATTCTTTCAATAGAAGAGAATTAAATTAAATTTGTTAAGTTCTCACTTTGAACCAGACAATGTGCTAGAATGTGTTATTTGTCAGGAAATGTGTTATTTGTCAGGAAAAAAAGTGAAAGATTGCTGGGTACACTATAGGATGCTAGGTGTTTTCTGGCATACTCTACTGGGTAATCTGATTTTTAGCAGTCCTAGCCTTTCACCGTCTTTGAGCAGTTTTATTGCTGAGTAAAGTTGTAGAAAATAGTAATGCAAATGATTCTTGCCCCTAGAGATGCAAACTGAAAACTGACCTGCTCCAACAACCTGACCACAGTTACTCAAAGGAAAGCGAGAACACAGGATATACACTGTCTTTAAACAATATTATTATTTTTGGAAGAAATACAGGCATTGTGTTAAGAAATGATGTGCTAATGGAAATGTGAAAAAACGTTCAATCTCACTATCAAGGAAATGTATACCAAAAATGATTTTCATCCATAAGACATCCATAAGGATGTGAAAAAACGTTCAATCTCACCATAAAGGAAATGTATACCAAAAACGATTTTCATCCATAAGACATCCATGAGGAAATGTGAAAAAACGTTCAATCTCACTATCAAGGAAATGTATACGAAAAATGATTTTCATCCACAAGACTGGCAAAATTCTTAAAGAATGAAAATGTCAGGAGTGGATGAGGGTGCAGGGCAGAGTACTCTTCTGTACCGTTCATGAGAGTGTGAAATGGCATTTGTGATGGCAATCTCAGAGTACGTATTAATAGTTTACATGTGTAAAAACTTCTAAACTTGCAGTAATTTTACTTCTCAGAATCTACCTTGAAAAATACTCAAACACACAAGGAGCAGCAGAGCCTTCTTAGTAGTTGCATAGTATTGGAAGCAATCTAAGAGCACATCAGTTGGGGACAAGTTAAAGTCACTAAAGTATATCCATACTATGGTCTACTCTGGGCAGCACTAAAATGCAAAAGGTAGATTTCTGTGTATTGACACAGAACAAGCTCCAAAATACATGGTAAGTGAAAAAAGCAAGTAAAACAAAAATACATACAATTATAATCCCATTATGCTTACCCAAAACACCCAAAGCTAAATATTTCTGTAGGTACAGAAAATATATGTGTAGGTATAGAATGCAGGTCCATACATAGGTATGAAAATGTACTCCAAGAAGGTCTGGAACTCTTCTGCCTAATTACAGGAGCCATGACTTGCAGGTAGCTATGGAGCATTTTTCTTTTTTCTTTTTTTGGCCCCACTGGACCACCAGGGAAGTCCAGCTATTGAGCATTTTAAATGTGGTCAATGGGACTGAATTTTTTACTTTATTGAATTTTAATTAAACAAAATTTTTTACCTGAGGCAGCATATTTTTCCATTAAACACAACTTTATTGTTTGGGTAGGATTACATTTTACTTAACCCTTTTGTCACAAATGATACTATTGTTTCTAGTATTATGGACAAGAACTCCCTCCTGGACCAAACGTTAGTCAGGCTCCTCTGAGCCTTCTTCTCAACTAGGACTTTAGCAAGGATCCTGCTAAACCAGTTTATAGAGAATCCCCCTACCCTTGATACCTAACCAAATTCTTCATACTCCCACCGTTAATACCTAACCAAGTTCCTCTCAGTAATTTTCCACCCACTGACCCCCTTACCCTGCCTATTGGCTGTAAATCCCTGTTGTAGTAGCAGTTGAGTTCAGTCTCTCTCCCCTGTTGCAACAGTCTTTTTTTTTTTTTTAATAAATTATTTATTTATTTATTTAGGCTGCATTGGGTCTTTGTTGCTGCACATGGGCTTTTTTTACTTGCAGTGAACAGGGGCTACTCTTTGCTGTGGTGCGTGGGCTTCTCATTGCAGTGGCTTCTCTTGTTGCGGAGCAAGGGCTCTAGGCACACGGGCTTCAGTATTTGTGGCATGCAGCCTCAGTAGCTGTGGCTCGCAGGCTCTAGAGCACAGGCTCAGCAGTTGTGGCGCACAAGCTTAGTTGCTCCACAACATGTGGGATCTTCCTGGAGCAGCGATCGAACCCATGTACCCTGCACTGGCAGGCGGATTCTTTTAATTTATTTATTTAATTTATTTATTTTTGGCTGCATTGGGTCTTCATTGCGGTGCATGGGCATCTCATTGCAGTGGTTTCTCTTGTTGCAGAGCACAGGCTCTAGGCGCATGGGCTTCAGTAGTAGTTGCAGCACATGGGCTCAGTAGTTGCAGCACACGGGCCCTAGAGCACATGCACTTCAGTAGTTGTGGCTCACGGGCTCTAGAGTGTAGGCTCAGTAGTTGTGGCGCATGGGCTTAGTTGCTCCACGGCATGTGGGATCTTCCCAGACCAGGGCTCCCCTGCATTGGCAGGCGGATTCTCAACTACTGTGCCACCAGGGAAGTCCACAGTAGTCTTGAATAAAGTCTTCTTGCCTGTTTAACTTGTCCGGTAGAATTTTTCTTGACATTACACATAATCACATCAGCAGTGTAGTCAATCTTAAATTGATTCTGTTTTTTTTTGAAAGAATTAATTAATTCATTATTTAATTCATTATTCAAATATTCTGTCTAATAAGTACATAATACATACAAGAAGAATGTTTATTGTTAACTTCTGAAATCTATTTTACAAAGCACTTGACTAAGCTTTAGTTATCTGGAAATTTACTTTTGTGGAAACCTCATTTCATGAAAATGCTAGGTACACTGTGTTAGTGTACATAAATTCTGCTTGAATGAATTTTTTCTATGCACTGATATAACATTTAATGGATTTGTTTGAATATTTTATGCAGACAGCACAAATTATAGTGATACCCTGTATAAACTGTAATTGATTATTAATCTGAATTACTTATTCTGTCTTAATTATAATTAAATTATTTTTCTAGCTAAAAAAATAATGGGCAAACTTTTTAATATAAAAAAGTATACTACTGATGCAGAATCAAGTGCAGATGCAGAAGCTAGTACTCTTGCTGGAATAATAAAGAAAAAAATGAGAGACCGAACTAAAGCATATTACATATTTCATACTGAATACCAAATGCAATTTGCTAAAGCAGAACAACAGGAATAAGCTGTTTAATGCATTTTAAAAAGGTAAAGAAAATAAAATAGACAACGTTAAGAGACACTGTCAACAGACACATAGTAAATCTGACAAGCAGTTTCCTCTCAACAAACAAGAACTGATGAAGTTTAGGCACCTCAAATCAGAATTAAATATCCAGAAATATTTTTAAATAATATGTAACAACGTCTGACCTTGTAATTTTGGCCAGCTATAAAATGGTTTGGTTTCTTGCACACACAAAAAAAGAAAACCATTGTTAGTAAAGAGATGGTAAAAATACATACATACTATTTCAGTTACGGAAATTTTGTCAGAAAATTATTGGGAAAGGATTTTAAACGATATTTTAAAAACGAAAGAGCTTCAATTAAGCAGCCAATAATTGCCTGTAGAATACAAGACCTAACATATCAAACATCAATTGATTCAATATTTTTTAAATTGCAAGTACTTCTCTTTAGATTTAAATGAGTTATACAATAAAAGTTATATAATAAAAGTTATACAATAAAAGAGATACTGCCCTATTAACACATGGGTCACATTTTATCTCAAAGGACTTCAAAATTTACAAAGGAATGTTATCAATTCATGACCAAATAGATATATGAACTCATAACACAGATATTTTTTAATCTATATCTGTCAAAGAATTTTAGCTAGACATGGAAAAATAATAGTTCTACTGCAATAGATGATGCTCTGTTAGGTTAAGTTTAAAAATCTGGATTTATTGCAATTTTAAAACAAGAAATTAATATTTCATATACTACTCTGTTCCACACACATTATGAAAATATTGTGCTCAACTTTCTAGAGCAGACTCTATGAAAAGTGTCAAGAATAGGGGCTTCCCTGGTGGCGCAGTGGTTGAGAATCTGCCTGCCGATGCAGGGTACACGGGTTCGAGCCCTGGTCTGGGAAGATCCCACATGCCACGGAGCAACTAGGCCCGTGAGCCACAACTACTGAGCCTGCACATGCTCCGCAACGAGAGGTCGCAACAGTGAGAGGCCCGCACACCGCAATGAAGAGTGGCCCCTGCTTGCCGCAACTAGAGAAAGCCCTCGCACAGAAACGAAGACCCAACACAGACAAAAAATAAATTAATTTTTTAAAAAAATGTCAAGAATATAGTTGTTAAAACCATTTGGAATACATATGCAAATACCAGTTTATGGAACTGGTTAAAAAAGAAAAAAATAGGGCTTCCCTGGTGGCACAGTGGTTGGGAGTCCGCCTGCCAGTGCAGGGGACGCGGGTTCGTGCCCCGGTCTGGGAGGATCCCGCATGCCGTGGAGCGGCTGGGCCCGTGAGCCGTGGCCGCTGGGCCTGCGCATCCAGAGCCTGTGCTCCGCAATGGGAAAGGCCGCGGCAGTGAGGGGCCCACGTACCGCAAAAAAAAAAAAAAAAAAGAACACTAATGATTTTTTTTGTTCTTTGCCAGTGCTCATTGGTTGAGTCATGGAGAGTTTTATAAATTATTGTACTGTCTATAAAATTTATAATTATTATTGTTTATAATTATTGTACTGTTAACTCCAACTCAAGATTTTTTTTAAAACAAAAAGAATACTTGCTAAACATTCAATAATCAAAGACAAAACAGTGGCAATGTGATTTACGTTTTGTCATCAATATCACACTGTATATGAGTGAGCTAAATTTGAAAATCCAAGGAAAAGGCATATTTGTGACCTGGTTAGATAGGTAGAAGAATACATGTTTAATGTAAAAATTTCCATAAACATACAACTCAGTAACTAACCGTATATATCCCTCTAACATGAATCGACAGAAAATTTTAATTATAATTAAGTTTTATGTAAATTGCATGAAAAAACTACAAGAAGAATTTGAAAAACACTTTGTTGATATTGATAAATTTAGAGCTGCTTTTAAATTTATACACTGCTCTTTTGAATTCAATGTTAATAATACTGAGTTGACACAAGAATTAGTAAATTAGTAAATTTGGACAGACATTTTTTTTTTGAAACTGACATGCTTTTGTTTCCAAGTCATATCAATTCTTCTAAAAAAGATGAACTAGTTTTGTTGATGTAGATACAAATATAAACAGAAATTTTTTAAAACTCAATTCAGCTAATGGACAACTTTTATGTATGTTTAGAACTTATTTATTTCATAAATATTATGAAATCTAAATACTAATCAAGAATTCAAAATAAAAATACAGCATCCAAATTGAGATATGCCGTAAATGTATAATATACACCAGCTTCCAAAGACTTAATATGAATAATAATAATTAATAACTTTTAATCACATGTTGAGATGATATACATATTGAGTTAATTAAAATGTATAATTAAAATTAATTTCACCTGCTTCTTTTTACTTTTGTAACATGATTACTAGAAAATTTTTTAATATTTATATATGATTTATATTATATTTCTATTCGACAGCTTTGGTATAGAAGGATAGGCACCAAACTAATGACAGCAGCTATTACTGGAAGGAGACTAAGATTGACAGGGACAGTTAAGAACCTTTAACTTAACTGTATTATTATGAAATTTATAAAAATATATTCATATTACTTAGATAATCAAAATTAAATTATAAATAATTCTTACAAACTAAGAAAAACAATGCAACAGAAAAACAAATATAGAATACAAACAGAATTTAAAGAATAAAATATAAACGTCCAATATATAAAGAGCTCAACAAGTAATCAGGGAGATGGAAAGTAAAAGACCATAGTTGTTTTTACCCATTCAACTGGCAAAAGTTAAAAAGTTTAATAGCATGTGTTAAGGAATTTGGGGGAATAAATTCTCTCATACAGTAATGATGGCAGAGCCACTTAAGAAGGCAATTAGCAAACCATATTAAAATATAATATAAACACATTATGATCTGACAACTGAGAAATATTTGCATAAGTTCATAAGACCACATGTACAAGGATGTTCTCTGCAGGATTGTTTTTAATAAAAACCCTAAATAAATCATGTTATATTCATACCATGGTATATCCTGCAGCAATTAAAAGAATAGGTTCATCTATATGTTCTAAAATGAAAACAAGTCTCCAAAGCATACTAGTGAGAGCTGCAAAGTACTCTCAGCATGGAACAACTCCATCCAAACCCCTGCACTAAGAGACTTGACCAACCCTAGGATGGCCTCTAGCAGCCTAAAGGCCCCAACCTAGCCTCCTCGTGAGCTCCATTCTGGAAAAGCTCAGAGCTATCAAAAGAATTTACTGTTTGTCCTAGCTAACACCTGACCCTAGGCCCCTGACCTCCCTTTGGTAGGGCATTTACTAAATCTCCCACAACTCAGGAGTGTCTCAAGGACCTGAAAGTCACTCCTTTGAAATGTAATTATCAGGAAGAACAGAGCCAAGGCCTCCCAGTCTTAGTGAGAAGGTAGAATCCTAACTTTGATAACTGCTAGCTAGCAGACAGAGCTGCCCTAATCTCATTTACACAGACCTACCTTTTGTAATTTTTCACTTCCCTGACTCTACTTGAGCTCCCTCTTTGACTCCCTCATCCTCCCTTCAAAAGCTGCACAAATCAGAATGGAGCTCAGGTCTTTACCCCACTGTCAGGAGTTAATGAATAAAATCTGCTTCCACTGCTTTAACTAATGTCTGGCTTTGTTTATCTTTGACATTAGCGAATGAAAAAATCAAGTTGTACGTAGATATATGTATACTGTATGGTATCATTTATTTGAAACACACCATCCACATCAATAATACCAATTTCTAGGGGCTTCCCTGGGGCAATAATTACTATTATCGCAAAAAATAATAATACCAATTTCTACAGGTAAAATATATAAGAGCCTAGCTTTACCTGTAGTATTTTAGATAATTTACCTGTAGATAATTACCTGTAGTAATTTAGATACACCATATTAACAAACTGAAGGAGAAAAACCATATGATCATCTCAATAGATGCAGAGAAAGCTTTCGACAAAATTCAACACCCATTTATGATAAAAACCCTGCAGAAAGTAGGCATAGAGGGAACTTTCCTCAACATAATACAGGTCATATATGACAAACCCACAGCCAACATCGTCCTCAATGGTGAAAAACTGAAAGCATTTCCACTAAGATCAGGAACAAGACAAGGTTGCCCACTCTCACCACTCTTATTCAACATAGTTTTGAAAGTTTTAGCCACAGCAATCAGAGAAGAAAAGGAAATAAAAGGAATCCAAATCGGAAAAGAAGAAGTAAAGCTGTCACTCTTTGCAGATGACATGATACTATACATAGAGAATCCTAAAGATGCTACCAGAAAACTACTAGAGCTAATCAATGAATCTGGTAAAGTAGCAGGATACAAAATTAATGCACAGAAATCTCTGGCATTCCTATACACTAAGGATGAAAAATCTGAAAGTGAAATCAAGAAAACACTCCCATTTACCATTGCAACAAAAAGAATAAAATATCTAGGAATAAACCTACCTAAGGAGACAAAAGACCTGTATGCAGAAAATTATAAGACACTGATGAAAGAAATTAAAGATGATACAAATAGATGGAGAGATATACCATGTTCTTGGATTGGAAGAATCAACATTGTGAAAATGACTCTACTACCCAAAGCCATCTACAGATTCAATGCAATCCCTATCAAACTACCACTGGCATTTTTCACAGAACTAGAACAAAAAATTTCACAATTTGTATGGAAACACAAAAGACCCCGAATAGCCAAAGCAATCTTGAGAACGAAAAACGGAGCTGGAGGAATCAGGCTTCCTGACTTCAGACTATACTACAAAGCTACAGTAATCAAGACAGAATGGTACTGGCACAAAAACAAAAATATAGATCAATGGAACAGGATAGAAAGCCCAGAGATAAACCCACACACATATGGTCACCTTATCTTTGATAAAGGAGGCAGGAATGTACAGTGGAGAAAGGACAGCCTCTTCAATAAGTGCTGCTGGGAAAACTGGACAGCTACATGTAAAAGTATGAGATTAGATCACTCCCTAACACCATACACAAAAATAAGCTCAAAATGGATTAAAGACCTAAATGTAAGGCCAGAAACTATCAAACTCTTAGAGGAAAACATAGGCAGGACACTCTATGACATAAATCACAGCAAGGTCCTTTTTGACCCACCTCCTAGAGAAATGGAAATAAAAACAAAAGTAAACAAATGGGACCTAATGAAACTTAAAAGCTTTTGTGCAGCAACGGAAACCATAAAGAAGACCAAAAGACAACCCTCAGAATGGGAGAAAATATTTGCAAATGAAGCAACTGACAAAGGATTAATCTCCAAAATTTATAAGCAGCTCATGCAGCTTAATAACAAAAAAACAAACAACCCAATCCAAAAATGGGCAGAAGACCTAAATAGACATTTCTCCAAAGAAGATATACAGAGTTCCAACAAACACATGAAAGAATGCTCAACATCACTAATCATTAGAGAAATGCAAATCAAAACTACAATGAGATATCATCTCACACCAGTCAGAATGGCCATCATCAAAAAATCTAGAAACAATAAATGCTGGAGAGGGTGTGGAGAAAAGGGAACCCTCTTACACTGTTGGTGGGAATGTAAATTGATACAGCCACTGTGGAGAACAGTATGGAGGTTCCTTAAAAAACTACAAATAGAACTACCATATGACCCAGCAATCCCACTACTGGGCATACACCCTGAGAAAACCATAATTCAAAAAGAGTCATGTACCAAAATGTTCATTGCAGCTCTAGTTACAATAGCCCAGAGATGGAAACAACCTAAGTGGCCATCATCAGATGAATGGATAAAGAAGATGTGGCACATATATACAATGGAATATTACTCAGCCATAAAAAGAAACGAAATTGAGCTATTTGTAATGAGGTAGATAGACCTAGAGTCTGTCATACAGAGTGAAGTAAGTCAGAAAGAGAGAGACAAATACCGTATGCTAACACATATATATGGAATTTAAGGAAAAAAAAATGTCATGGAAAACCTAGGGGTGAAACAGGAATAAAGACACAGACTTACTAGAGAATGGACTTCAGGCTATGGGGAGGGGGAAGGGTAAATGGTGACAAAGCGAGAGAGAGGCATGGACATATATACACTACCAAACGTAAGGTAGATAGCTAGTGGGAAGCAGCCGCATAGCACAGGGAAATCAGCTCGGTGCTTTGTGACCGCCTGGAGGGGTGGGATAGGGAGGGTGGGAGGGAGGGAGACGCAAGCAGGAAGAGATATGGGAACATATGTATATATATAACTGATTCATTTTGTTGTGAAGCTGAAACTAACATACCATTGTAAAGCAATTATACTCCAATAAAGATGTTAAAATGAAAAAAATAAAAAAAAATAATAATAATAATACCAATTTCTACAGGTAAAATATATAAGAGCCTAGTTTTACCTGTAGTATTTTAGATAATTTTATGGGGAGAAACGTATTTAGGTACATTAATCTTTTTTTTTTTTTTTTTTTTTTTTGCGGTACGCGGGCCTCTCGCTGCTGTGGCCTCTCCCGTTGCGGAGCACAGGCTCCAGACGCGCAGTCTCAGCGGCCATGGCTCACGGGCCCAGCCGCTCCGCGGCATGTGGAATCCTCCCGGACCGGGGCACAAACCCGTGTCCCCTGCATCGGCAGGCGGACTCTCTCAACCACTGTGCCACCAGGGACACCCCTAGGTACATTAATCTTAATGAATGCATTAAGTATTCTGAGGAAAATGTACTGATGTCTGCAACTTTAAAATTCATTTTTTAAAAGTAAGATAGGGACTTCCCTGGTAGTCCAGTGGGTAACACTCCGCGCTCCTAATCCAAGGGGCCCAGGTTCGATCCCTGGTCGGGGAACTGGATCCCACATGCATGCTGCAACTAAGAAGCCCGCATGCCACAACTAAAGATCCCGCATGCCGCAACTAAGACCTGGTGCAGCCAAGGTAAATAAGTAAATATTTTAAAATAAATAAATAAAAAATAAAAGTGAGATAGACTGATGGATGAATAGATATGCAATAAAGCAAATACAGTAAAATTTTAATTCTGGAATCTAGGTCGTTGGTATATGGGTAGTCAATGTAAAATGATCAACTTTTCTTAATGTCTGAAAATTCTAATATGTTCAAAAAAGTATCCTTAAAAATAAAATAATAGCAGCTAATATATTTTAACTCTTTAGCTATTAAAAATGTGAGAAGTTTGAACAAAGCTAAATTTCTAAAATAGAATTTTGATAATTAGATCTATTAAATTTAATAAATAAGGAATAACTGTGGGTAGGAGTGATTTTTTTTTCCTATGAATTACTTGTTAGGCAAAAAGCTCACCATGACTACTGAGATTATTTCTATATTTTAGGAGATAAAAAAAAAAAAACACGAAGGTAAGGATATTACGCCTTATTAATCTTTGTCTTAGCCCAGGTTCTCTGGCAAACAGGGCCTGAAGCAATGACTAGAACGCTGAGGCTTTACTTGGGCGTTGCATATACAGGGTATCAAGAGTGAAAAAAAAATAAACTGAAGCAAGGAACTATGTGAAATGGTGGCTGGGGGACTTCTCTGGCAGTCCAGTGGTTAAGACTCCGTGCTTCCACTGCAGGGGGCATGGGTTCGATCTCTGGTCGGGAAGGCCACGAGGTCAAAATATAAGTAAATAAATAAATACTATTTTTAAAAGTGCTGGCTACGTCTTTACAACAAGCTATGAAAACACAGAGTAGGTCACTTGGCAAATGCATCCACTTGGTACTCTTTGGAACATCTCCTGATAGACTACAAAAAGAAACCATTCCTCAGAGTAGTTCATGGAGGAAAATGTGGAATTTATCAGGCAGGTTCCCTCCTGTCTCCCATTTCCCAGTGGCCAAGCTCACCCCACTAGGAGTAAACTCTACCGCACTTTCAGCCTGTGTCATCCAGCCTCCACAGGGGCACAGGGTGCTACCCCCAAGCCCTGGTGTGGTGTGTCATCCACCAGACCCTCTCAGAGTGTGGTTCATCGGCCACCGTGAGGTGGTGGCTCAAGTGAGGCAGCACAGTGCGGTACAGTGAAGCAGTCAGTCTAGGAAGCACACAGTGGCAAGAGAATCTGAGAAGGCGTATATCACACTGCAATATGTGAGGAAGATGACACTTTAAAAATCTGCCACATAAAAACAGGGTTAAAAGCCAGGGTGAATCCAAACCCTAAGAATCATTCTGAGTTATAGCATTTATATCTCACACTTCAGCACTGTGCTTTGGTGATGATACCCTGTAATGTTAAGCACTCAAGACAATCAAAACCATGAATTCCCTGGCGGTCCAGTGGTTAGAACTCAGCACTTTCACTGCCACGGGACTGGGTTCAATTCCCTGGTCAGGGAACTAAGATCCTGCAAGCCACGCAGTGCAGCCAAAAAAAGACAATCAAAACCTAGGTTAACAGGGATCTTGAAAACCCTTACAGAACTGAAAGAAGTCTAAGAAGGAAAAACTCAGTGCTCCTGCCATGTTTCTCCTTTACTTTCATACCACTCCGACACCAGCTGGGTGTTCTACAATTCAACTCAATTCTGACACCATCTATCTGGAGATAGCATCACATCCCACAGGTTAAGGGCTCAGTCCCACAAGACTGCTCCCACACCACTTCAGATGCCAATCACAAGTCCAGGTTGTCAGCTGTGCTTCTGACCAATCGGCTATAAATCAGAGGTTCCTAGGACCCCCTCCTCAGGATCAATTAATTTGCTAGAGCAGCCCACAAAACTCAGGAAAACAGTTTACTTACTTTTACGAGTTAATTATAAAAGTATATGATAAAATTGGGAGATTGGGATTGACATATATACACTAATATGTATAAAACAGATAACTAATAAGAACCTGCTGTATAAAAAAATAAATAAAATTAAATTAAAAAACAAAAAGTATATGATAAAAGATGAACATTCAGACAGAAGAGATGCATAGGCAAGGCACAGGTAAAAGGCTCAGAGTGTCTATGCCCTCTCTGGGCACCACCACTCTCTCAGCACCTCCATATGTTCACCAACGCGGAAGGTCTCCAAACCCCGTACTTTGGGGATTTTTACAGAGGTTTCATCACATTGGCATGATCAACCATCAACTCCATTTCCAACTCATCTCCCCTCTCTGGAGAATGGGAATGGGGCTGAAAATTCCAAGCTTCTAATCGTGGCTTAGTCTTTCTGGTGACCAGCCCTCAACCAGGAGCCCACCCAGAGTCACCTCATTAGAACAAAAGACATTTCTATCACCCAGGAAATTCCAAGGGATTTAGGAACTCTGTGTCAGGAACTAAGGTCAAAGACCAAGTATTAGAAGAAAAAGAGATGCTCCTAAAGCTCTTATCACTGAGGAAATTACAAGGGTTTTAGGACCTCTGTGCCAGGAACTGGGGGTAGAGACCAATACAGACATTTTCTATTATCTCACAGAGTCAAATTATGTAAACTTAATCCAGCCATGCTATGTGAATCACAGACCTACTCTATACAATCTAAATTTACATACATTTTCTTTAAATAGCTCCCAGCCACCTATTAAGGAACTCAATTTGACCAAGTCTTATCTTTGGGGTAAAAACATTGTAAGCTAAAGGGAACTAGCCTTTTGTTAAATTTTGTATACTAAAAATGTTGCTAAAGCTATTCATCTTTATTTTAACTTAACATTTTTCACTTAATCATTTTTCAGTATAGTTAACATGGGTGTTTCCCCTGCAGGTAGCGGCAAGGAAATTTTGGTGAGATAGCTCCCACGTCCAAGGAAGGGATGGAGAATGTGTATCTGATGATTCTCAGAAGCCACTTAGGCTTCTTCTTCACTGAGGTACCATAGGTCTAAAGTTAGGAATCCCTCTGGACACAGGAAAGTAACTCTATATCAGCACAAAGTTAAGAAACCTTATTTAACGATTATGAGTAGGGACCATCTACATATCATCAGATTGACGAGAAAAAGGAAGTATGTGGTCCCAGTGGTTGCTGGTATCTATAATTTAACATGAGGAGAACCAGTCTAAGAATGAAGCCAATCTTGTGGATGACAGGAGTAGACAGAAATTGGGATCATAATGACATCCTTTAAACTGCTACATCAGTCAATCCTAAAGCCTGCAATTTCCAAATATACATGCTAATAAAATTCAATTTTATAATCCAGTATTTTTAACAATACTTGAACCAAAAGCATATTAACTGATATTTAAAAAATTGTTTCCTTTCTTTCCATTGTGCTTATCCTGTTTGCCTATTTTATCCTGCTTAAATCACAACTTCACACTGTTTTTATTTTATTTTTTTTAACATCTTTATTGAAGCATAATTGGTTTACAATGTTGTGTTAGTTTCTGCTGTATAACAAAGTGAATTCGCTATATGTATACATATATGCCCATATCCCCTCCCTCTTGCGTCTCCCTCCCACCCTCTCTACCCCACCCCTCTAGGTGGTCACAAAGCACAGAGCTGATCTCCCTGTGCTATGCAGTTGCTTCCCACTAGCCATCTATTTTACATTTGGTAGTGTATATATGTCAAGGCTACTCTTTCACTTCATCCCAGCTTACACTTTCCTCTCCCCGTGTCCTCAAGTCCATTCTCTACATCTGCGTCTTTATTCCTGTCCTACCCCTAGGTTCATCAGAACCATTTTTTTTTTTTAGATTCCATATATATGTGTTAGCATACAGTATTTGTTTTTCTCTTTCTGACTTACTTCACTCTGTATGACAGACTCTAGGTCCATCCACCTCACTACAAATAACTCAATTTCGTTTCTTTTTATGGCTGAGTAATATTCCATTGTATATATGTGCCACATCTTCTTTACCCATTCATCTGTCAATGGACACTTAGGTAAATGCACATACCTTGAGACCTTTGATACTCAAAGGTATCCTATGAATACATTCTCACATATGATTATAATATACAGCTATTCATTGTAGCTTTGTTTGTAATAAGAAAAGATACCAAGCAACCTAAATATCCATTAATATGGCACTGGTTAAGTACATCTGGCAAATCCACACAATGGAATATTATGTAGTTTTTAAAAAGAATGAGGTAGGGGAGTTCCCTGGTGGCCTAGTGTTAGGATTTCGGGCTTTCACTGCCATGGCCTGGGTTCAATCCTTGGTCACAGAACTATGAGATCCCGCAAGCCATGTGGCAGGGCCAGAAAAAAAAAGAAAGAAAAAGAAAAAAAAAAGAATGTAGGAGTTCTAAATGTACTGAAAAAAGATTTCAAAGATAAATCAAACATTTATAAATTAATTATAAACCAATAAAATTCAAAAATCACATTAATTTAATGACAATGTTATTTTACTGAAATTAAACTGCTAATCACAATATAAGTATGGTACCAAAAGATTTGGCACATACAAGTCCTTTTGTGTCCAACAAGCCTCTTCTCCAATACAGCATATGAAGGCTCAATTCTTTGACTGTCCTTAATCTGAATATACGAAACCTCATTTGGTAGGAGTATACCCCATTCTGTCTACCTCTGTTCTCATCTGCTGACATGAAATCTTGTAATAATACTCAATTGTGGTTAACAATCCACCTGCCAATGCAGGGGACACGGGTTCAAGCCCTGGTCCACGAAGATCCCATGTGCCACAGAGCAGCTATGCCCTTGTGCCACAACTACTGAGCCTGCGCTCTCGAGCCCACAAGCCACAACTACTGAGCCCATGTGCCACAACTACTGAAGCCCACACGCCTAGAGCCCGTGCTCCGCAACAAGAGAAACCACAATGAGAAGCGTGCACACCACAACGAGTAGCCCCCACTTACCGCAACTAAAGAAAGCCCGCGCACAGCAACGAAGACCCAACACAGCCAAAAATAAATAAATAAATTTATTTAAAAAAAAAAAAAAAAAATCAAGCAGCACTTAAAAAAAAAACTCAATTATATGGTGGCCAACCGAAAGATCCAACATAGGCTTATATACTTTTATTCATATTATTTAAAAGAAAACACAGAATTCTAAGCTTCTCTGAGAATTTATAAACCCCTGAAAATATGTCCGAACATCTCCAGGGACCTAAAAATCATTAGAAAAACACTTATCTCTCCAACAGAGGTTTTATCACTCCCTTTTTATACCTTTAATCTTCCCCTCTTCAATATCTCTTTCCTCTCAACCGACAACATACTACCTTTAAAAACAACAACCAAAAAACTTCTATGGTTTCCTGCTATCCCTCAAGATACTACTCCTTCCCTTCAAAACCAAATTTCTTTATTGATTTACATACATTATTTATTTACATTCACTGCCTCCATTTGCCTGTCTCCACTCATCACATATCCATTACAATATGGCTTTTGTTCCAAACACTTTCTGAAACTATTCTCTTTTAAGTATTACCAATACTTGCAAACTATAATGTTCCAGCAGCTTCTTCTTGACTTCCTGACTTATCTGAAGTACTTCAGGGCCAAAGGGCTTAGCCAAGGGACTCAACTACAAGGTTTTCAAGATCCCTTCCATCAGTCATAAAATGTTTTTGAATTCATACTGTTTGACTTAAAACCCAAACAAGAGAAAGTTCCTGCCTTTGTATGCCACAGTTTAGTGAAGGAGACTCAGGTAAATAGATAAAATATAAAGAGTATAGCTGAACAGCCTGAGGGAGAATTAATGGTCTCATCTTACACTTCATCACAATGAAAAGGAATCAGAAAGAATGAAAAAATTTCTTTGTTTTTCTAAAGAATGTAAGTATAGCCGGTCAGAAGGTCTAGGGCTCCCTTTATTAATTTCCAAGGACTGCTATAACAAAGTACCACAAACACTTAAAACAACAGAATTTATTGTCTCACAACCTGGAGACCAGAAGTTCAAAATCAAGACGTCAGCAGGGCCATGCTCTCTCTGAAGGATCTGTGGGAGAATTATTCCGTGCCCCTTTCTAGCTTCTGGTGGTTGCCAGCAATCCTTGGTGCTCCTAGGCTTGCAGCTGGATTACTCTGATCTCTGTCTCCACTGTCACAAGGCCTTTTTCCCTCTGTATTTCTATGTCTCTCTCCTCATAACCAGCCATTGGATTTGCTAGGGGAACCACTGACCAAAAACTGCCCACCCTGGCCAGGCACCACAGTAACCATCTGCATGAGCTGTTTTCCAAAAGGAGGTCCTGGTAAGGAACATGGAACTAACAAGCCACCACCAACCAGAAGAATTCGGGAAAGGTCAAAAGGAGACGCCAGCCCATATGTCCTACCAACCTCCCAGAATCCTCCTCACTGGACTCCTTCTTGGCTGAGCCATGCGTGCACCACCAGGAAGGACCCTGAGTCAGAATGATTGGCCAGAGACTAATCCAGAAACTAATCCCATCAGCATAAAACCCGGGACTGTGAGCCACGTGGCACAGCAGTCCTCCTGGGTTCCCTTTCCCTCCTGCTCTCCACGCGGGTGCTCCTTCCCACTAAAGTCTCTTGCTTTGTCAGCACGTGTGTCTCCTCGGATATTTCATTTCCAAGTGTTAGACAGAAGCCCACTCTCGGGCCCTTGGAAGCGGTCCCCCTTCCTGCAACAGATTTAGGGTCCACCCTAATCCAGTATGACCTCAACAGACTTGATGAGACTTGAAGTGCGCAGTAAAATTCAATAGAGTGGAAATGTACTTATTAGGGCTCTTTTGGTTGTTAAGAAACCAAACTTAAACTAGCTTAAGTAAAAATGGTTTTCCTGATGAACTAGATATTAAATATTATGAATTACTGTTAATCTTGTTTGGTGTAATAATGTGGTTATATAGGAGAAAACATTTATTTTAAGATATACATGCTGAAGTATTTAGAGGTGAAGTGGCATGGTATCTGCAACTTATTTTCAAATGGTCCAGAAAAAAAAAAATTGCATACATGGGGCGGGGCTGGGTGGGGAGGGACAAATGAGGCAGAATGTTAACAACTATTGAATTTATGATGATAACTGGATTATTCTTTCAACCTCTCTATATGTAGGAAATTTTTCAAAATAAAAAGGTAACCGGAAATGAGGACATATTTTAACTGGGACATGCAGGCTTGGACCTGACTTCAAGGTGGATTAGACCTGGAATTGAAAGAATGTCAAAAGGTGAATATATACTATACAGGTCTTTCATCTCCATACTTTTCTATATACAACATTCCTCTCCAGCAATCACCATGGAAAGCAAGATGTTTCTCACAATGCTCTTTTCCCCAGTTAACCTCTTTCTAAATGAGAGGCAGGAGGGTATCAGGAGGTTGGCACAGGTTCCCCAGTCCAGTGAATGTACTAAAAAAGAGAAGGGATTAAGGGATTAAAGGTTGAGTAAATTAACTCTCTCTTCAATTTATTTTAACTCTTAACTCCCTTCTCATATTTAACAGGGAACAGAATGAGAAACTATAGTAGAATGCAAAAAAAGCCCCAAATCAGTAACATGAAATGTATTATACTCTAGAGGCTAAATATCATTCTCTGGTGAAGAGATTAGCTACCAAGATAGAAAAGAAACAGGCATAGATGGATCATTATCCATCACAGGCTTGACAGTAGAGAAAAAAGTCTGGGAAAATAGGATATTCACCTAACGAAGATGGAAGGAAGAAAAGAGAAAAGGAGGGAGGTAAGGAGGAAAGTAATAAAGAGAGAGCAAACAGGGCAGAAGCTAAACTGCCATACCCAGAGCTGTCTCTAGGGATCTCCCTAAATTGATACCACCAAAAGCCCTTCTCAACTTCATCCTGACACTTGTTACAAATTTGAGAGCACGTAAATGGTACTAAGGATCCTGGCCAGTTGGGAAAAATCAGAAGTCCCTTCTGCCCCACAAGAAATGAACCCATTTATATGTAAAACGTATTAATTATCACAAAGCTCCAAAACTTCCTTCAAAAGGGTTAAGCGTTTAAGGCACTTTGTTGATTTGCACTGGTATCTTTAAATAGTAGTTATATTCTATAGACCAGCAAATGAGGCTCTCTCCCTGACACTCCTTATTCAACCAAAATATAAAATGTTATTTAGAAAAATGTAGTCTTAATGGTGCCTTTCACAGGCCAAATAAACATCCATGAACATCCTAGATAAATTTTAATTACCTGAAAAATACTAATCTCTTACAGATGCAAAAAGAACCATAGCCATTATTTTAACTCAATTCAAATTGTTAAATGCTTGGTTTTCCTGCAATTATATACTTTCATAATTCAAATCTAACTGATTTTAACTTACTCCAATGGACTAAAATGAATCAACAGTTTTACTCATTTAAAGTTCACCACTCCTTTTAGTGCTGTTAATGCATTTTAAAACTTTTTTAAAAATCAAATCTTTAGAACTTCCCTGGTGGCTCAGTGGTTAAGAATCCACCTGCCAATACAGGGGACATGGGTTCAAGCCCTGGTCCAGGAAGATCTCACATGCCACGGAGCAATTAAGCCTATGCGCCACAATTACTGAGCCCATTCACTAGAACCCGCAAGCCACAACTACTGAGCCCACGTGTCACAACTACTGAAGCCCACACGCCTAGAGCCTGTGCTCTGCAACAAGAAGCCACCATAATGAGATGCCCGTGCACTGCAACAAACAGTAGCCCCCACTCACCGCAACTAGAGAAAGCCCACATGCAGCAACGAAGACCCAATGCAGCCAAAAATAAATAAGTAAAAATAAGTAAATTTAAAAGAAAATCTTTAAACACAATTTATTTTGCTACTTGAGGTAAAGACCATTATTTGACCAATAAGTTTACAATGAATAACCTTAGACATATGCCTACTACAAAATGCAAGATTTGAATGATGTGGTTATTAATCCATCATTAAAGATAAATTACGACAACAAAAAATCTGAATTGCCAGCGACCTAGTGGTATTACATCAACTATTTTCAAATATAACATATTCATTCTTGTAAATAATCAATTTAAATAATACTGTAATAAGCCTGGTCAAGTATAAACCTGAACAGTCTTACCTGTATGATGTGGGTCTGATGTTGTCTTTGCAGATGCTTCCAAACAATATTTTTCCCTGTAATTATCCTCATGATTAATTCCTCTAGAACTTTCTTCAGTAGGCAGATTAAAACTGCCTATTCTGGGATCATTTTGTGACTGCAAAAAAGTACTCTTATTTGCAGCAACCTAAAAGAACAAAATATGTATTTTATGCTGATATTAAACTTAATTTCCCATATTTTTACATAATAGATTCCTAATTTAAAATGTAAGCTACTAGTTTCTCATACCTAAATGGGGAATATTTAAAAATAAAAATTATAATTTTTATTGTTTGTTTTTTAAGCTACTTTTATTACATAATAAAAGCTGAAGGACATCACAGAATGAAAATTATGCTTACAATTATAGTGTATTTTAAGCAACATATCAAATGAGGTTTTAAACAAGTCACAATATGCCATTCTCAGTCAACTGCTTTTATTCTTGCTAAATTTCTCAATATTAAAAGAAACACTTAAATATTGTTCATTTAAGTGTGATGATACCTGCACTGTATTGTTGTTTTAACAGTACCTTATGTTTTAAAGGCAAATACTAAAATATTTACAAATGAAAAGATATTCCTGGAATCTGCATCAAAATAATGAGAGGGGAAGAAGGGGGGAGGGAGCTGGAGAGGAAAAAATGAAGCAAGAACAATTGTCATAAACTGACAATTGTTGAAGCTGGATGATGGGTACATGGGGGTCCTTCATATACTCTTTTCTCTATTTTTGTATATGTATTAGCTTTCTGTTGCTGCTGTAACAAATTACAAGAAACTTAGTGGCTTAAAGCAACACAAATTTATTTTATAATTTTGTAAGTTTGAACTCTCACTTGGCTCTTAATGGACTAAAATCAAGGTAATCAGCAGGGCAGCATTTCTTTCAGGAGGTTCTAAGGGAGAAAACATTTCCTTGACTTTTCAAACTTCTAAAAGCTACCCACATTCCTTGGCTTGTGGCCCCATTCCTCTACTTCAAAGCCAGTTCCTCTGCATCTCTCTGCCCCTGCTTCCTTGATCACATCTCTTTCTCTAACCCTCTCATCTGTCTCCCTCTTCTACTTTTAAGGACCTCTGTGATTATACTGGGCCCATCTGGATAATCCAGGATGACCACCCCCCACCCCATCTCAAGGTCCTTAACATTAATCACCCAGTCAAAGTCCCTTTTGCCACGTGAGGTAACATACTCACAGGTTCCAGGGATTAGGACATGGACATTTTTGGAAGGCCATTTTTCTGCTTACCATAGTATGTTTGAAATGTTTTTTAAATAACAACTCACAGTAACAGACACAGTCATCATATCTCTATAAATATTCATTATAATAAATTTCAGAGACATTCAAAAACCTATCTGATAAGATTTTAAAGTAAGTCAGGTGAGGGAGGAGTCAAGATGGCGGTGTGGGAAGATGCAGAGTTAGTGTCTCCCCACAACTAGGGTGCCTGCTGGCCGCTGGTGGGGGATTTTGACCCCCAAGGAGACGGGAGGAACCCCAAGGTGAACCAGTAGGACAGAGGGGTACCGAGGGGGGAGAAGTGGAGGCCAGACAAGATCAGCGCCTCTGAGGCCAGGGAGATCAGGAGAGGCAGGTAGGACGGACTCTCCGGGAGAGCGGGTGAGGAGCAGAGGGCAATTGTATGGCCCTCTTGGGCAGGGGAGGCTGCTGAGCTCCCAGGCCGGTCCCCTGCCTTCCAAGGCCCCCCCTTCTCCTGTCCTCCCCCCAGCACCGGCTGCATTGGTCCTGGGGCATAGGAGGGAGACTAGGGAGATCAGGAGAGGCAGGCAGGAAGGGCCCTCCCAGACCGGAGGAGCAGGAGAGAAGAGGAGGGTGTTTGCCCCACCCACTCAACCCCAGGAAGCCTGCTAGGCTCCCAGGTGCGGTTCCCTGCCCTCTGAGACCGGGGTTGGGGGCACAACTGGGCCCCTTCTGTTCCTTGAGCCTAATCCGCACTGCCAGGGCCTTTTCCAGCCCTGTGAGTCTGGATCATGGGCCAGGCCCACCACCCAAACTTCACCCTTGCTTAGGCCCTGCTCTCCACAGCCAAGGCCTCGCCCACCCTTTTTTTCTTCCTTTCCCTCCTCCTCTTTTTTACTCTTGTGGTACTGATGTACCTTCTGGTTGTTGATTCATCTGTATTTTTATTTTTACGTTCTTTCTAACATATCTGTTAGTCTCCTAGTCTAATTTTATTTTCTACTTTGTTATTTTTCTCTCTTTTAGTTTTTTGCCACCACGCACGGCTTGCAGGATCTTGATTCATGAGCCTGGGGCTGGGGGAAGCTCCTTCAGTGGGAGTTCCGAGTCCGAACCACTGGACTAACAGAGAACCTCTGACCCCAGGGCATATTCATTGGCGTGAGGTCTCACAAAGTTCCTCATCTCAGCACCAAGACCCAGCTCTACCCAAGAGTCTACAAACTCCAGTGTTGGAAGCCTCAGGCCGAACAACGAGTAAAACAGGAACACAATCCCACAAAAAAAAAAAAAAGAGAGAGAGAGAGAGATGGCAAAAAAGAATGTCACAGATGAAGAAGCAAGGTAAAAACCTACAAGACCAAATAAATGAAGAGGAAATAGGCAATCTACCTGAAAAAGAATTCACAGTAATGATAGCAAAGGTGATCCAGAATCTCAGAAATAGAATGGAAGCATGGATTGAGAAAATACAAGAAATGTTTAACAAAGATCTAGAAGAACTAAAGAACAAACAAAGAGAGATGAACAACACAATAACTGAAATAAAAAATACACTAGAAGGAAGCAATAACAGAATAATGGAGACAGAAGAACGAATAAGTGAGTGGGAAGACAAACTGGTGGAAATAACTGTCGAGGAGCAGAATAAAGAAAAAGAATGAAAAGAATTGAAGACAATCTCAGAAACCACTCGGACAACACTAAACGCACCAACATTTGAATTATAGCGGTCCCAGAAGAAGAAGAGAAAAAGAAAGGGTCTGAGAAAATATTTGAAGAGATTATAGTCGAAAACTTCCCTAATGTGGGAAAGGAAATAGTCACCTGAGTCCAGGAAGCAAAGAGAGTCCCATACAGGATAAACCTTATGAAAAACACACCAAGAGACATATTAATCAAACTAACAAAAATTAAATTCAAAGAAAAAATATTAAAAGCAGCAAGGAAAAATACAAAAATAACATACAAAGGAATCCCCATAAGGTTACCAGCTAATTTTTCAGTGGAAACTCTGCAGGCCAGAAGGAAATGGCAGGATATACTTAAAGTCATGAAAGAGAAAAAATCTACAACCAAGATTACTCTCCCCAGCAAAGATTTCATTCAGATTCGATGGAGAAGTCAAAAGCTTTTCAGACAAACAAAAGCAAAGAGAATTCGGCACCACCAAACCAGCTTTAAAACAAACACTAAAGAAACTTTTCTAAGTGGGAAACAAAAGAGAAGAAAAACACCCACAAAAACAAACCCAAAACAATTAAGAAAATGGTAATTGCAACATATATATCAATAATAACCCTGAAGGTAAATGGATTAAATGCCCCAACCAAAAGACACAGACTGGCTGAATGGATACAAAAACAAGACCCATATATATGCTGTCTATAAGAGACCCACTTCAGACCTAGGGACACATACAGACTGAAACTGAAGGGATGGAAAATGATATTCCATGCAAATAGAAATCAAAAGCAAGCTGGAGTAGCAATGCTCACATCAGATAAAATAGACTTTAAAATAAAGACTATTACAGGAGATAAGCAGGGACCCTACATAATGATCAAAGGATCAATCTAAGAAGATATAACAATTATAAATGTTTATGCACCCAACATAGGTGCACTCTAATACATAAGGCAAATGCTAACAACCATGAAAGGAGAAATCTACAATAACACCATAATAGTAGGGGACATTAACACCCCACTTACACCAATGGACAAATCATCCAAACAGAAAATAAATAAGGAGACACAAGCTTTAAATGACACAATAGACCAGATAGATCTAATTGATATTTATAGGACATTCCACCCAAAAGTGGCAGAATACACTTTCTTCTCAAGTGCACATGGAACATTCTCCAGGATAGATCACATCTTGGGTCACAAATCAAGCCTCAGAAAATTTAAGAAAATTGAAATCGTATCAAGCATCTTTTCTGACCACAACGCTATGAGATTAGAAATCAATTACAGGAAAAAAAACTGTAAAAAACACAAATACATGGGTGCTAAACAGTGCGCTACTAAATAACCAAGAGATCACTGAGGAAATCAAAAAATACACAGAAACAAATGACAACAAAAACACGATGACCCAAAAGCTATGGGATGCAGCCAAAGCAGTTCTAAGAGGGAAGATTACAGAAATTTAATCTCACCTCAAGAAACAAGAAAAATCTCAACTAAACAATGTAACCTTACACCTAAAGCAACTAGAGAAGGAAGAACAAAGAAAACACAAAGACAGTAGAAGGAAAGAAATTATAAAGATCAGAACAGAAATAAATGAAATAGAAACGAAGAAAACAATAGCAAAGATCAATAAAACTAAAAGTTGATTCTTTGAGAAGATAAAATTGATAAACCTTTAGCCAGACTCATCAAGAAAAAAAGGGAGAGGATACAAATCAATAAAATTAGAAATGAAAAAGGAGAAATCACAACTGACACTGCAGAAATACAAAGGATTATAAGAGACTACTACAAACAATTATATGCCAATAAAATGGACAACCAAGAAGAAATGGACAAATTCTTGGAAAGGTACAATTTTCCAAGACTGAACCAAGAAAAATTAGAAAATATAAACAGACCCATCACAAGTAATGAAATTGAAACTGTGATTAAAAATCTTCCAACAAACAGAAGTCTAGGACCAGATGGCTTCACAGGCAAATTCTATCAAACGTTTAGAGAAGAGCTAACACCGATCCTCCTCAAACTCTTCCAAAAAACTGCAGAGGGAGAAACTCCCAAATTCATTTTACGAAGCCACCATCACCCTGATACCAAAACCAGGCAAAGACGCCACAAAAAAAGAAAACTACAGGCCAATATCACTGATGAACATAGATGCAAAAATCCTGAACAAAATACTAGCAAACAGAATCCAACAGCACATTAAAAGGATCATACACCATGATCAAGTGGGATTTATCCCAGGGATGCAAAGATTCTTCAATATACGTAAATGAATCAATGTGACACACCACATTAACAAACTGAAGAATAAAAACCATATGATCATCTCAATACATGCAGAAAAAGCATTTGACAAAATTCAACACCCATGTATGATAAAAACTCTCCAGAAAGTGGGCATAGAGGGAACATACCTCAACATAATAAAGCCCATATGCAACAAACCCACAGCTAACATCATTCTCAATGGTGAAAAACTGAAAGCATTTCCTCTCAGATCAGGAAGAAGAACAGTATGTTCACTCTCGCCACTATTATTCAACATAGTTTGGAAGTCCTAGCCACAGCAATCTAAGAAGAAAAAGAAATACAAGGAATCCAAATTGGAAAGGAAAAAGTGAAACTGTCACTGTTTGCAGATGACATGACACCATACATAGAAAATCCTAAAGATGCGACCAGAAAACTACTAGAACTAATCAATGAATTTGGTAAGGTTGCAGGATACAAAATTAATGCACAGAAATCTCTGGCATTCCTATACACCAACAACAAAAAATCAGAAAAAGAAATTAAGGAAACAATCCCATTTACCACTGCAACAAAAAGAATAAAATTCCTAGGAATAAACCTCCCTAAGGAGGTGAAAGACTTGTACTCAGAAAACTATAAAACATGAATGAAAAGAACTCAAAGATTACATAAACAGGCGGAGAAATATACCATGTTCTTGGATTGGAAGAATCAATATTGTGAAAATGATTATCCTACCCAAAGCAAGCTACAGATTCAGTGCAATTCCTATCAAACTACCAATGGCATTCTTCACAGAATTAGAACAAAAAATCTTACAATTTGTATGGAAACACAAAAGACCCCAAATAGCCAAAGCAATCTTGAGAAAGAAAAACGGAGTTGGAGGAATCAGGCTCCCCAACTTCAAACTATACCACAAAGCTACAGTAATCAAGTCAGTATGGTACTGGCACAAAAAAAGAAATATAGATCAATGGTACAGGATAGAATGCACACAGATAAACCCAGGTACATATGGGCACCTAATTTACGACAAAGGAGGCAAGAACCTACAATGGAGAAAAGACAGCCTCTTCAATAAGTGGTGCTGGGAAAACTGGACAGCTACATGTAGAAGAATGAAATTAGAACACTACCTAACACCATAAACAAAAATAAACTCAAAATGGATTAAAGACCTAAATGTAAGACCAGGCACTATAAAACTTTTAGACGAAAACAAGGAAAAACACTCTTTGACATAAATCACAGCAAGATCTTTTTTGACCCACCTCCTAGAGTAACAGAAATTTTGTGCTACAAATAAAACCATCAAGAAAGTGAAAGGCAAAAACAGAATGGGTGAAAATATTTGCAAATCATATATCTGATAAGCGACCTATGTTTAGAATATACAAAGAACCCTTACAACTCTATAATAAAAAGCAAATAATCCAACTTAAAAAAAGGACAGGGCTTCCCCGGTGGCGCAGTGGTTGAGAGTCCGCCTGCCGATGCAGGGGACACGGGTTCATGCCCCGGTCCGGGAGGATCCCACATGCTGCGGAGCGGCTGGGCCTGTGAGCCGTGGCCGCTGGGCCTGTGCGTCCGGAGCCTGTGCTCCGCGACGGGAGAGGCCACAACAGTGAGAGGCCCGCATACCGCAAAAACAACAAAAACAGAAACAAAAAAAACATACGTCTACACAACAATTTATACACTAATATTCATCAGCATTATTCATAATACCTAAAAAATTTTAAAAATGGAAACAAACCAAACACCCATCAACCGACAGATGGAAAAATAAAATACGGTATATTAATAAAATGAAATATTATTCAGTGTGGCAAGCAGAATAATGCCTCCCGAAGGTATCTACACCCTAATTCCCAGAACCTGTGGATATGTTACCTTATGTGGCAGAAGACTCTTTGCAGGTGCAATTAAGGTTAAGGACCTTGAAATAGAGAGATTGTCCTGAATTATCCAGGCAGGCCCAATCTAACCAAATGAGTTCCAGTTTCAGAGAACCAAAAAGATGGCAATATAAGAACTCAAACCGCTATTACCAATTTTGAAAACGTAGGAAGGGGACCATGAGCAAAGGAATGTAGGTGGTCTGTAGAATCTAGAAAAGGCAAAGGAAACATTCTTTTTTTTTTTTGCGGTACGTGGGCCTTTCACTGTTGTGGCCTCTCCTGTTGCGGAGCACAGGCTCTGGACGCGCAGGCTCAGCAGCCATGGCTCACAGGCCCAGCCGCTCCGCGGCATGTGGGATCTTCCCGGACCGGGGCACGAACCTATGTCCCCTGCATCGGCAGGCAGACTCTCAACCACTGCACCACCAGGGAAGCCCAGGAAACATTCTTAAAACCTCCAGAAATAAATGCAACCCTGCCAACACCTTGATCTTAGCCCAGTGAGACCCACGTTGGGCTTCTGACCTACAGATCTGTAAGATAATACATTTGCATTATTTTCCTTTTTTTAAAATATTTACTTATTTGGCTGCATCGGTTCTTAGTTGCAGCACATGGAATCTTTCGTTGCGGTGCACAGGCTCTTCGTTGCAGCGCGTGGGCTTCTCTCTAGTTGTGGTGCGTGGGTTCAAGAGAGCGCGGACTCAGTAGTTGTGTAGTTGTGGTGTGTGAGCTTAGTTGCCCTGAAGCATGTGGGATCTTAGTTCTCTGACCAGGGATCGAATCCACGTCTCTTGCATTGGAAGGCAGAATCTTAACCACTGGACCACCAGGGAAGTCCCACATTTGCATTGTATTAAGTCACTAAATTTCTGGTAATCTGTTACAGCAGCAATAGAAAACTAATACATTCAGCAATAAAAAGAAATGAATTACTGATACATGCTACAATGTAGATGAGCCTTTTGAAAAACACTACGCTAACTGAAAAAAGTGAGTCACAAAAGGCCACATGTGTGATTTCATTTATATGAAATGTTCATAATAGGTAAATATATAGAAACAGAAAGTAGATTAGTGGTTGCTAAGGGCTGGGGGATTTTGATGGGCTGATGTGTATGAGGTCTCTTTCTGGAATGATAAAAATGTTCTTTTGGTGAGCATTGCACAACTCTGAACATACTAAAGACAACTGAATTGTAGTAGGTAGACTACAGGTATGTGAATTGTATTTAAATAAAGCTGCTTGTACAAAAAGAAACCTTATTTAAAATTAAAAACTATGCTTACATAGTTTTCTCCTTATATTGTGGCCAGAATTCTAAAGGAGTGTAGGATAAAACAAACAGATGCAGGCCAAAAAACAGAGTCAAAAATCAATAGATGTTTTCAACAACAAAAAGACAAAACACCAGTTAAAAGCCAAGAACTTGAACAGATATTTCTCCAAAGAAGATAAGCAAATGGTCAATAAGCACACGAAAAGATGCTCAGCATTACTAGTCATTAGGAAAATGCAAATCAAGACCACAATGAAATGCCACTTCACACCAACAATAATGGCCATAATCAAAACAAAACAAAAAAAAACAACAGCAATGAAAACAGAAAATAACCAGTGTTGCTGAGGATGTGGAGAAACTGGAACCCTCATACATGGCTGGTGGGAATGTAAAATGGTTCAGTAGCTATGGAAACAATTTGGTAGTTCCTCAAAAAATAAACACAGAATCACCATATGATCTAGCAATTCCACTCCTAAGTATATACACAAGAGAACTGAAAACAGGTACCCAAACAGAAACTTGTATGCCAGTGTTCACATCAGCATTATTCATAATAGCCAAAAAGTGGAAACAACTCAAGTATCTATCAATAAATGAGTGAATAAACAAAATACAGTATATACATATACAACTGAATACTACTTAACCATACAAAGCACTGATGTTCTGATACCTGCTACAACATGAATGATCCTGAAAACGTCAGGCTAAATGAAATAAGCCAGAGACAACAGGGCAAATATTTATGATTCCATTTATATGAGGTACCTAGGGTAATCAAATCCATGGAGACAGAAAGTAGAATAGTGATGACCGGAGGGGAGAGCAGGGAATTATTCCCTAATGGTTACAAAGTTTCTGTTTAGAGTAATGAAAAAGTTTTGAACACAGACAGTGGTGATTTTTGCACAACAGTGTGAACGAAATTAATGCCACCTACCTGCATGCTTAAAAATGGTAAAATGGCAAATTTTATGTTATACATATCTTACCATAATAAAAAAAATAGAAGAAATATTAGTAGACTTTAATCTCCATAACATAAATGAATCAGAGAACTGTAGAGTAGCAGAAGTGTGGACTGCCCATTTTATATATGCTCTATATAACCTTTATATAACTTCTATATACCTAAGACTAAAACAATCCTTCATATTAGTAGTAAAGAATATATATTAAGACTGTTTCGGGGGCTTCCCTGGTGGCACAGTGGTTAAGAATCCACCTACCAGTGCAGAGGACGCGGGTTTGATCCCTGGTCTGGGAAGATCCCACATGCCGTGGAGCAACTAAGCCCATGTGCCACAACTACTGAGCCTGCACTCTAGAGCCCACGAGCCACAACTACTGAAGCCTGTGTGGCTAGAGCCTACGCTCCGCAACAAGAAGCCACCGCAATGAGAAGACTGCACACCACAATGAAGAGTAGCCCCTGCTCGCCGCAACTAGAGAAAGCCCGCGCGCAGCAACGAAGACCCAACGCAGTCAAAAATAAACAAATAAATTTATAAAAATTAATAAAACTAAAAAACAAAAAAGACTGCTTCGGGACTTCCCTGGTGGTCCAGTGGCTGGGAGTCCGCCTTCCAATGCAGGGGGCGTGGGTTCGATCCCTGGTTGGGGAACTGGGATCCCACATGCTGCAACTACTGGGCCTGCGCACCCTGGAGCCCTCATGCCACAACTAGAGAGACGCCCGCTTGCCGCAGCAAAAGAACCCCACAGGCCACAAAGAAGATCCCGCGTGCCGCAACTAGGACCTGACGCAACCAAATAAATAAACAAATAAATAAATAATGTAGATTTGTTTAAAAAAAAAGACTGTTTCGAGCACTTACTTTTTACAAGCATAAATGAAAGGAAGTGTCCAGAACACTGATATAAAGCATTATTTATATGTTTTCTCTTTAAGTTGCCTTAAAGTTTTCACTTATTTATGTGTTACCTTTAAAAAGAACACTGATCAGAACAACTTTTTTTTTAACAAGAATCTCCACCCCTTCCCTTGCAGAGGTATTTTTCACTGTTAAGAAAAGTTTATTTTACAGACCTAACCCAAGTTTATTTTATGTCGTTCCTTTAAAATATATATATTTAGTCATTATTTCTAAGGTTTTTAGAAGAATTTATCAGAGATACTGAAAATTCCTATAGGCATTAAGTATTACTACCTGTTTAAATGGCACTTTTTAAAAAATACATGCTTCTCTAGATTATACTTCCTCTACTGTTTTGTTTTGTCTTTTTACCTCAGATAATTTTATATCTGAATTCAGCTTTGTAACCTCTTCATTAGGACTTGGATTACTTCTTGCTGGCGGTATAAATTTTGGCTTTTTGAAGGGATTCCCTTGCAACTGACTTGGTGCTGCCGATCGTCTCATATTCAGCAGTATTAACCTGAAAAATACCCAAAACAAAAATGATCTAGTCATAAGTCAGATTAGAATCACCTCCAAGTATATATCATCACTACAATCATGACATCTTAAAAAATATAAGAGAATAGACCTGTAAAAAGCCTTAGGAAACAAATTCAACAGCTGGTAACATTTTATTTTCCATCATAAAAGGCTTCTGAAAATATTTAAGATTTAAATTACATGGTGTAAACCTGAGCATATATTGTATCAGTTTTGATAAAACTATAGATTAGATAATGATTCTATAGCCTTAAACTCAATTTACATAGTAGTTTCAAAAGAAACATAATTATTCACGGACATACATCCAACATGTTGCTTTTTTTCTATTCCATTAATCCATAAACTGCATGAGGGTAACAATCATTCTTGTTTTCTTCACCACTCTGTAAGCAGCTTCGACCACAAAGCCAGATACATTATAATCACTAAAGAATATTTTTGAATGAATGAATAAAATCCTGGCAATTAAAAGAACACATTTACAGTTCAATTTCCTTTTAAAACCATGGGATATTTTAAATATATAAATCAAGAGACTAGAACCAGGTTTCCAAACTTCTGCTCAATATTATTTCCACCAGGACAGGACAGGTGAGACAGATAAAAGCCAAGAACATTACATGCACACATCATGCTTCTGCAATGGACGGCAGTAAGCACTCTTATTCAAAGTAATCTCACAAAACACTACACAAGATATGGCATCAACAAGGATGTACATGGCTACCAAAATTATTTGTTTAATCCAGAAATTCCACTTCTGGGAATTTACTCTAAGGAATTACCAAAGATATACTCAAAGAATTATGTATAAGGGTAATCATGCCAATATTACTTATAGTAAGAGAAAAAAAAGGAAATTTGAATATCCATAACAAGGTACTAGACAAATAAGTTACATCACATCCACAAAATGGAACACACTCTCTTCATACACCACTAAAGTGGTGAGTAGTACTGCAGTTTCCCAAGCAAGCCATGTTCTCTTTTCCTCTAGGCCTTTGAACAAACTTTCCCCTATACAGTGTTGGGAATGCCTTTAGCATTTTCCTTTGCCTGATTGATTCCAATTTATCCTTTAGGACTCTTAACTATGAGCCCTCTTCATCTCTGCTCAAAGACTGGATTAGAGACCCTTCCTACATGTGCACTACCCAAGCACTTTTCACACTGTAATGAAACTACCTATTAATTCACCCAAGCTGTAAACTCCTGGATCAGGCATGAAGTCTTACATTCCATTCATCACTATATTGCCAGTACCAACACAAGAAGGCATTCAGTATTTGTTATATAAATAATTCTACAGCCATTAATGGGGAAAAAAATCACATTTTAAAAGAATGTTTAGGGACTTCCCTGGTGGCGCAGTGGCTAAGACTCTGCGGTCCCAATGCAGGGGGCCCAGGTTCGATCAATGGTCAGGGAACCAGATCCCACATCATGCCGCAACTAAGAGTTTGCATGCCACAACTAAGGAGCCCACCTGCCGCAACTAAGACCCAGTGCAACCAAATAAATAAATATTTAAAAAATAATAAAAACTGGTATCAAAAATACTTCCAAGTTAGTAATAAGTCCTTAAATTTAAAAAAATAAAAGAATGTTTAATGATGTGAAATGTTTTTTATATATCAAATAAAAAATGGCTATAGAAAGCAATTTTAGCAAGGCTGCAAGATACCAGGTTAATACCCAAAAGTCAATTGTCTTCCAACATACCAGCAATGAATAAGTGGAATTTGAAATTAAAAACACAATACCATTTACATCAGCACCCCATAAAAATGAAACACTTAAGTGTAATCTAACAAAACATGTATAAGATCTATGTGGGGAAAAACTATAAAACTCTGCTGAGCGAAATCAAAGAACTAAATAAATGGAGAGATTCCATGTTCATGGATAGAAAGACTAAATATTGTTAAGATGTCAGTTCTTCTCAACTTTATAGATTAATACCATCCCAACTAAAATCCCAGCAATTTATTTTGTGGATATCAAAACACTGATTCTAAAGTTTATATGGAGAGGCAAATGACCCAGAATAGCCAACACAATATGGAAAGAAGAGAACAAAGAGAACTGATAATACCTGACTTTAAGACTTAACATATAGCTACAGTAATCAAGACAGTGTGGTATTGGTGAAATAGACAAATGAATCAACAGAATAGAATAGAGAGCCACAAATAGATCCACATAAAGACAGTCTTTGACAAAGGAGCAAAGGCAATACAATGGAGCAAAGATAGTGTCTTCCACAAATGGTGCTAAGACAACTGGACATTCACATCAAAGAAAATGAATCTAGAAACAGACTTTACACCCTTCACAAAAATTAACTTAAAATGAATCAGAGGCTTACATGTAAAACGCAAAGCTATAGAACTCCTAGAAGATAATATAGAAGAAAAGCCAGATGACCTTGGGTATGGTGATGACTTTTTAACTACAACACCAAAGGCACAATCCATGAAAGACGATAATTGATAATCTGGACCTGATTAAAATTAAAAACTTCTGCTCTGAAAAAAGGCAATGTCAAGGGAATGAAAAGACAAGCCACAGACTGGGAAAAAATATTTGCAAAAGGTGCATCTGATAAAGGACTATTATCCAAAACGTACAAAGAAATCTTAAAACTCAACAATAAGAAAACAGAGTTAAAAAGTGGGCCAAAGACCTTAAAAGACATATCACAAAAGATATACAGATAACAAATAAGTACATGGAAAGATGCTCCACATCATATGTCATCAAGAATGAAGAAAATCCAGAACACTGACAACACCAAATGCTGGTGAGGATGTGGAGCAGTAGGAATTTTTGTTCATTGCTGGTGGGAATGCAAAATGGTGCAGCCACTCTGGAAAACATTTTAGCACATTTTAGCACTTTCTTGCAAAACTGAACATACTTTTAACATAAGATAACTCCTTTCAACAAAGAGTTGAAAATTTATGTCCACACAAAAACTTGCATACAAATAGTTATAGCAACTATAATTACAATTACGAATAGTAATTGCCAAACTTGAAAGCAACCAAGCATTCAGTAGGTGAATGGATAAATAAACTGTGGTGTATCCAGACCATGAAATGTTATTCCACACTTTAAAAAAAAAAAGCTGTCAAGCCATGAAAAGACATGGAGGAACCAAAAATGTATATTACTAAATGAAAGAAACAATCTGAAAAGGCTACATACTGTATGATTCCAACAATGTGACATCCTGAAAAACTATGGAGGCAAAACTATGGAGACATTAAAAAGATCAGTGGTTGCCAAGGGTTAGGGGAGGGGCAGGGATGCAAAGGCAGAGCAGAGAATTTTTTAAGGCAATGAAAATATTCTGTATAATGCCCTAATGATGGATACATGTCATTATATATTTGTCCAAATCCACAGAATGTAGAATGCCAAGAATGAATACTATTGTAAACTATGGACTTTGGGTGCTTATGTGTGTCAACTGTAAAAAATGTACCATTCTGGTGAGGGATGCTGATAATGAGGGAAGGCAGGGATATATGGGAAATCTCCACCTTCCCCTCAACTTTGCTGTAAACCTAAAAGTGCTCTAAAAATAATAAGTTTTAATTTCACAAATGGCTACCAAACATGTTCAGCATCATTCCAATTTTATAAAAAAAAAAAAATAGTATGTGTGTTTGTACTTTTTAAAAGACTAGAAAGCAAAGGGGCATGAGTAACTTTTCGGGGTGACTGAGATAACCTGCATCAGATTGTAGTATGATTACAAGTTTGTCAAAACTCATCTAAGTATACGCATTGAATTATAAACTGTAAATTACACATCTATAAAGATTTTTAAAAGACTAGAAAAACACATGCCACAACATTAACACTGACTATGTCTAGATGTTAGAATTACCAGTAATTTTTTATTTTCTTCTGAGTTCTTTCCTACATATTTCCAATTTTCTACAAAAAAAAAAAAAAAAAAGAACTGCAGCCAATTAAGCTGTGACACGCCATCACTGATGGTTAGACATTTCCCAATTACAGCAACTTAAAAATGATGACATACATGAGTATTCGATAAATAACCAGGCTTTATATAGTTTGAGGGATTAGTAGTGGTATAAGAATTAATAAACAGAAACCTCAATTAAAATACAGACCAGAGGGCTTCCCTGGTGGCGCAGTGGTTAAGAATCTGCCTGCCAATGCAGGGTACACAGGTTCAAGCCCCGGTCCGGGAAGATCCCACATGCTGCAGAGCAAATAAGCCCATGCACCACAACTACTGAGCCTGTGCTCTAGAGCCCGTGAGCCACAACTACTGAGTCTGCGTGCCACAACTACTGAAGCCCGCGTGCCTAGCAACACACGCAGCAACAAAGACCCAAAACAGCCAAAAATAAAAATATATTAATTACTTAATTAAAATTTTAAAAAAACATGATGTCCACATCATGAAATTTAATAGGTTCCATTCTCTACATTTAGTCAGACCCGCCTGCAGACTGACACCTTTTTAAGAGGAACACTAGAAAAATACAGTAACTAGAAACTTTGGGCAAGCTATTTAAATGCTCTGTATATCAACTTCCTCATTTATAAAATAAAGAGAACAGACTAGCTGCTAAAACTTCTTTCAACACTCAATCCTAAGAATCACTACCTTAAACCCTTAAACTTTTCTACACCTAATACACAATGTCTAATTTTTCAACCCTTTATTTAACCTGTAAACTAAAGAAAATAATAATGAATTTGAGTATGCAGGCATGTGAGAAGCAGCACAGGGCAGTGGTTAAGAAAACACTCTGGAGTCAGCCTGCCTTGGCTTGATTTCTAGCTCTGCCATTTATATGTGACCTTAGGCATCCATCAAGCCATTTAACTTGTTGATGCATTTCAAAGTAAACTGCAGACATCAGTATATTTCCCCCTAAATGCTTCTGGATCCTTATTACTTCTTAAATTAGTGCTATTTGAGCCCTCTTCCCAGGCCCTAAAAATAACGCCCATTTGGCAGCCCTACTGTGATGCTCCAACATCTGTTACACTCTTAACACCTACTGCTTCTGTTCTCCCAAGTAAAATGGCAAATCCAGGCTGATGATACATCACAAGGCCTACAGTACTTGGCAATTTAATACACTGTACTGTGTAATAATTAAGAATACAGTTTTGGAGGCAAATGCCTGAATATAAATCTGGACTGACACTTCCAAGCATGTGATCTTGCACAGTTTACATAACCTCTTTGTGTCTCCCTTTCCTCATCTGTGACAGGCGGTACAACAATAATTACTCATAAGATTGTTGGGAGGATTAAATGAAATACTTAAAGTACAAAGTCTGACACACAGTACGCACTCAATGTTACCTGTAATATTACTATCTATGATAATCATTATTAGATGTTTAATACATAAGGTCCTATAAGAGCAGAGATAACAAAGTTTCCGCGAGGGGGGTAGCAAAGGATGAAGTTCGACAAAGGGGATTATGACCAGAATCTGTGGATTCGGTTTGGCTTTGAAGGGGGGATGGGGTGCAACCATCAAACCTCTAGGATGAAAAAAAAAAACCTCTAGGACGCAAGAATGCAAATAAAACAGTCAAGAACCAGCAACGCACCTCCCCTGCTGTTTCTGCTTTTCGCCTTCTAACTACATTAGGTAGTAGTTATTTCACTTCGTGGCTTAAATCGCTCCTTTGATTTTGTGGCCCCGCTAAACCGGCCTACAAAAATCTTCCGTTACTTACTATTAATTAATACCGTGCAGGAGAGTGGAGATTAGTCCTGGGGAAAGAAACCCAAGCGCCACAGAAGCCGAGCGGGCTGACCGCAGTGCGGGCGCGGAAGCACCACCATCCGGAGTCGCCTCTCGCGTCGGCCTCCCCACCACAAACACACCCCCACGGCGCGCCCTCCGCCACCAGCCACCCCACGGCCAGCAGCGAAGGCGCCCCTCACACTTGAGACCCCTCCGCGCTCCCAGACCCGCAGGAGGCGGCCACAGGCGCTCCGCCGCCTTCCTTCCCTCCTCCGTCGGAGGCCTACTCCGGCGCCTCTCCCCTCTTTGTCCCACACAAGCCTACAGGCTGTCGCAGCCTCACAAGCCTCCCCCTCCAGGGACGCACCAGAGAGGATCCGAAGGACGCTACGCCACCAGCCAGGAGGAACCGGAGGAGACAGCGCTCCCTCAACGACAGAGCGGCTCAAGGTTCCCGCCTCGGCGCTGCCAATTGCGGACGAGCCCATCGCGCGTGCGCACTACCTTACTTCCGCAGAGCCCAGTCCAGCTCGACTCTGATTGGACGACCTTATCGCATCACTGCGCAAGTGTTTTTGCCTTTCTCCTTGACCTCTGCCAAGTTTGATTCGGGATTATGGTTCAATTAGAAAAGTATTTATTTGCTGCCTACGGTCAGACATGATGTTCATGCTGAGGCTACAGACCACATCCTAGGACAGATGAGGCATATTTCTTAAATCTGAGAACATCTACATGGATATGTTCGTGCAGTTTGATGGTCTGTCTGCATTGTAAAAATATACAAATATAATGGATTTTTACCATATAGCTCCTAAATTATGCCGCATTTTAGGAATGAGGGAATTTCAACGACTTTGTTAATATGTTCCTTTTAGGTACCCAGCTGAAACTAGTTAGAAATACATAGGTGGTGGGCCCTTTAATGTAAAAGTATCCCCAAACCAGGTCACCGTCTGTTAATATGTAGAAAAATATTCCGGTTTGAACAAAACACTTTAAAACATGTGAATACAATAATTTTCATTATTTAGCATGATTTTCAAAAGAAATTAACTCTAAAAATACGTGAAGAATTACAGTATTAAATCTTACCAAATTGTAGTAGAGTAGCTATCTTTTTTATATAATAAATTGTTACAATTTTTTGGACTTTATTTTGGTAAACTCAGGAAGTGGTAGCTGAAGCAGAGTGAGTTCAGGGAGTAGTAGATGAGGTCAAAGAGATAACAAGGAGGGGGAAAATCATGTAGAAACTTGAGGACCATTATAAGAACTCTGGCTTTTATTCTGAAATGGGAGGGTTTTGAGCTGAGTTAGAAGACTATTTACATAATTGAGACAAGAAACAATGGTGGCTTAGCCCCGGTGGCTGCTGCAGAGAGGGTAACATTTGGAGTCAAGATATGTTTTGAAGGTAGAAGCCAGATCAGAGGTAGAGTGTGAGAGAAAAAGAGTAGATAAGAATTACTAAGGTTTTTGGCCTGAGAAACTAGAAACATGGAGTTTCCATTTATTGAGAAAAAGAAAATATCAGAGGAGTAGTTACCATGGAGGGAATGGGTTCCTCATCCCCTTTGTGATGTGGGCCCTTTGGTGTGAGGTGGTTCCTGCTGGGTGCTTACTAGGCAATGGTGGAGATGTCAAGATGCAAATCTGGGGCATCACAGGAGAAGTCTAGGTTGGAAATTTAGAGGAATCAGCATGTATAGGTGCTATTTAAAGCCGTGACCCCAAGAACAAAAAATTTAAAAAACAGACAAAATAAAGCCATGACTCTGAATGAGGACAAGATAGCGAATATAGTTAAAAAAAAAAAAAAAAAAAAAAATCTTCATCCGGGGGAATTCCCTAGCGGTCCAGTGGTTGGGACTCAGCGCGTTCACTGCCGTGTCCTGGGTTCAAACCCTGTTCGGGGAACTAAGATACCTCAAGCCGTGAGGCGCAGCCAAAAATAAATAAAAATAAATAAAAAATCTTCATCCAGGTAATTCTATGGATACAGATATCTTTGGAAAAAAAACATTTTGGTAAACTTTAGTTCCTTTCCTTCTTTAATCATTAATTAAATACTAAAGTGTTATCACAATTAAATACTTTTTATAAGGACATTATACTGTGTCCTCAGGTTCAGTTAACTTTAGAACTACTGAAAGTAAAAGTTTCTGTAACTTTAAATTTTGAATTAACCTTTGTTAATTGGGTTTTGATAATGTTGGCTAATTGATTAACCCACACCAACATCAGAGCTGAATGTTTCTCCTAGGGGGAATGGAGAGGAGAAAAAGAATTTGAATTCCTCCTTTTCGTGAGATTACCCTTCTTTTTTCAGTTGTGTTTATTCCACTTATTTCTTAGCCACTACATTTCATCAATTTTGGACTGCTACTTTTTACTTCAACTGTTCAATAAATATCTGTAATAACATCTCTTATGATTCATACTCTACACACATTCTGAATCCTATTTTTTTAATTTATTTTTTACTGAAGTATAGTTGAATTACAACTATGTGTTAGTTACTGCTGTACAGCAAAGTGACTCAGTTATATTTTTTAAAATAATTTTTCATATTATTTTCCATTATGGTTTATCACCTGAATCCTATTTTATACTTAAGAATATATGAGAAAAGAGGTCCACTGGTAATTTAATTTGTTCATATCACACAGCAAGTTAATGAATAGGAAAGTCAGGACTAGTGCCTAGCCTTTTTCATTCCTAATTTTTATGCTTTTTCATCAAAATGAGTTTTGGAGATAGTTATTGAACAGCTTTTTAAAATTTCACATGTTTATGGAGCAGCTTTGGATATTTGTTTTACATGACTTTGGCTTACAAGTGAATTCTTTCTGATTCCTTATTTAACTTAAAGGAAACAATGATTCCAGAGGACCCTAAATTGTTCTAGCAGAGCCAGGTGAAATGTTTAGTCAGAGTAAGTAGCAATTGTACTGTTCCAGGTTTACCAGAACATTGAAAAGCTTCATCCCTAAACAACTTAAAGCAGCTGCAGACTTAAGGGGGTCCATTAGGCCTGCTTTAGTTCAAACCTTTACCAAAATACTCCCAAAGCCTCTCTTTAGCAAAGAGAACTTCACTGAGGAATAATATACAGTTTGTCAACACAAATCATTTTTTAAGATTTATTAACTTGAAGGACTTCCCTGGTGGTCCAGTGCCTAAGACTCCATGCTCTCAATGCAGGTGGCCTGGGTTCAATCCCTGGTCAGGGAACTAGATCCCACATGCTGCAACTAAAAGTTCACATGCCACAACTAAGAATTTGCATGCCACAACTGAAGATCCTGTGTGCCACAACTAAGACCCAGCACAGCCAAAAGAATAAATAAATAAATATTAAAAAAAGATTTACTAACTTGAAAAATGTTTAAGAATTTTCTTTGGCTATTTTAGTCTTCTCCTTTGTTTTAAAATGAAAACCTTGCAATTCAGCATTATATTTTTCCAAATTAATACCTCCAAACATTATTCCATTTAAAACCCTTAGGGAGGGCTTCCCTGGTGGCGCAGTGGTTGAGAGTCCGCCTGCCAATGCAGGGGACACGGGTTCGTGCCCCGGTTCAGGAAGATCCCACATACCGCGGAGCAGCTGGGCCCGTGAGCCATGGCCGCTGAGCCTGCACGTCCGGAGCCTGTGCCCCGCAACGGGAGAGGCCCCAACAGTGAGAGGCCCGCGTATCGCCAAAAAAAAAAAAAAAACCCTTAGGGAATTCCCTGGTGGTCCAGTGTTTAGGACTTGGTGCTTTCACTGCCGTGGCATGGGGTTCAATCTCTCTGGTCAGGGAACTAAGATCCCGCTGTGGCTTGGACAAAATCAAAACAAAACAAAACAAAAACCCAAGAATACATAATATGATAAACATACTAACCAGAATAGGGTCATTAAAAAACTACACTTCAGGGCTTCCCTGGTGGCGCAGTGGTTGAGAATCTGCCTGCCAATGCAGGGGACACGGGTTCGAGCCCTGGTCTGGGAAGATCCCACATGCCGCGGAGCAACTAGGCCCGTGAGCCACAACCACTGAGCCTGCGCGTCTGGAGCCTGTGCTCCCCAACAAGAGAGGCCGCGACAGTGAGAGGCCTACGCACTGCGATGAAGAGTGGCCCCCGCTCGCCGTGACTAGAGAAAGCCCTCACACAGAAAGTAAGACCCAACACAGCCAAAAATTAATTAAGAAAACAAAAAACAAACAAAAAAAAACTACACTCCGAGGATACTTAGGCAGCATGAAACAATGCAGCATATTTAAGAACATCTTAGATATGAAAGAAGCAGATATAAGAACCTAGAACACAACAATCAGAAATGGAATTTCCAAAGCAGTCGGTAATCACAAAAAGTACAACTGGATTCTGCAGTTACAATCTAGGACAATAAACCCAAAGGCAATCTTTATATGTAAACTATTGGAAAGAGGAGGGCTTTGGCGCACATAGCTTTTAGCAATCTCTTCTTTGTTCCCCACAAATTGAACATATACTTTCTTACTTCTCAATCATGCTACAAATAGCATTATGAATTCTGCGTACCTTCCCACAAATTCACACTCCAATATAATTGCCATGACAAAAGTTATAAAATCTTTCAAATTGCCAAATCTAGGCCATCTTTTCATCTTCACCTTTTGTGATCATTTGGAGCATGTGGCACATACTTACCACCCCTAAACCTCAGGTCTCTTCAGCTGTTTCAGTTCTGCTTTACTGACATGCTAACTTATTCCTCAACCTGTTCAAGCACCTGCCCGTCTCTTTTCCCACTAGAAAGTACTTTCAAACCAGTAACTGCTTCGTATAATTTTATGCCATCATGGCCTAATATAATTCTAGAGGTATTAGAGTGTCTTAGAAATATCTTTTCTATGTGATCCTTCCATTTCCATTACCACTATCTTAGCTGAGGACATTACTTTTCATCTAGGTCACTGGATCCAAACCTGGCTGATGAATCTCCTGAGAAGTTTTTAAAAATAGATTTGTAGCCCCTGGAACTTGGATTTTTTTAAACTTTTTATTCTATATTGGAGTATAGCTGATTAACAATGTTGTGTTAGTTTCAGGTGTACAGCAAAGTGATTCAGTTATACATATACATGTATCTATTCTTTTTCAAAATCTTTTCCCATTTAGGTTGTTATGTAATATTGAGCAGAGTTCCCTGTGTTATACAGTGAGCCTTGTTGGTTATCCATTTTAAATATAGCAGTGTGTACATATCAATCCCAAACTCCCTAACTATTCCTCCCACCCCCACCCCCACCCCCATAAGTTCATTCTCTATGTCTCTTTCTGTTTTGTAAATAAGTTCATTTGTATCATTTCTTTTTTGCATATAAGCAATATCATATGATACTGCTCTCTGACTTACTTCACTCAGTATCACAATCTCTAGGGTCCATCCATGTTGCTGAAAATGGCGTTATTTCATTCTTTTTAATGGCTGAGTAATATTCCACTGTATATATGTACCACATCTTCTTTATCCATTCCTCTGTCTGGAACCTGAATTTTTAATGACCTCCCCAGATGATTCCTAAATTTGAAATCCATTGATATACAAACTTTGGGGGGCATCAAACTTTAGCACAATCACTTGCAGGACTTGTCAAAGCACACATTGCTAGGCCCCACCTCCAGTTTCTTACGTCTGGGGTGGTGCTTAAGAATATGAACATCTAATAGATTCCCAGCTGATGCTGGGCTGCTGGGCTGAGAACCATTCTTTGAGGATCACTGATTTATCGACAGATCTTTGCTGTAATTGATTAACTGCTCTTCCTGACTCAGTCTCTTCCCTCTCTAATCCGTCCTCCCTGCTGCACCAGAGGAAGTGTCTTTCTAAAGCAGATGATTACGAATTAATTGATGGAAAACGCCTTTTATAGTGACTGGCTAATAGTAGATCCTCATAAAAATGTACCAAATTTTAAAATGTCGGGCTTCCCTGGTGGCGCAGTGGTTGAGAGTCCGCCTGCCGACGCAGGGAACACGGGTTCGTGCCCCGGTCCGGGAAGATCCCACATGCCGCGGAGCAGCTGAGCCCGTGAACCATGGCCGCTGAGTCTGCGCGTCTGGAGCCTGTGCTCCGAAACGGGAGAGGCCACAGCAGTGAGAGGCCCGCGTACTTCAAAAAAAAAAAAAAAAAGTCATTCAAATTAACAACAACCAAACTTTAGTTACTCCCTATGGCTTATATAGCAAATAATAAGACCTTTAATAATTTTCATAATTTAGGCCTTATCTCCAAGTACACCTTTCCTCCATTTCCTCTACTTGCACCCCTGCATTCTACACTGGCCAAAGTAGACTACTCACTGTTCTCTGCATTTTCATACCGTCTACAATGCAGAGTATTTTAAAGTATAAATACTATATTTTAAAAATACTACCACATGCCCCAAAGTATCCTGGAAATTCTTAGAAAGTAGACTATTTTCACTTACAATCTATGTCTATAAGACCATTATAAAATAGTGCCCCCAAACTAAAAACCTCCCTAAAAAAAACACATCTAACTTGTCTGGTAGAGCTATAAATTAGTATAATTCTACTAACTTACATGTTATTTCTCAAGCAGGCATTAATTCCAATGACTTCAGAAATAATTTATCATGTACGTCATATATGGTATACTTTTTTCCAGGCAAACGTTTGAACGAATATTGCTCTACATATTTTTTAAAAAATCAAATATAGACTTTAATCTCCAAAATTCAGTGAGGTAGGCATAGCAGAGATTTGGCTCCAAAGCACTTCTCTACAGTATCACGTCCTATCACAAACTTACTCGGTAAATTTTACCATCTCAAATGAAAGTAAGTTTTTATAGTAATCAAGTTCCAATTTCTAAAACTGATCTTATCTTCGGGCTGGAACCCTCTGGCCACATTTTGCCCTGCACATTTGCTTGCTCATATCATGTTTTAAATTATTTAATTTCAATTGCCATACTTGAAAACTGATTACACATCAACAATCCAGATTTTTTGCTTCTTTTTAAGAGTCAAAAGCACATCCATTAGGATGGATATTATTAAAATAAACAAAAAGAAAATAAGTGTTGCTGAGGATGCGGAGAAATTAGAATTCTTACTGGTAGAAATGCAAAATGGTGCAAGCACTATGGAAAACAGTATGGCGATTCCTAAAAAACAGGAACTACCATATGATCCAGCATTCCTGTTTCTGTGTATGTTCCCAAAAGAATTCAAAGTAGGGTCTTGAGCAGATATTTGTATATCCATGCTCATAACAGCACTATTCATAATAGCCAAAAAGTAGAAGCAACTCAAATGTCTATTGACAGATGAACAAACAAAATGTGGTATATACATACAATGGAATATTATTCAGCCTTATAAGGAAGGAAATTTTGACATGTTACAGAATAGATGACTCTTGAGGACATCATGCTAAATTAAATAAGCCAGTGACAAAAAGGCAAATGCCACTTAAATAAGTTATGTAGTCAAATTCAGAGACAGAAAGTAGAATGGTGGGTGCCAGTGACTGGAGGAAGAGGGGATGGGGAAGTTGTTGCTTAATAGGTATAGTTTCAGATGTGCAAGATGAAAAGGTTCTGGAGGTTGGTTGCACAACAATGTTAATATACTTAACACTACTGAACTGTAGACTAAAAAACGGTTAAGATGGTAAATCTTGTTTTTTTAACCACAAATAAATTTTTTTAATTTTAAAACTTAAAACATTAAAAACAAATTTTTTTAGAAGATGCATCAGCATTGTATCTGTCAGTTTTCCAACGTATCAATCAGCTGAAGCAGAGTAGTTTAACACTGTAAGCCCTCTCCAGGGCCACCAGCTCCAACTCTCCAAGTTTTCTCCCTCATACCAAGGCCAAAGTGTCAACGGCCAACTCTTCCACAGTTTTCACTGCCTATTCTTCACCTGGTTCTCTTCTCTCATTTGTTACTTTCAAGACCATTGCTAGTACTTGAGTTTGCATCCTCTTCTCTGGCTCATGAATTTACAGAATGTTTATAAGATCTTGCTCATTACTTCCCAACCTGTCCTTTGAATTTAAAAATACAAATCACATGCATATTTTTTTCCATCCTAGCCTTTATACAAAAACCATTTCAAAGATGTTATTTATGGTCTAACAATATAATTGTAATGTCAAGTCTTTTCTTTTTTTCCTTTGGTTATTTTAAATATACACTTACTTTAAAAACTCCACAATAAAATCAGTTTGAAAGGTACTAGTTGGATTAGCCAAGAACTCCAAGTTGTTCAGTATTCATACGCTCACCTACTTTAAAAAAAAACTTGTTTACATGATTGTTTTCTCTATTAGATATGAGCTTCTTGAGGGCAGAAATTGCATCTTATTCATCCTTATATTCCCAAGGCTGTACTACGGTATATGGAACACGATACTTAGAAGACTTACTCTCGTTCCTACATTCTCTGTCTCTGTTTTTGCAATTTCTTTGCACTAAGCAATAAAACTAAACTGGAACTGGTACTGCTTCACACACCCTGATTACTACCATTGCTCTTAAATGAAGCATAGCAATATTTCAGAGCATTTTTTTCTTTGGGACTTCCCTGGTGGCGCAGGGGTTAAGAGTCCGTCTGCCAATGCAGGGGACACGGGTTCAATCCCTGGTCCGGGAAGATCCCACATGCCGCGGAGCAACTAAGCCCGTGCGCCACAACTACTGAGCCTGTGCTCTAGAGCCCGCGTGCCGCAACTACTGTAGCCCGTGTGCCTAGAGCCCATACTCCGCAACGAGAAGCCACCACAATGAGAAGCCCATGCACCGCAACGAAGACTAGCCCCCACTCAATGCAACTAGAGAAAGCCCGTGCACAGCAAGGAAGACCCAACACAGCCAAAAATTAAATAAATAAAAGCAATCATTTAAAAGAAAACAAATACAGATCATTCTATCAACTCCTTGTGTTATAGATTAAATGTTTTATTTGCAAAGGTATTCTGAGTTTTACATTAATTTCTAAACACCACTTGAAACTTTTCCTGAAATCTCTTAACGTAAAAAAAATTTTGCAAATAATACATATACCTATTCTACCAAAGTACTCATAAAACTGATGTTTATTTTTGAAGGTACGTGGTCTTACATACACATCCCCCAGTACCTATCTGGCTCACTTCTGAAATGACTAAAACAGACTGGTAGGTCTTTGGAACTCCACTTCCATGGAATAAATTAATAGGATCTCTAATACCATTCAACCTAAAAAGTAGCTTCTTAGCTCTCCATGACGCAAAGGAGAAGTAAAGAATTAGGAGCCAGCCAACCTGGTTTTAAATCCTGTTTCTATCGCTTTCGAGTAAAGTTCCTCAACTTTCTCCATCTGTGAAGTTAGGATAATACCTCCTTTGCTGGACTGAGTGATATATGCCTGGTATTAATTTGCTTCTACATTAATAATTTATTACTTTGGCTGGCCTGAATTACTGGGTACTAACCTAACAAACAAGCAGCAACGGCTCTCTGATATTTCTGAGTTTATATTCAACCTAAAGCTTAAAAAAGAAAATCAAGAAACATATCTATATATGGCCATATACTCTTATTAAGAAACATAATTATTTAAACAATTATTTTTACATATATTGTGTCAGACATTAAGGACAAACTTCAAATTCTATCTAGTGTGAAAAATGCATATTTAGAGAAAATGAGCTTATTAGTTTCAGGATTAAAAGGGGTTTAGGTTACCTTGGGTTTTTGAGGCCATTAGTTATGAAAAAATTTCCGTTACCTTTCACTTAAATAACAGAATCTTTAGAACTGAGTTTTTCTTCAAGGTTTTCCTAGCAAACAAACTTTCCATTCACTCACAAATAGCTCGACAAAACAGCATTATAAAGGGATGGAATGAGACTCATATACTCCTTTGTTGTTTTAGAGAAGTCTATATTTTCTTTGTTTGTTTGTTTGTTTTTTGCAGTACGCGGGCCTCTCACTGTGTGGCCTCTCCCGTTGTGGAGCACAGGCTCCAGATGCGCAGGCTCAGCGGCCATGGCTCATGGGCCCAGCCGCTCTGCGGCATCTGGGATCTTCCCGGACCGGGGCACGAACCCGTGTCCCCTGCATTGGCAGGCGGACTCTCAACCACTGCGCCACCAGGGAAGCCCAGAGAACTCTATATTTTATGCCAGATTATACAGGCTCAGTGTGATATCTCTTGAGGAAAATATGACTATTTTCTCAAAGTATAAACTTCATTTCTGTATATAAAGTATAGATTTTATTAGATGTTTCTGATTTCCAAAATAACAGTATTAGGATATGCCTCATTTTAGGCTTTAAAAAACTGCATAATAAAATAGTGTAAGTAGGTATAAAGCTAAAACACAAAGCACGTATGTATTTCTTTCTAGCGTAAAGGAGAAGAGTGTCATGTTTCTTTCTGAACAGCTAAAAGGTTCCCAAAATTGCACTAGGTCACCCTAGTAAATTAACATGAGTGCCACATGACATTTTAAATTTTTGAGAACACATCTGTTGGACACAACACAAAATGCTAGCTCGAGGTAGTTTACATTTTCAGTGTTAGATAACATTATATTCCTTCCCATGGCAGTGCATCTTTACAAAACTGAATTTTCAGCAGTTGAAGTAAGTACTACGCAAAAATCATAGTGGAACAGGAATACTGGCAGTGTTCAAGCTGATTCCAAGGTTTGAGAAGTTGTGCAGCAACCACCATTACTTGTTAAATTCTTATTAAGTTGTTTGCACCTAACTGCTTAATAAATGGAATCATTAGGCATTTCTTTTGGCCTGGTGTATTGTGAAAAAACTATAGAAACAATAAAGGGCAACATGAGCTGAGAAAGTATTGGGGACGTCTGTGGTATATGCAAGAAATACACTAAAACAAAAACATTATTTCACTGTTCATTTTCTACCTAAGAGATTTTCTAAATAGTCATATAAGAAGGGGAAAAAATATATACAAACATACAAAGTTTTGATTTTTATTGAAATCTTGTGTTAGGTATCAAACAAAATTTGCTTTCTTCAGATAAAAATATTCTCTCAGATGTATCCAGATAACTGCTAAGTCTAAATTGGTCCTCCAATGTCTTGTTTTATTTTTACTGTCCTCATGAAATGTTCATATACACTTAGGATGTTCCAAAAAAATGTTTTATCGTGTAAAGGACCGTACATGACGACCTCTACCACTGCCTCCACTAACAAACTTTCCTCTTGAGCCTCCACTGCCGCTATTTGCACTTGCCCAGGAAGGCCCCAGTCCCCCACGACCTCTGGAAGCACGGTCACGAGGACTTGGGCGATAGCCTATAAAAGAAAAGAATATAATTTTTAGTTGCAACATCCTTTCCTTTCCCATGACATAAATACTAATCTATACCACTGAGCTCAAACCAAGACAGGGATTACTGTTTGCTCCTTTAAAACCCAAGTGTAAGTTCTGTGAATGTGTTGAAGACCACTGAGTTGTCCACTTTAAATAGGTAAATTGTCTAAACATAAGAATTACATCTCAAATACAGCTGTTATTTAAAAAATGTCCATTTGGGACTTCCCTGGTAGTCCAATGGTTAAGAATCTGCGCTTTCACTGCAGAGGCACAGGTGTGATCCCTGGTAGGGGAACTAAGATCCCGCATGGTGTGTGGTGCAGCCAAAAAAAAACAAAAAATGTGCATTTGAAACCAAAAGCTACATCTGACCAGAATTTTGGACTTGACATAGGAATGTTTTGGGGGGGGAAAAAAGGTTATATGCTTACATACACAAGACAATACTGTAAACAGAAACAGAATACAGTTGACCCTTGAACAACTCAAGGGTTAATCCAAGTATAATTTATAGTTGGCCCTCATATCCAGAGCTTCCTCTGCAACCTCGATTTCAACCAACCATGGATCCTATTTATTGTTAAAAATATCCACATATAAGTGGACAACCCTTGCAGTTCATACCTTCATTGTTCAAGAGTCAACTTATAAAAAAAAAAAAAAAGTCAACTTATATACTCTATGAAGACATCTCAGTTTACTTTCGTCAAAAAGGTACCTTAAGGATTGATTTCCCTTCTTTACTGAACTATTAAAAAACAGCACATCAATATGGAACTACTCATTATACACACATAGTTCAGAATCTAAAATTCTGAGTATTTATACAGAAGATGTACATTGGACACTCACTCACAGAAATAAAATTAAATTGACTTTAGAATTATATGTCTACATTCTAAAATATTCTCTCCCAGAATGAGAATATATGACATTCAACAATCTGAAAAGGATTCACCTCCCTCTCTCTCAGAAGTATCAAGTAAGAAGAAAGTGTACCTGTAGAACTAAGTGGTCGTAATGGTGGAAGAGGGCCCCTGTTAAAATTGCTCTGGCCTCCACGACTTTCATTGTAAGTTCCTCGAGGAGTATTCTGAGCACTCCAACTGGAACCTCTTGTTCCCTCCCGACGACTGTAGTTTCCTAAACATAGGCAACATGATCAAAATCTACTTTTTCCACAACTTCAATTGGATTAAGGAAGATATGACATGTTTTTCTTAATTTTCAAAAGCAATGGAAGAGAAACTATGAAATTTTGTACACGGAATAAAGGTAGAGTGGCAGCATCATATGTAGTCAGAAGCAGAGGCTCTGGAGCCAGACTGCCAGGGTTCAAATACTGGTTCTGCCACTTATATTTTACGTGTCCTGGTCAGCTAACTGACAAGTTTTCTCTTCTATTAAGTGGGGCTACTAAAAGAACCTATCTCATCAGGTTGATAAGAGTATTACATGCAAAGTGTTTAAAACAGTTCCTAACAAAGTTATGGGTTTATTATTAATGTAAACACCTATGCTCTTTTGCTCCCACCCTCTTAACTCAGAAGCATGAAAACATGTCATCAATCCACTAGTAAAATATAATTTCTATAAGTTTATATTTTAGAACTCAGACTCTAAAATCTTGAAAAATTTAAAACAGATTAAATATAACATTAGGAAGCAAGTAGATAAGAGAATCAATGGTGAACTACACAGAACAATCCTAAGGGAACTGTTGATAAATACGACTGTGAAAATTATGTATGGATATTATTCAGAAAGGATAAACACAATTCTCAACGTAAAAAGGAAAATAATTAGCCAATACTTCTTTTAAAATCATCGCTAAATATGCAATTAATCAAAAATTAAATTAAAAAATTATTTTTCCTATACAATAAAGGACTTTGCAAATAGTACCATTGGCCTAGAGCCAGATTAACTCTAGTAACAGAAAAATACTTTATCTGAATTGCTTCTATTCAATATTCTAATATTAGAATAACTCATTAGAAAACATACATAATTCATTACCTTTTGAAGCAGGTGGTGTAAAAAACCTATTCTGACTGTGAAAAGCACCCCGTCCTCCCCGATTGCCTGAAAATCCACCACGAGAAGAAATCTTCTGAGATACTTTGAGTGGCCGTTTCGGTGGGGGTATTCCATCTTGAGGGACCACTTCTTTACTTTCGGCTGCAACAAAGTCATCCACATGCATAGACGGTGGTCTGCTTGTGTTCTGTTTTCTCTGACGAAAAATATCATGGGGTCGTATACCCTGTCCAAATCCTCCCCTGCCCCTTCCTCTTGGTGGTGGCACAACATGAGCTCGTTTGGCAGGTTCAATGTATTCAGATTTGCCACTATGAAAACAAAAATACTCCATGAAAACTTTCTCCTTTACACATTTCCAGTGAAAATATAAGTCAATCTTTGCAATACTGAAAACTATATATCAATTATTTCTTATCCCAATTTTGTTACTGCAAATATCTCTATGACTTGCCAGGGAAATACAACAAAACTAGCTAAGAATGGTACTCACATTTTATTGATATGACTAACAATTGTTTAAAATAATCCAGTTTGCTCTTTTTCAAACCTTCTGAACTCTCATTAAGTACAACAATATAGTATAAGTGTACCAGGTATGTCCTGGCCAAATTACTATCTTTTAAAAAATTCAAGGGCTTCCCTGGTGGCGCAGTGGTTGAGAGTCCGCCTGCCAGTGCAGGCGACACGGGTTTGTGCCCGGGTCCGGGAGGATCCCACATGCCGCGGAGTGGCTGGGCCCGTGAGCCATGGCCGCTGCACCTGCGCGTCCGGAGCCTATGCTCCGCAACAGGAGAGGCCACAACAGTGAGAGGCCCGCGTACCGCAAAAAAAAAAAAAAAAAATCAAAACAATATTCATGACTCAAGTATTATGCCAGCTTCCTTTCTCCTTTAATAGTCATGTGTCTATCAAAACATATTAAAATAAATAAGCTTATTTGACCCCAACCAAGATCTTTATTAAAAGAAATTTTACCTTGACGTTATAAAGGTCTCATGCTTGTGCTTCCCAAGTTTGAACCCTTTAGTAGTCTTGGTTCTTCCTGGAGATGATGGTTCCGACAAAAACGAGCGCTCTAATTCCGAGTGCAAGTCAAAGTCACTACAACATTTTTCAGAGAGCTCAATCAAGTCAACCTTTACCTGCAGTCATAAAAATGAAACAAAACCACAGATATATCTTAAATGTAACTATTAATGTGACATTACATTTTAAATGTACTATTAACATAACATTTGATTACAGGAATTCTTATCTCCTATAAACTATATTTGAGTCTCATAATAAATCAATGATAGGTCCTTCATCGTTTCAAAACCCAACACCATTGGTAGTTTCAAAAAAAAATACCTTAGGAATTCAGCTGCTTTCATTTGGGGGTGGGGTAGGTAGCATTCCTACTCACAGAAGGGCTATTAGTCTGGGAAACCTCTGCTGTCTGACAAGGATCTCAGTATTTCTCTATATAAAGTAACAATGGAGTATCTCCAGAACTTTTCCAAAATAATCTGAAAATAACATACTCCACAAGCCTTGTATAGTCACTACATATTATAAAAGGATTCTGTGCCACAGATCTCCTAGTTCTATGAATTTAATGAGGTTCCAACCTAAGTCAACTTTCAGAAGAATGAAAATTATGTTTAAGTTTTATTCAAATTAATCAAACCTAAAAGACCAAAAATTTCCCTAAACCCCATAAGGTCATAACCATCATCTCAAGACAGCTGTGATTCAACATAGTTAGAACAAATATTTTCAACCTGTGATGCCAAATATGGTAACCACTAATTACAAGTGCCTACTTAAATTTAAATTAATTAAATCAAAATAAAATTCAATTCCTTAGTCGTATTAGCAACATTTCATTGCTCAAAAGTCACATGGGGCTAGTGGCTAACTGGACAGGGCAGATTATAGAACATTTCTCTCACTACAGTTCTAAAGAATCACTGAACAACTTACACTAAAGAAAAAAAATTGTTTTAATGCAATTTTAATTCAATTGCATGTGGTATCTTAAAGAAGGAAAAGGAGTTCTCAATACACCAAATACACCTTAAATATGAAGCAAATCATTCTTTTAGTTTTATTGTCCATAATGAATACTAGCATTTTTTGGACCAGGGAATATCCAAATATATTTCTTTCTTTGAGTATCCACTCTTCTTCTGGAGTACCCTTCCTCTTGATTTACAAATAAATCTGATGTTATCGAAAAAATATATATATTTTTTAAATCAAGAAAAAACAATATATGGTACAATAAGATGTGACTGAAATCGTCCTCCCTATGAGAATCATTAAACAGACTGCATTAAAATCTTTAACTATACTTTTACCTATTCAGTATTACGTTAAAGAATGTCAATTTGGATTCATACTGTATTATTTTAACAAATATATTTTTTACATTTCCCCAAATTAAGAGCAGATACCACAAGAGAGCAGATTCCTCCCTTTAAACCCAAATATAGGAATTAATTATAATTTTGTGGGATACTATTCTATACCCTACAAATATAAGAAACCAAAGTACTTCAGAGTACATACGCAAAAATGTGATTTTCCACTCATTCTCAAATATACAGATCACTAACTAGAAAGAGGCAAAACAGGTAGCATATAAAAACGAAGAGTCCTGGACACCATTAAGTGGGCAACTGACATAAAAATAATGCAGGACTAGTCCCAAGACAGACTTTTAACAGCCATATAATATATAATCTATTTTAGTCCTAACAATATGCAAAGAAACAAAAACATCAACAGAATTTTTTTCTAAATATTTAGTAATAAAATTACTTATACCAAATCCAGATCTGTATCAATCTCTTCAGCCTGAAATGGAGTGAACCACATAGATTTCAACTGATCATCCATGACATCAGCTAGCACATATGCAGTTCTAGAATACAGAAAGTATTTGTTAAAAAGCAGAATTCCAAAACTAAATATTTTAGCTTAACTTCTAAGTCAAACATGTGAACAGCACAATTAAAAATATTACCCTCTAAAAGTATTAATAAGATTTGTACTTAAAAAGACTCCTTCAAGAAGCTATTTAAGAATTAAGTATTCTTAAAAACCAGTAACTTGGAAATTAATCCTGTTATGACAAATTTTGATCTTTCAATAAAATAAAACAAAAAGCCAAGTTTATAACACTGTACCAATGTGTAATTTTTCCAAATTTAGAGAATAATTTCATCATATTAAATATTCATTATGCTCTAAAAGGACAGTGCTCCAAAGATCAAGAGGCATATCCTCTAGATCAGGGATCAGTAAACTATGACCCCCATTCTGCCAGCCTGTTTTTGTACAGCCTGCAAGCTAGGAATGGTTTGCACATTTTTAAAGCTTTTTTAAAATAAACAAAAGACAAGCAAAAAGCTACAGAAGTATATGCAACAGAGACTGAATGTGGCCTGCAAAGTCTAGATTTTTTATTATCTAGCCCTTAGAAAAAAATAAGTTGCTGGCCCTCTCTAGATCCCAGCCATTAAATATACAATATCTATTCAACCACAAAACATTGCTTGTTTTACCTATTGTTAAACAGATTCTGGAGAGATTCTGGAGCTGAAAGTACTGGTTCTACATCCTGGTCACCAAGAGGTAAAGGATCACCCGATGACTCCAGCATCTGCTTAAGTCCAACAACATTGTCCAACAAAGAATCCAGATTGTCATCATCTTTTGAATGCTCCTAGATACAAACAAAAGCAGAATAAGAAGGTGCAGGTAAAACCTGAACATTTATGCCCATCATCTACTGACTCTTTAGTAGAAAAGGTGGTGTTATTTCACTACTAAGAAATTTGGAACACCATCAAGAAATTATCAACTTAACATTAAATATATTAAAATAAAACAAACACCAAAAATGATCGTTGTTACTTCTAAAGAGTGGTAGCAGGGGGCACCCTGCATTCAAACAATAGATAATTCAAAAAGTACTGCCTTCATGTACTCCTTAAAATTCGTAATAGTATGGGGACTTCCCTGGTGGCACAGTGGTTAAGAATCCGCCTGCCAATGCAAGGAACACGGATTCAATCCCTGGTCTGGGAAGATCCCACATGCCGTGGAGCAACTAAGCCCACGCGCCACAACTACTGAGCCCATGCGCCGCAACTACTGAAGCCCGCATGCCTAGAGCCCGTGCTCCGCAACAAGAGAAACCATCACAATGAGAAGCCCGCGCACCACAACGGAGAGTAGCCCCCACTCGCCGCAACTAGAGAAAGCCCGCGCACAGCAACAAAGACCCAATGCAGCCAAAAATAAAACATAACAAAATTTTTTTAAAAATTCATAATAGTATGGAAGACTTCACTCCAAATTATTAATTCAGAGTATAAATACCCGACTGAGAGTTCACTGTTTTAAAAAGTCACTAAGAAAACTTGTACAAGTCAAACTGAGAAGAAAATATGTCTTGGGAATGAGCTCTTCTTATTTTGTTTTGTTTTGTTTTTTTACCAAAACAAGCTTCTCTAGTTCAAGGAACAAATTTTCTGGACTTTCTTCTTTGCTTTGTAGAAGCTGTTTTAACTCTGCAGCATTAATACTCATCGTCCGTGATGGATGAGCTCCCTCTACTTCCATGAGACCACTATCATCTCCACAACATCCCTGTAAATGTCACACACAAGTTAAATTTGAGAGCAGAGAAATTTGCAAAAAATGCTTCCAAACTTACTCAGATATTTAAGACTGCTGCAATCTCCCCCTCAATGTTTTTGTTTTTACATCAGTATGAATGGCTAGTTTTAAGAATTAGTCAGCTCAAAGCTGAAACAAGTTTTCTTTGAGTTAAGACTCACAAAATAAATAGGTAAACACTTGTATTCAAATTACTGGCACCAAGATTTCTCAACAAAAATATCCAATGACAAATACACAGGCACTTGCAGGAAACGTAATACATTAATTGATACTCAAGTTAATAAAATGCCTGCTATAACAGAGAACTAATGAAAGCTGAATTTGTTTTTCTGGAGATAAGGCAAACAACTAAAGAAAACAGTAACTATCATATTTAAGACTATGTGCGGTCATACAGAAAGTTAACATTTTCTGCTTTAAAAAGTATGCCACATAGGGCTTCCCTGGTGGCGCAGTGGTTGAGAGTCCGCCTGCCGACGCAGGGGACATGGGTTCGTGCCCCGGTCCGGGAGGATCCCACATGCCGTGGAGCGGCTGGGCCCGTGAGCCATGGCCGCTGAGCCTGCGCGTCCGGAGCCTGTGCTCTGCGATGGAAGAGGCCACAACAGTGAGAGGCCCGCGTACCGCAAAAAAAAGTATGCCACATAATAAAATGAATATGGGAATGGTGAAAAAAATTCACTAGGCAAAACAAATCTCAGTTCATGACAATAAATCCATCCATATTGTCACATATGAAAGAACACTTAAGTAGTTTCAAATCTTCAGAACATGGCCCTGTTTTAAATGGTTCAACATGAATATTGGTCCTACCAATCCAAATGTAAGAGTCAGTATTTTTAAATTAACAGTAACAATTAAAATTTGTTTGTAGCTCCTACCATTTGTCCTATAACTGGACACATTTCGGTGAAAACTAAATGAAAATTATTCTTCACAGATTCCCACTCAAACTGATACTGTGCTTGAAGCACACTTGTTCCTTTCAGAAAACACTAGACTGAGGAAGTCATTTACATTGTACTATGGAAGAGAACATACAGTTTTAATAAGAAATTAATAAACCATTATGTCTACAAGGGTTTTAACTGCTCTGTTTGGAGGTAGCAATGAAGACTAGGTTGACGATGGTCTAGTTCATGTTTTATTTTTTAAAAATTAAACTAAATGAGTTAAAAGCAATTAAAATGCACTAACAGACTGTGAACAGTTATCTTTAAAGGAACTGTCCCCTACATGTTGTTAAAATGTATGAATTACAGACTAAATTTATTTTATAGAAATAAGTATATTAACCAGAATACAAATTATCAAGGCATCTATCTGACTTCTTTCCTCACTCTTAGTTTTTCATACCACTTTAACCAGAGGTGGGAAGTTCAGTATAGCTGAATCAGAAAGTATTATAATGATTATTATTTTTAAACGTCAGGGAAAACAGAAGAAAATGAGTTTTTTAAAAGAGAGGGGAAAAACTATGAACTAATTAAAATATTTGGAATGATGTAAAATTTTCACCTCTACTATCTTGCTTTTTCATTATTATAAACAGAAACAGTTTTAAACAACATAAAATGCATTTTAAATTCTATTCTACCTACTTGTTATTAAAAGTAGTCTTAGAAAATCTAAGGTCAAATTTATCACAATTTGATGTTTTCTATATATACATTACTGTGAGAAGTAATAAAAGAATTTTTAAGGAGATTTTTTAAGCTACACAGTTATTTCAGAAAAATGAAAATTCTATCAAATTTGTGATACCATTTCAAATCTCCTTAATCATTTGTCAAACACTTCAACTATTAAATTATACAAGACACTGTACAATTACACTGGGAAAAAGCTAGTAAGACATGGTCTCTGACCTAAGTGACCTAACAGTCAGATAGTGGAGTAGGAAATGGTAAATAGGCATATAAATGATCTATAAAAAGAAATCATTCAATAACATGCTGTGAAGTGTACAGAAAGAAAAGTAATATCAAAAGGCTTCACAAATTGGGATGCATTAAAATAGGCACTAAAAATAGGCACTATAAATAGGCATAGTTTGACCAGGGCGGGGTGGGGGGGTGGGAGAGGGAGAGGGAGAGGGAGAGGGAGAGGGAGAGGGAGAGGGAGAGGGAGAGGGAGAGGGAGAGGGCAACAAACTAAGAGAAGCATGGCCAAGGAGATACATATAGTAGATGAGACTTATGGATGATGGCTCCCAGCAAGGGAGAAGAAGTGTTTGCAAAGGTAACTTTTTGGCCATACAGTGAATAGTCTTGAATGTCATGCTAAAAAGTTTGGAATTTATTCTACAGATATGAAAAGGTATTGTAGGGTAGAGTGATATGATCCGATGTCTGCTTTAGGAAGTTATGAACTCACACAAAACTATTTAGAATGTACCAAAGAAGTAAATGGAAGGAAACTGGAAAGAAGGCTGATACAGTACTCTGCAAGAAAATATCAATAAACAGCTAAGAGTTATACAAAAACTGAATATAAATTCTGGAGTGGAAAAGTACAATGAGTGAAACAACAAATTCACTAGAGGGACTTCCCTGGCAGTTCAGTGGTTAAGACTTCGCCTTCCAATGCAGGGGTTGTGGGTTCGATCCCTAGTTAGGGAGCTAAGATCCCACATGCCTCTCAGCCAAACAACCAAAACATAAAACAGAAGCATTATTGTAACAAATTCAATAAAGACTTGAAAAATGGTCCATATCAAAAAAAAATCTTTTAAAAGAAATATTTATTTATTTGGCTGTGTCGAGATCTTTAGCCCGCGGCATGCAAACTCTTAGTTGCAGCATGTGGAATCTAGTTCCCTAACTAGGTATCAGACTCTCGCCCCCTGCATTGGGAGCACAGGGTCTTAGCCACTGGACCACCAGGGAAGTGCCCTTCCCCAAAAAAATCTTTAAAAAAAAAAAAATCCACTAGAGGGGCTCAACAGCAGATTTGAGCTGGCAAAAAAAAAGAATCAGTGAACTTGAAGAGGGTCAACTAAGATTATCCATTTTAACGAACAGAAAGAAAAAAGAATGAAGAACAAGCATAGCCTCAGAGACTTGTGAGGTACCATCAAGAACACCAACACACACATAATAAAGAGTCTCAGAAGAAGAAAGAAAGAGTCAGGAAAAAATATTTAAAGAAATAATGACTGAAAACTATCCAAATATGATGAAAACATTACACTTTGAAGAGGATCAACAACCTCCAAGTAGAATGAACTCAAAGAGATCCACTCTTAGACACATCATGATCAAACTGTCAAAAGCCAAAAAAAAAAGAGAGAATCTTGAAAGCAGTAAGAGAGAGGTGACTCAACTAATAAAATATTAACAACTGATTTACTGTCAGAAACTACAGAAGGCAGAATGCAGTAGGAAAACATATTCAAAGTGCTGAAAGAAAAACACTATCAACAAAGAATTCTATAACTTACAAAACTATCCTTCAAAAATGAGGGAGAAAGACACTCTCAATTCTTTTTTTTAAGTGAGAGAGAATCTGTCACTAGCAAACCTACTCTACAAAAACTACTAAAAGGAGTCCTGCTGGGTGACATGAAAGGATATTAGACAGTAACCTGAACCCACATGAAGAAACAGTATGTCAGTAAAGGTTAGGTAAAAGGCAGTATAAACATATTTTTGTTTGTAACTCTTTTCTTCTCCTATCTGAATTAAAAAACAGAATAAAGCAATAATAATAAAACTGTGAAGATGGACTCACAATGTATAAAAATGTAATTAGTATGATAACAGCACAGGAACAAAGCTATATTGTAGCAGTTTTTGTATACTACTGAAATTATGTTGGGATTAATCAGAAAGAGACTATTAAATTAAGGTGTTAAATGTAGTATCCAGGGCAACCACTAAGAAAATAACTTCTTTAAAAAAGGTAAAAGAGAGAAAAAGGAAATTAAAACAGCACAGCAGAAAGCATCTGTTTAAAGCAAAAAAAAAAAAAAAAAAAAAAAGGAGATAAAGAAAAACAAAAAGATATGTAGGAAGTAAAGAGCAAAACAGCAGACATAAATCCTCCCTGTCAATAATTAAACATTAATGGTTTGAATATACCAATCAAAAGGGAAAAATTGGCAGAATGTAAAAAACAAAACAAAACCTGATCCAACTATGCTGTCTATAAGAGACACACTTTAGATTATAAAATACAAACAGGCTCTACGTAAAAGGGTAGGAAAAAATATACTATACAAACAATAACCAAAATAAAGCTAGAGTGGCTATACCAATAATACAAAATAAAAGTTTAGACAAAAGCTATTACTAGAGACAAAGAAGGACATTTTATAACAACAAAAGGGTTGATCCATCAGGAAGATGTAACAATTATGAACATATATGCACCTGACAGTAGAGCCCGGAGATGCATGAAACAAAAACTGACAGAAGTAAAAGGAGAAAGAGACAATTCAACAATAGTTGGAGACTTCAGCATCCCACTTTCAGCAGTGGATAGAACAACTAGACAGAAAATCAACAAGGAAGCAGAAGGCTTAAACAACTATAAACCAACACTCGTAACAGACCTGTATAGAACATCCCTCCAAATGGCAGCAGAAGACACCTTCCTCTCAACTGCACATGAAACATTCTCCAGGATAGAAAATACCCCTAGGCTGTAAAAGTAGCCTCAATAAATTTAAATGGATTGAAATCATACAAAGTATGGTCTTTGGCCACAATGGAATAAAACTAGAAGTCAGTTACAGAAGGAAATTTGGGAAATTCACAATTATGTGGAAATTAAACACACTCCTAAATAACCAAGGGGCCAAAAAAGAAAAATTAGAAAATATTTGGATATGAACAAAACCAAAAACATGACATACCAAAGGCAGTGCACAGAGGGAAATTTATAGCTGTAAATACTTATATTAATAATGAAGAAAGATCTCAAATCAATAACCTAACCTTCCAAGTTAAGAAACTAGCAAAAGAAAAGTAAATTATCCCCAAAGCAAGTAAAAGGAAGGAAACAATAAAGATTAAAGCAGAAATAAATAAAATAGAGACTAGAAAACAGAAGAAAATCAAAGAAACCAAAATGTGGTTATTTAGAAAGATCAACAAAAGTGACAAACCTTCAGCTAGACTAACAAAAGGGGAGAAAAAAGGAGAGAAGACTTAAATTATTAAAATCAAGAATGAAAAAAGCGCCATCATTAACAACCTTACAGACATAAAAAAAGTTTATAAGGAAATATAAACATTTGTGTGGCATCAAGTTAGTAATGTAGTTGAATGAAGAGAAACAAATTCTTAAAAAGACACAAACCACTGAAACTGACTCAAGAAGATACAGAAAATCTGAACAGATGTATAAGTAAAACTATTTAATTAGTATCAAAAACGCTTCCAACAAGGAAAAGCTCAGGTGGCTTTATTGACGAATTCTACCAAATGTTTAAAGAATTAACAACAATCCTTCACAAACTTCCAAAAAATGAAAGAGGAGAGAATACGTCCTAGCTCACTCTATGAGGCCAAAGATATCACAAGAAAGCTACATACCAATATCCCTATTGACTATAGACCCCAAATTCCTCAATAAAGTAAAGCAAACTGAATCTAGCAACATATCAAAAAGATAGTACACAACGAACAAGTGGTATTTATTCCAGCAATACAAGGTCAGTTCAGCATGTAAAAAGCAATCAATGTAAAATATAATACAGAGAAAGACAACATGATCATTTATTTCAATAGACACATAGAAAGTATTTAACAATATCCAACACCCTTTTTCATGATAAAAACACTCAGTGAACTAGGAATAGAAGGGAATTTCTTTGACCTGATTAAGGATATCTATGAGTAACCATAGCTAACATTGTATTTAATGGTGAAAGACTGAAAGCCTTCCCCCTAAGATTAGGAACAAGACAAAGATGTCAACTCTTGCTACTTTTATTCAACATGCAATGGAGGTTCTTGAGAGGACAATAAAGCAAGAAAAAGAAATAAAAGGTATCCAAATTGGAAAGGATACCCTCGTATTTAGAAAAGTCTAAGGAAACCACTAAAAACACTTTCAGAACTAATAAACAAGTTCAACAAGGTTTCAGGACACAATATCAATATATGGAAACCAACTGCATTTCTAAACACTAGCAAAGAACATTCAGAAATGAAATTAAGGAACAATTCCATTTACAACAGCATTTTTTAAATTCCCAATTTAATTAGAGGCATAAACTTAACAAAAGAGGTACAAGACTTACACATTGAAAATTACGAAACATCATAGAAATATAGACAACCTAAATAAATGGAAAGCCATGCCATGTCCATGAATATGAAAACTTAATAGTACTAAGACAGTTATATTTCCAAAATTGACCTACAGATTCAATACAATCCCTATCAAAATCCCAGCAGTCTCTTTGCAGAAATTGACATAGAGACAGAAAAGGAGATTAGTGGTTGCCAGGAGCTAGGGGAAAGAAGTAATGGAGAGTTTCTGTTAATGGGCACACAGAGCTTCTCTGTGGAGTTATGAAAACATTCTGAAATTAGATAGTGGTGATGGTTGCACAATTCTATGAGTATACTAAACCCCACCAAATTGTTTAAAAGGGTGAATTTTATGGGATGTTATGAAAATGTTATGCAAAAAGGAGCAAAAAGGAGAAACCAAGGTAATAGCAGTGAAATACAAAATAAGGAATGAAGTATGAAAGGTTTTGTGAATGAAACTGACAAGAATGAGCAGCTGCTGAAGATGGTGAACAAAAGGGGAAAGTTAGCCAGTATTCATGGTTTCTAACTTGATGGTCAGGAAAGATCAATGGTATAAAAGCAGGGCACAGAAAAGATGAACCAAGTGTATGGGGAAAGATAACAAATTTGATTTTTGATATTCAGAGATTCTATCCACCAGAACGCAAGGGTAGACGGGAGAGGGAAACACAGAAGATGGAAAAGGAATCGGGCAGGTTATTAAAAGGGGTAAGATGTACCTCATAGATAGAAATGAAGTGATACAGGGGTATATTTTCCTCTGACTAAGGAAGAATACAACAGAGTAGAAAGAACAGGGAAAGAATCTAAGGGAGAGGGAAAGAATTTAGAAATTAAACAGGGTGGTACTGACCTCAATGAAGGAAGAAAAGCAAATTTATTGATGAGGGATGAATAAAAGCATTAATCAGCAGTCCTGAGAGCCCAGAAGAACCTGGACAGCATGAATGAACACTGGTTAGTCGTTTCTGATTAGAAACTGTTTAACTGATGACACGTTTAAGGAAACTGTCCTGCAACAGGCATGGGTCACGCTCTCACTTGCTCTCCTTCTGCCACCATCTTGGTTCCACGTTCCCCGCACAAAATGCCTGGTGAAGCCACAGAAACCGTCCCTGCTACAGAGCAGGAGTTGCCACAGTCCCAGGGTGAGACAGGGTCTCGAACAGAATCTGATAGTGATGAATCAGTACCAGAGCTTGAGGAACAGGATTCTACACAGGCAACCACACAACAAGCCCAGCTGGCAGCAGCAGCTGAAATCAATGAAGAACCAGTCAGTAAAGCAAAACAGAGTCAGAGTGAAAAGAAGGCACAGAAGGATATGTCCAAACTGGATCTTCGACAGGTTACAGGGGTTACTAGAGTCACTATCCGGAAATCTAAGAATGTCCTTTTTGTCATCACAAAACCAGAAGTATACAAGAGCCTAGCTTCAGATACCTACATAGTTTTGGGGGAAGCCAAGATCAAGGATTTATCTCAGCAAGCACAGTTAGCAGCTGCTGAGAAATTCAAAGTTCAAGGTGAAGCTGTCTCAAACATTCAAGAAAACACACAGACTCCAACTGTACAAGAGGAGGAGAGTGAAGAGGAAGAGACTGATGAAACAGGTGCGGAAGTTAAGGACACAGAATTGGTCATGTCACAAGCAAATGTGTCAAGAGCAAAGGCAGTCTGAGCCCTGAAGAACAACAGTAATATTGTAAATGCTATTACGAAATTAACAATGTAACCATCTGAAAAGAGGGCCTTTTTTGGTGTTTCAAAAGAGTAACTGCAGCTGGGTTAGAAATCTGTACTGTTTTTATCATTAATAAAGTTATGGCTTCTTGTTGGATGAAAAAAAGAAAAAAAATCTGTCAAACTGATATTAACATGTCACTTAGCATCTGGTAAGACTAATAAGTGGTCTTCCATCAAGTAAGACACTAAAATCTCTTTAGAGTATGTAGCTACAGTCCTACTGTTAAATATACCAATCTTTCAGAATCAAAGCATCTGGTAAGTTTAATCACTTTAATAAACTACATATGACACAGAACAAATAATAATTTGCCAATAAAACTGGCACAACAATAACTACAAACACAACAGGCAGCCAAGAAGGGCTTACTGGAGGAAATATTCTCAGTATAAACTGTATGCCTAAGAGAAATATACTAAACAGTAAATTTAATTTTTTCTTATGAAATCATCACATACATTTATTTTGTTAATACTGTACTATACAGGTCCTCGATAACTCTTTCTAAACAGATATCTTAAATATGAGCTGCATTTCTTAAATCAATGTTGACAGAATATCAAACCCATAGGATGTTAACAGCCATACACATACACATACACATACACACACACACAGACGCACAAGTATTCTGCAGGCAATACATTTGGACAAAACTGGATTAAATTGCAGTAAAGCAAGTTTCTATTCATCCAGGGCCTTTTAGAGCTTTTAATATACTAATGTGCAGTTGAGCTCCATCTGGGAGACATTCCCAAACTTATTTGACACTTTTTAAAGGCAGGCCTATTAGTGGCTTCTAGAATTGTGTCCACAATATATACCACAATTTTGATAAATACTAATGAGAGAAATTTTTAATTAGATTTTAACAATAAGATTTTAAAGCTAGGGAAATAATCTTTAATTGTATCTATGATGGATCCAAAATATTCCAGTATAATAAGCTTTACATTCACCCCAAAAATCACAACATCCAAAACAGAGCCAGTAAATGTACAATTAAGTGACACTAAGTAAATATTTGATTAAGAGACTGATAAAATTTGACTATTCTGACTGACTCTACCAAGGTAACTCAATGTAAAGAATGAGGTAAAAAAATAAATGCACTATAGGTAGTATTTTTCTCTCTTTTAAGAAAATGTAAATCATAGAGTATTCACAAATTAATAATGATGCCTAATAAATTAGAGTTCAATAAATTCTACTCTTAAATGTCTACTTTTTTGATAAATCAAAACCCCGTACTTATAGTGGGGTGAGGACACAGAAAAAAACAGTACTGTTAGTTCCAAGTTCCAAAAACCGTTATTCCAAGATATTTTTGAACCCAAGCGATTTTTTTAACATATGTAAAAGTTTATAAGTATAAGAAATACCAAATACATATATATACTTACCATTGTATCAGAATTAAGAATCTGTCTCATAAATTCCAAAAATGAAGATGCAAGTTCACCCGTGTCTTTACTAAATGTGCTGACCACTCGTTTCAGTAAACTATGCAGAGCATTACTGTTTTTCCTTAAAGAACTGTAAATAAAGAAAATAGGCAATTTCTTAAAATTTGAGCATATAAATCTAGTATAAGAAATGAACTATCTCAGGACTTCCCTGGTGGTGCAATGGTTAAGAATCCACCTGCCAGTGCAGGGAATGCGGGTTTGAGCCCTGGTCTGGGAAGATCCCACATGCCGTCGAGCAGCTGAGCCCGTGTGCCACAACTACTGAGTCTGCACTCTAGAGTCCGTGACCCACAACTACTGAGCCCGTGTGCCACAACTTCTGAAGCCCACACACCTAGGGCCCATGCTCTGCAACAAGAGAAGCCACCACAATGAGAAGCTCGTGCACTGCAACAAAGAGTAGCCACCACTTGCCGCAACTAGAGAAAGTCCGCGCACAGCAACAAAGACCCAACGCAGCCAAAAATAAACAATAAATAAATTAATTAATTTTAAAAAATGAACTATATCAGTTCAGACAGCCTAAAATTTAGTAAAATTAAAATTTTACATTTCAAAAAATGTAAAAAAGTACTTTGGTGTTACCTGTCACACAAACTATTTAACAAAGCATTTTTTATAGTTGATATCTCCTTTTAAGGATAAACTTCAAAAACACTGAAAGAAAAAATTTCCCCCAATAATAACGCTATAAAACTCAGCAAAATAAACTTGCAGGTTCCCTTTTTTACACTTTTTATAACCTGAGGATTTCTCTAACGTGAGGTTATAGCTGTCTCAAAAGCCTGACCAGAAAGCCTAACTTATGTAACTACAAAGAATGATTAACTTTATGACATTGTAATCTGACAGAAAGAAATTAAGAGTACAGAGTAGGCATCAGCAAACTTTTTATGTAAAGAGCCTGATGATAAATATTCTAGGCTTTATGGGGTTATACATAACTCAATCTGTTTCTCTCTATACAAAACATCAGTCTCAGTCACAACTACTCAACTGCTGATACAGTGGGAAAGCAGCTGCAGACAACACATAAATACTGGCTATGTTCCAAGAAAGGCTGGATTTAGCCTGTGGCCCACAATTTACCAACCCCTAATATAAAGAGATTTCAGCATAAGAAACAATCACGATATGTATTCAAAATCATGACAATATACAGCCCTGCTAAAATTATTCTATGCATTTACACAGTTCATAGTTGATCAAAAGAAAATTTCAAGATTTGGGTAAAGCAATACAAAAGAGAGAAAGAAGACTCGTGCTCTTGAGAACTTGATAAAATAATAAAATGGACAAGGCACAACGAACAGGAATGATATTAAATACAGAGATAATACAATTAATGGAAAAAGTAAAGGTTCAAAATTGGACTATACCAATTACTAGCCTCTACTTATAACCTTAAGAAAGTGAACCTTACTTATACGGTCTATCAAAAACTGGGGTCCACTACACACCTTTTAGAATATCTACAATAAAAAAAAAAAACTAGCAATACCAAAATCTGGCATTTTGCTGGTAAACTTGTAGAGAAGTTGTCTATAAAAGGGTAGCACACTGGACTGCTGGGGTGATGTAGATAGCTCTGCATGGAAATGAGATACTAGACACATGACTCTACTCATTTGTCAAAATCCACAGAACCGTGTATTATAAAACATGGGTGAGGTTACAAAGAAAGGGGGAAAGCTAGAATCAACCTTCTGATATTGTATTAGAATCAAAGTATCTGTATGGACTCATTTAAAAAAATACATACAGACAGGGACTTCCCTGGTGGTCCAGTGGCTAAGATTCCATGCTCCCAATGCAGGGGGCCCAGGTTCGATCCCTGGTCAGGGAACTAGATCCCACACACCGCAAATAAGAGTTCACATGCCGCAACTAAAGACCCCGAATCCCGCAACTAGACTCCACATGCCTCAACTAAAAGATTCCACATGCCGCAACTAAAGATCCCACAACTAAAGATGCTGCAACTAAGATCCAGCGCAGGCAGGCAGGCAGAAATACAGAAAGACAGACAGACAGACAGATAAATGGAAAGATATTTTTTAAGTACATACATAAAATAAGTAGATGAAAAAATAAACGTAGATTTGTGTATATGCATGATTTAGGACACATATATTTCCCAGCTCTAGCCAATAAGAAGAACCAAAATCAGTAACATAAGTTGAACAACAAAATAAATAACAATAGTGTTCAATTATTATACAAGAAAAAAAAGTCCATGAATCCATATTGATATACCCAAATAAGTAAATAAATGAGGGAAAAGTGATGAGTTCTTTCTTACAGAAGGACAATTAAATGAGAAAGGAATGAGAAAAATAGGAAATCACTATTAGAACACCACAGTAATAACTGCCACATGCCAAGATTCACTGATGGACAGTAAAATGAGTGGACGAAAGTTCTAAGTAGAAATAGGACATTTACATAGTCTCAAAGTATATTCTTCAAAATGTTTAGTACTTAAAAACAGAAAATTAGTAAGTTGGCTGTGCAGAATCCTGGCAGACAGCACCTCAGTCAAGTGACCGAGGTTAATATCATCACTAATACACTATGTATTTCCTGATATGATGTACTCACAAAGGTACACTGCCTCTGTAGTATCCTTCTCAATAAAGCATAATCTCAATCTAATTATGAGAAAACATAAGACAAAACTAAATTGAGGAACATTCTACAAATGCTCTCCAAAAATGTCAAGGTCATGAAAAATGAGGATACAGGAGACAAAGGATACATTAAAACTAAAAGCAAGGTAGGATCCTATCTTGGATCCTGAAACAGAAAAAGAACATTACTAGAAAAACTGGTAAAACCTAAATAAATTCTGTATTTTAGTTAATAGTATTATGCCAAGCTTAGTTTCTTAGTTTTGGTAAATATTCAATGGCTATATATGACATCAACACAAGGGTAAGCTGGATGAAGGGTATATCTGAACTCTGTACTATTATTTTTGTAATTCTTCTTAAAGTCTAATATTATCTCAAAAATTTTTTTTCTTGAGTGGGGCCTGCTTCAGGACTAGATGAAAAGTATATAGTGATCTGTTTATTTAAAAAGCCAGATCATACTACACCTCTGCTCAAAACCTTACAATGGCCCTTATAAGTAAACCTAGAGGCCCTTGATGATCTGCCCTCCCCACACCTACCCATTACTTCTCTGACCCTAGGCCCTATCATTTTTCTCCTTGCTTACTCACTTTAGGAGCAACCACCATGGCCTCAAGGCTTTTTCTCAGACAAGTTAGGCATGCTATTTGCAATGGCTCTCCCCCAGGATATTAACGTTTCACTCACCTCCCTCAGTTCTTTGTTAAAGGGCTACCTTCTCTGTGAGGGCTTCCCTGATCACCTCCCCATACTTCATTTAAATAACAACTCTCACCCTCACTTTGGCACTCACTATCCCTCTGCCCTACTTTATGTTTTTCTGTAACATACTATGTATTTTATTTACATGTTTAGCATGTGTCTACCTCTAATAGAATGAAAGCATCAAGAAGACAGGGATTTTTTTTTTTTTAACTAAATCCCCAGCACCTAGAACAGTGTCTGGCCCAGAGAAGAGGGCATTCAATAAATATTTGTGGACAAAATGTTCCTTCATAATGTCTACTATGAACCAGGTTTCTAGGTGCTGGTGGGAGTACAGTCAAGCGAATAGTCCCTGTCCTTGTGCAGCTTATATTCTAGTGAGGGAGACAACCAAATAAGCAATAAGTCTATATAATGTAATGTCAAACAGTATAAATACAGTGAAAAATATAAAGGGGAATAAGGAATGGGGACACAAAGAATAGGCTATTTTAGACAGGCATTTAGACAGGAAATATATTGATACAGATACCTGAGTGAAGTGAGGAAATAAGTCCTGTAAGAATCTAGGGGAAAAGCATTTAGGAAAAAAAAAAGTCTGGAGGTAGGAATGAGCCTGACAGGGAGCAAAACTGAGGATAAAAGAGCTATGAGATAAGTCAAAGAGATAAGCAAGGGTCAGACTGTATAGAGGCTTAAAGATCATTATAGAGTTTGAATTTTATTTGCAGTGCAACAGGAAGCCATCAGAAGGATTTAAGCAAAACAGTGACACGTATCTTGTTATAAGTTTAAAAAGATCAGTCTGAGTGCTAAGAAAATGTATTTTAGGGGGACAATAGTTGAAGTAAGAAGAGAAGATTGGAGGCTACTGCAATGGGTCACGAAAGAAAAGAGTGGACCGGATACGGGTGGTAACTATGGAGGTGGAGAAGGGTCATCAGATTCAGGAAGTATTTTGGAAACATAATGAACTGGACTTACTGATGGACTGGATGTAGGGAGTGAGGAAAAGAGAAGAATCAAGAATCTCGAAGTTTAATATTTACCAGGACAAGCAGGACAGAAACATGTTTGAAGCAAGAATATCAAGAGCTCTGCTTTAGCTCAGTTTGGATGCCCATTAGATAGCCAAGTAGAGATGTCAAACAGATACATGGGTTACTTGGAGCTTAGCAGAAAGATCAGAGCTAAAGAAAGAAAAGGGAATAGGTTATGATGACTTACATGAATCTAGCAGAGCCAACGACATCACATATCGTGCTATGGCAGAGGTATGCAAAGGGTATTTGTGAAAGCACCTAACCCAGCTAGGAATGGAGGAATCAAGGAAAGCTTTTTGGTTTTCTTGTATGTGTAACGTATGAGTCTTAAGGGATATAGAGTAAATATCCAGGCACTAGGAAAAAGGACATTCAAGAAGTAAAATTTAAAGACTTTGGTGAGAGATTGGGAGGTGGTGGGGGGGAGAACTTGGATGTTCAGCAGTTGCCATCAACTGAGAGAGAATAGAGGAGAATAGACAGACTAAGCAGGTGGAAAAGGTAGCAGCCAGCACCAAGCACAGTAGCTGGAACATAAGTTTTCAACCAATGTTATAAGAATTAATGAGAGGTACAAATACATGTTTCCTAATCCTTTCTATCTCGTATTTCTACATACTTCTACAAATTCCAAGGAAAACTATGTAGTAGCCACTATCTCCCTAGTGAAGAAAATATGAGGGCATGGAGAGAGAGATGGGAGCAGAAATTACACTTGAGAGACTGAGCAGCATGAGATTTACATCATTTCAAACAAATTTCATCTCAGCCATTCCTCTAGAGAAAAAACACAGAATCAGCACTTTCAGCTTTAGGGTCCATAATATCACACTACCGTCATCTTTGAAGAACTACAAGTGAATGTACCAACAAAACAAATATCTTAGAGCATGAATTAATGACCCTGGAACAATAAGATTTCCTTGTTAAATACTGCAAGATGCCTGCATTAATGTCTATCTATTCAATTTATATTTTTAATCCTAAAGATTTTATTATTTTATTTATTATTTTATTATTTATTATTTTATTTATTTTTAAAGATTTTATTCATTAGCAATTTTCATTGCTAATGAATCTTTTCCATAAACACGAAATTTCTCCACATGAAAGAAATCATACCTTCAACCTTCTACAACAGCTATGAATTAATAAATATGGGGGGATTTAAATACAAGAGTATATTAAATTAGATAAAGCATTACCTTTTTAAATGAAATAATCCATAATCATGCTCTGCAAGAAACATCATTGTTCTGACACATGTCAGTAAACAGCTGTAACTACTCTCAGAGTTGGCTAGCACAGCCAGGAGACAGTCACAGATTGAGGCCATCAATTCTTTGTTTGGTAGAGAATTGGAGAGCTGCTCCAGTTCAGAAATAGAACCTTCAGAAGAGTTTGGCAAAATTAGTGCAATGTCCTGTGAGGGAGGAGGGGAGTTGGGAAAAAACAATTTTTTTAAATGATTGTCACTATCACTTAGCGTTTTTATTTCTGAAATACACAGCAATTAGTAATTATCAAAAAACTATGGTTACTGTCCCATCCCAAACATAGATTCAAACACATTAAGAACAAAGGAGTTGTTTTGTCCTTCTATAAAGGTTAATACAAGGATACACACCTAAAGAAATAAAGACAAATATGTTGTTTCACAGTATTTTACTTTATGAGACCAACGCCTTACCACTTGGCAACTGTGCCTGACTCACAGTATTCTTATTTTAAAAGAACATCTCTCTGAAAAATTGTTCCTTCTGGATTACACTGAGTGTAATTTCTATCTTCAGATGGTTAGCTTAGTACTTTTGGTACTAAAATATTTTAAATTACTGTATTAGTCATTCATTTGAATATTTTTTAATTTATAAAGAAAGCATCAGAGAAATAAATTTTAATAAATATATCCATATTTGAATTAAAAACAACACAAAAAGAAATGGATGGAGCAAAAAAAACATTTAGGCACAGTCTTCCAATATTTTCCTGTAGTTTTTATATACGTTTAAAATTCGTTTTTCAATGTCAGCAAGTTTACCTAAAAATAACTAAAAACTCACACTACTCTTTTTATAGAAGTAAAGCAGACATTACAGAAACATTTTTAAGTATGTGTTATCGCCTTTAATCACCTCAACACACTGGAAGCAAGTATTCAACTTGGGTTAGAACTATAAAACAAAGCTTGAATAGAACGGAAATATAATAAGGTGAGGCCAGCCAAGAAAGAGGTTTAAGTGATCAGGGCAGCTAGGATGCTAAAGTGTAACTCATCACAGTCATACAACCCAACGTGAACTACATTAACAAACACCAGTTGACTGCACATTCTGAGGTATAAAGACTTAAAATAAGCCTTTTCACCTGGTCCAAAACTGTTTTCTACCAGATCCCCTTTTTGTGAAAACAAGTCACACCAAAAATGTTCCTTCTTGAGTGTTAAATGTAACCAAACTGGGTTTTGGTTAGCTAGAAAAAGGTAATCTTCCATGATGGGATCCTATTAAAAATATTCTGCCTGGAAAAATCATATTTGATTGATTTAGATAGTAGGAGCATTCTGACAAGCTAAAATGCCATTAGGCATAGAAATCTCCAAATATCGCAATAACAATGGGCTCTAAAAGTTAAAACAATTCGCATTAATTCATGGAACTATAAACTGGAAGTCAATAATATAAACAGCAGGAAGAAATACTACTACTTTTAGTCAACGTCTTTATAGATGTTTATAGCACAGTAGTCTGAAACACACTAAAATGTAGTAGCCTGTGACGCCTTCAAAAGTTGTCCAGGGACTTCCCTGGCGGTCCAGTGGTTAAGACTCCATGCTTCCAATGCAGGGGGCGCGGGTTTGATCCCTGGTCAGGGAACTAAGATCCCACATGCCGTGGGGCACAGCCAAAATAGATTTTTTAAAAAATTGTCCAAACAAGAAACCATGGTATTAATTCAACCAATCACAAAACTATAATATTCAAGAGTGAATTGGTGTATAATATAATTAGAAGGAAAATGAACATACTAGACATAACCAACCCCAAAGAATACAATGGCACGTAAAGTAAATATCCAAAGACAGTGTCTCATAAAGAAAATGAAAACAGCTATTCAGAGAAACCTGTGAAGTACAAAGTCAAAGAAAGTTATATAGCACCAAATCATTTTATTGTTGGCTCACTGGTCACATTTATCTCCCTAAACAACAGTAAGAGTAATGAAACAGATGCGATCTCTTTGTTAACAGACAAGATTTACATCAAGAGAAGCTTTTAAGAAACACATACACACAAAAAAAATTTATAAAAATAACTATAAATACCTGATCACAGAGAGACTGCAAAATGGATGTGATAAATTCAACACACTGTTGGCGAATAACACTGTCTCCAGGAGACCGCACCAAAGCCAACAGATCCTGGAATATCTCTGCATATCTTTCATCACCTTTAATAGTTCCATTAATTAGATGCAAAATAGCTAATTTACAAGCTTTGTGTGAAGCCAGAGCATCAAGAAGAGCAAGCAACCTGGTGGTTTGGCTAGTATACTGTTTTTCTTTATCTTCTGAAGTGCTGAAATAAAATCAACACATTTAGTGAACAAAATTCTTGATTTTAAGGCATTACTTAATCATTTGTTTTTCAACACATATCAACTTACACAAATCTTATATAAAACATTTCATGCCTTGGGTATCACAACTTCTCTGGCATTTTACAATTACTATAAAATTTTGTAAATTCAGGTTTTTAATAATGTATTTTCTTAAATCAGAGTACTTCATAGCTCACCTTTCAAACACCCCAATCTTGAAACACGTCAAGATATCTTGCACATGAAATAATGACATAAAGTTTCCTAATTAAAATTAATCTATATTCATGTGTCTGTGTGTCTGTATATATGTATATGTGTATATTTATATGTACACATATTATCTGAGCACACTAAACCCTGGTTTCCAAATTCTAAGTTAAAAAAAATGAATCTGTGTCAAAAGTAACTTGAGGAAAAAAATTTTTAATGCAAAATCAAAATACCTTTGCAAGTCTTCTACAATCAAATCCAACACAGTTCTCATAATCAGAAGTGCAGTTGGTGAGGCAAGGTCACACAATTGAACACAAATACGCCGTAACATATGTTGAATGGGCTGGCAGGTTGTGCCAGAGAAAGAGCGAACTATTTCTTGGAGCAACTTTGCTTGAACATGAAGGTGCATGCTCCACAATTTTCGGGTGTTGAGTGCCACTGATATATCATGTGACTCAATAACCTGTTAAAAAAGTATAATGTGTACGTAGATTTTTAAAAATATTTATTTATAGTCACAAAAACTGTTCAGGAAGAACTGTTATGAAAAGAACATCTTTACTGTATACTTAAAACATTTAATTTTCTGTTATACAATTAAACATTTGCTTGAATTCAATGCATCTAAAAAAATCTTATTGTTCTCAGGTTAGCAGTCAGTAGAGCAGAGTCCATTGGTGAAGCAACCTAGTTAATGGCAAATTCTAACACATGATAAAGGTGGGGGAAAAGGATTTAAAAATAACAAAAGTACAAGTACACATAACAGCATAATAAAATTCACATTAACAAAAATTTATTTAAAATGTTACTCCCATATTTCCTTAATGACCAACTTGCTTCAGTTTTATCTCACCCTCATCCAGTTATTTTATGTCTTTCTTAGGGGAAGGAGATGAGGGTTTGTTTTTTTTAAACAAAATCACTGGCTTTTTAAAAAGTGTTATTGCAGTCATTTATAAGATGCATGTTATATGGAAGTGATACCTGAGTTGTTTGCATGGGCAATGGTAGAGGCAGCAGCTCTGAAAGGAGTATGAGTCCAGAAAAAAATCCTTCAGGAACCTTCAAGATCGAAGAAAGAACTTCTTTTAACATTAAAGACCAAGTATTGTTGGCCAGAGTCTCTTCTGAGATTGTGAGCTTTTCATTAACTCCTTGTGTAAAAGTCAGTAATATATCAATGATATCATTCTGAATTTTCTGTTCATCACTATCCAAACGACCTGAGAGAGGGATAGAGCACAGGAGCATGTGTAAAGTCACAAGTGCTGAAGGGACACGCATGTCCTTAAACTCAAAGGATCCACCTCTCAGGAGTTCCGTTAACATAGTTTTAAGAAGAGTAAGTGTGCAGCGAGCCATTGAAATAGTAGTAACTCTGTGAAGGGTGGTCCCCATGTTGACATGGAGTCTCCAAGGCTGAGTCAGAATACTGTTCAATTTTTGCAGCACCCGAATAAAGGTGTCCATTCCTTCAGCAGAAAAAAGCTGAATGACAGCAAGATTCCATTTCAGGTCTTTCTGTTGACCTTTATATAAATAAGGGAGAAAAAAAAAAAACTCTAATTACTTACATATTAATCATTGGTTAAGATTTTGAATATTTTATTTAATAAATGATATTTATACTAGGCCTAAAAAATAGTAGTTTTTAAGCACAGTAGCCACATTACCTTCAACAGGAGGTGGTGGACATGCCACATTACAGAGAACACGCAAGGCAGTAGTAAGGCCAACTCCTTCTGGGGTCATCAAGTTATCAATATTCTTCAAAAATAAAAATGAATAGAAAGTTTAATTTCTTGGTACCTATCAGGCCCAGAGAAGGTATTAGTTAAAAATATGAGTTTCAAGTTAAGTACTTACATCATTTTAAACTTCTTAACTAAATTTAAAACATGAATAAGGCTAATGAAGTTTATAAAGGTTATATAATCTTTGGCATATGTTGTACCATATATGACATTTTGAACATAAAATGAGTAATTGCAAACACAAGTATATTAAAAAGTACTGACTAAAACAAAGGCTACATACAGATTATGTATGAAACTCTGTGGATAAAGAATTTAAAATAGCTCCTTTTTCGATACTCTTACTATACATCCTCTTTCCCAAAAAGGAAGAAACGACTGATTTTACAAAGCCCTGTGGGTACTAAAGCTCTTCGAAAATTGAGGAAGCATGATGGAATGTTTTAACACTACATAACATACATTTTGAAAAATGCAGATACCACAAGAATCTAGTTATGATGGCCATTTGGGGCATGGCTAGAGGAAAAAGAAATACAGTTGCCTATGTCCTTAGCACCTGCCCACGCTATGCTTCCTGGCAACAAATAGTTGTTTAAGTTGCTTTATTTTTGTAGTTTCCAAGGAGCAGCATATAGATGGCTAAAAAAAACTTAAAAGAAATAGCACTTTAAAATGTTACTAATTCAGCTTCTAAACCTCAGAGGAGAAACCTAAAAATAAGAAAATCCTTTTCCTCATATGTTTCCCACCTTAGGTTATCTTTTCCTCTAATTTCTTCCTTGCTGCCTTTCAATAATTCACAAATTACATAAGGCAGCAGGGAGCCACAGAGTGAAGTTTCAGTCTTAGATCAACTGTCTTTAGTACATCTTAGGATGAGAGTCATTTATAATATCCATAATTAATGGGACAAGGATTTACACAAAAATTAAAACTCTTAATTACAGTATGTATTCAAATTTCTACTACTGAACTTTTTATTGGTTAAGTACTTTAAGTGAAACCATCTGATATTTATTGGATACTTTATATATTCTCCTAACCATGCACAAGTACCCTAAATACCTGACCATCTAAATTTACAGGACACTACTGTACTTCTGCTTAAAAAAAGACCGAACATTATGAAAAACTCTAGATATCATTTGAGGCATAAAGAACAGAAGAATATGATGACATTATAGGAGGAAAAAGTACTCTTAGGGGAGATGGAGGAAAAATGAGAAGGGAGACAAGTTAGTGAAGAAAAATCTGAAGCAGATAAAACCAAAATAGCTCTTTGTTGGTGGGTCAAAACAGCAAAAGATTAGATAATATACATACATTACTTCAATAACACACTGCAGCTCCAAGACCAAGGTGGTTTACACACACAGACACACAGACACATACACAACACATATAGCTCATCTGTTAAATGAAAAAGGAGATAATTCAAGGTCCATTCTGCCCCGCTAGTTTAAAACTTTTTATGCATCTATGGGCACTTTTAGCCCTTCTTCCTATGATACACATTGGATCAGCTAAGGAGCAAAGAAAACTTTTCAAACTTCCAAAACTAACAATGCAATGATTTTAATGAATTTTTTCATTATGAATTACTTGAAGTGTATATGCATTTTTCAACTGTAATATTATGAATTATATGATTTTCAACTCTCATTAATTACTTCAATTGCAGATTTAACCATCCCAAATTAACAGAACTAGTCCCCATTGCAATTATCTGGAACTGACTCTACCAATTTTTAAGTACAAATTTTGAGGGAAATTCTTTTCCACTAAAGTTTAACTATAATTATATGTTACATTATCATAGCATTTAACTTTAAAACACTTTTGTAAATGTCATCAAAATGGTAGGTGATAATATTCCTATTTGAGAGGGAAAAAAGTAGGACAGAAGCTGGTAATAGAAAGCAATAAAGTTGTGTGCATCTGTGTTCATTATACACACAATTACATACCCATCTATACCCAGTACCAGTCTATACCCACAAGACGAGTAAATCAATCAAGTACACTTAACTGCATTACCTATACAAGTGATTTAAAACAGTATTACTATATACTACCGCACAGTTCTGTAAAATCAAGGCACTTTTAAGTTTTACTTACCTGTTTAACATATTCAATTAGGTTTGGGATGCAGTTAATCTCAAATCTAAGGTTTTTCAGAGGTTCAAGCCACTTGCCAAGTTCTTAAAAACAAAAACAGTAATTCATAATATAATATTTTAAAATAAAAGCCTTTATAACAAAGCCTTTAAAACAAGGGAAGTAAAGGTATTCTTTTCCTGAGAAAAACCATGGTTTTAGATTATCAGATCCATGTTCATTTCAATAAACTAAATTTTATACAGGAATGAACTTATGTCTAATTATTTAAACAAGCTTTAAAATGAAATGAATGTCCTACTATACTGGCTTAGAAATAAAACAACCCAATCCAAAAATGCGCAGGAGACCTAAATAGACATTTCTCCAAAGAAGATACACAGATTGCCAACAAACACATGAAAGGATGCTCAACATCACTAATCAGTAGAGAAATGCAAATCAAAACTACAATGAGGTATCACCTCACACCAGTCAGAATGGCCATCATCAAAAAATCTACAAACAATAAATGCTGGAGAGGGTGTGGAGAAAAGGGAATCCTCTTGCACTGTTGGTGGGAATGTAAACTGATACAGCCACTATAGAGAACAGTATGGACATTCCTTAAAAACCTAAAAACAGAACTACCATATGACCCAGCAATCCCACTACTGGGCATATACCCTGAGAAAACCGTAATTCAAAAAGAGTCATGTACCAAAATGTTCATTGCAGCTCTACTTACAACAGCCAGGATATGGAAGCAACCTAAGTGTCCATCGACAGATGAATGGGTAAAGAAGATGTGGCACATATATACAATGGAATATTACTCAGCCATAAAAAGAAACGAAATTGAGTTATTTGTAGTGAGGTGGACGGACCTACAGTCTGTCATACAGAGTGAAGTCAGTCAGAAAGAAAAAAACAAATACCGTATGCTAACACATATATATGGAATCTAAAAAAAAAAAAAATGGTCATGAAGAACCTAGGGGCAAGACGGGAATAAAGACACAGACTTACTAGAGAATGGACTTGATGATACGGGGAGGGGGAAGGGTAAGCTGGGACAAAGTGAGAGAGTGGCATGGACATATATACACTACCAAACGTAAAACAGATAGCTAGTGGGAAGCAGCCGCATAGCACAGGGAGATGAGCTCAGTGCTTTGTGACCACCTAGAGGGGTGGGATAGGGAGGGTGAGGGAGGGAGACGCAAGAGGGAAGAGATATGGGGACATATGTATATGTATAACTGATTCACTTTGTTATAAAGCAGAAACTAACACACCATTGTAAAGCAATTATACTCCAATAAAGATGTTAAAAAATATATATATGTATATATTAAAAAAAAGAGGTTACCACCCTTAGATTTTTGGTTTCTGAAAACTTAAAACATTTACATGGTTACATCTAACTATACTGAATATTTTTGCAGCAATCAACTTACAACATTAAAAAAGAATTATAAAATTGACTGCTCATAAACCAATATAATAACATAATGTTTATTCACCTAATGCTGCCACTGATTCCCACACCCCCAAAAAAGCATACACAAAATGTATTCATTTCTAACAGGATCAAACCCATGAGGAGACATATGCCGAGTGCCTTTTCCCTTATCATGAATTTTAAATTTTATCAGTTTCCTAATTTGCCTTTACGAAGTTAAAAGTAATCACTATCACCCCAAAACTAATAACAGCAAGCTTTGTTTATAAAAGAAACACATGAAATATACCATTTACTGCAACCGAACTCAAAACTCTCCTAGAAGCTATGCCGTAAAACCTATACTTTATCACCAAAAATGTTTTTAGAAAAGCATTCTCACGTAATAAGTTCCAGACACTTTATAGGAATGAATGAAGGGAAGTGCAAATAGTAGTCACCCTTCCTTGGTACTACAATCCTGAGGATTACAACTGTTTACATCTGAGTATTTTCCTACGGATTTTTAAATTAACTCTTTCATATATGTACAATATATAGTGTTCAAATGAAAGATATAAGGAATAATAAAACAAATACTAGTGTACCCATCACACAGAAAATGTAGTAAGGCACTAATACTACCTTTGAAGACGCTGCATACCCTCCTTTTATAAAGGCATACTTCAGGGGGAAAAAAATCTATTTTCAATATAGAAAATTGAGTGCAGTACCCAAGATTTACTGGTGGTATCGCACATAAAATTTAGGATTAAAAAGAAAAGAGGCCTGGGACTTCCCTGGCGGTCCAGGGCCAGTGGTTAAAACTCTGCACTTCCACTGCAGGGGGAACGGGTTTGATTCCTGGTTGGGGAACTAAGATCCCGCATGTCGTGCAGTGCAGCCAAAACAAAAAAAAAAGAAAGAAAAGAGGCCACATGCTATCATAACATTTACTCAATGTTATCAAATTTTCTACTTGGCAAGGTCAGAAAGCCAAGAACCAAAATAAAATAATAAAAACTTGTAATTAAATCCCTTAAACTTTTCAAGACTGCCCACATAATAAGGTTTGCCATAAACTTCATTCAACATACATTTAGAAAGTAATGTTCATATTCATCATTCTTCACTTGAGAATAGCACGTGTTAACCACAAATGGATTTCTAAGTTGTACTTACAACAGTGTTGTACTTAGAAATACATATATAGAAAACACACACACATGCAAACTATAAACAAAACTGAACTTCTGAGTTCATCTTTAATTCTACTTTGATTAGGAACTTCAACCACCCAGAAATTTCCATGGCTTTTCAGAAAAAGGTACTTTGAACAATTTCCTAAAAATCTTTTTAAGAACACCATATAAAATACCTCCATAAAAGGTATCTTAACTTTCAGAAAGTTAAAAACAGGGTATTACCAGGTATATTATCAAAACATGATAAAGTACTAACTACAGATATTCAAAGGCTTTTTTTCTTCACATATCATAAATGCTTAAAATAACTTCAAGTACCATACCTTGCAATTTAGCATTATTTTCATCTGCTTTACAAAGCTTCAAGAGAGATGCTGCATGCTGTTCTAGCATTTGGACATCACTGGAAGACTGAACCACCACCAAAATAAGTATGCATGCATAATTATAAGCTACTGACTTCTTAGACTTGGAATCACTGAAACAAAATAAGGTTTTAAAGTTTTTGATATGAAAATAAATTTTTAGGAACAATTTTTAACATTGTTTTCTACTTGGTTTTAAAGGGATCAAGGAATTTCACAATGAAACATGACTGACTTCCTGAAAACAGGAAATCGCACTTTAAAGTTTCACCTTCAATTCACCTGAAACCACTACTTAAAAGTATGTAATAACGAAGCACATGCATCAAAATGGAAAGTGAAATTCTATTAAGAAATAAGATCAGAACAATGAAATATATTAATAAGTGTACTTCATTAGCAATGAAAGATTAGGAAGTACACTTCATCGGTCTCCTTTAAAATGGTTGTTCACTCTGGATAAATAGGAACAAGTGTGATGAATCAACCTACCACCATGATTATTCAGACTTCCACTAAAGAACTGTTAATATACAGCTAGACATAGAAGTCACTGTTGTTTGCCTTTTACAGGTCCCCCCAAAAGATCCATCACTCAAGGAGTCATATCAAGACCCCGATGCAAAGGATGCCACTGCTTTGCATGGCATGAACCAGGAAGAACATGTTTCTCTTCTCATACACTAAAACCCTCTGCCCTATAGGGCAAGTTCTTGAAAACTACTGTCATTCTCAATCCCCCTCATCCAGTCAAAACACTTCTGAAATCCGAGCACCATGAATAGCTTAGAAGGTATTAGCTTAGAATACCTTAGAATAGCTTAGAATAGCTTAGAAGGGCAGAAGACAGCAAGATAGCCCTCATGACTCTTATGGTATACGTATGTTCCTGTACCTTAGGATTCCCCTCCACAAAAATTAGCAGGAGTACTACAGCTGCAATCTTTGTTAACACCGTGATGAAACTGGAAGAAGCTGCTATTTCATTTATTTACAGCCACATCTTAGAGATTTCACCATTCTAATCCTTAATTAAGAAGTTATGTGTTATGTCAAAAAATTATAGTTTTTATTTTCAAAACACATTCTTTCAAGAAACTACCCCATTAGTGATGTGGTTTTCCAATAAAATAGAAAATTTAAGGATTAAGCATAAAATTACCCTAAGGCTTCTTTGGAATAGTACTCCATTAGAGTAATAAGACTTTGGAGATTTTTCTCAAGACTGAAAACATGGCCAACAGCTGATCTTCCCACAGGATTAAAAGTAATCAAGTAAAGATTGTGAAGAGTTCCCAAGAGATCTGAATGGTCAGTTTCTTCACTGGCTGTACAACGCTGAAAATGGCTGAACAGTTCTGTAATACACTGCAAAGTCTGTGTTGAGTCCTGTAGCCACAAGGCAAATGCATCATCAATAACACCATCAGATTGGAGACCTTCTTCTTCATCTTGATCATAAAGGTGACACAGAGCTCGGATCAACAAATTTGTTGCTTCATATTCTGACATAAAAAAAAGAAGACCCTTTTGTGACTGTGCAAGAAACTTTAAAACATCTTTTGTGGCTTGCAGCACACCAGGGTGTGCACTTGTTACTGGAATTGACAAAAGCAAGGTAACCAACTCCAAGAAGTGATGACTGTGAAGATACCTGTAGAAGAAGTAATAAAATATATGTTAAGTCAGTGTAAAACATTCTTCATTTATTCAATATTCATTAGACAGGAGAGAGGTAAAAAATTTAATGGCAATAATCCTTATCTTCAGCAATATACTGCTTTAACTAAAATAGTACTGTAAGTAGCAAGCCTTCAATCCACTAGGCCAAACAAAAGTGAAAGTTCTGTAAGGCTTTTTCCTAGCATTCAAAGGATGTTTAATAAGTAACTGTGACAAGTTTTCTCTTTCCAGAATCAACCATGACTTTAAAATCTGGGACTTCCTTCCAGGCCACTTATCAAATGCTCCTTCCTTTTAACCATGGTCCTACTCAACCCATGGCATATCGGTATATCTGAATTAGTATATCTAGGGAGAATATAGTACATATACCATAAAGAACTTATAGTATATTCAGATTTACTATAGGTAGTATATCTGAATTAGTACCTCTAGGGGGAAAAAACCTCAAATTATCAATTTTCAGTATTTAATACAATAGACTCTTTTATCAAATCCAAGAACCATTTTTTTAGTACCCATAGTTTTAGTAGAAAAAGTCTGAATTTACCTAACACCCCTAAATAGACCCAACTGCTACTGACAGAGTACTTTCACTGTCCTAAAAATACTCTGTGCTCCATCTATTCATCCCTCCCTCCTTCCCAATCCCTGGCAGTCACTGTCTCCACAGTTTTGCCTTTTCCAGAATGTCATATAGTTGTAATCACATAGCATAAAATTGCCTCTTCAATCAATTTCTGCTTAAACTCAGGCTTCTGTCATGATAAAAACACCTCCACTAACTTCTTACCACAAAGGTGAACATTATTATGCTCTAAGAGCATCCTTAACCACCTCATGGAATGTTCAGAAAATAGTTAACATGGCAGGCCTCAGAATGTTTATTCTTAGAAAGGCCTGCTTGCAAGGTTGGCCCTTGGCTGGCCTCTGGGGACCTGGATTTTGGGAGGGTTTCCGCCCATCAACTGGTAAGAATACTCACTGCACCTAAACTGTTTATGCAAATAATATGGTTTACGCTGAACACCTGCTTTCCTTTTGGGAGTCTGGAATTCTGATACATGCTAGGTACTGGGTGCCTACATGGCTATCCCCCAATAATAAGCTTGGATGCTGAGATTCCAATGAGCTTGCTCAGTACGCAACATTTCACACATGTCACAATTTGTTGTTGGAGGACTTAAGCGGGTCCTTTGTGTCTAAATGAGGAAAGGACTCTGGAAGTTTATGACTCGTTTCCCCAGGCTTCGTCCCATGTACCCCTTCTCTTTGCTGATCATGTTTTGTATCCTTTTGATATAATAAATCGTGGTCGTGATTACAACACAGTCCTGTGACTCCATCTAGCAAATCTCGGGGGTTATCTTGAAGACCCCAACATGGTACATTAATGAACCTTGCCGTCACTTCAAACTAATCCTTCCAAAATGTAATTATTTATTTCAAAATTCACTCTCCCTCCTAATTTACCAGTTTCTGTCCATAAAACCACAGTTCCAATAGTTACCTTGGCTAGAAACATCAAAGCTCCTTCTTACTTTCTCTTACTAGGTTCAGTTGCCAAGTCCTAGTAATGCTTTTTCACAAACTCTCAACAGTAGCACAATATCTGTCTTCCCATTTTCTGTAAATGCCACTATATCAGGCCAAGTACTTAGCACAACACCTACCACCTAGACTCTTCAGACAGGCTTATCTACCTAATAACTCCAATTTCTCTTCCATTGCAATACATCTTGTAACTATAATATAATCTTAGAACACTACTTTGATCATACCAGATCTGCTACTCCAAAATATTCGAGATCTTCCCACATTCTAAAAACAAAATCCCTGGGAATTCCCTGGCAGTCCAGTGGTTAGGACTCAGTGCTCTCACTGCCAGGGGCCCGGGTTTGATCCCTGGTCAGGGAACTAAGATCCCACAATCTATGCAGTGCAGCCGAAACAAGAACAAAAACAAAAATCCAAATTCCTTAGTGCACAGCATTCAAAGCCCTTTATTTCCTAAAGTCTGATACCCAAACATACCTCCTCCAATTATGGGGGAAAAACAAGACTTAGTAGGCCATTAATTACTCGTTTCCCCTCACTGACTATTTGAGAGCTTCACCCTTTTCTTATACTCAGTCACCCTCAGTGCATGACTTCAATTCCTACTTTATCAAAAATAGGATCAATGGGCTTCCCTGGTGGCACAGTGGTTGAGAGTCCGCCTGCCGATGCAGGGGACACGGGTTCGTGCCCTGGTCCGGGAAGATCCCACGTGCCGCGGAGCGGCTGGGCCCGTGAGCCATGGCTGCTGAGCCTGCGCATCCAGAGCCTGTGCTCTGCGACGGGAGAGGCCACAACAGTGAGAGGCCCTCGTACCGCAAAAAAAAAAAAAAATAGGATCAGTGAGAAGTGCCTTGTCTCCTCTACTGTCTCCACACTACAAAGATATCTGTATTTGTATACATATAAGGTTTCCTTTCTCTTGTTCAAAGCCAAACTCATACTTTGTACTCTTGACCTCATCTCCTACCAGACCTTGCTTTAACAATTATCATCTTACACTCCTGTAAGAACTCAAACTAAGGCAAGATCTGATAGTTTCAGCTAAAAACAGGAATGGATAGGTACAGATTTTAGAAAGGACAAGTACTGATTTTCTGTTAATGCACTATGTTCCAAAGCAAGGCAAAAAATAATCACAGAAATAAGGAATAAAATAATAAAAATGCAACTTTTGCATTTAGTTGAAAAATTATTTACAGGCAAAATGCCAAAAAAGAAACTCTCAAAAATTAAAACAAAATTTTAAAAATCTACCATGGGTACCTAATAATGGCAAAACTGTACCAATAGATAACTAGAGAGTTAGATGGCAGAAACAAATGGCAATTAAACCTTTAATATATCTTTAACCAGGACTGTAAAATTAATTTAGTAAAGTATCAGTTTAATCTACAATGTATTACAGTGATAAGGTACAAAAAGGTTTACACTGAAAAGCTCTCTCCTTCCTGTTCCATCCTCTTTGTACCACCTTCCCAGAAGCCACTCAGCGGTTTCTCATTTATTCTTGCTCACAGACATGCTTATATAAGCACTGTTGTTGATTATTACTATCTTTAACTTAAGTTGCTACTACAACTTTAAGTATTAACTAAATATAGCTCACCCACAGTAACATATTTCTCAGTTCCACTTATTTTAAAATATCAAGTATCCTTGACCTACAGACAGAGTAAAAAAAAAAAAAAAGAAACCAACCACATAAAATTGCCTCTAATGACTGGTAAAATATATTTCCCAAAGCCAAAAATGTCTTACCTAAAGAGAACAGGGTATGGATCATCCCTCTCTGGTGGTCCAGTAATACGTGCCATTGTTGGGAAAGACTTAACAGGAGGTTGGATCATTGTGTGAGGTGCAGTTTCCATTAAATGAAAAACTTCCTCTAAGAGGTTAATAAGCTTTTCTATTTCCCCTTCACTTATATTTGAGGATTCCAAAAGATCCATATCCATTGAAGCCTCTACCTCATTTTCATATTCTGGGTTTGTTCTCTCAAGTCCAGTGTCTGTATCATGATCAGCTTCACTGTGGTTAGGAACAGAAGAAGTCTTCTCTGCTAAATGGTCACCAAGTCTTTTAATCTCTGACAAAATTTCATAGAAATGGCATTTCTGAAGAATAGCTGAACCAGCAGTGACAACCCTCACAGTCTGATCTAAAAGTATGAGCTCCAGCAGTTTTTGATAGCCACTTTTTTCACTCTGCCTACTTCTTAAAAATGCTTCCATTCCTTCTGTCATACTAATGACACTGTCCAAAGCTTTAAATGCATTTAACTTAAGGGAAGATGAGACATGATCAGCAAACAGGAGCTCAAATAATCCACTGATCACTCCTGCTTGTAGCAGTCCCATGACTCCTTGGGCCCCACATTCTGCCAGTGAGGACACTAATTTGGTCCCAGCTTTGAGCTGTCGGACATTTAAGGCAATGGGTTGGCGAAGGGCTACTTGTAAATTTAAAGCTTGCATGGTCCAGTCTATCAACTGGCCAAGGGCGTCTTGTTTTGTGTTTTTCAATTGCAAATAACTTAATCCTTTTATTATTAAACTTGGAATTTCTTCTAAAGCTGTTACCCATTTTGCACCTCTATCTTCTTGATACAAATCCAACAGTTCAGTTAACTTCACTGAGGCTTCTACTGCCCCTGAATTTTCTTTATCTGGACCTTGATCCTTCATTCTACTGATTTCAATTTCAAAAGTAGTCTTGTATGGACAGCTGAAGTATAAGAGTGGTACAAGCTCCCTGTCATATGGATCATACGTCATAGGAGGAACTGAAGCTAAGTCTTCAGCAGTGTATTCAACATCAAAGTTTGGATACTTAAATGTTTCACGTTCCAAGTCAGCAATTCCATCTTCATCACTGGAAATTTGTTCATAACCGTCATCCCCTGAAAATCAGTTTGAATAATATTTAGTTGTTACATCATTGTTGTTTAATGCAGACCAATCTGGTTTGTCAAAAAAATCATTTAATAGTGTGGCAAAAAATAAAAATTAATGATTTCCTCAACAAAATTAATTTCTGCCCCAACATCTTATCAACAATTACTAACATTTTATAGTTTCTAATAGAATAATTATGGAGAAACTTCATAAGCGAAGTTTTCTATTATATCTGTTCAGCTTTACAACTAACTCTGCTACAGATCTTTTCCTCACAAAATTAAAGTAGAAATGCCTCAAAAAACAAACCAAAAATACCTCTTTCAGGAGGAAAGAAATTAAGCTTGCCCTCATAAGAGAGTATTTTTAAGATGGAAAAAATAAATTGATAGGCCAAAATTATTAAATTAACTAAGAATTAGTACCATAAATACCAAGTTACATCTATTATTTCCAGAAAAAACATTCTATGTTCTTTTTATAACATGAGTTTCATATTCCTTCACTTTCACTTCTCTGTATTTACCTGTCACACAGTTTCCTCAGTTCTGTATTATGTTTTTAGGGAAAATCTGTTCATATAAAGTGCTCAGCTTTGCCAAAACAAAGAGTTTTCATATTATGACACATGCAGCTTTTTCCTCTATTTATTAATACAGGACTAGAAGTAATATAGGACCAGAGATGGAAAACTTGTTGGTTTTACTTTTTAACACTACTATTACCTGGCCGTGGTAAAACAGAGATGTGCAATTACAGCCTACAGTATTCCTCAAGTAACAGCCCTCTTTTGACATTCTTTAGCTCAAAACAATTTAGCCATAGCAATACACTCATATTTGAAAAGGAAGGGCCTATAGAGACTTGACTCTGGAATAACCACCAGATGTCTTCTGGTAAAAATCAAATTAACCAGCCTCATTCTCTCACCTTCTCTATTAAAATGTCCTCTGATTAACAAAGCCTGCATGAAATCTAACTACTACTTGCCAGTCAAACACAATAAATCTAAAAAGGATTTTGTGGTAATCTGGAAATGGGGTAAGCTAAAAAGATTATCACTCAATAACCCAATTATTTATATTGTGTAAAAGGGCCACTGTGATACTAGAATGGTCCTCTCTCTCACGTAGAATGATGCTCACCTGTACTATCTTATAAAAGAAAAAGGCAGATAATCTGTCATTTTACATAAATACTTTAACACTACATTCCATTTATTGGAGAAATTAAGAGCCAATTAGCTTAAGTATCTCTTTTTGCTTTCAAAGGAAAAATAAAGCCTAACTAAAGGACTGCATATGTCCCTGTGTAATTGAGATTTTTCCTTCTGAATTTCTAAAAATAATGTAGCATTTTGCCAAAATATCTAGGTGGCAGACATCTTTAGCAATTCCACCCAGCTTAAAACACCACTCCTTTACTCTCAAAACAGATCACCAAATCCCTAATCACCATGTATTTGCTGCATATTCCTGCTTCCCTGGACAAAGCTGATGGTATCAAGGGGCAGCGATACCATAGCAAGCCAAAGAGACTCTCTCTCCCAGAAAACTGGATCTGGATCTGAGACACAGCCAGGTAGTTTAGACTGGCTGGTTAAAGAGAGGAGATTAAAGATGTGGGGTGAATAGAGATATAACAATTCGTTAACAGAATATAAATTAGCAACACAAAACAAAGAAGAGACGGAAATCCCAGCTCTAGTCAAGTCTTAAGGCCCAGCTACAATCTGACTCAGGTTTCTTGAAAGCCATTTATCTCTGCTACAAATTCTTCTGCATTACTAAAAGCTACATCAAGCTAGTTAGCACTTAAAACCAGAAGTCCTAGCTAATTTAACCCACCTTCACCTTCTTCATCTTCTTCACCTTCTTCCTCTTCATCTTCCTCTTCCTCCTCAGGGATACTATCTACTGTATGGCGATCATCCTCATCCTCATCCTCTTCTTCCTCGACATCCACATCATCTTCATCATCTTCTCCTTCTTCTTGTTGTTCCTCTTCTACTTCTCCTTCATCAGAATATTGACCTTCCTGAGGAACAGAATTCCGATCAGGAGAAATGGGCTCAAAGTAATCTTCTCTATGAGGAGCATCCTCTTCCTTGTCACCAGACACTGAAAAATTGAGGTTTAAGGCACAGATTATTTTAACTGTTTAAATAACATGAGGCAGAAGGATTGGATACTGCAACTACTTAATGACATTTTGGATGATTTAGCTCATAATTAATAAAGTATGCTTTATTAATTATTAATAAATATTAATAGTATTAAACATACTTTAAACAAAGTATTAAATAAACACAGCTCATAATTAATAAAGTATGCTATATTATGTTCTAATACAATAATCCTCTTCTTTTTTAGCTATTAAGTAACTATACAGATTTTTATCTCTTCCAATACCTACTGTTTATTTTTACTGGTGCTGTTCTGTACATACCACTATAGCACATTAACATTTTATTTTCAAAGTAATGTTGCTTCAGCTTCGAATTAATTAACTGATTTTTTTTTTCTTTTAACAAATTCACTTGCCAACAAAAAAACACAAGAAAACACTGCGCAGAACGGGGGCAGAGGATATTCATCAAGATTTGATTACCAGCATCTAATTTTTTTTCTTTAATCAAAAAGTACTATTAACATTAATCAAGAGGGGGAAAATAAACTATCACTGATATATTTCTACCTGGCAATGGCATGGGATCATCCTCATCATCATCAGGTGGAGGGGGTCCTGGTGGAGTTCTTGGTCCCCTTGGCTGTGGTCTTGGAGGGCTTCCATTAAACTGATCTTCCTTCTCTCCATCAGCTAATTTTATTAGAAAAAGAAAAAGAACTTTCAAATGAGTAAGTATAGTGAAATAAATGCATGACAAAAATGCTATTCATCATTTGAGTTTTCATCTTCAGAATTTATTAACTTTTTCCTTCCTGACGTGTAACAGAAATTTTGCTAATTAGTTTATAATGGGAAAGTTAGAATTTTTGATGTCCCATATACCAAAATATAATGTATGTAACTCTTGGGCATTATCCCAGAAAAATGGAGACTTATTTTCCTGCAGGAAGATGTACATGAATGCTCATTATAGCTTTATTTGCAAAAGTCAAAAACTGGAAACTACCTAAATGTCCTTCAGTGATTGAAGTTAAATAAATTATGATACATCCACACTATGTATTACTACTCAGCAACAATAAAGAATGATGTAATACACACAGAAAGTAGATAAACTTCAAAGAAATTATGCTGAATGAAAATAGCCCATCTCAAAAAGATCCCAACTTCATGATTCCATTTTGTAACATTCATGAAATAATATAATTACAGAGACAGAGAATAGATTAGTGATTGCCAAAAGTTAGGGACAGGTGGGATGGGTTTGCCTGTAAAGGCATAACACCAGGGAATACTGTGATAGTACAATCAAGTCTCTTAATTTTGGTGGTGGTTATGCAAAGCTAGACATGACATAAAATTACACACACACACACACGTATACATGTATAACTGGTGAAAGGTGAACAAGCTCTACAGATTGTAACAAGGCCAATTTTATTTTGATATTGTACTAGAGTTGTAAAAGATGTTAACTAGGGGAATCTGGGGATGAGTACACAGGACTTCCCTATACATTTCTTTGCAACTTCCTATAAATCTATAATTATTTCAAAATAAAAAGTTAAAAACATACACACATACATATATATGTGTACGTATATGCAATACATGAGCTTAAGTGTCCATTTTAAAACAAGTCAGCGAGAGTGAAGTCAGACAGAGAAAGACAAATATCATATGATATTGCTTATATGTGGAATCTAAAAAAAATGGTACAAATGAACTTATTTACAAAACAGAAATAAAGTCACAGATATAGAAAACAAACTTATGGTTACCAGGAGGGAAAGGGGGTAGGGGATAAACTGGGAGATTGGGATTGACATATGCACACTACTAAATATAAAACGGATAACTTATGAGGACCTACTGTACAGCACAGGGAACACTACTCAATACCCTATACTCTATAATAGGGAAAAGAATCTAAAAAAGAGTGGATATATGTGCACGTATGACTGATTCACTTTGCTGTATACCTGAAACTAACACAACATTGTAAATAAAAATTATACTCCAATAAAAGTTTTTTTAGAAGTCAGTAAATTTTTTATCCACTTGTCTTTTTTTATTTTTTTATTGAAGCATAGTTGATTTACAATATTGTATCAATTTCTGCTGTACAGCAAAGTGACTCAGTTATACACATATATATTTGTTTTTATATTCTTTTCCATTATGGTTTATCCCATATTGAATATAGTTCCTTGTGCTATACAGTAGAACCTTGTTGTTTATCCATTCTATATGTAAAACTTTGCATCTACTAAGCCCAAACTCCCCATCCACCCCTCACCAACCTTGCCTCCCCCCTGGCAACCACAAATCTGTCCTCTATGTCTGTGAGTCTGCTTCTGCTTTGTAGATAGGTTCATTTGTGCCATATTTTGATTCCACATATGAGTGATATCACAACGGTATCTGTCTTTCTCTTTCTGACAAGTCAATATATTTAACAAAATTTTAGAGTAACTACTTACCTATGTCAGATGCTGTGATAAGGCTACAGACAATAGGAAAGATCAAAGAAACTACAAGCATAGAAAAGATAAAATTAACAAACCTTTAGCTAGACTCACCGAGAAAAAAAGAGGACTCAAAATCAGAAATGAAAGAGGAGATACTACAACTGATACCACCAAAATACAAAGGATCACACCAAACTACTATGAACAATTGTACACCAACATATTGGACAACCTAGAAGAAATGCATACAGCCCTAGAAACATACAACGTACCAAGACTGAATCATGATTAAATAGACTATCTGAACAGACCAATTACTGTAAGGAGATTGAATCAGTAATCAAAAACCTCCCAAAAACAAAAGTCCAGGACGATACGTCTTTACTGCTGAATTCTACCAAATATTCCAAGAAGAATTAATACCAGTCTTTCTCAAAGTCTTCCAAAGTCGTTTACAAGGCCAGCATTACCCTAATACCAAAACTAGACAAGGATGCCTCAAGAAAAGAAAGTTACAGGCCAATATCTCTGATGAACATACATGCAAAAATCCTCAACAAAATATTAGCAAGCCGAATTCTATAATACATTAAAAGGATCATACATCATGATCAAGTGGGATGTATTCCAGGGGTGCAAGGGTGGCTCTGCATCTGCACATTAGTCAATGTGATACATTAACAAAATGAAGGCTAAAAATCATATGATCATCTCGACAGATACAGTAAAATCATTTTTCAAAATTCAAATTCATTTATGGTAAACACTCTCAACAAAACAGGTATAGAGGGAATGTACCACACCATAACAGGCCATATGTGACAAGCCCATAGCTTTAACATCATTCTCAATGGTAAAAAGCTGAAAGCTTTTCCTCTAAGATCAAGAACAGAACAAGGATACCCACCTCTTGCCAATTTTATTCAACACAGTGTTGGAAGTCCTAGCCAGTGCAGTTAGGCAAGAAAAAGAAATAAACAGCATTCAAATTGGAAAGGAAGAAGTAAAACTGTCGCTCTTTGCAGATAACCTGATACAGGTACACCCTGCTTTTTGGAAGTTCATTTTATGCCACTTCACTTTTACAAAAGACCTATCTTAGTACGTGTTTTCACTAACCAAAAGAAATCCAAAGTGGATTTTCACTTCTACAAAAAAATGTGAAAAGAGAAAATAAGTGTTAAGCATTTGTTTTGCACTGAGCTGTTATAGAGGCAACATAACCCCAAAGAGTGAGAGTGGCACTGCCAAGCTCCTTCCCTGGCAACTACACTCAGCATCTCAGCATTTAGCCACCATAGCTTTGAACTATGTCTGTGAGCATCTGGGCTTTATCTCAATTTATTTTGTGCGTCCATTAGCAAGATGTGTCCTAAGGTAACTGTTTCTTCGTTTTATACCATTTTGGTGTATGAAAGGTTTCATAGGAACACTCTATTTCAGACAGCAGGGGAAACCTGTATAATATAAAGAAAACCCTAAGGACTCCATTAAAAACCTATTAGAGGGACTTCCCTGGTGGTCCAGTGGTAAAGAATCCACCTTCTAACGCAGGGGACGTGGGTTTGGTTCCCTGGTTGGTGAACTAAGATCCCACATGCCACGGGGCAACTAAGCCCACGCACCACAACTACTGAGCCTATGCGCCTCAACTAGAGAGCCACGTGCTGCAAACTACAGAATCCACGTGCTCTGGAGCCCACACACCACAACTAGAGAGAGAAAACCCACCTGCCACAACTAGAAAGAAGCCCATGCACTGCAACAAAGAGCCCACATGCTGCAATGAAAGATCCCTCATGCTGCAATGAAGATCCCGCATGCCAAAACAAAGACCCGATGCAGCCAAAAATAAAAAGAGATAAAAATTTTTTAAAAACCTATTAGAACTAATAAACAAATACAGTAAATCTGTAGGACACAAGATCAATACCCAAAAATAGGTTGCGTTTCTATACACTAATAATGAACTATGAGAAAGAGAAATTAAGAAATTCTCATTTACAATTGTATCCAAAAGTATAAACACTTACGAATAAATTTAAACAAGGACATGAAATACATGTATGTTGAAAACTACAAGACACTGATGAAAGAGACTGAAGGGGACACAAATAAATGAAAAGATATTCTGTGCCCATGGATGGGAAGAATTAATACTGTTAAAATGTCCATACTAGGGGGAATTCCCTGGCGGTCCAGTGGTTAGAATTCCACACTTCCACTGCAGGAGGCCTGGGTTCAATCCCTGGTCAGGGAACCAAGATCCCGCAAGCCGCACAGCATGGCCAAAAAAAAAAAGTCCATACTCCCCTAAGCAATATACAAATTCAATGCAATCCCTACCAAAATTCCAATGGCATTTTTCACAGAAATAGAACAACAATCCTAAAACTTGTATAGAACCATCAAAGACCCCAAAGAGCCAAAGCAATCTTGAGAAAGAAGAATAAAGCTGGAAGTATCACACAATGTTACAAACAACGTTACAGAGCAATAGTACTTTAAACAGCATGGTATTGGCATAAAAAGAGACACAAAGGTCAATGGAACAGAACAGAGAGCCCAGAAATAAATCCATGCATATATGGTCAATTAATTTACCTGTGCTTAGCAGGTACGATATAAGAAAAAAGATTAAACTACAGTGTGTGACCACCATCAGAGCAAAGATCTCACACCACACTATTATATAAGGATTTAAGAGAAACAATGGTCATTTTATTTGTGCTCATAAAATGCTAATTGTAAAGCAAAATATTTTTCCCTATGACCTCAATTATAATTTCAAAATTTATTCCCAAATCTCCTTAGCTCAACAGCTTATGAGTAATACTAGAGTGAGGAAAAGAGACCCTGGAAAATATGAGTCCAGCTGTCTGCTCTATAAAATGAAAGTCACTAAAGTTCATTAGAGGTTTTTTGTTTGTTTTTTTATAAAGTTGCTTGTGCTTTATTTTTATTTTTTTAATATTTATTTATTTATTTGGGCTGCACCAAGTCTTAGCTGCAGTACATGGACTCTTAGTTGTGGCATGCAGACTCTCAGTTGCAGCACACGAACCCTCAGTTGCGGCATGCATGAGGGATCAGTTTCCCGACCAGGGATTGAACCCAGGCCCCCTGCATTGGAGCGCAGAGGCTTACCCCTGAACCACCAGGGAAGTCCCTGTTTGTTTTTTTTTCGCCCTGCCATGAGGCACGTGGGATCTTAGTTCACCGACCAGGGATTGAACCCACGCCCCCTGCACTGAAAGCGGGGAGTCTTAACCACTGGACCGCCAGGGAAGTCCCTAGAGTTTTTATTTTTCTTGTCTTGAGTTAATAAGCAAAAGGTTCTCAAAAGCAGGAAAATCTGCCTTAGCTAAGATCTGGACATCTAAGGAAATTTGAAATGCAGTCCTAATAAAACAAATGCCATTAACACAAGTATTCCAAAAACACATACCATATTTACTGCCTATTCTTCAATTCTTTGAAAGACAATTTTCATAGTAAACCATGAATAACCATGGATTATATTATCATATACATATTTTAAATAAAAAAAAAAACCTTGGGTCAATTAAAAAAGCATTTTTGCAAAGTAGTGGAGGAAAATAAAATGCAACCACTTCAACATCAAAGACACTCTTATAGGAAAGAATGGGAGATTGACAGATAACTTGTCAAACCTTAAACAAGGTTCAAAAAGTAGAAGAGTTCTTTGAGTTACCTTTTCCTACTATAATGAACATAAGTGTCACTGATAAAAGCAAATTTAAAATTCTCACCATGGGGACATCCCTGGTGGCGCAGTGGTTAAGAGTCCACCTGCCAAGGCAGGGGACATGGGTTCGATCCCCAGTCCTGGAAGATCCCACATGCCGTGGAGCAACTAAGCCCATGAGCCACAACTACTGAAACCCACGTGCCCTTGAGCCCATGCACCACAACTACTGGGCCCATACACCACAACTACTGAAGCCCACGTGCCTAGAGCCCATGCTCTGCAACAAGAGAAGCCATCGCAATGAGAAGCCCACACACTGCAACGAAGAGTAGCCCCTGCTCGCCACAACTAAAGAAAGCCCGTGCACAGCAATGAAGACCCAAAACAGCCAAAAGTAAGTAATAAAATTAAATTAAATTAAATTAAATTCTCACCATGTTTTGGATTCCTTTTCAAACTTGGCTGTGGCTGGGGAGGTGGTGGAGGTGGAGGTGGAGGTGGTGGAGAGTCTCTGTCATGACTTATGACTCTATCCACTGATCCATATATTGCCAGTGTCAGACAGTTGTACCAGCCTCTTAGCACCAAACCATCAGTATTCACCTGATTTGGGGGGAGGGAGAGGGGAAGAGATATCTTTCAAAATGTTTTACTATGTCAGAAGTAAACTGGTATCAAATTACTTTGTGGTTCAACTAAAGTATAAAAGTATGCTGAAAATGCAAAGGTCAATACTGGTGGAAATTCACCCAGAGGCACAACTTTTGCATGGCCCTCCAGAGTTACCATACCTAAAACTGTCTCAGGACTACATCTCCCCAGTTCTATACTTTAGGCCAATCCTATTCAAAAAGCATAACCAGATTCCCACCCAAGAGAAGAGAAATGAGAAGGAAATTAAGGGGGAGCTACTGCCAATTCATAAATTAAACCCAAATAGTTACAGGGGTCATGGAGATACACAAGAGTACAAATTGTGCCCAGTCTCAAGAATTATAAAGCCTATAAAATTATACAGCATTCTTTTTACATGACATGCAGGTATATTCTATGTATCTATATTGTACTTAAAAAGTAAGGGTAACCAGAGGCATTAAACAAATTGTTTTTGCAAAGAAACTTATCCTAAAAAGATCAAAGACTTTATCAATGCCATTAACCCTCAATATTTCCTTATAAAATAACTTTACGTTTTTCAGAGCTTATCTATTAATCACTCTATCTTCACAATAACTATGAGAGGTAATCAGAGCAAATATTATCAACAAATAAGAAAATGAGAGTGTCAGTAGAAAAATTTGGCTAGAAACCAAAGCCCCTGACTTCTGAGTTCTCCTCCCACTCTACAGTGTTGGATAAAGATGAAATAGTAAGTGGTAATGGAACCCTAGAGGAAGGGTTCTAGAGGAAGAAAAAAATTATTATTCTCCTTGCTAACCTTAGCAAACTCTAGCAAAGGGAAATCAGGGACCAGAAGAAAGGCTCAAAGACTATGCCCATGGATTAATAGACTCTAAACAGAAATACCACTGGAAGGAAGATAAACAGATAAAGAATACAATTTTTAGTCTAAACAAGGTGCAGAGGATTAAATACCCATCCCCCACCAAAAACAAACAGCAGGCTGAGTAGTCCCATATTAGATCACCATTATTTTTGGATTTCGGCTCTTCCATGATTCAGATCTTTTAGATGCTTTCAGAATGGCATTTGGTATCAAGAAAAAGACACTTCTGATACACAAGGAAGAAGTATGAAATATGAATTTTTAAAGAAAACTTAATTAAGGTACAATGGTGTTTAATAATAATTTACCTGCCTGTCATCTTCTGAATTTGCCCACCTAAATGAAAAGAAGGAAAAGCACAGATGCTGGCTTCTTCCTGACCCAAGTATAAAATTAGAATAAAGAGCTATATGGGTAGATAATAGCATTACAATGTCTTTGCTCCATTTTAAAATAGCTTCTGGAATACAAGAGGAATCAGACAAGAAATGATGATATTCTGCAGAACTAGAACCAAGTAAGTTGACATTCTGCATCACTGGTTTATCTGGATCAAAAACTCTGAATGGAGGTGAGAACAACAGTAGTAACAAGTTGAAAACTGACTTCTACAATTACCTTTGAGTTGGGTCTAAAGATGATGGAAGTATTCTCATCATATTCCAGGCTGCCAAAAGAGTAGGAATAAATATATAGGCTCAAACACTGAACATCACAGTTCATGAAGAAATTTTTCTAGATTCATATATTTCAATCAAATGCTAGATTTGTGTTTTAATGAACTACAAAGTTTGGGTTTAATTTACTCTCCACAAAATGATATCAAGAAAAAGTATAAAACAAACCCCCCAGAGATTCTGGTTCAATTGCTTTGAGGTGTGTGTGAGAATCAATGTTTGTTTAAAAGCACCCCAGGTAATTCTAATGTACAGCCAGAGTAGAGATCCATAGCATTATAGTCTTCAAAAAAATGTATACTGGGACCAAAATTTTTAAAAAGCACCTATTTTCATCAGGTACTGACATAAGAATAACATTCTATAATATAAAAAATTAGCTGCTTCAGATTACCTAGGTTCCCTTCATTTTAAAAAGTTAAACTACCAATATAATTTAATAATAAATGAGTGGAGAATCAATAAAAGAATAAGCAAAATCTAGAAAACTTAATTCCTGACAGGGACAGAAAATTTTCCATTTTTAAGCTGCCTTTAAAAAATTGGTATTTTATAAATGAATTTTTATAAATGAGTAAACCCATCTAATGGTTAATTAATTTGCAGACATCAAAACAACTAGTGTTAGTTATACCTAGCATGTATTATATAATTCAAAATAGGAGTAACTATAACAAAATTCTCATTTTACAAAAATGTGACTATGGAATTTTAAATTATGTAGTAGTGTGACCTAAAAAACATAGACAAAATCTCAATGTGTTTATATAGGTTTTTTTAAGAATCAAAAAGTAATCTTTTCCAAATTAGGTTATTATCAAATCATGTGATATGTATAATGCATACACCAATAAAAAGCAAACAAAAGATGGTTAATGTTTCACACATTTAAAATTTTATTTTATAAATAAACTCAACATGTTCTTAGGAGCTTGACATTTCCTTAATATTGTCAATTGAGAAAATTAAACCCTGAGTTCTTGGGTCTACCACCATACACAGCCTTTTCTTCTATCTAAAGAATAAAAAGGTTTTGCTTACTAACTTATGAGTTGCTGGTGAAATTACCTAGTAAGTACATACCTTCCCAACCTATCGAAAACTGGGGCACTTGGTTTGCTTACATTGTTAAAGAATAAGTCTAATTGAAATGTGTGCGGTGATGTCTCCCTGTGAATGAAACAAAGTTGAAAGGTCAGCCTTTACAATAATCAGTTCCTAAATTAAAACAAAAAACAAAGTAAGTACAAATTTAAGAGCAATTCTAGAATTAAGATAAATTATTCCTAATATGTAAATAACAAAAACACGGAGTTAACTGTAATATTTCCTGTAATTTTATTCACATCCAATTCTCAAGAAGTCAAGTATTCACTTTGAGTACTACTGAAAAATTTTTAGCCATCAAGTATCTTTCGCCTGCTACTTGGACCATTTTAAAACACACAGATATTTAAATTTTTAATGTATTTTAATGGCAAATGCTAATTAATCATGATATCTAGTTTTATAATTCCTTATATCGTTATTCTATTAGCAAAAAGAATCAGGAGTTAACTAACTTTAAGTTGTAAATAATAATTACCATTTAATTTCAATTTAACCCACATTCATACAGGACTGTAATAATAATTTGAGCATCAGAGCCCTAAATTGTGACTTAAAGCCCAGATTGAAATTTGTATAGCACTAATTTACATAAATATTTTGATTTTTCTATAGACTTCTATAATCAAGATTAAAGCCTATTTAATTTGCACTAGAATGAAACCCTGCTACACCCTTGCTGAAATTCCTTCCGCTCAACTAAAATCTTGATTTTTAAACAACGCATGCTTTGTTGTTTATTTACAAAAAATCCATATGGTAAAAAGTGTAATGCCCGGAGTACTCTGAAAGAGATTCCTTTATGTATTTCTGGTAGAAGTTCAAACAGGTACAATCATTCTGAAAGACAATATGGCAATAAAATTCAGGAGACTGAGAAAATGTTCACACCAGTTGTTCCAGAAATACTTTTCTCTACAAAGTGTTTCTATGGAAACACTAATATACAAAGACTTTTTTCAAGAGGAGGTGCATTATACTAATAATTTGAAAACTAAAAACCATCTAATGGTCTCCACTTTAAGAACTAGCCAAATAAATAAGAGTACATTGATTTGTTAGATTATGCAGTCATTAGAAATCATATTTTCAAATAAATTTAAATGATGTGAGGTACTCCTGACATAATGTTAAATGAAATAAAGGAATACACAGAATAGCACGCAGTGGGATCAGAGCAGCATCATACATTTTATCTTACCCAAATTCAACTATATGTGCTCAACAACTCTAGTCTCTCTCTCCTAGCCTTCCTCTTCAAACCAGACCCTGGCCTCCAATATCTCAAGGAAAGGAAAAAGGACTGAAATGCAAATTCTTTCCTCTGGAGGCATCAAAGACTCAGGTCCTGGTCACCGAAAAGCGATTTAAAGAATCAATGGTAATTTGACTCCACTAGACTTTCATCTTAAAACTTGTTGACTCTAAAACCTAACCTCACATAAGATACCACATTTACAAAAAACAAAATATATATATAAACGCACACATATAAATTTAAAAACACATGGCCTCAAATGTTAAGATTCTCTCAGAATGGAGGGATAACAGGGGTTTTAATTTTACCTGACATAGTTCTGAATTTCATAATGAGAAAAAATACTATCATAAAGTGTGCTGCACAAATATATCATCTCTAACATTACTTTCAACCTTGAGATTTCAGGCTTCCCAACATCTTACATATTTGTATTATTGAATCAATACTTTATTTTACTGTTCTATAACATACTGTGCATAAAGTTGTTTCTGATAATAATTTCATATTTGGAACTATTAAAACATGAACAGCCACTCACGCCCAGCTAAGAAAAAGGAGAGAGATAAGAAGAGGGGAAATGTAACAAATACTCTTACCCACTGCAGCTAATGGCAGTGATTCGTATTGCCTGCTGTGGTAGCCAGCCTCCAAAATGGCCCCCAAAGACCCCTGCTTCCTGGTATTCACACCCCTGTGTAGTTCCCTCCCACACTGTACCAGTAGAATATGTAATCAACAGAATATTGTAAAAGCAGTATATTGAAGTATGTCACAGTATGCCATTTCTGATATTAAGTTATAAAATACAGCGACTGTGGCTTCCTTCTCGGGCATGGTCTCTCACTTTCATTCTTGGATCACTCACCCTGCAAAAATACATGCTGTGACATAAGCAACCCATAGAAAGGTTCTCCTGGCAAAGAACTGAAGATCTGCCAACAGTCATGTGAACAGGCTTCTAAAATTCCCTAGCCTCAGTCAAATCTTCTGAGACTGCAACCCAAAGCCTATATCTTAGTTATAACCTTATGAGGGAACTTGAGCCAATCAAGCAGCTCCCAGGCTCCTGACCCTCAGAAATAGTAGGGGATTAGGTTGCTAAATTTGCTACAGTTTGTTATACAGCAACAGATAACTAATAGACCTTTCTTGACCAAAAGCAGTACAATTAGAGAAGACTGCTGGATACACGATCATTACTCCATCTTTCTCATTCTACACACATAGGAAAAGTAGAAAGAAACACAGGAAAACAGGAGATTTTATTTCCTTACACATGGCAAAAAAGATATGAAGTCAATTACAATGATTTGTCATTATAAATACTAATCATTCTTACTGTTTTGTTTTGTATTTGTTTTACTTTTGAATGACCTGAAAACATCTGAAGATTTTTATATCTACCTCTAGGAATAACCAACTACTTTTCACAATTATGAAGAAATGAGCCCTTAACTTTGAATCTGTACCATTAACAGTCACCCCTGTAGCTGGCTTAACTCTTTCAGGTAATAGAAACTGAGCTATCACAGCATGGACATAACAAAATGTGGCATTGATACGTAAGAGTAACGCCTAGGCTATAAGCTAAAAACCCACAGATATATTTATTATACATATTCATGTTTCTATAACCAAAATTTAGCTTTCATCTCCAGTTCATGTAATTAAAATCAGAAGAAGATGATTATTCATGTTACAACAAAGATCAAATTCCTCTGTTTTATGTCAGTTGTTAAAATTATCAACAACTCCACAACAGGGAATTCCCTGGAGGTCCAGTGGTTAGGACTTGGTGCTTTCTCTGCCATGGCCCAGGTTCAATCCTGGGAACTAAGATCCCACAAGCCGCACTGCATGGCCAAAAAATAAAAATTAAAAAAAGATTTAAAAAAACCAAAACTCTACATCAGGAACCATGTCTTATATTTGGTTTATTTCACAAAGAGACTAAGAAAGAGAAATGATGCTCAAATAACTACTTGCTCAGTACAACTAATGGTAATGTGAAGCTACATATTTATAAAAAGACACATGTATCAGGCTAAGGAGATCACCAATAAGTCATGAAAACTGATACTATAAAATAATATAATAAAAAATGTAGCAACATAATAAAAGATATATTTCTAAATATTCAGTCTCATTCTTATTTTCAAGGAAAAAGTCACGTTAAAAATACTTCATCTACTATACTGTGCCACCCTAGAATCGTTTGGAAAATATAAACCAATTAAAAAAATATAAACCAATTAAAAAAAAGAAATGAAGAAAGAAAAAATTAATCTAGTACTCAGATCAAATAATGACTCTTTTCAAGTTTATAATAATATATAGATTATAGAGAAAACCTAGAGTCAATTACAATGCAACATAACATAACCATAACTGAATAAAGTTTTAGGTTTTTTGTTTTTTACTTACAAAATATTACCTTAAATTTTTGCATTTAAGAGTATGTTTCTAGATCAACTTTAGTCAAAAGTACTTTTAAAAAAGAAAACTGACTTACCCATATGCTCTACTGTCAGGCAAGCTGCTATGGGCTCTTACTCCTGGGGGTATGACTCGGACTTCATTGATATAAACCACACATGGAAAACGAACCACGTCTATATGAGAACTTTGCTTTAAGAAAAGGGGAGAGAGGAATATACTGTAAGCAAAACACTTTGTCTATTCAAAATTTATTCACTTCAATTTGTTTCATTCAGAATACCACAAACAATTTTAAAATAAACACCACATCATTAAAACAGTGCTATTACATTTTTTATAATGGTATTAAAACCACTCTTAAAAACAGCTGATGATAAAATGTACCTAGTTAAATCTCTCCATTTGTATAACATTTCCTGCATCTGCTTCCCTGCTGATGTTTTGCTTAGGCCAGTAGAGACCTACAGTCCTTTACTGGAAACCTCTGGAGTCAGACACCGTTCAGAATCCTGACTTTTGGAATTCCTTGGCGGTCCAGTGATTAGTACTACGCGCTTCCACTGCAGGGGGCACGGGCTTGATCCCCGGTCAGGGCACTAAGATCCCACACACCAGGCAGTGCCGGCCAAAGACAAAACAGAATCCTGACCTTTTAGATTTTTAGAAAGCAAATGATACGAACACTACATATTACTTAACACCCCCAGTGGCTTCTGGGGCAGTACCTTGTAACCAAAACATTAATACTTCTGCAGCAACATGTATAAACAGTCACACTAAATAAAGATTATAACTAGCAACATATCAGTTCAAATCAGAGCACGTGGCCACATGTATTTAGGGCAGATTTTTCTGCCATTTTTGAATTTCTGAATTATAGATAAGAGATGGTGAATCTCTATTTAAATTAGCTTAATTTACCAAACTTACATACTAATATCAAGAGATCCAGGGAAGCCATTTAGGCACCAAACAATTAAGGTAAACCCTCTCAAATTTAAAAAAGGGAAAAAAATCCACAAACTAAGAATTTATTATAGTAACATAAATGAATAGCATAAATTTAGTGTACATTTATTTCTATGTATCATTTGACACAAGATCAGACAAATGTAGCTCTTGAGATCAATAATTTAAAAAGAAATTTTTCACATAGTTTTTGGACGATTGTTTTTTTTTTGTTTGTTTTTGTTTTTTTGTGGTACACAGGCCTCTCACTATTGTGGCCTCTCCCGTTGCGGAGCACAGGCTCCGGACGCACAGGCTCAGCGGCCATGGCTCACGGGCCCAGCCGCTCCGCGGCATGTGGGATCCTCCCGGACCGGGGCATGAACCCGTGTCCCCTGCATCGGCAGGCGGACTCTCAACCACTGCGCCACCAGGGAAGCCCTGGACGATTGTTTTACGTCAACTTTTCCTAGCAGTTCAGCCAAACATCATTACCTAGTGGTCAAAGTTTATAATAAGAATGGTTCATATTATTTGCATCTAGAAAGACTGAGTCCTAAGTGCCTCTTGAAGCTGCAAAGAATACTGTGCCTATCAACAGACCAAAAGATTAGTCAAATGAGTCTTTCCTAAAATGTGACAGAGGATGACTTTCCAATTTTGCATTTTAAGCTCAGAGATTAAATATAATTAAATATATAGGTATAGAAATCTTAATGTTAACTATTCAAGTGTACTTTATACTCTCAAAGATATAAAAGAAACAGGATGAATGCAAAGTGTGGCTGATTGCTGGTTGTTTTCCAATACAACTCTTCTAGAGAAGTTTGAGTTGGGCAAAAGTGAACTAAAAACTGAATTTCCCATGTCCTGGGAAGCCAGTGTGAACATGTGATTGCTAGATTCTGATCAATGGGATGTAAATGGAAATGACGTAGGCAACTCTGGGTCATGTCCTTAAAGGGAAAATTCAGACTTCAGAAACTCCTGCCACCTCTTCTTCTATACTCTGCTGCCTTTCTAGAACACATGTTATGGTAAGCTGTCTTGGACAATGCAGGCAATTCCCTAAGAATGGGAGGAACCTGTCTCTGACAATGCAGAGCTGTCACATTAGCCCTAGAATACTTAAAACCAGATTGAAAGAGAAAATCTTATTTTATCTAACCCACTGTTATCCTGACTTTATGAGAGCAGCTGAAATTATATCCTAATTATTACAAATATACTGTAGTTATTCAATAAATACTACAGTAGGTTTATACAAAAGAAAAAGCATTCTGCCTCAAACTTTGGCTCTATGTTTCTGTCCTGTAAAGAGCTCCTCTACTTAAAAAGTCTACTATACAGAAGCTCCTTTGCTTATATGGTTAAAAATTCTCATTAATATTTACAAAGGAAACTTAGAACAAAACTTTATTTATTCTAACCGCCTTCCACCCTGCCCCCTGCTAATTAATGAATGGTATTAGTAGTAGTTAGGGTGTCGTCACTGTGGACCTAAAAAGATCAACTTGAGGTTTTACAAATAGCCTTTCAAAATCTATTTTGTTTGTAAGTAGAAGAGTTTCTATATTAGTTGCTACCACTTTTATTCAATATTTATTTTGAAACATTTACTAAATGTCTATAATGTTCCAAGGTATGCTAGGTCCTGAGAATATAAAGACAAGACATAATCCCTGCCATTAAGGTACAATCTACTGTAGTAGATGAATAAATAAATTGCTATGATACAGACTCACACAGAAAACTATGAAAACTCAGAAGCGTACTTACCTAAATCAGATAGTGGGCAAACATTTGTTGGGGGAAAAGAAGAGTGTTAGGGAAGGCTTCCCAAAAGAAATAGCACCTGATCTAAGTACGTATTTAAGGAAAACAAGAATCAGTGGAACAGAGGGATAAAGAGCTTTCTAGGCAAACGGAGAAGCATGTGCAAAAGGAATGCAAACAAGAACTTGGAAGGTTCAAGAAATTACAAGCATAGTTCACCAAGGCTAGAGGGCAAAATGTGGGAGGAAAATAGGGCAGAGTAGCTAAACACAATCAATAGAATTACAAGAAATAAGTTTTTCATTCACTGCCAGAAGTCAACTCCAAAAATCTGTATCGCCATTTAGGACCTCTCTCCTGAGCCCCAGACCACTATATCCAACTGTCAACTGGACATCTCCATTTGAATGTCCCTCTGGCCCCCAAAACTCAACAAGTCCAAAACTAAAGTGTCCTACATCAGGATGGCACCACCATCCAGACAATGGCCAAGACAGAAAACATTATCATCCTTGGATTCTTTCTCATTCTCTCTCACCTAAATAATTCCTTCATCCAAACATCAAGTCCTATTGATTAAACCTCTAAACAGCTCTCTAATCTGTGCATTTCCCTCCATTTCTGCTGTCACTCCTCTAGTTCTAGACACTAGGCCAAATTCCTCAGTTTTATAAACAAGTATGGTCTCTTCTCACCACTCCAAATTTATAGCCCCAACATACCCTGGTTTTCCTCATCTTTATGCCATCATTCATGTTACTGTCTCTGCTTAGAACCCTTCCACGCTCCTGTCCCAACTCCTTTCAGATGTCAGCTTTCTCTTAAAAGTTAAGCCAGATCAAGTCTACATGAGTGCTTATCAAACTAAATTCTAATTGCTTCTTTTTTTTTTTTTTTTTTTGTTTTGTGGTACGCGGGCCTCTCACTGTTGTGGCCTCTCCGGTTACGGAGCACAGGCTCCAGACGCGCAGGCTCAGTGGCCATGGCTCACGGGCCCAGCCGATCCGCGGCATGTGGGATCTTCCCAGACCGGGGCAGGAACCCGTGTCCCCTTCATCGGCAGGCGGACTCTCAACCACTGCGCCACCAGGGAACCCCCTAATTGCTTCTTTTAACTCTCCTGTTGGAGTGGTACTTCAAGAAGACAAGAACCAAGTCTCAGTTTACTGTTATATTCATAGTGCTGAGCATATTCATTTAACGAATGAAAGACTTTTAACAGGTGCTTAATAAGAATTGACTGAATTGTGTTTTCAAAGTTAAAAATATTACAATGAAGTAGGGGCTTAAAATATCTAGAGGAGTACCTAAACCTAGGAAGACAGGGTGACAGTGGGAAATCATGGAATGGAAGTTTTATGATTAGAGAGGTACCTGAAAAGTGAAGAACAGACTGGTCAGGTTCCATGACTCAGCCACATCTAAGGAAGAAGTCATTGTGTGTTTAAAGGTCACAGTATAGCTGTCTCTCCTTACTTTCCTATTCCTGCAACTATCTTCTCTTCCCTATCCTCTCCTAAGGGTAAACTAAGGCTATGTCATCTATTCCTGCCACTTGCATTATCACTGCTGTTTGCATGAGTTCCAAATTGACTTCCTAAACTCTAAAATGAAGTAGGACCTTCTAACATCAATCACCCTCGTAAGACTGAATTTTAAGCCAGCAATTCCACTCTGGAAAGTAATAAAGAACTAATTAAAGACATATAAAAGAATTTAGCCTCAAGAATATCGTATCACTGTAAAAAGTCAGAAGCCTAGATGTATGAGAATTTAATATATAAATAATAGCATTACCACTTAAAGAACTATTACACAACCAATAAAAATGCTGTTATACAGGATGGCTTGGGACAGGGATAAAAGATTTACTTTTTACTGTACACACTTTTGAATTGGTACCTCGTACGTGTGTTACCTAGTCAAAAAAGAGAGAGAATGTTTGAAAATGAAGCTTACTTTTAAAATGTTGTATAGGTGTACTTCTTCATTTATAATGATGCACAACACATTGTTAGGTGAGAAAAGAAACCAGAAAACAGTATTATAGTTATCAGTACCTTAATGTGTGTGGTGGGTGTATACATTTAAGTGTATGTGTGTATCTATATATATATATTTTTTAATTACTAGAGGACTTGTGAAAAATTTAAGAAAGTTGTTAATGATAGATGAGACTACGAAAGGTGGAACTATGAAAGCCTTTGCTTTTCTGTAACTTCTAATTATTCTATAATAAAATTAAAATTTACTAAAATAACATTTTTTTATTTTTTAAAAAGTGGCATACAAACCACAACACAATTTGTAATTCATTTAGCACTACTCAAACCCCTTCACATATTCCCCTTGTGAAACTTGAATAAATGCCTGTTTTCCCTACCAGGTTACAAATTCCTTTGAAAACAAGTGCAGTAAATTTTGGTTTTTTGTTTTTCTACCTCTATTGCCCCTCTTAGAGCTATGCCTCACCTTCAAAAGTGTTTTTCATAAATAATTGTTAAACAGATTCCCAACTTCCTACTGTGCGAATCTATCTGGTGTCTGACTAAACAAATCAAAAACTAAAATATCTTGTTCCCATCAAAGCCACTTCAAACCCACTTCCAGACTCTTCTATGACTAACAATGGCCCCACCAGTTCTCTAGTTCCACCAGTTCTCTATAACTAGAATTCTATCATTTTTAACTACTCTCACACTATCAGTTGCCATCCTGTCAATTCTACAACCAAAATTTATATTGTACCTATTCCCTCCTCCTTAATCCCACTGGGACACAGCACTGCACAGCTTTAGAGCCAGGAAATGTGCATTGGTATGTCTTAATTCAGCTATGCCACTTTAGGAAAGTCACCTAACTTCTCATGCTCAGTTCCTGATCTATCAAATGGGGATAACTATCTTTCAAAATTGATTCATGAATTAGAGATAATGTATTTAAATTACCAAAGCACTGCGTCTTGCACAAAATAAGCATTCAATAAATGCTATCAATGATTACTGCCCATCTGCTAACTCAGGTTTTCATTACGTCTCACCTTTTCGTCTCAATTTGCCACCTCTAATTATTCTGAACCATTTTAGGCATTACTGATGTACCAATGTACTGGTGTACTAACCTACCCTAATTTTACTAATCATATCATTTGCCTGCTCAAAAACTACTTATTTCTTACAAAATAAAGCCCACACTCCTTTGCTGCCCATTTCTGGAACTCTGTGATTTGGCTTCAAACTGCCTATCAGGTGCCACTTCACACTACTGCTTCAGCATACCCTTCCAAAGGACTGACTACTCCAGGAGAATGCCCTCCTTTCCTATATATAACTGTGGAACATATTCTCTTCCACCAAAGACCAAGTTCATATGCCACCTGCCTTGATGAAGTCTTCCCTGATACTCTCAAATGAAGAGTGATCTGTCCCTCCTCTGAAATCACGGAGCCTTTTTTTGTACCACCAAAGGGAGCTAAATAAATATTGACTGGGGTCCTAATATATCAGACACTGATAAGCATTTTGGAAATAAAGGAGACAAACCTCAAGAAATTTCTACTCTGTCTCTATGCACTCATCATAATCTAACTTGAATCATAATTTTGTGGACCTCATGTCCAATACTAGTTATAAACTCCTTGAGAACAAACATCCCAATACTCCATATCCCCAAAAAACCCCTACTCCTACTTCAAGACTCAGTTCAAATATGATCTCTACTAAGCCTTCCTCAATCAATGCCAGAAGGTATTTACTACTGGTCCTATCCTCTCCATGGTCCTCAATGCTTGCTTAAGAATGAATGAATACTAGATTTCTAAATATATGGTAAGTGAATGAATGCTAACTTTCCTAAACTAGTAAACTACTAAACCAATCCATCATATGCTTTTCTTTCATTTTTAACTGTTCCCTATTTCTGTACGCATGATAGGTTTGTTCTTATCCAACTACTGCCTCCACTGTGAGTTTTCTAAAGCCCAGCTGGAACTGCAGTCAGAAAAGTATGGTCATTGAACAAACAGAGCTAATTGAACCACATGAAATGAGAGACCACAAGATAATTCATTGTTAGTAAGATATGCTAAAGTTTCCAAATATTTGATTTTTATAGACTATAAACCATTCGTTAAAATAATCAGAAGACCAAGGTTGTCAAACTTTTTATTTAACAAGTACCAAAGTACAACTGCTACCCACTACCATCCCTACCTCTGAAGACAGAAAAGTTCTCTCTTAAGGTACAAACTACTGTATGTATAGAACAAATAAGCTACAAGGATATATCGTACAGCACAGGGAATGCAGCCAATACTTTATAATAACTTAAAATGGAGTATAATCTATAAAAGTTGTGAATCACCATATTGTACACTTGAAACTAATACTGTAAATCAACTATACCTCAATTTTTTAAAAAAAGTTCTCTAGAGGACTTCCCTGGTGGTACAGTGGTTGAGGCTCCGCGCTCCCAATGCGGGGGGCCCGGGTTCGATCCCTGGTCAGGGAACTAGATCCCTTATGCCGCAACTGAAAACGAACCCTGCACGCGGCAACGAAGATCCCGGACTCGGCGCAGCCAAATTAAAAAAAAAAAAGTTCTCTAAATTAAGTTTACACTGAAAGAGAAATGTGAGCTCTGGGGTTTCTTTGAATTTCTCTATGAACTTCATTTCTGTACGTTCTTGGCCGGTTGACTATTCAATTTACATGTGGCAGAAACAGTCATGCATTCAGGGGCGCTCAAGTTCATACAGAACGATTACTCTACAAGAGCCCACTCTCGCCCCTCAAAACGACAACACAATTGTCCTTTACAGTTTGACTACAATTCTCTCCTCTTCACAAGTATGCTGCAGACAAAAGACGTTCTGTGTAAGTTCTTCTTGTCCTAATGTGTGAAATCTTTCCAAGAGATAAGTTGTATTAAAGTTTCAGGACAAACTGGAGAACACCGCAATCCTAAACCGAATGAGTGTCACATCTGGGTGGCATAACTCCCGTTAGAAAAAAGACCTAGCAAAAGGGATTTGGGAACCAGGAAGCCAACGTGACCCGCTCGGTCACTAACACTACTGTCAAACACAAGGTGTCCGAGACCCCTTCCAAAACATCACCTGAGGTAAACCTGAGAACCATGATCCTTTTCAAGGCCCAAAGCGGACCCAGGGGGTTGAGGAGGTGGGTGAGGGACCAAAGCAAGTAGAGCAGCCAACTCAACCAAAGACGACGCGGGGCCGAAACTACCGCAGGGAAATGTAGGGGGTGGGGGTGGCTACCGCCACCCCCACCCCCACCCCCCAGACGCGGCGCCCACACCCAAGCTAGGAGGAGGGAGGGTGTGTGTGAGGAATTAAAGCGGCAATCGGCACGAGGAACAGTCGAGACACGCCTAACGATTTTTTGTAAGAGTCCCCAGTTCGAGAAACAGGGTCGGAATCAAGTCGCGAAGGCTTACCTCAGCGCTCGGGTGTTTAAAAGTGTCTAAAAATAGCAGCTCCATCGCCGAGTCCACCGCCATGTTTGCCGCGGGCGGGGGAAAGGGGAGGACTTCCGGGGCAGCCCTCCAAGCTCGGCGACAGCGGCTCAGGAGAGGGAGAGACGCCGGTACTTCCTGTGACCAAAGCGCTGGCGCCGCAAGCCTGAACCTATCGCGACGCGTCGCGCTTCCGGAAGTCGCCGGCCCAGCCTTCTCCAGCGCGGCGGAGGGCGCCCTCAGAGCGCCGAGAGGGGAAGAGGAAGAAGGGGAGGGACTACGGCGTCTCCAATGGTCCAAACCGCGTCGTCCTACCGCGTTTTAGAGCCACGAGAGCTTCGGCACGGGGGCGGAGTGTGGAGCAGGCTTAGGAGCGGCGGAGGAGGAGTGAGGAACGCAGCCAACTCAGGACTCCTGGCCCAGTGAACCAGCCAGCAAGAAACCTTTACAGGGCTGGCAGGAAAAAGGTGCAGTCAGCGAGGTTGGAAAGTAAGACTTTTTTTAAAAAAAGAAAGGAAAAAAAAAAAAGAAAGGAAACTGACTCAAAACGAAGAGATTTTTTTTTTTCCTCATCTGGAAACTGCATTGTCAATAATAATACTTAATCCACAGGCTTATTGTGAAAATTTATTTAAATAAAATTCAAAAAATTGTAAAACGTGAAATGTCATGAACAGTTAAAATGTCGAGTGAAAAGTAAGCCTCCCTGGCTCCCTGTTGATGAACATTGCAGCAATTGGAATTATTTAGTAGTCTACATTGGCACAAGTGCTTCGGAGAGCAATTAGGAATTATCTAGTAAAATTACATGTGCCTATCCCACTTCTAGGAAAATTCTTGCACATGTGCCCAAAGAAATACCTACAGATACAAGAATATTCATGGCAAAACTTTATAGTTTTAAAAAGCTGTAAACTTAATTGTCATTAATAAGAAATAATCAGTAAACTCTGGTATATTTATGCAATGCACTAGTATAAAACATGTAGAAAGAATGAACCAGTGCTATATCTACTAACGTGGATAATCTAACAAATGGTTAAGCAAACACTTATTCTTCACACATTGAAGAGTGTATAGAATTTAAATAGTTCAAAAGATATAAAATAACAAATTTTTAGGAGCATATATGTTATAAAATTAAAAAGAAATGCACTGGAATGATAAACACTGAAATTTCAAGATAGTGGTGAACCAGAGGGAGATGTAATTGAGAAGTGCACATGGGCTTCAAATGCTTTGTTAATGTTTTATTTTTTAGGTTGGTGGTTGTTTCACAGGTGTGCCTAACATTATTGTTTGTACCTTTTGATATGTCTGAAATATTTAATAATAAATTAATTTTTAAAGTAAATCTCCCATCCACCTCCTTCCTCAGCCATCCACTTTCCTCTCTATTAGCTAACAGTTTATCTCTTTTACTATTTGTTTTTTTCAGAGAACCACTTCTTGCATTTATATTTATTACTTTTATCATTTTTCTGTTTTTTGATTCTTTAGTTTCTGCTTTTGTATTTGCTAATTCCTTCTGCTCTCTAGGCTTATATGCTGTTCTTTAATTTCTATGGTGATACTTAAGTTACTTATATTCTTATTTATTACTGTATATTTATGTCTACCAACTCTTCCATAAGCTCTGCTTTAACTGTAACTAGTATACCATGTAGTGCGTTTATTATTGGTATTTTTTTACATAGTCTCGTTTTCTTATCTTTGATTTTCTTTTTGACCTAAGTGTAGTGTGGGGTAGATTTAAAAAAATAATAATATTGGGGGAATTCCCTGGCAGTCCAGTGGTTAGAACTCCAGGCTTTCACTGATGAAGGTGCGGGTTCAATCCCTGGTGGGGAAACTAAGATCCCACAAGAGGCATGGCCTAATAATAGTAATAATAAACTATTATTTAGAGCAGCTTTAGTTTTATGGGAAATTGAGCAGATAGTACAGAGTTCCTATCTATATATCCCATTTTTTCTATCAAGGATTCCCCTATTATTATTATTTTGCGTTATTTAGGGGGGTACATTTATTTTATCTATTTATTTATTTATTTTTTGGCCGCACTGCGCTGCTCTTAGTTTTCTGACCAGGGGTTGAACTTGGGCTGCCACAGCAGTGAAAGTGCCAATTCCTAACCACTGGACTGCCAGGGAATTCCCAGGATGGTACATTTATTACAATTGATGAGACAGTATTTTTTTTTTTTTCTGTACGCGGGCCTCTCACTGTTGTGGCCTCTCCCGTTGCGGAGCACAGGCTCCGGACGCGCACGCTCAGTGGCCATGGCTCACGGGCCCAGCCGCGTGGGATCTTCCCGGATCGCGGCACGAACCCGTATCCCCTGCATCGCCAGGCAGATTCTCAACCACTGCGCCACCAGGGAAGCCCCGATACATTATTATTAATTAAAGTCCATATATTACATTAGGCTTCACTCTTTGTGTTGCACATACATACCATGTGTGTATTTGAATTTATAGACTATCTCTGAAATAATTATGCAAGAAACTGATCGTTATTTTTGCCTCCAGGGACGGGAGCTTGATGGCTAAGGTCCAGAAATAGAATTTATTTCCATGTACATGTATTACCTAATAAAAAATAAAACTTTTTAAGATGAATAAGAATTGAGTACAAAAAACGTGTGTAAACTCTTTCGAGAACTTTTGTTGCATAGAACAAAGAAATGAGGTATTCTTTCATGTGTTTGTTGGCAATCTGTATATCTTCTTTGGAGAAATGTCTATTTAGGTCTTCTGCCCATTTTTGGATTGGGTTTTTTTTTTTTTTTTTTTGAGCTGCATGAGCTGCTTGTATATTTTGGAGATTAATCCTTTGTCAGTTGCTTCATTTGCAAATATTTTCTTCCATTCTGAGGGTTGTCTTCTCGTCTTGTTTATGGTTTCCTTTGCTGTGCAAAAGCTTTGAAGTTTCATTAGGTCCCATTTGTTTGTTTTTGTTTTTATTTCCATTTCTCTAGGAGGTGGGTCAAAAAGGATCTTGCTGTGATTTATGTCATAGAGTGTTCTGCCTATGTTTTCCTCTAAGAGTTTTATAGTGTCTGGCCTTACATTTAGGTCTTTAATCCATTTTGAGTTTATTTTTGTGTATGGTATTAGGGAGTGTTGAAAGAATGCTCAACATCATTAATCATTAGAGAAATGCAAATCAAAACTACAATGAGATATCATCTCACACCGGTCAGAATGGCCATCATCAAAAAATCTACAAACAATAAATGCTGGAGAGGGTGTGGAGAAAAGGGAACCCTCTTGCACTGTTGGTGGAATGTAAATTGATACAGCCACTATGGAGAATAGTATGGAGGTTCCTTAAAAAACTAAAAATAGATCTACCATATGACCCAGCAATCCCACTACTGGGCATATACCCTGAGAAAACCATAATTCAAAAAGAGTCATGTACCAAAATGTTCATTGCAGCTGTATTTACAATAGCCAGGACATGGAAGCAACTTAAGTGTCCATCAACAGATGAACGGATAAAGAAGACGTGGCACATATATACAATGGAATATTACTCAGCCATAAAAAGAAACGAAATTGAGTTATTTGTAGTTAGGTGGATGGACCTAGAATCTGTCATACAGAGTGAAGTGAGTCAGAAAGATAAAAACGAATACCGTATGCTAACACATATATATGTAATTTTTAAAAAAAAAATGGTCATGAAGAACCCAGGGGCAAGACGGGAATAAAGACACAGGCCTACTAGAGAATGGACTTGAGGATATGGGGAGGGGGAAAGGTAAGCTGTGACAAAGTGAGAGAGTGGCATGGACATATATACACTACCAAACGTAAAACAGATAAGCTAGTGGGAAGCAGCCGCATAGCACAGGGAGATCAGCTCGGTGCTTTGTGGCCACCTAGAGGGTTGGGATAGGGAGGGTGGGAGGGAGGGAGACGCAAGAGGAAAGAGATATGGGGACGTATGTATATGTATAACTGATTCACTTTGTTATAAAGCAGAAACTAACACACCATTGTAAAACAATTATACTCCAATAAAGATGTTTTAAAAAAAAGAAAGAAGTGAGGTAATTGTTGGAGGGGAAACGGAATCAAAGAGTATTTTTAAGATGGAGGATAATAGAGCATGTAGACTGCTGGGAATAAAGCAATGGAGAAACAGTGATGATGAATAAAGAGGGGGAATATTTCAAGAAGCAATGTATTAAGTGGAGGGAGGGATGGTATCTGGTAGACAAGTAGAAAGTCACCTTTGCTAAAAAGAACACCTGCTGCCTGGTAACCAGGGGCAAGAAGGAGCCCATGGGTACACAGCAGATGGGAGTAATGATTTAGTATGTGGAAATAAGGAAGTTCCTTTTTGATGGTTTCTATTGTCTCTGTGCAATCATCAGCTACGAATGAGAGGGCAGAAAGATGTAGAGGAGGTCAAGAAAGAGAGATGTATTAGCCAGACTTCTGGGAGAGCTCAGAATCCCTGATTGGCTACCCATCACCTCTCACAGTGTGTAGAGCCCCAAATTCACTTCTCCTTGCTCACTCTTTCACCTCGTCCCACTCTGATGATTCAGCGATTCCCATCTAGATATGGCTCCCTTAATCCAGAGGTATTTCACATCTCTGTGCCCTTGCTTACATGTTTTCCTCTACTTTGAATATGGCTCCCTCAATATGGCTTTCAAAAACCTACATACAGTTACAATAGTATCCAAAAGAATGAAATACCTAAAGAATGAGCTTAACCAATGAGGTGAATAGCTTATACACGGAAAACTACAAAATATTGCTAAAAAAGTTAAAGAAGTCTTAAATAAATGGGAAGACATTCCATGTTCATGAATTGGAAGACTTAATATTGTTAAGATGACAGTATTATCCAAAGCAATCTACAAATTCAATGCAATCCCTATCAAAAGTCTAACAGCCTTTATTTTTTTCCTGAAATGGAAAATCTGCTCCTCAAATTCATATGGGCCACATATGGTCAAGGGGCCACAAATAGCCAAAACAGTCTTGAAAAAAAGAACAAATTTGGAGGATACACACTTCCTTATTTCAAAACTTACTACAAAACTACATTAATTAAAACTGTGGCAATGGCATAAAGATAAACATATAGACCAATGGAATAGAAGTGAGTCAGAAATAAAAAGATTCTCAACGTCACTAATTATTAAAGAAATGCAAATCAAAACTACTATGAGGTACTACCTCACACTGGTCAGAACGGCCATGATTAAAAAGTCTACAGGCAACATATGTATATGTATAACTGATTCACTTTGTTATAAAGCAGAAACTAACACACCATTGTAAAGCAATTATACCCCAATAAAGATGTTAAAAAAAAAAAAGGCTACAAATAACAAATGTTGGAGAGGGTGTGGAGATAAGGGAACCCTCTTACACTGTTTGTGGGAATGTAAATTGGTGCAGCCGCTATAGAAAACAGTATGGAGTTTCCTCAAAAAACTAAAAATAGAGTTGCCATATGATCCAGCAATCCCACTCCTGGGCATATACCCAGACAAAACTATAATGCAAAAAGATGCATGCACCCCTATGTTCATAGCAGCACTATTTACAATAGCCAAGACATGGAAACAACCTGAATGTCCATCGACCAATAAATGGATAGGGCTTCCCTGGTGGCGCAGTGGTTGGGAGTCTGCCTGCCGGTGCGGGGGACACGGGTTCGTGCCTCGGTCCGGGAGGATCCCGCATGCCGCGGAGCGGCTGGGCCCGTGAGCCATGGCCGCTGAGCCTGTGCGTCCGGAGCCTGTGCTCCGCGATGGGAGAGGCCACAACAGTGAGAGGCCCGCATACCGCAAAAAAAATAAATAAATAAATAAAAAATAAATGGATAAAGAAGATGTGGTACATATATACAATGGAATATTACTCAGCCATAAAAAAGAATGAATTATGCCATTTGCAGCAACATGGATGGACTTAAGAGATTATCATACTAAGTGAGGTAAGTCAGAAAGAGAAAAATATCATATGATATCACTTATATGTGGAATCTAAAATACAACACAAATCAACATATCTACAAAACAAAAACAGACTCACTGATATAGAGAAAAGACTTGTGGTTGCCAAGGGGGAGGTAGGGGAGGAAAGGATTGGGAGTTTGGGATTAGCAGAGGCAAACTTGTATTTTTTAATTTTTTTAAATAATGTACTTTTTTTTGGCCATGCCACACAGCTTGTGGGATCTTAGTTCCCCAACTAGGGATTGAACCCGGGCCATCGGCAGTGAGATTGCGGAGTCCTAACCACTAGACCATGAGGGAATTCCCAAACTTTTATATATAGTATGGATAAACAACAAGGTCCTACTGTATAGCATGAGGAACTATATTCAATATGCTGTGACAAACCATAATGGAAAAGCATATGAAAAAGAATATAAGTATGTATAACTGAGTTCCTTTGCTGTGCAGCAGAAATTAACACAACATTGTTAATCAGCTATACTTCAATAAAATTTTTAAGATGAGTCAGAAATAAACCTTTACATATATGGTAAATTGATTTTCAACAAGGGTACCAAGGCCATTCAATGGAGGAAAGAATAATCTCTGCAATAAATGGTGCTGGGATAACTGGATGTCTATATGAAAAAAAATGAAATTGGACCCTTAACTCATACCATATACAAAAATGAACTCAAAATGGATCAAGAACCTGAATATAAAAACTGAAACCATAAAAGTCTTAGAAGAAAACGTATCAGTAAATCTGTATTACCTGGGATTTGACAATGGGTTCTTAGACAGGACACAAAAAACTTGAGCAGAAGAAAAAATAAATAGGACTTAATCAAAATTAAAAACTTTTGTGCATCAAATGACACTATCAACAGACTGAAAAGACAATCTATAAAATGTGAGAAAATATTTGCAAATTATATGTATAATAATGGTCTATTCTTCAGAATATATAACAAAATCTACAACTCAACAACAAAAAGACAAACCACCCAGTGAAAAAATGGGCAGAGAACTTGAACAGACATTTCTCCAAAGAAGTTCAAATGACCAATACATACATGAAAAGTTGCTCAGCATCTTAAGTCATTAGGGAAAGACAACTCAAAACCACAGTAAGCTACTTCACACCCATTAGAATGGCTACAGTTTTTTTGTTTTTAAATCAGAGTTGGTGAGGATGTAGAGAAGTTGGAACCCTTGTACATGAGGAATATATACTGGTACAGTCACTGTGGAAAGCAGTGTGGCAGTTTCTGAAAAAAAATATAGAATTACCATATGACAGAGAATTACCATATTACCACTGCTAGGCATATTCCAAAAGATCCGAAAAAAGTACTCAAATACTTGCACATGAATGCTCATAGCAGCACTGTTCACAATGGCCAAAAGGTGGAAAGAAGCCAAATATCCATCCATGAATAAATGGATAAACAAAATGTGGTGTATATATACTTCCTGCACCACACAGTTCCCTGACTCCTCAGATTTGATATTTTTTTATCTGTACTTTGGAGTATATTCAACAGATTAAGGTCTAGTGCCCAACTAGCTTTTGCCATTTCTTCATAGGTGAGTGTCCCCCTTCTAGCCTATGAGCTTCTTCCAAACTAGTGATAATACCCTGTTCCTGGCACACACTAAATACTCAAAAATGTTTATTGAATGAATTGATTTCTTTTTCACTATTTCAAATCAGATATCAAATTATGTATTATGCATGTTTTATATATCAAATGCTTGGATTGTACTATTCTTTTTCTTTCATTTCTGTCTCTTTTGCTCATCAGATTAGAAACTCCCCCGGAACAGTGCTCTGTAAACAGCCCATAGTAGCTGTTGCTGTTTTACCAGCTACAGTGTCTTTCCTTCTTTGATTTTCACCACCCTGCAGTGAAAAGAGCCATTTGAAGAAAAACAAGAATTGCCTCTAATGTGAAAAGCAACTTACGCAAATCTGAACACTTGCCAGGGGCAACGTGACAAAAAGGCAGAGATGGTGGGAGAGAGCTAAGCAGCCCACAATAAGTCCATGCTGCATTCGTTTGATAACAGATGAGCTCTTTTCCAAGGTGACTGACATGCACATCAGTACACAGAGCCGGAGGAGGGTTGGAGTGAACTGCCAAGCATTTCAGCCTCTCCAGAGAGCAAGTACATCAAGAACAACTGAGTTGGGAGTCTGGCAAACTGCCAACTGCACGACACCCGTCCACCAGTGGGAACACAAAGGGCCTTCATTTTCCTCTCTCTCTGAGCACACTGATTAAAAGTAACAGCTGTCCCCTTCATCCATGAGACTTTATTATGATAATTCCCTACAAGCCGAGGGCTTGTTGTGAAACTTCCACATCATTCTTCAGAATGTAGTCTGGAGATTACCTAAAGATTTGAGAAGCATAAATTGTAACTATTATCTACACAAACTATCTCGAAATAAGCACACCCATTAGTGCCAGTTGTTCAGAAAGTTTCAATGACCCTAGCTATTTTCCAACTCTTTTCCAACCTCATAAAGGCATAACACTCTGGGATCCTGTCTATTTTATTTTATTTTATTTTATTTTATTTTATTTTATTTATTTGGCTGTGTTGGGTCTTCGTTGCTGTGCGCAGGCTTTCTCTAGTTGCAGTGAGCGGGGACTACTCTTTGTTGCGGTGCACGGGCTTCTCAATGCGGTGGCTTCTCTTGTTGCGGAGCACAGGCTTTAAGCGTGCAGGCTTTAGTGGTTGTGGTGTGCAGGCTCAGTAGTTGTGGCTTGCGGGCTCTAGAGCACAGGCTCTGTAGTTGTGGTGCACGGGCTTAGTTGCTCTGTGGCATGTGGGATCTTCTCAGACCAGGGCTCGAACCCGTGTTCCCTGCATTGGCAGGCGGATTCTTAACCACCGAGTCGGTGGTAATTTTTAAAAAAGGTCATTCACCACTGATAGTTTCAGAAACACTGGTCTGGAGGAATTTAACCTCTGATAAAACTTCAGCTTTACCTCGCTTCAGGAGAGAGCTAGGGAAAATGCATTCCTCAGTCTCTCTTTCCTCCCACACTCTGACCTCTGTTTCTCCCTTGGGCCAAACCCACTTAGAAGCCAGACGGCAGAAAGGCCCAGGTGATACAGTGTACAGCCAACCAGGTCATGGAGCAGGGCAGAGAAGGACAGGAAATGGATCTGGTGGAGCAAACAGAGAATTAGCTGTGCTCTGGGCTGTGACACTCATTCGCTGTGTGATCTTGGGAGAGTTACTTAGTCTCAGTGATCTTCAGTTACCCCCATCCCATAAAATGGGGATCCTTAGACCACCATCCACTTATTCCACCACTCTTCATTAACTTGCTTAAGCCAGAGACCTGGCAGTCATTCAGGTCTCATCCAGTCAGTCCTGAGCATCTCACCTCCATAGTGACATTCACACGTGGCCCCTCCTCTCCGTCCTTACTGCCCTCCCTGAGCTGAGCTCCTCTGCCTTTGTCCGTTGTACTGCAGCAGCCTTCTGACTGGTCTTGCTCTCCTCCAATGCATCCTCCAGAATGACACCTGAGGGATCTTTTATTTTTTTTTTAAGATTTTTTTTTTGATGTGAACCATTTTTAAAGTCTTTATTGAATTTGTTACAATATTGCTTTCTTTTTTTTTTACATTTTGGTTTTTTGGTCCCCTAAGGCATGTGGGATCTTAGCTACCCAAACAGGGAACGAACCCACACCCCCTGTATTGGAAGGCGAAGTCTTAAGCACTGGACCGCCAGGGAAGTCCCCTGAGGGATCTTTTAAAATACAGATTTGGCCAACTAAGTTCCTAGCTTAAGTACAGAATTTGAGAGTGAGCATTTAAAACTACTTAAGTGTTTACAATGCTCGAGTGCTTTCGTTTTGTTTTGGTTTTGGTCCTCAGGTTATAAATGTTTTCTGATGCTTCTAATCACGCTCTTTTCCTCTGTTTGAAATGCCCTTGCCCCTTCTTTGCCAGCTAACTCCCGATTCACTTTTTAGAACTTGGGGAAATTTGTCTGACCACCACACCCACTACAAGCAGGGGGCTCCTAAATGCTCTTACTGTACACTTTATTACATCATTTATTCCTGCATTGTAATTAAACTTCCTTTTAGAAACTGCAAACCCCGTGAAGGAAGGAACTACACAATTTTTATGGTTGTATTTCCTTGTCTAATAGTACCTGAACACAATTAGTACCATATATATATATATATACACACACACACACATATATATATACCCTCTATATATAGTTGAATGAGTTGTTGAATAAATGCGAATTGGGATGGTCAGCTAAGTCTTTATGGAAATGGAATTTGAGCTAAATGGTTTCTGAAGGATAGGTAAAATTGAGATGGCCAAAGAGGAGGGGAGAGAGTTTCTGGTTGGTTTAACAAATTGAGCAGAGGCAGAAAGACCAGTGTGATTAGTGAGTAGATGAGTTTGAATGTAGGAGCTAAAGATGGGAGAGGTCAGTTGAGGTCCAATGGAGGTTTGCCGTGAATTCCACACTGGAATTTGTTTTGTAAACTGGGAGTGAACTGAGGAGTTGAGGTTGAGCCTTGATGTTTTTGAAAGAAGAATGAAATTATATCATAATGTGTCAGGAAGATTACTCTTCCTGGGATGTTTACAATTATTGAAATAAAAGACTAGATTATGTATGACTGATTCACTTTGTTATAAAGCAGAAACTAACACACCATTGTAAAGCAATTATACCCCAATAAAGATGTTAAAAAAAAAAAAAAAAAAAAGACTAGAAGCAAAATGGTCATTAAGAAAATTCTTAAAATAATTCGTGTGAGGGGGTTAAAAGTCTGGATTTGTATTGTTTGCAGTGGATATGGAAAGGAAACGAATGAAAAGAGACATTAAAAAGAAAGAAGTTATAGGGACTTCCATGGTGGTCCAGTGGTTAAGAATTGATCCTGCAATGCAGGGGACGGGGGTTTGATCCCTGGTCAGGGAACTAAGATGCCATATGTCATGGGGTAACTAAGCCCGCGTGCCACAGCTACAGAGCCCATGAGCTCTGGAGCCTGCGCACCGCAAAGAAGAGCCTCACGCTGCAACAAAAATCCCACGTGCCTCAACTAGGACCCGACACAGCCAAAAAATAAATAAATAAATAATTATAAAAATTTGTTAAAATAATGGTCCTTAATGAGTAGCATAAATGCATGGAACTCAATGTTTACTGATTATTCGACACTAAAATTCTGGTCAGTACTAACGACAGAAATAAAGAGGGTACAAAACAATGAGTTAATAAATTCAGCTGTTTTAATAAAGTTTATTAAACTTAAAAAGCCATGTCGAAAATTTAAATCTCAGGCAAAGGTTTTACATTTTGGACTCCGAGGCCCTGTTACAATATCTACTGCCACCTGCTGGCAGAGGAGAAGTGACTATACTCTCCTAATTGCAAACCTACCAACTTAAGCCACGGTTAACGTTATACAGTCATCGGAATGTCAAGCAGCTAGATGGTAATAGGGGTTTCTATTCTTTATTGTATACTCTAATTGCTGTATCACTACCAGATCTAGGGACCCTGGGAAGCTCCTAGTGGCTGATCAAGCTTGGTGTCTTATCCCATTTTAATTTTACCCCTATTACTGAATGGTTGTAGGATTTCCTTAGTTGTTTATTTTTTAAATTAATTTTTATTGGAGTATAGTTGATTTGCAATGTCGTGTTTAGGATTTACTTAGGTTTACAGTTTCCTCACTTCTAAGATTTGAAATGGTGAAGCTTTTCTGGTTGCTTTTACAAGGTTATTAAAAGAAAGAATGGAGAAAAAACATGTTGAAAGGTAAAGATACTCTTGTTTGTACCAGGCATAAGTTTTGTTCTACAAATTGAGTTTTTTTAAATTTTTGTTCAATACCATAACATGTTTATTTTCGCCATGTTGTAGTAATATGTTTTAAAATGTAGTAGAGTGATACTACATTTAAATGAATATTGATATGTTAGTGTTGATAATACTGGAACCATACACGTATCCTTAAAATAGTCATGCCCTTTGATCCAAAACTTTTCATTTTGGAAACTTAAGAAAGTAATCACAAAACGGTGAAATAGCTTTATTTACAAAATTTGTATTGCATCATTTGTAATAAAAAGAAATTGGAAATAATGTAAATGTTTAATAAAATGGTAACTGTAAACAGTGCTATAATCATAAAACAAAATATTTTACAGCCATCAAAATGATACTCATAAATAACTTAGAATCACATGGGAAAATTATTTTATTTGGAAAAATGCATAAGTGTTGTGATTGCAAATATTGTATATAAAACAAAATAAAATTTTAAGAATTCATGCATATAAAAAACTAGAAAGCAATATACCAAGGGTCAGAATTATTTGACTATGAATATCATTTTCTTTTCTTTTTTTTATTGTGTTAAAATACACATAACTTTTTTTTTTTTTGGCTGCGTCAGGTTGTTGAGGCATGTGGGATCTTTCGTTACAGTGCTCAGCTTTCTCTCTAATTGTGGCATGCGGGTTTTCTCTCTCTAGTTGTGGTGCGAGGGCTCCAGGACATGGGGGTTCTGTTGTTGCTGCACGTGGGCTCCCTCTTTGAGGCACATGAGCTCAGTAGTTGTGGCACGCGGGCTTAGTTGCCCCGAGGCAGGTGGGATCTTAGTTCCCCTACAAGGGATGGAACCCTTGTCCCCTGCATTGTAACGCAGATTCTTTACCACTGGACCACTAGGGAAGTCTCAAAATACACATAACATTTTTTTAAATTATTATTATATTCTAATCCACCATTCTCCGTGGTGAATTACTAAAATCCCATATGGGTGCCTAACAAATATTACGTATTCAATAAGTATTCGTTTCTTTCTTCTACCTAACCACTCCTGGGAACGGCGAGAGATTATGTGTATCGCTTTATATTTTTATTCTTACTAATTTATGGAATATATTCATCTTTTCATTATTTTATATTCCCAAATGAGACCATGTATTCTGAATCTGTGTCAGAATATTAGCCATGAATCCATAAGAATGTAAATAGGTGTGGCTGACTGACTGAGGCAAGAGTCATGGTGAGGTGCAGCATCTTAGCATGATCATTGTCTAGGTACTTGATCTGCAATTAGGAGCTTGTCTTTGACCCCATAGGATTAGAAACTCTTGTTAACTGGTTTCCTCAGGAGTGATCAGAATAGAGCCATTTTAATCACACTCACAGGGGACTTCCCTGATGGCCCAGTGGTTAAGAATCCTCCTGCCAATGCAGGGGACACGGGTTCAACCTCACATGCCATGGAGCAACTAAGCCCGTGCACCACAACTACTGAGCCTGTGCTCTAGAGCCTGAGAGCCACAACTACTGAGCCCGTGTGCTGCAACTACTGAAGCCCGCGCACCTAGAGCCTGCGCTCTGCAACAAGAGAAGCCACAGCAATGAGAAGCCCACGCACCACAACAAAGAGTAGCCCCTGCTTGCCGCAACTAGAGAAAGCCCTCACGCAGCAACGAAGACCCAACGCAGATAAAAAAATAAATTAAAAATTTTTTTTAATTTAAGTTAAAAAAATCACACAAATAAACTTACAAACAAATTTTGATTTTTTAATTTTCATTGAAAAACCAGAACATACGTTAACTCACTGTTATAGACCTTATGGAATCACAGTTGTAGGGGTGATTAATGGACTCAGGAAACTACAAAGCCCAGTGTGGATGAGTTAGCTCCAAATTTCCTTTCCCTCTGTTGGGATATATCTAATAAGGGAGATGACAACTATAGTAAAAAAAGATGATTGCTTCTTCTTTTTTTTTTTTTTTTTTTTGATCATGCTGTGTGGCTTTCGGGATCTTAGTTCCTCAATCAGGGATCGAACCCATGCCCTGTGCAGTGGAATCACAGAGTCCTAACCACTGGACCACCAGGGAATTCCCATGATTGCTTCTTCTTATACTGAGAATCCAAAACACATTCCTCATTCCCCTAAAACCATGAATTTTAGGAAAGCTGGCATCAGTTCTAGCCTGAGAGAACAAATCTTGTTTGGCCTAATTTCCTTTCATGGCTACTACATTCTTTTTTTTTTTTTTTTTTTTGGCTACTACATTCTTCATGCTAGTGATTGATTTAGGGAGAAGCATGTGGTTCCACTTAGGCCAATGAGACATTCGGGGAAGTTGACTAAGTGGGCCTCCAGAAGAGACTTCTTAGCTGTTAAATCTAAACTTATAAAACTCTTAGAAGAAAACATGGGGGGAAAGCTTCATGATATTGAATTTGGTAATAATTTCTAGGATAAAACACCAAAGCAGAAGCAACAAAAGAAAAAAAACAGATAAATTGGACTATCAAAATTTTAAAAATAAAATAAAATAAAATAAATAAATAAAAATTTAAAATTTCTGTGTATCAATATATCCGATAGGGAGTTAATAACCAGAATATACAAGGAACTACATATAATTCAAGAACAACAACAAAACCACAATTTAAAAATAAGCAGGGCTTCCCTGGTGGCACAGTGGTTAAGAATCCGCCTGCCAATGCAGGGGACAGATGTTTGAGCCCTGGTCTGGGAAGATCCCACATGCTGTGGAGCAACTAAGCCCGTGCACCACAACTACTGAGTCTGTGCTCTAGAGCCCGCGAGCCACAACTATTAAAGCCCTCACGCCTAGAGCCCATGCTCCACAACAAGAGAAGCCACCGCAATGAGAAGCCCGCGCACTGCAACAAAGAGTAGCCCACGCTCGCCTCAGCTAGAGAAAGCCCACGAGCAGCAACGAAGACCCAATGCAGCGAAAAATAAATAACTAAAATAAATAAATTAAAAAAAAATAAGAATTGGCAAGAGGCACATGAAAAGATGCTCACCATGGGCTTCCCTGTTGGCAAAGTGGTTAAGAATCCGCCTGCAAATGCAGGGTACACGGGTTCAAGCCCTGGTCCGAGAAGATCCCATGTGCCGCGGAGCAACTAAGCCCGTGCGCCACAGCTACTGAGCCTGCGCTCTAGAGCCCATGAGCCACAACTACTGAGTCCGCGTGCCACAACTACTGAAGCCCGTGCACCTAGAGCCCATGCTCCACAACAAGAGAAGCCACAACAATGAGAAGCCTCACATCTCAATGAAGAGTAGCCCCCGCTCACCGCAACTAAAGAAAGCCCACCCGCAGCAACGAAGACCCAACACAGCCATAAATAAATAAATAATAAAATAAAAATTTAAAAAAAAGATGCTCAACATTGTTAATTATCAGAGAAATGCAAATCAAAACCACAATGAGATAACACCTCATACCTGTCAGAATGGCTATCATCAAAAAGACCACAATGGTGATCCAGTGGTTAAGACTCTGTGCTTCCATTGCAGGGGGCATGGGTTCCATCCCTGGTCAGGGAACTAAGATCCCACATGCCACATGGCATGGCCAATAAAGAATTACATAATAAAAAATAATTTAAAATAAAATAACTTAGAAAAAAAAAGACCATAGGTAACAAATGTTGGTGGGGATGTGGAGAAAAGGGAACCCTCATACACTGTTGGTGGGAATGTAAATTGGTGCAGCCACTGTGGAAAACAACCTGGAGGTGCCTCAAAAAACTAAAAATAGAACTACCATATGATCCAGCAATTGCACTCTTGGATATACATCTGACGAAAATGAAAACACTAATTCAAAAAGATATGTGCACCCCAATGTTCGTAGCAGCATTACCTAAAATAGCCAAGATGTGGAAGCAACTTAAGCGTCCATCAACAGATTAATGGATAAAGAAGAATGTGACATATATATATATATATATATATATATATACACACACACACACACACACACACACAATGGACTACTACTCAGCCATAAAAAAGAATGAAATTTTGCCATTTGCAACAACATGGATGGACTTGAAGGGTATTATTCTTAGTGAAATAAGTCAGATAGAGATATGATACCACTTATAAGTGGAATCTAAAAAATAAAACAGGGCTTCCATGGTGGCGCAGTGATTAAGAATCTGCCTGCCAATGCAAGGGACACAGGTTCGAGCCCTAGTCTGGGAAGATCCCACATGCCGCGGAGCAACTAAGTCCGTGCACCACAACTGCTGAGTCTGAGCTCTAGAGCCTGCAAGCCACAGCTACTGAGCCCACATGCCACAGCTACTGAAGCCTGCGCACCTAGAGTCCGTGCTCCGCAACAAGAGAAGCCACGACAATGAGAAGCCTGCGCACCCTAATGAAGACTAGCCCCTGCTCGCCACAACTAGAGAAAGTCCGCGCGCAACAAAGACCCAACGCAGCCAAAATTAAATAAACAAACAAATAAATAAATAAATTTATATATAAAAAAATAAAGATAAAACAAACTAGTGCGTATAACAACAACAAAAAGGACACACATATAGGAGAATAATCTAGTGGGAAGAGGGGAAGGGCAATATAGGGGTAGGGGATCAAGAAGTCCAAACTACTACGTATAAAATAAATAAGCTACAAGGATATATTGTACAGTATAGGGAATATAGCCAATATTTTATAATAACTAAATGGAGTATAGCCTGTAAAAATTATAACTGTTGTATACCTGAAAGTTTTTGTTGTTCTTGTTAAATTTATTTATTTATTTATGCTGTGTTGGGTCTTTGTTGCTGCATGTGGACTTTCTCTAGTTGTGGCAAGCGGGGGCTACTCTTTGTTGTGGAGTGCAGACTTATTGCGGTGGCTTCTCTTGTTGCAGAGCACGGGTTCTAGGCGCACGGGCTTTGGTAGTTGTGGCTCGCGGGCTCTAGAGCACAGGCTCTGTAGTTGTGGTGCACAGGCTTAGTTGCTCCGCCACATGTGGGATCCTCCCGGACCAGGGCTTGAACCCGTGTCCCCTGCATTGGCAGGCGGGTTCTTAACCACTGCACCACCAGGAAAGCCTCCTGAAACTTATATAATGTTGTACAGCAGCTATATCTCAATTTTAAAAATATTTTTTAAAAAACAAAACAAAACAAAAAATGGGGAAAGGGATTTAGGCATTTCTCTGAAGACACTATGGCCAATAAGCACATGCAAAAGATGCTCAATACCACTAATCATCAGAGAAATGCAAATTGAAATCACAGTGAGATATCACCTCACATTCATTAGGATGGATAGTGTAAAAAAGAAGAAAGAACAGAGTTGGTAAGGATGTAGAAAGACTGGAACCATTGTACACTGTAGGAATGAAAATGTTGTGGAGGCTATGGAAAACAGTATTGTGGGTCCTATTTAATTTAACACATTAAATATAGAACCACTATATGATCCAGCAAATCCACTTCCAAAAAGACTGAAAGCAGGGACTCGAATATAAATTTATACACTCATGTTCATAGCAGGATTATTACAATAGCCAAAACATAGAAGCAACATAAATGTTCGTTAACAGAGAGATGACTGGATAAACAAATATCCATGCAGTAGAATATTATTCAGCCTTAAAAAAAGAAGGAAATTCTGACACATGCTACAATGTGGATGAATCTTGAGGACGTTATACTAAGCCCATTACAAAAGTACAAGTGGTGTATGATTACACTTATATGTGGTACCTAGAATAGTAAAATTCACAGAGACAGAAAGTAGAATGGTGGTTGCCAGGGACTCGGGGGAGTGGGGAGCAAGGAGTTATTGTTTAATGGGTACAGAGTTTCAGTTTTGCAAGATGAAAAAGTTCTGGAGATGAATGGTAATGATGGTTTCACAAAATGTGAGTGTACTTCAGAAAAGTGGTTAAGATGGTGAATTTTATGTTATATATATTTTGCCACAATTTTTAAAAAGAGAGAGACTCAAGAATGAAACAGTTCCTTCCTAACCCCAGTTTTTAATGTGGAGTGATGCCTGGAGCTGCTGGAGTTTCAGTAACCATCTTGCAACCATGAGGGGACAACACAATACTCCGAGGGGAGCAGAGCATAAAGACAGAAACTGGGCTCTTGATGATAGGAGTAAGTCCCTGAATTAATGATCCTTGGTACAGCTATTCTTCCAGACTTCCTGTTTTATAAGACGCTACAGTATCCTTTTTGTTTAAGTCCTTCTGAGTTAGGTTTTCTTTTATTTGAAACTGAAACATCTTAACATGTAATAACATTGTTGTCAGTCGGTTAGCACACCATATTCCCCAGGCAGGGCTAGGTCCACAATGACCAATTTTTCTCTAACTTTCCTTATCTAAAACCTTCATGAAGTATTAAAAACTTATATTACTACAATATCACCTCATGACCCACTACAAGATTTCTAGCTTTAAGGTGACAGAATTCCAGGTCAATAGTTTCCCGCAGCCCCCTATGGCTATTCCCTGAAGATGTCTGCAAGAAAAAAAAGTACCTCTCTGTTACCATATACGTGCAATTCCGTTATGTGAATGTTGTGATCATTGTGCTTTCTTATATTAAGATAGTATTACACTGTAGGGATGAAGCTACATTCTTGCAGGTCTCCCAGGAAGGGTGAGGTCATTTCTGATGTCAGATACTGAAGGAAGAAGTCTGTTTTTCAGTCAGAAGCTTGAAGCAAAGAGGGCAGTCCAAGATAAATAGTTAATGTGGTTTTGCTGAATGAAGGGTCAAATGTCTAGAAACCAAAGGACACCATCAAGAAAGTGGAAGGGCAGCCTACAGAATGGGAGAAAGTAATCTGCAAATCATATATCTGATATGGGTCTATTATCCAGAATATATAAAGAACTTTTAAAGCTCAACAACAACAAAAACAAACAGTTCAATTAAAATGTGAGCAAAAGACTTCAAAGACATTTCTTTGGAGATCTGCAAGTGGTCAACAGGCACATGAAAACATACTCAACGTCACTGATTCTTAAGAATTGCAAATAAAACGACAACGAAATACCACTTCGTACTCAATAATATGTCTATAATCAAAAAAACAAAAATAAGTGTAAGTTGAAGTGAGGCTGTGGAGAAATTAGAACCTTTATATTTTGCTGGGAAGAATATAAAATGGTGCATCTACTGTGGAAAACAGTTTGGCAATTCCTCGAAAAGTTAAACACTGAATTACCATATGACCCAGAAATTCCATTCCTGGGTATATACCCAAAGAAATGAAAACAGAGACTCAAATACTTGTGTACACATGATCATAGCAGCCCTGTTTACAATAGCTCAAAAGTGGAAACAATCCAAATATCTATCAATTGATGTATTGATAAACAAATTATGGGGAGTTCCCTGGTGGTCTAGTAGTTAGGATTCAGTGCTTTCACTGCCATGGCCTGGGTTCAATCCCTGGTCAGGGAACTGAGATCCCACAAGCTGCACAGCATGGCCAAAAAAAAAATTATGGTCTATATATACAAGGGAATATGACTCAGCCATAAAAAGGAATGAAATACTACTATATGCCACAACATGAATGAATCTTGACAACGTTATGCTAAGTGAAAGAAGCCACATACAGAAGACCTCACATGATTGCATTTATATTAACTATGCAGAGTAGGTAAATCCACTGAGTTAGAAAGCAGACTGGTAGTTGCCAAGGACTGAGGGGAGGGGGGAAAGGGGAATGACCGTTTAACGGGTACAGAGTGTTTTCTGGATTTCTTGCTTTTTTTGGCCACATCACGTGGCTTGTGGGATCTTAGTTCCCCGAACAGGGATCGAACCTGTGCCCCCTGCAGTGGAAGAGAGGGGTCCTAACCACTGGACCACGAGGGAATTCTTGGGTACAGAGTTTTTTGAGGTGTGATGAAAATGTTTTGGAACTAGATAGGGGATGATGAAAATGTTTTGGGGTGATGAAAATGTAGTGGTTGTACAACATTGTAAATGAACTAAAAGTCACTGAATTGTTCACTTTAAAATGATTAATTTTATGTTATTTGAATTTTACCTCAAAAAATAAAGTAATAAAATAAATAAAACCAAGATGCCTAGGAAGCTACTTCTGGGTATTAAATGAAGATGACTTCTTCCATGGAGAGAAAAGGGAGCAGCCAGGCGGTGAGGGACCCAGGCAGTCTACTTTGGGCCAACTCTTTGGAGCTGGATTGAAAACATCTCGAAAGGGCAAGCAGAATGGGAAGAGATTAGCTGTGCTAAATGTGGAAACTTCTTTGTAAAACAGACTGTTTATAATGCTTCCAGTTTCTGTATTTATTTCCCACAATTTCAAGTAAAATTATTTGTAAAGTTTGGAAAACTCTCTTAGGCTGTGAGTTTCTTGAAAGTCAAGAACTGTCATATCTTTGAACCCTTTTTGCCTGGTACATAGTGGGTTCTAGAAATGCTGATTTGATGAAATTAGAGCAGGAGGTTTTGATTACACTTGTGTAGGAGTGTAAAAATGGGAACAATACACTTTTTTTGGAACATCCTTGTCATAGCAACAGTAAACAATTACAGATCACAAAGGAAAGTGAGACTGAAATTCAACTGGAGGGACAAAGGAGTAAATTTTTTTTATGGTTAAATCAATATTTGGTTTCTTAAAAGAGGTGGTAACCCCTTATAGTATATGTCTTACTATGGTAAGCAAACTCTACCAGGAAGCAGGAATTTTGTCACAAATTATAGAAAACCAAGCTCAATTGGTTTAACAGTGAAGGGAATTTATATACAAAATGCCCAAAGGTAGGGCTAACTCCAAGCCTAACCCTGAGGACCAGTTTCTTGCCGTTTGTACACTGCCTTTTTTGTAAAGTTCCTGGGATAGCTTGCTTTCTCACATCCAGCAGGAGGAAGCCAACACAGTTCTCCCATCAGCATTTTCAGGAAAAATTCTGATTGGACTGGTTCTGTCAACTGCCTACCCCCAACCAAGCACTGTAGCCTATTGGATGGAACACTCCCAGGCTTAGCTTAGGTCATATATTTCATCCCTTGATTCAGGATAGAATCAGTCTCCCCAGAACCTTGGGATTCCAAAAAGGAAACTGAGGATTGGAGGAAAGGAGAGGATGAGAATATTGCTGGGAAGGCAACTGACAAAAGTCCACTATATAAACTATCTTAAAGCCACATTTTAAAATCCACCTCACGTTTATGATCTAAAGCCCAAACTCAGTTATACTTAATATTAGTCCAGTGGGATGCTCCTCAAAGAAAAAGTCCTCTGATCAAAGAAAGCTGGCAAATAATATATACTGTAACCCCCTCTTAGAGGTTCCCTTTGCTCACTAGTTTAGCGAAGGCTTTGAGGAATGCTTTGGCAGAGAGGCCGATGAACTTTGTTTAGTCAACTGTTTCACAAGCTTCTTTGACTGAAGAAACCTCTTTTTGAGCAACACCTATTAACAGCCATGGAACAATGGAACATGTCTTGAAAAAGACTGTGTCATTGCAAAAGTCTGACGTCTTCAGACTCGGCTCTGTCTTTGGTGGCAGCAACTTCTTTCTACTTAGTCACCAACTCAACAATTACAGAGGGCTTCCCTGGTGGCACAGTGGTTAAGAATCCTCCAGCCAATGCAGGGGACATGGGTTCGAGTCCTGGTCCGGGAAGATCCCACAGGCCGCGGAGCAACTAAGCCTGCACGCCACAATTACTGAGCCTGTGCTCTAGAGCCTGCGAGCCACAACTACTGAGCCCGTGTGCCACAACTACTGAAGCCTGTGCGCCTAGAGCCCGTGCTCTGAAACAAGCACTGCAATGCGAAGCCCACGCACGACAATGAAGAACAGCCCCTGCTCACCACAACTAGAGAAAGCCCGCACACAGCAACAAAGACCCAACGCAGCCAAAAATAAATAAATTTATAAAAACAAACAATTACAGAACCAGGAGTGGTTTTGCAACCAGAAGATTTAATGCTGTTTTACAATTTTTTAGCAGTATGAGATTATTGTGTCAATTTCACGAGCCTTTTGTCTGCCAATAGTTGCCATGCTTAATCTTTTCTATCTCGTTTGTGACACCGCAGTTAGAAAGAAATGAAACAGTATTAAATAGTTATCTCTGGGAATGGCAAACTGTTAAGGACACAGTCACAGGGTAAATTGTAGACTCTAAAATCACAAGAGCTTTACAGGAAAATGACACCCAGACTTTCCAATATTCCCAGAAAATGTTCCCTGTTAAAAACTGCCCTTAATGGTCATGAAGAACCTAGGGGCAAGATGGGAATAAAGACACAGACCTACTAGAGAATGGACTTGAGGATACGGGAAGGGGGAATGGTAAGCTGTGACAAAGTGAGAGAGTGGCATGGACATAAATACACTACCAAACGTAAAATAGATAGCTAGTGGGAAGCAACCGCATAGCACAGGGAGATCAGCTCTGTGCTTTGTGACTACCTAGAGGGGTGGGATAGGGAAGGTGGGAGGGAGGGAGACGCAAGAAGGAAGAGATATGGGAGCATATGTATATGTGTAACTGGTTCACTTTGTTATAAGCAGAAACTAATACACAAAGATGTTAAAAAAACTGTCCTTGCTCCACTCCCATCCCTATTTCACAAAGTGAAGAGATCTCACACATGTCTTGGTAAAACATCTTGTGAGAATGTTCCCTTTATAAAAAAAAAAAAGGTAGGTGCTAAATATGATATCACCATTAGTAAATTTTCTCCCAAAATATCTCATGGATTTAGAGGGCATTGGAGAAAAAAAGTCCAAAAGTGAGTAATGTCAGAGAAATGTGAAAATTGTGATTCTTTATCAAAAAGTAAAAGAAATGTGGGCACAGATGAAACTCCCTTTGATATCCAGCGGAGGGCTTGAATGGTGTCAGATTCCCAGTGGTTAATAATCTAACCTGCTTGGGGCCTCATATGATTCTTTACTCCTTTCCTGCCCTCACCCACTAGCTTTGTTTAGTTCTCCTCATCTTGATCCCTCAGTCTGCGGTAATGTATTTATATGAAATGCCCAATTTCAGGCTAAACTCTGGTTTCAGAGACTTTTTAAAACATATTCCAACAAATCAATCAAGTGCCCAGCAAGGTATATGGCCTTTTATGGGCAACACAGATGCAGATTTGCTTATTTCTGCAGAAATCATTGCTTAGTTGATAGGCCATTTGGCTTTAGTTTTTTTTATTGCAATGATCATTTAAACAATCCTTCTAGATCTGTATTCTTATCCACAACCCTGTGGTCCAGGAAAAGCAAAGGGAAGTGTGATGTTTGTGGAATGAATTATGGTCACGTTAAGCAGATTTTCTTCAGCCGCATATATATTCTTGCGTATCTTGCATGATGTATTTGTAGAGTTAGCTTCTAGAACTCCAGTTTGTATTATGATAGTCACTAGAAATGTGGTTCTAAAGCCAAAAGGTGGAGATTTCATTGGAATGCAGAAGAGAAAAAATAAATGTAGCTAAATTTGTAAATATTATTTGAGTTCATTCCACGTACCAGGAATTATACCAGGCACTAGAGATTCAAAGATGAATAAAAAATATTTTTTGTCTCACCCAGTTCAATCCCTCATCATCTTTTCACCGGACTGTCGCATTAGTATTGTGACTAGACTCCCTCCCTCCCGTCTTACCCCTCTTCAAGCCATCGGCTACACTGCAGCACAGCAGCCCATCTGAAATGTAACTCTAACCTGCATTAAGGGCAAATTCTTTAGCATCATAGCCAAGAATGTCAAGACACTCCTCTCTCTGTCTCCTGTCACTCTTCACCTTGACATTTATGTTCTAACTGTATCCAGCTCCTTGAGCTTTCCGCACATGTGCCATATTAATTTACACCTCTGAGGCCTGAGCCTCTGCCAGCCTTGCGTTTCTCAGCATCTTCTTCCAGCTCAATTTTGTTCTTTCTTCAAGGTTCAACTCATTTCCTCCATGAAGCCTTTCCTGAATGTGCTGGGTACTCTAAGTTCTCCCCTATGTCTGGGCAATCTTCTAACATGGTATGCTGCATATTATATTAAAATTGTGTGTATGTTTCTTCCCTCTCACAATTGGCTCCTTGATGGCAGAGACTGTGCCCTGGCTCTGCCCTGTACCCTGGTTCATCTTTGTACTCCCAGCTTTCAGCACAGTCCCTGGCCTGTAGTTTACCCTCCATTATTGTGTATTGAATAAAATAGAACTGAATTGATCATCTTAAATTTTACATTTGCTAAATGAAATTAAATTTTGCAAGTAAGTTTTTATAGAAACTAACGCAACCTACCAAACTCTAGAGAAGAATTTTTAAATAGTGGAGCATTATATAAATTCACTATGGTTTTCTTCTGTTAAGGGACTTCCCTGGTGGTCCAATGGTTAAGAATCCGCCTTCCAGTGCAGGGGACGCAGGTTTGATCCCTGTCAGGCAACTAAGATCCCACATGCCGTGGGGCAACTTAGCCCACATGCTGCAACTACAGAGTGCACATGCTCTGGAGCCCATGCACCACAACTACTGAGCCGAGTGCCACAACGAAAGATCCCACATGCCGCAATGAAGATCCTGCATGCCGCAACTAAGACCTGACACAGCCAAAAATAAAATAAAAAATAAAAAGTCAGATATGCTATTTCTAAATAATAAGATAATGAACATAATTAATTTCGGAGGTACCTTTCCTACCAAACATAAATATTATCCTGTAAGAAAGTCTCTTCAGTTTCACCACAAACCCTGAGATCTATAATGATGCAAATTACAACTTTATTCTTTTTATGATTTCATAAAAATAATGAGTAAATCCAGCAGTATTGTCATTTTTCAAATGAGGACAATCCAAACTTAGGCCCCACAAGGCTGTTCACAGATAACAATTATTTTGAAAGGAAACTTGAGTGGACAAATGTGACTTATCTGCCCAATATGCCTTCCTTTGGGAACCACCCATTCCTCACTCCTTATGGTTCAGATGGGAGTGCAATCATAGAACCCCATGCCCTAAAGGATACCTTTGGATTAACCTGTCCACATGGCAAAGTGACTGTTTCAGAGCTGAGTCCACAACTCAACCTGGGAGAGCCACAGCCCTTCCCATGACTACCCACTCCTGTAATACACAGAAGCTGTAAGCACATGTAACTAAGAAGGTCAATGGCTATCAAACTGAGTTGCTATGACTTGCAACAAAAAGAGTTTTGTCTGATATAATAACCTAGAGTATTTTTAAAGTAGACTATTTCTAGTAACGATATAGTCAGCAAAACAACCTTCTACAACATTTTATAACTGTACACACAACCAACCTTCTACACTTAATAACCATAACAACATTCTAAAGCATCTTATAACTGTAAGCAAAACAACTTTATGTAACATTTTACAACTATAAACGCAACCAGTCTTCTATACTTTATAACTGTGAACAAACTGCAACATTTTATAACTGTAAACAAAACACCTTTAACAATATTTTATAACTTCAATCACAAGTTTAACACGCTTGGAAAGTCCTGCCACCTATTTGACATTTTGAACACATATAAAGGCTTGAAAAACACTGGCTTATTTATCAGTTAGTGATACTAAAATTTTGATTATTTAATTCATTTAGTGTTTTTTAAGCACATAATCTCTTAGCATACATCTCAATCACTATCATTTGTGTCAGAAGCATAAATTTATATAATTATAATTAATTCTGATTAATTAAAAAATTCACCAATTGTTTTTTAAAAAACCCAGAAAATCCAAAGAAAGATTAAAACTACAAATTTTAAAGAATTTTTTAGTGACTGATCAAATTATCAAACTGAATGAAAGTAGCTATATCTTCCAAAACATGTATTAACATGTCCTAATCTTTTTTCTTTTTGATTTACAAGTAAAACCAGAACATGACTTTTTAAAAATTAAATTATTACTTTTTTTTTTCTGATATGGCTGTGTCTTCATCAGGATAACAGGCTATTTTGGCCAGAAAATTTCACAGAATATTTATCTTTATACAAATGGTCTTAAAATTGAGAAGGTTATTAAGACTGAAATATATATATATATATATTTTTTTTTATTTGTTTTGTTTTGTTTTTGGTCCCATCACACAGCTTGCAGGATCTTAATTCCCCAACCAGGGATTGAACCTAGGCCCCAGCAGTGAAAGTGTTGTGTCCTAACCACTGTACTGCCAGGGAATTCCCTAAGACTGAAACTTTTATCTTACCAGCATATAAAACCCACAAATGACAAATTTGAGTGCCACTCCATACGTTTGTCTTTATATTTCACTAGACTATGAATAAAGGAACTACAGTGACAGGCCAGTCCTAGCATGGTTATTGCCCTGTCAGGGACCACAGCTGACCCAGGCAGCAAGCACAGGGTAGAATATGGAGGGGCCCAGGTGTATGAAGATGAAAACAGCTTATTGTTTATGGAGACTTAAGCCAAGACAGCTATGAACATGAATTATTCCTTCCTGGCAACAGCTAAGAAACTGCCAGAATGAACCCTAGAATCTGGGGGTGCCTTGGGCCAAAGCCTGGGTATGGATCTCCAAGAACAGTCCCAGCAGAATAAGAGCCAGTGTTGCAGCAACGGAGCAGGTGGCTAGCAGCAAACAAGTGTTGAGCTAGCATGAGAACTAGGAAATAACCTCCATCCCCACCGCTCAGCACACAGCCCCTACGGTAGAAGCGCGCTAAGCCCCGGCTCCCAAGGGCTGCCCCTTAACAGTTCCATCATGGCACTTTTTACCACTCTAGAAACCAACACCAGGCAGCCGTTGCCACTGGCCTCCAGCCCCTACCCTGGGGCTTGGGGGTCAGGGGTCAGATCCCCCAGGACTCACCTTCTAAAACAAACTTTCTTTACTTTGCATTATAGGTACAAGACAGTGACCTACTTATCTTTCCTCCTCCTCCCCATGTTTTCAGAAAACATTTTTCGTCTCCTGCCCCTTCCCATTCTGCTTTCGGTCAATCTGCATCCCCTTTTCCTCCCCTTCCCAGGATGGAGAAGGTGGTGAACCCAGGAACTGAGGAAGGAGGTTTTCTGTTCAATGACATTAAAGGCCCTGGGGGGAAGGTAAAGCTCAGAGCAAGAGGGAGTTTTTGTTTTTATTTGGTTGGAGTTTCTCATATTTGAAAACACTGCAGTATTCATGAGTTGGCCATGTGGAGGGTGTTTCTAAGTAGAGGTGAGAATGGGAAGAAAAATCTTGGGCACCAGGTGGGAGTCATGTTGTTAGTAACTGGGCAGAGGTGAAAGAGGTAGAGATGCAGTGTCATCTGTGCCTCTGGATCTCTTCCAAGACCTAGTTTCCCCTCACCCAACCTCTTAGATAGCTTTTCCCCCATAGCGGGGGAGACTCTGGACCCCAGAATCCTCCAAAGAATCTTCACTGGTTGCCTGAATCTTGGGTGCTGCTGTGATCTAATTGGAGGAGGGACAAGTTTCTGATACCCATACTCTGATTTATACATAAGCATTTTCCCCCCTCTGGCCTGCGATGGCCTTAGCCCCAGCCACTAAATCCCCCTGCACTTTGTTCTTTAATGGTAGTTCAGTTGTGATAGTTGTTTTATGAGGGTTCTGATTGATTTACCTGCCTTCTTACCTTTTTAATTAAATGGAATCCAAGGTGTATTTGAGGTTTGGGGAGGGGCTGTAGAAAACAGTATGGGCGGCAGCTACTCCAACGCAGTCTCCACTGTCAGCTTCCTCCAATTCTGATTCTTGCTTCACCTATATTCTTGCCAACCCAGCTCTTGGGTAGAGGTTTGCCTTTCCTGGGGAATTAACTGAGAAACTGGAGAAGGATCTCAGGATAGTGTAGACCACAGTAGGGGAATGAGGAGGAGTCAGGCAAGAGGGAGGGGTTTTCTATCCTTTCCCAGGGTTCACATTCAGTTTGATCCACTGATTACCAAGCTTTTTCTACCTCCCTCTAAATAGGTATGATCTTCAGTTCCACTGTACAGTCTGTTCTGTCCCCCACCTCCCATGAGCCCTATTTCTTTTCTCCTTTGTTAGTAATTTTAGTTTGGTCCCTCCAGGCTTATGCCCAAACCCACCCACCATGCAACCAGTGGTTTAATCCCTCTGCCACTGGGGGTAGCACCACAGAAGCCTACCTGTGGCCCCTTATATCATAACACGTGCTCCTGTGGACAGGGAACAACTGGCACTGAAGGTCCCCCACAGCTGTCTCACAGCAGCGGAGGACTTTCTAAATCTCTAGCCTCTCTTCACATCCCTCATCAGGTATTTTAGGATCTCTTTGGGAAGCCATCAAGGCAAAAGAGAACTCTGAAGTCCTTTTGTTCTAGCCCAGAGTTTTGAGAAGACTGTGGGAAGTAGATAGGAGAGACCACAGTGACTTAGGATGGAACTTTTCTGCCTTCTTGGCCTACAGACTGCCGTCTGTCCCAGAGCAGCTGAGAAAGCCATAAAACGGAACTTCTGAGGGACCCAGCTTAGGTCCCCCCACTTATGCCTTCAATTCCTTTCCTTTCCAGGGGCAGCCTTGGTGCCCGTGGCCCTGAAACACGCATACATCTCCCCCTTCCTTTCCTGGCACTCACAGTGCATCCTTACAAGTGGAAGAATTAGGATAGCTCTCAAATTTCTTTTTTCTTTTTTTAATAAATTTATTTATTTATTTATTTTTGGCTCTGTTGGGTCTTCGTTGCTGTGCACGGGCTTTCTCTAGTTGCGGCGAGCGGGAGCTACTCTTCGTTGCAGTGAGCGGGCTTCTCATTGTCGTGGCTTCTCTTGTTGCGGAGCACAGGTTCTAGGCGCGCAGGCTTCAGTAGTTGTGGCACGTGAGCTCAATAGTTGTGGCTTGCGGGCTCTAGAGCTCAGGCTCAGTAGTTGTGGCGCACGGGCTTAGTTGCTCCGCGGCATGTGGGGGTCTTCCCAGAGCAGGGCTCGAACCTGTGTCCCTTGCATTGGCAGGCAGATTCTTAACCACTGCGCCACCAGGGAAGCCCTCAAATTTCTTAAAAATGAAGTTTTTCTCTGTGCTGCTTTCTCCGTGGAGCAGGAGAGAAGATGTTTCATTGCCTTGGGACTGGGAAACCATTTCACCAGGCTTCATCTCCCCTCCCCCAACCCCCTTAGGAACAGGATTGGCCTTAGCTTCTGGACCTATCTGCTGCCTTTCTTCTGCTCCCTACCAGCTCTTCTGCTTTCCTGTGAGCTCTGTTGGGCTTGAGGAATCTTAGTGTTTACTTCCCAGCTCTTCACTTTTTCCTTCTGCTCAGTTTTTTATTTGGGGGGGGGAGGGCGTGTGTGTGTGTGTGTATGTGTGTGTTTTTCTACTAAGAAAGTGTTTGACTTTTTCCCCCCTTCTTCCTCTTCCAACATAACAATTGTAATGGAATTCAACTGCTGATTTACTGCTGCATTTACTCTAAGTAAAAAAGGAAAAAAATAAAGAAAGAAATTAAATGAATTATAGCAATGACAAGAAGAGAAATAGAGACAATGAAAAATTTCTTCTACTGAACTTTATAGGTGTGTGTCTGTCAGTTTAAAAAAAAATTAATTAAATAAATAATAATGTAATAATAGTAATAAAGTACCTACCAGTTTTTTTTCCCCCAAGGTAACAGTAGTGTTTGTTTTTTATTGAATTGCACACGTCTATAAACCTAATAAACAGGTTTTTTCTATTTTTTTTATACAGCAGGTTCTTATTAGTCATCAGTTTTATACACATCAGTGTATACATGTCAATCCCAATTGCCCAATTCATCACACCACCACCACCACCACCCCGCGGCTTTCCCTGCTTGGTGTCCATACATTTGTTCTCTACATCTGTGTCTCAATTTCTGCCCTGCAAACAGGTTCATCTGTACCATTTTTCTACGTTCCACATATATGCGTTAATATACGATATTTGTTTTTCTCTTTCTGACTTTCTTCACTCTGTATGACAGTCTCTAGATCCATCCATGTCTCAACAAATGACCCAATTTTGGTCCTTTTTATGGCTGAGTAATATTCCACTGTATATATGTACCACATCTTCTTTATGCATTCATCTGTCGATGGGCATTTAGGTTGCTTCCATGACCTGGCTATTGTAAATAGTGCTGCAGTGAACACTGGGGTGCATGTGTCTTTTTGAATTGTGGTTTTCTCAGGGTATATGCCCAGTAGTGGGATTGCTGGGTCATATGGTAGTTCTATTTGTAGTTTTTTAAGGAACCTCCATACTGTTCTCCATAGTGGCTGTATCAGTTTACATTCCCACCAACAGTGCAAGAGTGTTCCCTTTTCTCCACACCCTCTCCAGCATTTATTGTTTCTAGATTTTTTGATGATGGCCATTCTGACTGGTGTGAGATGTTATCTCACTGTAGTTTTGATTTGCATTTCTCTAATGGTTAATTATGTTGCAGCTGCGTTTTCTTCCCTCAAGACTGCTTTGGCTATTTGGGGTCTTTTGTGTCTCCATACAAATTTTAAGATTTTTTGTTCTAGTTCTGTAAAGAATGCCATTGATAATTTGATAGGGATTGCACTGAATCTGTAGATTGCTTTGGGTAGCATAGTCATTTTCACAGTATTGATTCTTCCAATCCAAGAACATGGTATATCTCTCCATCTGTTGGTATCAACTTTAATTTCTTTCATCAGTGTCTTATAGTTTTCTGCATACAGGTCTTTTGTCTCCCTAGGTATTTTATTCTTTTTGTCACAATGGTAAATGGGAGTGTTTCCATAATTTCTCTTTCAGATTTTTCATCATTAGTGTATAGGAATGCAAGAGATTTCTGTGCATTAATTTTGTATCCTGCAACTTTACCAAATTCATTGATTAGCTCTACTAGTTTTCTGGTGGCATCTTTAGGATTCTCTATGTATAGTATCATGTCATCTACAAACAGTGACAATTTTACTTCTTCTTTTCCAATTTGTATTCCTTTTACTTCTTTTTCTTCTCTGATTGCCGAGGCTAGGAGTTCCAAAACTATGTTGAATAATAGCAGTGAGAGTGGACATCCTTATCTTGTTTGCTATTCACTACAAAGTCTTTACCAAAGATTTAAGAACAACAGTTGGGAAATAAAGAGTAAATACAGCTAGAGAATGTGATCTACAAAATCTCTGGAGTGCACAGCACACAACTATCCAGCTCATACTCTGCCTGGTATGGGCTGAATTATGTGTCCCTCTGACAAATTTGTACGTTGAAGCCCTAATTCCCAATGTAATTGTATTTGGTGCTAGGGCTTTTAGGAGCCACTTAAGATTAAATGAGGTCATAAGGGTGGGTGTCCTAATTTAATAGGATTGGTGGCCTTATTAGAAGAGGAAGACACAGGGAATTCCCTGACGGTCCAGTGGTTAAGACTTGGCGATTTCACTGCCTGAGCCTGGGTTCAATCCCAGGTTGGGAAACTGAGATCCCGCAAGCCATGTGGCATGGCCAGAAAAAAAAGAAAAAAAAAGAGGAAGATACATTCTCTCTCTCTCTCTCTCTCGCCCCACCCCCCGCCTCTGCATGCACAAACCGAGGAAGGACCATGTGAGGACATATCAAGACAGCCATCTGCAAGCCAGGAAGAGAGGTCTCACCAAGACCAAATTGGCGGGCACCTTAATCTTGGGCTTCCCAGACAGGAGTGAATTGGGAGAATTTCCAGTTAAATAGTTGTCTCCTGTCACACATGGAATCAGCTATATGCACTCATTTCAAGAGTAAGTTCTCTATGAGAAATGAATTTCTGTTGTTTAAGGCACTCAACTATGGTATTTTTAAAATTTATTTATTTATTCATTTATTTAATTTTTGGCTGCATTGGGTCTTCTCTGCTGCACACGGGCTTTCTCTAGTTGCAGTGACCGGGGGCTACTCTTTGTTGTGGGGCGCAGGCTTCTCATTGTGGTGGCTTCTCTTGTTGTGGAGCACAGGCTCTAGGCACGCAGGCTTCAGTAGTTGTGGCACACGGGCTTCAGTAGTTGTGGTTCGCGGGCTCTAGAGCGCAGACTCGGTAGTTGTGGCGCATGGGCTTAGTTGCTCCACAGCATGTGGGATCTTCCCGGACCAGGGCTCGAACCCGTGTCCCCTGCATTGGCAGGCGGATTCTTAACCACTGCACCACAAGGGAAGCCCCTCAACTATGGTATTTTGTTATGACACCCAAGCAGACTGATACACTGCTCCATGTAGTGAACTCCACCTTGCTCTGACAGGAGTTGCCGAAGATGTGGCTGTAATCAAGGAGGATATTTAATCCATGGCAAGCAGAGGAAGAACTTTTGGGGCCTTAGAGTGCCCAGACTAGAGATGGCTGTGGACTTGGTAGATGGACTCCAGGGAGAAGAGAGACACATGAGACAAACTCCTGTGCTTGAGCGCCAACTTTCCTTTCACCCCCAATTTATAACCAGTTTATGTGTGTGTGTGAGTGTGTGTGTGTGTGTGTGCATGTGTGTGCGTGTGTGTGCACGTGCACGCACACCAATGCATATTTCATTATGCCTCCAAGTATCTTTGGAATTAAGACATTTTAAATATAGTTTAAAGTGAGTACAAGAAGAATGAAAGGGGAGGCATTAAAGAGAATAACCGTAGAAAGCAAACAGAAAGAGGCAGACAGAAAGAAAAAGGAGGAAATTAGAAGATGGGAATAAATGGTGGAGGAAACACGGATTACTAGCGTGAGTTCCCTGCATTCACGTCAGTCGGCAACGTGAGAAGTGACTAAAGAGACAGCAGGGTCAAGAAATATTCAACCACGGATGTAAAAACTTACATTGATTATCATTGGGAGAAGTTGGGTGAATGCATTAGGAACTCTCAGTAGTACTGTTTTTGCAACTTCTTGTGAGTCAAAGTATTTAAAAACTGAAAGTATATGCATATTTAAAATATATAAATATATTTTAGCTTAGAAGAAAAGCTACATCTAAAACTCCACTGAGCAGGTAATATAACATACTGTCAAATAAGAGTATAGTTTATATCCGTTAAGTGATCTGTTGAATAAATATTCTTTTTTTTTAGTAATATTAAAGTTTTATTCAAGGGATAGACACCTACAAAATGTTAAAGGGCAAATGGCAGAGGTTTAGGTCTGATACTATTTAATTAATTTTAACTAATAACTAGGGAAAATATGAGGGACATACAAAGAACAAAATATAGACATTTTCCACAGGTATGAAATTGAATAAATATTCTTTTATATAGATCTAGTGCCAACCAATGTGCTAGGAGCTATGAATATAGAGGTGAAAAGATAAGGTCACTGTCCACAAGGAATTGATGGTTTAGTGGAGAAATAGACACACATATAATAAATACAAATATATTTAATAAATATAATATAATATGACCACTAAATCAAAGGAGAAATGGACAAATTCTGTAGTGGACATTTGTTTGTTTTGGTTGTCCAGTTTCTAAATATCCTTCCTATTTGGAAGCAATCTGAAGACCAACAAGAGGCAGGGCTGCACTGCCCAATATGGAAACCTAAAGGGGGCCCTGCCATTGTCCCCTGTATTGGCAGGTGGATTCTTAACCACTGGACCACCAGGGAAGTCCCAAGTTACTGGTCATTCTTAGCTGCGGTGGTATGTTGGAGTCAGCTTGTACCTGCTCATGAAAGCTTATTGTAAATTATTCAGGAATATTGTGAAAATATTGTGACAATGCTGAGTGTATTAATTTCCTGTATCTGGTATAAAAACTGCCACAAACTCAGTGCTTTAAAGCATCACAAATTTATTACCTTATAGCTGCAGAAGTAACGAGTCTGACATTGGTCATCAGGGCTGCATTCCTTCTGGAAACTCTAAGGGAAAATCTGTTTGATTGCCTGTTCCTTTCCTTGGCTGTAGGAATTACCTCCATCCATCTTCAAAGCCAGCAGCATAGCATCTTCTACTCTCTCTTTTTCTGACCTCTGCTTCTATTGGCATATCTCTTTCTCCTCCCTGTGATGACATGGAGCCCACCTAGATAATCCAGAATAATCTTTCCATCTCTGAATCCTTAACTTAATCACATCTGCAAACCTCATTTTGCCATGTCAGGTAACATATTCACAGGTTCTGGGGATTCAGCTGTAGACATTTTTGAGGAGCCATTATTCAGCCCGCCATTAATGATCAATCTTTCAATTCTGAGTACAGACTTGGTCTCAGATTCCTAACACAAGCACTTCATAGCAATAGGTCTGAGTCAGCACAGGAGATAAAAACCTATATTCCTATCTTTAGCCAATGTTAAATTTGTCCAATCATTCAACATATATGTATAAAGTTTTTACTATGAGTTATGTGTTGTGCTAGACAAATGTTGATGGAAATGGATGCAGACCCTGCCCTAGTGGAGGTCAAAGTCTATGGGGGAAGAGAGGCACCAAGCAAGTAAGCAAACCAAGGAATACAATAAAAAAGTAAGAAGAGTGCTAGCAAGGGAACAAACAGGGTCCTGATAGAGAGCAGGTGTGATGGTCAGGGAAGCCATGTGTAAGAGGGTAACAAGCTGAGGCTTGAAGGGTTGGGAACCAGTGCTGTGAAGAGTGGAGAAAGGTGTTACCAGTGAGGGACCTCTGTGTGGGAAAGCTCTGAGGCCGGACTAAATGCTTTCATGGAACCAATACTGACAGTGCTGAGAGAGAATGCTGTGGCAGCCCCAGATTGCTTCCTTGAGGTACAGATTCTCTGAATAAAGCTGACTTATTTCCCCATAGAGGACTTACCATGGTGAGACTGTATTCACCTATGGCCAACTTCCGTCCCCACCTGGCCACAGCCCAAGCCACACCCTTTGACTAGAGCCATCTAGCAAAGAAAGCTGTTAGAAAATAACCTTTGCTCTCATTCTTCACCTGTCCAGATTGCCATGCTGCAGCACTTGAGTTTGGCCAGAGTCTTTCAACAGTCTGTTTTTCTGTGTAGGAGGGAGAAATTGGACTTGTGCATTAGTTCAGAGGGATATAACATTGTAGACAAGTAGGTATTGCTTTTATTTTAAAAGAGCAACTAGTATGTTCTCTGCCCACGAATCTGTTACACACATTGACGCTGTTAAACAGATACCCTTTAACTGAATAAAAAAGGTACAGTTTTACCTATCTGTTGAATATTTGAAAATGTCGTAGTAGCTTTTTTTCTTCCAGAACTGCTGTTTCCGTCTTGCTTCATATTTCATGTTTGATTAATACTGTCATTGTTCCTAAATGCCCCTACTGTTAACTACGTTTTATTCATTGGAACCTTTAATTTGTCTTTTATTATTGTCCTTTCTGTTTTCAAATTAAGGTATTGATATTATTCCCACTTTTTAAACTTTTTTAAATTGAAGTATAGTTGATGTACAGTATTACATAAGTTACAGGTGTGCAATATAGTGATTCACAATTTTTAAAAGTTATACTCTAGGGCTTCCCTGGTGGCGCAGTGGTTGAGAGTCCGCCTGCCGATGCAGGGGACACGGGTTCGTGCCCCGGTCCGGGAAGATCCCACATGCTGCGGAGCGGCTGGGCCCGTGAGCCATGGTCGCTGAGCCTGCGCGTCCGGAGCCTGTGCTCCGCAACGGGAGAGGCCACAACAGTGAGAGGCCCGCGTACCGCAAAAAAAAAAAAAAAAGTTATACTCTGTTTATAGTTATTATAAAATATTGGCTATATTCCCTGTGTTGTAAAATATATCCTTGTAGCTGACATTATTTCCATTTTAGGACAGAATTCTTGAACTCAAAAACAGAAGCTTTAAAAATCTCTATTGTCTCTTGTCATGAAGAACTCTTTGGTAGGAATGTCTATTTTAAGGAACTTTAACAAAGGCCAGGGAGGGAAGGCAGAGTTTAATTCTGCAAGTTGCTGTACTGACTCCATATGGCCACCAGGGGGAGAAAAAACCTTTGAAGCTCTTTTATCTCCAGAGCTTCTGCAGTATTTTTCTTCAGCCGTAATCTTTGCCTTTGACTTGTTCCAACCCAAACATGTACATAAATTAGGGAAGTAACTTGCATAAAGCGGCTCAGTCCTGTTTTCCTCATATAATATAATTCCTGGGAGCCTTTCCTATTTGTTTACCGCTCCACCAAAATGGTTAGGTGGCCCACGTGACAAAGTGAGCTTTGTAAGCAAAGTGAGGTCATGACGATACAAATTCTGACCACTACTGCGTGCAGACATGCCCCAGTAGATCACGTAGCAGAGAATCAAAGCGAACTCAGCTTTTCACACAGATGTGTGCACCTTTTACACTTCAGACTGAGCTCTCAAAAGTGGCTGAAAAAAAAAGGGAGGGGCCCCGGATACTGAAAGGGTAACAGTGCTTTGGCCATGCTAAAAGCAACACTAAGCTATAAAATGACAAGTGCAATGTATTCTGCGGGCTCCCTGCCACTTCACAGAAGAGGAACTGGGAGGATAATTTCATGTAAAGAAGTTCTAGACAATATTGCAGTCATTTGATCACTGACAGGCAGCAGGACTTATTCAAGCAGGTAGAAGTAGAGATGCAGATGTGACAGGTCATTTTATAATGATCATCTAATAGATTTCATGAAAAATTACCTCTATTTATATCTCTATTGATGAATTTACTAAAAGGAATGTGCTCAAATTTATCAAAACACTGATAGAGTCAATTCAATTTAGTGAATTATTGAATTCTTTTAACCATGTCTTCTAGATTCTCTCCTAACGCTCCAGTCACTCATGGACTCAAACAAACAAAAAATGTCTGGCACTGCCTTCTTAAATTTAGGTTCAATAGATGAGGCAATTGGGCTCAGATATCTAAATTTTTAAAAAGTTGTAGAGATGAGTTTGATTCATGGTCAGACCTGAGAAAAGGTGACATGGATTCACCATGTGAATGAATGGTGATGAATTCATTATTTCCAACAAATATGTCAAGGTGGGACTTCCCTGGTGGTCCAGGGGTTAAGACTCCATGCTCCCAGTGCAGGGGGCCTGGGTTCAGTCCCTGATCTGGGAACTAGATCCTGCATGCCGAAACTAAAAGATCCCACATGCTGCCACTAAAGATCCCGCACGCGGCAACAAAGATCCTGCATGCAGCAACTAAGACCCGGCGCAGCCAAATAAATATATAAATAAATAAATAAATATTTCTTAAAACGTGTCGGGACCTCCCGTGGCACAGTGGTTAAGAATCCGCCTGCCAATGCGGGGGACACACGTTTGAGCCCTGATCTGGGAAGATCCCTCATGCTTCCGAGCAACTAAGCCCGTGCGCCGCAACTACTGAACCCACCCTCTAGAGTCCTCCAGCCACAACTACTGAGCCCGCGTGCCACGACTACTGAAGCCCATGCATCTAGAGCCCGTGCTCTGCAACAAGAGAAGACACCGCAATGAGAAGCCCTCACGTGGCAAGGAAGAGTAGTCCATGCTCACCGCAACTAGAGAAAGCCCGCACATGGTAACGAAGACCCAACGCAGCCAAAAATAAATAAATAAATAAATTTATGTTTAAAAATGTGTGAAGGTTATGGAAGATGGAAGCTGGATGAAGGGTATACAGGAGCTCTCTGTACTTTGCAACTTTTCTGGAAATCTACAATTATTCCAAAATAAAAGTTTATTTTATAGTCAAACAAAAAACTTAATAGAACCAATTTAGTTAAATAACCATTAAATATTTTATCTAAATGTTTCCCATCAAAAGATATTTTTAATTGTCAAATTTTTTAAAAAAGGAGATTGTAAAACAGTTTTATATGTATAATATAGATGAAATACAAGTAATTGAAAAGATATATTATACTCCATGTTACAGTTATCTCTCTTTGGAAGAGGGGATTATAGGTGATTTTTTTTTCCTGGTTACCATTATTTTTAAAATTTTCTATAATAAGTAGGTGTTATTTTGGTAATGAAAGAGGTTTTGTTTTTTGGGTTTTTTTCAATTTAATGTTCTCCAATATAACTCTAGAGAGGTCCCATATCAAGGCCAGTTATCATACACAGCTCTGGGCTTTTTCCAAACTTCTGATTCTTATTAATTAGTGCCTTCTAGGAAGTACTCCACTTAATGATGGTAATTTGACTCCAGGCAGAGGTTGGAGAAGACAGATTCAATCTCCTCTCGGTCCTTCAAGTCAGAGTAGATCCAGAGCTGGGTCAGAAAGCCCAAAGATGGCTCATTGGGAAAAAGTACTAGTCTTTTACATAACATAAAATTTACCATTGTAAACTTTTTTTTTTTTTTTTTTTTTTTTTTTTTTTGCGGCACGCGGGCCTCTCACCGCTGCGGCCTCTCCCGTTGCAGAGCACAGGCTCCGGACGCGCAGGCTCAGCGGCCATGGTTCACGGGCCCAGCCGCTCCACGTCATGTGGGATCTTCCCGGACCGGGGCACGAACCCGTGTCCCCTGCATCGGCAGGCGGAGTCTCAACCACTGCGCCACCAGGGAAGCCCATAAACATTTTTAAGTATACAATTCAGTGGCATTAGATAAGTACATTAGCAGTGTTGTGTAATCAAAACCACTATCCATTTCCAGAACTTTTCATCATCCCAAACTGAAACTCTCTACCCATTAAACACTAGCTCTTCATATCTCCTTACCCCCAGCCCCTGGCAGCCTCTTTTTTACTTTCTGTCTCCATGAATTTAACTACTTTAGGTACCTCAAGTAAGTAGAATCATACAATATTTGTCCTTTTGTGTCTAGCTTGTTTCACTTTAGCCAATGTTTTCAAGGTTTATCTATGCTGTAGCATGTGTCGGAATTTCATTCTTTTTTATGACTGAATAATATTACATTGTATGTATATACCACATTTTGTTTATCTGTTCATCAGTCGAGGGACATTTTAGTTGTTTCCACCTTTTGGCCATTGTGAATAATGTTACTATGAACATTGGTGTACAAGTATCTGCTCGAGTCCCTGCTTTTAATTCTTTGGAGTATACAATAACAATAATTCTAGGAGTAGAATTACTGGGTCATAAGGTAATTCTGTGTTTAACTTTTTCAGGAAAACGGCTAAGCTGTTTTCCTCAGAGGCTGCACCATTTCACATTCCCACAAGCAGTACACAAGGAAGGGTTCCAATTTCTCTATACCTTTGTCAACACTTGTTATTTTCTGTTTTTGTTTTGTTTTGTTTTATTTTGTTTTTTTTGCGTTACACGGGCCTCTCACCGTTGTGGTCCCTCCCGTTGCAGAGCACAGGCTCCGGACGCGCAGGCCCAGCGGCCACGGCTCACGGGCCCACCCGCTCCGCGGCATGTGGGATCTTCCCGGACCAGGGCACGAACCTGTGTCCCCTGCATCGGCAGGCGGACTCTCAACCACTGCGCCACCAGGGAAGCCCCTTGTTTTGTTTTGTTTTATCATAGTTATCGCACTGAGTGTGAGAACCACCCACATTTTATATGTCACGTGTATTCTTAGCAAGCACACTACCAACAAACAATTATACTTGTTCGTTAAGATTTTTCACCATAAAAAAATAAAAAGAGTTGTCACAATAATTAATAATTGACCCAGGACAGTTGAAAAGCTAAGTTTGCTGTTTACTGTCCCATCTCCAGGACAGTGTGTCAGAAAACAGGCACGGGACTAGATTGCCACCAGAAAGCAGGACTAGAGGGGGCAGGAGGGCTTCGGAGGGAAATACTGGAGAGGCAATCAGAGCCCAGAGGAAACCAAGCAAAGCCAAAAGCACACGACAGGGGGCGCCTTCAAGATGGCAGAGAAGTAAGACGTGGAGATCACCTGCCTCCCCACAAATACATCTACATGTGGAACAACTCCTACAGAACACCTACTGAACGCTGACAGAAGACCTCAGACTTCCCAAAAGGCAAGAAAGTCCACACGTACCTGGGTAGGGCAAAAGAAAAAAGGAAAAACAGAGACAAAAGAATAGGGATGGGACCCGCACCAGTGGGAGGGAGCTGTGAAGGAGGAAAGGTTTCCACACACTAGGAAGCCCCTTCACTGTTGGAGACAGAGGGGTGCATGGAGGGGAAGCTTCAGAGCCACGGAGGAGAGCACAGCAACAGGGATGCAGAGGGCAAAGCGGAGAGATTCCCGCACAGAGGATTGGTGCCGACCAGCACTCACCAGCCCGAGAGGCTTGTCTGCTCACCCGCCAGAGTGGGCGGGGCTGGGAGCTGAGGCTCGGGCTTCGGTCGGATCCCAGGGAGAGGACTGGGGTTGGTTGCGTGAGCACAGCCTGAAGGGGGCTAGTGTGCCACAGCTAGCCGGGATGGAGTCCAGGAAAAAGTCTCGACCTGCCTAAGAGGCAAGAAACCATTGCTTTGGGGTGCGTGAGGAGAGGGGATTCAGAACACCACCTAAACGAGCTCCAGAGATGGGCACAAGCCGCAGCTATCAGCATGGACCCCTGAGACAGGCGTGAAACGCTAAGGCTGTTGCTACAGCCACCAAGAAGCCTGTGTGCAAGCACAGGTCACTATCCACACCTCCCCTCCCGGAAGCCTGTGCAGCCCACCACTGCCAGGGTCCCGGGATCCAGGGACAACTTCCCCAGGAGAACACATGGCGTGCCTCAGGCTGGTGCAACGTCACACCGGCCTCTGCCGCCACAGGCTCATCCCGCATTCCATACCCCTCCCTCCCCCTGGCCTGCGTGAGCCAGAGCCCCCAAATCAGCCGCTCCTTTAACCCCATCCTGTCTGGGTGGGGAACAGATGCCCTCAGGCGACCTACACGCAGAGGCAGGGCCAAATCCAAAGCTGAACCCCAGGAGCTGTGCAAACAATAAAGAGAAAAGGAAATCTCTCCCAGAAGCCTCAGGAGCAGCAGACTAAATCTCCACAATCAACTTGATGTACCCTGCATCTGAGGAATACCTGATTAGTCAATGAATCATCCCAAAATTGAGGCAGTGGACTTTGGGAGCAACTGTAGACTTGGGGTTTGCTTTCTACATCTAATTTGTTTCTGGTTTTATGCTTATCTTAGTTTACTATTCAGAGTTTATTATCATTGGTAGATTTGTTTACCGATTTGGTTGCTCTCTTTCTTTTTTAATTTCATATATATATATTTTTTCCTTTTTCTCTTTTTGTGAGCATGTATGTGTATGCTTCTTTGTGTGATTATGTCTGTATAGCTTTGCTTTTGCCATTTGTCCTAGGGGTCTGATTGTCCATTTTGGTTTTGTTTGTTTGTTTGTTAGTATAATTTTTAGTGCTTTTATCATTGGTGGATTTGTTTTTTGGTTTGCTTGTTCTCTTCTTTCTCTTTTTTTTTTAACTTATTAATTTTTTAAAATAATTTTTTCTACTTTAATTATTTTATTTATTTTTTCTTTCTTTCTTTTTCTCCCTTTTTTTCTGAGTCATGTGGATGACAGGGTCTTGGTGCTCTGGCCAGGTGTCAGGCCTGAGCCTCTGAGGTGGGAGAGCCAAGTTCAGACCACTCGTCCACCAGAGACCTCCCAGCCCCATGTAATACCAAATGGCAAAAGCTCTCCCAGAGATCTCCGTCTCAACGCTAAGACCCAGCTCCACTCAACGACCAGCAATCTACAGTGCTGGACACCGTATGCCAAATAACTAGTAAGACAGGAACACAAACCCACCCATTAGCAGAGAAGCTGACTAAAATCATAATAAGGTCACAGACACCCCAAAACATATCACTGGATGCAGACCTGCCCACCAGAAAGACAAGATCCAGCCTCATCCACCAGAACACAGGCAATAATCTCCTCTACCAGGAAGCCTACACAACCCACTGAACCAACTTTACCCACTGGGAACAGACACCAAAAACAACGGGAACTACGAACATGCAACCCACTAAACAGAGGTGCCAAACACAGTAAGTTAAGCAAAATGAGGAGACAGAGAAATACACAGCAGATGAAGGAGCAAAGTAAAAACCCACCAGACCAAAAAAATGAAGAGAAATAGGCAGTCTACCTGAAAAAGAATTCAGAGTAATGATAGTAAATATATCCAAAATCTTGGAAATAGAATAAGAAAATACAAGAAACGTTTAAAAAGGACCTAGAAGAACTAAAGAGCAAACAAACAATGATGAACAACACAATAAATGAAATTTAAAATTCTCTAGAAGGAATCAATAGCAGAATAACTGAGGCAGAAGAACGGATAAGTAACCTGGAAGACAAAATATTGGAAATAACTATGGCAGAGCAGAATAAAGAAAAAAGAATGAAAAGAATTGAGGACAATCTCAGAGACATCTGGGACAATATAAAATGCACCAACATTCGAATTATAGGGGTCCCAGAAGAAGAAGACAAACAAAAAAGGGACTGATAAAATATTTGAAGAGATTATAGTTGAAAACTTGCCTAATATGAGTAAGGAAATAGTCAGTCAAGTACAGGAAGCATAGAGAGTCCCATACAGGATAAATCCAAGGAGAAACATGCCAAGGCCCATATTAATCAAACTATCAAAAATGAAATACAAAGAAAAAATATTAAAAGCAGCAAGGGAAAAGCAACAATTAACATACAGGGAATCCCCATAAGGTTAACAGCTGATCTTTCAGCAGAAACTCTGCAACACGGAAGGGAGTGGCAGGACATATTTAAAGTAATGAAAGGGAAAAACCTACAACCAAGATTATTGTACCCAGCAAGGATCTCATTCAGATTCGATGGAGAAATTAAAACCTTTACAGACAAGCAAAAGATAAGAGAATTCAGCACCACCAAACCAGCTCTATGACAAATGCTAAAGGAACTTCTCTAGGCAGGAAACACAGGAGAAGGAAAAGACCTACAATAACAAACCCAAAACAATTAAGAAGATGGTAATAGGAACATACATATCGATAACCACCATAAATGTAAATGGATTAAATGCTCCAAGCAAAAGACATAGACTGGCTGAATGGATACAAAAACAAGACCTGTACATATGCTGTCTACAAGAGACCCACTTCAGACCTAGGGACACATACAGACTGAAAGTGAGGGCATGGAAAAAGATATTCCATGCAAATGGAAATCAAAAGAAAGCTGGAGTAGCAATTCTCATATCAGACAAAATAAACTTTAAAATAAAGACTATTACAAGAGACAAAGAAGGATACTATATAATGATCAAGCGATCAATATAAGAAGAAGATATAGCAATTTTAAGTATTTATACACCCAACATAGGATCACCTCAATACATAAGGCAAATGCAAACAGCCATAAAAGGGGAAATCGACAGTAACACAGTCCTAGTAGGGGACTTTAACACCCCACTTTCACCAATGGAAAGATCATCCAAAATGAAAATAAATAAGGAAACACAAACTTTAAATGATATATTAAACAAGATGGACTTCATTGATATTTATAAGACATTCTATCCAAAAACAGCAGATTACACTTTCTTCTCAAGTCCTCAAGGAACATTCTCCAGGATAGATCATATCTTGGGTCACAAATCAAGCCTTGGTAAAATTAAGAAAATTGAAATCATATCAAGTGTCTTTTCTGACAACAACACTATGAGACCAGATATCAATTACAGGAAAAAATCTGTAAAAAATACAAACACATGGAGGCTAAGCAATACACTACTAAATAACCAAGAGATCATTGGAGAAATCAAAGAGGAAATCAAAAAATACCTAAAAACAAATGAAAATGAAAACATGACAATCTAAAATCTATGGGATGCAGCAAAAGCAGTTCTAAGAGGGGAGTTTATAGCAGTACAATCCTACCTCAAGAAACAAGAAACATCTCAAATAAACAACCTAACCTTACACCTAAAGCAATTAGAGGAAGAAGAACAAAAAAACCCCAAAGTTAGCAGAAGGAAAGAAATCATAAAGATCAAATCAGAAATAAGTGAAAAAGAAATGAAGGAAACAATAGCAAAGGTCAATAAAACTAAAAGCTGGTTCTTTGAGAAGATAAACAAAATTGATAAACCATTAGCCAGACTCATTAGCCAGACTCATCAAAAAAAAAAAGGTCAATAAAACTAAAAGCTGGTTCTTTGAGAAGATAAACAAAATTGATAAACCATTAGCCAGACTCATCAAAAAAAAAAATTCTATTGATCTGAGAAGACTCAGATCAATAGAATTAAAAATAAAAAGAAGTAACAACTGACACTGCAGAAACATAAAGGATCATGAGAGATTACTACAAGCAACTATATGCCAATAAAATGGACAACCTGGAAGAAATGGACAAATACTTAGAAAAGCACAACCTTCTGAGACTGAACCAAGAAGAAATAGAAAATATAAACAGACAAATCACAAGCACTGAAATTGAAACCGTGATTAAAAATCTTCCAACAAAAAAAAATCCCAGGACCACATGGCTTCACAGGTGAATTCTATCAAACATTGAGAGAAGAGCTAACACCTATCCTTCTCAAACTCTTCCAAAATATAGCAGAGAGAGGAACACCCCCAAACTCATTCTACGAGGCCACCATCACCCTGATACTGAAAGCAGACAAAGATGCCACGAAAAAAAAGAAAACTACAGGCCAATATCACTGATGAACATAGATGCAAAAATCCTCAACAAAATACTAGCATACCGAATCCAACAGCATGTTAAAAGGGTCATACACTATGATCAAGTGCGGTTTATCCCAGGAATGCAAGGATTCTTCAATATATGCAAATCAATCAATGTGATACATCATATTTACAAATTGAAGGAGAAAAAACATATGATCATCTCAATAGATGCAGAAAAAGCTTTTGACAAAATTCAACACCGATTTATGATAAAAACTCTCCAGAAAGTAGGCATAGAGGGAACTTACCTCAACATAATAAAGGCCATATATGACAAACCCACAGCCAACATCGTTCTCAATGGTGAAAAACTGAAACCATTTCGACTAAGATCAGGAACAAGACAAGGTTGCCCACTCTCACCACTATTATTCAACATAGTTTAGGAAGTTTTAGCCACAGCAGTCACAGAAGAAAAAGAAATAAAAGAAATCCAGATCAGAAAAGAAGAAGTAAATCTGTCACTGTTTGCAGATGACATGATACTATACGTAGAGAATCCTAAAGATGCTACCAGAAAACTACTAGAGCTAATCAATGAATTTGGTAAAGTAGCAGGATACAAAATTAATGCACAGAAATCTCTGGCATTCCTATACACTAATGATGAAAAATCTGAAAGAGAAATTATGGAAACACTCCCATTTACCACTGCAACAAAAAAGAATAAAATACCTAGGAATAAACCTATCTAGGGAGATGAAAGACCTGTATGCAGAAAACTGTAAGATAATGATGAAAGAAATTAAACATGATACAAACAGATGGAGAGATATACCATGTTCTTGGATTGGAAGAATCAATATTGTGAAAATGACTATGCTACCCAAAGCAATCTACAGATTCAATGAAATCCCTATCAAACTACCAATGGCATTTTTCACAGAACTAGAACAAAAAATTTCACAGTTGTATGGAAACACAAAAGACCCCAAATTGCCAAAGCAATCATGAGAAAGAAAAACGGAGCTGGAGGAATCAAGCTCCCTGACTTAGACTATAATACAAAGCTACAGTAATCAAGACAGTATGGTGCTGGCACAAAAACAGAAATACAGATCAGCAGAACAGGATAGAAAGCCCAGAGATAAACCCACGCACATATGTCACCTTATCTTTGACAAAGGAGGCAAGAATATACAATGGAGAAAAGACAGCCTCTTCAATAAGTGGTGCCAGGAAAACTGGACAGTTACATGTAAAAGAATGAAATTAGAACACTCCCTAACACCATCCACAAAAATAAACTCAAAATGGATTAAAGACCTAAATGTAAGGCCAGACACTATAAAACTCTTAGAGGAAAACATAGGCAGAACACTCCATGACATAAATCACAGCAAGATCCTTTTTGACCCAGCTCCTAGAGAAATGGAAATAAAAACAAAAATAAACAAATGGGACCTAATGAAACTTCAAAGCTTTTGCACAGCAAAGGAAACCATAAACAAGATGAAAAGACAACGCTTAGAATGGGTGAAAATATTTGCAAACAAAGCAACTGACAAAGGATTAATCTCCAAAATATACAAGCAGCTCATGCAGCTCAATATCAAAAAAACAAACAACCCAATCTAAAAATGGGCAGAAGACCTAAATTGACATTTTTCCAAAGAAACTATACAGATTGCCAACCAACACAGGAAAGGATGCTCAACATCACTAATCAGTAGAGAAATGTAAATCAAAACTACAGCGAGGTATCTATCACCTCACAGCAGTCAGAATGGCCATCATCAAAAAAATCTAAAAACAATAAATGCTGGAGAGGGTGTGGAGGAAAGGGAACCCTCTTGCACTGTTGGTGGGAATGTAAATTGATACAGCCACTATGGAGAACAGTATGGACGTTCCTCAAAAAACTAAAAATAGAACTACCATATGACCCAGCAATCCCACTACTGGGCATATACCCTGAGAAAACCATAATTCAAAAAGAGTCATGTACCAAAATGTTCATTGTAGCTCTATTTATAATAGCCAGGACATGGAAGCAACCTAGGTGTCCATCGACAGATGAATGGATAAAGAAGATGTGGCACATATATACAATGGAATATTATTCAGCCATAAAAGGAAACGAAATTGAGTTATTTGTAATGAGGTGGATGGACCTAGAGACTGTCATACAGAGTGAAGTAAGTCAGAAAGAGAAAAACAAATACTGTATGCTAACACATATATATGTAATCTAAAAAAAAAAAAAATGGTTGTGAAGAACCTAGGGGCAGGACGGGAATAAATATGCAGACATAGAGAATGGACTTGAGGACACAGGGAGGGGGAAGGGTAAGCAGGGATGAAGTGAGAGAGTGGCATGGACATATATACACTACCAGATGTAAAATAGGCAGCTAGTGGGAAACAGCCGCATAGCACAGGGAGATCATCTCAGCACAGGGAGGTCAGCTTGGTGCTTTGTGTCCACCTAGCGGGGTGGGATAGGAAGGGTGGGAGGGAGACTCAAGAGGGAGGAGATATTGGGATGTATGTTTATGTATAGCTGATTCACTTTGTTATAAAGCAGAAACTAACACAACATTGTAAAGCAATTATCCTCCAATAAAGATGTTAAAAAAAAAAAGCACACAACAAAGAGATAAAAGAAGAAGAAAGGAGAAAGATTAAAGAGTTAAGGGGAAGGAGTAAGAGACCAAAAATTCAAAGGAGATTTTACCCAAACAGAAATATTACCACCTGCCACTCATCTGGATCAAGCCCGCCTCCAGAAAAGCCAGTTTGGCAGGTTGAAAAAAGAAAAGGGTAAAAATCAAAGCTTCTGATTTGAGCGTTAAGAAACATATCTGGACATGACCCTTTTATATTTTGATCCTTTTGGGTTCCTTCTTTAATCCCCACCCCAATTGAATTTCTTAATTTCAGAAATTAAGTGATTTCTGAAATTAACCTGGGCATTACATAATCACAAACTTATTCGGGCATCTGCAATGAAACTCCTTTCACCAGTTTTCAGAAATAGATGTCTGGTTGTGTGCAGTCAAGTAATTACCAAACTTGCATGTCTCATACACCATCCTGTCTCACAAAAGCATTTTGAAGACTGACAACACAGTTTACATTTTAAAAGAGTTTTTAAACTTTTTATTTCCTATTTTTTTCTAGAACTGTTAGGTTTTAATAAAAGCCTTCCATTTCAACTGTAAAGGATTAATCTCAAAGCCGTGAGTAAAACATTTTAAAGTATATATAATATTTTTGATTGCAGTAATTGACTCCTATTCCTAATGCCTTTTTTCCTCCATTTCACACTGGAACTTGGTGATCTGAAAAGAGATTTATTTTTTAAATCTTAAAATTAAAAACAACACTTGGGAAAAATATTCTTCCTGAAAAATATTTTAAATATTCTCTTGAAACGTTTGTCATAGAAAAAGAAAAAACTAAAGAAAAATAGAAAAATTCTCAGTGGAACCTTAGCTATTATGCTACTCTCCCAAACTAACTTCATTTCTAGGCACAACTAACTGGACATCTTTGGAGACCTTCAGGGAAAACCTACTGTGCTTCGGGACATAATATAGGTCATTTAGTAAAACAAAATTTCCTCATGAGTCAGCAGTGGGACAATCTTGTTTATACATAAAATGACACATAAGGCATAAACAGGAATCTCAGGTTGACCTTTTAAGGTGCCAAGTAGGCATTATCTCATCTATTTTACTATATGTCATTTCAAGAACATATTTATTTACAACTTCTCTTCTTTTTCTTAATTTCTGCTGAGGTTCCTTTTTTATACTGTCATTCAATTCCTCTATATCAGAGAAACAATCAAACACTGTTTACTGAGTCCCGTTTTTGGACACCACACTAGCAGACATCATGAGAGACAGAAATGAGGTAAAAGGTAATTCTTGGTCCTTAAAAGAAGTCGCTGTTTTTTTAAGATTTCACAAGAGCTGTGCGGCCTGTTTGTGAATGTACGTTTTGCCTTCTAATATAATTAGTTATTTAAACATCTGTCTCTCCCAATAGACTATACATGTGAATTCTTGAAGATAAGGATAAAAACTATCCAGGAACCAGGCTTTATTCTTCCATGGATCCATCACAATCCAATAAATATTTATTGAAAAATATAAACAGGTGGGCCACAATTTATAATATCATGTTTCTATAGTTTATTAGTTAAGTTTCAGGAGCTCAGCACAAGATTTCCCATAGAAAATTTTTAAATTGGTGGTTCAATGACCAAACTGGTAAAAATGGGAGTTCAGTGGCCAAACCTACAACACTGGATTTTGATACTATATTCTAGTATGTAAGGTGTAGGAGAGCAGGAAATGTTTCTGTCTTGGTGTATCAGTAAGAATACTTTTGCTACAAAGCAACATGAATCAACTCTACAGGAGCTTGACGTGTACAGCATCATAATCAATGAAGCATATGACAGAGGAAGAGAGTAGACTATAAGAGCACAGGATAGAGAAGGATAGGGAAGGGATGTGGAAAGTTTCCAAGAGGTTGTTTCATTTAAGGTGAATCTTGGAGGAACAAACACATTTCCAGGCAGAAGAGAAGAGAAAGGGCCATCCCAATGGAGGCGGCAGCTCCTGCAAATGTGAGAAGGGGAAGTGAGAGGTTACTTGAGGCATCCAGGGAATGGCTGTTTAATAGGACAGGAAATAAAATTTTCAAGCATTCAGTCATTGATTCATATAAAAATATTTATTGAGTGCTTACTATGTGCTAGTATAATGAATGTTTGTTGTCTTTTTAGCTACCGGGTATCCATTTTCTCTTCCCAAAATCATCTTATTTCCTTTTAAGAAATTGCCTCATCCCAGTTCATCAGTTATATGGTACTTCATCAGGGGTCCTGCTTTCATGGCTAGGGATGGGCATAGCTAGGACAATTGGATATTCCTTTCTTGAAATTTGCCCAGCCAAAGAGACAGAAAATGGTTGGAGTTCATCCAGTTTCCTCCAGCTACAAGACTGTTCTGTCCACTTCTGTTTCCTATTTCCTAAGAACAGCCCTGGACCCTTCCTACTTCCAAATCTGGCTCTCCGTCCTTCCCTTCTATGAGCTGATATCCCTCCTGTAAATTCCCTTTGATTTAGGTTAATTAGAGTCGGGCTTCCATTGTTAATAGCAGAAGACTCTTAACAGATACAGCCATTCCCTATGTTAGCAATGATAATGTACAACTAAAAAAGTGGTGGTTCTTATTCTGAAGAAGCATATTTTCCAGAATGGGGTTGGGGTCGTGGTGAGGATTATATAAAGAAACATAACTGGGACTTCCCTGATGGCACAGTGGTTAAGAATCCGCCTGCTAATGCAGGGGACATGGGTTCAATCACTGGTCTGCGAAGATCCCACATGCCACGGAACAACTAAGCCCGTGCGCCACAAGTACTGAGCCTGCCCTCTAGAGCCCGCGAGCCACAACTACTGAGCCATGTGCTGCAACTACTGAAGCCCACGCACCTAGAGCCTGTGCTCCACAGCAAAGAGAAGCCACTGCAGTGAGAAGCCCGTGCACCGCGACGAAAAGTAGCCCCCACTCGCCGCAACTAGAGAAAGCCCGCGCACAGCAACGAAGACCCAATGCAGTCAGAAAAAAAAAAAAAGAAACATACTTGAGTTATGTAAAAGATATAATGAGAACATAAGGAGAGCAACCCTACGTCTGTCTGGGAAAATCAAGACAGACTACACAGAAAAGGAAGCTCTTACTCTATCTCCTGAAGGAGAGGAAGAAATTTATAGATAGGGAATTGTGGAAGGACATGCCAAGAAAAGAGAACTTTATGCAGGAAGGAAAAATCATGGCTTATTTGGGGAAACTACAAGTATATTTTAGAATGTGAAAAAGACCTTGTATAGGATGCAGAAATGTTTGCATTTTATCCTATAAACAGTGACAAGTAATTCAAGAAATTGTAGGCAGTAGAATTATATGACAGGATTTATATCTAGAAATATAACTCTGCAGAGTATTGAGAATAAACTAAAAGAAGGTAAGAGATGGGAAGAAGGAAGAAGTGTGAAGTGTGAGTAGGAGGGGTGGGATGGAGAGGAGGGAAGTATTAGCCTGGAAGGAGAAAGTTTCCACAAACAAAAAGGTTATTTAGGTGAGAGATGGCAATTATAGTGGGAAGGACTGAGTCTAGAGATATTTCAAAAGGCATTTGACAGACTTGAAACCTGTTTGCTGTGGGAATTGAAGGAGAGCTGAGGGAGAATAGTATGGTCTAAGATAAAGGATAAATCACTGGGTAGTTGGTAACGACCAAGATAAGGCACGCAGGGGAGGAGCAGATTTAGAAAAAGATGATGTGGCACGTTCAGGAGGCTATGACTGCATGTCAGGTCTAGAGTTCATGATACATGGATGTGAGTTATCATGAACCAGTAATTAAAGACGTGGAAGTAGATAAAATTACTTGGGAGAGTATGTGGAATGAGAAGGAAAGAAGAGGGCCCCAGATGGAAGCTTGATATGTAGCAAGTCTCCAAATATGGCCCCAGCGAAACAACACCTCCCACTATTTATGCCCTTTTATAGTCCCTGCTTACATCAAGTCTGAGATGCCGATGTTCTATATCTTGGTTGTAGTCATGGCTACACATCTACATGCATCTGTCCAAACTCATCAAATTGTACACCTAAAATGGGTGAGTTTTACTAAATGTCAATTATCCTTCCATTTTTTTTTAATTAAGAAGAGAAATAAAGCCAAGAGAATGATATTCTACTTCTATTATCTCCAGTGTCCTTGAGAACCAGGATTTTTGGTGAGGAGAAAATAAGGCACAGATGTAATATAGAAGGTTATATAAAAATCGTGTAGTCCTGAATTAGAATTGAAAATATCGTATGACTCATGAAGTATTTTATCAAAACGAATGAAAGGAAGAAAGGAAGAGATAAAGAAAAAACAGAAAAGAAATAATGACAAACTCAAAGGCAATTAATAACTCTAATACTCAAATGTGGTCTTAAAAATGCTTCTTAAGAGGGCTTCCCTGGTGGCGCAGTGGTTGAGAGTCCCCCTGCTGGTGCAGGGGACACGGGTTCGTGCCCCGGTCCGGGAAGATCCCACATGATGCGGAGCGGCTGGGCCCGTGAGCCATGGCCGCTGAGCCTGCGCGTCCGGAGCCTGTGCTCCGCAGCGGGAGAGGCCACAACAGTGGGAGAGGCCCGTGTACCGCCAAGGGTCGACCCCACTCGCCGCAGCTAGAGAAAGCCCACGCGCAGCAACGAAGACCCAACGCAGCCAAAAATTAATTAATTAATTATTTTAAAAAACTGTGGCACTGCCATTTAAAAATAAAAAATTAAGTGGTTTTATATGTCTCCCAAAATGTAACATGACACATCTACTTTGGAAAACTGGCAGTTTCTAATAAACTTATATATATGCCCTATGACCCAGCAATTCTGCTTCTTAGTAACTTCCCCAAAGAAATTAAAACCTACATCCATGAAAAGAGTTGTATACAAATGTTCAGAGTAGCTTTATTCATAACAGCCTGAAGAGATCTGGAAACAGTCTAAATGTCTATCAGCAGGGGAATGGAGGAATTCCCTGGCGGTCCAGTGGTTAGGACTCCATGCTTCCACTGCAGGGGGCACGGGTTTGATCCCTGGTTGGGGAACTAAGATCCCGCGTGCCACGTGGCACGGCAAAAAAAAAAAAAAACAATTAGGGGAGTGGATAAACAAATCCATACAATGGAATAGCATTCAGCAATAAAAAGAACTATTCCATGCAACAGCATGGGTAAATCTCAAAAATGTGATGAGTGAAAGAAGCCAGACCAAAAAAAAAAAAAAAAAATCACATATTGTCTGATTCCATTTATAAGAAGTGCAACAACAGGCAAATGTAATCTACGGTAATAGAAGTCAGAATAGTAGTTATCTCAGGAGGGCAAAAATCTATTCTTCCCAGGAAGTTTGGAAAAGTACATGTTATAAATCCTTTAGCCCGAGTCATTTTTATTAATAGAAAACTAGTTTCTCTCCACCCTCACTAAATAAATGTTGAACGTTTGCAAAATATCTGTTATTTGAAGGGATACCAAATTCTCATTCCAGCCCTGGGGTGACTGCCATCTGTATCATGAATAAGGGACATGGAGAAAAAAAGGAAACATACCATCGAGGTTTTGAGGGGGAGAGTGTAACTGAATACAGAAATACCTTGGCCTTCACCACCCCACAGAGAAAGCCAGTTCTCTTGAACCCCCCCCCCCCCCCCCAAGTTGAGAGATTCTCCACTGCCTGGGTCCTTCTGGGAACGGAAGCTGAAGATGGAGGGAGTTTAGACAGAGGGAGTGCTGTCACTGCTGCCAGAAATGAGTGTTTTCAGTTTCAGCTGCTAGGGGGCAGAATTGCAGCAGCGGTAATGGTGGAACGTTTCCAGATATGGAAAGGCTGGAGGCCGAATTAGGCACCTAGCCAGTGAAAAAGCAAGAAAAGTTACAGGCCAGAAAAGGCACAGGAAACATAGGCTCAGCAGAGCTGATAGGTTGGAACGAGGGTGTGTACAGACCAGGAGCATAATGTTGAGGTGGCAGTAGGCTACTGAAAACTACTGAGAGGCAGGGTGAGAAGGGCCCAACCAACCTCCAGAACCTGGCATTGCCTCTGACAAGGGTACCAAGGTGTAGCTACTGCAAGCAAGAATCCGTAAGCCCGGACACTTAAACATATATTGGGGGTGGGGGGAAACTAGAGGAACAGTTTTCAGAGGGAACCTCCCAGGAAAGTTAGAAGGAACCCAGAAGCAAGTACAGAGAGAAAATGGGGGTGGCCTCTGTGAAAATCAAGGTAGGACTTTTCAGGACAGTGGTGAAGAAATTCTCCTCGGTCGGTAAATTGATGATTGAAATCTCACTAGCTTGCTTCTTTTTTAAAAAAAAATAAATTTATTTATTTATTTTTGGCTGCATTGGGTCTTTGTTGCTGTGCGAGGGCTTTCTCTTTGTTGCTGCAGAGAGCAGGGGCTACTCTTTGTTTCAGTGCATGGGCTTCTCATTGCTGTGGCTTCTCTTGTTGCGGAGTGTGGGCTCTAGGTGCGTGGGCTTCAGTACTTGTGGCACACGGGCTCAGTAGTTGTGGCTCATGGGCTCTAGAGAGCAGGCTCAGTAGTTGTGGTGCACAGGCTTAGTTGCTCTGAAGCATGTGGGATCTTCCTGGACCAGGGCTCAAACCCATGTCCCCTGCATTTGCAGGCATATTCTTAACCACTGCACCCCTCAGGGAAGTCCCTAGCTTGCTTCTTCTTGGTCTTAAAGCTTCAATCCCAGGTAAAATGCAATGCCCCCCAAAAATGGAATACTTGGAGCATTTGTCAGTCGTCTGTACTATTGTACAAATGAGTGATTTATTAGACAAATGTTAATTGAGCATCTGCTTTGTGGGGCTAGAGCTTGCATTCTAGTGGGGCTGTACCAGCAATAAACAAGTAAACAGATACATAAATTAAAATTTCACACCATGAAATGGCAAAGAAGAAAATGAATCAGATACTGAGAAAGAGAAAGACTAGGCAGGTTGGGAGAATCTTCAGTTAAGATGCTCAGAAGAGTCTCAAGGGTGATGTCTGAGGAGTGCCAAGGAATCTACAATGCAGAGATCTGTGGGAAGAAGCTTCTAGGCAAGAGGGGACAGCAGTTCAAGGGTTCAGACTTTGTAAGCTCCAAAATAAGGGGTTGGATTTTATTCTACTTGCAATGAAAAGTCATTGGAGAGTCATAAACAGAAGAGTGGTCTAGCCTCATTTACATTTTTAATAGTGTTCAGTGAGACATCAGCTCTAAGGAGGGCAGAATGGAAGCAGAGAGACCAATTAGGGACCAAGTGCAATAGTTTCAATGAGAGATGATGGCGGCTGAACTAGAGAAGAAGCCGAGGGATGGAGAGGGGTGGAGGGGTATTGACTATTTTCTAAGTGAATGAGGGAGGTCAGCAGAAGCACAGATGATGGCTAGATGTTTAGCTTGAGCAACTGCATGGGTGACAGTGCTGTTAAACGAAAGGAGGAAGGCTGCAGAACCAGTCAGTGGTTGCGTCGGTTGGGGGGGTCAGGGCTCTATTTTGGACATGTTGAGTTTGAGGTGCCTAACAGATACCCAATGGAGATGTCAAGTAGGCAGCTCTGGAGGAAGGTTGGGGTGGAACTGTACATGCCATTAGCATATGGAGAGTAGAGGTGCTAGCGTTTGGATGGCATTTAAAGCCATCTGCTTAAATGGGATCACCTAGCAAAAGAGTGCAGATGGGGCAGAAAAGGGAGCCCAGCCAGAGCTCCAGGCATGGGACCTGGAGGGGTGAGGCCCGGGAGGTGGACAGCAAATGAGCTGAGAAGGAAGAATCTGAGAGGTAGGACAGCCCAACATGTGGAAATCAAGAGTTGGACGTGTTTCAAGCTCAAAGGGTGTGCCGCCGTGTCTAGCGCTGCCGAGCTCTTGCGCAAGATGAGAAAGCAGTGATGATGACCTTGGCAAGGGTAGTTCCAGGGAGTGAGGAGGTTGAAACTCCACTGGAAACAAGGTTGTGATAAAAGGAAAACTTTCTGAGGACAGAGCTTCCTGGAGGCACTGAAGGCAAATCCCAAACAGAAGAGGTTCCCAACCTGGCTGAATGTCAGAATCATCGGAGGAGCTTAAGAATATATTCACAAGCTTCCTGGTCGCCTCCCAGATCTACTGACTTAGTAGGAGTGGGAATTGGAATATATTTGTAAATTATTATTTTTATCATCGTTTGTTTTGAACTGAGTTTTTACTAATTGAACCTATATTGCTTTAAAAGCTCCTCGGGTAATCCTGATTTAGCTGATAAGAGTAGAAGGTGAGCGAGGCAGGAATATTCCCACCAAAACAGGATAAACACTTTCTCCTGGTTTGAAAAAAAAAGAAGGTTTATTAACCTATAAACATTTTGGTAGAACTTTCAAATTTTGTTTATCTCCCCTAAGTATTTCTTCTACCTTTACAGCTTGCTATCACTTTTCTTTTGATGAACTTTAGCCAAATACAAAATGAATACTAACAGAAAAACTCAGAAACAGGTAACCATGCTTAGGCCTCCTGCTCTCTTTCATGGGTCTGTCTGCTCATGACTGTGATTTTATACTGCATACATAGAATTAGAGAATAGAATTTTTTTCTGCCATTGAAACTGTTTTTTGTACTTAATAGTGGCGTTGGTTTTAGCAGTTTTGACAGTGTTATGCAAATTGCCAACAGAACGGGTTTGAGAATTGTTAAAAAGAGCCCTGAAATCTATTCATGCTCTCTCTCTCCCTTTTCTTCTCTAAATCTCTCTCCCTCTCTCTCTCTCCCTCCTCCCCCATTGTCCACCACCGCCCCCCAACCATCACCACGTTTCTCTCGCTCTCTCTGCTCAAGTAAGCAATTTCCTCAAGGGAGGAAGGCCTGAAAGTTAAATTCCTGTCCCCCTTGAGCTCAGCCGGCTGGAAGAAAATCCCAAAACGGGAGTAATTTGATATGTCTGGAAGAAGCAGTAAAAACAAAATTCAAACTAGGAGCTTCCCTCAAAGAGGTCTTTATAACGTCTACGTGCGTCACTTCACCGTTCTCAGTGCCTCACTATGTCTATTACTTCGTCTGATCTTCATACCAATCCTGGGAGAAACTACGCTCTCAACAACTTCCCACCATTAAAAAAAAAAAAACAGGTGAATAAATGGAGGCTTAGAAGGGTCAAGACAGTTTCTGGGGGCCTTCAGGTAGAAAAGTATAAACTTCTAAGTGACATTTTCACAATCACAGAGTGAAAAAGTGAATGAACTGGGCAATGAACAAGGAACAAACTATTGATACATCCAACAGTTTGGATGACTCTCCAGGTAATTCTGCTGAGTGAAAAAAGCCAGACCCCAAAGATTACATACTCTATGATTCCATTCATATAAAATGTTTGAAACGATGAACATTTAGAAACACACTAGTGGTTGCCAGGGGTTAGGTATGGTGGAAGGAGGTAGGGAAGGAGGGGGTGGGTGTGGCTGAAATAAAGCAACACAAGGGATTTTTTTTTTTTTTTTTTTTTCCGGTACGCAGGCCTCTCACTGTTGTGGCCTCTCCCGTTGCGGAGCACAGGCTCCGGACGCGCAGGCTCAGAGGCCACGGCTCACGGGCCCAGCCGCTCCGCGGCATGTGGGATCCTCCCGGACCGGGGCACGAACCCGTGTCCCCTGCATCGGCAGGCGGACTCTCAACCACTGCGCCACCAGGGAAGCCCAACACAAGGGATTTTTGTGATGATGGAACTGGTCAGTATCTAAACTGAGATGGTCGATACCTGAACCTGCACATGTGATAAAAGTGCATAGATCTAAATACACACACACACACACACACACACACACACACACACACACACACACACACAAATGAGTACGAGTAAAACTGCAGAAATCTGAATAATAGATTATTTCAATGTCAACCTCCTGGTTATGATATTGCACTTTGGTTTTGCAAAATATTACCATGGGGGGAAACTAGGTAACGGGTACACTGTATTTCTTTTTAATTTCTTACAACCGCATATGAATCTGTAATTATCCCAATAAAAACTTCAATTAAAAAAAGAAATGAGTCAGGGTGTGTCCCTGGCTCCTGGCTCTTGTCTTGCATTATTTACCTTCCCCAAGTGTAACGAAATGAGATATGGCCTTGCTCTTGGAATCCCTAGTTTGACTCAATGCCTTTGGAGTGAATGAGTTAGAGATGGGGTATATCCAAATTTGACCATGGAAGGTATTGTTAAATCAGGCAAGGAAATAGTTTCCCTAAATAATTAAACTCAACAACAAGGATTTACTGTGTAGTGCCGGGAACTATATTCAATATCTTGTAATAAACTATTACTGAAAAGAAATTTTTAAAAGAATATAGATATAAACATACATATGTATAATGGAATCGCTTTGCTGTATACTTGAAACAAACACAGAATTGTAAATCAACTATGCCTCAATTAAAAAAATAATTTAATAGAAAAAAAATAAACTCCCAGAATGTTTCCTACATTGAGATCCAGAAGAACTTAGATTTTTTTTTTTTTGAAAGTATGGTTTTGGCCCCACCTCGCAGGATCTTAGTTCCCTGACCAGGGATTGAACCTGGGCCACAGCTGTGAAAGCGCCGAGTCCTAACCACTGGACCGCCAGGGAATTCCCGGGAGCCAGAAGAAGTTAGATTTTACACCGAGCATTGCAACATTCTAATTTTTCTGAGCTAGCTATTCCAACACATACACCCTGAGTTTTCCCTGACTTTGGGGGCTCAGCTACGGATACGGGACAGCGGTAAGGGTAGAAAGGAGAGGATAGTAATACAGCCTTAGATCTGTGGCGTGCAGCAATCGGGGTAGATGGTGGGAAAGGTGCTGCTTTCTAAGCAATTATTTGTGTGACCGAACCAGAAGCTGAGGGTTGGTCTGACCAACAGGCTGGAGCAGAATGCTTGCCTGTTCCATGCCTTGGATTTTATTTGCCCTTTTATTTCTCTTCTCTTCTTGTCACATAAATTTAGTTGCTTTTCTCTTCCCTCTCCCCACTGCAAGTTCTTGTCTGTCTCTTTCTCTTGATTTTTCCTTGCTACATTTTTCTACTAAGATCACATTTTAATTAATACACAATTTTAAAATATTAACCAAAAAAAATCACAAGAGAGTGGCTGAAGGCTGGTACAGTTCTTGCCGTGAGCTCAGGACTGCAGCTCCAGTCCAGAGCGGTCTCCACTGTGCAACAGCTCCCTGACACAGGTATGCTTCACTGTGGGGAAGAAAACCTGAGTTACCATCTGGCCCACACCACTAACTGGCCACTTGACCTAGAGCAGTTTGCTTCCTCACCTACAGGACAAAAGGGATGCACTCAGAACTCCCTCTCCAAAGTCTCTTAAGTTTTGTCTGAGTCTCAAGAAACAAGCCTTTCTGGCCAGGAGTGGTGAAATGCTGAAAAAAGGCTCGCAAATGTAGGTGAAAGTAGGTCACTTCATTTGGAGCCTTTCCCGGAGGCTGGGTGTTCCTAGGGCCAGTAAGTTATGATCAAACCATGTGCCATCAACCCAGGGCTGTGCAGGCAAACGCTGTCATTACGCTTAGGCCTTAATGGCCGGCAAGACCTGTAGGCCTTGGACCACAGAAAGGGGGTGGGTCATCAGGAGAGGAGGAGGGATCTGACCTGTGCAGAATGACTGTCCAACTAGAAAAGGGAGGTGATTCATTTCATGCCTCTAGGCAGAAGTTTGGGTGGGGTGATTCAAACAGTGGCAGAGAGAAGGAAGAATTGGCTCTCCTTAGGGACTGAGTGAAGAATAGAAAACAGAAATAGAGTCAACTAGTGGAAAACACTGAAGAAAGAGAAATGGCTATTCCCCAGGCTGATTCCCATAGCAACAGCAAACCCCAACCCCTAGGCCCTCACAGGTTAGGAGCAAAGTGGAGGAGAAATTGCTCGTTGGGGGCGGGATACACAAACGTTTATTGTGCTCTTAGTCTGTGCCAGGCACTTTCATGGGTGTTACCTCATTTATTCTTCACAGCAGTTCTACAAAATAAAAATATCTCCATTTTTTATTGGAGAAGAAACTGACACTCAGGGAGGTCAAGTCACAAAGTAGGACCTTGGGCAGAGCCAGCCCTGAAACTGGGTTTGTCTGAGTCCTAAGCCTGAGCTCTTCCTTAGGGAGAGCTGGATACTTCTCTGTAGGTCCTTTTTAGCAGCTGCCGAGCCACCACCTACTCTGAAGTCACTGCTCACCTTGCCACTGACCATACTTGCTCATACACCAATGATAGCTCTGAGTGCCACACAATCTGGCAGTGGGCAGGGAGCTGTGGCCCAGATTTTGAATCAGAAAATCCTGAACTTGAATCCTGACTCTGCTAACTTGGTGCCTGTGGGCAAGAGGCAAGACTTTCTTAAGCCTCATCATTCATTTCTTTAAAGTGGGAATACTAATACTAAAGTCCTAGAGCTGTCGTGAGAATTGTATATAAATGTAATGTGAAGCTCAGTGCTTGGCACACTATCAGTGCTTAATAAATGATGGCTGTTAAATTATATCAACGCGAGCCTAAGCAGGGGTTCTCAGGCTTGGCTGCACATCAGAATCACCTGGGAGGCTCTGGAAACACCGAGGCCTGGGCTGACTCCACACCCAGGGATTCTGGCTTAACAGGCCTGCGGCGCAGTCTGGGTTTGGGAGTTTTACAGACTCTCCGGGTGATTCTCCCGTGGTTCTCAAGACTTCAGAACATGCTTCAGGACCACCTGGAAGGTGTGTTGTAACACAATTTACTGGGCCACATCCCCAGGTTCTACATCTGAAATCTTAAATCTTTCAGACAACCTCCAAGCTTTCCAGCTTCCTTCATGAAAATAACATTTTTATTGACTAGCTATTTTGTGAGGTTGTATTGACTAGCTATCTTGTGCGGACATTATACTAACTCCTTTACAGGTAGTGTATCTCATTTAATCCTTACAAAAGCCCTATGATTATTTTTCATTTTACAAATGAGGAATCTGAGGGACTTCCCTAGCGGTCCAGTGGGTAAGACTCCGTGCTTCCACTGTTGGGGGCGGCATGGGTTCAATCCTTGGGCGGGGAGCTAAGATCCTGCGCGCCGCTGCTCGGCATGGCCAAAAAAAAAAAAGAAAAGAAAAAGAGGAATCTGAGTCCCTGCGTCTCTGAGAGGTTAGGTGACTTGTTCAAGGCCCCACGGCTGCTCAGTGGACAGAGCCAGTTGGGACTCCCAAGCGCATCCTCTTAATCAAGACCCTGTAGGCCCTCTTTTCCCCCTAATGCAACTGTTCTTTGATCGTACTGAGAACTGCAGGCCTTGGCCTCTTGTTTCTCCCAGTCTCTCAGCTATCATCCTTCCTTCCTTCCCTCTCTATCCTCCAGCCACGCCAAGGGTGGAGCCTGAGAACTTGCACTTCTAACAAATTCCCAAGGTGATGGCAATGCTGCTGGTCTGAGGACCACACGTTGAGAACAGCTAGCCTAAAGGAAGTGGGGAGGGGGTTGAAAGGTGGAAAAGCACTTGTTTTAAAATCCCACACCCAGGAATCATGGTTAGGTCTCCAGAGATTCACAGACCATTTGCTTCCAGAAGCAGAACAAAGTTCTAAGCCTGGGTTTCCTCACCTGTTGAATGAGGTTGTTCAGAGTCGTTGGGAGATGTGGTTATAAGTGCCTGGGATCTGTGGGTGGCATCGAGTGGGCGTCCAACATCTAACCTGGTAATTGGCAGAAGGGGCACCTTTGCCCTAAGTCCTAATATATTTACAACAGGTAGTCCCATCAGGAAAGGAAACGTTCTTACAAATTCTTTACACCTTGCTAGACAAAACGTCCTGCCCTCTGCACAGCTGTTCTTCAATGGCCCCACTCAGAGAGTAACATACAATGGCTTTCTGGCACAAACTCTGCACAGCAAAGCATCCTGGGTTTACCCTATGATCCCTCCCTGGAATACCTGCCATTTAAAAGACTTTGAGAGGGAGTGTGAAGTTAATCACAAATTGAATTACTATTAGATGGAACTATCTAGAGCTAATAAAAATGCCTTTCATTGGGGAGAAAGACAGATGAGTTAGAAGCTATCGAACTACCACCAGGCAGGGTCCTTCTCTCTGTTCAGTTTCCTTGTTAACTCAACAGCACGGTAGGGTCTAGACTCGGGCTGACCTTGTCTGAGTAGAGTTTTAGTGAGGTCACTGGAGGGGGTGGAGGATGGATTTAAGAGGGCAACCCTGGAGCCAGTGTTCTGTTCAGAGGTTCTGAACAAGGCAAGAAGAGGCAGCCAGGGAGCGGAGGTGCTGGACATGAGGTTTTAAGGAACAAGAGTCTGTAGGCCTTGTGATACACTGAGTATGAGGGGTGACATGGAAGAAGAAGAGTCTAGCATGATGCAGGATTCTAACTCCCAGAAGAGAGTTTAGAAAGAGAAGTGGGTTTAGTTTAGCTGGGGACACATACAATTGTATTCATGTGTTTGGAACAGCTGAGTGGAGGTATCAAGTAGCTAACATTTATTGATCAAAATAGATACTGTGATCAGTGCTTCACAAACCTTATTTCTCAAGTCTTTTGGAGAGGTACTTCATTTTCAGATGAGACAAAGAATTAATCAATAAGCTAAATAAATTGTCTAAGATGGGTAATAGAATTGGGGTTGAAGCCCAGTCCCTAAACTGGGAAGAGATGTTTTCCCTGAGGCCCTGAGACTTGGGAGTAGAGCTGGAGCCATGGCAATGAGGGAGAGAAAGTAGGTGGAGGGAAACAGGTGTTCAGAGGATGAGAAACCTGCAAAGGCCACCGAGAGGTAGGAGGAAGACCAGGATAGACTGTTCCCTTAAAAGCCAAGCAGGGCTTCCCTGGTGGCGCAGTGGTTAAGAATCTGCCTGCCAATGCAGGGGACACAGGTTCGAGCCCTGGTCTGGGAACATCCCACATGCCGCGGAGCAACTAAGTCCGTGCGCCACAACTACTGAGCCTGCGCTCTATAGCCCACGAGCCACAATTACCGAGCCTGCATGCTGCAACTACTGAAACCCTCATGCCTAGAGCCAGCGCTCTGCAAAAACAGAAGCCACCACGATGAGAAGCGCGCGCACCGCAACGAAGAGTAGCCCCCGCTCGCCACAACTAGACAAAACCCGCACGCAGCAACGAAGACCCAACACTGCCAAAAATAAATAAATTAAAATAAATAAATGAAGAAAAAAAAAGCCAAGCAAAAGGAAGCGATGCATCAAATGAAGGGACAAAGTGCCATATAGGAAAGGACAGAGCAGCAGCTGTGGGATTTAGCAACTTTCCATTGGTGACCTTTGCCAGAGTAAGTTTCAGCAAATTGTGGGGACTTAAAGCCAGAAGATTATTGCTCGGTTGAAAGAGGCACAGAGGAAAGGAAGAGGAGAAAGATACTAAGTTTTCTGAGGCAGTGGCTGAAGAGCAGGAAAGAATAAAGGCTTTATCTAGAGGAGCATCCACGGAAAGGTTTTCTTAATGAGAGGGAAGATTTGAAAATACAGTTTAAAAATATGTGTATGTATTTATAATCACCGAAACTTTTTTTTTAAAGTAGGTGAAAGCTTTTGTTTTTGTTTTTAGTATTTATTTATTTGGCTGTGCTGGGTCTTAGTTGCAGTACGCAGGATCTAGTTCCCTCACCAGGGATCGAACCCAGGCCCCCTGCATTGGGCACGCGGAGTCCTAAGCACTGGACCACGAGGGAAGTCCCTAAACTTTTGTATTATGAAATATTTCAAGCGTACAGGAAAATTAATGATATTATAAAATTAATATCCTCACCCACATTTGTCATATCTTAATGTTTTGCCACATTTTATATACATGCACACATTTCATGTTAAAAAATTAGCCACATCATGCTTAAGTTTTCAAATGGTGACTGTTATGGTCTGTCTTCTGAGAGACTGTTGAGATGATCTGATTTATTTTCACTCATTAAGCGCCAGGGCTCTTTGCCTTGTGTGATGCCTGTGGTACAAGCCTGCTTAGACAGGGTGGGGAGACTTGACTCTGTGTAACAGAGTTGCGTTGTACCCACGTTAAAAACAGGATTAACATGTAAGTGTTTTTCTTTCTGGTTATTATTCTTGTCAAGCTTTTAGAATCAAAATCACATTAACCTCCTGTTACTCAAAGGGTACAAACTTTCATTTACAAGATGTGTAAGGTCTTGAAACCTAATTTACAGCATGGTGATTATAGTTAATAATTTATAGTTGAAATTTGCTAAGAGACTAGATCTCAAATTGTTCTTACCACCCCCAGTCCCGCTCCCATGCATAACCAAGCATGGTGGTAACATGTGAGGTGATGGATATATTAATTTGATTGTGGTGTCAGGATGGCGGAGCGGGAGGACGCAGTGTTTGAGTCTCCCCACAACTAGGGCACCTACAGGATGCTGGTGGGGGGCCTCGATGCACAAGGAGACAAGTGAAACCCCTGAGCGACCGGGTAGGACATGGGGGGGAGTGGGGGGAGGAGAAGTGGAGGCTGGACGGGACTGGCTCCCGTGAGGGGTGGCTGCGACAGGGGGAGGGGTTCCCACACCTGGAGGGCCCCTCCAGGGCTCAGTGGATTGGGGGGAGCGCAATTAGCCTTTCTCCCACCCACTCGGCCCTGGGAAGCCTGCTGGGCTCCTGGGCGGGGTCCTCCCCCCTCTGAGGCCCCCTCCTGCCTCGTGGGTCCTAGGGGCATAGGAGGGAGGAAGAGGGGGGAAGAAGAGGAGAGGTGGATGGGGAGGGGCCCTCCGGTATTGGAGGATCAGGGGAGACGCAACTAGTTTCCCCTGCCCACTCAGGCCCCAGGAGCCTGCTGGGGTCCCCGGCCAGGTCTTCCGCCTTCCAGGGCCCTCCCCAGCTGCGTTGGTCCTAGGGGTGTAGGAGGGAGTGGGGGGAAGAAGAGGAGGGGCCAATGCAGAGGGACCCTCCAGGATCGGAGGATCAGGGGCAAAGTGCCTAGCACTTCCCCAGCCAACTCAGGCCCAGGGAGCCTGCTGGGGTCCTGGACCTGGTCCTCCGCCCTCTGGGGCCGGAGGCACTCCTGGGCCCCTCTGTGACACTGAGCCTATGCCCCGCCCCCAACACCCCAGGGCCTTTTCCGGCCCTGTGGATGTAAGGATAGCCCCCCACCCCCGCTAAACCTCGCCCCTGCCTAAGCCCCTCCCACCACAGCCAAGGCCTTTTCCAGCTTTTTTATTTTAAATTTTTTTCTTGCTGTGGTGGTTCTGTTTTACCTTCCAGATGTTGTTTCATCTATATTTTTCTAACATACCTTATTTTATTTTTTACTTTTTATTATTTTTTTCTTATTTTATTTTCTTATTTATTTTTATTATGCTCCTTTTTTTCTTCTTTTTTTTTCTTTTTGCCACCCCACGTGGCTTGCAGGATCTTGGTTCACGAGCCGGGGGTTGTGTCTGAGCTCCTGTGGTGGGAGCTCCGAGTCCAAACCACTGGACTAACACAAAACCTCAGACCCCAGGAAACATTCACTGGAGTGAGGTCTCCTGGAGGTCCTCATCTCAGCACCAAGACCCAGCTCCATCCAACAGCCTAAAAACTCTGGTGCTGGAAGCCTCAGGCCAAACAATCAGTAAGACAGAAACACAGTTCCACCCATCAAAAAAAAAACAATGAGACAACAAGAAAATATGTCACAGACGAAGGAGCAAGGCAAAAACCTACAAGACTAAATAAATGAAGTGGAAATAGGCAACCCACCTGAAAAAGAATTCACAGTAATAACAGTAAAGATGATCCAGGATCCCGGAAATAGAATAGAGGCATGGATTGAGAAAATACAAGAAACGTTTAACAAAGATCTAGAAGAACTAAAGAACAAACAAACAGAGATGAACAACACAATAACTGAAATGAAAAATACATGAGAAGGAATCAATAACAGAATAACTGAGGCAGAAGAACGAATAAGTGAGCGGGAAGACAGAATGGTGGAAATAACTGCCAAGGAGCAGGATAAAGAAAAAAGAATGAAAAGAATTGAAGACAATCTCAGAGACCTCTGGGGCAACACTAAATGCACCAACATTCGAATTATAGGGGTCCCAGAGGAAGAAGAGGAAAAGAAAGGGTCTGAGAAAATATTCGAAGAGATTATAGTCAAAAACTTCCCTAACATGGGAAAGGAAATAGCCACCCGAGTCCAGGAAGCACAGAGAGTCCCATACAGGATAAACCCTGGAGAAACACACCAAGGCACATACTAATCAAACTAACAAAAATTAAATTCAAAGAAAAAATATTAAAAGCAGCAAGGGAAAAACAAAAAATAACATACAAGGGGATCCCCATAAGGTTAACAGCTGATTTTTCAGGAAAACTCTGCAGGCCAGAAGGGAGTGGCAGGATATACCTAAAGCGATGAAAGAGAAAAACCTACAACAGAGATTACCCGGCAAGGATCTCATTCAGATTTGACAGAGAAATCAAAAGCTTTACAGACAAGCAAAAGCTAAGAGAATTCAGCACCACGAAACCAGCTTTACAACAAATGCTAAAGGAACTTCTCTAGGCAGGAAACACAAGACATGAAAAAGATCTACAAAAATAAATCCAAAACAATTAAGAAAATGGTAATAGGGACATACATATCAATAATAACCTTGAATGGAAATGGATTAAATGCTCCAACCAAAAGACACAGACTGGGTGAATGGATGCAAAAACAAGACCCATATATGTGCTGTCTACAAGAGACCCACTTCAGACCTAGGGACACATACAGACAGAGAGTGAAGGGATGGAGAATGATAGTCCATGCAAATGGAAATCAAAAGAAAGCTGGAGTAGCAATAATCATATCAGATAAAATAGACTTTAAAATAAAGACTGTTGGGCTTCCCTGGTGGCTCAGTGGTTGAGAGTCCGCCTGCCGATGCAGGGGACACAGGTTGGTGCCCCAGTCCGGGAAGATCCCACATGCCGTGGAGCGGCTAGGCCTATGAGCCATGGCCGCTGAGCCTGCGTGTGTGGAGCCTGTGCCCCACAACGGGAGAGGCCACGTCAGTGAGAGTCCCGTGTACCACAAAACACACACACACACACACACACACACACACACACACACACAAAATAAAGACTGTTACAAGAGATAAAGAAGGACACTAGGACTTCCCTGGTGGCGCAGTGGTTGAGAGTCCGCCTGCCGGTGCAGGGGACACGGGTTCATGCCCCAGTCTGGGAGGACCCCACATGCCGCGGAGCAGCTGGGCCCGTGAGCCATGGCCGCTGAGCCTGCGTGTCCGGAGCCTGTGCTCCGCAACGGGAGAGGCCACAACAGTGAGAGGCCCGCGTACCAAAAAAAAAAAAAAAAAAGAAGGACACTACATAATGATCAAGGGATCAATCCAAAAAGAAGATATAACAATTATATATGTTTATGCACCCAACATAGGAACACCTCAATATATAAGGCAAATGTTAACAACCATAAAAGGGAAAATCAACAGTAACACAATAATAGCAGGGGACTTTAACACCCCACTTACACCAATGAACAGATCATCCAAACAGAAAATAAATAAGGAAACACAAGCTTTAAATGACACAATAGACCAGATAGATTTAATTGATATTTATAGGACATTCCACCTGAAAGTGGCAAAATACAATTTCTTCTCAAGTGCACATAGAACTTCTCTGGGGTAGATCACATCCTGGGTCACAAATCAAGCCTCGGAAAATTTAAGAAAATTGAAATCACATCAAGCATCTTTTCTGACCACAACGCTATGAGATTAGAAACCAATTACAGGGAAAAAAACTATAGAAAACACTAATACATGGAGGCTAAACAGTGCGCTGCCAAATAACCAAGAGATCACTGAAGAACTCAAAGAGGAAATAAAAAAATACATAGAAACAAATGACAACAAAAACATGACCACCCAAAACCTATGGGAAACAACAAAAGTAGTTCCAAGAGGGAAGTTTATAGCAATTCAATCTCACCTCAAGAAACACGAAAAATCTCATAAAATAATCTAACCTTACACCTAAAGCAACTAGAGAAAGAAGAACAAAGAAAACCCAAAGTCAGTAGAAGGAAAGAAATCATAAAGATCAGAACAGAAATAAATGAAATAGTAACGAAGAAAACAATAGCAAAGATCAATAAAACTAAAAGTTGGTTCTTTGAGAAGATAAACAAAATTGAAAAACCTTTAGCCAGACTCATCAAGCAAAAAAGGGAGAGGAGGCAAATCAATAAAATTAGGAATGAAAAAGGAGAAATCACAACTGACACCACAGAAATACAAAGGATTATAAGAGACAAACAACTACATGCCAATAAAATGGACAACCTTGAAGAAATGGAAAAATTCTTGGAAAGGTACAATTTTCCAAGACTGAATCAGGAAGAATTAGAAAATATACACAGACCAGAAAAAATGTAAACAGACCAATCACAAATAATTAAATTGAAACTGTAATTAAAAATCTTCCAACAAACAGAAGTCCAGGACCAGATGGCTTCACAGGTGAATTCTATCAAACATTCAGAGAAAAGCTAACACTTACCCTTCTCAAACTCTTCCAAAAACTTGTAGAGGGAGGAACGCTCCCAAATTCGTTCTAGGAGGCCACCATCACCCTGACACCAAAAGCAAACAAAGATATCACAATAAAAGAAAATTACAGACCAGTATCACTGATGAACATAGACAGAGAAATCCTCAACAAAATACTAGCAAACAGAATCCAACAACACATTAAAAGGATCATACACCATGATCAAGTGGGATTTATCCCAGGAATGCAAGGATTCTTCAATATATGCAAATCAATCAATGTGATACACCATATTAACAAATTGAAGGATAAAAACTATATGATCATCACAATAGATGCAGAAAAAGCTTTTGACAAAATTCAACACCCATTTATGATAAAAACTCTCCAGAAAATGGGCACAGAGGGAACCTACCTCAACATAATAAAGGCCACAGCAAACATCATTCTCAATGCTGAAAAACTGAAAGCATTTCCTCTAAGATCAGGAACAGAGAAGGGTGACTACTCTCACAAATCTTATTCAACACAGTATTGGAAGTCCTAGCCACGGCAATCAGAAAAGAAAAAGAAATAAAAGGAATCCAAATTGGCAGAGAAGAAGTAAAACTGTCACTGTTTTCAGATGACATGATACTGTACACAGAAAAACCTAAAGATGCCACCAGAAAACTACTAGAACTAATCATTGAATTTGGTAAGTTTGCAGAATACAAAATTAGTGCACAGAATCTCTTGCATTCCTATACACTAACAATAAAAAATCAGAAAGCGAAATTAAGGAAACAGTCCCATTTACCATCATAACAAAAAGAATAAAATACTTAGTAATAAACTTACCTAAGGACACAAAACCTGTAGTCTGAAAACTATAAAACACTGATGAAAGAAATCAAAGATGACATAAACAGATGGAGAGATATACCATGTTCCTGGATTGGAAGAATCAATATTGTGAAAATGACCATACTACCCAAAGCAATCTACAGCTTCAGTGCAACCCCTATCAAATTACCAATGGCATTTTTCACAGAATTAGAACAAAGAATTTCACAATTTGTATGGAAACACAAAAGACCCCAAATAGCCAAAGCAATCTTGAGAAAGAAAAATGGAGCCGGTGGAATCAGGCTCCCCTGACTTAAAACTATACTACAAAGCTACAGTAATCAAGACAGTATGGTACTGGCACAAAAACAGCAATATAAATCAATGGAACAGGATAGAAAGCCCAGAGACAAACCCATGCACATATGCTCACCTAATTTATGACAAAGGAGGCAAGCACATACAATGGAGAAAAGACAGCCTCTTCAATAAGTGACGCTGGGAAAACTGGACAGCTACATGTAAAAGAATGGAATTAGAACACTCCCTAACAACATACACAAAAATAAACTCAAAATGGATTAAAGACGTAAATGTAAGGATAGATACCATAAAACTCTTAGAGGAAAACACAGGAAAAACACTCTGACATAAATCACAGCAAGATCTCTTTTGACCCACCTCCTAGAGTAATGAAAATAAAAACAAAAATAAACAAATGGGACCTAATGAAACTTCAAAGCTTTTGCACAGCAAAGGAAACCATAAATAAGACGAAAAGACAACCCTCAGAATGGGAGAAAATATTTGCAAATGAAGCAACAGACTAAGGATTAATCTTCAAAACATACAAACAACTCATGCAGCTCAATATCAAAAAAACAAACAACCCAATCTAAAAATAGGCAGAAGACCTAAATAGACATTTCTCCAAAGAAGGTATACACATTGCCAACAAACATGTGAAAGGATGTTCAACACCACTAATCAGTAGAGAAATGCAAATCAAAACCACAATGAGGTATCACTTCACAGCATTCAGAATGGCCATCATCAAAAAATCTAGAAACAATAAATGCTGGAGAGGGTGTGGAGAAAAGGGAACCCTTCTGCACTGTTGGTGGGAATGTAAATTGATACAGCCACTATGGAGAACAGTATGGAGGTTCCTTAAAAAACTAAAAATAGAACTACCATATGACCCAGCAATCCCACTACTGGGCATATACCCTGAGAAAACCATAATTCAAAAGGACACATGTGCCCCAATGTTCATTGCAGCACTATTTACAATAGCCAGGACATGGAAATAACGTAAATGTCCAATGACAGATGAATGGATAAAGAAGATGTGGTACATATATACAATGGAATATTACTCAGCCATAAAAAGGAACAAAATTGGGTCATTTGTAGAGATGTGGATGGACCTAGAGTCTGTCATACAGAATGAAGTAAGCCAGAAAGAGAGAAACAAATATCGTATATTAACACATATATGTGGAATCTAGAAAAATGGACAGATGAACCTATTTGCAGGGCAGGAATAGAGACATAGACATAGAGAACAGACATGTGGACACAGGGTGGGAAGGGGAAGGTGGGACTAATAGGGAGATTAGGATGGACATATATACACTGCCATGTGTAAAATAGATAGCTAGTGGGAACAAGCTATAAAGCACAGGAAGCTCAGCTCGGTGCTCTGTGACGACCTAGATGGGTGGGATGGGGGGCGGGAGGGAGGTCCCAGAGGGAGGAAATATAGGTATACATATAGCTGATTCACTGCACTGTACAGCAGAAACTAACACAATACTGTAAAGCAATTATACTCCAGTAAAAAAAATTTGATTGTGGTATCATTTCACAATGTACAGACATACCTTGTTCAACTATTGCAACTGGACGATATTGTGTATTTTACAAATTGAAGGTTTGTGGAAACCTTGCGTCAAGCAGGTCTATCTGCATTATTTTTCCAACAGCATTTGCTCACTTCTGGTAATTCTCCCAATATTTGCCTCTGTGTCACATTCTGGTAATTCTCCCAATATTTCAAACTTTTTCATCATTATTATTTTTGTTATGGTGATCTGTGATCAGTGATCTTTGATGTTATTACTATGACTTGCTGAAGGCTCAGATGATGGCTAGCATTTTTAGTAATAAAGGTTTTTTTTTTTTTTTTTGGTCGGATGGCTTGCGGGATCTTATTTCCCTGACCAGGGATTGAACCCTAGGCCCTTGGCAGTAAAAGTACAGAGTCCTAACCACTGCAATAAAGTATTTTTTAAATTAAGGTATGCACATTGTTTTTTTAGACATAATGCTATTGCATACATCATAGACCACAGGAGAGTGCAAACATAACTTTTACATGCACTGGAAAACCAAAAAATATTCTTATCTGTGTTGTCTATATTAATTATGTTTTCACATTAATAATTACTTACTTGGGGGATTTCCCTGGTAGTGCAGAGGTTGGGAGTCCGCCTGCCAATGCGGGAGACATGAGTTCGATCCCTGGTCCGCGAAAATCCCACATGCCGCGGAGCAGCTAAGCCCGTGCGCCACAACTACTGAGCCTGTGCTCTGGAGCCCGCATGCCTAGAGCCCATGCTCTGCAACAAGAGAAGGCACCGCAACGAAGAGTACCCCCGCTCGCCGCAACTAGAGATAGCCCACGCGTAGTAACGAAGACCCAACGCAATCAAAAATAAAGAAAGAAATAATTTTTTTTTAAAAAAAGAGGTACCATACTTAAAAAAAAAAATTACTTACTTGGAAAATAATGTTATTAGGTCCTGGTATTAAAAAATCATTGATGGGGCTTCCCTGGTGGTGCAGTGGTTGAGAGTCCGCCTGCCGATGCGGGGTCACAGGTTCGTGCCCCGGTCCGTGAGGATCCCACATGCCGCGGAGCGTCTGGGCCCATGAGCCATGGCCGCTGAGCCTGCGCATCCGGAGCCTGTGCTCCGCAACGGGAGAGGCCACAACAGTGAGAGGCCCGCGTACCACACACACGCACACAAAAAATCATTGATGATTCACTGGTTTATATGCTGCAGTATTTTCATTTACAGTTAACTTTACTAATTTTTACTTCATTTTGGGTCACTGTTTAACAAAGATTCTTGGTCATCTGTTTGTTTTAATGAGATATTTAGGGTTATAGAAATGTTTGCCCTAATAAAAGTCTACTCGAATATTGCGATATTCACTTTATTGTGGTGATCTGGAACTGAATCCACAAGATCTCCAAGGTCTGCCTGGTATATATGTATATCAAGACATCATGTTGTACACCTTAAATATATACAACTTTTATTTATCAATCATACGTTAATAAAAAATAACATATTAATCTCATAAAATAAGTAAAATTGTAAAACATGCCCCCATCTGTTTTTTTTTGGCTGCCAGACACGCTTGCAGGATCTCATGTCCCCACCAGGAATTGAACCCAGGCCATGGCAGTGAACTCACAGAAGTCTAAACACTAGGCAACCAGGGAACTCCCAGCCCCCATCTTTTTTAAAACTGTAATGTAATTTAACATATGTAATGTAATATGGTGTTTGTACAGTTTTTAAAAGTTTGGAGAAGTCTTCTCAGAGTCTTTTGAGACAAGTGACCATTTCTACCCAAATATCTTCACTGATTTTACCAATTTTAGTCACTGTAAAAAAATCAATTAGAAATGTTTTAAGTAAAAGAGAAATCTTCAAATCTTATTCATTACAGAAAAACACTATTACAGTTTCATACGCTTCATCCTCCCAGTCTTTAGAAAAATTTTAAATTGGATTATATATATATACCTTTGTAACCTGTGTTTTTTTCTTCTATCAATAGATTTTGCCCATCATTTATGTCAATACATAGAAAATTATGCTGTTTTTATACCACATCAAATTTCCAAACTTTTTATTCTTAAAAGCAATCTATGATAAGTAAATCAACTATACTTCAATTTAAAAAATCCTTTGAGGGCTTCCCTGGTGGTGCAGTGGTTGAGAGTCCGCCTGCCGATGCAGGGGACACGGGTTCGTGCCCCGGTCCGGGAAGATTCCACATGCCGTAGAGCGGCTGGGCCGGTGAGCCGTGGCCGCTGAGCCTGCGCATCCGGAGTCTGTGCTCCACAATGGCAGAGGCCACAATAGTGAGAGGCCCACGTACCGGAAAAAAAAAAAAAAAAAAAAATCCTTTGAATTATCATTAAAAAATGTTTGTGATGAACAATTTCTCTTTCTCTCCTTGAAACATTCATATTCAAACATTTAGTAAATAAAGTACAATTGCAGGTTCAAATATTTGCTTCCCCCCCAGAAAAAAATCTTGATATTTCTAAATGTTACTCCAGAAAAGTTCCACTACTTACACTCCCAGGAACAGTGCATGAAATGGTGGCTTGTCTGTTGTTGTTCTACTAATCATCTGGTAAGCGCCTGCTGCTTTCTCTGCTGTGTAGATCTTCATGGAGTCTCTTTGGCCACCTTGAGTTTGCTAACCTTACACTATCACAGGCAGTATCCTCTTCTATTTCTTTAGCACATTTTATAAGCTTGTGGCTTAAAATAACATTTCTGTCATTAAAACATATGTCTGAATTATACCACTTTTTTCCATCCGTGACTTTGTTAATTTGAATTTTCCTTTTATTTTATTAACTAAGCTAGTGGTTTCAAAATTTTATTTCCAAGCCATACTGTGTGTCATCAATTACATACAGGCAAAAAATGGAATTGATAAGCAAACCAATATAGTTCTTTTAAAAATTAACAAAACTAATTTTTCAAATCCCTAATTTTATATGAAATATGGCAAAATGTTAAGGTATGGCTGAACTGGGTTGTAAATGAAACAGATACTTTCTTTTTATCATCTTTAGCAGAGACAATTCATCATTAGCTTCTTTCTTAAAAACATTTTTATGAATATTTTTAAAAAATTATTTAAGAGCAAAGAGATTTTCTTCTAAATACTGACTTAACAATATCTGATATGTATTATACTTTATATTTTAATTTTTGTTCTTAAGAAAACTGATATTTTCATCTGGATTTGCTTTATTACTTAGGTTTTATTTAAGAGACTATATGTATATATACATGTGCACACACACAGTACACATACATGTATGAATGTATTGATTTGAAAAAACACTGCACTAAAACCCTATTTAAATTTTGTTTTGTCATTGTCTAAGAATGTCCTATATAGAAATATTATCTTGAGGTATTAACTGTATCTTTGTCCTATAATACAGGATAAAATTCTGTGAATCTCACAACTACACTTGCGGAGAGTGTGTTCCCCATGTTCTACCAGTAAGATCTTTTCACATGAAAGTCTACCGTGAATTTTCCAGTTCTGTAATTTAAATTTTTCAGTATTAGGAGAGTGACATATTAACTTTTCAAATATACTCTACTGTTATGGTTCCTTTTTATCTTTCACTCTGCCAGCTTTCCAATGGGTTTGGTAGCTTTGGCTCATCCAGGCAGTGGGAACAATGTGTACAAAGGAGGTGTCAGACCATACACTGGTGGGGTACCTGTGTGGTTTGGCGGGCCTAGAGGATAGAGAGTAAAGGAAGGAAGCGTGCTGGCCAGGAGAATGGGGAGAAAAAGGAGGCCAAGGCCTCAGTAAGATCGAAGAACAGTTGCCTTAGGAGGAAAAGAGGCCCTATATGGCCTTGATTAAGAGGATGCACTTGGGAGCCTAAACTGACTCTATTCGCTTAGCAGCTGTGGGGCCTTGAACAAGTCACCTAACCTCTCTGAGCCTCAGATTCCTCTGTAAAGTGAAAAATAATCATAGGGTTGTGAAGATAAAATGAGATACACTACCTGTAAAGCAACTAGCATAATGTCCAGCACATAACAGCTGATCAATAAAAATGTTATTTTCATTAAGGAAGTTGGAAAGCTTGGAGGTTGTCTGAGGTTTAAGATTTCAGATGCAGAATTATTCTTAAGTATAAGTAATTGTTTCCTCTCATAAGTAATTGTTTCCTAATTTTGTTTATTAAGGAAATTTCCATATCATTATATCACTTGCCCATTATAGCATGTATTCACATTGTATTTTAATTATTTGCTTCCTTAATGTAAACCTGGGGCTCTGAAAGCTGGGATGGGCCTCATTCTTGTTTATATTCTCAGTGCACCAGGCATTTTGTCACTCCCATAACATTTGTTGAATTGATTTTGGAAGTCATTCGCACAGAGGCTGATGGCTGAGGTAAATGAGAAAGATCTCCAGGAGAGAACTTTGGGTCAGGAACTGCGCACTTTGCTAGAGACTAACAGTCTGCAGATTTGATTTCTGTTCTCATTAACTGTGCACTTACAAGTCTGGCAGAAACATATTTTCACAATGTTGCCATCTGCTACATTCATTACTTGGCTTCATGACTGCTACCTGTTTATAAAATTGATAATAAGCACAGTGGTGATTTATTAAAAATTTAAAAAGAGCAAACGTAGGGACTTCCCCGGTGTCACAGTGGTTAAGAATCCGCCTGCAAATGCAGGGAACACTGGTTCGAGTCCTGGTCCGGGAACATCCCACATGCCGTGGAACAACTAAGGCCGTGTGCCACAGCTACTGAGTCTGTGCTTTAGAGCCCGTAAGCCACAACTAGTGAGCCCGCGTGCCACAACTACTGAAGCCCACCTGCCTAGACCCCGTGCTCCTCAACAAGAGAAGCCACCACAATGAGAAGGCTGTGCACCGCAACAAAGAGTAGCCCCTGCTTGCCAAAACTAGAGAAAGCCCGTGTGCAGCAATGAAGACTCGACACAGTGAAAAATAAATTTGTTAAAAAAAAAAAAAAAGAGCAAACCTAACAGTTCTCTGTTGCCTTATTGTTTACACATAGGCAAAGGCAGCTGCCCCCTAAGAAGTCAGACTTTCCTGTCTCAGAAAGGGGTAATGGAAAAGCAACCAATTAGAGGTAACAGCGGGGTTCCCAAGCTGACTTTGCTGCATACTAGCTGTGTGAATTGAAGGAATCATTTAACCTACCCAAATCTCACTTGCCCCATCTGCAAAATGAAGATAATACTTCACCTACCCTTTTTAATAGATTTGAGTAACAAATGGAACATTGCATGTGAAATCCTTAAATACTGCATAGTTCTCTTCCATAAAAACGCAAAACAGGATTCTCACTAATTCACTAGAGCCTGGTTTTTAAGCTCTTTCTAAAATGTTGCTACTAATAGCCCAGTGGAAATGCTTCAACTCAACATTGGATGCAGTGACATGTATTGAGAGCACAATTTACTTATTCACTGCCATATCCAGTGCCTGGCACAATGGCAAAAAGTGCTTGATAAATATTTGTTGAATGAAAGAAGGGAAGTATGAAGCTGGGCAAGTAGGTACAACCAGTAGGTTTCTGGCTTTAAACTGTGTGAATGAAGCATGCTGATCACCTGAGGCTTTTTTTTTTTTTTTTTTTTGGTCACACCCGGCTGCTTTTGGGAACCCGTGCCCTCAGCAGTGAAAGCACGGAGTCCTAACCACTGGACCGCCAGGAATTCCCACCTTAGGTTTTTTTTTTTTCTTTTTGTAATTTAGATAAGTCTTTTTCCTATTTATTTTGGCTGCGCTGGGTCTTAGTTGTGGCACTCGGGCTCTTAGTTGCAGCAGGCCAACTCCTTAGTTGTGGCATGCGGACTCTTAATTGCAGCATGCATGTGGGATCTAGTTCCCTAACCAGGGATCGAATCCATGTCCCCTGCATTGGCAGGCGGATTCTTAACCACTGCGCCACCAGGGAAGTCCCCCACCTTGGCTTTGAAAGAAGGATTTCCAGAGTGAACAGAGTTGGTTGTGGCAGACAAAGATGAAACTATTCTCCTTCTCTGTTTTTTTCCAATTGAAGCAAATTCCTTTGTACCTTTGTCTAATCTAAGGAGGTAGGAAAAGTCTTTAGGGGAGGGTTTGAATCAGCATTTTGTCTGAAAATATTTTTAGTTAGTGAAACACCATCAGTTAACAATATTTAACAATAATTAAAAATGGAATACGGGTTTCCCTGGTGGCGCAGTGGTTGAGAGTCCGCCTGCCGATGCAGGGGACACGGTTTCTTGCCCCGGTCCGGGAGGATCCCACGTGCCGCAGAGCGGCTGGGCCTGTGAGCCACGGCCGCTGAGCTGAGCCTGCGCGTCCGGAGCGTGTGCTCCGCAACGGGAGAGGCCACAACAGTGAGAGGCCAGCGTACCCCCCCAAAAAAAAGAAAAAAAAAAAAAGGAACACACTTAGCAGATAGTACCGCCCTTACCACCCGTATCTAGACTGCTTCCTCTCCTGTGTCTCCTAGCCTAGGGAATTGCTGGCTGCTCCAACCCGGTGCTTTTCCTTCTTTATGCCTCTGCTCTGCCACCAATAATCTTTCCTTCCAACTTCCTGCTAAAGTCTTAAACTTCTTTCAAAGATTTCAAAGCATTAATTACTGGATCAACAAGTATTTATTGTGTTCATTGAGTACCTCCAATGTGTAAGGATGAAGTAAGTTCATAGTCTAATTCTAGTAGGGGAAGAAATACATATGAACACACAATTTTAATGCTATATGATAGGTACTTTTTATACACCAGCTTTATTGACATATAATTCACACACCATAAAATTCATCCTTTTACAGTGTACAGTTCCGTGGTTTTCAGTATATCACAGAGTTGTGAAACCAACATCACTATCTAAATTTAGAACATTTCATCACCCCCAAAAGAAACTCCAGGTTCATTAGCAGAAATTCCCCATTCTCCTCTCCCTCCCAGCCCCTGGCAACCACTAAACTACTTTATGTCTCTATGCATTTGCCTGTCCTGGACATTTCATGCAAATAGAATTATACAATACATGGCCTTTTGTGACTGGCTTCTTTCACTCAGCATAATGTTTTCAAGTTTCACCCAGGTTGTAGCAAGTATCAGTACTTCATTCCTTTTTACAGCTGAATAATATTCCATGGTATAAATATACCATATTTCTTACAGTTAGGTCTATGATCCATTTTGAGTTAGTTTTGGGTACAGTATAATGGAGGAGGTCTAACTTCATTCTTTTGCATACGGCTATCCCACTGTCTCAGAACCACTTTTAAAAACACTATTCTTTCCCTATTAAATGGTCTTGACACCCTTGTGGAAGATCAGCTGACCATAAATTTAAGATTTAAAAATTTTTTTTATTTTATTGAAGTATAGTTTACAATGTTGTGTTAAATTCTACTGTATAGCAAAAGGATTCAGTTATACATATGTATATTCTTTTTCATATTATTTTCCATTATGGTTTATCACAGGATATTGAATATAGTTCCCTGTGCTACACAGTAGGACCTTGTTGTTCACCCATTCTGTATATGAGTTGCATCTGCTAATCCCAAACTCCCAATCCATCCCTCCCCCACCTCCCCACCTTGGCAACCACAAGTCTGTTCTCTGTGTTTGTGAGTCTGTTTCTGTTTTGTAGATAAGTTCATTTGTGTCGTATTTTATTTTATCTTTATTTATTTATTTTTGGCTGCATTGGGTCTTCGTTGCTGCACGCAGGCTTTCTCTAGTTGTGGTGAGCGGGGGCTATTCTTTGTTGCGGTGCACGGGCTTCTTATTGTAGTGGCTTCTCTCGTTGTGGAGCATGAACTCTAGGCTGTAGACTTCAGTAGTTGTGGTGCATGGGCTCCGAAGTTGTGGCTCGCGGGCTCTAGAGTACAGCCTCAGTAGCTGTGGTGCACGGGCTTCATTGCACCGTGGCATGTGAAATCTTCCCAGACCAGGGCTTGAACTCGTGTCCCCTGCATTGGCAGGCAGATTCTTAACCACTGTGCCACCAGCGAAGCCCTGTGTCATATTTTAGATTCCACATATAAGCGATATCACATGGTATTTGTCTTTCTCTGGTTTACTTCACTTAGTATGATAATCTCTAGGTCCATCCATGTTGCTGCAAATGGCATTATATCATTCTTTTTAATGGCTGAGTAGCATTCCATCACATATATGTACCACATCTTCTTTATCCATTCATCTGTCGACGGACATTTAGGCTGTTTCCATGTCTTGGCTATTGTAAATAGTGCTGCTATGAACATAGGGGTGCATGTATCTTTTCAAATTATCATTTTCTCCAGATGTATGCCCAGGAGTGGGATTACAGGATCATATGGAAACTGAGAGTTTCTTTTTTGATTCTCAATTCTATTCTATTGATCTATATGTCTATCCATATACCACATTGTCTTAATTACTATAGCTTTGTAGTAAGTTTTGAAGTTAGGAAGTGAGAGTACTCAAACCATTTTCTTCCTTTTCAAGATTGTTTTAACCATTATGGTTCCTTGGCCTTCCATATGAATTATAGGATCAGCCTGTCATTTTCTGCAAAAAAGGCCACTGGGGTTTTGATAGGGATTGAATCCATAAATCAATTTGAAAAGTTGATTTATCTTATCTTATCTATCTTAACAACATTCAGACTTCCAGTCTATAAACATGGGATGCCTTTCCATTTATTTAGGTCTTCTTTAATTTCTTTCAGCAATGTTTTATAGTCTTCAGTGTACTCATCTTACACTTTTGCTAAACTAATTTCTAATTATTTTATTCCTTGTGATGAGATTGTGAATGGAATTGTTTTTTAATTTCATTTTTGGGTCATTCAGGGCTACTGTTATAAAAATACAACTGATTTTTATATATTAATCTTATATGCTATAACCTAGTTGACAGTTTTTTAATTTTTTTTAAATAACTTATTGAAATATAGTTGATTTACAATGTTGTGGGGGGGTTGTTGTTTTTTTGGCTGCATTGGGTCTTTCTGGTGTTCAGGCTTTTCATTGTGATGGCATCTCTTGTTGCGGGGTCTAGGCACAGGTTTCAGTAGTTGTGGCGCATGGGCTTAGTTGCTCCGCGGCATGTGGGATCTTCCCCGGCCAGGGCTTGAACCTGTGTCCCCTGAATTGGCAGGCAGATTCTTAACCACTGCACCACCAGGGGAGTCCTTGTTGACAGTTTTTTAGTTCAATTTTTATGTCGATTCCTTAGGATTTTCTATTACAATATCATGTCATCTGTGAATAGTTTTATTTCTCCTTTTCCTATCTGGATGCCTTTTATTTTCTTTCCTAATTTCTTGGGCTAGAACTTTCCAGTACACTGTTGAATAGAAATGGCAAGAGCAGACATTCTAGTTTTGTTCCTAAACTTAGGGAGCAAGCATCCTGTCTTTCACCATTAAGTATGAGGTTAGCTGTGTCTTTTTCATAGATGCTCTTTATCAGGTTGAGGAAGTTTTCTTCTATTCCTAGTTTGTTGAGTGTTTTTATCATAAAAGGGTGTTGGATTCTTTCAAATGCTTTTTCTGTGTTAATTGAGATGATCATGTGATTCTTGTCCTTTATTCTATGAGTATGGTGTATTACATTGATTTTTTTTTTTGTATATTGAGCCAATCTTGCATTCCTGGGATAAATTCCACTTGATCATGGTGTATAATCTGTTTAATATGTTGCTGGATTCAATTTGCTTTATTTTCTATATTCATAAGAGATACTGGTCTGTAGTTTTGTTTTCTTGTGATTTCTTTATCTGGTTTTGGTATTAGCGTAATACTGGCTTCACAGAATGAGTTGGGCAAGTGTTCCCTCCTCTTCCATTTTTCGGGAGAGTTTGTGAAGGATTAGTCACTTCTTTAAATATTTGGTAGAACTACCTGTGAGCCATCTGGGTGGATAGGTTCTTTAAATACTATATGATAGGGAGTTTGAGCAGTTGTGGGAGGTTGGATGAACAAGTGACCAACTCTGCCTAGAAGAAAAGAAACTGGAAAAAGAGGAAACAATAAGAGTTTTATTTATATAGCTGATATGTTCAGGGTAAGGAGAATGAGAGGAAAGGGGCTGGAAAGACAGGCTGGAGACAATGAAGCAGGACACTGAATGTGTGATCCAGACCCTCACCAGAGATAATCTGCTACTTCTCCTATGTGGTTGTTCCTGCCATTGTTTTGAGAGCAGGGGAGGTAAGGGAGGTTAGTTGAGGGTTTTTTTTACTAAAGAACACAGCCACTGACCAAAAAGGATGGTGGAAATTTAGCTAGCAAACTATCAGTCAGTAAAGATCACACTTCAAGTGGAAGAATGTAGTTGAAGCCTGAGTGTCCAATAGGAAGAAGGAGAGCTGCTAGAGTAGGTACAAGTTGGCGGAGGTAACAAAGTGAGAATAGAAAATGGGTTAGCCACACTGGTGACCTAGGGGTTCAGAAAGCATTCCTGTGCAGATCATCTGCTGCAACATCCTTATGCTTATGCTTTCTCTGGGCTAGGGCCATGTTCTTAAGGGGTTCATACCTCACCAAGCTCTTTGAACTTTGCCTGTTTTTATCAGATTTCAGTCTCCTTAACAGCAGAGATCATGTCCTGTGTGTCTGTATCTTCTACAGAGAGATTTACTAAAATCAAAAGAATGCATCCATTAAAATTTCTTTGGGGCTTCCCTGGTGGTGCAGTGGTTAAGAATCCGTCTGCCAGCAGCTCAGGGGACACGGATTCGAGCCCTGGTCCGGGAAGATCCCACATGCCGTGGGGCAACTAAGCCCGTGCGCCACAACTACTGAACCTGCGCTCTAGAGCCAGTGAGCCACAACTACTGAGCCCGCGTGCTACAACCACTGAAGCCCGCATGCCTAGAGCCCGTGTTCGGCAACAATAGAAGCCACTACAATGAGAAGCCTGTGCACTGCAACAGAGAGTAGCCCCCACTCACCACAACTAGAGAAAGCCCGCGTGCAACAACAAAGACCCAACACAGCCAAAAATAAATAAGTAAAAAAATTAAATTAAATAAAAAAAAATTTGGACACTTTAAAAAAAGAGAATGGCTCATCTAAAGTTCACCTCCTACCTCCTGCCCCACCACCAAAACTCTTCTGAATTCTCAGTGTGTCAGGCACTAGCTCCAGAATCAGACTCCAGGAGAGTAAGAACTGTGTCAGCATCAGAGGTGGACTCCCAAGTCTTATTTCCATCCCCTAGGCTGCAATGAAGAGTGCTCAACCAAAATGTCTTTTCCCTACCAAAAGAGATAATTGTAACCAAAACCAGCTACACAGACATCCCTGAGTCCCATCTAGAAATCCTGTTGTATTCTCAGCGTGTACCCACGCTATCTGGGTAGTCGTGGACACAACAGGGAAAGAGCATTGGGTTGGGAGCCAGGAGACCTGAGCTCCAAGTACAGTCCTGATGCTAATTAGCTGTGTCACCTTGGTTGAGCAAGTCACTTAACTTCTTTGGCCTCTTGTGAAACAAGGATGTAGGAATAAAATTTTCAAAAGTCTCTTTCAAATATGAAAACAGTAAACTTTGATGACACATTTGATACTTATTTTAACTACCATGCTATTTATAACTATTCTAGAATGTTACTTCTTCTAATGGGTCTCAAGGATACTTTATAATTCATGATTATCTCGTAAACAAGCTGAAGTATAAAATGCAGATTACTTTATAAAATTTAAGGTGTGATATTACTAAACTGTTAAGTCAGTTTACTGTAGCTTTGCTTTTGTGGCTTATTATTGGTCATGTGTATGTGTTGAAGTTCAACTCTCATAAGGAGATAGGTTTTACTTTGTGACAGCTTGCCTATTCCATTTTTTAAAAAAGATTTCTAAAGTATAAAAGTGGTTCATGTTGAGTATAATATAGTGGCTAAACACAGTTTCTGGAGTCAGAATCCCTAGGTATAAGTCCCAACTCTGTCAGTGCCACTTGTCATTTTCACCAAGTTATTCTTTTTTTTTTTTTTATCTTTATTATTTATTTACTTTTGGCTGCGTTGGATCTTCATTGCTGCACACAGGCTCTCTCTAGTTGCAGTGAGCGGGGCTACTCTTCCTTGTAGTGCACAGGCTTCTCATTGCAGTGGCTTCTCTTTGCTGCGGAGCACGGGCTCTAGGCATGTGGGCTTCAGTAGTTGTGGCACTCGGGCTCAGTAGTTGTGGCTCGTGGGCTCTAGAGCACAGGCTCAGTAGTTGTGGCGCATGGGCTTAGTTCCTCTGCGGCATGTGGGATCTTCCCAGACCAGGGCTCGAACCCGTGTCCCCTGCATTAGCAGGCAGATTCTTAACCACTGCATCACCAGGGAAGTCCCCAAATGATTTTTTGTGTTGCCTTCCAGAATGAAGATGTGATTCAAAATATTGTTTGCAGAAATGAATTCCGATTTAAATCAGATATTTCCCCTACTAGCTAAAGCAGGGATACCGATTTGGACAAGAAAGGAGCAGTTCTTCTATTTCAGAAGTGTTTATTCTTCCGTCTAAGTTTAGTAAAACTGATAGATACCCTCACCAAATTTCTTTCCCAAGTTCTAAGCATGAGCAAGTTCTGCTGGTTGTTAAAGTGCATATAAAGAGAATTTAACAATGGGCATGAAACCAGCCATAAGGACAGTGACCAATAATTGAGAGTCTGGAAAGATTCTGTAGTTTTGGCCCAGAAAGGTCACATGAAGAATGGAGCGGGAGTGAGTGGGGAGACTCCAAGGGACTTGGGGAAAACGTAGACGGGGGGGGGGGTGGGGGGGGGGGGTGGGGGTGGGGGGGGGGTGGGGGGGGTAGTCAAGGTGATGCCCAAGGTCTTGCCTTCTCCTCAAGCACCTTCAGTCTTTATTTCCATAGCCAGCACCCTCCCATCATAGGCCTCTGCACACTGTGCTGCGGAGACAGCGCTTTCCCTCTTCCTTACCCACTCCTACCTCTGCTTATTTCACTACTTGTGGATTTTAATTCAAATACTGCTGCTCATTGGCCTCTTTCTGGTCTCCCTGATAGTGTTTATGTCCCCTTGTGCAATCCCAGAACACTGTGTACCTTAAGGACACTAAACACTGTTTGCAGTAATACATTTGCTTTTGTGATTATTTGTGCCCCCACTTAATAAGGGCAAGGACCCTGTTTGTGTTTATTCCCTATTTATTGTGTTTCCAGTGCCTAATACCTTTCTTGCCTCGTGCATAGTATGGTGCCAGTACATAACTGTTAAACAAATGACTTAATGTATCCATCAGGACTGACACTTTGTATAGACTTTTATAGTCATTTAGGAATCTCTAGGTGAGAATGCACTGACATGGAAATGAGATATAGGCCTCTCATAAAAATTATCCTAATTGTCTTCAAATGGCGGTGTCCACCAAGTAAACGATCTCAACAGCACTTTAAATACTTCAAACAGACACACAGCAGGGCAACAATGATTTCTTGGTCTTTGGGTTACATTTTACCAGAATAACAAAACTGGCCCTTTATCAGTCAAATAGTCGGATGAGTAGGCAAAGTACAGGGGAAACAGAGGAACTTAGGAAATAAGAGTAACAAAACTTCTTTCCTTCCTAAAAATCTTTAAACACTCCCGTCAACCCACCTTGACTTAAAATATAAGGTCTGCTGCTGTTCTTTCCTCTCTGACTGGATTTTGAGAGAGGCAGGGAGGTACAGTCATCCCTTGGTATCTGCGGGTAATTGGTTCCACCCCCGCCCCTCCACATACCAAAATCTGAAGATGCTCAAGTACCTTACATAAAATGACGATGGTATTTGTATATAACCTAGGGAAATCCCCCATTTATTTTAAACCACCTTTAGACTACTTATAATACCTAACACCATGTAAATGCTGTGTAAATAGTTGCACTTTTTGGAATTTTTTTTCCCTAGTATTTTCAGTCCTCGGTTGGTTGAACCTGCCTGAGGATGCATAACCACAGATACGGAGGTCTCACCGTACTCCTGGGCAAAGGACTTGAGGCCGGGAGTGAGGAGGGAGGAATTCCTTAGGTGGCATCTTCTCCTTGGATGCCCAGTTTAAATGGATCAGCTCTGTAGTCCCCAAGGAGAAGACATGTCTTGCCCAGATTCATGGCACATTTCCCTATGCGTAGTTTTTCTGTGCATTTTCCTACCACCGACAGTCAGTAAAATCTTATTTAATGTTTCATCCTCACTTGATGGTGTCTTTAGTCCAATCTAAGGCCAGAGCCTTTGTGGCTGTTGTCTGGAGAGACCCCTCCCCATGGGGAGATTCCTATTTTGTAGTAACCTTCCTGGTTCTCAAGTTTTTTTCCTTAAAGAAGACACTTCTTTATACATTTCCTCTCCCCTGAAAACCTATGAAGTGTACATTATCAGAATCCCCGTTTTTACAGGTGAGAAACTGAGTCCTTGTAAGGCTAGGGAACATGCCCACAGCCACGAGGTAGCACGTATCAGGGCGGATTATTAAACCCATACTTTGTCCACACAGATCACCTAGAATAATTGCTATAATAAAGGTTCAGACCAGTAATTTGCTTAAATGTGTAATGCACTGAGTAATTCATAGAAAATTATATATAATGTATTTAGTTACCCTGACCATCATTTCCCCCTACCTCTCCACTTCAGAGAGATTGGATGAGTCTAGGGAGTATAAAGTGTGATCTGTTTTACAACTTCACCCAATACAAATAACTAGGAAACACCAATGGCTTGTGGTAGCCTCAGAATAGAAGCTTTTACTTTGATTCCCTCTTTTAAAAACTGAGATATAATTTACATACCATAATATTCACTTTTTAAACCGTACAATTCAGTGGTTTTTAGTATATTCACACGTTTGTACAAGCACCACCACTAACTAATTCGAGAACATTTTCATACTTTGATTCCTTTTTGAAGGCTGTTTTCTTACAGGTATGAGAGAACAACTGAGTACATGCAAGTGAGAACTCCAAGAAAGAGCTAGAGACCTCAAAACAAAACTGGAGCCAGCAAATGCAGTGCTGCTACTGTAGTCTTTAAAAGGGAGCTGCATTGCAAGTAATAAGAATATGATATCGAGGTACCACTGTGTCAATAGTCAGGCCACGGTGGGCACGTTTGTCTTCTGTCTAGTTCAAGGGCTGCTCTCTAAAAGTGGTAAGAGGAGAAGGGTCCAAGGAGCGTAATGAAGATAATTAAAGAGCAGGGTAGTAAGATTCATGATGAAAACTTTAAAGAGCTTGCAGTAATTTCGTCTAGTTATTTAAGAAAACCTTCAAGAAAAGAAAAAAGAAGAAAACCTTCAAGGATATGAAACGATTTTTATACAGAAAATAGTGACCTTTTCTTTCTCCTTCTTTCACTAAGGAAAAAACAAAGAAAATGGGTTCATTCTATAGTATGGAGGATTAGGTTAACCTAGAAACTCATGAGACAGACCCTTGTTAAACACCAAATGACGGTGGCAGCAAAAAGTCCTCTGATGCTTTTAAAAAAATTATTTTTTAAGTTGCAAAGAATAGTATAAAGAATTCCTTCACTCAGATTCTACAACATTAACATTTTACACATTTGCTGTATCATTCTCTCTCCATGTATGTATATATATATGTATGTATGTATATATTTTTTCAGAATCGTTTGAGAATAAGTTGTAGACAATGATTTCCCGTTATCACTAAATACTGGGTACTTCTTAAAGGAAAGGACATTCTCTGCTGAACTACAGTAATATTACAAAAATTAGGAAATTAACAGTGATACAATATTATTATTTAATGTTCAGACCTTATTCGATTTTTGCCTATTGTCCCAATAATGTCCTTTAAAGAAAAAAAAAGTTTGTTTTTTAAAGGAAAAAAAAAAAGTTGTTTTTTAAAGGAAAAAATAAAAAGTTTCTGGCCCAGGATCCGTATTGCATTGAGTTCTCATGTCTGGTAAATTCCTTTAATCTGGAATAGTTCTTCAGAAAATAATTTCAAGGTCTTTCATGACTTTAAGAATTTTAAGAATACAGGCCAGTTATTTTGCTGCCTGTCCTTCAACTTGGGTCTCTGTTGCTTTTAACAAAGATTCGCTTCTGTTCTGAGAGTTTTAGGTGTGGTCCTTTTTTTTTTTTTTTTTAACATCTTTATTGGAGTATAATTGCTTTACAGTGGTGTGTTAGTTTCTGCTTTATAACAAAGTGAATCAGTTATACATATACATATGTTCCCATATCTCTTCCCTCTTGCGTCTCCCTCCCTCCCACCCTCCCTATCCCAACCCTCCAAGCGGTCACAAAGCACCGAGCTGATTTAGGTGTGGTCTTAAGTGAAGACCATCGGTAAAAGGAGGTGCGAGGTTCCTCTCTCGTACAGACTATTCCTGCTATATTAGAACTGTTTGTAGCTGGTGGGATGGACAATAAAACGTCTTTGTATTAGGAACTGACCTTTTTGTATTACACAGTTTTCTCAGCATCCCTGCCTTTTACAGAGTTTAATTTCTTTAACAGAAGTAGTTTCGTCTGTTAGCAAAACAGACAATAATAATAATTGTATAATTAGCACCTACTCTTTTAAAAAACATTTGAGACTTAAATTACCTGTAGACTCCTATTTCCATAATCTCACCGTTGCAGTGATGAACTATGCCCTAGCTCAGGAGACAAAGAGCTGCAAAACTGGGTGGGTGTTACTCATTAAAATCATTCAACAAATATTTGAGTACCTGGTGTATGTCAAGCTCTGTTCCAAGCCCTCGGAATACATTCGAGAACAAAATAAAACAAAAACCCCTGTCCTTGTAATCTAGTTGGACAAATTAAAATTTAAATTTAAAAAATCGCACACCAGGAATCCGACTTCTTAAAGAGGAAAAAGACAAGTCTCTGAGAAAAGGGACAGCCCTGCGGTTCGATTCTAACGTGGATAACGTCGCCGAACCCCTGGCTGGTAATCAAGTTCTCAGTTTATCCAGACGCGCTACTCAAATGATTAATCCGAACACCAAAGACCTGAAAGGATCGGCGGGGCAGGACTTCCTGAACTGTTCTAACCACTTTTTCAGCAACAGTCTCCCGCCCGGTGTGGGGCCTGACCGCCCCGCGGGGACCACGCACCTGGTCTCGCGCCCCTGCGCGGCGGTACCTCCGGCGCCCGGCAAAGCCGAGCACCTGGGAATCAGTCGCGCACCGAGAAAGCCCCGCGGGGAGATGGCTCTGGGGAAACGGCTCCTCCGGCGGCCTCGCCCACTGCAATGCAATCTGGGTGGTTTTTCCAGGTCCCTCCCTGCCTCGTTCCGCGCCCAGCCCCTGCCCCCGCGGCGCCTGCGGGCCCGGGAGGGTGGCTGGGAGACACGAGGACTAGGCGGGGCTGCAACTGCGAGCTAGCTGAGGGGCGGCGGGGGGCTCTTTCCGGCCCCCGCACCCTGAAGTCCAGGAGCCGAAAGCACGCGACGCTGGAACTCCAGCTGCGGACGAGGAAGGGTGGTATCCAGCACCCTCGTGGGCCCTTGCAAAGCTTCCTGGCCCTGGTAGAGCCCGGCCTTCTCCCGCTCTCTGGGGACGCGAGCTGCGCTACCTGTGCCGCGACCGTCGTCGCCAGCACCCTCTCCAGCCAGGAAGCGCGGCGCCGTCGGCCTCAGACTCCTAAAACCCTTCCGCCACCTCCCCACGCAGTCCGCGCTTCCTCCGCGTCAGGAAAGCCGCATCTCCAGCTTCCCCTGACATGCGTCCTGAAAGGTTCTCAGATTTGCACCTGGAGTGGGTTACTGGCGTGATAGGTGTCTGGTTGCCCGTTTTCACCTCAGGAATAAAGGGCTGGACACCTGGAGCCGAATTAGTAATACTTCAGACGGAATTGTGTTCCCAAGAAGAGATCACTTTCAAATATAAAAGCCGAAGAAACTTCATCTCTAGCGCTTTTCTCTCGAAAATGTCAACAGGACCCACCACACTGCCGTCCGACTTGGTGGCAGGGCGATGGGGGCGGTGGGTGGGTGGCAGAGGTGGGCGCTCAGGCCCCTGGGCAGATCTAACTGCGCTAGGTAGGGAGACCGCTCGGGAACTTGGCCAAATCGACACAGAAGTACAAAGAAGAAGGTATGAGGTAGAGGGCGGGAGATCAGAGCGGGGACCTGTGGAAAAATCTGGCTTTGGCCTGATTTAGGAAAACATTAGGTACTGTAGATACATTTCACTTAGGGCCCAGGGCAAATCAAAGGAAGTGGGCCCCTGCCCCGGAGGAGGCTCCAGTCTCGAGCTAGAAGCCAGGACCAAACAAGGAGTAGCAATTAAGGGAGTAGTTGAGAGAAAAGGGCGTGGGTTCCATTGTGCCTGAACTTCCTCACGGGCGACCCCCTGCTGCTTTGCGCGCCGCAGCTGAGTCCTTGGGCGTCCCTTGGTGTCTGGGCGTCCAGTCCCGCGAGTTCCGCTCAGCCGCGCGCGGGGGGTTTCACTTCCCAAGGTGGACAGTACCTCGGGGTTTGGAGGAGCGGGCGCCCGGAGAGGGGGAGGGCCCCAAGGGTTTCGCCTGCTGTTTGCACTTCAAGGTGTGTTGGGCTCGGGAGAGGCTTTTCCGGTGCTTGGCAAATGCTCCCGCCACCTCCCGGCTGCCGTTGGCCGGTCCCTCCCTCCGTGGTTCGCCCTCTCGGGGCGCCGCGCCCTGGGTAGCTCCGCACCCGAGCCACACCTCTGGCCTCCTTTCGCCTCTCCGCGCCAGGCCTTTTCTCTTGACCCTTTAGGACCTCCGGCTTCGCTCCCCACAGCCGGCATTTCCCCAAGACCCCCACAGTGCGGCTACTTCCAAATGGGTAACCCGTCCCTGCGCGCCCTTTACCCCTCACCCTTTTCCCGTGCGGCCTCGGCTACCCTCTGGGTGGCAACCGCCTCTTCCCCGCCCCTCGCGTCTCCCCCTCCTCCCTTCTTGCCCTCCCCTCTCCAATCATCCAGCCATTGTCTCCCGCCCCCTCCTCCCCTTTCCCCCGGGCGGCCTCCTCCCCCACCGCTGCCACGTCGTGGTTTGAAGGAGCCAATGGGCAGGCGCCGCCAGGTGTCTCCTACCTGCACCACGTGGGGGAGGGGGAAGGGGCGGGCAGGTAGAGCCACATCCCAAAACAGAAAAGCTTTCAGCCATTGCGCGCGCCTCCCGCGGGTGCAGCCCTGCTCCAGGCTTTTTGCATAGACGCACGGGCAATTGAATACAAAAAGGGCAGGCCTCCTCCGCCCTCCTTCTCACCCCCCTTCCTGCCCTGGGTGTGGAGCTCGGGCCAGGTGTGGGCTTGGGTGGTTGGTTACCGCCTTTTGCACCAGCGGCGGCGAGGAGGGGGGGGGGTGGTCGCTCTTTCTTTTTCTCTTAGAAGAGGTTTTAGCACAGGTTTCCTCGTTCTCACTTCCACCTCACCTCACCGCCTCCCGACCCCCCTTCTCCCCCTCCCCACCTATCGTCATGACGGCGTCTCCGGATTACTTGGTGGTGCTTTTTGGAATCACTGCTGGGGCCACCGGGGCCAAGCTGGGCTCGGATGAGAAGGAGCTGATCCTGCTGTTATGGAAAGTCGTGGATCTGGCCAACAAGAAGGTATTTATCCACGTTTCTGTCCAAATGATAGGAGTGGGGCAAGAGCTTGTAAAAGTTTGGGGAGTCGGTAAACAAGTGTTCTTGCTTGCCCACTTGGGAGGCTGGACCCGGGGCCTAGAGAATCCAGAATAAAACCAAACCTCTTGGCCAACCGCCTTGGAACCGTTTCAGTCCTCCAAAATCTGGCCCAGGTGGGGAGGCCGGGGGCCGCCAAGCCATGCTCTCTACCGGACGGGGGACGCCCCGGGAAGGCGGGGTGGGATCCCTGGGGGCCCAAGTGCTCACTTCCAGGGCCTTTCGGACCTGATCCGGGTGGGGGTGGGGCTGGGGGCTGGGCTGCGACGACCTCTCGGCCACTGGAGCCGCTGGCGACAAGTGAGCTTTGATTCTGAGGCCAGACCCGTCGAGAGGTGTGGGCCGCCCCAGAAGGGGAGCAAGGAAGGAGAGCGAAGGTAGAGGTTCCCAAACTGAGGAAGGGAAAACTGAACCCTAATTTTCTCCCCCGGAGGTGGGACAGTTGCACGAAGTACTAGTTAGACCGGATCAGTTGGAGCTGACGGAGGATTGTAAAGAAGAAACTAAGATCGACGCCGAGAGCCTGTCCTCGGCGCCGCAGCTGGACCAAGCCCTCCGACAGGTGACAGCCCTGGGCCGCGCCGCCCACCCCATCTTAGCCACCCGGGCGTCCCTCCAAGCCAGCACAACTCTATCAGGTCCCACGCCCTCGCCGGGCGGTCCACGCGTGTCCCCGGAGCGAGGGGACAAGACCCGGGCTTGCAGCCCCTGGTGGACCTTCTGCGAGGAGGTCGCTGCTCCTTTTCGCCTCCCAGCCCCCGGGGTCTTTGGGCCAAAACTTGCTAGCTTTCGAATTGCTTCCTGAATTATTCCTGGGGCCAGAGAATCTGCCGAGTGATGAGCGGAGTTTGAATCCTAGCGCTCCAGCTCCAGACCCCAGACCCCAGACCCCAGACACGCCAGCCCTCTGCCGGGTTTGGGTCTGCAGCTCAGCCCTGGGACAGGGGGCGCTGTGGTGTAGACGAGCTGTGGCGTGCTGGAGGCGGCCCCAGCTAGGTGGGAACCTGAAGGTGCCTGCTTGGGTTTAGGCTCCTGAACTCCCAAAGGCCCGGTTCCGGTTCCGCTTCTTTAGTGGCCTTGGTCCTAGCGCCGGGAGGGTTTGCAGACCCGGACATGTGAGGCTGCTCCTTGGGTCACCGTGAAAGTAGTGGAATCCCCTTACTGGGATTGAGGTGACCTAAAAACCGGCTGCTCCAGGGTGCCGACGGGTACTGGATTGCGGATAGGGCGGGGCGCTAAACACCTGTGCACAGGTGAGTGTCCGGCGCTCTCACGGCTTCTGCCCTAGCACAGGAGTTGCGAATTATAGGGGAAAGTTATCATTTCTGTGGTGTGTTACAGGAAACGTATTACTAGATTTTCCAGAGGTCTATATACACATTACCCACATTCGTATCAGAAACTGACATCTTTCTTAAGTCTAGAACATCCTAACATAAAAAATAGCACCAGAGAATGATGTAATCAGAAGGCAACTTGCTGATGAAATGAGACCTCTGACTTAAAAGTCTCGAATGGATTTATCACAGAAATAGAAGGCGGTGGGTGTTGAACGGGAGGAAGAATGCATTTACTAAATTCTCCTGTACGTAAACTGAGGATTGACTGGAAAGCTACCTATATAAAGGAAGCTACACAGTTTGTAGGAACGGAGTCTTTCTAATGTTGCCCCCAGCAGCGGTGTTCTTCACAGCAGTTAGCGCGGTTTTCTCAGGTTATAACCAAGTGGGGCCACTTTTCAGAGTTTGTAAATCCTGCATCCATTGCATCCCTGGGTGTGTTTTGTTCTTTTCAGTTTAACCAGTCAGTGAGCAATGAGCTGAATATTGGGGTAGGAACCTCCTTCTGTCTCTGTACTGATGGGCAGCTTCATGTCAGGCAAATCCTGCATCCTGAGGCTTCCAAGAAGGTAAGAGTGCTGGCTTCTCGAAAAAACGATTGGACCTTACGGGTGACTGGAGGCTTAAAAAATGGTTTATCCAAGTTTCTCCATTTTAAAAATATGCATATGAGGAGTTAGTATTTTATGGGTACAGAATTTCAGTTTGAGAAGATGACAAAGGGATGGTGGGGATTGTTGCACAACAGTGTGGATGTACTTAATGCCACTGAATTGTACACTTACAAATGGTTAAAATGGTAAATATTGTGTTGTGTATATTTTACCACAATAAAAAGGTCACAACACTTTCATAGAGATGTTTGAGATTACAGTAATTTTATAGATACACTTTGGTGACTTAATAAAAGTTTCCTTTTTGTTTATGTCAAGTTTTTGAGATGCTTGACATTCTCTCTTTTCCAAAGCATATTAGCTGAATTTTTGACATTTAAAATAACTACAAGTAGGTAGAACTGCATTTTAATACATTGTAATATTCCCGTCTGTGTGCCTTATCCTAGAAAGGAAAGAGCAAAGAAAAATCCAATTAAAACTTTTAAATTGCAATTCTAATGATTTCATTAAAAAGTTTTGTACTCTGACTTAACCATATAACTAGTGAGATGTTAATTATAGCATGCTGTACTTTGTGTGACTTAAAGTAAATGTTCAAAACTGATTGAATTTTGTATCAAAACAATAGGGTCACCCCCATCTTTTACCTTTACTTATCTTTCTGGTATGGAAAAGAGTATGAAACAAGAAAAATACTATCTTACTGTAGATGTGATTTCTCTCTCTGGGAAGAATACTGAGGGGCTGAGAAAAAATGGTGAGCGCAGACAGCAGACCCAGTGTAATCAATCATTGCTAATATAGTTGATCTTATCAACTTAATTAATTAGAGCTGTAACTTTTTATTGTGGTAGGCAGATACTGAACTTGAAAAGGTGGAAGTAAATATTTTTAAGGAAACTTTTTGAGGTAAGTCTTGCAATGAAAAGTTTAGACTGGCGTTTGATGTCATAAGTGAGCAGTCAGTGCAGATTTTCTTTCTTTTTACTCCAATAAGGAAAAGGGAAGAAATGAACTAAATGTATAATGACAATTTTAAAAGTCTGAAGGAGAAACTCAAGTTCCTTTATCTGGAGGCTTGAAGAAAACACTCCTTTTTACATAAACCTTAGTAATTATTTGATTAAAAGGGGGGAGTATATTTTATTAATTAAATGCTAGACAAATTGCTATACCCTTAATCCAGAAATAGATATATATGAGAATTTTTTTTCCCCTCAAACTCATATAAGGGCTAAAACTTAATCCTTCCCTACTGGGCTGGAGGAAAACAGCTGTTTTTGTTATTTTAGGTACACTGCTTTGGATGTGGGAAAACGTCCAGAGAAAAACTGAGACATTTTCCTGAGCCACTTCTATTAGGATTTTGATAAAGAAAACTAAAACAATTAATTTAGTATCATTATGAAAATAATTCTATTCATTACAGAAAAATAAGGAAATGGTAAAACATAAAAGAAAATAATCCTTCCAGTCAGAAAACATTAAAGTGGTTTTTTGAATGTGAACATAGTTGAATGTATTCTTTCAGAGTTGTAGAAAAGCCTTACTTTTACAAGGAGCATTCATACTACACAAACATTTTAGCCTACTTTAAATTTAATATAACATTTGTATCCTTCGTAAGCAGTAAATAAAATGTTCAGTATTTTAAATGGATATACCTATTAAAACCAAACATTGTTGGACATTTGAGTTACTGTCATTATAAACAGCTTTTACATAAGCATTTTTGTAGGTAATCTTGAAGATTCACAGTTCTTTTGGTGACTGTTTTGGAAAATGTCACCATGATGTAGTGATACCTATTTCAAATATAGCGTGAGCAGGTCACATCTAATAGAATCCAATAAAGGAAATTTATATAGAGACATTATTACTTAAATATTATGGGTCACAAACATTAAAAAGTATTTATTTCCTTGACTTTATAATGTACAAATTCCCCATAAGTGAATACAAATTATCTTGAAATTTAAAAAAAAAATCTAAATTCAGTGTAACAAAATTAAATTTTGAAAATTATTCAATGAGGATTTTTTTTTCAGGAAAAAAAAAAATAACACAATAGTATAATATTTGCTCTGACAGTTGAGCTTTGTTTAATTACCACAAGAGTGATGCTAATAGCTAAGAACAACTGGTAGCAGCTTCTCCTTTGCCATTGAGATTTGTGATATATATATTTTTTTAAGTGTAATTTGAGTTCTCAGGTTTAGCCAAAATAATAATGGTCAGGAAAACTAATGTGGGACTATAATTTGGCACAAAAATAATCCTCTTCAGGTAATCAGGAATTTACTGTCTTAATCTAATTTTAATACACAGAATATGTATTATTAGAACCCAGTATTTTAAACTACTAGGTTTTAATAGAAAACTAAATTTTGATAAACACATAGAATCCTATGTCTAGATATGTATTGTAAACATACGCATCTGTATGAAAACTGAGAGGCTAAATACAGGGTGAAAATACAGATGGTCTAAAATAATTATGGCTAGACAAAGTACATAATGTTATCAAACAGAAAATATAATAGCCCAAATGTTTTATAGCTTCAGAACTGTTTTGAATGGAATACATAATGGAGCACAAACGTATAATCTAGTGCCTTAAAATAAGATGAATTTTTCTTCCATGAGACTTTTATGTAGGATGTAATACTGTAACAGAAAATGAAGACACTCTAATGTTTAACTTAAAAATATTTTTTTAAATTGTGGTAAAATATACTTACATTCAATTCTTAGGTTCCCAATCATTAGGGAATCACTGAACTAAATTTATCTAGTTAACAGTGTCTACCTTGTCCCTCCTCAGAATGTATTATTGCCTGAATGCTTCTATTCCTTTTTTGATCTTCGGAAAGAGTTTAAGAAGTGTTGCCCTGGTTCACCTGATATTGATAAACTGGATGTTGCAGCAATGACAGAGTGTATCCTTTAAGTGATGACCCAGGAATCATTTGAAAAGACAGCTCCAGAAAACAATGGCAATTCAAGAAACTTTAAAACATTTTTAACTTTGACAGTGCATGAAAATTGACTTGTCCAAAATTTGTCTACTGTGCTAGGAAAAATGGTGCAATTACTGGCGTCTTTCAAAGTAGTTATAATTTACTGAATTTGAATAGTGATTTAGATGGATTTAGACATGGATTTTTGTTAGGTGAACACATCTAAAATAGAATTCAATTTTGGATTATGGGAGTGGTTTTGTTTTGTTTTTTCAGTTGATGAATTGATAAATGATAAAATTGATAAAAGAATGTGGTGAAGACCACATTCTTTGCCAATTCTAAGGCCACTTGTTCTTGATTATCTTGGTTTTAGGGTTTATTTCATCTTCTTTTGAATGGATAAACATTTTTTAAAGTTTGGATGTATACTCTTGACAAACAGCTGTTCATTGGCACCCCTTTTAACCTTCTCTGGGTTTGTCAAATACATGTAGATTGTGGTAATTATTACAAGCCATCTTTTGAGATGATAAGATGAAGCTGAGATTGTACCCCAAATTCTTTCATAACCAAGAAAATATATCTGATGCATTATGTATTGTAAAAGTAAATTTTATAATCACAAATCTTGTCATGAATGACCCATCATCTTTCATCCAGTAAGTCTTTAAAGTGCTAACTAATAAGAGTCATGTGCTAACATATCAGATGTAACACTGAGTAACAGAAGTGTTGGAGACTCGCCCAAAGCCACTATGAGAATCATCATGAAGTCAGATTCAAGTTATTTTCATGAACGTGGGGGTATAGATGTTTATTCTAAAAATTTCTCATCCATTTTCAGGTGCTAAAGCTTGATTTTTGTTTTATTTCAAAATTTCTTGATGTGAAAGGTTGTTTGGATATTTTTCCTAACCATTTGTAAACAGATCAGACCCATTTTATTTGCCTTCTTGGAAGTAGGTAGCTAGAATTTTGGTGTAGCTGATTTAGCTACTAGTTAATTACTGGTTTAGCTCCCAGCAGTGCCGGGAGAAGGGTAGAATAAGCGCATTTGAGTGAATTCTTACAAGTTTCATTAGAAGGTTGGGACAGTAGAAAAACTTGCTATGTGTTTTGTTGGTTTAAATGCTGTATGAATTAGCTCAGGCTGCCATAACAAATACCATAGACTGGGTGGTTTATTAGCAACAGATATTTATTTTCTCACAGTTCTGGAGTATGGGAAGTCCAAGATCAGGGTGGCAGCAGGTTGACTTCTGGTGAGGGCTCTTTCTGGCTTTCAGATAGCTGCCTCTTCCCTGTGTCTCAAATGGCGGGTAGGGGGAGAGGCATGGCCAGGAGTGTTGGGAGAGGTATCTTTCTTTTCCTGTCTTTATAAGGCCACAGGCCTAACAGATTAGGGCTTCTTCCTTATGGCCTCATTTAACTTTAATTGCCTCCTAAATACTCTATCCCCAGATACAGTCACATTGGGGGTTGGGGCTTAAACACATGAATTTTGGGGAGGGACAACAATCCCATCTATAGCAAATGCTAAACCATTTAATGTGCTGGTACAAAATAGAGAATGAAAAATTCTGGCAAAGTGTTAGTAGATATTGAAGGGAAAGTGTAATAAGTTAATTTAGAAAAAGACAACTTGAGTAGGAAAGACAGTATATTAAGAACCGTTTATCCCTGACTGCTCTGTTTTCTCTTTTAGCAAAGAAACTCTTTCCCTAGTAATTGTAGGTCAGAGATTAGTAAAAATTTCCATAGCTACAAATAAGAGTTCTTATATTTAGGTATTTTGGTTTTCTCAATGTGTTCACAGTTCAGAGAGCTTGTTAAAAGGTTACCTATTTTTTTTCTCCTTGGTTTCTTCTTAAGAGCTTCACGTATATACGATTTGGGGTTATTAGTAAACATCTTCAGTATGGTAACCTGGGCTTTTTACTTGCTCTATGCTGTCTTACCTGCACAATATATACGTACTTTTTAAAAGTACTATATACCTTTATATAGTTTTTGCATTGTCTGCCCTTAAAGGTGACCTAAGGTGAATGGGTAAGCTATGCTGATTATTTTTTCTGTCATTCCTTTTTATCTTAGCTCTGTAACTGTTTGTTGGCAGTTTTATTTTTCAGGTACCATGGAGAGGAAAATCAGAAATATTTGACTACAGTAAACAGGTGAATTGTGAATAAAGCTAAGCTGGCCTTCATTTCAGCCATATAACACCTGACATTTGAGGAAGGATCTCATGACCATTAAGTAATGCATTCATTGAAAAATTAGGGAATTTTTCTGTTTATTTTAAAACAGCCTAATTTTAGCCTAGTTTCTTTGGACTTACATTGGAAGTCTTAGCTTTTTTAGTCTTATTGCCTATCAAAAAGTGGATTTTTGGTTTTTGTTTTGTTTTTGGCCGCACCGCATGGAATGTGGGGATCTTAGTTCCCCGACCAGGGAAGGATCCCATGGCCCCTGCAGTGCAAGAGTGGAGTCCTAACCACTAGACTGCCAGGGAATTCCCCCCAAAGTGGATCTTAATCTTAAATGTTTTTATTAGTGTTTTATTTGCATACTTCTTTCCCATTTAACAGGTAAGAAATGTTGTTAAGCCTTTCTATCTGTGGTTTTTGTTTTATGTTGCTGCTGTGATCAGTTACTTTATGACTCTTAGTCAGAGGATTCATTATTTCCCTGACTAGGCCATCAAACTAGTTCCTCAGGTCAAAGACAATCATACCAGACTTGACTGTGCAGAGGATTTCTACAACGTCTGAACTAAAGAGCTGTCCAATTCTCTCAGACCACTAAACATTTTCCTTTCTAATATGGAAATGGCACTGGATTTGGAAACATAAAGGTACTCATTACGCATCCTTGATGGTTTTGCCAAGTAGCTGGAGAGTCATTTGCTCCAGAGGGATTACCTGTTCCACCAGGTAACCAGCGAGGGAGGGAGAGAGGCTCTTGCCAACCCTCAGAAAGGAACAAGTAAGAATTTGCAGCTTTGCTTCCTTGGGAAAGTTACTGGCCTTCTCCAAGCCTCACTTTCATCTCAGGTAGTCCCCAGTGAAAGCTTTGTGAACCGTGGGTGCTATGTAAATGAAGTAGTATGACCACTTTGATAAAAGAAAAGGTTTAGGCATTTCTTGAATGCAGTCTTCGTTCTTATTTTAGCACATATGTTCCTCTTTTGTCCTTGTGTTGGTTCTAAAACCATTTGTGGTGTTAGAGTTGATCCTCTCTGAGTTATTCCAGCTGCAGTATTGTTACCTGCTTTGAGTTATGCAGTCCTAGCTGGAAAGAAGACCTCATTTAGCAGGTGAACTGTGGGTGGCATTTTGTAAGCTTTTTACTTAATCATGTGAGGTGGTGAGGGTGTGATGATAGGAATTGGGGCCCATGTGATTTTTTTTTTAAAGGAAGAAATTTATCATAGGTCCCTTGGGGAAATTAATGCTAGTTGTCCCCTGCTGAAAGTACATTTTGATTATGAGGCTATTTGTATAATGACTTATCTGTTGTTTAAAAAAAAAAAAAAACCTATTTCCCCCAACGGTATTGGATGGAATTACTTCCTCCTGGTTTCTTAACCTATTTTTTGTTAGCTTTGTAACTCATGAGCTGATTTATTCTCCTTGATCAAGACCTCTGCCGTTGTGTTTATTTCATTTTGCCAAGCCTTTACTAAGAACTCATTTTAAATGAAGTATGGCCTTGTCCAGAGAGCAGGTGAAAGAAGAGAACTGTCTATCAACTGGGTGCTCACTATTTATCCCATCAGTAGCCTCCCGAGAGCCCAGTGGAGGAGGTATTGTCCCCTTTTCATAGCTAGGGAAACTGAGGCTTAGAGATTTTATCTTAAGTTAGAAGTGTCAGCATTTGAACCTGAGTCTGACTGCAAACAGTCTGCTTGTTAACTAGGGGATAATATTCTAGAATTCATAAAGATTATCTGAGGGTGGGTTTGGCTGTTTAAATAGATTATCTCCCTTATAAGTTTATAGTCTGTTTCCTGAGACTAAACTATTCAGGAGAAAAGGGAAGTTAATTTTGTAAAATTTCAATCTAGTTGTAGGGTATTGCATCCATATGTGCTGTTTGATATTATAAGCATATGCCGTTTCGCTAGTGCAGCTTTCCATTAACAGGGCAAAAAAAAAAATCACTAAACCACTCTTGTCTACCCATCCAAGTGTTAGTAGGGGTGTGTGTGTCTTTCCCTGTGTTTGTGTTTCACCACTTCTTGTTGGGGGTATACGATATGTGTTTCTGTGGGCGTGCTACTGACACAGTGACGAGGGCAAGTTTTTCCCGTATATTAAAGATGGAGATAATAGCCTTACTAGCAGAGTGGTTAAGAACACGAGCTCTGGAGTCAGATTTACTGGGGATGAATTTACTGTACCTCTCAGCCCCAGTTTTCCCATCTTAAAATGGGCATAACTACTGCAAGGAATAATGAGCTAGTACATGAAACCACTCAGCCACTGCCTGCCCTACTGTGTGCTCTCCAGTGTCGACTGGGTTGTAGCATGTCTCCAAAGAAGAAAGCCATCTGCCAAAGACTGAAAGGACTTCCTTATTAATTTAAGACCTTATCTAAACTATCTTACGCCTAAAGAATTTTTTCCTAATCTTTCGTGAGACTGGTTATAGATCTTTTAAAACATCAGCTACATGTTAGTACAGGTAAGCTTCAGGGTTTAGCTTCTCCATATGTAAAAATAGTGTGTGCGAGTGTGGTTCATTCTGCACTTACGTGCTTATTTGTTATGACTAGTTGAACTGGGCCTTTGCAGTCGCAAAACCTTCATTGCTCTTAGAAAGTGGACGCAGATGCTGAATCCTCCTTGGCACCTTTCTGCGTATGAAAGGGATTTTAAGTATCACCAAGTGTACAGTTAAGTTGGGTTAGTAGTTGACCTTGTTGGCTAGAGGGGGGAAGAAATGATCTTTGGCACCACATCGGTATGATGTGAGCTAAACTGGCGAATACTCTGGTATGTGGTCTGTAATACGTTAGGTGACTAGAGATACTGTATATCCTTGGCCAGCACTCAGAGTTGTTATGTTAATTTTGTGTGGTTTATTTTGATTATAAAATAATTTACTTTTAAAATGTGAGTTTCGGAATTCCAGGATAGTTTTTTTGTTTTAGAAGGCTTTGGAAGACATTATCATGGAGTCTCCCTTTCCTAATTTATTTATGCCATATAAATGTCTTTTTCTAAAGCAGAAATTTTTATCTTTTTTTTTTTTTTGCATTAGTTCCTACTTCTACCTTATTTCTTCGAAGGTATAATTGACTTGTCAGTTTTGCGCTTTGTTAACAATAATACCTCCTGAAGTAATATTTGGTAGGATGGATCTCGCTTTTTTTGTTTGTTTTTCCCCCTCTTGGAAAGAGTAAGCTTCTGAGGAATAGAGTTAAAACTATGGTTTTAGATTCCCCAGCATTTATTACTGGTATAAAGAAAGTTTTTGTTGCTTTGGCTCTTAGTTACATTCTTTTACACTGGCATTCTTTTTTCTTTTTTTTTTTTTTTTAATATTTATTTATTTATTTATTTTTGGCTGCGTTAGGTCTTCGTTGCTCCATGCGGGCTTTCTCTAGCCATGGCGAGCGGGGGCTACTCTTCGTTGCTGTGCGTGGGCTTCTCATTGCCGTGGCTTCTCTTGTTGCAGAGCACAGGCTCTAGGCATGCGGGCTTCAGGAGTTGTGGTTGTGGCTCATGGGCTTTAGAGCGCAGGCTCAGCAGTTGTGGCACACGGGCTTCGTTGCTCCGCGGCATGTGGACTCCTCCCGCACCAGGGATTGAACCCGCGTACCCTGCATTGGCAGGCGGACTCCCAACCACTGCACCACCGGGGAAGTTCCTACACTGGCATTCTTGATTTGCTTCTTTCAAAGCTCATTTTAAAATATAGCAGGTTATTTATAGAACCTGTTTTTTATTTATTTATTTATTTATTTGGCCATGCGGCAGGTTTGAGGGATCTTAGTTCCCCTACTAGGGGTCAAACCCTTCCCCCTGCAGTGGAAGCATGGAGTCCTAACCACTGGACCGCTGCAAAAGTCCCTAGAACCTGTTTTTTAAATTATACAACTCCTATAAGGGTAATTTATCACTTTCTGTTTTTTCCTTCATATAATTGTAGGAAATTCAGTTCTTAGTTGGAGCACGATTTCAACTTTTCTCATGACATTTTATGCTTGCTATTCCTTTGTTCCTTTAGCATAGGAATTTTAATGAAAAATGTCTGGCAATATGGGCAGTTGTGTTACTCTTATAAAAGAGTAAACAGAGTAGAACGGGAAGAAACAAACGTGTTGTCTGGGGGGGCGGGGCGGTGTTTAATGGCAATGAAAAATGGCTTTGAGTTGGAATTTTGAATTGGGATGCAATTTTAACATAGCTTAAACTTAATTGCTCCACAGTGTATTTTTATATGTGTGCTTCATTTATTTATTCATTCATTCATTTATTTATTTACTTTTGCGGTACGCAGACCTCTCACTGTTGTGGCCTCTCCCGTTGCGGAGCAACAGGCTCCAGACGTGCAGGGTCAGCGACCATGGCTCACGGGCGCAGCCGCTCTGCGGCACGTGGGATCTTCCCAGACCAGGGCACGAACCCATGTCCCCTGCATCGGCAGGCGGACTCTCAACCACTGCGCCACCAGGGAAGCCCTATTTTTATTTATTTTAAAATTTTTATTTATTTTGGCTGCGTTGGGTCTTAGTTGTGGCACGTGGGATCTTCTCTAGTTGCGGTGTACAGGCTTCTCTCTAGGTACGGTGTGTGGGCTCCAGAGTGTGCGGGCTCAGTAGTTGTGGCACACGGGCTCCCTAGTTGTGGCTTGAGGGCTCAGTCGTTGCGGCGTGTGGGCTCAGTTGCCCTGTGGCTTGTGGGCTCAGTTGCCCTGTGCCCTGTTGCCCTGCGGCGTGTGGGCTCAGATGCCCTATGTGGGATCTTAGTCCCCCAACGAGGGATTGAACCTGCATCCTCTGCACTGGAAGGTGGATTCTTAACCACTGGACCACCAGGGAAGCCCCCTATGTGTGCTTCTTTTAGATAGAAACTAAGAACTTACTTTTAAAGAGAGGTTATTTACCTGGGAAAACTGAGTGTTCTGAAACCAAATGTGTCCATTTTCCGCAGTCAGAAAAGGTAACTTCTTTTGAATGGATAAGTTAATATTGATGGACTTTGTGGCACTGAGGAAACGTTCCTTCTGTTCAACTATAGGCGAAGTCTCAGGACTTGTCTAAGTTCTGTGTAAATGCAGCAATTTGCTCAGTTGTATCCTGACATGCTCATTTTGTTCCCACCATGTCTGGCTTTACTCTTCCTCGTTTCCTCATGGCGTTTCTCATTGCAAAGCTGGCTAAGCCTGTTGGTGCTGTTGTGGCTGCCTCAAGGGCAGAATGACTAAGTTGCGTGACAACCATAAATCAGGAGGCACAGACTCATCTTTCCTTCTCTCAAGATCAGACGTGCAGCAAGTAATTGAATATATAATTATAAATTGATAGGAGAAGGAATCGGTACTAAAAGTTTTTTCTCACTCCCGTTTATTTATTGTTCATGCTACATTCTGGTAAGAATTATGAAAAACTGAATGAACCTTCTGAAGACAGTGGTGTGAGTGGGTGGGTGGTTTGGGCATGCAGGAGGTTGGGTGACTTTTAAAAGTTGCTGGGAGCTTAGAGCTGCTGATCTTCCTGGTGTGTGATGACTTGAAGGGAAACATGTTGGGACGTGTTACGTGGGACCAAGTTAGCCAAATGTCTAGAACGTATTCTTAATTTAAAAAGTAGACTTCAGTAAAATCTTCAGCTGCAAATCTATTCTACAGAGACAGGATACTTTACGTTGTTGCTTTTTCACTTGGCTTTCATATCATACATTTAGAAAGCTTCTCACAAACTATTGCTCAAAACAAAACAAATTAAGCAAAACTTCTTCTCTTGGTGCAGGGAATTACAGACACATTGTCAAATCAGAGCTGGGAAACTTGAATGAGTTACAGAACTTCTCTCAATCCTAGTTTCATCTGTTTGGTTTTACTGTTATCTACCTGGCAGGGCTACTGCAAAAATAGGAGGAAATAGAGTGTTTGGCACAAAATGGTGTGTAGTAAATGCCGTCATTATGTCAGTAGAGTCTTAGAAGTAATAGGTGCTGTGGTAGATGGAAAGAGATCAGAGGAAAGCGGACCTGTGCTCAGGAAATGCATAATACAGTTGAAGAGAGTAATATTTTGTAGGAATAGTATCTAATCAACTCTTAACTTGATGGTTGTGACCTAGAGCAGTTAGGGAAGACTTTGGTGTTGAGTGGGAGTGATCCGTGGTCTAATTTGGTTAAGGGATTAAGAAGATAAGAGGGTTTTATAGGGGAGTTACCTGAGCAAAGGTGAGAAAGTTTATGCCTCTTGTCATTGATAGAGGAGAAAAAACTGGTTTGAATTGAATATAGTTTCCAGTTCCTTCAAAGCTTAATTTTTCCCCAAGATTCTGTTTTGGGATAGAAAGTTACGATGTGGCAAACGTTCCTGTGGCATTCTCTGTTTTCGGCAATTTTCATTCCTCTAGGTCAGAAGTGAGCAAACTTTTTCAGTAAAGGGCTAAAGCGTCAATGTTTTAGTTTTTTTGCAGGCCACGTACAGTCTCTGCTCATTCTTTCTTTACAATCTTTTAAAAAATGTAAAAGCCGTACTTTTCTCTGGGCTGCACAAAAATAGGGTGAGGATCAAGGGTTGACTCTTGCTGTGTTTTCATCCATGTTCCTTACGGTGTAGGGTGTGCGTGCTTGCGTGAGTGTGTGTGTGTGTGTGTGTGTGTGTGTGTGTGTTTGTCTCTGCTGATAGGGGTTTTGCCACAGCATCAGGTTGGTCCTTATGCAGTGTTTCCTTGGTCAGATTTCTTCAAAATTTCTATCTAGTAATGGTCTCCTACATGTAAAAGTTGTCTCTGAATCAATAGATGGCAAGGGGTTAAGTTGCCACTCTTGGGAGATGTTGGCTTATACCTGCGGTTCTCAACCTGGGCTGGGTTTTACCCACCTGGGGACATTTGACAATGTCTGGAGACATATTTTTTGTTTTGTTTTTGTTTGTTTGTTTGTTTTTTGCTGTATGCGGGCCTCTCACTGTTGTGGCCTCTCCCGTTGCGGAGCACAGGCTCCGGACGCGCAGGCTCAGCGGCCATGGCTCACGGGCCCAGCCGCTCCGCGGCATGTGGGATCTTCCCGGACCGGGGCACGAACCCGTGTCCCCTGCATCGGCAGGCGGACTCTGAACCACTGCACCACTAGGGAAGCCCTGGAGACATTTGTAATTGTTATTACTGGAGGTAGGTAGAGGTCAGCATGCTACTAAAAATCCTATAGTACACAGGACACTGCCCCACCCCCCCAACAAAAAATTATCTGCCCTATGTGCCACTAATGCTGAGGTTGGGAAACACTGGCTTATACAATGGCATTGGTCTCCATTCCTTTGATATGTTTCTCTTTACTTCATTGTACGCCCTTATAAGGCTGAAAGTGTTATTAGAATTGCAGGGTTCCAGACATTTGGTGGCAGAGTTTACATGATAAACTATAGCTAGTCACAGCTCTTCTTTCTTAGTTCTGTAAGGATCCATAAAGTCCCTCCCATCTCCCCAGAAAACTTGGGGCAGTTGTCTCCCTAAAGCATCTTCATCCTTTGGCTCCAGTTTTTCTGTCCTATCATTATGTTCTTTGAAAATGGCGCTGAATTAATAAATACTTCATAGTACAGCTTCCCAAGGAAAATCATTTTAATGACCCCAGTCAGTGGTCATTGCTCTGTTGCTTGAACATCTCTTGGGATTGATTTTCTAATCCCTCAGTGGGGAGCACATTTATTTCATCACTAGATGATTGATGTAAAGGGCGGGACTGCAGGGGGAAATGCAGAAATTATCCACCATTTGAGCTTGATGATTATCCTGTGAGCCTACAAATAGGCATCTGGTGAGTTCAGATTTTTTAGTCATAAATGTGACCCTCTTAAAGTGTGATTATCATAAGTTATGGAAGTTGATCACCTGAGGGTTCTAGGAAGAGCGGGGAGAGCATCACGTATTAAATGCCTGCGTTGTGTCCTGGGCTTGTTTTATCTCATTTCATCTTCACAAGAGCCCAGGGAGGTAAAGATTATCACAACTTTGGCTTTACAGGTAAGCTGAAGTTTAGTGGGGTTAAGTAATTTGCCAAGGAACGTATGGCTGCCTTTCTACGTGCAGCGTATTTAATTACAGAGAAATGTAACCGGTTGAGAGATGACACACAAATGAATTTGCTTAGCATGTCTCTTTACTGGAGAAAGACAAGAGGAAGCTGTGGGGATGAAATAGAAAGGAATTTTGAATTGAGAATAGAATATTACTCATTCAGAAGATTGGCTATAATTCTTGGTGGGGAGAAATCCCTGAGTTGTTTTTACATTGTATCCTTTTTGTTTGCAGTAAAATAGTACCTACCGACTTTTTCTTGATATTTGTCTTCACATTTTACCCTACTTACAAAATACCAGTCAGGAAACATTTTTATAAAATAAGGCAAACATCTTAATAACCACCACTCAGATGGCTGTTTTCATTTTAAACTCGAGAAAAGATAGAGTCCCATAGTATTATTTGTTATGTGCATGGTACTACATTATTAAACTTAGGCAAAACTTGATGGAAATCTCTTCTGGTTGCACCCTCAAACCCAACTTGAGCCATGCATTTCTTTAAAAGCCATGTTTCCTGGCTTACCCAAACAGTGTACTCACTTAATCAAAAGCTACATTAGCCATTGTTGTCTCTGAGTGCTTGAACCGTTTCTACACATCTACTCTAAAAGGACAAGCATTTGCTGTCATCCAAGATGGGTGTGTTACGGGGTTCCAAAAATCTTCTAGAAGGGAGTTCTGGATAAAAATGGAGTCAGACATGTTTTCAGTAATCTGAAGTGTTTTGAACATTGGGCTTAAAAAAGTCATTTAATACCTTGTGGTCTTGAAGGATGTAACTGTATCTTTAAGTCAGCATGGTCATTGCCTTGTGTGTGTTGTAAAGACAGGGTAGGAATTCTGTTAACTTTGTTGTACGCTTCATGGTTTGACGCTAAAGTGCTCAATATTCATGCATTTGCTACCACTCAATAAACATTTTATTCCCGGTATTATTATTCCTGGTAATCCTCAGGACAGGATTGATTTGGCCATCTTAGCCCAGTAGGGCAATTGGACACTTCAGGAAGCCTGGGTGAAGTCCAGACTGATGGGAAGCAGCTATTCTGAGATTTCAAAGAATTGTCAATCAAGATGCATTTTACTTGGCTTCTTGGCTCCATGAGAGTTTAATTTTGGGTAAAAGCAACCTCATTTTACCTCCCCAAAATGTTTCCTTAACTTAATCTCCCAGGTTTAAATTTCGAGAAGAATAGTTCAGCCTCCCGGTATGGAGCCTGTCAAGTTGAAGATATGGGAAATATAATTTTAGCAATGATTTCAGACCCTTATAGTAAGTATTGGTGTTGTAACAATGCGGGCCTAGTATCTGATCCCATCTACTTTCCCTCTCCTATACTTCTGAATCGCCACCACCCTCCCCCTCGGCTTTGTCTCCCTGATAGCTAAAATGATGACTTGTATGTTCTCATTCTAGATCACAGGTTTTCAGATCCAGAAAGAGTAAATTACAAATTTGAAAGTGGCACTTGGTAAGTACTTGAATACTATTCCATTTGAACCTTTTAATGTGTTTTTATTCATATTGTGATATTTAACTCCTGTTATATTTTAGTAACTTTACTAAACCTTTTGGGTATCCATTTTTAAATAATAGGTCATTTGTTAAAGAAGATTGTATTTTAAAGTAAGCTTGGATGTTGGGATTAACATTTAATGAAATATTTGTATCCTTAGTCACTATGACTTTAGGTCCATCATAAGTTTGTGTTGTTTGTGTCTGCGATTCTGATTTTAGCCTCTCTGAACTGTCCATCCTCACTGGAAAACTTCCAAAGGAAAAAATCATAGGCTTTAAAAGAGTTCACAAGGTTTTTACTGAGATAATTTTAAGTACGTTCTATCAGCTCCTACTTTAAAGCAAAGGAAATAACTGGGGAGAAGTATGAAATGCTGGTATCTCTGTTTGTGATCACAAGTCGACCTATTTAAGTTTGTAAATCACTGCAGCGAATTTCATGAGATTGCTTGGTGCCTGAAGTGAACAGAAACTTCTGACATGTTTGCCCATAAGAGAGATGTTGAGGCCTATTTAGTTGTGGAGAAAGTGACTCATTAGGAAATGTCCTAGGAGTACTGAACATATAAATATGAGAGGAATAGAACATCAGAAGGTGTCAAAGTATAGAATAGGTGATTTAGAAATGACTCATTAAGGTGTGGGAACTCCCAAGCATTTCTGTAAAGGCTCTCTGTGATGCCTCCGTTTGATAGGGGAGATATTGTAATGGCAGACTTCTCACCATGTGCACACATGACCCATGTGGGTTAATTACCAGCTTTAGGTGGATCTTAAGTTTTGCTGTCAAACTGGATTTAAACCCCACTGGTGTACTAGCCAGATCAGAGAAGGAATTTAAACCCATCCTTCTCGGCTGTAGGAACTTACAGGCCATGAGAGTATTGGGAGAACTTTACTTCCTATGAATTGTTGCTGCGTTCTTTTGAGAACAAGGAAGTAGCAACTCAGCTGATAGGTGGTTTGCTGGGTGAGCAAGCTGTGCTGAACTGGCATGGGCAGTTGCCTCTGTATAGTAAACCACCTAAAGAATACTTTGAACTGTGCCCAGATAATTTTTGAGGTTATGAGGTAAGTTGGGCAGTACTACAAGTCTGTCTGAACTCCAAAGAAATAATACCTCAAGTGTCAATAGGCCAGTTGTCTTCTGGGGGTAATAGGTCAGACTGCCTAGCATTAATCATGCAGCCTGACGTTTTGCTTGAATCTGCAGCAGCAAGATGGAACTTATTGATGACAACACAGTAGTCAGGGCACGAGGTTTGCCATGGCAGTCTTCGGATCAAGATGTTGCAAGATTCTTCAAAGGACTCAATATTGCCAAGTTGGTTTTCCTTAATCTCTATTTTATTTAACAATCCCAAAGGGATAATAGATTTTCTGTCATTTTCTCCTCACTGTTCGTTTTTTTTCCTATTGCTTTCTGTTCTGTTAATTTCAAAGGGGAGGTGCAGCACTTTGTCTGAATGCCCAGGGTCGAAGGAACGGAGAAGCTCTGGTTAGGTTTGTGAGTGAGGAGCACAGAGACCTAGCACTCCAGAGGCACAAACATCACATGGGGACCCGGTACATTGAGGTATGTGCTCACAACCTGACATGTGACACCCTGACCACCCTGGCATCTTGAATGAGTGTTCACATCAGAAGGCTCAGAAACTGTATTTAATTTCCCTTTCTTTTCTTAGGTTTACAAAGCAACAGGTGAAGATTTTCTTAAAATTGCTGGCGGTGAGTACCTTTTATATAATGTGGCTATAATAAGAAGAATCTAAAATTTTACTTATATAGCAAAGGTAGATAAATAGGGTCATGAATGGTAGATAAATAGGGTCATTTTATTCCCAATGAAACATAAAAGTTGACTTTTTTTTTTTAATAGGAGGAAGAAATATCCAGTAGTGTCAGTGTAACGCTTGCCCTAAGGCTTGAGTCAACCAACTGTAGTTAAATAGCGCTTAAAAATAGTGCTATACAGAGGTCAAAGGGTCATATAAAGTCGTGTACAAAGGGAAAGAGTAGTTCATGAAAGAAATTAAATGGTCTGAAAACTACTTTCAAACGGCCATATCAGAATATCTGGAATTGTTGCATATCTGCTTCTAGTTTTTCTCTTAACTTCCTTTACTCATCAGTGGCCGGGAACATGGTAGCATTCTGGCTTCTAGTATTTTAGAATATATGGTGTTTGTAGTAATACGGTCAGAAAGAAGTGGGAACAGATAAAGTCATTATCTAATTATTGAGTGATTCATAACTTTAAAACCTAAAAATAACAGATGCATAAAAAATGTTAACTGTGGTTTGTCCAACAGATGTTTTTCTATATGTGCACCTACTCTGTAAGTTCCTATTTTTCTGCTCATGTTGTTTTAACTTCCTTTCTCCTTTTAGTATATTATGAATATCTTCTTATGCTACTCAAATTTCTTAAATGTTAAATGCTGTACAGTATTATATGTACCATAATTTTTTTAAAAAACAATCCTGTTGGGCATTTAGAGCTTACCTCCATTTCACTCTATGTTGCAGTGAATATTTTTGTATCTCTGTATGTGCCACTCATTAGGATAAATCTCTAAAAATAGGATAGCTAATTCAGAGAATGTGGGTGGACCTTTTAAGGGGCTTTTGACACCTATTGCCGAAATATACTAAGGTGATTTTCACTTAAATACAGAGAACATTTATATCCCTTCATTATATAGTCCTGTTAAAAATCTTTGCAACTGTAAAACTTGTAGTAACAATATGCTGTTTATACAATGTGCTGGTATATTTCTTGCACTTTTTTCTTGAGATAAACCAAGGCTTCCCAATTCAGAGCTTCAAGGTTAATAGTGTTTCCATTGTTTGATATTGGTTGGGGATAAAGTATATTTGGAGGTGCTGTGGTCCTGAGGTTCCATGGCAGATAACATTGCAGATGGCAAAGTTAACGTCCACATCAGTGCCCTGGGACTTCGTGGTATATGCGCAGTACGATAAGAATTTGTGCTTGGGGAAAATGTTACTAGTAAAGGATGTGTGTTTGAGTATTTGCTGCAGCACTGTACAAAGTGCTTTATGTCTGGCAGAGTGTTGATAAATGTTGAAACTGGCTGCTAAGTATATTCATTATTCTCTCTACTCGAGTATGTTTGGACCTTTCTTAATAAAAAGTAATCAGGAAAATAATACCAAAAATCACTAAAGAGCTTTCTATGTAATAACTTATTCTCATAATTTATGAGGTAGGTAATTTTACTCCCATTTTACAGATGAGGAAACTGAGATACAGAGGTTAAACTTGGCTGAGGTCATAGCTTGGTAAATGGTAAAGCCACAGTTGCACCCAGACATTTCTAGTTCCAGGGCCTGTGCCCTTAACCACCATGACTAGTTGCCTCTCCTTGAGAAGAATATGGTGGTTGGTCCATGATGTAACTGTATGGCTACCTTCCTATATTAACAGGGGTATTTTATGAAAATGGTAGGGGGAAAGTTTTAAATTTATGGGAAGAGGATTCTGCTTCCTGGGATGTTATTAATTCATATGGGAGTGTGGGACTTATGAATTAAAGACATTGCCAAAAATTTTACTTTTTTAAATTTGGTAAAGTTGATGTCTTAACCACTCCTCCCTGTGCTTCCTGATATTTGTGTTCCCTAGGTACATCCAATGAGGTCGCCCAGTTTCTCTCCAAGGAAAACCAAGTCATTGTCCGCATGCGGGGGCTCCCGTTCACGGCCACAGCTGATGAAGTGGTGGCCTTCTTTGGACAGCATTGCCCCATCACTGGGGGGAAGGAAGGCATCCTCTTTGTTACGTACCCAGATGGTAGGCCAACAGGGGACGCTTTTGTCCTCTTTGCTTGTGAGGAATATGCACAGAACGCATTGAGGAAGCATAAGGACTTGTTGGGTAAAAGATACATTGAACTCTTCAGGAGCACAGCAGCTGAAGTTCAGCAGGTTGGTTTTTAAGAGCATGTTGGTGGCTTTGTGTTATTTCTGTTCTTTCTTTTTTTAAAAATTAATTTATTCTTTAATTGAAGTATAGTTGATTTACAATGTTTCAGGTATACAGCAATGATTCAGTTATACACACATATATATATTCTTTTTCAGATTCTTTTCCATTATAAGTTATTACAAGATATTGAATATAGTTCCTATTCTTTATTTCTGAAAATAATACATTATTCATTGTGTTAAAATAAAACTTGGAAATTACAGAAAGTATAAATGCATGAAAAATATCTATTCTGTAACCAAATGATAGCCACTGTTATGTTAATATACACACAAAAATACTGTGTTTTTATATAACTGGAATATTGCTGTAGATATACTTTTGTATTCGGTTTCAAAAGTTTACTCATGTCTGAAAATTTTAATCTTTAAGTTAATACTGTGTTTCACAGGGGCATATAATTATTAATTCTATTGTACATTTGGGTTGGGTTTTTTTCTATCAGAAGAAATTTCTAGGTAAACATGCTTATCTGTCAATTTCTTCTTTTTTTAATTAATTGATTTTTATTTTTGGCTGTGTTGGTCTTCGTTGCTGTGCGCGGGCTTTCTCTAGTTCCGGCGAGTGGGGGCTACTCTTCATTGCAGTGCGCGGGGCCTCTCATTGGAGTGGATTTTCTTATTGCGGAGCACGGGCTCTAGGTGCGCAGACTTCATTAGTTGTGGCTCGCGGGCTCTAGAGAGCAGGCTCAGTAGTTGTGGTGCACGGGCTTAGTTGCTCCGCGGCATGTGGGATCTTCCCAGACCAGGGATCAAACCGTGTCCCCTGCATTAGCAGGCGGATTCTTAACCACTACGCCACCAGGGAAGTCCCTATCTGTCAATTTCTCATTGATTTCTTTAGAACTGGATCTAGGGTGTGAGCTTTTAAGGCTTTAATGTCTCGCCAAATTTATTTCCCAAAAGACTTGATCAGTTCCATATTGCTGGTGACAGTGCAAATTGTCCTTTTGTCCTGTTACTACCTTTCAGAATTCAGCGCTGTTTTTGAGGCACAGATGGGACAGTCAGCTCCTGAAAACACACTAAGATCCAAGCATAAAACCATCTGTAGGGTCTCAAGCCTTTCAGCTATTCTTCTTGACTTACCAGCTGAACATTTCTCTTCAAGGGTCAGTTAGTATTACCTTTGCACCTGAGATCCTACAGACTGTTTCACATGGCTCTTCAACTTATTTTACTTGGCTCCATAGTAGAACATAGTCATTTCAATGATTCCTTTGGTCTTTTTTGCAAGCAGTTCAGACACTGACTCTTATTTCTTTTTCTTTTTTTTTTTTTGGCTGCGTCGGGCCTTCATTGCGGCTTGCGGGATCTTCGTTGTGGCTCGCCGGTTCTTCGTTGCAGTGCTTAGGCTTCTCTGTAGTTGTGGCTTGCAGGTTTTCTCTCTCTAGTTATGGCGTGCAGGCTCCAGAGTGTGTGGGCTCTGTATTTTGTGGCACACAGGCTCAGTAGTTGTGGCTCACAAGCTTAGTTGCCCTGCGGCATGTGGGATCTTAGTTCCCTGACCAGGGATCGAACCCATGTCTCCTGCATTGGAAGGCGGATTCTTTACCACTGGACCACCAGGGAAGTCCCTGTACTGGTATTCTTGAACCCTAAGCTATGAGCATTCTTGTAGTTTAAACAATTCTGTACTTTGTTGAAAATGAATATCATAAATTCTGAATCTCTAAAGTATGTTGAGCATGCTTTAGACTTCAAACACCCCAAACTAAAGGGGGAAAATGAGATTTTTATTTTAGATCTTTAATTCGAAGAACAGTTTCATGGAAATCATGCCCTAGAATCATACAGAGCCTTGGCTACTGTACCTTAATTGGTTTGGTTGTAGAGTATGCTTTCTCTGTTTGACTCAGCCATAGGTGGTTTTGAGCGTGGGTGAACTTTCGCTTTCCAGCCTCCCATCTCTAATAATTTATTTAATAAGTGTTGAAGTAGTCATAGACTTTGCACTGTCTTCTTTTCATTAATAATAATCACTTCATTCAATAACGTTTTACTGATCTCCTATTTGGCAGGCACTGTAGGTGCTAGACCATTTCCTGTCCCAAGTTTGTTTATAACATTTATTTTCTATTTGTGTTCTCCCCCCTAATGTTTGTACTGTGTCTGAATTGTTCGCATAGTTTCTTAAAGTCTCGCTTTCTCTTTGGCTGTGTTGTGTTTACGCTTTGATTGTTGTCACCTCTTATTCAGATAGCAACTGGACAGGCTGTGAGTGAGGAAATTAGGGCAATTTGGGGGGAGTTCATTGATTGTCTTATATTTTTAGTTATGAGCTGATAAAGGCTGCAGTGGTAAATGGTTCAGAAATCCTGGGGATTCCACACACGGCATTTGCACAAGGACCTCCTCGTATTACCTAGTAGGCATATTCTAAACTAAGACAAAAGTAGACAACAACCTTGTAACGTGAGTTTTGCCTGGGAGCAGTTCTTTCTCTAAAATGTACCTGACCTGGCATCCATTCTCAAGATAGCAGGATTCCATGAATTTAAAAGGTAGTCAAGGGACTTCCCCGGCTGTCCAGTGGTTAAGACTCCGCCTTCCAGTGCAGGGAGGCAGGGGTTGGGGAATTAAGATCCCACATGCTGTGCAGTGTGGCCAAAAAATTTAAAAATATATATATATACATATGTATATTCAAGATCCGCTGTTTTGCCACTGTCTCAAATTCACATGATTATTTTTATTTTCACTAATTGATTTTTTTCAGGTTTACATTACCCAGCCATTCTGCCTTCTGCTTTGTACATCATTATAAATGTGACATATTTTAATATAATACAGTCACTGTTTGACTGTCGTTACTTTGCTGGGTCATTTTCTTTATATTTCTTGGGTTTGGAGGTGGAATGTGAAGACAATATTGAGAGAAACACTAGTGAAATGAAATCTAATAGGTTGTACATAAGTCCACATTTTAACAGTATGTCCCGATTCTTATAAAAGCAACAGATTGTCTTAAGGCAGATAGTGAGACATTTGTCCAGGTGGATAAGTCCTTAATCTAAGTGCATTGTGTTGTGTGTGGTGTATACCTCGGCAGGCATCTCACAAAAGTTGGTATCATGCTTTCCCAGCTGAAAAGCATGAACAACTTTCTCCACAAGTGCTTCTCAAACTTTAACATGCTTGTGGATCACCTGGGGATCTTGTTAAACTGCAGATTCATATAGACTAGGTCAGGGTGGAGCTGAGATTATGCATTTCTAGCAGTTCTCCAGGGATGTCAGCACTGGTCTGCAGACAACATTGGAGTAGCAGGGCTCTAAACCACTTCTATTTTGCTTTGAGTACAGGTGCTGAATCGATTCTCCTCGGCCCCTCTCATTCCACTTCCAACCCCTCCCATTATTCCAGTACTACCTCAGCAATTTGTGCCCCCTACAAACATTAGAGACTGTATACGCCTTCGAGGTCTTCCCTATGCAGCCACAATTGAGGATATCCTGGACTTTCTGGGGGAATTTTCCACCGATATTCGGACTCATGGGGTCCACATGGTATTGAATCACCAGGTAAGAAAGTCACTTACTGGAAAACTGATTTGCTTATTCTTATTAAATACACCCTTCCAATAAAAAGATAACAAATGTTCATCAGTTGTATAGTAAGTCTTAAAGGAAAGATTTAACTATAAATGCAAGGGGTCTTTAAGATGAACTCCGGAAAGAATGCTATCATTGGTATGGTAATTCAAATTCAGCTCTGATTCCATCATCACATATATCCATCGAATTATCAATAGCATCGGGTAGGAGACAAATACATTACCAGTCTAATACAACATTTTACTGTTGCAGTTACTGAAGTCTGCAGCTCTGCTGCTGTAGTGTGAAAGCAATCATAGACAATATATAAACCAATGAGCATGTCTGTGCTCCCAAGTATTTTGTATCCATAGACTGTTTAGAAATGACTTATTTTATTTCACATATATATAGTAGATACCAAATTACATTCAGTAGAGTACAAACTCCAAAATAACTTGTATCTATACCACCTAGAACACTATGTGATCTTAAAAGGCGCTCAGATGTGTTAGTGAATTAATTGTTGAGAATCCTCTATCAAAATCTGATCAGCTTCTTATAGTATGCAATATATATTCTAAGCATATTAAAAGTAGTTCCTGGCTTGGTGTCTCTCATTTTTTAAATAAAATTAATTATATTAGTTGCTGGGCAGTTTGCCAGTATTTTGTGCCATCATAAGCAGGACAGAACTTTAAAAACCCATAAAGCACGTAGTTCTAATTAAAATGTTGGAACTCCTTATTAAAAGCGAAGTTGTATCAATTTTTGAAAATAAGATGTTTTCTGTGCATCGTAGTCTGAATATAGGTTTGTATTAAAAACACCAATTTTTTCTAAACTGCTAGTTTCCCACTTTCTCTTTTCATGTGATGATTTGGTCACATTCATAACCATAATCCTGTCTCACTGGAAAGTGCATGCCACTGGGTACAAGGAATCAGAAAACATTGAGCCTCTGTTTGGTGTTCCACTCCAGCACATGCTCATTCTAACTCTCACGTCAATATGAAGCTATGCAGCATTTTATCTGACTAGGAGTCCTCTCGGCATGCTTCACTGATGGGATTTGTTTTGGATAAAATTCCCCGCAGTTCAGCATCACCAGGGAATTGTTTGGGTTCTCTCTGAGTCACCACTTCTAATAACCTAGGGGCTACTATTACTCTATGATTAACAACAGTAGACAGATTTGCCTCTCATTGACCCTGGGACCTGTTTGACTACACTTGGGAGAAATGCTTCTTTGATGATGGACAAGCTCTTAGCTGCCTCGAAGATGTTAGTTTTCCATCTTGGACTGGGTTTCCCTGGTGTCCTTAACTTCCCTGGTATGGTAACTCTTATGGTAACTTGCATGGTAACAATTTGCAATAACTAGTCCCTTAGAGACTTTAAAGAAATCCATAAAATAAAAAAGGAGTCTTATAAGCTGGTTGTGCCTTTTTTCTCTCCCATAAAATGTCTATGCTAAAGAAAACTAAGGCATTCTGGTCTGTGGAGCAGACATCTACCAGCTTTGTTTTAAATAGGATTTTTAGCAAGCTATTAGTAACAGAGGAAATGTCTATAAACATCTGTCGGCCAAGGTTTAAAACAGAGATGCAAGGGAAGAGGTGAGAGAAGGGCTCCCAAGCAATGCTGATGATAACAGCTCTCACCACCCTTCACTGTGCTTTGCAACTCCCAGTTCCTCTCCTCCTTCCCTATCCACAAGCCACATTCCAATCTAGGCTTCAGGGAGAAGGGGAAGAGATGTTGCAGGTCAGTGAGAGACAGACTTGAAAGACAAAAGAGAACAGTGGTTTGTTCAGTTTCATGTAGGAGGATGCATAAGCTCTAATACTGGTTCTGTTACTAGCTTTTCTCAATTGAGTAAGATTTAATCGGACTTTTCAGAAAGGAAAAACCCAGTATACAAGCCTCTGCTTTGAAACTGCAGTCACAAGGAGACGTTTTCAAAGTCCATAAATCTAATTCTAATCGATAAAAATCAAAAAGGATCACATTCAGCTATGAGCTCTCAAAACTATTTCTTCAAGGTTTTGTGGGCAATTCTGTTGATTAGGTGATGAAACATAAGTCTGATTTCAGTAGATCATACTGTCACCCAGATGTTATGGCTAAAATGTCTGTACTATGGGTGATTGTCACTGTGCATGTTTTGTAAGCAACCACTTCCTTGTTGAAGGAGACAGTCTCCTTTTGTTTTTATTCTTCCCCCACGTGCTCAGGGACGCCCATCAGGAGATGCCTTTATCCAGATGAAGTCTGCGGACAGAGCATTTATGGCTGCACAGAAGTGTCATAAAAAAACCATGAAGGACAGATATGTTGAAGTCTTTCAGTGTTCAGCTGAGGAGATGAACTTTGTGTTAATGGGGGGCACTTTAAATCGAAATGGCTTATCCCCACCGCCATGTAAGTTACCATGTAAGTTTTTCTTGGGTCTTGGCGCTATTCTACGCTATATGCTGGTAGGTGCTTAAGCTGCTTTCATAACTTTCTGTGCCCCTGGTTCTTTCTAAGGCAGGTGAGGTGGTTACATAAGTCTTTCCCATCTGAAATCGGTAGTATCTGGTAATCATTTAAGACCTTGGTTGTGGACACCCATAATTAGAGATTCTACAAATACCTCCTTTCAAATTATATTCTTGCTTTTCCAGTGATAAGCACTTGATTTCTGAAGCTTAGTGTGCTCAAGATAAGCACTGACTCTGGGAGACAACCTGGCTATGTAGATATTTTAATACGTAATAAATATTACATATTAAATACATAACATTTAAAGGTAAAATAAGTATGGACAGATCCTTTTTTTTTTTTCCTGCAACACATTAAGCTTTTTTGTTTTGTGTTTTTTAAAGAAGGGCGAGTTGATGCCCATTTTGCATTTTTAATTTTTTTGAGCAGTAAGTATTTTGGGGGAAGGATAACCTGAAGAGCATCCCTCTTGCTCTCCAGGATATCTGGAATGAGCAAGTTAGTAAAAAAAAAAAAAAAAAAACAAATGCGTAAATAAATTAGCCAAAGTTACCATTGGATCGCAGGATCAGTGCTTAATATCAAGCCATGCTGTTGCTCATTGGCACCTGGGTGCACGCCATCTGGAATCCTGTTTGAGAGGAATAAGCCCTTTAGTCGGGAGACCAAGTTCTGGTTTGTGACTAAGGAACATTTGGGGATCTGATGTTTAAAACTTGAATTTTCTGACCAAGTTTTCACTTTTGAGTAAGACATACCTTGTTAGGAAGCATGCTGGGTATGTTTAAAGAAAGTAGCACTTGGAATACAGTCCAAAGATAACCGAGAGAGTAAACTGGATTATGTGCTTGATTCCAATAAAGTGGAGAACGTTAAGACATCACTTTCTAGTAAAGAGGGATCTACACCAATAAACCTATTTGATAAAGTAGTATTCCTAGGACATTCAGTAGGGCTTAATCCTTTATTTGCCTTGGAATGCCTAACTGCTAATGTTCCATTTATCTGCTGCTTGCTATTGGTGGATATCTAAGAGTTGATCATTAATGAGTATCAAGGTTTAAAAATTCATGATTGGGCTTAAGTGGCTATCTTAATGTAATCTTAGTTGGAGGTTTCCTGTCCATAAACCACTGATAATATCAGTAACTTTTACAATTTCCCGTACTGATAATCTGTCAAGCATTATGAGATAAGGGAATTTCTCCATCATGTATAACCCAAATTCTTTTGCTGTGATATCCTTTCACTCCTCTCTTCCTGGTGGAAAAGTCGTCATTACAGACTTCGTAAGATTTTTACTTCTTCCCTTTTCCCCCTCACAAGCCCTAAAATAGTAATAATTTCCCTGGCAGTCCAGTGGTTAAGACTCTGCACTTCCACTGCAGGGGCCACGGTTTCAGTCCCTCTTTGGGGAAGTAAGATCCCGCATGCTGCTCAACGCGTGGCCAAAAAAAAAAAAAATTTTTTTTTAATCTAAATGCATTTTTACATAAAATATATTTCCATATCTTTTAATACTTTCTAAAAATTTTATTTAAAATTTGGCCATTTGTCAATTTAGTGGAAGAGTTCACTCATTAAAAAATCAGAATTCTAATTTATACATGCTAATATGCTTGTTCTACTGGACTTTATTTTTCCTGCCAACTCGCTTTAGGTGACAATCTCTTTATGACTTAGGTGTCTCGGTTTGTTCTGTTTGTCCTTTTTGTGGACTCTTTTAGGCCAGGGATCATAATTTTAAAATTATCTACACTAGGTATCTACCATGTAGCAATTTTTGATGGGTATGAAGGAGGTACCCAAAAATTGAATATGAAATCAATATGTTGGTCTTGGGTTTTTTTGTTTGTCTGTTTTTGGGTTTTTTTGGCCGTGCCGCACAGCTTTCAGGACCTCAGTTCCCCGACAGGCGTTGAACCTGGGCCATAGCAGTGAAAGCCCTGGAATCCTAACCACCAGGCCACCAGGGAATTCCCAGGTCTTGGGTTTATGTACCCATATTCAGCTGACTCACTCATCTCCATAGACATATAAAAGCTCGTAAGAAGAGCAAAAGACAGTAGAGATTTTCCTGTGAAAATTATCCAGTGGGCTTGAGCTATTTGCAACATCTATTAGGTGGTTCTAGGTTTGAAAATTAAAGTCAGGAATTCCAAATTCAGTCAACCTCTCAGTTATCTCTTCTGTTGGGTGCAGATGGCTTGGAGAGTTGTGTTCATCCTACACATTAAAGCTAGTGACCAGCAAGTGGTCTGACTTAAGTGAGTTACTGGGCCTTGAAGATGTTGCATAACCAGAAGACAAAGGAATTCCATCCTTTCTACTTTCTATTTAATCTGAATCAACTGACTCTCAGGAAGACTTGCACATATATTTCTTCAGGGTTATCTCCCAGATTGGATTTTTTTATTTTTTAGACTGGTCTGAAGATGTAGATTAGCGTCAAAAACCCATCTTCCGGGTTGCCTTGAAGTGTACATGATCCAGAGTTAATCTACTCCTTTTGGGTCAGTTTACTCTGGTACAGTCTATGCTTTGGCATAATACATGGTCCTGGTGAATAGTGTTTTGTCATAACTGTCTTCATGTTGTCCTATAGAGTAGATAACAATATGAACTAGCAGCCTAGTGCTCAAAGGGGGAAAACACCCAGCTTTTGGTCTGAAGTTACACTAAATGTCAGTCTGTCCCATGTTTCTTTCCTCAAAGAGTTACTTTGTGGTAACTGGCACTTAGGAGTGGGGGGAAAAAAATCATGTGTCATGAAATGGTTGCGAAGACTTGAAAGTCCACTTGATACTGGTTTTTCTAAATTTCAGGATAAGAACCGTTCTTTAGGTTGACGGAGTGTGTGAGATTTGAGATTGCTTCTAGGTGTTATCTATATAACCAAAAGGAAGATGCTTGGGATGGTATACAGAACTGGTCTCTTTCTTTCGAATGTATATATGGAACAGCGACCTTGTAGCTTTAGTGCTATAGCAGATGTGTCAACTACTACAAATATATCTCAAGGTCTCTCTCTTTGCTTATTTAGGCCTGTCTCCTCCCTCCTACACATTTCCAGCTCCTGCAGCAGTTATTCCTCCTGAAGCTGCCATTTATCAGCCCTCTGTGCTCTTGAATCCACGAGCACTGCAGCCCTCCACAGCATACTACCCAGCAGGCACCCAGCTCTTCATGAACTACACAGCGTACTATCCCAGGTAAGGCTCTGATGGAAGTGGAAATGAGGGACAGAAACAAAGGACTCCTTTAATAGCCGCTGCCTGAGTTCACAAAAGAATGTTGTCTGCCACGTTGAAGGTTAGCATGACCGGCAACGGTTTCTGGTCCTATCTCTGACCAAGAAGGTTGTTTCAAGACAAACCAAAATGTTTATTTTTTAACCATCTATTGACAGCATGATATTTTAGGTTACGTGTGTATACAACTTTCCATTTTTCCTTCTATTTTAGGGTTGTTAGTAGCACAGTAATCATTCTAATAGGGTGGCAGTATCATGTGAATGAATTACAAAACGGGAAAATCCATGATGATGACAGTTATATTTTTAAGTACCATGAATTCATGTCAACCCAAAATAAATAAAAACTGTTGTTTTAAATTTTATGAGGCTTGTATTCTTTCCTCTCTAAATCTTTACTAACAAGTCCAGAATGAGATTATTCAGTACTTTATTAGAATCAACATATTTTAAATCTGATTATTTTTAGTTGTCCTCAATTTCTTGGAGGCAACAGGATATAATGGAGAGAAATTTGTCAGTCTGGAAATTGGGAGACCCGAGTTTTGGTCTCATCTGTTCTTCTACCTGAGGCAATTCACTTGACCTTTCTGGTTGTTACAAAATGATGAGGTCAGCCACGCTTTTGGAGTCCCTCCCAGGTCTGATTGCCTGTGATTCTAACTTGTATATATAATAACCTCTCGTTCTCAATTTTCTTTTCAAAAAAAAAAAAAAATTTTTTTTTTTAAAGTCTTTGTTTGGACTTCCCTGGCGGTCCATTGATTAGGACGCCGCACCTCCACTGGAGGGGGCCCAGGTTCGATCCCTGGTTGGGGAAGATCCCACATGCTGCAAAGCCGAAAAAAAAGTCTTTGTTTAGCTACTAACCAGTTCACTTTATTAAAATAAAATTTTACTTTGGCACAAGCAATATTGCTCAGAAACTTTTTAAAGTATACCAGGCCTTGTTTTTTCCTTCTCAAGCTATTTAAAATGTATGTTTTAAGTACATCCACCAATGTGTATGTGAGGTTTTTGATAAGTGGCCTGGAACTTACCTATCTGATCTCTGTGTGGTTTTTTTGGTTTGTTTATTTGTTTTTTTGGCCTTGCTTCGTGACTTGCAGGATCTTAATTCCCCGACCAGGGATCGAACCCAGGCTCCCTGCAGTGGAGGTGCGGGGTCCTAACCACTGGACAGCCAGGGGATTCCCTGTCACACTGTATTTTTTATTCTCTCTCCATCTGCAGTTTCCCAATAGGGAGCAAGAACTTTGGAATCTTGGTAGCAGTGAAGCTGGTAGCCACTATTAATTAAATTTGTTTAATTTTTTTAGAAATTTTAAAAACATGCATTAATGCTATTGAAATTATTCTTTTTGTTTGTTTTGTTTTGTTTTTTGAAAATGTTCTTTATTCTCCTGGGGAAGAAGAATAGGGAGAAAGCCATGATAACCATCAGCTGGCCATCTTTTGAAAGCTTGAAAAAGGTCTCAGAAGCATGAGTAATTGTTAATTGTTCATGGTTGAGTACCGTCAGACACCCAGCCCAATCCCAATCTGTCACCTTCTCTAGACCCTGTGACAGTCACTTGCTGGTAGTGGCTCTGGTTATAAGAAAGATCTCTGTCTTCTTGTCTGACACCATCAGAATGTCAGGAGTGGAATGCGTTGTGCCACTGGATGCCTGGTGCAATTTCTTGTGCCTATAATACACTTGCAAAGTATCCAATTCCACCATTGCCTTGCTATCTGGGCACTGTTAAAAGAAGGAATCTCTTAGAAAGAGTTTTCCATCACAGTGAGATGGGAACTTGAGTCTTGAATTGAAGCCCCAAAGGCAAGCGGAACTGACATTTCTGGCTTAATAGCTCCTGTAATTTTGGGCCCCTGCTTATATGTTAATTTTTTTCTACTAGTGGTTTTAAAGTTTGTAATGTCCTCATTATTAAGTCTAAGAGGATAGAAGTAGTGAGTAAAAGTAGACTCCCATTCTACACAACACCAAGTCCAAAAGTAACCACTGCTATCAGTTTGATAACATACACGTATCTGAGTGCTTGTAAATAATGTGGCGTACTAACATACTGCCCACTGTTTTGTTTTGTCTGTTTGTTTGTTTTAACTTGCCAGTATGTCATTGACTTCTTCCCTAAGGAATATCTGTATATTTACCTCACTCTTGTAACTTCCATATGATATCCCAAGAATGAAAATATATCATAATTTAACAATTCCTTTATTTTTATAGACATTTAATTTTATTTTTCTGTTAAACAAACTCGTATTGATCTTTAAATACTTCTATTTCTGTAGAACAATTTCACAGGAGTGGGATTTTTAAATCAAAAGTCATGTATGTTATATTTAAATTAATATTTCCAAATAACTCCTAGTATGGTTCACTTTCAATTTACATTTCCCTAATTCTAGTGAAATTACTGACACAAAGTGTCCAAACATGGGGATGTGCTGTTAACCATACTTAAAATCTGTAATAATTTAAAAAGCAAATTCCAAAAATGATAAAATATTTTACAGTTTTGGGAGAAAGCCATTAATTTCTAACATCACATGACTGTAAGGCATTTGAGGCTCTGTGATGTAAATGTTTAAGTATATTTTGGCCTATTCTCTGATACGTAGGAAAGTGTGAGATAGCAAAACTTTAGGCTAAAACAAGATATTAAATCAGAAGCTCTGGAGTTTGTCTCTTTTTAAATCAAAAAAAAAAAAATTCCCTCCATTTTTTTTTTATATTTCATTGAAGTATATTGATTTACAGTATTGTGTTAATTTCTGCTGTACAGCAAAGTGATTCAGTTATATATTCTTTTCCATTATGGTCTATTACACAATATTGTCCCTCCACTTTTTTTTTTTAATTTTTAAAAAATTTTTATTGGGCTTCCCTGGTGGCGCAGTGGTTGAGAGTCCGCCTGCTGATGCAGGGGACACGGGTTCGTGCCCCGGTCCGGGAAGATCCCGCGTGACGCGGAGCGGCTGGGCCCGTGAGCCATGGCCGCTGAGCCTGCGCTTCCGGAGCCTGTGCTCCGCAACAGGAGAGGCCACAGCAGTGAGAGGCCAGAGTACCGCAAAAAAAAAAAAAAAAAAAAATTTATTGGAGTATAGTTGATTTAAAATGTGTTATCCACTTTTTAAATGAAATATGTCCGTTTGACTTCAGATTATGCAACATGTTCATTACTTTAAAACATCAATATGCTAACATTTTGCAGACTTTTAAAAGTATGCCCCTCAAAAAAAGTAACTGGTTTTACTGTTTTTAACTTTGAATTTATCTGGGCAAACTATAATTTAGTACCTCTGTGTGCGACATACTGGGAATATTAGGGTTAATGAAATATGGACCCTTTCTGGTGTAGAGTAGCTGACAGAGTTCATCCCTGTGCAAAGTCAGTGACTTCAAAGGGCTCCTTCAGCTAGCAGGCATTTGTTCTTATTTTATTTCCTCTAACTTGGTATATTTGGAGATAGAACCTATGACGGGTATTTCATCATAAGGATTTGGGTTACTTGAGGAACATTTAAGGAGAAAACAGTGAACCAGTGAATTGCTTTCTTTTTGTTTATTGTTAAATGAGTTTTTAGCAGTTTAAATGTGTGGCTGTAACAACAGCATCTTGAAGAGCAAGTGAAATTAAAGCAAGTGGTTCTATTTTCTGATTATGAACATTGGTTTTTCCTTTCACCTCTTGGAAGAAGATTTCGGTTACCCAGTATCCCAGAGCTTAGCCCAGGGTACAAAAGAATGAGAAGGGACTATCTGTTCATGCCCACCCTGCTTATTACTCAGAACTCTGTTTTCACACCTTGTCTCTCCCATTACATAAAGTCCTACCTTTTGTTCTGACCGCTCATTTTTCTTAGAAAAGAATATTCTCTTTTGCATCAAAGCTGTAGCACACGTAAGAAACATGCTGAGTCTTCAAAGAAATGTCGTGTGATTTAAAGAAAGGTGGATTAACATAAATGTCTTTTGTATATCCATTGCCTCACCTTTTGTAGGTGAGGCAATAGATATACAAAAGACATTTATGTTAATGTCTTTTATATGTTATAAATAATAACATATCACCTTGAACCAAAAGAGAGGGCAAGGGATGTTTGACATTTTTAATGATTGATGCTTTATTTGCATACCCATGAGAAAGGTTTGGGAGGTGTGGGAGGGGACTTTTATTTTTTCAGATAACCATTATTTGTAAAATCATTCTTTCTACCCAAGCAATGAATACGTATATTTAGTAATATTGAGGCATTCTGCAATGCTTGGTTTGTTGTGTGGTGTTCTTGTATTCTATTCTGAAATTCTTTGCACCTGAGCCAAAAAGAATACCAAGCCTCTGAGAGATGCATGCATTTCCTATTTTGAACACTTGGCTTTCTTATTCCAGTTTCCTTTTGTTATTGAGATAAGTATAGGTTCACAAGGTTGTAACAAACAGTACAGAGGCATCCCATATACACTTTAACTAGTTTCTCGCAGTGGTAACATTTGACAACCAAATGTAAAGTTAAACTTACTTTCTAATTTACTCATTGAAAGCTTTCTTTTTTTTAGTATATATTTTATTTATTTATTTTTGGCTGCATCAGATCTTAGTTGCAGAACGCGGGGTCTTCCTTGATGCATGTGGGATCTTTCGTTGCAGGACAGGCTCCAGAGCACATGGGCTCTGTAGTTTGTGGCATGCAGGCTCTCTCTTTGAGGCGCGGGAGCCCAGTAGTTGTGGCACGCGGGCTTAGCTGCCCCGCCGCATGTGGGATCTTAGTTCCCTGACCAGGGATCGAACTTGCATCCCCTGCATTGAAAGGTGGATTCTTTACCACTGGACCACCAGGGAAGTCCCAAAAGCTTTCTGATAGGACTAAGAAAAAGAAAGAATTCTTGTTTTAAAAAAATTCTTTTTATAACTTAAACATTTAGTGCCACAAATGCAAACTGGAACTCAGCATGCAGTGAAATTATACTAGAACATTGTAACAATGCAATATTAACGCAGTATCAGGCAATGTTGTTATAACGGAGAAGGACCAGATAACTTTTATTGGTGGGAACAACTCTTTTTTTTTTTTTAGTTTGAATGACATGGCTAAATGATGTAAGCAGGAACTGCTGTGGGCAATTCAGTCTATACTATCAGTCCCTGAGAATTCAGTGTAGTTTCATGGAATAGTCATTTGTTAGTCTAAAGACCTTATTCATATGATGAGCGGTTCAGGGAATTTAAAACATGCTTAAAATTCTTTTCAGCGTTGTAGAAAATTATCAAGTGCAGGAAAGTGCAGGTCAAGGAAAAAAATTTTCATTACCCAAAACACTTGATTGATTTCAATGTGTAAGGTTTTTTTCCCTATGGATTTTTTTTTCTTACAAAATGGGGATGGTATTATACATATTATTTTCAAGCATAACTTTAAAAGAATCTATTACAGAAATTTTCAAACTAACATAATTTGGGAGAGTATCTATTACCCAATTTCAACAATATCAATATTTCCCAATCTTGTATCATCTGTTTCCATGCGTACCCTGCTATACCCTTACCCGCAGAACATTTTAAAGCACAAAAACCTAGAGATCATTTCTTTCACTTGTTGCTATTTATGTGCCCAATATATCTTTAAATTAAGCACCTTATTCTTAAGCATTAATGACTTTAGTTAAAGCAGAACTTAACTAAAACACGTGTCAATGTTGATAAACCTATTTTGCCTCCATTGCCCTATTTAAGCATTCCTTGGTATATCTTTAAGACATTACCTTGAAGTAGGCTAAAAGGAAAAATTGACATTTGTCTATGAATTTTATCTAATAATATAGAGTAATGACTTTTGATTTTCTTTACTGTGTGTTATGTGGTCTTTTAAGCCGCCTTTTTTTTCTTTTTCTTTCGGCTGCTTTGGGCCTTTGTTTCTGCACAGGGGCTACTCTTTGTTGTGGTGTGCGGGCTCCTCATTGCGGTCTTCTCTTGTGGAGCTTGGGCTCTAGACTCACGGGCTTCAGTAGTTGTGGCTTGCTGGCTCTAGAGCGTGGGCTCAGTAGTTGTGGCTCACAGGCTCTAAAGCGCAGGCTCATTAGTTGTGGCGCATGGGCTTAGTTGCTCCGTGGCATGTGGGATCTTCCCGGACCAGGGCTGGAAGCCGTGTCCCCTGCATTGGCAGGCAGATTCTTAACCACTGTGCCACCAGGGAAGTCCCTAAGCTGCCTTTTTTTAAACCAAAAGCAAAATGGCTTTATTAGCAAACATTTTCCATTTAAGTTCAAAATAATCAAATCATAATAACCACGAAGCTAGAATGGGATTGCTTCTGGAGAGGTTCTGATCTGGAGGGGGAGGGGTGTGATGGAGTCATACTGCTGGCTCTGTATTTGTACCTTTCAATGTTGTATGCTATTCCTATTCCAAAAAGACAAAAGCTCATTTAAAAAACAGAACGCCAAAATAGTTTACAAAATAATAACTTCTGTAAATGTGCCTCTCTGGAAATTGTTGTCTTCTGTTACTTCTGTTACAAATGTCCATGGTTAACAGTGTGTTTTGCTTCCTTCTTCATCTAGATTTTTCATCAAAATATTACTCTTAAAAATGTCACTGTTTTCTAAACATGTAAGAAGATCAGTTGTTATCATTTTATACTTTAAATCAAGCAAAAAGATTACTTATAAAATAATTTCTACTTGTGAGGGCAATTCTTGTTTTGAGTAAACAGTCTGTAACTTTACTATGTATTTGGAGCATATTATGATAACTGTAGTAGGGGGGTTTTTTGTTTGGTTTTGGTAATCTTTGACATAATTAGGGTAAGTTAAGTTTAGTTACCAAACTATTTTGACAGTACCTAAATTTGCTTACAGTTTCAGTGAAATAGATTCTTAGAAGATTTCTTTATTCCTTCCAGAGTGTTTTTATATTTGTTGGTTACTTAAACTTTCTCCAAGGGGTAGATGCACATGCACAGAGCAGCTTGTACAGCCTTTAGGAAGAGCTAACAGACATTGAGAATCCGGATGTGATCATCCGTCCTTCTGCCTCAGTTTTAAACTCAAAAAGAATGTTGAAAAGTCATCCTTCTTGAGATTGTTCATTTCAGATGAACAAGTTAGTTCAGAAATTTCCTACGTGAAAAGTGACTCCATCTTTTGCACTTGCTAGGATTAAAACATTGTTTCTCCAGTCACTTTCCAAAAATATATGGTCTTTGTAACACTAGGGGTGTTAATAACCTTAATACAAAGGCTCGGTGCAGTAATTTTGCAAGAAGTAGAAACCAGATTTCTTTTTGCAAGACTTCTCGGCATGTTTTCTATGTAACTGTGTTTTATGTGTTTTAATTTTCTATGTTTTTTATGTGTTTTTTTAATTAATGTGTTTTAGTTTTCTATGTTAATGTCCTCTCATCCAGAGGAGAGAATATAGTCTTCTATTCTTTTCCCTTAACCTCTTTTTCTAATAGGACAGATAATGCTTTGATTCTCTCTCCTCTAGAGAAATATGGTAGGTCCTCAAAATATGAATATTATCGTGCTGTGACTACTTCTATTTTGGAATGCTACCTGATAACATCAGTGTTACCAATGTTTAGTAATTTGTAATTATTAGATGAAAGGGTATTATGAGAATTATTTCCGATAGAGTATATATTGTGTTGTTAGACACCCTGGCCTTCAGTATTTTCATATCTTTCCCTGCTCTACAAAGAATTTTCTATGAGTTCTTAGGATACATAGAATATTATAAAATTAGATTATGTAAATTAGGATTTGAAAAAATATAAGATAGGAAGAAATATTTGATAGTCTGACAACAGAATCTTAGGCAATTAAATTAATATTGGCATAACAATCATAGGCTCTGAGCAGGAGGAAACTTGAGTTACAAAACTCATAATTTCAAAGGAAAGAAAGTCATTAATTCTCAGGGAAATATAGTTTTTCTCTACATTGGGTTTGAAAGTTTTTACCCAAATACGTAGAGAGAACATGGAGTACTGCCATGGAGGAAATCTTCACCACCTTTATAATGTAGTCACTGGTGTGTTCATTCAGTAGTTTCTTTTTCTTTTTTTTTTTATAATATTTTTTTTATTTTTGGCTGCATTGGGTCTTCGTTGCTGCACGCAGGCTTTATCTAGCCGTGGTGAGGGGGGCTACTCTTCGTTGCTGTGCGTGGGCTTCTCATTGCAGTGGCTTCTCTTTGTTGCAGAGCACGGGCTCTAGGCATGCAGGTTTCTGTAGTTGTGGTGCGTGGGCTCCGTAGTTGTGGCGCACGGGCTTAGTTGCTCTGCAGCATGTGGGATCTTCCCGAACCAGGGATCAAACCCGTGCTCCCTGCAATGGCAGGCGGATTCTTAACCACTGCACCACCAGGGAAGTCCTCAGTAATTTCTTAATGCAATCTCAGTGTGACTTGCTGAATGAGTCTCAGCAGTAATGTCTTCATAACTGTGATGCTCTAGCAGTTTTCTGAATATAAACCTTTGGGGAGACCCCTCTTGTGCTATTTACTTTTTCCCTTCATTTCCTCTCAGCTCCCTCCAGTTCTTTGCCCATTCAGGCAACTCCAACAGGGTTTCTTACCCAGCTCAAGTGCAGTCTCCTTGTTAGTTTATGTGATGCGGTACAGTCCCTCCATGCACTGTAGGACCTCGGAGTTCAGGGTTACATTGACTCACTCATTTGGCCCCTAACCCGTTGGGTTCCTTTGTAGTTTTATCAATTTTTGATCCTCTGTAGCTTTTGAGTAGCAGTTACATTATTGTTACCATGTACACCTAAGACTGATAAATACTGACACTTGAGAATCTGAAACCTAAGTAAAGATAAAATGGAGGTAAAAACCCAAAACAATGACTTAAAATGAATGTTAGGATGAGCTACTGGCATAGTCTTGTTTTGATGGACAGCTCTCTTTTTGCCGTTATTTAGGGTGTGGTTAAAAAATTCCTTATCTTTCTCTAAACCACCAGCAAATGCACATAATTTTTACGTTATCCTTATTCTGTGGCGATGGCATAATCCATTTATTCTGTGGTGATGGCCTAATCCATTTATACTTTATACTTTGAAGCTATTCTTTTGTTTAATGTTTCCCTTATAACATACAGCACTCCCTACCATTCCTTAAATTACATGGGATTTGAAAAAGGCTAAGACTTTCTGATAACTGAGTAACTTTCCATGGAAAGCATTAAATATCTCAAACATTGACGGTAAATTGTACTTAACTGAATTGGATTAGTTGAAAAGTTAATTTATTTACTTATTTTTTTAAATAAATAAATTTATTTATTTTTTGCTGCATTGGGTCTTCGTTGCTGCACGCAGGCTTTATCTAGCCGTTACTCTTCGTTGCTGTGCGTGGGCTTCTCTTTGCAGTGGCTTCTCTTTGTTGCAGAGCACGGGCTCTAGGCGTGCAGGCTTCAGTAGTTGTGGTGCGTGGGCTCAGTAGTTGTGGCGCACGGGCTTAGTTGCTCTGCAGCATGTGGGATCTTCCCGAACCAGGGATCAAACCCGTGTTCCCTGCAATGGCAGGCGGATTCTTAACCACTGCACCACCAGGGAAGTCCTCAGTAATTTCTTAATGCAATCTCAGTGTGACTTGCTGAATGAGTCTCAGCAGTAATGTCTTCATAACTGTGATGCTCTAGCAGTTTTCTGAATATAAACCTTTGGGGAGACCCCTCTTGTGCTATTTACTTTTTCCCTTCATTTCCTCTCAGCTCCCTCCAGTTCTTTGCCCATTCAGGCAACTCCAACAGGGTTTCTTACCCAGCTCAAGTGCAGTCTCCTTGTTAGTTTATGTGATGCGGTACAGTCCCTCCATGCACTGTAGGACCTCGGAGTTCAGGGTTACATTGACTCACTCATTTGGCCCCTAACCCGTTGGGTTCCTTTGTAGTTTTATCAATTTTTGATCCTCTGTAGCTTTTGAGTAGCAGTTACATTATTGTTACCATGTACACCTAAGACTGATAAATACTGACACTTGAGAATCTGAAACCTAAGTAAAGATAAAATGGAGGTAAAAACCCAAAACAATGACTTAAAATGAATGTTAGGATGAGCTACTGGCATAGTCTTGTTTTGATGGACAGCTCTCTTTTTGCCGTTATTTAGGGTGTGGTTAAAAAATTCCTTATCTTTCTCTAAACCACCAGCAAATGCACATAATTTTTACGTTATCCTTATTCTGTGGCGATGGCATAATCCATTTATTCTGTGGTGATGGCCTAATCCATTTATACTTTATACTTTGAAGCTATTCTTTTGTTTAATGTTTCCCTTATAACATACAGCACTCCCTACCATTCCTTAAATTACATGGGATTTGAAAAAGGCTAAGACTTTCTGATAACTGAGTAACTTTCCATGGAAAGCATTAAATATCTCAAACATTGACGGTAAATTGTACTTAACTGAATTGGATTAGTTGAAAAGTTAATTTATTTACTTATTTTTTTAAATAAATAAATTTATTTATTTTTTGCTGCATTGGGTCTTCGTTGCTGCACACGGGCTTTCTCTAGTTGCGGTGAGCAGGGGCTACTCTTTGTTGCTGTGCGCGAGCTTCTCATTGCGGTGGCTTCTCTTGTTGTGGAGCATGGGCTCTAGGCATGTGGGCTTCAGTAGTTGTGGTGTGTGGGCTCAGTAGCTGTAGCTCCTGGGCTCTAGAGCACAGGCTCAGTAGTTGTGGTGCATGGGCTTTGTTGCTCCGCAGCATGTGGGATCTTCCTGGACCAGGGCTCGAACCCATGTCCTCTGCATTGACAGGAGGATTCCTAACCACTGCACCACCAGGGAAGTCCTAAAAACAGCTTTATTAAGGTAGTTTACATATCATAAAATTAACCTATTTTAAGTATACAATTCAGTGGTTTTTAGTGTATTTACAGAATTGCACGGCTAATTTTAGAACAATTGTGTAAACTAATTTTTAGATAATGTAACAATCTAATTTTAGAGTAACCCATTACCCCCAAAGGAAACCTGGTGTCCATTAGTAGAAACTCCCGTTCACTTCCTTTCTACCCACTTTACTTGCCCCTCCCCCATCCCTAAATAACAATCTATTTTCTGTTTCTATGGATTTGCTTGTTCAGATATTTCATATAAATGGAATCATACCATATGTGGTCTTCTGTGACTGGCTTTTTTTTTTGGCGGCATTGGGTCTTCATTGCTACATGCGGGCTTTCTCTAGTTGTAGCGAGCGGGGGCCACTCTTTGTTGGGGTGCGCAGGCTTCTCATTGCGGTGTTTTTTCTTTTTGCAGAGCACAGGCTGTAGGTGCACGGGCTTCAGTAGTTGTGGCACGCAGGCCCAGTAGTTGTGGCTCGCGGGCTCTAGAGCGCAGGCTCAGTAGTTATGATGCACGGGCTTAGTTGCTCCGCGGCATGTGGGATCTTCCCGGACCAGCGCTCAAACCCGTGTCCCCTGCATTGGCAGGCGGATCCTTAACCACGGCACCACCAGGGAAGTCCGACATGTGAACTCTTAGTTGCAGCATGTGGGATCTAGTTTCCTGACCAGGGATTGAACCTGGACCCCCTGCATTGGGAGAGCAGAGTTTTAGCCACTGGACCACCAGGGAAGTCCCTGCACATTTTTAAATTGAGTTATTTTTCTTACTCTTTTTTAGTTGTAACATTTCTGTATATATTCTAGGTAGGAGAGCTTATATGACTTACAGATATTTTCTCCCCATCTGTGGGTTGTCTTTTCATTTTCTTGGAGTCCTTTAAAGCACAAAAGTTTTAAGTTTTGATGCAGTCCAGCTTATCTATTTCTTCTTTTCTCACTTATACTTTTGTTGTCAGATATAATGCAAGGTCATGAAAATGTATTACTACATATTCTTTTTTTTTTTTTTTGCGGTACGCGGGCCTCTCACTGTTGTGGCCTCTCCCGTTGGGGAGCACAGGCTCCAGATGCGCAGGCTCAGCGGCCATGGCTCACGGGCCCAGCCGCTTCGTGGCACGTGGGATTTTCCCAGACCAGGGCACGAACCCGTGTCCCCCGCATCGGCAGGTGGACTCTCAACCACTGCGCCACCAGGGAAGCCCACTACATATTCTTTTAAGAGTTGTGTAGTGTTAGCTCTTACACTTAGGTATATTATCATTTTGAATTAATTTTTTATATGGAGTGAGGTAGAGGTCTAAATTCATCCTTTTGCATGTGGATATTTCATTGTTCCAGCAACATTTACTGAAAAGACTTCTTTCCTCATCAAATTATCCTGGAACCCTCATCAGAAATCAATTGACCAGGGAATTCCCTGGCTGTCCAGTGATTGGGACACCACGTTTTCACTGTCACGGGCCTGAGTTTGATCCCTGGTCGGGGAACTGGGATCACATGGGCTGTGCAGCGTGGCCAAAAAAAAAAAAAATCAATTGACCATAAATGTAAGGGTTTATTTCTCACCTCTCAAATTCTATTCTATTGATCATTGCCTACCCTTATGGGAGTACCACACCATCTTGACTACTGTAGCTTTAGAGTAAGTTTTGCATTTAGGAAATGTAAGTCTTCCTACTTCGTTCTTTTTTAAGAAAGTTTGGCTATTCTGGGTCATTTGTATTTCCATATATGTTTTAGCTTCAGTTTGTCATTTTCTGCAAAAAAGCCAGTTGGAATTTTGATAGCTATTGCATCGAATCTGTACAATTTAGAGATAGTATTGCCATTCTAACAAAATTAAATCTTCTGTTTATGAACATGGGCTGTCTTTCCATTTATTTAGATCTTTTATTTTCTAACAGTGTTTCATAGTTTTTAGTGTACAAGTCTTGCTCTTCCTTTGTCAAATTTTTTTCCTAAATATTTTGTTCTTTTTGATGCTATTGTGAATGGAATTGATTTCCTAATTTCCATTTTGGATTGTTCATTGTAGTGTATAAAAATGTAGTTAATTTATTTTATGCATTGATCTTATATCTTTTAACCTTGCCAGACTGGCTTATTCTAGTAATAATTCAGCAAACTGTATTCGATTTTCTACGTATAAGTTTGCCTTCTCTCTATACTACCATTTTTACTCCATAAGTTACTTTATTTCTTGCTGTTTTTTATTTCAATAATCTGAAAGACCTGGAATTTAGGTTGAAAGAAAATTCTTATTCTCATGCCCTGTCAGGTAGATACAGATTATTTAATTTTTCTTAAGATATGTTGTCTACAGCAGATAATGCTAGTGCAAAGAATAAAGATGTGAATCCCAATTGTATTGTGTTTTGGCTTCATTGGAATAGGTGCTACCCTACAGATGCTGAACATAATTGTCATTTATAGCCTTAAATTTCTAGTTAGATAACTTTTATTTTATCTTGGTTGTATTTTGAAGGTATTGGGTTGGCCAAAAAGTTCCTTTGGTTTTTAAGTGAAAATAAAAGACATATTTTTCATTTTCACCAAGACCTTTATTGAACAACGTATTCACCATTTTGTTCCACTACCTTCTGCCATTTTTCAGGCAACTTCATAATTCCATCTTCCCAAAAGTTTTTATCTTTTTGAGCAAAGAACTGTTCCGGGTGCCTTTTACAGTCTTCCAGGGAATTGAAATTCTTTCCATTAAGAGAGTTTTGTAAAGACCGAAATAAATGGAAATCTGAAGGTGCAATGTCTGGTGAATACAGCAGATGAATCAGAGCCTTCCAGCCAAGCTGTAACAATTTTTGCCTGGTCATCAAAGAAACATGCGGTCTTGTGTTATCCTGATGAAAAATTATGCATTTTCTGTTGACTAATTCCGGACACTTTTCGTTGGGTGCTGCTTTCAGTTGGTCTAATTGGGAGCAGTACTTATTGGAATTAATCATTTGGTCTTCCAGAAGGAGCTCATAATAGAGGACTCCCTTCCAATCCCACCATATACACACATCACCTTCTTTGGTTGAAGACTGGCCTTTGGTGTGGTTGCCCCACGATCGCTTCCATTCCACATTATTGTACAGTATCCACTTTTTATCACCTGTCACAAATTTGTTTTAAAAATGGAACGTTTTCGGGCTTCCCTGGTGGCGCAGTGGCTGAGAGTCTGCCTGCCGATGCAGGGGACACTGGTTCGTGCCCGGTCCGGGAAGATCCCACATGCTGCGGAGCGGCTGGGCCGGTGAGCCATGGCCGCTGAGCCTGCGCGTCCGGAGCCTGTTCTCTGTGGCGGGAGGGGCCAGAGCAGTGAGAGGCCTGCGTACCGCAAAAAAAAAAAAAAGGAACGTTTCAGTAGAGAATTGCATGCACAAATATGGTCAAGAAAGTTTTTATCGCTTAACTTAATGTGGAACCCAAACATTAAAGCAATTAACATAACCAAGCTGGTGCAAATGATTTTCAGCAGTTGATTTGGATATTTTGAGTATGTCGGCTGTCTCCTGCGTGGTGTAACATTGATTTTTCTCCATTAATGTCTCGATTTGATCACTATCAACTTCAGCTGGTCTTACCCGACCTTGGAGCATCACCCAGCTCGAAATCTCCAGCACGAAACTTCACAAACCACTTTTGACACGTTTGATCAGTCACAGCACCTTCTCCGTACACTGCACAAATGGTTTTTTGCATTTCAGTTGCGTTTTACCTTTCTTGAAATAAGAAAGCATAATATGCCGGAAATGTTGCTTTTTTTCTCCCATCTTCAATATTAAAATAGCTACACAAAAATCACCAATTTTGATAAGTTTTTTTTTTTATGCATGCTGATATGACAGCTGTCACAATGCAATCTAACAAAATTGTTTCAAATGAAGTTAAGACAACTAAGTGCTACTAGGGCCATCTTACGGAAAAAAACAAGTGAACTCTTTGGCCAACCCAATACGAGATACATAGATTTAATTTATAAGAGATCTTTAACCAGAGACATAGAATATGCCAGGTCAGAGTCATAGAAGTAAGTTGTATACTATGGAAATGATCTGATTTTCATATCCAGTGTGGAAAGTCTGAGTAACTCAGCAAAATACACAGAAGTCTTGATAGTCTTTGAGTATTAGTGTTAGTATCTATCAGGCATTTGACATGAGCAAATATGGTCTTTGAATGAATGGTGCTTGTATAGGGAGATACTGAACTAGAAGTTGAGAAATCTGGGTAGTTCTTCAGTTTTGTGAAGAGCTAACTGGTTGTGTGACCTTTGGGAAATTATTTAACTCTTAGTTTCCATTTCCATCTCTGTAAAAATGAGGAGGTGTGGCTAAATGATGGCTAAAGTCCTTCTCAGGCCTAAAGTTCAGCATTCCCTCTCTTTGCTCTGACAGTTACACACAGATTGACTCTTGATCTCTAAAGAGACTCTCCTCGGAGAGTTGTAAAAATCTCGCTAAGTGACTCTAATATGCAGACAAGTTGAGAATCACTGTTTTAGAGACTTAAGTTATGGGCAGCTTGATGTCAAGTAATATTTTTTCAGGCTCCCATATTTTAGAAATGAAATGGAAGAATGATTATGGAAATAGCAAGAGTGAGAATAATAATAGAACAAGAAATTACTGTATTTTATGGTTTGTGGAGTAATTTGATATGTTAAATCATTGAAGCTGAAGAACAATTATGTGAAACTAGGAAGTGTAATCCCCATTTAACAAATGATAAAATTGGAATTCAGAGACATTAAGTGACTTGCTCAAGGTTACTGTGCTACTAAAATGGAGTCTGAGGGGCCTCCCTGGTGGCGCAGTGGTTGAGAGTCCGCCTGCCGATGCAGGGGACACGTGTTCGTGCCCCGGTCCGCGAAGATCCCACATGCTGCGGAGCGGCTGGGCCCGTGAGCCATGGTCGCTGGGCCTGCGCGTCTGAAGCCTGTGCTCCGCAACGGGAGAGGCCACAACAGAGGCCCGCGTACCGCAAAAAAAAAAAAAAAAAAAAAAAATTTGCATAAAATGGAGTCTGGGACTGGATTCACCATCTGGTATCATTCCTATTAACCCATCAGTTAGGATTATGTAGGATAGATAATCTCAAAGATTTTTAGTCCCTTCCATTATGTGTTTACTTGTCTTTGAAATGGGATAATTACTTACTTAGAATGATTTATAAGAGTTAATAATCTAAAGCTGTGGGTCTTTATTGCTCTTTAAGCTAATGACTACTTAAAAAAATTTTTTTCCCTGTGTGTGTGTGTGTGTGTGTGTGTGTATATATATATATATATATATATATATATATATTTTTTTTTTTTTTTTTTGCGGTATGCGGGTCTCTCACTGTTGTGGCCTCTCCTGTTGTGGAGCACAGGCTCACCGGCCATGGCTCACGGGCCCAGCTGCTCCGCAGCACGTGGCATCTTCCCGGACAGGGGCACGAACCTGTGTCCCCCTGCATCGGCAGGCGGACTCTCAACCACTGCGCCACCAGGGAAGCCCATATTTTTAAATATGGGTATCTAGCAACTAACTGTGGTGGCAAACAGATTGGGTAAGGGACAGGGTGAAACTAATTTCATAATACAGTAATTAGTTGAGTTACCACATAAAGAATGCTTAGGGGGATTTCCCTAGTGGTCCAGTGGTTAAGACTCTGTGCTCCCGGGCTTCCCTGGTGGCGCAGTGCTTGAGAGTCCGCCTGCCGATGCAGGGGACACGGGTTCGTGTCCCGGTCCGGGAAGATCCCACGTGCCGCGGAGCAGCTGGGCCCGTGAGCCATGGCCGCTGAGCCTGTGCGTCCGGAGCCTGTGCTCCGCAACGGGAGAGACCACAATAGTGAGAGGCCCGCAAGAGTCTGTGCTCCCAATGCAGGGGGCCCGGGTTCGATCCCTGGTCAGGGAACTAGGTCCCGCCTACCACAACTAAAGATCCTGCACGTGGCAACGAAGATCCTGAGTGCCACAACTAAGACCCAGTGTGGCCAAATAAATAACTAAACATTTTTTTAAAAAAAGAAGAAGAATGATTAGGTATTCATGTGGCTTTTGTTCCTTGGAGGTAATTGCCCCCGATACACAAAGAGGACCCATCATCAATTTCCCCTCGTGTTAATGGTGGTTGATGTAGTTTGTTATGCATCCCTTGCAATTTACTTGTTCCTTTCCACCCCCCACACATTTTTTTTTCAGTCAGGTTGGAAACAATAACTCATGGGTGCTATAGTACTCTGCTGTCGTATTATGCTCTACTTACCGTGTTGTACATTTGTGTATAGGAGTAAAACAGTCTATTCTTTGGAGCAATCATTTTGTATACTTTTTGGTCTCTGTGGCTATGGTTTCTATTATTCCTTTGCGTTCATGCCTTTTCATGCCTTAGTATTCTTGATAACTAGCCAGTTAATCATCAATGAGCTCGGCTTTGGAAGCGGTGCTTTGTGGTTGAGTGGCTGCAGAAGTTTCCTTCTCTCCTTCCTTCATTTAGGACTGTCAGACAGAACTGGATCTTTGGGGAAACCCTGTATTTAACTCTGCATTAACCCTTCTATCTTTCAACTTTCGGCTTTTGTGGAGCTGTGGGACAGAATAGCTATGGTGTACTTGTCTTGGGAGAGATAATTCTAAGAATTCTAAGAAAGATCACCTTGAGAAAGTCTGTTTCCTTAAGTAACTAATGTTTTTAGAGTAAATATTAGACATTGTCTATTTCTATTGGTTCACTGTGCTTTCTCTCCCTTTAGCCCCCCAGGTTCGCCCAATAGTCTTGGCTACTTCCCTACAGCTGCTAATCTTAGCGGTGTCCCTCCACAGCCTGGCACGGTGGTCAGAATGCAGGGCCTGGCCTACAATACTGGAGTTAAGGAAATTCTTAACTTCTTCCAAGGTTACCAGGTCAGTACCTTGAAGAAGAAAAATACTCAGTGCCCTTATTACTTAAGTTGATGTGCCTAAAGAATGCAGCCAGGAAAGAAGCAAATTCTCTGAAACTCGTGTGTACGTGTTAATAAATAAGATTTTCTTTATGAAGAACCAGAGTCAAAGTCAGGGGGACTAGTTGTCTGAGTGCTAACTTCAAACTCATCCCTTCAATACGATTGGGGCTTTTCCATGCTGTTTTAATTACTTCAGCTTAATCTATTGATGCTTTTTTTTTTTTTTCCAATTGGGCTGCTTTGAGAAAGCTCTTTAGGGCACACAGTGATGTGGGTGTTTCCATCTATAGTAAGATTGGCTAAGAAGGAATTTTCCTCAGACGTGGAATTGGAGTATTTAAAAAGTAGTCCGAGGCCTCTCTGCCTAATCTGGAAAAATGAGGGTGACTCAGTGAATCTTTAGATGGTAACTCCTTAAAATGAGCTATAAGATATTCAGTGAGTCTTTTATGATCTGTTAATTCTTGTGAAACTGATATTTACTCTTGTCAGTTTTTCTACGACTGTCTGTGTCCATCAGCTGTTCTTTGACTTAAGAACAGCTTGGTAAGAGCTCCTTAACAGCAAGCAAAATCTTCTCATTGTCATCTCACCTGAGCGGACACCTTTCCTTCCTTAAATCCCATGGTTAGAACCCGAACTCCTTCCTTTCCTGCAACGTCTGAAAATCAGTATCTTGCAGCCTTTTAATTGCGCTAAAAGCAAAAATGGTCTTTCCTCCTGGAGCTGAGTTGTGCTTGAGTCTTCAGAATTGAGAAGCACTTGTAGGCCTAATCATCAAATCCTAAAATAGCCCTTGAGCATTTACAGTACAGCATGATAAGGGCTGTGCCTGCAGGTGCCATTTCACTCTTAGAACAGGTTTACAAGCTCTTGGTATCCATGAATCATGGAGGATTGTGGAGCTTAGCTAAAATGATGTCAGTGGGGATGCCCCGAACCTACCAAGTTACCATGATGGAATATTTTTTGACAAATGAAGAAAAGCTGTGTCTGATAGTGAAGACTGAATGAAGGTGGACAAAAGTTATCTTTTGTTACTGCTTGGCTTGGCACATTCTTTCCAGAAGTAAGCTATTTTTCAGAGATCAGTAGATACTTTACTTCTTCCCTAAACAATTATGCTGCCTGTTGGAAACCCTTGCAGGAATAAAAATGTTACTTTCCGAACTTCGTATCTGATTCACTAGATTATGAAAAGAGTAGAGAATTTTACTGAAGGCTATTGAAAAGATTATTTAATCTCATGGGGAATACATTTGAGTTTTGTATTTTCTCCCATGGTTTTCCAGGTCTAGAAAGTATAAGCAAAGTTTCAGGTTTTAGTAGTCAGTTGAATTCATTTCTTTTGTTTTGACTAATTAACTTTTATTACATTCACACTGAATAGAATTAAGTGGTCGTACATATATATTGATTATGAGAGTAAGCAAAATTGCTCTTACTATGAAGAGTGCCATGGCTGGCTTTTGTGGGTATTTATTATACCACAAACACGTAATAGCAGCTATTTCTAGATTTATGGCTAAAAGGTTGACATGCTTCAAAATTAAGATAAACTGCTACAGACTGAAGTTATTTTATTTAAAAATTTTATTTACTTCTTTAAAAGATTTTTTTGATGTGGACCATTTTAAAGTCTTTATTGAATTTGTTACAATATTGCTTCTGTTTTATGTTTTGCTTTTTCGTCTGCGAGCCATGTGGGAACTTGGCTCCCCGACCAGGGATCGAACCCATAGACTCTGCATTGGAAGTCTTAACCACCAGATGGCCAGGGAAGTCCCTGAAGTTATTTTATCTTCTAGTAGCTTCTAGGGAATCATTGAAGGTTGGAGCAGACCTAGTATAATCAGAAGCACAAAGATTCTGTGAAATTATTTTGTCTCAAGGCATTTGCCTTCATTTCTGAAGTGCTTGGAATTTATGACCTGGATCAATAAAGTAGGATTACATAGGAACCTGAATTATCTAATTCAGTATATCATATTATTCTTCAGTAGTTTGAGCTTTAAGGTAGTCACAATGCATACTTTCAAAATCTTTTGTGTATAACCTGATTTCATATCACGCTTACATAAAAGCTGATATTTTCTACTGCGTTTAAGAGTCCTTCCTTGCCTTCTTATTTATTTTTGCCTGTTCTCAGTTATTTTAGTAATAGCCGCTAACCATGAGAGTCTAGATTCTTTTAGATATGGCTTTGTCACAAGACAAAAATCAATGGATGGCTTTTAAAAAAAATTGTTCTCAAGTGTAATCTGTGTCTGTCTCTACCTATGGTGCATTTATTGCTGTTGCTGATTTCATGGGAAGTTTTCATTTGATTGTTATTTATGATTCATCCTACATGATTATATAATTTACTTATGTAATTAAGCAAATCCTTGGTAATAATTGGTTGAATGAATGAAATCTCTTAATGGTTTCTGTTTCTGTCTTTTAAAAATATATATATATAATATATAAAATGGCATATGTTATTATATATAAATATATATATTATATATAAAATGGCATATGTCATCTTTATAAATGTTATTTTTAATTTTCGGATGTATGTTTCCTCTATCCTCAGCGAATTCTTTCTATAAAACTACTCCAACTTAATTTTTCCATACTTCATTTGGGGTCGAGGAGGCTGTAAAGTTGGAGAGGGCAAGGATTTACAAAAAGGGAAGAATTCTGATGCTAAAGCAAGATGCAGGACATGGGTTCTGCTATCAAATCTGCATTCTTGTAAAAGTACCCGAGTTAGGCCCATTGTGGTAAATGAGATTAATAGAATGAGGATTGAATTTACGAAGGCAAAAAGACAACTGTAAAAATATTTGGTGATGAGGATGTCATTCTGGTCATGGAAATAAATCTGTGTCTGTATTTTAGTTGATGGGCCTCTTATTCTGAAATGGGCTGTTAGGTATCCTTATATAAGTCCTTTAACTTTTTCACTTGCTCTTTTCATTAACCTCTACCGTCAATGGCTTTGCGTTTTCAGTAGTGCTAGTTTTTGTTTCTCCTCGAAGTACTGACTTTATTCATTATCTCCTTGGGCCTCTCACTGCTTTTTACTTGCTGCACTGCTGAGAGAATTAGTTTGCTATTACAAATATATCTAATGCTATTTAAAGTTCACCAAGTTATATAGAGATATTGGGCTTATTGTAGAATACCTTGAAAATAGTTGGTGCTCAAATATTTGATATCTAGTCATACTTGTGGTGTGATGGAAACTGTACTATTATCAAGATCTGAAGTGTTTGATGGCGTTGCAGTACGATGTTCTTTTTCTATCCACGTGTTCAATCTAACTTCCCTCCTAGTAGGGATTTTTATGGTATTTAGACGAGTTAAGTAAGAAATGACGACTTGGGATTAGCAGTTACATATATGGCTTGTATCAGTGTTAACTTGTTTCCTATGGTCTAAATGTCCTATAATTCAGTTGGTAGATCTATTCAGTTGAAATACTAACCATCCATAGTGACAATTTGTCCATCTTTTGATCCTGTTTGTTTTAACTTGCATTTTAGTATGCAACCGAGGATGGACTTGTACACACAAATGACCAGGCCAGGACTCTATCCAAAGAATGGGTTTGTATTTAAGGGCCCCAGCAGTTAGACCATCCTCAGAAAAGAAGGTAAGGCTCTATGATGTGAAAGTTAAATTATGAAGGGCCAAACACATAGAGGTCAAGAATCTCAAAGTGTTTTTTAGAAGTCAGGTGGCAGTTGCCATCTTCCCTTCATGTGATGTAAGAATGTCAGAAATCTTAGAAGGAATGGAGACTGGAATTAAGGTTGTCATCTAAGTAGATAGTATCTAAGCAACATATATGGAAAGACTTTTCCATTTGGAAATTTATTCATATCCTGTGGAATACAGGTTGGGTATGCTTTCTTTCTTTTGTTTTTCTTTTTAATTGAGGTAAGAATCGCATAACATAAAATAAATCATTTTAAAATATACAATTAAGTGATTTTTATCAACTCTGAAAGAAAATCCTATACCCATTAAGCAGTAGCTCCCAATTTCCCCTCCCCATAGACCCAGGCAACCAATCTGCTTCATTTCACGTTTTTGAGGTTTATCCACGTTGTAGTGTGTATCAGTACTTCACTCCTTTTTGTGACTGAATAATATTCCATTGTATGGCTATACCACATTTTGTTTCTTTTGTTTATCTGTTGATGGGCATGTGGGCTATTTCTACCTTCTGGATATTGTAAATAGTGCTGATATGGACAATTATGTACAAATATTTGAGTATTTTAAATTATTTTGGGTATATATCTAGGAGTAGAATCACTGAGTCATACGATAATTCTATCGAGTTGGTTACACTTTTTTTCCTAGTTTCATTTTTTTTTTAATGTTGTGGTGAAGTAATACATAATATAATACCATTTTAATCATTTTTAAGTGTATAGTTCAGTGCCATTAAGTACATTCACATTGTTATGCAAACATTACCACCATCAACTTTTTCACCTTCTCATACTGAAACTCTAAATACATTAAACAATCTCCTTTCCCTCTTTCCCCAGCACCTTGGGAACCATTATTCTCTTTTCTGTTTCTATGCATTGGACTATTCTAGATACCTTATAAATGGTATAACACAATATTTGTCCTTTCATAACTGGCTTATTTCACTTAGCATAATGGTTTTAAGCTTCATCTGGGTATACTTTTAAATATGCTCCATTCCAAAATGACTGTGAGGTTTTTGTTGCATGTCTTTCTTCTCTTTTAAACTAAATCTAGAAGACCCAACACAGCCATCAGTCAATCAATCAATCAGTCAATCAATAAAAGAAAAAAGTCACACTATCTGTCTTCTCATGTAGCCTAGTCCTCTCAAACCAGCCAATATTTGTTGACTGCCTCAAGAACTACAGTAGATATGCCTCTTTTTTGGGTCATAAAAGACCCCCAAGGACAGCTCACAGTCTATTAAAGATGCCCAAGTTTCCCTCCAAAGAAGGAGATTGTGATGGCGGGCTGGAAAGAATGCCTTCTCAGATGGCCAGGGTTCTGGTACCCCCCCCTTTCACTGTGAGTTCCAAGTCTCATACTCCTAGGATTTCAAAGGGTCAGGGTCAGCTCATAAATTTAAATCTGTCAACAAGTGCTTCTTAACTATATTTACAACTATATTTTGCATACATATGGAGATGATAATTCTTTAGAGGTGACATTTCCCTTCTCTAAAAATTGGGGAAAAATCTCTTCTACATATGTAACATTTTTGGGGGGTGAGAATTAGGTGGATTAATAAGTATAAAGTTATACAAACTAAAGTTCTTTATGTATACAAATAACTATTTTGTTGCTAAGATCACAATAATCATTACACGGGCAATGTTTTTGACTACTATCTACATTTCAGACATTTTTCAGATTTCACCAGTATTTCCATTAATGTCCTTTTTCTATTCCAGGATCCAGTCTAGGATTTCACATTTAGTTGGCCTGTCTCCTTAGTGTCCTCTGGCCTGTGTTAGTTTCTCAGTCTTTGCTTATTTTCTAGACCTTGACAATTCTGAGTTATGCTGCTTTTGAAGTCTTATGGGCTGTCCTTTAGTTTGAATTTGTTTAATGTTTTTCTTGTGATTAGGCTGGGGTAATGGGTGTTAGGAAAGAATACATAGAGGTGAAGAGCCCCTCTCATGAGATCTCATGATACGTAATATCTGTTGTACTATACCCACATGACCTCCCTGGTGGTATCAGTTTGATCATTTGGTAAATGGCTTCATCCATTCAGGCTGTCCTAACGCAATTCGATGGACTCGGGTGGCTTATAGACAACAAATATTTACTTTCTCATAGTTCTGAAAGCTGGGAAGTCAAGATAAAGTGCTTATAGTTTTCTTTGCTTTTTTGTGAAAACTTTTGTCTGTATACTAGGTATTTTTGGAGATTCTTGCAATATATTAAGCCTGGTATTCTCACAACAGCTAAATTTTATGCAAAACAAAACAAAACAAAACAAAAAATCTCCATGTAACTCATTTGAAGAGTGTTTTTTATACTTGGTCTCTTAAGTGTATAGTTTAGATTACTTTGTGGATTGAAAACTCATTTTTTGTTTCTTTTTTGGATCAATATTTTAGTTTTTGGCCCAAAAATTCAAGGTATCTTTTGTTTGTTTTTGTTTGCTTGATTTTAGAGATTTCAGTTTTGTTTTGTTTTTTAATTAATTAATTAATTAATTATTTAGCTAGCTTGCTAGCTGCACCCGGGTCTTGGGCACCCAGGGTCTTCGTTGCAGCATGTGGGATCTTTAGTTGCGACATGCAAACTCTTAGTTGCGGCATGTGGGATCTAGTTCCCTAATCAGGGATTGAACCTGGTCTCCCTGCATTGGGAGCATGGAGTCTTAGCCCCTGGACCACCAGGGAAGTCCCTCAAGGTATCTTTTGGATAAAAAATGTAGCTTTCAAAATTAGACAAAACTTCTGTCTTCCTCCTCCAACTAGTATTATAAAAATGGGCAAGAACAACAGATAAATGCTGATTCTATTGATTTAAATGACAAACAGGCTTTCTTTGATTAAAGAATCTGAGTTATGGGTTTTATTTTATCTTTAATATAAGGAAGAAGAAGCTGTTCTTCTGTCCTAACAAAAAAATCTCACCTATGAATTATACTTTCAGAAAAGAGATGTCAGAATTACTGGGAGGAAATAAAATATTACAACTAATCAGAATTGCAAGCTTTTTTTTTAAGGGGTTTAGGTTCATTCCATAGGGCATAACACCAGTTGGTGAAATCCAGATATCTTAAAAGAATTCTTGGTACATAGTACTTTTAATGACAGTTTAATGCAAAATACAACATTGTATGTCTTAACACAGACCTTACTAGAAAGGAAAGACTGATTTGTGGATACTTGCAGTTGTAGCTTCAAAATTGTCTTTGCATAATAGTGTTTGCTTTCCTGCAGCTAAAGGGGAATAGGAAACATTTTCTCCTTATTTGTCTGAGATCTTCTATTTTTTGCTGGCAGCTAGGAATGTGCTCTTTGCTAAATGCTAAAATTCCATTGGATACCACTGGGATTAAAAGGCAGGTCTGAGAAGGTTAAACTTTTAATTTCTTCTGAACTCTTCCACATTTTGACAAAATATGAAGGTATAATTTTCAGCATCTACAATGGTTTCCTACTAGAATACTAATAGTATGGGCTGAGAATGAGGAAGGTAGAATTCATTGACTCTGATAACAGACAGGTCCAGAGTTGACTGACTTGGCTGGATCCAAGGGCTCACTCTCAACCAAACTCTCTCCATGATGTACCCCCAGCAACTCCTGCCTTCCCACCCTTCCATTGCAAGTCCAGAGGAAGCCAGGAATTCAGTGTCACTGGCCCCACTTTAAGTCCATCTCTGAAACCACTGTGGCCAAGGATATGCAGGGCTCTTACTGGCTATATCTGAGTCACGTGTTGGGCTCAGCAGTAAAGTTGCCTCTTTATGGCCTTGAGATTGGGTGAGGGGCAGTCATTTAAGGAAAATCTGTTGCTATTGCCAAAAGAAGGACAAAATAGTTATTGGACAATAATGTTGTTGGGTCATTGATGGAGATTTTCTTGTCTGTACCAAGGAGGAGGTTTCAGTGCATAATGTTTAAAGCTAAATGTTAACTATGGTCACTTTGTAAACCACATTTTAAAAGCGAGTTCTAACAAATAAATGTTTCTCTGTTCTTAAAGTACCTGAATCTAAATCTCTACCAATTTTGGAATCTGTTCTAAAAGCAAATCTAGTCTTAACCACAGTTACAAACTGGCCATGTGAATAAGGCTGAACTCTGAACAGCTATCTTTATTTCTATCTTCATTTCTGTTTCTCATTTACATGTCAAAGTATACACATGCCTAGTTACAGTTTTCATTTTAAAGATTTTGTGTGGTGTATAAGAAAAATAGCACAGTGGAACTAATTTACATTCAAATTCTAGATCTTCCAATTATTGGCTTAATTGCTCTGTGCCTCAGTTTCCCCATCTATAAAGTGGGGATAACATGGTAATATAATAAGGTGGTTGTAAGGATGAAATAATCCACATAAAGGTGGCTTTTATCCATTAGTCACTGACATGTAGAGCTCATGTTTGCTACAGTGTCAGTGTCATTCCTCAGTGCTTCTTTTTTTTTTTTGGCTGCCCCACACGGCATGTGGGAACTTAGTGCTCAGACCAGGGATTGGACTTGCACCCCCTGCATTGGAAGTGAGGAATCCTATTGACTGGACCGCCAGGGAAGTCCCCTTTCAGTGCTTCTTACTGATACAAATATTCTTGAAATTTTAAAAAATTTCTTATACTAGAATTTAATTTAAAATTTTTGTCTTAATGGTTTATTTTTAAAATGGTATTAAACCTCTAGTATCAGTAAAATGTTCTGATAACTTGGGAACCCAGAATAAGGAATGAGGAGAATAGTCTCTTCACAGAAGAATTAAGTGGGGAGGTGAAAACACACACGTCATCCCATGCATGGTAATACAAAGGGTAGGGTATTGTGGAAATGCCAATTATCACATAAATTTCACTTGTCAGCACTGTATTCCCTGAGAATTTGCTGGGTAAATCCCAATTCTGTCTGTGTAAAATAAAAATTTGGACTACCTAAAGGCTTTTTCAGACCGTTTAGAATTCAGAATCTCTTTTTTTACGGCTACTAAGAATTGTAAAATTTAGAGACTATAATTTTTCCTTTGTTCATTTTTTTCAGTGTTTGAAAGATGTATGGTGATCCTGAATCCTTCAGACATAAGACAACTTCTAGCAACTTCAGGAGAAGTTTGTCTACACTCAGGCTGCAGTATTTTCAGCAAACATGATTGGACAGTGGGCCTGTGCCCTATCTTTTGATGGAGTGAAAAATTTGAGCCAGTGAAGCCAAATTCTTATTGCAAGCAGCATGCTTGGCTCCTTGCTGATTGCAAATAGGCATTTAAAATGCGAATTTGAAATCGGGTGTCTCCATTACTACCAGCTAACGTGGCATCATAGGTGTTTCCTAAGTTTTAAGTCTTGGGGGAAAAAAATACACCACTAGTGTCTACTATCTCCATCAGGAACTCTGTTATGAAAGCTTCATTTTTGTGTGTTCCCACTCTTTTCTCCCCATCTTCTGCACAATCACGTGCTCTTCCTAAGTAACTCAAGAATAAGGTCCTGGACTAAAGTCACAAACTTACAAAAAGAAATAAAGCTAATATCTTCCCAGTCTCTTGGCCATCACAGTGTCTTACAGTTAAAAGCCACCGAAACTATTTTTAAAACACCTTGGAAGAAGTGAGATGAAATGGTACACCCACCACAAAACATACATAGTTCAAAAGTTGGATTTTTTCTCAGTAGGTATCAATTGTAAATAAGAATGAACTAGGGGCCAAAATGTAAAACCAAAAATGAAGCAGCTACGTGTAGTTAGTAATTTCTAGTTTGAATTGTAATTGAATATTATGGCTTCGTATGTATTATTTTATATTGTACTATTCCCATTATTGATGGTTTGGACTTTAATAAGGAATTCCATAGTTTTTAATATCACAAAATGAGATATTTGAACAGTGTATTCTAGAAAGCAATATACTAACTAAAGTGAATGCTTGTATATATTAAGATAGCCTTAAAACTTTTTCTCTAATGCCTTAACTGTCAAATAATTAAAACTTTTAAAAGCATAGGGTTATAGTCAGCATGCTAGACTGAGAGGTAAACACTGATGTGGTGAGAACAGGTACTGATGCTGTCAGTGTTTAGCACTATGTGTTTAGCTGTGTTTATGCTCCAGAAGTGCAATATTAGACACTAGCTAGATAGTACTGCTGCCTCGTGTAACTCCAAAGAGGAAACGGGATTTGATTAATTGAGTGCACGTTTCTTTAATTTACTCATATTGTCCTTAGCTTGGATGCAATGCCATGCAGATTTATGTGGCTGCTATTTTTATTTACTTTGCATTACTTTAACACCTTGAATGGAGAGCCAAACATTCCCTCTTCACTGACCAGCAATGGCCCTTTAACTGCAGTAGGAGAAATAAAAAGAAAAAAGAAAAACCATTTTGTGTGAAAATTGGTGATAACTGGCACTTAAGATCAGAAAAATAGTTCTTTATACTTGGCTACCTTAAGATGCTGTCTGCCCAAAGCTCTGAAAGACTTTAAGATAGGCAGTAATACTACAATACTACTGAGTTTTTGTAGAATTGTTACATTTGATAATAAAACTTGCCTGTTTAATCTCAATGTTTGCATTCTGTTTTGTTATTAGAAGAGTTAAGGGTAATGGTGGAAGGGTGTGGTGGGTAAAGCCTTTTTTTCCTGAGGTGGTAGGATATTTACCTAAGTTACTATAAGTATTTGTAAAAGCTATCAATGATTAATGCACTTCAGATACAGATCAAACAACTATCCTTAGAACATAAATCACTGAGACTTTGATTTTGAAATTCTTAAGTTATGGTAGTGATAGATACTAATACGTGGTCCTTGCATCTTATTACTAGGGCTCTATTTGCTTGACAATTTGAAAACCTATTCAAGCCACATAAGCCTTTTTCTTTTTTAAGGATTTTTTTAAAAAATTAATTTTTGGCTGCGTTGAGTCTTCGTTGCTGTGCCCGGGCTTTCTCTAGTTGCAGCGAGCGGGGGCTGCTCTTCGTTGCGGTGTGCAGGCTTATTGCAGTGTCTTCTCGTTGCGGAGCATGGGCTCTAGTCACTCGGGCTTCAGTAGTTGTAGCACGCGGGCTCCGTAGTTGTGGCGTACGGAGTTAGTTGCTCCGTGGCATGTGGAATCTTCCCGGACCAGGGCTCAAACTCGTGTCCCCTGCATTGACAGGTGGATCCTTAACGTCTGCGCCACCAGGGAAGTCCAAGCCATTTCTTAAAAGCCATATAATAAGAGCTAGAACTTTAGTGTTTCTGAATCCCACATGCTCCTCCTTTATTCCAATCACTCTTTGCTAAAGCTGAGTTCTCCAATATTCTCTCTAAGCCAAATTTATTTAGGACCCCGGTTAAGTCTTGTGTGACTTACACCACTTTAGAGTTACATATATTGTCAGTATCACTTATTTGATGTATATACTCTATTTTATAGAGTTCAATTCCAGATTTAGGTTATAACCTCAAGGGCAGGAAGTACCTGTATTTCCCTCACATTTCTACATACATGTTCTTGTTAAGCATTCACCAAATGAAGTTTAGTTCACCTAGACAGTTTTTCAGTCTCAGTCCTTGCCAATGTCATTTATAAAAATGAAGCAATTTCTTTCCATTTTGTGCTTCAGCTTTGGGTCTCTGTTATCTGCGAGGAGGCAACAGAGCTCTCTAGGCAAGCTGAGGTTCCTTTGCGCTTTGATGTCTCTGGCAGGCATTTAACATTGTCCAGGCTATTCCTTGCCTTCAAGAAAAACAGGTTGCGTGGGCTAAGGGAATTTCCTATCTACCTCCTTGAAATAGCACCTCATGTAGTTGCCCTCCTCATGGCAGAAAAGGAACACAGGCAGTCAGGAGGGTATGGAATCGAGTAAAGCTGGTGGGGGAGGAAGAGACTGAGAATAGAGAGGACTTGAGTATATTAAAAAACCTTAAAGGTCCACCTCGTAGGTTTATAGTTGATTTCACAACTTCTCTTCCTCTCTCTGCTTCCCCTAGCTCTTTGGGGAAAAATTTTTTAACATATACAAAAATAGAATAATGACCACCATGTGTCTTTCCAGCTTCAACAATTATGAACTCAAAGCCAATCATTCCTATAGATTATGTAATCAATTGTATAATCTATTACATATAGGATTATATGTAATTATATAGATTATCCATATTCTTTTCCACTTTCCCCACTGCTGTATTTTTTTGAAGCAAATTCTTTGGGTCATGAGTAAAATGGAGTTCCAGGTTTAAAACTGGGCCACGGTAGGAAGTGCTCTTATTGAGAAGAGGAAAAGGATAAATAGGACTGAACTGGTGGAAGTAATTCAGTTTCCAGATGTCTTCTGTTTAAGGTTGAATCTCTACAGTTGTGCTCAGTACTCCATTCCCTAGCCCATGTGCTAATAAGAGACACAGACTAGACAGGAGGCGATGTAAACTTTGAGGACTGGAAGGCCACCAGGATGAAATTCAGGAGTAAGAGAGCACTGAGTGGGTGCCACAGGGAGAAATTGTTTTTCTACGTTTTTGCTGCCTCCTTTGTGTTATGTGAGATCTTGAAGGCCAAGATCCCAAAGGGTGGCCCGAGGGATAAAAGGTTCAGAAACAACAGCTTGACTTGCCCCTAGCTTAGGCCTAAGTTAAAGGGCAAATGTCCTTATTTCAATGTACTTCCCCTCAATTCCTTTATGTGGAAGGTGGAGGGATATTTGGGGCCAAAATCCAAGCTGGTAATCATTACCTTGGCAGAGTATACTATGAGCTACAACCAAAAAAGCCACCGAGAATATGTGTGATCAACAATAAAAAGCATTGTATTGGTTAAATGAATCTTCACAACAACCTATTACAGTAGGTACCACTATTATTATTTTTATATACCAGGAAATGAAGGGTAGGTTAAGTAAAAGATATCATGGTTGCACAGAAAGTACAGGAAAGGATCTAGAATATAAAGATCTGGAGACAGGCTGAGGTGATTAATGCTCTCCTAATTGCTTAGCTGCTCCTCTTTTCCTAGCATTGCACAAATACAGTCCATCGTTACAGAGTCACAGAGTAGTGCTTCATAGTGTTCCTTTGGTCTGCCTTTTTACTTTATTGCCAGTATGCCATTAATTCAGCTGCTGAATTATTCGATAGCTATGTATTGTTGCTGTACTAAAAGTGAATGTTGATAAATGGGTAACAAAGCTGCTTATTACAGACTCGAATTTGAGCCAGTGTTTTATAATGCGTATAAAACCAATATGATAGTAAACACCAGAAACATTTTTTAAAAAAAACCAATGTGGAATTCTCAGCTGGTTCTGGACGGTTCTCAGCCTGTGTGTGTGTGTGTGTGTGTGTGTGTGTGTGAAAGAGAGAGAGAGAGAGAGAGAGAGAGGGAGAGAGGGGGAGAGAGAGAGAGAGAGAGAGGGAGGGAGGGAGAGAGGGAGGGAGGGAGGGAGGGAGGGAGAGGGAGAGAGAGAGAGAGAGAGAGAGATTCATCCTTCCTTACCTGATGGTGTTTCTCATGATTTCTTCCTGAGCCACTTTCTCTATCTATTCTCTGGGCAAACTCACTAATTTACTTCCACATGCTTCTTTGGAGCTACCGGCTTCTAAACCCAACAATGCAATAGATATTTCCATTTGGAAGTCTCCCTGGGCGTTTCAATTTCAACATGTTAAAAGAGAACATATCTTTCTGTGTCCAAAAACCTTCTGGTCCTTGTGTTCTCTTTACTTCAGGAAGCAGCACCGCATACCACCAGGTATTAAAGGTAAGAAAGCCTTTTTTTTTTTTTTTTTTTTTTGCGGTACGCGGGCCTCTCACTGTTGTGGCCTCTCCCGTTGCGGAGCACAGGCTCCGGACGCGCAGGCTCAGCGGCCATGGCTCACGGGCCCAGCCGCTCCGCGGCATGTGGGATCTTCCCAGACCGGGGCATGAACCCATGTCCCCTGCATCAGCAGGCGGACTCTCAACCACTGCGCCACCAGGGAAGCCCAAGAAAGCCATTCTTAACTTCCTTCCCTCACCATCGTAGTCATCAGTAACTCTCACCGGTTCTTTGCCTCAGTATTGGATTCTTTATATCAAATTCTGCTTTCCTCTCTTGCCAGTACGTTTTTTTAAAAGAACAATCTTTTAAATTAAAAACACAGATCTGATTACATGTTTTTTAAACCACTTTACTGAGGTATTATTGAGATATAAAAAGCTGTACGTATTTAGCATACACAACTTGGTGAGTCCTTGGAGATAAGGCTATACTAGTGAAACCATCACCACAATCAATGCCACCAATATCTATTACCTCCAAAAGTTTCCTCCCACCCTCTTTATTTTTTGTGTGCATGTGTGATAAGAAGACAACAAAGTGATTATGTGCCCTTAAAATCTTATTAAAGGTTTCCATTTGCTGTAGGAAAAAATACCCAAATGTATGACTGCATGCTATTGCATGAGCTGACTCTTGCCTACCTCTTGAGCTTTTTTCAAGGCATTCTTCCTCTCACGCTCTACACTTTGTTGTACCTTTTCCAGTTCTTCGCAGGAATGATGCACTTTTTGTTTCCTCTGCCTGAAACACATTTTTTTCCTGTTATTCCTCTCTTCACTGACTGCTATGCAGAAATCTTACTTTTCTGAGGAAGGCCTTTCCTGACTCACTAGACTCTGTAAGATCTCCCTATAATCTGCTCCCCATGTTGTAACTTCCATCAAGGTAAAATGTGTCTTCTTTCCCCCTGTATCCTTAGTGACTAGCCAGCCCTTGGGATATATACAATAAATATCTATTGAATGAATTAATCTATGTTCATTCCTGCTGGTGAAAACTAATGTGCTTTGTACAGTTTTCTTTTAGAGTTGTTTACAAATTTAAATGTTAAAAATCAAAAATTGTTTTTCTTTAGCACCGTTTAAAAATGTTAAAAATGTTAGTATTAATCTAGTTATTAACAGTATGCTTTTTACACTGAGGTACAAATTCAGAGAGTTGCCTTTCACATTGATATACACATCCAAAGAGAGTTTGGTGTGAAATTTACCTAAACATGATTTCAGCTGCTTCTGCCATCTCCAATTCTCAACCAGAGTGCCTATCTAGGATTCCAACAAGATTTTAAAAATATATCTATATTTAAATCATGTCATAATCGATGAACAGGTTTTTGTTTTTTTTTACTGTATTAAAAAAATATCATGGCCATTACTCTGTTACACACAAATTGTTATGGTGATAAGTCATAATTGGTGGGAAATATTTTTCCCCCCCACAATCACTGTATGCTTTTGGTTTTAAGATACCTATACTTTGGAAGTGTGATTAGTCCTCCAAACAGCAGGTCTAGATATGCCCAGTCAATCATCTGCACTGGCTGGTTGACTAAGAAGTGGTTCAATGGCAGCTCCAGGACTGCACTAGACCCATCCAGTTCTAGCTGGAGCCCTTTGTAGGGTGGGAAGACAGCAGAAGCAATTTCATGTATCAGGGCATTAGGAATGGCAGATTCTTCCCTGAATTAATAATTGAGGTACTCAGAATCCATCTGCTATCTAACTACCTTTCCTCTATCATGCGAAAGAATTCAATCTGTTATTTACATGTGCCCAGAAGGCCTAAGAGCAGTCAATGCTAGGGAGCTCCTAGCACTGAGGGGGCAGTCTCAATCCATAAATAGGATCAACAGAGGAACAAAAAATCAAACCAAAAGCAGGATACTCAATTAAATGGAAATTTCAAATACATAACAAATAATTTTTAGCTTAAGTCTGGCCCAAATATTGCATGGAACATGTACTAAAGTGTCCTATATTACCTGGCAATTCTAATAGTCAATTCAACTAAATTTCACAAATATTTGGAGGGCTTACTTATCTGAAAGAAGAGAGGATGGAAACTTGGTCCAAAGTCAGCAACCTTTGTCTACTAAAATAGCTTTGCCTGGGAAAATCTTGATAATAGGCCGCTTAGTACCAACAATGTTTTTCTTTATTTATGAATATTATTTCATATGATCAATTTGGTAAAAAAAAAAGTCTCTTCCTGGAGGAGTTTTAACTGTAGGAAAAAAACCTACTTTAGAAAATGTCCTAAGATGCTTAATATGTTAATTCAAAAATATCTAAATAGAACACACATTGTTCAATGTGTCCCACTAGGGAGGATTATATGGTTCCCAGTTTGACTCTGTTGGTTTGTATGATTGTAGTTCTCCCAGTCAGTGGAAAAGGAAGACAGCAGATCCTTAGGAGTGATAATAGAGCAAATATACTCAGGAGGCACTGACGCATAGCTTCAAACAATGAGGAAGAAGTGAGGCCTGCTTGAGAAATAACTGTAGGAGCAACTGATAAGTGCAGCCCCTTATCCCCTTTTTTACAGAAAAGGCAGAGAAAAAAATTAATCCGGGCTTCCCTGGTGGCGCAGTGGTTGGGAGTCCGCCTGCAGATGCAGGGGACATGGGTTCATGCCCCGGTCCGGGAAGATCCCACATGCCGCAGAGCGGCTGGGCCCGTGAGCCATGGCCGCTGAGCCTGCGCGTCCGGAGCCTCTGCTCCGCAACGGGAGAGGCCACAACGGTGAGAGGCCCGCGTATCGCAAAAAAGAAAAAAAAAATTAATCCACAGTCACAAGTAGAACTAGTGACAAGCTAAGACAAAACGGCTTCAAATCATAGTTCTCGTTGATAGTGCAAAATATACAGCTTATCACGTTGGTCTTCTAAGACACCCACAGCTAATACTATTGTCAACAACTTTTAAGTCAATTACCAAAATACTTGTCTACAATGTGTTTCAAAGAGTTGAAACAACGGTATAAAACATGACCAAAATACAAGCCAGGATATAATGGTGGTAAGAGTGTTATGTGTTTTCAAAGATGAATTGATCATATTTGGTTCAGACTTCACAAAGGAGATGGTGTTTGAAAATAATTTAAATATGTTCATCAATGGATAATTACAAATTTATGACATAATAAAGATGAATCAGAGTTCCATATCTTTAACAGAAGAAGAGCTGAACTAATGCAAAGATTTCACACTAATTATTCTGTTACTAGTAATAAGGTGACGCATTGGATAGAAGAATGTTTTTGAAATAGACTTCGCCTGTACTTTTTTGGTTTCAAGTAGGTAAGTCTTCAGGGGCTTTTGTTTTATATTTGTCTCATATCCTGGTAACAAACTACTTGGCACACAGAAGGCACATATTTAATTTTAAGATAGAAACCTTAGGAATCATTTCAACTCATCATTTATCACATCCAATTTGTCACTAGGCCCTGTAAATTTACCTCCAGCATCTTTTGAATCCCTTCTCTTTGAACATTTTTATTTCCATTGCCTTATTTCAAGACTTTACTTTTTTAACCCAGTTTACTACAATAGCTTCCTAATCTACATTTTCTTAAAAGACTTACAACAAAGCATTTCACATCAATCCCTAAAAATATCTACTGCATACTAAAGGGGTCCTCAAACTTCTAGAGAGGAGGCCGAAAATCATATTGTTCTTTGAGAGTGGACTGTAAATAAAAGACCATTTGAGAAAATTTGAGGTGTTTAGGATTGGTCAAGATGAGGCAAAGGATAATGAAATGACCCTTCAAATTCTGGATGGGAAACTAGCAGCCCATGGTTTGCAGTCGTAAAATGGTCAATCAAATTCGAATCGGAAGTTATCTTAGGACCATGTGTCCACTAGCTATGTGCATTATTATCTGGAAGCAGCTGGTCTTATCGACTTATGGAATGACTTACTGAACGCTCAGCTATACGGCCAGCTGCAAGGCAACATCTTGAGCAGTTAGGGGTACATCTTTTTGGATGAGTTGATATTTTGAACAAAAAATGTCTTATTTTTCTCATAGCAAAATTACACTGGTTCAGGGATAAAATGACCCATTCTCATTATTCTTATGTGGAAGTTTAGGGTTCAAGGGAAGAATGTTTCTACTAGGGAACACAATCACGATTCCACTGATTAGTATCTAAAGACTGAATATTTATCTCTCTTCTTTCATGTTTCCATTTGATTTTGAGAAGCTATTTTTTTCTGTCTCCACTACTGTGTAGAGCATGCAGTATAATTTAAATTATACTTAAATTTACAATTAAGTCCTTGAGGTGATCATGAAGGAACTATGGGAGGAATGGTCATCACCTCAAGACCCTAGACTTGGAAAACAGTGGCCCTCAGTGGCCACTGTATTGTTCTCGCATGAGGTGGAGCTCTGCCTGCTTATCATCTGATAAGCTGGACGCTGAAATCTGCTGCTGTGTACGTGGGCTCTTGTGGTTTTCAAAGACCAACAGTTTTGTTCTCTCTGCTTTGGCCCAGGCCTTTTCTGGGCAACTGGTATCTTCCATCCATGTTTCTAACTCCTGGTCCAGTGCTGTTTGACAGGCAAGACATATTTACATGCAACCAAAGGCATAAAAAGAGTTCCTGGAACTGTTTTTGCACAGCACTGAAAACTGATAGCTTCTCCCCAAATATCCTAACTTGATAAAGGAAGGAGACTCTTGCTGCCTGCTAAGAACGCCTTTTTCCTCTCGTTCTATAATGGGCATTTTGTCAGTTCCTAAATTACTTCTTAGTACTGTTGAGGGAGATAGATCCTGGTATATTTGGAGAATGCCAGATATAATAAAAGTGAAGACAAACAGTATAACAAGTTAAAACTATGTTCCATTGTTGTGGAATATCTAAACGCACCTCTCCCCCGCACTGACCATAAGTATTACTGTTTTCAAAATAATATCATGCAAATACATTTGTTTAACCAGTTTGGGTGGTTAAAAACACTAAGTTCCAAGTACAAGCTTCTTTCCTGTAGATGTCTAGCGGCTTACTAAACCAACGCGTCAACCCAGAGGGTTTTGCCTCGCTCTGAAAGCACCAGGAGGACGCAGGAGCCCTGGGTTCCAGTTCTGGCTTCGACTAGTTTTGTGACTTACACTCGTTGCACCTCAGTTTCCTCTCTGTAAAATGGGGCGGGCATGCGGGCTGGATCTGGATATTCTCTTGACCTGAGTCCACCCACAAAGGCCCCAGAAAGCCCGCTCGGGCGCCCACCTTTACTGTGAGGACGGGCGAGGAAAGGGGAGGCAGCTGGACGCCCGCACTCACCTCCCGTGGGGGGCGGGGAGCCGGGGGAGCGGTCCCGGAGCACCAGCAGTGGGCGGTGCCACTTCGCGTAGAGCCGCCTTCCGGCCTGCGCAGGACCACGCGCGCCCGCCAAACGCTCCGGCCGCCCTCCGCTCCCGGCACTCTGGTTCCAGGGCCGCCCGGGGGGACGCGGTTGGCCGCGACACCGGAGGGGGGCGGGTCAGGAAGTGGGGGCGCGGCGGCCGGGAGCGGGCCTGGGGAGGCCGAGGGGTTCCACAAGACGGAGGGCGGGAGACTCTGAGCCGCGCGGGAGCCGGAGGGGTGCCCCGGCCTCCGCGGGGACGATGGCGGAGGAAGAAGGTGACCTCCCTGGGGTCCAGCGCGCCTACTGTCGCCCGAGGTCTCGGGAAAGGGGGCGGGGGCTCGAGGGCCCCGGAGGCCGGGGCTGCGGGCGGCCGCGGCGGTCCGGCGGGAAAGAGCGGGGCGGCGGGGGGAGGTGTGTGGAGAAATTCAGAAGGAGCGGAGTAAATAGCCCGAAGTTGTGTCGGCCCTAGTGGGAAGCGAAAGTGGAGCTTGAAGTTGGGAATCGTGTAGGAAGAGAGAAACCTGTGTGGGGAGTGATGGAGAGGGAGGGCTGTGAGCAGATGACTGATGGGGGTGGGGGACATACTTGGGTTTAGAAGATGTAGGTTTAGGTACTGAATGCATTTTCGAGAGGGATAGTTGTTTAACCAAATGCCCCTCAGTGTGAGTGCGCTTTTTAGAGGTCTGTGGATTCTGACAAATACAAAGTCATCACCCGTGAGAGGAGCCGCAGGCCAAGGGGACAAACAGAGGCAAGGGTTTGGGGTAGACATGGTAAGGTGGATTGGGAGGGGATGAGCAAGCAGAAACTGAAGAAGGTCAAGTTCAGTTACAGGTTAGGGCGAGATGGCAAAGGGAGAAGGGATGTAAGTGGTTTTGGGGGCATCTGGAAGCCAGGAGTACTTCTGGGTGAAAGTGGGTGGGCTGGAGAAAGCTTTTCATGCCCCTTCAGGGCCAATGCCAAGAAAATTATTCATAGAAATCGATAGGTATGAGATAAAAATGCGGAGTTGGGAGGAACTTAGCTAGTGAGAGATGTTATAGGAAACATTCGTGTCATGATATCTTCATGATAGGCATGCTACTTTCAGGCATAGGTATAATGGTGTCTCTTGACTGAGCAGTTAGATTTTTCATCCTTTTGGAAAACATGACTTTTTACCTTATTGAGGGGAGTTGTGAATGTGATCTGTTTAGATTGAAGCCTTACTGAACCAAGAGTGGAAGAAGGGAGTTTCAGGAATTCAGTGGAAAGCAATTTAAAAAAATTAATTGTAAGAATTGTTTGCTGTTCTGTGTCTTGCTGTTCTGTCCCTGTGCTCCCTCTTGCTTCATATTTGCCTCATCTTCCTTAAGTTTTCTGTGTTAAAACTGATCTAAATTTAAGACACTCTACCTAAAAACAGCTTCAAAACCAAAACTCTTTGTAGTTGGTAAGGAAGAAGGTAATTCTGTTTGTTGCCTTGGTTTTATCTTTGGTTGCAGTATATGTAATACATTTTTTGATATTTTTTCCTTTTCTGATTAACTGCAAATCTGTAGGGGTAGGTTGATGAGCTAGCTTATATGTTTCCATGAGCACTTAAGTTAAAGCATAAAAAAATTAATACTGCAGTACTAAAAGTCTTTAATATTATATATCATGCAAATGAGAAATTGTTTTAAGAGGTTATAGTTACACCTAACCAGGTAGGTATGATGTAGAACCAGTTGTGGTTTCACAAACTATACACGTTTGTGAAATTTAATTCTGTGATATAAAATGAAAAATGATTTTTGTTTGTAGAATTACAGATAATCCAAAGCAATGAAATACATCTTGGAACAATTAATGGATTGCAGTTTTGTTAAAGTTTATTCAACAGAGTTTTTAATTCCATAAATATTTGACTGTCTAATGTGTTAGGTACTGGGATATAATAGTCAACAATGAGTGAGTAATTCTCATTTATTGTAATCTAGTAATGATATTTATAGTAAACATGTCTATGTCCTACGCATTTTTCTGAGTACTTTCCATTTATTAGGCACTCTATACTGTTTTTCAAAATGCATGTTATTGGGTTTCCCTGGTGGCGCAGTGGTTGAGAGTCTGCCTGCTGATGCAGAGGACACGGGTTCGTGCCTCGGTCCGGGAAGATCCCACATGCCGCGAAGCGGCTGGGCCCGTGAGCCATGGCCGCTGAGCCTGCGCGTCCGGAGCCTGTGCTCCGCAACGGGAGAGGCCACAACAGTGAGAGGCCTGCGTACCGCAATAAATAAATAAATAAATAAAATGCATGTTATTTGTATTCACTGTGTTAAAATTAGACTAAATAGTCTATTTTACTTGTATCCAGATGTTCTCTATATCGCTTTTTGCTTATCATTCACATTCACTTGGATCCTCTTCATTGTCCCACTTTTCTCTAAGTAAATACTCTTTGGGAAATCTCATCTTCTCTTGATGCTGTAGAGGGTCATGGTATTTATATTTATGTTTCCTGGAAGATATGTTAGAGCAAAGAAAGAAGTGATAGCCTTGAGCAGAGTAATGTTCATAATTCACTTGGAAGTTGCTATGTATAGTCTAGATGGACATTTGCAAGCCTATTTGTAGCCCTGTTAACTATCTTATGTGAAGATCACTGAGCCAGAGACTGAAATAGCAGGTTATTTTTGTGGCTATGTTATCATTTTTATTTATTTGACTTTTTCTTTTATTCTTTATTTTTGATATGGTTAGATTCTTTTGTTTTTTCTTCCTTTATTTTGGCTGTTGGGTCTTAATTGCGGCACGTGGGGTCTTCGTTGAGGCATGTGGGATCTTTGTAGTGTGCGGGCTTCTATCTAGTTGTGGCGTGTGGGTTTTCTCTCTAGTTGTCGCACAGGCTCCAGGGTGCGTGGGCTCAGTAGTTGTGGCGCACAGGTTTAGTTGCCCATGGCATGTGGGATCCTAGTTTCCCGATCAGGGATGGAACCTGCTTCCCCTGCGTTGGAAGGTGGATTCTTTACCACTGTACCACCAGGGAAGTCACTCTTTTTTTTTTTTTTAATTGAAATATAGTTGATTTACTACTTTGACTTTTTCTTTACAATGCTAAAAGTATAAGATAGTGAAAAGGAAACCTGAATTCTATCCCAGAGCTTTCCTATCAGGATTAATAATCTAGTTTGTCCACAGCTTTGGCCTTTGTTACTTACCCACCTAAAGATTCTGGGCTTTGTTTATCAATTATGAAGTTAAAAGATCAATATAAAGGAAATGAGGTAAAGTTTGCATCCAGTCAGTTTTGATTTATGGTCACAGGCAAAACATTTAGGGACAAGATTGAAGAGATTGGTTAAAAAGTTTACTGTATTTCCCAAGTAGTACTTTTTGCTCCCACAGTTTAATGCCACTGAAATTGCCATGTCTTAAAACCAATGCACATATTTAACATGGTAGTGCCAATTTTCCCCTTGAAAAACATCAAATAATATCTTAAAATACAGGCTTCTTAGAATCAAGAAAATATAGTATTGGAATTCCCTGGCAGTCCAGTGGTTAGGACTCTACGCTTTCACTCTGCGGGTTCAGTCCCTGGTCAGGGAACTAAGATCCCACAAGCTGTGCAGCACGGCCAAAAAAATAATAAAGAAAATACAGTATTATAGATCCTTTACAGATTATTTATTTGTATGACAAACATTGCTAATATAGATTCCTGAGAGATGACTGATTAAGATTTATATACTTCATAAATAATGGGGTTCTGTGCAAAATTTTTGTTAAATTCCGTGGTGGTCCAATGGTTAAGACTCTGTGCTTCCACTGCAGGGGGCACAGGTTCCATGCCTGGTCAGGGGACTAAGATCCTGCATGCTGCGCAGCGCGGCCAAAACCAAAAACCAAACCAAACAAAAAAACCATTTATGTGCACAGAGAACACTTTATTAAAATCCTTGTAAAGTGATTGATTTTATAGAGAATTTTTTTAAAAAGAAAAATAATAGCTTTTTGTAAAGAACACTTTATGTGAATATCCCCTTCCTTCCCAAATTATCTTTATCTTAAATGTGTGCTTTTAGACTGTAATAAAAAAAGCCCTATCTAACCCATTGGTCACATAATTTGTTAACTTCCTCAGTAGATTTGTTAACTTGATTTCTGAAATTACCCAATTAAAATTTTTTAATCCAGTACTGTTAATGTGTTTAATCATGCACGTGTATCTACTAAGTATATGTCCTGTGGTTATATTTTTTCCATGTATTCTTTTTTAATAAAATTTAAAATAATAACTTGCATTTGAAGACTTCATTTGGCTTTACATAAATTTTCATTCTTGTTGAATGCTTCTAACTTTTGCTTTAACCCATAGCGGGGGAAAATTAAACGGAAATCATGAAGAAGGAATATAATAATATTTATTAGTTGTCCCAGATTTGTATGCAAAAATACTCAATATCCATGGTATGGCTTTTCTAATAATGTCATTTTGTAATGTATTCACTGACTTTACTACTTAACATGATTATAAAATAAATGATAAATAGTATAGAAATGGTTAAAAATTAACTAGTCAGACAGAATCCACTAAATATACAGTAGTTTTTCCCTCAGTGTGTCAGTGTTTAAAGATATTTTAGCAAACGTGAATTTGCTTTGAAGCTACTTTAAAATCCATTTTACTCATTTTCCACAGTAAAGTTAGAGAATCAGCCATCTGATCATCAGCAACAGTAGCTGATTCATTTCTCCTTTTTTAACTCCTCTTTTTAGGCTCATTTTTCCTAGCCTTAAGCCATTACTAAGAAAAAAGAAAAAACTCTTCTCTGCTTCTATTAGAAGGAGATAAGTTCTTGTACCACCTGAAACCTTGACAGCCCATCATAGTATCCTATATCTACATGACATAGTCTACCTCATAATTAACTCTAGGGAGGAAAAGTAGTTAAGTTGAATATCGTAAATTCCTGTTTAATTTAGAATTTAGTTTACTGATTTCGAGGTACTTTCTGCATTACATTTTTTTAATTGGGTATAGAAAGAGTAGATACTCTAATTTTGGGAAAATTTCTGAGAGTTTCCCAAATATAGGGATTTTTATAGGTTCAGCCTGTTTTCCAATACCTAAATCTCTAAGACTGTTGAATGATACTGTGAAATTCTCCAGAACCTTCAGGATTATTTAAAAAAATGAAGTATAGGACTTCCCTGGTGGTGCAGTTGTTAAGAATCCGCCTGCCAATACAGGGGACATGGGTTCGAGCCCTGGTCCGGGAAGATCCCACATGCTGCGGAGCAGTAAGCCTCTGAGCCACAACTGCTGAGGCTGCGCTCTAGAGCCCATGAGCCACAACTACTGAGCCCGTGTGCTACAACTACTGAAGCCCTCGTACCTAGAGCCTGTGCTCTGCAACAAAAGAAGCCATCGCAATGAGAGTAGCCCCTGCTCACCGCAACTAGAGAAAACCCACGTGCAGCAATGCAGACCCAATGCAGACAAAAATAAATAAGTAAATAAAATTTATTTTAAAAAAATGAAGTATAGTTTTATGATCAGTGTATTTTATTTTTATTTAAAAAAATTGTTAACTCATGAATGATGCATGTTATACTCTCAGGTAACTAGAATAATAAGCTAATTTATTAAATAACACTTTGTTCTCCAGTCATTCTGGAAAAGAGTTTACTTATTTTGGGATATTTTGAAAATAGCATCATCTCAGGAGAAGAGCTCAGTTTATCAGTAGGACTATGAAAGCACGAGTTGGAGGCAGAACTTATACTGTCTTTTTGTATGTAGGAAAGGAAAGTTTTGCGGGAAGTGCTAAAATACTTATGAAGAAAGTTATCTTTGGTACAAATAGTTCTTCATGGGACTTTTACCTAAGTATAATAAAAGTAAATCAGTTTGAGATATAGACAGAATAATTTGATACATACATTGCAATAACTTTTCAAATATTTTAAGGACCAACTATAGAACTGCGCCAAAGAAAAAAGCCAAAGTCTTCAGAAAATAAAGAATCTGCCAAAGAAGAGAAAATCAACAATACCGCAATTCCTGAAAGAGTTCCAAAACGTAAGTTAGAGAAATTTGGAGTTTTTATGCTATTACAAAAATAGTTACGTTAGGTAATATATTTTACATTAATATTTCAAAGTATAAACATATTTTATCTTAAGTATGTGGTGATATTGGTCAACTTGCATTAGGTTTTGCTGTAGAACAATTCCTAAGTCTCACTGGCTTACAAAAAACATTTATTTCTGATCAACATTACATGTTGTGGCTGTAGGTTGGCTGATGTAGCTTCATGTCATGAAGGCATAATCCCTATTTGGGATATGTTTTTCTTGTGGCAGAGAAAAAGAGCAGGAGAACAGGCAGAGTCATGCAGTACCTCTTAAAATTTCTGCTGAACTGGCACACTGTCACTTGTACTCACATTCTGTTGGCCCAACCAAGTCATATAATCAATCTAGACAGTGGGATGGAGAAGTTTAGTTGACTACAGGGAAGCATGGCAAGTCACATGGTAATAGGCAGGGATGAAAAATCTTTTTATAGGAAAGGACAAAATAGTTGGGAATACGAATAAGTCTACCACATTCTGGCCTTTTGGTCATAAACATTTACTTGTCTCCCTCAGACAAAATATACTTGGTACCTCCCCGACCCCAAGGAAGACACCCAGTGTTATCCAGTCAGGGCATCAGTCTTGAAGCCCAAGGTCTTGTTATCTTCATCAGGGTCAGCTATGACTCATTCAATCCAGAGACCTATGAATTAAAAAGACAAGTTATCTGCTCTGTGTCCGGGGTCCCCAAGAACACCATCATGTTCAGAGATTAGGAGGAGTCACAGGTCTCAGAATTTATTCATATTCACAGCTGTAATTTATTACAGTGAACAATACAAAAGAAAATCAGCAAAGAGAAAGGACCTATGGGCTAAAGACTGCAAGAAACTAGGCAGAAGCTTCCAAGTCACATAGGACATACATAATTCCTTCAGCATCAAATTGTGACATTTGTAGGTTTGTCTACCTGGGAAGCTTATTAGCAACTCTGCTCAGGGTTTTTACTGGTGGCTGGTCATGTAGCCTCTGCTTAATGCATAGGAAAATTCTAGATTCCCAGAAGGAAAGCAGTAGGTATGAACCACACTGTTTGCACAAATAAGTTAGGCACAGTAAACCACTCATTAGAAAATGGTGGGAACCCTTTTGAAATCCAGGTTCCCAGATGCCTGCCAAGAGCCTGCCTTGTAAGCAGGCTTTTCTTAGCAAAGCACATGCCCCCTCTCCCATTATACACTTTTGGATGAGAATATGATATCAAAATAAATGCTTCCATTCAGAAAGAGGAAGAGTGAGAGACGCATTAACCACTGGTCCATAGCAATTTTGAAATCCTACTAGGTAAATATGACGTCTTCCTCCTCTGGGGAATGTTTCTTGATTAGGCCCTAGTTGTTTTCCTTGGAAGTAGTTTCCCAGTTCATTGTTCTTTGTCATCCTTGGCTTCATCCTCTGGAGGTCCTTCCGTTTCTGTTATCCTTCTGAACCATATCTGAAAGTGGCTTTGGAGACTATGCCATCCTTAGGAGCTGAACAGCTTTCGTAAATAGATTCTTTCCCATAGGGAGTTCAGGGGCCATTTATATAAATTTGCTCACATAAGATAAAGGCAGTGAGTCACCTACAGATCTAGTTCAAAGGTTAGCAGCAAGAAAACTTTTTGGGAGCTGGAAAATAATAATCCATCTGCGTGACAAAACATTTTATAAAACTGTTTCCTGTGAATAGTTGCAATTTTAATACTAATTTTTAAATTATTTTAGGTAACAGGATCACAAACAGAATATTACTAGAGTACCTTGATTATCAGCAGCTTTTTTTTTTTTGACATTTTTATTTTAGACTGCAAAAAATAAAAACGAGCAAACAAACAGACAACAAAAAACTTGAAATAGGCTTGTCAAATGATGTAAATTCATCCTTTCCAGGGAAGCAGAAGATAGACCAGTGCAGGTTATCCTCAAGGCCACATATATCCTGCTTCACTGCTGCTTGCACTCTGCTGGGTTTTGATCCTTCTTTGGGTCATAGTCTGGATTATTTTCCACATCTCCTTCTTCTTCCCCTTCCTCATCTGCTTCTTCACCCTCTTCATCATAATCATATATCAATAGCTTCTCCAGTAAAGTATAACACTGATCTTGGGATTATATGCTCACGTAAAAAGTGACCAATTTCAAAGTCCACAGCAAGGATAGCTTCAGCCATCATCCAGATGTCCACTCTCAGGAACTTCAGGAGGGGCAAAAACATTAAAGAAAGAGTCATTAGAAACTTTTTTGGTCACAGTACGAATTGTCCCACATCCCTTGTGTTTCTGTTTCTTCGTAATGGTTTTCAAAGTGACATTCTTCCCTTTTTTTCCAATCTATCTGGCACACTGTACAACCCATAATTTCTGGTCCATCAAAAGAAAAAGGATCAGAATCATCTGGTTCTGACCTCATCCTATATGTCTTTGTCAGCCCTTCATTTGTCAAATATTCATTGGGTTCAAAGTGAAGTTCTAAGACAAAACTCATAGGCTGACCAGCATCTGAGAACTTCACTTCAATATCTTTCAAGTGCTTCAGAATAGGTTCATCCCGTTCCTGAACCATGTCACTGACCAACATTCTTAAACATGGTCAGCCAAAATTCAGGAATTCCCTTGGGGTCTTCTTTTTCTTCATCCTTTTTCTCATCTACAATCTTGGCCTTTTATTTTAACTCCTCCGAAATTTTATCTTCCTCATCTGGTTTCCATTCACATTCTTCTTCTATAGGCTCATAAATGGCATAATGATCTCAAATCGCATATCAAATAGAGGCTGATAGGGAACAGCATACCTTCTTTCAAGATCATGAACTCCCTCATAGAACTTGGCTTCTGTCTGTGCACATTTAACTTGAAGGTTTTTGAGAGCATTCACACATCTTTTAACTACCCTAGACAAGTTGTCGATGTCTGCCATGTTGTATGAATGCCAAATATCAGTGGCTAGCAGGGGGAGCCAGGCGGCCAGAGGTGTGCAGGCAGTGACTCAGGGCGGCGGTGGGAGGAGCAGAAGCTATCAGCTACTTTTGATTACAGGAAAGGGACACATGAGAACAGAATTGGCCCATTTGTAGTCAGGAAAGAAGAGGAAAATAGGAATCCAAAATTTCTGGGGCTTGTAGTGTTGAAATTAGTATTGTTTGTCTCTTTAACTAGGAAAAAATATTCAATAAAATTGAGAAATACTTTAAGTAACAAAGGCTGATTAAGATGAATCCTTAGGGCAACGCCCAAATCAAGGGCATGACTGTCACATAGTTTGTTAAAATGTATGAATGGATTAAAGTAGCTCCTACTAACTCCTTTCAGTTGAATAAAGCACTCAGGGAAAAAGAACAAAGGGTGTGGCTTTATGTGGCAAATAAACAAAGCTTCATAAGCTCAAAATACTTGTAGTGAAAGAGAGGCTTATCTAGAAGAATTGTGGGTATAGTTATTGGAGTATGGAGTTGACTGGAATCAAGTAGGTAAAAAGCCAACAAAATTGTCTTTTCTTTGCAAAAATGAATGATTTAATTTTTAAAAATTAAGGTATAACTAACATATCATAAAATGCACAGAATCAGGGCTTCCCTGGTGGCGCAGTGGTTAAGAATCAGCCTCCCAATTCAGGGGACACGGGTTCAAGCCCTGGTCCGGGAAGGTACCACATGCCGCGGAGCAGCCAAGCCCATGCGCCACAGCTACTGAGCCTGTGCTCTAGAGCCCATGAGTCACAACTACTGAGCCCGTGTGCCACAACTACTGAACCCTGCACGCCTAGAGCCTGTGCTTCACAACAAGAGAAGCCACCGCAATGAGAAGCCCGTGCACCACAACAAAGAGTAGCCCCTGCTGGCCACCACTAGAGAAAGCTTGTGTGCAGCAATGAAGACCCAACGCAGCCATAAATAAATAAATAAATAAATAAATAAATAAATAGAAAAGAAAGCCCTGATTAAAAAAAAATGCACAGAATCATAGGTATTTAATTAAATGAGTTTGGGTACTTGACTACAACTAAGATACATAAGATTCCCTTATCCCGGAAAGTTCTTTAGTGTCCCTTTCCAGGAGATTTTCCCTGTACCCCCCAAAACAACCACTCTTCTGATATTTTTCAATATTGATTAACTTTGCATGTTCTAGAATTTCATATAAATGGAGTCATACAACATATATGTCCTTGTGCCTGGGTTCTTTCACTTAGCTCAATATGTTATCCTTTAAAAATATAATCATTTTGAGATTCATTCTTCTTGCTGTAAGTGTTCTTGCTTTCCCTATTGGACATTTGAGTAATTTCCAGTATTCTGCTATTATGAATAAGGCTGCTGTGAATACTTGGACGAATCTTTTTGTGGACATCTATTTTTATTTCTCTTAGGTAAAAACCTAGGAGAATTGCTGGCTAAGCTTTGAGAGAGACATACTGTCAAAAGAACTGCCAGCCTAGATTAAGGACACAACTATTCATGTCTTAAAATGATGTATGAGTCCCTAACTTTCTACATGCAGAAAGCAGGCTGAGTAAGCTGCTCTAAGGGTATCTTTCTTGAGAAGGAGTGAGTGTGTTTTGCCTTTGGGAGGGAAGTAGACATTTGTGACTAATGGGGCAAATCCTGGTGGATCCTTCTATTGTTCCCAAATGTTTTCTCCCTGCCCTGAAAGTGGATTATACATTCCTTCCCATTACCATGTGATTTGGATTGCCTCTCTGAAGTGGAGTATACTTCCCTACCCCGTTGTCAGGTTTATCCATGTGACTTTCCAGGGCCAATGGAATGTGAGTGGAAGTAGCAGTGTACTAGTTCTGACCAGAAATTATAAGAGGCATTGTATGTTTTTGTCTGTTCTGCTGCTCTTTTCCTTTGTAATGAGAACAGCATGTCCCAAATAGGGACTGATTCCATTCTGGAATTCTGAAGATACAAGAAGAGCCACAGCTAATCTGAAGTCTGGAATTGAGTGGAGAGTGACTGCTGACCCCAAAACCACAGTAACATGAATGAGAATTAAATATATGTTCTGTAAGCCACTGGTAATATGGGGGTCACTTTTTTACTACAGCAAAGCTGACTAATAAGAGTAATCATTTAAAACGTTTTGGAAAATACAGTATAAGGAAGGTATTTAAACAATTTAGAGATAGCTCCTATAAAATAGTATTTTCCCCTGATTACAAAAATATATTTTTAGGGTAGAAAATGTGAAAATAGAGATAAGTATAATAAAAATATATGCATAATTCCAGTAGATAATAACTATTCTTAAAATTTTGGCAAGTACTGCTTATATTTTTTTCAATGTATTTATACTTTTTCCTTTCTTTTTTTTACTTTTTGTGAAATTGAATCCTACAATTTTTTTTTCTTTTGGCCGTGTGGCTTGCCGGATCTCAGTTCCCCGACCGGGGATTGAATGCTGGTTGAGCCATGGAAGTGAAAGCCTGGAATCCTAACCACTAGGCCACCAGGCCCATGATAATTTTTTAATATAAATTTACTTATTATTTATTTATTTATTTTTGGCTGCATTGGATCTTCGTTGCTACACGTGGGCTTTCTCTAGTTGCGGCGAATGGGGGCTATACTTCATTGTGGTGCATGAGCTTCTCATTGTGGTGGCTTCTCTTGTTGAGGAGCACGGGCTCTAGGTGCGCGGGCTTTAGAAGTTGCGGCTCGCGGGCTCAGTAGTCATGGCATGCAGGCTTAGTTGCTCCGCAGCATGTGGGATCTTCCCAGACCAGGGATCGAACCCATGTCCCCTGCATTGGCAGACGGGTTCTTAACCACTGTGCCACCAGGGAAGTCCCCCGTGATAATTTTTTTTTTTTTGCGGTATGTGGGCCTCTCACTGCTGTGGCCTCTCGCATTACGGAGCACAGGCTCCGGACACGCAGGCTCTGGACGCGCAGGCTCAGCCGCTTCGCGGCATGTGGGATCTTCCCGGACCGGGGCACGAACCCGTGTCCCCTGCATCGGCAGGCGGACTCTCAACCACTGCGCCACCAGGGAAGCCCCCGTGATAATGTTTTAATAAATAATTTCCAGGGCCCAGAGCTCTTTATTTTCTCTAAAATATATACACTTATACCAAACACTGATAGCTTGATTCCAGCTTTGACTCTTTACAAAATCTTCCATAAACAAAATAGCACTAAGGTAAAGCATTTATATATAAGATTTGGTTGAATATATTTTTTGTAATAGCCCTTGATAATTAGGATTAATTTATCATTGTCGAAGACTTAATTTAAAAAAAAAACAGAAAAAGATACATATTTAGAAACTTTGTAGCACTTTTACCAAATTGCCATGGTAGGTAAGTTTTTTTATTAGTCTGTTTATAGTTTACATTGTGTCAACATTGCTTTAATTAACTGTCTTTTTTTTTTTTTTTTTTTTTTGCGGTACGCGGGCCTCTCACTGTTGTGGCCTCTCCCGTTGCGGAGCACAGGCTCCGGACGCGCAGGCTCAGCGGCCATGGCTCACGGGCCCAGCCGCTCCGCCGCATGTGGGATCTTCCTGGACCGGGGCACAAACCCGTGTTCCCTACATCGGCAGGCGGACTCTCAACCACTGCGCCACCAGGGAAGCCCATCTGTCATATATTTTTGCAAGTATGCTTCTGTAGCCCAATAATAATACCTATTGATAGTATTTACTGATCTCTTACTATGTGCCAGGCCAAATGCTTTACACGTACTATTGGAAGCAGTGATTTTATTTTATTTATTTATTTATTTAACATCTTTATTGGAGTATAATTGCTTTACAATGTTGTGTTAGTTTCTGCTGTATAACAAAGTGAATCAGCTATATGTACACATATATCCCCATATCCCCTCTCTCTTGCGTCTCCCTCCCACTCTCCCTATCCCACCCCTCTAGGTGGTCACGAAGCACTGAGCTGATCTCCCTGTGCTATGCAGCTGCTTCCCACTAGCTATCTGTTTTACACTTGGTAGTGTATATATGTCCATGCCACTCTCTCACTTCATCCTAGCTTACCTTTCCCCCTCCCCATGTCCTCAAGTCCATTCTCTACATCTGCATCTTTATTCCTGTCCTGCCCCTGGGTTCTTCAGAACCATTTTTTTTTTTTAGATTTCATATATATGTGTTAGCATACAGTATTTGATTTACTCTTTGTGACCTACTTCACTCTGTATGACAGTTTCTAGGTCCATCCACCTCACTACAAATAACTCAATTTCATTTCTTTTTATGGCTGAGTAATATTCCACTGTATATATGTGCCACATCTTCTTTATCCATTCATCTGTCAGTGGACACTTAGGTTGCTCCCATGTCTTGGCTATTGTAAATGGAGCTGCAATGAACATTGTGGTACATGTCTCTTTTGAATTATGGTTTTCTCAGGGTATATGCCCAGTACTGGGATTGCTGGGTCATATGGTAGTTCTATTTTTAGTTTTTTAAGGAACCTCCATACTGTTTTCCATAGTGATTGTATCAATTTACATTCCCACCAGCAGTGCAGGAGGGTTCCCTTTTCTCCACACCCTCTCCAGCATTTACTGTTTGTAGATTTTTTTTGATGATGGCCATTGTGACACGTGTGAGGTGATACCTCATTGTAGTTTTGATTTTCATTTCTCTAATGATTGGTGATGTTGAGCATCCTTTAATGTGTTTGTTGGCAATCTGTATATCTTCTTTGGAGAAATGTCTATTTAGGTCTTCTGCCCATTTTTGGATTGGGTTGTTTGTTTTTTTGATATTGAGCTGCATGAGCTGCTTGTATATTTTGGAGATTAATCCTTTTTCAGTTGGAAAGCAGTAATTTTAAAGCAATTGTGTCATGCTGATTATTTTTTTAAATTTTTATTTTGTTTATTTACTTATTTTTTATTTTGGCTGCACCGAAGGCTTGTGGGATCTTAGTTCCCTGACCAGGGATTGAATCCGCACCCTTGGCAGTGAAAGCACAGAGTCCTAACCACTGGACTTCCAGGGAATTCCCTGATTCTAATGTTTGATTTATTGGGTAGTGTCTTTCAAGCACTTTGAATATAATTCTTATTAATTTAGTGATATCTAGCTAGTTATTCTATTTAATGTTTCTAGTATACTATACAAATTAATATTTATTGAATAATGTTTTGAAAATAGCTAAGTTAATAAGTCAACCAGTTTGTTTTTATAAACCTCTCAGTCATTTAATAATGTAACACTGGGCTTTGGGCCTTTAGGCCTGGGCTTAATTTACTGAATCTTTTTTTTCCCCTATAGTTTTATTGAGATATAGTTGACATACAGCACTGTATAAGCATAATGATTTGACTTGCATACATCATGAAATGATTATCACAAAAGTTTAGTGAACACCTCGTATAGATGCAAAATTAAAGAAATAGAAAAACATTTTTTTCCTTGTGATGAGAACTCTTTTAAGATTTTACTTTCTTAACAATTTTCATATGTAACATATAGCAGTGTTAATTATATTTATCATGTTGTATATTATATCCTTAGTACTTATTTATCTTACAGCTGGAAGTTTGTACATTTTGACTGCCTTCATTCAGTTCCCTCTCCCCCACCTCTCATCTCTGGTAACCACAAGTCTGATCTTTTTCTCTATGAGTTTGTTTGTTTTTGAGGTATAATTGAGCTACAATACTATGTTAGTTCCTGTTACACAACATAGTGATTTGCTATTTCTGTAGATTTCAAAATGATCACCACTGTAAGTCAGGTTGTCATCTGTCACTATAATTATTGACTGTATTCCTCACACTGTACATTTCATACCTGTGATTCATTTATTTTGCAACTGGAAGTTTGTACCTCTTAATCTCCCTCACCTATTTCTCTCCTCCCCTCACCTCTCTGCTCTTTGGCAACCACCTGTTTGTTCTCTGTATCTATGACACTGTTTCTGTTTTGTTATGTTTGTTCATTTGTTTTGTTTTTTAGATTCCACATATAAGTGAAATCATATAGTATTTGTTATTATTATACTAAATTATAGTAAATAGCTATAACAGGACTAAACCATCCTGTGTGTTCAAAATTCAAATGTGTTTTATGTTTTCATCAAAAAGTATTTACATAGGGGCTTCCCTGGGGGCGCAGTGGTTAAGAATCCGCCCGCCAATGCAGGGGACACGGGTTCAAGTCCTGGTCTGGGAAGATCCCACATGCTGTGGAGCAGCTAAGCCTGTGCGCCACAACTACTGACCCTGCGCTCTAGAGCCCGTGTGCCACAACTACTGAAGCCCACGCGCCTAGAGCCCATGCTCCACAACAAGAGAAGCCACCGCAGTGAGAAGCCCGCACACGGCAACAAAGAGTAGCCCCTGCTCGCCGCAATTAGAGAAAGCCTGCGTGCTGCAACGAAGACCCTACACAACCAAAAAATAAATAAATAATTTTAAAAAATTATTTACATATATATAATGTGAATACTTCGTATATGATGTTGTATATGACGTTTTAAATACATAATCATGAAAAGTCATTGAATTGTACAATTTAAAGAGCTGTATGTAATTTATAGTATGTAAATTATTCCTCAATAAAAACATTTCTTGATAAGGAAAAAAATAACAATAGTAATTCTGAATGAACCTGTTTTTTTTTCTCTAGATATTCGGTAGTATGTTCCTTTTATTCCTTTTTTAAATTAATAGACTTTAATTTTAAATTTATAGAAGAAGTGAGCAGACAGTATAGTACAGAGTTCCCATTTTACATGCCCCGCCCCACAGAATTTTCCCTATTATTGACATTTTATATTAGTATGGTACATTTGTTACAATTAATGAACTAATATTGATACATTATTTTTAACTAAAGTCCATACTTTATTCATATTTCCTTAGTGTTTATCTAATGTCCTTTTCTGTTCCAGGATCACATCCAGGATACCACATTACATACAGTTATCATGTCTCCTTAGACTTCTGTTGGCTGTGACAGTTTCTCAGACTTTCCTTGTTTTTGATGACCTTGACAGTTTTGAGGAGTACTGGTCAGATATATTGTAGGATGCCCCTCCCTTGGAATTTGTCTGCTGTTTTTCTAATGATTAGACTGGGATTATGGGTTTTTGGGAGGAAGACCACAGTTAGAATGCCATTTTTGTCACATCATATCAAGGATACATACAACCTTTGATTACTTTTTTCTTTTTAATAGAAGTCCATAAATATAAATATCATCCACAACTGATTACTTTTAATATGGTTTTTCAGATATATTATTTCAGCGCTTTGCAAAGATATTCATTGGCTGTCTTGCAGCAGTTACTAGTGGTATGATGTATGCTCTCTATTTATCAGCGTACCATGAACGGAAATTCTGGTTTTCCAACAGGCAGGTAAGAAGAAAGAATTTTGAGCATATGAACGTTTGTTTTAATATTTAATGTTAATTTAAATAATGTGTTTTCCAGGGAGCCAAAACATGCATGATAAGTATGACACGTGCTTTTTTTTTGGTTGGTACTCAGGCCTCTCATTGCCGTGGCCTCTCTCGTTTTGGAGCACAGGCTCCGGACGCGCAGGCTCAGCAGCCATGGTTCACGGGCCCAGCCGCTGCGCGGCATGTGGGATTCTTCCGGACCGGGGCATGAACCCGTGTCCCCTGCATCGGCAGGCGGTCTCTCAACCACTGTGCCACCAGGGAAGCCCGAGAAGTGCTTAATGTTATGCTGTAAGCCAGTAGGAACAAAATGGTATAGAAGCTGTCTTGAGTCACAGTATCAACCTTGAAAAATTTAATAGCATGTATTTCAAGGTGGTAGAACAGAAATTATGAGGGGGCTTTCCTTCATGCAATTGATTTATCGGGACTTTTGATGACAGTGAAATGTTATGAAGTTTAGTCAGCTTTTTCGTAGTTTTGGTAGTTTACATTTAAGAAACAGTCTGTGGCAGTTTCAGCATCAAAATATTTTAATTTTTAGATTAGAATGTTTTGAAGTGCTGAAAATGATTAGCAGACATAACAGTATTTATTAAAATGTTGCCTTATATTAGTATGTTTAATGTTTGGTTTTAAATCATGTTAATCACAGACTCTACTCACTATAGTTATATTCATAATTTGTTTGGCCTTTGAATAAGTTTGTTTTCAGACTTACCTTCGCAATCAGGTATACCTGTAATATACATTGGCAAAGTTCGTGGTGTTACCACTTGACTCTAAAGTTTTTTTATTTTTGTTTTAATCCAAACTCTTTTTTGTTGTTGTTCTTATTTTTGAGCGAGTAGTCAAGCTGACTAAATGTTTTTAAGCCATTGATTTATCTAACACCACCAAAACATTTAACTGAATAATTACTCACCTGTATTGATTTGACCAAGGATTTTGTATAGCCTATTTCCTTGAAAATGTTATGAAGATTAAGTATTAGTTGTTCTCAACACTGGATGTACAATAGAAAAATCTGGGATGATTTAAAAAATAACTTCCCTCACAGATTCTTAGGTGGGGTGGGGCGAGTGTCTGGGGTCAATATTGCACAAAATCTTTCCATGTGATTCTGTTATGTAGGCAGAATTGAGAACAATAAGGTTTAAAAATCTAGAAGACATTCATGAAGAGCATTGTGATGAGCCAGGAGCATTGGCATCATCTGGGAGCTTGTTCAGAATTGCAGCTTCTCAGGCCACACTTTAGAATCAGAACCTATGTTTGAATAAGATCTCTAGAAGTTTTATATGAACATTAACTTTGAGAAGCACTGATTAAGAGTGCTTAATCACATCTTTGAAATCACATCTTAGAAAAATCAGTACCCATTCATAAAAAATAATTTTGAAGAAATTTATTTAGACTAATAAGCTCTAGATGAGAAGAAAAAAAGGGTTCACTGGTCAAATAAATCTAGGAAAGACTTTATAGAGATTCTCAGTGCATAATGAATAGTGAAACTGAAAAGTTGCAATGAAAAAACTAATTTAATTTTCTCGAATCCAGCCTTTACATAGCTTATTTAACTCTTTTTAGGTAACACCCATTAATACCTTAGGAAGTTCTGTTGATCAAACTTTGGGGAAACTGCTCTGAAATCTTTTGTATTAATTGATAAAATTATGCATGAAAATAAACATGTTTCATTTTAAAAGATTATAGATTTATGAAAGTTTGATTCAGCATGAAAAGCACAGGTTTCAGTGTTTTTGACTACCTATATTCTTGGTTCTTTACAGCCTAATTTTAGGAATTTTAAGATTCACTTACATTTCTAGGAGTTCATTTGAAAAGAACTGGTTAGTTATCTGCTGCTCTTGGAAAGCCCTAATTAAGGGCTTGCTGTTCTGGATACCTAGGGAAGTGGAATAGCAATAGAAAAATAATACTTTCTTTTTAAACTTACATTTTTATTATGGACTTCTGACACCTCAACCATCATTTTTTACTTCCTGCTATACTGTTCTTGTTCTCCTTATGGTACTACTTTGGGTTTTCCTTCCAGATTTTTCTTATGTATAATAGGCAAATAACTTACGAGTTACCATCTAGTTTAAACCTTAAGTATTTCATTAAAGTGATTGTCAGATTATTGAAAAGTTTAATCTTATTAATGTGGCCACTAGTGGTTAAAGGAAAATTCAAACATGTCTTTGAATAAAAGGATAAATAAATAGCATTAATTTGGAATATGAGGAGAGAAAAAGATTGCAGTTGAAATTTAAGACACTGGTATTTAAATAATCATTTCATTTTCTTTTAGGAGCTTGAACGGGAAATTACATTTCAGGGTGATAGTGCCATTTATTATTCTTATTATAAGGATATGTTAAAGGCACCTTCATTTGAAAGAGGTATGATAACTGCATTTGTATATTTAGTAACAATATTTTCCTAAAATAAAACATTGTTCTTATATGTGGGAGCCCTTGAATGTGGAGATTTGTCTCAGAATACAGGTATTGGTCTTTCTTGTAGTTAATTTAAAAATTGGAAAAATGAGGCACAGAGTATTATATTTTGAGATCCTTCTTGGTAATAAAGTATTTAATGACCTCTGAATAACATGTTCAATTCTTGTAAAAGCAGAATAAATAATCTGGAGAAAAATTTTTCTGGCTTTAGGTGTATACGAACTGACACACAATAACAAAACTGTATCTCTGAAGACTATAAATGCAGTGCAGCAAATGTCTCTATATCCAGAACTTATTGCCAGCGTTTTATATCAAGCAACTGGTAGCAATGTATGTGTTTCTTTTGACTTTAATATTTATTTTCTCACATATTTATGAATCCTCAAAATTATATATTGTCATCCTATTATCTCCTTCTCTCTTTTTTTTCCCAATTAGGAGATTATTGAGCCAGTATATTTCTATATTGGCATTGTTTTTGGATTGCAAGGAATATATGTCACTGCTTTATTTGTTACAAGTTGGCTTATGAGTGGAACTTGGCTAGCAGGAATGCTAACTGTTGCATGGTTCATTATTAACAGGTAAGAAAGATGTTTTTAATTAAGTTTTACAATTTTTTGTGACTGTGGTAGAGTTCTAAAAATGACTCCCCCCCCAAACCTTCCATGCCCTGATTCCTGCCTGTGAATATGATGAGATTTCATCCCTGTGATTATGTTGTGTTGTACGGCAGCAGTCCCCAACCTTTTTGACACCAGGGACAGGTTTCCTTGAAGACAGTTTTTCCATGGAAGTGGGGTGGATGGGTCAGGCAGTAATGCAAGGGGCAGATGAAGCATCGCTCGCTCGCCCGCCGCTCAACTCTTGCCGTGCAGCCCAGTTCCTAACAGGCCGTGGACCAGTACTGGTCCGTGGCCCGGGGGTCGGGGACCCCGGTTATACGGCATAGTTGACCTTAAGTAGGAAGGTTAGCTGGTGGGCCTGATCTAACCGTATGAGCCCCTAAAAGTGAGCAGCTTTGTGCAGCTGGTACAGAAGGGAAGTCAGAGATATTTGCAGCATGAGAAGGCTTTGGTGCCTTGTTGCTGGATTGAAGTTAGGAGGAAATGAATTCTGCCAACAACCAGTGAGCTTGTAAAAACTCTACAAGCCCCAGTTGATGCTTTGATTTTAGCTTAAGGAGACCCTGAACAGAGAATCCAGCCATACTGTGCTGGGTTTGTGAGCCAATGAAGCTGTGTTATTTTAAGCCACTACATTTGTGGTCATTTGTCATGCAACAGTTGAAAAATAATACACCCACCTCTATCTCTCTATTTTCAACCATAGCAACATTGGCATACATGTCTTTCCTCATTTATTTAAAATTGATGACATAGCTTCATGAAAAGAAAGAAGAGGCATCAGATATATCAGTTTTAAGTTAACCACTATATTAATCTATGACAGTGTGCTTTGAATAATAAATCCATTCCTTTTGGTGATTAAAGGAGCCTCAGTTCTTTAATAGTGAGTACAAAGAGGGTAGGGGATGGGACTTCTTTGAAATGGAGAGCTAAAATTTTCTTGGCATTGCTCAGTGTCAAAAATTTATTTTTTGAATGATCCTTTTTTGGCTTTTGAAAGTGCTTCCTCTCCATAGCACTTTCCCCTCATAACACTTAACGTGATTAAATTTTAGAAAATGAGACCTTTCTTCTGTTATATGTTTTCTTTTGCAACTGCCAAATGAAAAATATGGTACTTCAAAGACACTGAGTTTCAGATTTAGGGCTATATCTCTTACTGGGCTTTGTTTAGGGTCACATGCTGGCAACAGTTTGAAGTAAACGATTTTAAAAATCTTCCTTAGAAGTTTTAAAGTATGGCTGTCCAGCTTTATGAGTTATCAGTATATTTCTTCTTAACTCATAAAGGGAGTACAGGGATGAACCAAACTTTATTATTATAAAAGCAACATATGTACATCATAAAAAACTTGAAACCAGCAAAAATCAAATAATAAGTTCACATTCCCACCACTTGGAAATCACTCAGCATTGTTTATATCTTGGTGCATATTCTTTTGGACCTTTTTCTGTTGTGAATATGTGTGTGTATACATGTATGTATTTGTGGTATATGTATGTATATATATGTATATATTTTTTAAACAAGATGAGATATATTGCACATACTGTTTTATATGCTGCTTTCCTTATTTAGAAGCCCCTGCCTTTCTATTTCAGTAACTTTTTTATCTTTTCTAATACCCAGCCCATATTAGAATTTCCTGTGTTGACCCCAAAATACCCTCTATAACTGGTTTATCCAAACCAGTATTTAATCCAGGACTACATATTGCATCTGGTTGTTACGTTCCGTAACTCTCTTTAAATATAACATAGTCCCTTTTTTTTTTTTTTTTTTCTTTTGCGGTAAGTGGTCCTCTCACTGTTGTGGCCTCTCCCATTGCGGAGCACAGGCTCCGGACGCACAGGCTCAGCGGCCATGGCTCACGTGCCTAGCTACTCCGCGGCATGTGGGATCTTCCCGGACCGGGGCACGAACCCATGTCCCCTGCATCGGCAGGCGGACTCTCAACCACTGCGCCACCAGGGAAGCCCAGTCCCTTTTTTTTAATGATAGTTGGCTTGTTGAAGGGACCAAGTGAGTCGTCCTACAGAATGTCCAAACTTCTGGATTTCTCCTATTGCTTCCCTGTGGTGTTATTTAACTTTTCTCTCTGTCTTCTGTGTTTATGTAATCTGGAAGATACCTGTAAAGGCTTGATGGATTCAAGATAAACAATTTTGCTTAGAATATATTGTTGATGATGTAGTTTTCACGTTCTGTGACTTTACAAGTTACAGGGTATTTAGTTGGCCTAACCCTAGTGAAGCTGAAATTGCTGGTTTGAAGGATGACAGTCTGATCTCTCCATTGAATAATTATGTTTTCCTCTTATGACTATAAAACAATCTGTGCGGTGTTCTGGGGCATCAAATGAACGTCCTTTTCACCATTAACAATATACCCAAGGGTTATAACTCTAGTTGACAGCCTTTGCCTAATTTAGGGTTTATAAAATTAGGGTTTTCTATTTTCATTAGCTTCATTCTTCAAAAGTAAAATCTTTATTAACCAGGTTCTTTGGTTACCTTTAAATTCAGTTACTATTAGAAAGTTAGGACAAATGCTTAATTTCACTTTAATTACCAATTTCTTTGTAAGAGATTGTTTTAATAGCTGTCTCACACAGTGATAAAAAGCATTTTCTGGTGTTCTCCTTTTTAAGCATCTTTCTGTACTTAGAGATTTTCATTGATTCAATAGGGCTAAAATACATTATCATCATTATTCTTTTTCTTGCTTAAATTTTTACAGCATTGGTCGATAGGAGTGCTTTCAGACTGGCTCCCGAGTTCTTTTGACACATCTTCATTAATCTTTGAAAGTGTTTTGTTTTCTGGCTCAACAGGAAGAGCAGGCTCACCTTGTATATTCCAATGAAAGATTTGCAATTAGCCTTTTCTCTCTGGAGCTTTGATTCCCTTTAGTATAAAATAGTATTAGAAAATCTGGTGTGGATGCCAGGGGTATAGATGACTTCTTGTTAAGTCAGGAAGTGCCCGTGAGAGAATATTTTAAGCTGCCTTGTGCTCTTCTAAAATTTCATTAGGATTCATTGTTAGAAATTTAATAGCACACTCACAGAATTTATTTCAGTGCTAATAGACTAGGTCTAGAAATTTCTTGCTTTTTAGAGTGAAAGTGTGTTTCGTATACAGCATTATTTAAAATAGAGACCTTCTAAAAGGATTGCTTTCTTGACTATGTGATGCATTAGTCATTGCTGTATAACAGATCAACCCAAAACTTAATAGCTTAAAACAACAAACATTATCTCTCACAATTTCTGAGGGTCAGGAATCCAGAGTGGCTTATCTGTGTGCTTCTAGCTAAGGGTTTCTTGTGAGGTTGAGTCAGTAGTTGGTTGGGGCTACAGTCATCTGAAGGCTTGACTGGCCTGGATCATTTTTACTTAGTTCACTTCATGTGGCTTTTGCAAGAAGCCTCAGTTCCTTGCTGGCTGTTGGCCTAGAAGGCCTTAGTTTCTCATCACATGGACCTCTGCAGAGGGCTGCTCACAGCTTGGTTGCTGGCTTCCTTTAGAGTGAATGATCCAAGAGAGACTGGAGTGAATGTGTCATAGTGGAAGCCAGCTATCTTTAATAACCTAATATCTGAAATGATAGGACATCACTCTGCCATATTCTGTTGGTCATGCAGACTAATCGTGGCACAACATGGGAAGTGGCTACACAGAGTGTTAATACCAGGAGGCAGGGACCGTTATGAACCATCTTGGAGGCTGGCTGTCACCTACAATGAACTTTAATATTCATTTCATTTAATCCCTAGATCTTTCTCCATCAGAAGTTCAAAGAGAAAGACTAGGCAACTTTATCATGTAAAAATAACAGCAATTAAAGAATAATAAGACTCCCTGTCAAATAAATTATTTTAAAAATCTTAGAATTGTAAGGAAATTGCCTTATTTAATTATAATTCAGTTGCCTTATTAACTTGCCTTGTTTAATGCTACAATATATTCTGGGTAGCTGGAGCAGGAGTTAGGTAGAAATATTAATCTGATATATTCTGTTAAAGTGTATCTTTTAGCAATTGAAACATCTAAGCAAGTAGCTTTTTCTTTATGTGTTTGTTTTGCATTGTTTATTGGTATATATTTTCCTTTTTTTTGTTTGTTTTTTTGGCCGTGTGTGTGTGGCATGTGGGATCTTAGTTGCCCACCAGGGATTGAACCCGTGCCCCCTGCAGTGGAAGCACTGAGTCTTAACCACTGGACCTTAAGGAAGTCCCATATTGGTATATATTTTATACTGCAAAATATATTTGAATGCCATGAAAGAGTACGCTGTCTTTTTTATTTATCAGCTTTGGTTTATATATGATTGCCTAGAAAAGTGCAAAAAGATATTAGTCATTCCATTATATTATGATTATTAGTTGTGTTCTTAATGACGTTTTGTGATACTCGTTCCTTAATATTAGAAGTAGAAAGCAGGATTATAAAATAGCTCCTGTTTGTTCAAACTAAAGGATGTAGGTATATTAGAAAATTCAAGAAAATTTCAGGAAATAGCACTGTGCATATAGTAGTGGGGGGAAATCAGAGGCAGATGACTCCCTTTGATCAGACTATCACCAAAATGGGCTAACCTGAGTCCAATCTTCATGTATAAACAATATAGAAATTGCTCTTGGTCCCCACTGATCTTCTCATCTACAAATATATCCCTGAGAATCACTTTCAGTGGACACATGTTTATATTTGAAGAGCAAAGAAAATATATCTGATTAAAAGTCTATACTAAGTTTAATCTTTGGCCTAAAAAGGGTAGCTGTGCACATCGGTGATTCATAAAAGGCTAAGATGCAAGGAATGCACATGTCCCAGAGTTAACAAAAAATAATGGTAACACATGGTGCTGGGTCTGTAATAATGATATTGGTATACTCTGGATGCTTGTGGAAGTATAAAGTTTTTCAATTTTAGATGCCAGTTTTTCCCAGGAGTTTCATTGTATTCCAAGGAAGTAATTCAAAAAAGAAGGAAAGAGTTCACTGCTTCAATTTATTTATTATAGTATTATTTGTAATATTATGAAAAATTAGAAAACAACCTAAATTTAAGGGAATGGTTAGGTAAATTGTAATATGTCAATGCAAGGGAACATATAGCCATTAGAAGTTATACTGATATTGCATAGGTGTTTTTCAACTTTCACACATTATACATTGGATTGACATGCCAAGCTGTTTTTCACATCTAATCTAAATCAATGTTTCTCAAACTTCAGTTATATATATTTAAAACTTAATAATCATGGATTCCATGTTGATTTAAATAATTTGAATGATAATGCTACTTAAATATAAAGCATTAAACTATGTTATTAAGCTCCTTATGTATTGAAACCAGTTTACTAATGAAGTAACAAACCAGTAAAATATTAACTAAAAACTTTAATGTGAAAAATTATATTTTGCTAACACCAAATTTCTACTCTCTGTGTATGACAAACCTACACAGTTAGGTACCGTGAGATGACTCATTTCTCATCATGTTGCTCTGTTCAGTCCATTATGAAATCTTTTTTTTTCTTTTAGCACAGTGATCAGTGCATCATTCTGTTTTTACTTAGCAATACATCATTTAGTATTTTTTTTCTGATTAGCCCAAGCTAATTGAAGTAGTACTGTGTTACCAACTGGATTGTTAACACAAACATGGAAGTGAGTCCTGAAATCTTCTTGGCAGTAGTGAGTTACAAAGTGGTCATCCAAGTGATTCAGGTTATGTTTATACTATGATGTGTTTAAAATGAAAACACAAAAACTCAGAGTTAGCTGATCTCTGGGAATGCATCCATAGATGAAATTGGTAAAAGTAGTTGTTATTTGAATTGCTGGTTTGTGCTGCTGTCTGCTAGACTCTGCTGCTGGGGAGGAAAAAGTGAGTCTCATTGGATTTTGTCACATCCCACTAGTAGCCTTCTGGTTCTCACTACCACCAGGCATGGATGGTGTGGGGAAGAGCAAGAGTAGCACAAGTGTTCAGGACTGTGGCCGTGAGGATGCTTGTTCACGTGTAGAGAATAACTGGCAGAGACCCTACTCAGCTGCAATGACTAGAGGTTTCCTTCATCCCTTCTCCAGACAGTGCTTCTGGTGCAGAGTTTTATAGGTTTCACTGCACTAAGCTGTGTGTTGGGTAGGGGTAGTGAGTGAGTCTTTGGAATGAGGATTGCCAGGTTCACCTTCCCAATTCTAGGCTGATAGAGTGGTTGGCAGAGTCCTGACTTGAGAATAGACATCTTCTCCTTCGTACTTTCTGACTTATGACATGTGAATATCTTGTTTTGTCTTTTAGAAAGCTAACTTTCACAACAATTTTTCATAAATAATATTGCATGAAAGTAGGTGGCCTTTAGAATACATGATATTCACTAAATGGTATTGCAGCAATCAAATCTGGAAAAGAAATACTTATTGCACACATAGTAAAATAAATTCCAATTGGATTAAAGAATTAAAAGTTAACAGTGAAACCAATGATCACTATACAAAAACATTGGTTCCTGTTTTGTTGTTGTTGTTGTTGTTGTTTTTGCGGTACCCGGGCCTCTCACTGTTGTGGCCTCTCCCGTTGCGGAGCACAGGCTCCAGACGCGCAGGCTCAGCGGCCACGGCTCACGGGCCTAGCCCCTCGGCGGCATGTGGGATCTTCCCGGACCGGGGCACGAACCCGTGTCCCCTGCATCGGCAGGCGGACTCTCAACCACTGCGCCACCAGGGAAGCCCTGGTTCCTGTTTTTAAAAAACGTTTTTAATAGATAAAGCCAGAAACAATGTAAGTGTATAACAATAGGAACTGGTTAGATTATGATAAACCTGTACAGTTATGTGCCATGACCATTCAATATTCTTGAAGTATATTGACATATATACTATGGAAAGATGCTCATAATATATTGTTAAGTAAAACTAGTTCATTACAGAGTTGTAAAAGAGATAAGATCTAATACTGTTTACTAGGTTCTGGACACTGTACTAAGTTTTTTCCAGCTTTTATTTCATTTTATCTTCATGTTTTTAATTTATGTATATATATTCAATTACATATACATTCATAGAACACAGGTTATTTTCTAATACGTTTTAGAAGTTTTATTGAGATGTAATTGGCATAGAATAAACTTGTACATATTTAAAATGTAGAAGTTGATAATTTTAGACACTTAGACACACTTGTGAAACCATCAACAAAATCAGTATAATACACATTATCATACCCAAAAGTTTCGTTGTGCTCCTTGGTAACCTCTCCCTTTTTCCTCTTCTTACCCCACCTCTATTGCTGTAGAAAATCAGGAAAGATCAGGAAACCAGTGATCTGCTTTCTGTCACTATAAATTAGTTCTCATTTTCTAGAATTTTATATAAATGGAGTCATATAGCATATACTTTTTCGGTTCTTTTTTTCCTCCACTCAGCATAATTATTTTGAGATTCATATATGTTGGGTGTATCAATAGTTCATTTCTTTTTATTGCTGAGTAGTATCCTATTGTATGGCTATACCACATTTAAAAAATTTTTTTTTAATTTATTTAATTAATTTTTTTGGCCATGCCGCGTGGCTTGTGGGATTCTAGTTCCCCAGCCAGGGATTGAACCCGCACCCTCGGCAATGAAAGCATGGAGTCCCAAACCACGGGACCACCAGGGAATTCCCTGTACCACAATTTGACTGAACTAAATTACACGCAAGAATTTTGTCTCCATTAGGAGAATTATGCAGCAATTTTCATGAAGTTTTTTAAGCAATAGCACCTTTGTTTTTTGTGTGGGAAATAGCCATTGGGTTTATGAGATCCAGATTTAATTATTGTTGGGAAGGGAGTCCATTGTGGTGTGAGGATATGCATGGGAGACAACAGGCTCTCAATGAAAACTGATAGAGGAGAAACTTAGGAGGAGCCTGCAAAGACATTGTGTTTGATTCTGGAGATTTTCAAAGCTCTCTGGATCTGTCACATAAAGGACTACTGTAATGTTAATTCTGGGTAACCTGCTGATTAAAAAAAGTATTAAACTAGATATCAGAAGATATGCATTGTAATCCTAGTTGTGTAACCTACTAGCTATATGACTTCATTAAGTCATCACCTCTCTGAACTTCATATTCCTTTTATATAAGGATTAGTATAAGAACTGTGGATCTGCCAGGCCTGCTAGTTATGTAGTGCACATTGTGCTCTAGAGAGGCATAGCCATCTTGTTAAGGGAAGGGAGGGTGGGGGCTGAACTCCAGTGTACTCTGCAGCAAGCTGTGTGTTGTAGCATGAGGCTGTATCTGCCCAGAGCAGGGATGCCTTTTTCAACTTCTCACAGAGGCCCATCTATTCATCAAGCAGACACAGCAGCACTAAGTCTTCCTGGGTGGGAGGTAAGGTAAGGGTGAAACACTATTAATTTGTTCAAAGATGCTGTATAGGTAATGGTGGCTTTGTCCATGCCTACCTCACAGGATATGGAGAACAACAGTGTGTGGAAGTGCCTTGAAAAGTATAGTGTTAACACAAATATAATATCTTGCTCTTTTGCTGTTCATCTGTGGTTTATTTTAGGGTAGATACGACAAGAATTGAATACTCCATTCCTTTAAGAGAAAACTGGGCACTACCATATTTTGCATGCCAAGTTGCTGCACTTACAGGCTATTTAAAAAGCAACTTAAATTCTTATGGAGAGGTAAGATACAAATTTATTTGTCACAATTCTGATGTATTGCAAATGTGGTACATTATTTTAAAGCTATTCATATTAAGAGTTAAATTATATTCAGTGAAACCTGAACCATACCGTAAAGGATATAGTTAGGTAGACTTGTTATAACTGTTATTCTGTAATCTGATTGACAGTAAATTATATTTATGAGAAAGGAGATGTTATATTGTTTTAGTGCAGTTACTTGACAAATATATGAAGAATATCTTATTTTGAAAATTAATCTGTCTCGTTATTTTACCATTTCTCTCACTTCTGGAACATTGATGGCCTTTAATCATCACAAGTTGAAGAATATTAATGAAGATATAAAGAGTGACTACAAGGGACAACAATGGTAGCACTGCATATTTTGTTTGCCCGTATGTTGTCTGTGACTGAGGTGTAGGTAAGCTAGTGAGCTTCAGGAGACTATCCTGGATAGTTTAGATTCTTAGTGTTGTGCTGTTGTTGTTGTTGCCATAAGCCCTTTCAGCAGTCAAGTGAAGCTCAGAGACTCTGTATCAGAATAATGATTTTAAATGCATAAAATAAAATAAATGTGATTATAAAAGGCAACCAATTACACTGAAATTGACTTAAATGTAGCAATCCTTTGACAGTCTGTCTGCCTGTCTTAGGTTAAGAATTCCTGGCTAGAAAAAGGGACTGTAGGGACCTGGTTGGCCAGGAAATTGTATTTACTTATGGTTCCTTTTTGAAATCTCTGAAAAATGTTCTTTCCTCCTTTCAGTGATGTCAGATGTCCTGAGCATAGTAAACTTTATTTCATTTTTTATAACACTAGTATTTCCTTTCTTATCTAAAATAATAAGAACACATGTCAGATTTGTAATTTTCCTTTTGTTGGTTTTGTATAAACAGCTTTCTGAGAAAGAATATTTTCTATAATAGGGAGTATTTGCGTGTTTTCCTGTTAGATTGTGTAGCTGTCTCTTAGGAAAGAATAGTTCTTCAGTTTTTTGTTTTGTTTTGTTTTTTTGTGGTTCGCGGACCTCTCACTGTTGTGGCCTCTCCCGTAGCAACCTCTCCCGTTGCGGAGCACAGGCTCTTTTATTTTATTTTACTTTTGGCCATACCACCCAGCACGTGGGATCTCAGTTCCCCGACCAGGGATCGAACCCGTGCCCCCTGCAGTGGAAGCATGGAGTTCTAACCACTGGACCGCCAGGGAATTCCCTTTCAAATATCTTTTTAATAAAACTATTATTCTTATTTATTTTAAAAGGAGTTTTGGAAAAGGTAGAATGAAATGTAAACTTATTTTTTCCCTTCTATACTATATTTTATATTTTTCTGAATAACTTATTTTTATTGCCATGTTATGTATTCTTTCTAGTAGTTTTTTAAATTCTAACTTTTTTAAATTAAAAAAGTAATACAGGGGATTCCCTGGTGGTGCAGTGGTTAAGAATCCGCCTGCCAATGCAGGAGACACGGGTTTGATCCCTGGTCTGGGAAGATCCCACATGCCGCGGAGCAACTAAGCCCATGCACCACAACTACTGAGCCCACACACCGCAACTACTGGAGCCTGCACACCTAGAGCCCGTGCTCCGCAACAAGAGAAGCATCCACAATGAGAAGCCTGTGCAACACAACAAAGAGTAGCCCCCACTCGCTGCAACTAGAGAAAAAGCCTGTGTGCAACAACGAAGACCCAATGTAGCCAAAATATATATATATAAATAAATAAATTTTTTTAAAAGTAATACATCTACATTGTACAGATGGTAAAAAAAAAAATTCAGTCATTGCAAATGGATAGATATACAGTGAAAAGTATATTTCCATTCAGTTTACTGTTGTTTACCAAGGACCTGGTGCTTTTTGAAGGGATCCAAAAATAGCTTATACTCCTATTTTAGTTTATATTTTGTTTCTCCTTTTTTGTTTAACCACAATTATTTTTCTCTGTTTTGAAAGTATTCCATAATATTCTCCCTTCTTCCCTCCCTTCCTCTCTTTTTTCCTCTCTTCATATTAAGGTAAAGGAGGAAAATTGTCCTTATCAGTTATTTGATTATTTGTAACTAACCACTCATCTGGTATTCAAGAGTACACAGCAAGAGCAAAATATCTATGAAAATATTAAAGGGGTAACAATATTAAGGATTCTATAAAAACATGGTAGTAAAAAAAAGCAAGTTTACTGTATTCTTAACCCTTCAGCTTAAAACTCAATTTTTTAAAAAGCAAAACTGCTCTTTCTGCCTATGCTGCTGCCATGCTGCCCGTTAAAAATCTCATGGCACAGGGTGGGCAAAGAAAAGAAGTAGGTCCTAAAGTTTACTCTTGACTATACCCATTCTGTAGAAGATGAAGTCATGGATGCTGCCAACTTTGAGCAGTTTCTTCAGGGGAGAAAGTGAATGGAATAGCTAGGAATCTTGGTGGAGGTGCTGTAACAATTGAAAGAAGCAAAAGCAAGATTACTGTAACTTCTGAGGTGCCTTTTTCCAAAAGGTATTTGAAATATCTCACCAAAAAATATTTGAAGAAGAATAATCTGTGATTGGTTATGCGTAGTTGCTAACAACAAAGAAAGTTATGAATTGCGTTACTTCCAGATTAATCAAGATGAAGAAGAGGAGGAAGATGAGGAATAAAAATTATCTGGTATATTTTGTATGAGTTCTTGAATAAAACTTAGGAACCAAAAAATATATCTATATAAAAAGCAAAACTGTCCAATCCTTCAGTTATGTTTGCTTCCCCTTGAACTTACCCTGTACACACATGCCTTTGTGTGTGTGTGTGTTGAAATCTAAAGAAGGTTTGTACCTGAATTAATAGTATTGTATCAGTGACAATTTACTGGTTTTTTGGGGGTTTTTTTTTTGCGGTATGCGGGCCTCTCACTGTTGTGACCTCTCCTGTTGCAGAGCACAGGCTCCGGACACGCAGGCTTAGCGGCCATGGCTCACGGGCCCAGCCGCTCCGCGGCATATGGGATCTTCCCAGACCGGGGCACGAACCTGTGTCCCCTGCATCGGCAGGCGGACTCGCAACCACTGCGCCACCAGGGAAGCCCAATTTCCTGGTTTTGACAGTGTATAATGGTCGTGTAAGATATTGTCATTGAGGGAAGCTGGGTGAGGCAGTCCATGGGAATTATTCTTCTTTTTTGGCTGTGTTGGGTCTTTGTTGCTGTGCACAGGCTTTCTCTAGTTGAGGCGAGAGGGGGCTACTCTTGATTGCGGTGTGCCGGCTTCTCGTTGCGGTGGCTTCTCTTGTTATGGAGCATGGGCTCAAGGCGTGCGGGCTTCAGTAATTGTGGCACGCTGGCTCAGTAGTTGTGGCTCGCAGGCTCTAGAGCGCAGGCTCAGTAGTAATGGCACATGGGCTTAGTTGCTCCGTGGCATGTGGGATCTTCCCAGACCAGGGATTGAACTTGTGTCTCCTGCATTGGCAGGTGGATTCTTAACTACCACACCACCAGGGAAGTCCCATGGGAATTCTTTGTACTGTTTTTGTAACTTCATGTGAAGTAATTAAAACTAAATATATATATGTATTTTTTATTATAACTTTTTTACATGCATTCCTTTTCTGGGGGGAAGGGTGTATAATTGTATGAATTTTTATCATGTGTAGTTTCAAGTAACCATTACCATAATCAAGATGTGTATGTATATATACACACACACTATACGTCACTTATGTTACCCCTTAATAGTCATATCTTTCCCTCAGCCCTAACCTCTGGCAACCATAGATTTGTTCTCTGTCACTGTAATTTTGTCACTTTGAAGGGTTATGTAAATGGAATTCTGTAGTATGTTATCCTTCAAGATTGACTTTTTTCATAAAGCCTAATGCCATAAACACCTATCCAAGTGATGTTGCATGTACCAGTAATTTGCTCCTTTTTGTTACTGAGTAGTAGTATAGGAACATGGATATTTTAATCATATATTTTGTACTTTGCTTTCCACTCTTGAGACTAGATCTCATGGTCCCAGTTGCATCAGGATATCCAAGCTCAGATCTTTTGTGCAGTTACCTGGAGCCATCCAGAGATATCTGTGGTTGATTACCGAAACCCATTTAATGTTACTTAAGTAATATATATAAAAAAGCTGACAATAAAGGCATAGTTGACAATGAAGTGAGAAAGGTAAGGGGTAGACAAGAGTGCATAGAATTTTGAAAATGTCCAGAGAAAGGAGAAACTTAGGTCATTCTCCAGATTGTGTTTGACATGTGTTCCTATTACTATTATTATTTTTAATTTGGCGACACCGTACGGCATGCAGGATCTTAGTTCCCTGACCAGGGGTCCAGCCTGGGCCCTGCCAGTGAAAGCGCCGAGTCCTAACCACTGGACCACCAGGGAATTCCCTCTATCATATTTTCACCGCATGTTCTTAGAGTAGTTTGAGAATAAACCTTTGGAATTGGCAATTTGTTTCATTATACTGTAGCTTTTCGCTAGCATCCCCAAAGTAATCTCTAAGTGGCCAGTAGGTTACTTAAGCTGAATCTAGATCTGACCCTTCATTGATTTCTGGAGCTGGTTTTTCTGAGGATAATGGTTTTAGGCCTGGTTATTACAGTTCTGTTGTTCCACATGAGAAGATTTCCAGAACACTTTCTCTTACAGCTATGGTGATAGATGGAGCAGAAGCTTATGTTATTCTATTAGTGCTGAGCCCTTCTGGGCCTTGCCCTTGATATGTGATCAACTGGTGGAATTTTTCCATCTCTTTCATTTTGTTATCTGGTCTTAATCTTATTCAGGATGCTGAAAAATTCTTACATCTGCTGATGGTCTGAGGTATCTCTGACTCTGGAATTTATCATTGAGTATAGTCAGCTGAGTCTGAAAGATTTAGTTTTGGAGAACACAGTTCTTATCTTAGGTTTCTTGACTTGACTCTTATTGTCCTTTCATTGTTCTTATCAGAACCAATTGTTTTGACACTATGGCTGATGGAGGAATTAGGAATAAAAAGGTAGGTCCCTAGAAGAAGTTGAGACTGTTGCTAGAAATATGCTAAGACTTGGTTTCTCACTAAGGGATCACTTGGGAGATGACATTTGGAGGGACAGAATAGACTTTAGCCAGGCATATTTCAGGCAAGGGCAGTGAAATCCTTGTGTTTAGTACTTTAGCAGATGAAAACAGCTGAGAGTTTTATATGGTTGACAGTATAAACTTTGGGAAAAGGTAAGGCCACACTGTGCTGAAAGGAAATGAAAAAAGAAATGGACTTTTTTCCATGGGGTGTGGAATGGGCTGAGACATAAATAGACTAGTCACATGGAAGCTCTTAGGAAAATATGAAGCACCAGGGAAGTGAAAATGTTATAGAGTGAAAGGAGTTACTTCCACTGTAACTAAAGCCGAGCAGTCAAGTCTAGTAAAAGCCACCATTTAAAAATATTTATTCCTTTATCTCTTTTGGGGTGAAAGAAAATTGTACTGAATTTTCTTTTTTTCTTTGTCTTCCTGAAGTTCTCAGTATAATGTTGAACATTGAAGGGCAAGTGGTTGATTTCTCTTTAGAGTGCTTGTTTTAAGATCTTATTGTTTATGTAAGGATTTAATAATTATGTGATTTAAAAACAAAGTTTCAAAAATTGTATAGCCTTAAAGTGGAAGCAGTAACAGAGCTGCAATATTTGAGGTAACAACCTCACAGATTTTTATAGTAATGAAGCTGTTGATATTTAGTTTCTTTCTTTGTTTTCCCTAGAGGTTTTGCTACTTGTTGATGAGTGCTTCAACTTACACATTTATGATGATGTGGGAGTACAGCCACTACCTCTTGTTTCTTCAAGCAATATCTCTCTTCTTGCTAGATAGTTTTTCACTGGAGCAAAGTGAAAAGGTATTATGGCATTTCAAAATTATTATTTTAAATCTAGAGAATAAATGTCTTTATAAGGTTGTATAAAACCACTTAGCTTTTAAGCTTAATTTGAAATGTTTTAATAGGCTCTGATTTATACTTCTACTCAAAAGGTTGCTAAACTTATTCTCCCCTAGTCCTTTTAGAAGCACTTTGAAATTCCCTTAAACATGGTCTGCTTAACCAGAGTCACCCCTGTGCTTCCTCTCTATTTCTAGCTACTTCTCCATCTTCCCTTTCTGTTTCTTTAAAAAAAGAAAAAGGTGAAATATAGGAATGTACAAAAGAGTATATGCATGCTGTATATACAATGTATAGAAAAAATATGAGTATTTGAACACCCAGGCCAAGATATGGAGCATATGAACACTAGAAGCCCCTTTTTCTCAGTCACATCCTGCTCCCTCCCCATCAGAGGCTAACTGTCCTGAATTTTGTTAATCCTTTCCTTCTTTTTCTTTGTTTTTTTACCACCTCTCTGTGTATTCCTAAAACTATGTTGTCAAATAATGTATTGTTTACTTTTGCCTGATTTGCTTCTGAGATTCATCCCTGGTGATGTACAGAGCTATATTTCATTCATTTTTATTTACTGATGTATTCTATTGCTGATGAACATTTCAGGTTTTTTCCAGTTTATTGTTCATATGACCAATGCTGCTGTAACATTTTTATACATGTCACCTGGCACAGAAGTGCAAGATTTTTCTAGAATATATAGTGGAATTACAAGTCAAATTCATAGTGGAATTACAAGTTAAAGGATGTGTACATATTCAATCTAACTAAAGATACCAAGCCTTTCCCCAGAATGGTTATATCAATTTATACTTGTCAGCAGTAAAGGTTCCCATAAACATTTTGTTCCTTTGTTTCTTTATCTTTTTCTCTTTTGCCCTCTCATCTTTTTTTTTTATTTATAAACATGTATTAAGTATTTAATATGTTGTCTAAGCCAGAAATTTGGGAATCTTCTCGCTCTTCTCTTCCTTTTCTTCAGATGGTCCAGAATTCTGATGAGTACCAACATTTAGGTTATTTCAATAGAGAGAATTTAATATAAACAATCATTAACCAAGTATAAAGTTGTTAACTTGTTAAATGAAAAGGTAATAAGTACCTGAAAGTATTATAGAGGTAGCAACTTCAGGAAGCAGCTACCTCCCCTAGAGCTGAGGGCTGAAAGGAAGAATTTGGAATTATTAAAACGTAGAAGCTTAGAGGAGGGAACCCCGTGGAGCTGAAACAGACTTCTGAGGAAGGGCCACTGCTCAGCTTTGCTGGTATCTCTGAACTGGGGAGAAGGGCTCTGTGGAAATGGGACCCAGACTTCTGAGAATGGTACTCTGGCCAGCTGATTCTGCCATCTCTGGGGTAAGAAGATGTGATACAGCTCGTTCTTCAAGTGTTAGGGAAACTGCAGCTGCATCCAGCTGCCTTAACAGGAAGGAATTAACTCTGTTGGAGTGAAGAAGCATTGCTGAGGTGATCCTCCCAGGAGCTGCAGGCTGCAGTAAGGAACACGCCCCTGCTCTCTCCTCCAACTCTTATTATCTCTCGCTAACATGGATTGGCAGAGATTAATAGAGAGCCAAATGAAAAAGCAGAAATGTAGACTGAAGAAGCCGGCCCCAGCATTATGAGGCCGGGATAGAGGGATAGGTTTGGAGCTAAGAGAACCAGCAGCCAAGATGAAAAAATAGAACATTACCAGCACCCAGAAGATCCCATAATGCCCTCTCTTGTCATTGCTTCAGCCTCCCGACAGTGAGGTATCTTTTTAAAAAATGGCTCTGGCCTTTTTGGGATTTTTTTTCTTTTGGTTTTTTTTTCTTTTTTTAACTTTTAACACTCTGCCTTTTGATTCCTCCCCCTCCCCCCAACTAGTGTCTATATTTTGTCTTAGTTCTCCCCTTTCTAAAAGGAATTTATTTTATGGCAGATTAAATTATTATACTATAGAATTTTAGAAAAGAAATATAGTAAGACATAACTTTCCTGGGAGATCTTCTATTAGGAAATTGAATTTAACTTTCTTATTGTCACTGTTAAATGGACCAAGTGCGAAATCCTTTTCTCTGGTGCTACATTTCATGGGAGTATATTTTCACCGGATAGGTTTTGGGAACTGCTGCTAATGGTTATGATTTTTGATTTATGCAGCTTGATGTTGCATAGATGGACAAGACAAACCAAGTGAAATTAAGTCAGAGCCTGGGATTAAAGAAGGTTCTTCCAGTCTGATTTAGACATCCATGGTTTCAAAGCTTTTTACTTTGCGGAGAGTTCTTTCTAAAAAGGAAGTGATAAATTAGTTAATCCCATGGCATTAAAACTACGAATTGAATGGTTGTAAATATAATACTGTCCAAAATTATAGTAGAGCATTTACTTTATAATTGTAGTCAAATCTTACGTAATGAAAATATGTACAATAAAATTCATTTAATTCTCATTCATTTTATTTTTGTCCCAACAGGTTCATGAAGTTTATAAAATCTATATATTTTCTCTCTTTCTGGGATATTTACTGCAGTTTGAGAATTCGGCTTTATTGGTATCTCCTTTATTAAGTTTTGTAATAGCCTTAATGCTTGCTAAGTGCCTTCAGGTAATTAGAATTGCCTTTTTATTATTCTTGGGGGGAATTTTTAAATTGTTAATTTTTTTAAACCTCACTTCTTTGTTCATATAATTTTCCTCCCTGCATAGCTGAATGTGAAGAAAGGAACTTTCGTGGCTAAAATAATGAAAGTGATTAATTTTTACTTGGTGTGTACTCTGACAGTGACATTGAATATTATAATGAAAGTAAGTAACTCTGTGTTTGAGATTCATGTGGTAGAGCAAATTGAATAATGAAATATACTGGGCTAAATTTTAACGAGAATAATGGGATAGCAAAGTAAGAGTTTGTACAGTAACATGTTTAGTTGAACAATAATCATACCTAGTATATTAGGTGCGAAAATAGGATTCTGAGTCTTTCCTATAGAAATACTTTTTAAAAATTACACTTTATTTTTCATTTAATTTAAAATGTCATCATTACCCAAGTAACACTAAGTAATATATGGAATAAATTCAGATGAGTCAAAGACATTCAAAAGAGTGGGTAAGTTATTTAAGCCAGGTGGGATAAGGTTAAAATCTTCTTACTACCCCATTATAATTTTATGCTTAACTATAAGGTAATGTGATTGACTATGCCAATAAATCTCCTTGCTTCATAGTTAGATCATGTATTTTTAATTCATATTTTTTGTTTTGTGGTCTTGCTGTATTTTCTAGTTCTAGTATTGGACTAAAGCATATTGCTATAAACTTAGCTAATAGTTCTTTGTTGTAACTAGTGTTTTTCTCCTTCAGATGTTTGTCCCCCACAAAGAAAATGGACATATGCTGAAATTCCTTGAAGTAAAATTTGGACTAAATATGACTAAGTAAGTTTTAGATTATGTAAGTTTACCTAACTCTATAGCACTTAGAAGATAAAGAGCAAAAATAATCAAAGGAGGGAGTACACACCTAATCACATACCACTTAGAAAATAATTTGGGATATTACAATATCTAGAAGAAATAAGACATCAATACTTTTCTCATTTAAAAAAAAATCTCATTTAGGTCTTTTAAAATTAGATATACTTAAACCTCAATAGCATCACAGTATGTTGAGGCTACTTTCCTTGATGAGGAGTGATGATACAATCTAAGGTCAGAATAAATTAAAGATTTAAAATGAATAAAGAACCAAGGAAATTTTAACCACTAACTGCAAAATGTTATATTACAAAGAGTATGGGTGTAAATCAACTATAGTTCAATTAAAAAAAAAAAGTTCATGATATACTCCAAATCTATACTTTAAAAAAAAAAGGGCATAGGCATTAAAAATGGGGTGGTCAGTAAGATATTTATTTCATAGCAAAGAATCTTATCTTTGGTCATAATAGTGGATTGGACCAGAAGCTGACTTTTTAAATTCAAAAATAGTGTTGTACCTTTTGTTGTTTAAATGCATTTTTTAAATCTAAAATGAAATAAATGATTTTATGTACTGATAGAGTCCATTTGCATAACAGAAAATATATATTTACCTATACATATCTCAAGTTCATATAGTAGACCGTAGAATCTTATAATCGTTTGCTGGGATTACATGGGATTTTAGATACTGTGAATGAAATTTTATGTTGTGATATATCAGTTAACCAAGTGTTTGACATTGCTTAGACACTGGAGAAGCCTTCTGAAGTGTAAATCGTATATGGCTATCTAGTAAGATAAAAGGATCCTTTAAGAGGCCATGTGCTTCATAAAGGTAGGGACCATGTCTTTTTCAGGTGTATTTGTAGGCCTGACACTCATCAGGCAACTAGTAAAAGTTGGTTGCAGACCTCCATAATTGACTGGCCTTTTCACTGATTTTCTCTTTAACCTTGGAAGACTCTAGAATGAGCCTAGCATTAAGCTCTGCTTTTGTCCAGTGTTTCTTAGTTGATGTTCTATAGTGCGCCTTTGTTCCTCATGTCAGGTACTAGGCTTCACAAGGTAATACACTGGGTATTTTAAGATTAAGACTTATTAATCTTGTCCTTAAGAATATTGCTGGCTCATTAGATAGTTTTTATACAATTAATGGCATGGGTGGTGTAAATAATAAGTGCCTTGTGTGCAAATGTGCCAATTGGATATCAGGATTTGTAATTCACCAGAATTTCAGGAGACATTTCTGTTGAGACGGAATTTTAAGAATCAGTAAAGAGGGCTTCCCTGGTGGCGCAGTGGTTGAGAGTCCACCTCCTGATGCAGGGGACACGGGTTTGTGCCCCAGTCCGGGAAGATCCCACATGCCGCGGAGCGGCTAGGCCCGTGAGCCATGGCCGCTGGGCCTGCGCGTCTGGAGCCTGTACTCCGCAACGGGAGAGCCCACAACAGTGAGAGGCCCGCGTACCACACACACAAAAAAAATAAATAAAATAAAAAGATGTTAAAAAAGGGGCTTCCCTGGTGGCGCAGTGGTTAAGAATCCGCCTGCCAATGCAGGAGACACTGGTTCGAGCCCTGGCCCGGGAAGACCCCACATGCCGCAGAGCAGCTAAGCCCGTGCGCCACAACTACTGAGCCTGTGCCCTAGAGCCTGCGAGCTGCAGCTACTGAAGCCCGCGCGCCTAGAGCCCCCGCTCCGCAACAACAGAAGCCACCGCAATGAGAACCCGCGCACAGCAACGAAGACCCAACACAGCCATAAATAAATAAATAAAAGAAAAGAAAAGAATCAGTAAAGAAGTGTTAATAAATATTTATTTAATGTGCAAGATACTGGGCCAGGTACTCTGGGGGATACAAAAATGACTACGATCTAACGCATAGCAGATTGCATTAAGCACTATAATAAAGGGATAATTAAAGTGCCATGGGAATATGGGGAAGGAAGGATTGAGACGGGGGTTATGGAAAGAATATCATTAAATTGGAATTTGAATTAGACCTTATAGAATCAGTTACTTTAGTAGGCAGATTTTTAAGACGTGCTTTCGTCCTAGGTACAAAATATTTTGATGGCAGCCTCTTTGATACAGTTGTATAGCTGTTTGGCACATTGTGAAACTTTAACCTTTTAGTTTAAACCCAGTGATTTGTGAAGCATTCTCAATCCATCCGTGAGCACTCCTGAACATCATTCCATCGCTCACCTCTTCCCCCAGGGCTAGGAATTTGAGAATTAAATGGAGGTTGAAGATGGATTGGGAGTGAGAATGCAGATAAATCTACGTATAACTAGGAGGCTTGTTGATTATATTTAGTGTGGGTTAAAAAAAAAAAAGTTTATCCTGACTGTTATAGCTCAAAAAACTTACATTTCACATTTTATGATTTCTGTCTTAATAATTAGATACCTCTTTTTAAAATGGGTCCTAGTCAAGTTACATTTATCAATATAAAACAGGGCTGTCCAATAACAATATGACATTAGTTGCATACATAATTTTCTAGTAGTTGCATTAAAAAAAAGTAAAAAGAAACAAGTGAATTTAATTTCAATAACGTACTTTATTTAATCCAATATATTAAAAATGTTATTTTAATGTGTAAAAAATATAAAATTATTGAGATATATTTTGTATTTTTTAAATTCCTTTTTTCTTGATTTTTTTATCTTTGAAGTCCAGGGTGTATTTTGTGCTTAAAGACTATCTCCATTTGCACTGGCCACATTTCATGTGCTATTAGCTACGTATAGCTAGTGGCTATCATACTGGACAGTGCTGTTAGAGGTTAGACAGTTGAATTTTTTTGTTATCTTCCAGGTAAAAATAGAAAGTAAAACTCCCCTAAAACTGTATTGGGTTCTAGAGATGGTCACATTGCTGGATCATAAAAATGTAGTTTTAAATTTATTAGGGCAGTTTGTTGAGGAGGGTTACTAATGCTATTATTTTCATTTATAAAGGGTATGACCTTTCTGTTGTAAGTTAACGGATTTAGGAAGTGCGTTTAGTTTTGTCTTAGTTTTTACTGAGATGGAAAAAATAATTTTAAGTTCAGTACTTTAAAACATCTGTGATTTTAATATCATGCTTTTGTTTTCTGTAGGAATTTTACAATGAATTGGCTCCTATGTCAAGAATCCCTTCAAGCACCATCTCAAGAATTTTTTTTGCGATTGACACAGTCTTCTTTATTACCTTTCTATATTTTAGTGTTAATTACTTGTTTTCTTTCTATGATTCAAGTTATTTTTAGGAGAATTAAGTAAGTACCTAGGAGAACCAATCATATTACTAACTAAAGAATTATGGAAATATAGAAAACTTATTTTTAATATCCTTCCAATATTTGTGTGTTTTAGAGTTTCTAATTGAATTCTCTCTTTATCAGTGTATAAAATATCATTATAAGTTAAGTAGATGAAATTCAAATTTAAGCTTATACATCTGAATATGTAAGATTCATATTTATTTATTTAGGCAGTGCCGGGTTTTAGTTGCGGCACATGGAATCTTTAGTTGCGGCATGCATGCGGGATCTAGTTCCCCGAGCAGGGATCGAACCCAGCCCTCCAGCATTGGGAGTGTGGAGTCTTACCCACTGGACCACCAGGGAAGTCCCTGTAATGTCCATTTTTAATGCAGGAATAATATTTAAATAATCAGTTAAACTTTTACAGACTAATTTACTCAGATTTTTTATTTACTGTAAGCATAATTTTTTCTAATTACTTGAAACTAGTAGTATAAGTGATTTCAAATTATAAAGTTTGACTATTTAAAAATATTTTTATCAAACTTGAAAGGAGGCTGTGTGTAGTAACTTAATTTTGAGAACTTAGTAATTCAAATTATTATTTAACTGTATTGATTTAACAATCATTAGTTTAGTGATAATTCATCTTGGAAAAGGAACCTATGTATCTTTTTTATTATATTTCCTGAACTTTCATGTTTAGTCTTTATTGAGGCAGTTGTCTTCAAGCTTCAATAGCCATTTTCAAAGACTTGGAGATACCTAAGTTAGGTATTTGACCAGCAGAATATACTTTCAAATTTTAAGAACTACCTATATTTTTTTAATGAAGATATTAAAGATCTTTGATTTTTCAAATATTTTCAAAGTAGTAAAAAAACACATTTCTTTCTGTAGTGGTAAGTCCCTGAAAGAAACTATTACGCTTGGAGATGGACAAATTGGAGAAAGACCAGAAATAATTTATCACGTGATTCACACTATTTTATTGGGCTCTCTTGCAATGATTATAGAAGGGTAAGTGTATATTTGAGCCATTTGTTTTTACAAAGAATTGTCCTTTCTAATGGTAGTTAATGGATACTTTCAAGAACACATTTATAAAAACACTATAAAAACTCAAAAAAACCTTAATCTAACTGGAGTTTAGAGAGGTGTTTATAGTACAGTGAACCGATATTTACTTAGTAATTTATTTGTTCAAAAACTATTGAATGTTTTCCAAGGGCCAGGCATTGTGCTAGGTGCTGGGGGTACAGCGGTGGACAAGATTCTCTAACCTTATGTGACTCATGGTCTATTGAAGGTGACAGATGCTAACCACACAAAAATAAAATTATAACTTTGATAAGCGAAGGAGAGGTAAATGGTGTTATGAGGGTGAGGGTGAGGGTTCAATATACCCTTTTCTTTGAAGTTTGACTCAGATGAGAAATAAGACATAGGAGTATGAAATGGTTCTGAGCACCCAATTTCAAAGTGGGGAGGAGGTTTCTTCATACCAACAAACAATTCTCTGGCCACCAGCTGGGTATCCTACAATTCAACTCAATTTTGACTGTCTGCCAGAAGTACCATCAGAATCTACAGGCTTGGGTTCAGTCCAACAAGACTCCCCTGCTACCTCTTCAGACACCAAGTTACAAGTCCAGGTTGTCACCTGTGTTTCTGGTGAACTGGCTATAGATCAGAGGTTCCCAAGACCCCCTCCTCAGGTTTGATTAATTTGGTAGAGCAGCTCACAGAACTCAGAGAAACATTTTACTTACTGGTTTATTATCAAAGGATATAAATCAGGAATAGCCACATGGAAGAGGTTCATAGGGCAAGGTATGGGGAAAGGGCTGGAGCTCCCATGCTCTCTCCAGGAGAGAGAAATCCCTACATGTTCACCAACTGGGAAGCTCCTGAACCCTGTACTTTTGGGTTTTTATGGAGGCTTTATTACACAGGCACGATTGATTAAATCATTGGCCATTGGTGATTGAACTCAGCCTCCAGCCTCTCCCCTCCCCAGAGGTCTGGGGGGTAGGACTGAAACTTCCAACCCTCTCATCACCTGGTTGGCTCCACTGGCAACCAGTCCCCATCCTTAGCTGCTTTCCAAAAGTCGCCTCATTAACATAATAAAAGATACATTTAAGCTCTCAGCGCTTAGGAAATTCCAAGGGTTTGGGGAGTTGTGAGCCAGAAACCCGTGGTCAAAAACCAAATATATATGAGGAATATATTTTGCTCATCTGAATGATTCTGATTCTGATAAAAGTTGCACTGGAGAACTCTTTTTCATGTGTGACCAAAAGACCTTTGAATATCTTCCACCCCAAACTGAGTTTAGTCCTTAAATTGCAGGCCTTCCCTCTTGAATGGCCAGAGCCTTGGTAAGCCTGCTGCACCTATATACACCCATGCTGCAAAAGGAAGATCCAAAATGTAAAAGCCTATAAGTGTGTGTTGAGTATTGTCACCTCACACTCACAAATCAGATAAATTGCTGCCACAAGGAGGAGCAGTTAGGGTTCTGAAGTATAGGGAGGGGAATAGAAGCAGGGAGAGGTGAAGAATATTGATACAGTATAAGGTTTAAGTTTCCTTTAATTATGAATACAGATACAGAATCACAGTCATTTTAGCAGTACCTGTGGTGCTTTCACCAACAGAAAGCATAGTTATTTTCTCATTGTACTGGTTTTTTACAGGTATCTTGAATATTGTTTATATACATCACTACTTCAAAATTATAGTAATTATTAGACCTGCATTTAATGTATTAATAAACAAGTACAAATATTGCTGTATTACAAATACAAATTTTATTATTTAATATCAGTATTTCAGTATAATTGGTTTCCTTTGTAAGCCTATGTATTTTATGCATTTAGAAATGTTTTCTTATAAGGGGTCCACAGACTTTATCAGACTGCCAAACCCATGACAAGGGGGTATCTCTATGGAAACTTGAAGTGAGAATAAGGTTCACACTAATAGTTAGCAATCCATAGTACCTAAACAGGATGAAGAAGTGTATTAATCCATGAATATTTTAAGTGATTCAGGGTTGGATTCTCATCTTGTTGCCTAGTAGTACTAGAATTTGGAGCATGGTTTACCTTTTTCCCCTCCTTCCCCTCCTTCCTCAGTTTTATTTCTCTCTGAAAAAGAACTTTTTGTTATTCCCACCATTCTTCATTGTTGGATCCGTCATTTTAAGTTCAAGATCCCTTTTTTGAACATGTAATCTGCATTATTCTATCATTGGTCCTTGATTCTCTAATTTACTCACTAGACCTCTAAGACATGATCATCTATTCATGCAGATAACTTGCATGGTCCCCTAGGAGGTGCCAGGCACTCTACCAGGTAGGCAGTAGGGATTAGAGAGAGATGAAATCTAGTCTTTTTGAATCTTTTCAGAGTTCCTATTCTAGATACGTCAACCAAGAGCTAGAACAAAGTAAAATACTATGAGAAAGGTATACAGAGGGTGCTCTGGTCATCCAGAGGAGAGGTACTAACTCACTTGTGGAAGGTAGGTAGGGGAAATCAGCTTAAGGGAGATTTTCTAAACAGGGCCACAGTCTTGAGAGATAGAGATTGGCCAGGCTCTCAGTTTTCTCGTGCGTGTGTGTGTGTGTGTGTGTGTGTGTGTGTGTGTGTGTGAGCGCGTGCGTGCGTGTGTGTATAATAATCTGGGAAAAAGAAGTATTCTTTGGGAACCAATACTATGGGACGAATGTGAGGGAAATAGCGAGATATGTCCGGAAAAATAAGCAGGGAACAGATCAAATGTTTTAAGCAGAAGTTTGATATGATCAACTTTACTCTTTTATGGAAAATCTCTCGGGCAGCAATGATTGAGAAAGATTTGAGGAAAACAAGATTAGAGGAAGATAAACCAGTTAAGAAGGTATCATAGTAGAATCTAGAAGTGAGTAGCGATGGAGATGGAGTAAAGGGGCCAAAACTAAGATATTTGGGAATTGGAAACTAAATAAGGAGTTGCAGGGACTGTGGTGGAGGGATCCTAGGAAGAGTTGCAATTCAGAAGCCAAAGGAAGAGTTTTTAAAGGATATGATCAGAGAGAAAAGAAGCTGAGGAAAGAGAGATGAGTGTAGACTTCAAGAAGTCTGGCTATAAAGGGAATCAGAGGCTAAGGCAGCAACTAGAGAGGGGTGCAGTTTTACCAGGAGGGAGAAACTTGTGTGCATTATGGGATGGAAACACTGAGATTGTTCTGCAAACTCTGGCTGGAACTCTAATCATTTAGGGAAGTAGTAGAAAAAACTGAAAAGGTATGTCGGGACCATATTTTAGAGGGCCCTGAAAACCATTTGAGTGAGTTTTCATTTATTTCTGTAGGTATTGGGAAACTAAAGATTTTTGAACAGAACATGTCTTCTCATAGTTATGTTTGAAAAGGATTCATCTGGCATTTGGTTGAATTGGAAGAGAATTTAAAAGTTGAGATGTTAATTAGCTGGCTATTGACATAAAATGGTAAGGAGAGGTTGTATACGAAGAAATCAGTGGATTGGCACAATGGTCCAATGTCTAGAGCAGAGAGTTTGTGTTCCAAGGAATGTCATATACATGTAATTCAATGTGAGTAGTCTCTCCTGGAGTTATAAACCAGACTCTAGTATTGATTCTGGCTGACTGGAAAAATAGGTTTGGTATTTTCTGAAATGGGGAAGTTATTGGTTTTAGGAGTTACTGGTTAACCAGAGGAAACGAATGCAATTCCTCTGTCTTAGCAACATGTATTCTATATACATCCAGCTACTTCTCTCAAAGCCTGATTCAGTATTCATTGTTTTAAACCTTAAGTACATTCTCAAATTGGTCCTTTTGCTTTCATATCACCCTAGACCTTATATAAATTTTTTATACTTATTTTCTAATTGTTTCCCATGTGTTCAGTTTTATTCCATCTTAATAAAGCCCTCCTTGAGGGCTGTAGCCATGTCTTGTTTTTCTTTTTTTCTCTCTAGTACTTTGGTCACCCTGAAGTGTATGATCAATAAATTTTTATTAGATGAATGTTACTTTGTTTTCCCCATTTCATAGCTTTGCTGTTTTATAAAACCACAATAGTTCACATTTGTACTCTGGCCTCATATTCTTCTAGTCTCTTTTGAGTTTGTCATCAAAGAATATATCTTAGAAGGATCTTATTGTTTCCTTAGTCTTAACTACAAAAGTTATCTTCTGAGATGTTATTTTTCCTTGATAATCTGTGTGAAGCAATGACATCCACAAAGTTTTCTAAACTCTTCCTCTTCTGTCTTCAGCTTTTACCATCACCTAGGGTGATGGGTTTCTTTTGTTTCCTGTACAAGTTACAACTTAAAGTAAGGTACTGCCTTTTATTTGCACAAGTTCATTTTTCTGTACACCTGGATTTTTAATCTTTTTAAGTTAAGGGCCCTAATTTTTCAATCCTGTTTTTAAAAAATTAATCTCAAAAGTAATAATGCTGATTGTTTAACAAACCCAAATAATATAGATATGTATGAAGTAAAAAATGAAAATCCTTCCGTCCCAGTCCTCAGAGGTCACAACTGTCAGCAATATCTTTTCAGATGTTTTTTTTTTGGCTATACTGCATATATGTACATTAGAAAAAAAATCACCAAAAAACTAGGGTAACAGTATACATAAAATTTTGCAGTTTGCTTTTTTGTTTTTCATAAGGATTTATTATTTAATCAGTACCTGTTGAAGGATAGTTAGGTTTCTTTTTTTTTTTTTTTTGCAATTAAAACAACATACTACAGTTAAAACCCCACATGTATATCTTTATACATTTATGCTAATATATCTGTAGGCTAGTTTACTAGAAATGGGATTGTCTTGTATTTAGAATTTTTATAGGTTCTGCCAAATTGCCTTCTGAAAAAGTATAACAGTTTATGTTCTCTCCAAGAGTACAATTTTACTATACCTCATATATATTAATGTCTTATTTCATCCTCATTTTAGTAACCCACATGTCTCTTGATTATTTAAGCAGTGAGTAACAATATGTTGCTGAAAATTAGAGGCTAAGCTTTTTCATTGTCCTTCAACATTGTGGTATTTTCATGAGTATTAGGAAAGAACTCAGAAAAGAGAAATCACGTAATAATTATGTTTATAGGATAGCTCATGTATGACTCTGTCTTTTCCAGCGTGAAATACCTCTGGACTCCTTATGTGTGCATGTTAGCAGCATTTGGTGTATGTTCTCCTGAACTTTGGATGACACTTTTCAAGTGGCTTCGATTACGAACTGTACACCCAGTATTGTTGGTGAGTCATTGTTATTTTGTGTTAAGTTCTTGTTTCTCTTTCAGTTATATAAATGGGAACCACATGAATACAATTAAAATAGCATGAGTATGGCTTCCCTGGTGGTGCAGTGGTTAAGAATTCTCCTGCCAATGCAGGGGACATGGGTTCGAGCCCTGGTCCAAGAAGATCCCACGTGCTGTGGAGCAACTAAGCCCGTGCACCACAACCGTTGAGCCTGTACTCTAGAGCCCATGAGCCACAACTACTGAGCCCGCATGCCACAACTACTGAAGCACACAAGCCACAACTACTGAGCCTGCCTGCTGCAACTACTGAAGCTTGCGCGCCTAGAGCCCATGCTCCGCAACTGGAGAAGCCACTGCAATGAGAAGCTCGCACACCGCAACGAAGAGTAGCCCCCACTCGCCCGCATGAGAGATAGAGAAAGCCCACATGCACCAATGAAGACCCAACACAGCCCAAAATAAATAAATAAAATAAATAAATTTATAAAAAATAATAGCATGAGTAAATCGCATTATGATTTATAGGTAGAAAAAAGAAAAAGATTCTATGGCAAACATTTTTTAATAATTTCTGATTATAAAAATAGGGTGTTTTCAATGCAGACTACTTAAAAAATAGAAGGTAAAAATATAAGTGAAGCAATGTGAGAGGCTTTCAAAAATTAATTTTGATAATATTTTTCTCAGTTTGATTTAGAACTATGGAATGTTTTCAGTGAGAATGCAACATTTACACTGTGCCTGCTATGTGTAATGTGCTTGCAGTAAAAAGATAAATAAAACATGATTAGGGGAATTCCTTGGCAGTCCAGTGGTTGGGACTCCACACTTCCACTGCAGGGGGCACAGGTTCGATCCCTGGTTGGGGAACTAAGATCCTGCATGCCCTTCGGTGTGGCCAAAAAAAAAAAAAAAAAAAACAAAGAGATTAATTTCATCAAGTGGATTATAGTCTCCCAGTCATAAAAACAGATAAGAAGTGTTGATAGGGTGCTGTTGGAACAGAGAAGGGCTAAGTAATTCAGTTTTTTTAGGGATTCCCTTTGATGTATTCAAAGGGAATAAAAACAGAGGTAAAGAAAAAGCACGATATATTTAGTTTTGTTGGCACATAAAATGTGAGGTAATAGTGGTCAAGAAATGAGACTGGAGAAGTCTAGGAGGGTAAGGTCATCGAGGTCTTTGAGTGTCCTGTCATGCTTGGTGCTATCCCACAGGCAGTAGGAAGACAGTGACATGTTTATGCAAGGGCAGGAGAGAGTCAGCCTTACATTTTCTCTCAGCTCACCCTTATAGTTCTGTGAAGGATGGGCTTAAGGGTGAGAGACTGGAATCAGGAAGGAGGCTGTCACCCAGGTACAGGCCATGGAGAATGGAAACGATAAAAACTTCAATTGTTTTGAGAGCTCACTATGTGTCAGGTACTGTTTGAAGCATTTCACATGCTATTCAAAGCTTACAAAGATCCTGTTAGTTAAGTTTTATTATCTGTATTTTATAGACAAACTAAGGCATAAAGTGGTTAAATAACTCACCCAAGATCACATAACTTGTAAGTGTAAGAACCGTGATTCACTCCCGGGTTCTTCTAGCTCCAAAGCCCATTTAATTAATACTGTACTACGCTGAAGTGGAAAAAATAGTTAGAAGAGTAATAAGATTTGGTGCCTCGGTAAGTATGGGAGAAGGAAGAATAGGGAGAAATCATAGACGTTTCTTAGGTTTTGGGTTTGTGTGACTGGATTGTGGGGTCACCAACAGACATGGGACAGGTTTTGGTAGGAAGATGATAAATTATCTCTAATAATAGTCATGTTGTATTTTGCCAGTCTTTTTCCAGAGGAATTTATGCATTCTTATCTTAGCATAGTAGCATATTGATGTATATTGGCTATTTTTCCTGTGTTAATTCATTGTCTTTTTGTTGTTGTTAGCTGTTTTCATAGCAGTTCAATGTTTTTTGTAAGCTCTTCATAAGTTAAATTCCTGGAAAAATTGTCAAATATTGACTTACTATTTGAAATATTGCGATGTGCATTACCCTTTTTATGTTCTGCCTTAAATTTATATTGCAAATATGTATTTCTCACTTTGTCTCCAGCTTGATATAAAATTTATTATTCTTCACCCATCTCACTCTGTGAACTAGGTTCCATGCTGACTCCAATTTCTCGGACTGAAATTGTTATAACTGTAAGAATATTTGATTGGTCATAGAGTCAGTGTCTAGTACCTCTATAGTACATTCTGAAATATATTTATCCATAACCCTTTTTGCTTTAACATTTTAGGCTCTCATTCTGAGCATGGCTGTCCCTACCATAATAGGTCTCAGCTTATGGAAAGAGGTAAGAAAATTAGATTTTTCATAAGATGAAAATATATGTTATCTATAAGGTAGTGATAAATTTATATGTGTGTGTAGGATACTTATATTGGAACAGTATTCTAACAAAATAAAGCGTGATATACTTAATAATACATAATTTTCTACCAATAGGAGCATGATAGAAGAGGTAAGACAGTTTTACTCTGATGCAATTTTCTGTAGTCTAATACTGGTATTAATTCAGTTTATAATTGACAAAGGAAATGGCTGAATAAATGGTATTTATTAGTAAATAGTAAAAAGTATTTTGGCAATCCCCAAATTTAAATATTTATAAAATAATGTAAACTCTTTGGGTTATCATAATGTAACATGAAATTAATTGCCAGTAAACCTGTGAATTATTTGACTTGATCTGAAATTTATTTGTTTGCTTACTTATTTATTCAGTGTGCATGTGCATGAAAGATACAACTGATGATTAATTGTTTGGTTGATAAAATTATGTATTGAGCGTAGGCAGTGAATTAACCATACAGTAGATTATTTGGGCTGAGGAGAACTAGCAAGAAACTGAAGGAGAGTAAAGCAATTCATGCCATTTTTTCTGTGAGAACAGTGTTGTAATATTGTTTGTCATAAGTTGGCCTCTTAGTCTTTGGAAGTACTCTGAAACAGTTTTAAACTTTCTAATTACTTACACACAGGTTTTGGGGATTTTGTTTTGTATTTTAGTTTTTTCCAAGATTAATGACAGAATTAATGGAACTACAAGAATTTTATGACCCAGATACGGTGGAACTTATGACCTGGATAAAGTAAGAACTGAACTGCCCAAGACTGTTGTTAAGCTATTAATTAATCATTGAATGCTATTTAATGGATTCAGGGGAAATAATAAATTAATCCTTTTCCAAGTTCTTCTCATAAATCTCAGGGATTTTACCCTGTATTTTTAGGGATATTTAGTTTTCATTTAGACATATAATTCTAATTTTCTAATTGAACTCATTTCCAACAAAATATAGTATTGATAAGTTTTAGATATGAAACTCTAGCTGTTAAACATCTAGAAATGTGGAATAAAAAGGAACCGATGTTCTTTTATTTAGATAGTCAAGAGATGCTTCTTTTAACCGGAGTTGGAGGTGAATGAGCGGTGGATTTCTAGTCTTGATCACCAAGGTTAACAAGATTTTAAATTTTAACACTCATGCAGATTTTAATACGACAGGAGATGTGCTCTTGGGCCTATAGAAGCTGGGAATTTTAATTGAAACACCTCGTTCCCTCCCCTAACATACATATATAACTAAGGGACCCTCAAAGGGCTACACCATCAGTGAAAGGATGGACTATCACAAAATAGCCATCAAGTGGTAGAGAAAGATAAGAAAGCACATCTTCCTCGGTTTCAGCTCTTGGTCAGAAATAAAGTGTCTCCTCTGAATTTGTAGCAATGCATCTGAATTCACATGTTTGTAGTTTGAAATTATACTTGTCTAATCCAGGAAACCCTATATCAAGAGATTAGCATAAAAAGTGGTTCTGGGATGGTCTGGAGTGCCTGATATAATCCTCAACCCAGGCTACCCAGGATTTCACAAATAAAGCTTCATGAAGATAAGCTCTAAAGTTACAAAACACATGAAGAAACAGTTCAACACAGCAACAATCAGTTGTTGGTTGTGATAAGCAATAGAAGTAGACTTCTAGCAATTTCTGGTAATAAAATTTGCTTGTGTCAGTTTTTGCTGCACAGTGGACTACCACAAAACTTAGTGGCATACAAACAATAAACATTTGTTATTTTGCACCATTTCAGTGGTCAGCTGAGTAGAAGCAATTGGTAGGATTCTTCTCGTCTGGGCCAGCTCATCTGGGACTGGATAGTCTGGCATGGCCTTTCTCACATGTCTAGACTGGGTAGGTGTCACTGAGGTCATGGAGTTGACTTAGCCACATGCTTCTCATTATCCAGCCCAGGTGAGACTGGGCTCATTCATAAGGTGGTGGTTGTAGAGTTCCCAAGAGCAGCAAGAGAGGACAAGTCTCAAGGTCAAGCGTGTTTTAAGTGTCTGCTCAAATTATGTTTGCTGTTGTCCTGTTGGCCAAAACAAGTCACATGACGAAGACCAGCATTTCCTCCAAGAGCATACCTATAGAAAAGAATCATTGTAACCGTTTTTCCAACCAGTCTACCCTATGGATAGAGACTATGAAATAGTATGAAAATTTTTAAACACATAGGAGAAGAAACTAAAACTTGAAAAAGGAATGAAACACTCTCAGAAAAGGCCAGGATAATAGGGGAAAAAAGGCAAAAAATGTTTCTAGAAATGAGGAATAGGTTTATAGAACAGGTATATAGAAATGAGAATAATAGGTCTTATTATAACGTCTCGTTATTATAATGACACCTCTTGTATGTATAAAAATTATTATGTTTTTAGATCATCCTTAACTACTGCCTATTAATACTTTTTTGTGAATTGTATTTACCTTTGTGGAACACTGACTATATAGCCTTGTGTTGTCATTAACAAAAGAGAAAGTCACACCTATGTGTGTGATTTACCTCAATATTTTAAAAAACAGCAAAGGCCTGAACATTGGACCTTTTACATCAAATGATTGGACATTTATGTCACTGTGTTGTGATTTTTCTGTTTCATTTTTGTTTCCCCATTACTGAGGGCTCTTTGAGGACAGTGGCTGTGTGCTGTCTCTCTATTTTCAGAGCTTGACAATATCACTAGCACATAGTAGGTAGATGCTGAATGTTGAATACAGGGAGGTAATAAATAGGTCAGGACATAAGAGCAGCCCTTTGGGACCTGTCTTGTGAGTGGCATCTGTCTGGGACTTTGGATTATGATTTAGAGTAGAGAAGTCCTTCATGTGTTATCTGGAGATAGACATATGGGTAAAGGTAGGGAAGGAGCAGGAGGATAGATGGATCTGGAAGGAGTTGGGTTCTGGTGGTTAATATTTGCCAAAGACGAATTTGAGAATTCACAGTATCAGCATTGAATTGTCACTCCCATTACCCTGCATTTTTTTTTAATAGCATTATTACCACCTGACCTGTATGCTTATCCTCTCCCCCTGCTCCCTCTTGAAAGCAGGGACCTTGTCCTCCCACCTCTCTTTTTAAAATATTTATCTTTAGCAGTCTGAACAGTTTCTGGCACATAATAGGTGCTCAGTTTTTTTTTTAATAAATCCAAAAATGAAATGAAATGAAAACTGACACTGAAACTTAAGTGTGCAATACATTTTAAGTTGCTTGGTATTTCAGAATTGATATAAATCAGTGATCTAAATAGTATACTTACCTTTTCAGTGTGTGAATCTTTATGGTTCTTTGCAGAAGGCAAGCTCCAGTCGCAGCTGTTTTTGCAGGAAGTCCACAGTTAATGGGTGTGATTAAATTATGCACTGGATGGATGGTGACAAGCTTGCCTCTTTACAATGATGATGATCTTCTCAAGAGAAATGAAAATGTAAGGCATTTTAGATTCCACATTTGGATCATTTTTATTTGACTCCTTAGTATAGTTCTGTAATGATGCATATGTTCCTGGTTAGCTAGGAAAATCCAGACAATTTTAGAAGAGTTAATTAGCTTTAGTTTTAAAAAAAAGCTGTATAATACATTTAATCAGGAGAGGCCAACATTAGAATATGAAGTTCTTTGTTTTATGGAAAGTATGGATATATTTCTAGGAGAAACATCTCATTTCCCATAAGGTTTCAAGGGACTGATGTGTAATATTTTATAAAGGGAAGCATTCTTTTGAGAATATCATTGTTCTCAATGAAATTATTGAAGGAAGGCTTTCAGTTAATGTCTTTATACACTTTGTATTTCCAAGCCAAAATTCTATTATTGCTTATAAAACACTGATTGATTTTTCATTATGGGCTATTATTAATAACTTAGTATAACATTAGTATGGTATCTAATTGCTTCTTCTTCAGAGAATATATTATTTTGCATGTTTGGTATGGATTTAAATAGTAACTTCATATCTGAAGGTAATGACCAACTGAACCTGAGTTCTAAATATTCTGTTTTTCAGTTGGAGAGAATTTCATATAGTTTTTAAGTGTACTCTAAGCTAAGGAGGAAGTATAGCAATATAGAAGTTAGACTCTAAGCTTTGTGACCTTGAGCAAGTTTCTGAATCTGGAAGTAATAATAATTCTTACCTCCTAGTTGTGAGAATTAAATAAGATAATGCACTATGCCTGAAACAGTAAAATTTAAGTGTTAGCTAGTATTAATATGTACTATTAAATTATAATTGTATGTGCGCACACACATTCACATATAACCACAGAAAGTAGAGAGGAGTTCAAAAGCAGGAGCAGTCAGTTCTGCCTACAAAAATCCAAGTCTTCATAAAGGGCATTTGCTTGATCTGGGCTTTGAAGGATGACTAGAAGCTTGTTTGGAAAAAGAATACAGTGATTCCAGGTTAAAAAAGTCACATGAGCCTTGAAATTTGTTTGGCCATGAAACTGGAAAATAAATAAGGCCAAATTCTGGAGGACCTGGAAGGTCATGCTTAAGAATTTAGACTTACCCTAGAGGCATTTGGGAGTCATCAGAGACCTTTCATAAGCCCAGGAGTGGAACCTTAGATCTGTTTTAGAGTTAATTAAGGTCAGGGAACAGTTGAAGCAGGGGAGAGGTCAGAGACGGGGGAGATCTACCTTTAGATCTACCTTTCAGTGATTTACCTGAGAGACAACAGCTGCCTCTGATTAGTATTTGCTGCAGTTGAAAAGGTAGTGTTGCTTAGAAGATATACTACTGCATATTCCTAAACTTTACTTTTTGTGGATTTAAACCAACAGACTCTGACATGGCTTTGTTTTCTTTGTTGTCTTTTGATTGATCTTTGTCCTAATATAGAATTTCAGAATCACTTATAATTAGGTCAGAGTTCTAATTAGGTTCTAATTAAATTTAAACATTTTAGAGTTTTTAGTTTTATGTGACTTGGCTGTGAGAATAGAAACCATTTTTTTTTTCAAATCTTGGTCTTTCTATATGGTGTCTAGTACATAGCAAGTACTGAATAAATTTGTTGTTAAAATAAAATTCAAATTGAACTCCATAAGTGAGACCATACCATTTGAATTAGACACTGTCTATAATTCATAACATGGGACTGATCTTTATAATCAGTGATTATAGGCCAGTGATTCTCAAACCTGGGAAGATGGTGCTCCCAGGGGACATTTAGCAATGTCTGGAGACATTTTTGGTTGTCACAGCTAGGGGAGGGGTTCTACAGACACCTAGTGGGTAGAGACCAGGGATACTCTTAAACATCCTCCAATGTACAGAGCAGCCTCCATTCTGTCCTGACAAAGAATTATCTGGCCCGAAATGTCAATAGCGTTGAGGTTGAGAAACCTCACTCTAGTCTAACGGTAATGTTATTGCCATTGCATAGAGGTGTTTTTTATAGGCCCCCGTAGTATGTTACAGTTTCCCCAAACTTAAAAATAAGTAAAAAACATATAAAAAACTATAAATAAGTATAAGCTGGATAAGATAGAACCATTCACATGAACTTATTTAACAAAGTGAAATGAGTGAGAAACTTCCTCTTGATTTATTAACATTCTGTGTTCCACAGAATGAGTATCTCTAGCATCTCAATGGACATTGGACCTAAAGTTGCTAGATAGACAGCAGCCGTAACATGTAGTAAGCAGCTGCTGAATATTCTGCAGATAGACTGGAATCTTGTCCAATCTAGGTTGCAAATCTCAGTATTTACACAACAAACAGTATATGATACTTTTGGCCTAACTTTTGTGGTTATCCAAGGTTAACATTTCAGAAAACCTGAAAAACGTATTAGAAGATCCAAAGCTTATTATCTAATAAGGTCAGCAAAATTGTAATGAAAAACACCACGTAATCAAGACATGAGTTTTAAGCATGCATCCCTGTTCTTTCAGTATTTGTGACAAGGGTCAAATTATTTTAACCTCACTGACTTTATCTCATATATAAAATGAGTATAAAATACTATGATACATGGTAATAAAAAAAAGTAATGGAACGATCACAACTCAATAATAAAAAGACAACCCAATTAAAAAAATGGACAAAGGCCATTTGCAACAACATGGACGAACCTTGAGGGCATTACGCTAAGTGAAGTAAGTCAGATAGAAAAAGACAAATATTCTGTGATATCACATATATATGGAATCTAAAAAGGCTGAACTCATAGAAACAGAAGAGTTGTGGTTGCCAGGGGTTGGGAGGGTTGGAGAAATGAGATGTTGGTCAAAGAGTACAAACTTCTAGTTATAAGATGAATAAACTCTAGGGATCTAATGTACAGCATGGTGATTATAGTTAATAACACCGTATTGTACGTTCGGAAGTTGCTGAGAGTAGATCTTAGATGTTTTCCCCCAAAAAAGAAATGGCGGTTATGTAACATGATGCAGGTGTTAGCTAAAGCTATGGTGCTAATGATTTTGCAACATATGAGCATATCAAATAAACATGTTGTACAGCTTAAACTTACACAATGTTATATGTCAATTATATCTCAGTAAAACTGGGGAAAAATGGGCAAAGGACTTGAATGGACATTTCTCAAAAGAAGGTACACAAGTGGCCAATAGCAGATGAATATAAGCATCCTGAGGGAAGGAATCAAGTCTTAGTGAATATCTTTATTTTCCACAGATAGTACTAAGAACGTAGTAGAGGCTTAATGTATAATTTTGATAAACAGAAGTTTTAAATGTTGTTTAAAGTTGTTGTTTTAATTATATTCTTTCAGATCTATCAAATCTATTCAAAGCGATCTGCTGAGGATATTTATAAAATACTGACATCCTACAAGGCTAACTACCTAATTGTAGAAGATGCTATCTGCAATGAGGTGGGAACCGTGAGAGGCTGTAGGGTTAAAGATTTATTAGACATTGCAAATGGCCACGTAAGTAACCATTTGGAAAATTAAATTTTTTTGAGAAAAATGACTTTATTTAAACTTATAAAAGTATCTTCAAACTTTATTTTTGGAAGTTAACTAAGAACATAATTAAAAGTTATATAACAGTGGGGGGGAGCTTATAAAAGTAGTTTGAACTATTTTTTCAATGTACAAAAGAAAAGTTGGGCAATTTTGCAAAAAAAAGTTTACCAATATCTCGATTCCTTATTTGTTGCCTGTACTTGTGCATGTTCAACATTTATAAACAAAAGATAGTTTGTTTTGAATGATGATTTTATTTTAACATATTATAAAGAGTAGCCGTTTGTTTTGTTATATTCTTATGTTGAGAAATTTCTTGTAATTTGATACATATCGAGAAAAATTGCTTACTAAATTGACACAGTCCTGTATATTGGGTCCCTATTATCCACAAAAATTAGTGTATTCAGAGCTACTTTAGTTGTTAGGATTTAACTGTATCTTAAGTTTTCATTGATTTTAGCTATTTTACCAAGCTTTCTTACTTCTCAGCCTACAGTGTATACTGTATACCTGGCAACTAAGACTGACAGGGGAGTTTGCATATCTGGTAATTAGTGTTTGTATATCTGATAATTAGGCACTGGAAAGGGTGCCTTTGCTCCTGGGAAAGTTGGGGGTGAAGGGTCTTAGGCATAGTTCAGTAGGTCATTCTTGTTTGGAGTGCATATTCTATTCAGGTTGCAGCCAAGACCTTTTCTGTCCCTTCCTAATTAATTAGCTCTTTGTTGTAATCATCCCAGACCAGTTTGGAGGTGAGAAATTAGTTTGTTGGGTACTTTTGGGGGGGCCACCCTCTGCAGCATGTGGGATCTTAGTTCCCCAACTAGGGATTGAACCCACGCCCCCTGCAGTGGAAGCACAGAGTCTTAAACATTGGACCTCCAGGGAAGTCCCGAGAAATCAGTTTTTATGATTTCCACCTTTCCCTCTCTTCATGACCCCTTAATCTTATAATATAAACTTATTCTGTTTTCTGCTGTATGTATTTTGAATTTTCTCTGTTGGCACTTGATATCTGTGGTCTTTGGCTTAATTGGTGACAAAATGGAATTTTATTAAACATCAGGTGTTCAGTAATTACTACTGTATTGCTGTCTGCTGTCTAGAGCCTTATCCTCTGCTCTTGGCTACCCTCTTGCTCCATTTTGAAGATCAGGTTACTTCTTCTTTCGTGTAATGCCAGGCATGGACTTAAAGCGAATCCATCCTTTTATTCTTTGCATTTTTTTTGTTTGTTTGTTTGTTTGTTTTAACCGGTATATGGGCCTCTCACTGTTGTGGCCTCTCCTGTTGCGGAGCACAGGCTCTGGACCTGCAGGCTCAGCGGCCATGGCTCATGGGCCCAGCCGCTCCGCGGCATCTTCCCAGACCGGGGCACGAACCCGTGTCCCCTGCATCGGCAGGCGGACTCTCAACCACTGCGCCACCAGGGAAGCCCCATCCTTTTATTCTTAAAGTTGACTCTCTGACATCTTTCCTAGGCATTAGAATAATATTTAGTATTTTATTGTAGAAAACTCTTCAAGCTAGCTAAGCTCTCTTAGTGAACCTCATTAAGGTGAAAATGTAAAGGATTGTACTGGATAAGTCACAGAAACTTGCTTACTAATGTGAGTCCTGCACAAGGAGAAGAGTATGAATATACGTTAAGAGTATATGTCCATTTCTCAGCCTTGGCAGGCTCCATGATAAGGTTCTTCAGAGGAATCATAGTAGACTATGGAGACATGGCCTTCTAAATTTTAGGATTAAATCTTTTAAAAGTTGGAAAACACTTTATACTGATTTCTCAATCTCAATGGGAAGCTCAAGAATTTAGTGGACATGGTAACTCTTATGAAGAGGCTTTTATTTGCTGAACAATATGAGATGTTTGCTAACTAGTGTGAGATAGTCCATGTTTAGCAATAATATATTTCTTCATATAAATATCATCACTTGTACATTGATTGCATTTCTCCTGTAAGCTTAATAAGCTTTTTAATATTTTGTTTCATATCGTTTGATAGGTGGTTTGTGAAGAAGGTGACAAGATAACCTACTCAAAACATGGAAGATTTTGTCATGAGGTCAAAATTAACTATTCTCCTTATGTGAATTACTTCACTAGAGTGTACTGGAACAGATCCTACTTTGTGTATAAAATCAACACTGTGATATCCTTTCAGTCTTGAAAAATAGCAGAGCCTTCATTTCAAAGACTTATACCACCTGAAGTAAAATGCAATTTTCTTCTACCTACGTGGTGTCTTTTGGAAATCAGAGTGTGGACATTTGAAATGTTGCTGCTGCTTTTCCCCTCCTGCTGTTAACTGGATCTAGAATTCTGTGGGGGAAAGAAGATCAAACATTACTGTCCTTTGGTAAAATGTCAAATCTGCCACTCTGCGTCATTCCAGCCAGGTGTCTTCCTTACTGCTACATGGTCTTTAAAGATTTTACCTTCTAAACGATTGTAAAATTTTCCTCATAAATCTTCATTCCATCATAACATTAGTCTTGAATTTGAATATTTTCAAGGTCAGAGTATATATCTCAAATATAAGATTTAATATATAATTAATGTGATATAATTATAGAAGGAAAGAATTATTCTTTCCCTCAAGGAAGTTTCTGAAGGTATTTCATGGTGTATAATAGAACTGAAATATTACAATAAAAAACTAATTTAAATGTTTACTGAAAATTTGTGGCATTTAAATTAAAACGGAAATTATATAAAGGAAAGTGATTTTTAAGGATATACATAAAGATATATCCAGATTTTCCATGATACCGCTCTCCTCATCTGCTGCTTATGTAAATGAGCACTTTCTTAGTAATATACAGTGTATGATATTGCATTTCATCACTTTATGACTATTAAGTGGTTAGTTTTTTCACTTATGCCCATAAATTTGATACCAATTTAATCATGATAAAACAGTAACTCTTGTTACCTATGGTTTTTTTTTTTTGGTTGGTTGGTTGGTTTTTTTTGCGGTACGCGGGCCTCTCACTGTTGTGGCCTCTCCCATTGTGGAGCACAGGCTCCGGACGTTCAGGCTCAGCGGCCATGGCTCACGGGCCCCGCCGCTCCGTGGCGTGTGGGATCTTCCCGGACTGGGGCATGAACCCGTGTACCCTGCATCGGCAGGCAGACTCTCAACCACTGCGCCACCAGGGAAGCCCACCTATGTATTTTTTAAAACAGACATTTAAAAGAATGTTCAAAATTTAAAAATAAAAGTATGTTGTTTAGGTTTTTAAAAAATATGGATATGGAGTATATAATCTATTCACATGTTTTCTATTGAAGTATTAAGTAAAAAATTAAATCTTTATCAGAATGAGAATATGAGCAACTAAAGTGAGCAACAATTTCTGGAGATATGTGCAGATGCTGTTTAACATACCTCTGCATAGAGGTGTATTTATGATAAAACACAAGTGCTGTTATTTATGAAACGATGATACAGTCTTAAACATTAAGAACAAAATGACAATTATAATAAAATTCAGAGCACAGTTCCACAATCTGTTATGTTCCTTTAAGTTAAATGTTTTCATATTTTTAATTATTAATTAAAAGAAATTCTAAATGATTAATTTGGCCTTATAAAGAGATTCAGGATGGATGTATCATTTTAATAAGATGGGATACATATTCAGTTTTACCTTATACACCTGTTAAGTGAACAGATTTAAAATTTTTTCACTTGTTAGAGTGCTGTAAAAATTGCAATTTCATTACTCTGAATTACTACGTTAGAAAGGAACATCTTTCCATTTTCTTTATTTTCTGTAATATATATTTTAAAAGTACAAAAGCACATGCATTCTTAGATTAGCTCTAAGATGTTTTGTTCTTTTGGAGCTTAAGTATTGTTTGATGGCAGTGTCATATGTCTGGTGCGTTAGTTTTATTGGTTCTTATTTCACGTTTTTATATAACTTTTAACAATTATATTAAGATAGCTACAGGCAGGTTATTTCAGGTTCTCTGTACATCTTAATAGTGAGTCACTAGTATTTAGCTTCAAGCCTTACGAAAATATTACCATAGTTACCTAAGTACACAGTGAATAGTCACATGGTAGTACTTACAATTAGAGGGAGCATGTAAAACAATGTAATTTAAAAGTCAGCTTGCATATTTTTTTTTTTTTTTTTTGCGGTACGCGGGCCTCTCACTGTTGTGGTCTCTCCGGTTGCGGAGCACAGGCTCCAGATGCGCAGGCTCAGCGGCCATGACTCACGGGCCCAACCGCTCCGCGGCATGTGGGATCCTCCCGGACCGGGGCACGAACCCGTGTCCCCTGCATCGGCAGGCGGACTCGCAACCACTGCGCCACCAGGGAAGCCCAGCTCGCATATTTTGAAAGGGAAATAGAACAACCTACTTTCTATGTAGCATGAGATATTTAATTGAATTTTTATTGATTTACTTTATGATCACATATGCTGAATTAGTTTTGATTGTTGTATGTTTTTTGTTTTTGACGTATTAGTAAGTTGCTTTTGCTTCTGTCAACTTATTTCTTAAATAAAATAGATTTGGATCCGTTTTTAATTGAATTTTTTAAATAATGAAGTTTTCACTCAGCATCAGTTGAAAAGAAAAATGTGAACTTTATTATAGAAATAATAATACTGAGTATGAAAGATAAGTTTATTTGCTTCTATTTTAGCTGTAGTTAAAACAATAGTGCTAGAAAACTTTCAGGAGCATTTAATTAATTTCCTTATTTGTAGACTAACAAATGATTAAGAATTCTGCAAGTAATTCCATTTGGGTAACTTACCGTTGTTAGGTATGACAATAAAGATCTACTGTGAAAGGGGCAAAGTTTATGGGTTTGGGGTAGAAGGAATTTCTCAAAGAAATACAAAACATAAATACTTTGCCCTTGATGTTGCAAAACTATTGAAATAAGTGCCTTAATAAGGAGGTTAAAATAAGAAGGTTAAAAGTAAATAAAAGTTTACTTTTTATTTTCAAAAAAAAATTATCCATTTCTTACTTTTTCATAAGAAAAGTTTGGTAACTTTTTCCTCATCATTAAGCACAGAGAAAGAATCCTCACTATGCTATTTTCACTATTAACTTTAATTCATTGGTAAGCAAATCTTTGTTAAGGGTAGTGATGGGATTTCTAGCCTGCTAAATTAATTTATTTAGCTTCTCAAATGCCAAACAATAGAATAAGTAAAACTTGATAAGGTGTATGATATTGACTGCTGGTTTACATTTTCTCTAACTTTGGCATCTGTGTCTCGGTGCTTTTTGTTAGACTGGTAGGGTTTTACAGCCTATGGAGTATGCATTGCACTTCTAAATTTTTTTCTTCATTACTTTCTGAGTATATACACAGCATGTTTTTTCAGGACATTAACCCAAATTGCTAAAAGCCTAATGTTAATGACACTTCCGTACAGTCTAGATTGATTCAAGGAGAAGTAGAAATGGAGGTCAAAGTGGGTTACAAGTTGGGGCTGAAAAATATGCTTTAAAAAAATAGGCTGTTAATTTCTTGAAAGGAACAGTGAATAGCCATCTTATTAAACTTTGTTGTTTTGGGGAAATCAATTGGTTTTTGGCCCTTTCTATTTTTGAACTGTTAAAACATTTTGTTGCCTTTTGTGGGTAAAAGTAGTGTCTCTCTTTATAAAATTGTTGGGGTTTCTAAAAGTTGTATGTAAATCAATTTCTTGGTAAATTTATTTTAAATGCATGAATATTTAAAGGGCATATATTATGAACTATTCTGTGTATTCATGAACCTATTGTAAAGCAAATAACTACTTCCTGATTTACATCTCAATATATTATCTCATTTGTCCAGTTTTTAAAATATACATTCTCTATTGTTGCTATTTGCTAATAGTTTTAGATCCCAATATGTATTAAAATTACACCTCTGAAAAGTTGCAAGTAAAATTGAACAATTTCTTATTGAAATAATAGCTCATTATTTAGTTTTGGAATGTGTAAAATTAATACTTTAAATAAAGTTAGTTGTGAAAATTGCAAAGGAATGTATTTGATTCAGCCATTTTCCATCCATTAAGGTTTCTAAGCATTATATTTGTTTTCCGTAATAAAAAGAAGGGGGAGCATTTTAGAACCATATTTGCTGAATTTAACATAAAAGCATCTCTGAATCATTTCTATTTAGAAGTCTCTTAGAATTTGCAACATTCTAATTTTGGTATGTATAATCTTATGCGCAGTTTTTTTTTTTTTTTTTTTTTTTTTTTGGCTGCACTGGGTCTTTGTGGCTGTGCGCGGGCATTTCTCTAGTTGCGGCGAGCGGGGGCTACTCTTCGTTGCGGTGCGCGGGCTTCTCATCGAAGTGGCTTCTCCTGCTGCAGAGCACAGGCTCTAGGTGCGTGGGCTTCAGTAGTGGCACGCGGGCTCAGTAGTTGTGACTCACGGGCTCTAGAGCGCAGGCTCAGTAGTTGTGGTGCACAGGCTTAGTTGCTCTGCGGCATGTGGGATCTTCCTGGACCAGGGATCAAACCCGTGTCCCCTGCTTTAGCAGGCGAACTCTTAACCACTGCGCCACCAGGGAAGCCCCTTATGTGCAGTTTTATAAGAGATACACTGAACACCTGACCACTGTATTTAGTGGAATAATGGCATCAAAAAAATATGCATTCCATACTTATAGTGTGAGATATCTCATAAATAACCCTTTCATATTTTAAATTAATAGCTTTGTACAGCTATTTAACAAAGATGAATACAACTGATTTTATGTATGTTGACTTTTGAATCACATCTACAGCAATGCGTATATATATATATATATATATATATATTTTTTTTTTTTTTTTTTTTTTTTGCGGTACGGGGACCTCTCACTGTTGTGGCCTCTCCCGTTGCGGAGCACAGGCTCCGGACGCGCAGGCTCAGCGGCCATGGCTCATGGGCCCAGCCGCTCCGCGGCATGTGGGATCTTCCCGGACCGGGGCACGAATCCGTGTTCCCTGCATCGGCAGGCGGACTCTCAACCACTGCGCCATCAGGGAAAGCCCTCCAGAGATTTTTAAGTGGTTGTTTTTTTATAAAATCATTGTCACCAGTTAGGTTTTTTCATGGGGGCTCCTCACGCTGCCATTCCAACTGTGGGAGTGTATATGTAAACTTTAAGGCTATTAAGGACTGGAGAAAAATGTAGCAGGTCATTTACAGTAGCTACTAATCAACTTTCTCTCTTGATAGTATCATTGTTAAAGAAATAGAATTAATAGAACTATTGCTTAGCTGAGAACTTGGGGCTAGAGCTATTGAATGCGGGAATGGCTATTTTTCAGTCTGATAAATGTCCTGTATAAATGAAAAAATAGGCTCAAGTAATTGATGCAAATATTCAGTTATAATACTATTTAGTGGATTTCATAACCACAGTGACAAAGTACAATGAAATGAGGATAATGTTTACCCTGTAGGGTAAGTGGTGAGAAATAAAAATCAGATTTTAAGTAAAGCATTTTAAGTTCTTGCTACATAGCTAGTGTTTTGTAAATGTAATTTATTATTATTTACTATTATTTTCTCACATTAAGTTTTTGTCCAGTTCCTAATACATAGCAATGTAAGCACTTTCACAGCTCCTATACAGTATTGTCTTTTAAAAAGCATTAAGTGTTGCATTAGAAATTAATTCTTCAAGAGTTAGCCCTAAGGGGGAGAAAAAAACAGCCCTCAGGATGAGCTTATTAAATAAAATATAAGTATATTGGACCAAGTAACTAGCAATATATATTTACATGATTCTAAGGACTTATAATTTTTATAAGCAAAAAAAGTGATATATATAATATTTTAAAAATTTGAGATCCTTTTTTACCCCTACTCAGTGAGCATTAATATAAACAAATCTCAGCCATTCTATTATTACCTTATATGATTGGATTTGAATTTTGAGTCATCTTTAATGGTGAAATGCAAAGAATTTTCATGGTCATACTTTATTTATAGGACCAGCTCTGAAATTAATCCTGCTTTAGTCACATGAAACATGTATATATGACCAGAGTTAGGGTCTGGTTTCTTTTCATCACTACCTGCTTCCCTGGAGCAGAGAACCAGCTGGAAACTCCTGTTTTATAGTTGCTAACTTAATCCAGATGGAAGCAGAGAAACAAAGTGATGTCATGTCATTTTGTTCCAATCACAACTGGGGAATCCTCTAGTTAAACGCTTCCAGTTGCAAAGAGCAGAAGTTAATGTACCTTAAAAGTTAAGGAGGGGTCTTCCCCGGTGGTGCAGTGGTTGAGAGTCCGCCTGCCGATGCAGGGGACACAGGTTCGTGCCCTGGTCCGGGAAGATCCCACATGCCGTGGAGCGTCTGGGCCCGTGAGCCATGGCAGCTGAGCCTGCGCGTCTGGAGCCTGTGCTCCGCAACGGGAGAGGCCACAACAGTGAGAGGCCTGGGTACCGGGAAAAAAAAAAAAAAGGAGGGAGGAGTTTCATTGTGGAAATAAATATCAGGAGCCAAGACCTCTTAAGTAACCAGCGTCTCTCATTTGCTGCATGGTCCCTCACCAGACATCTGCATCTCACTGCATCTCCTCTGTTCTCTTAACAGTTAGTGAACCAGTGTCTCTCATTTGCTGCATGGTCCCTCACCAGACATCTGCATCTCACTGCATCTCCTCTGTTCTCTTAACAGTTAGTGAACCAGTGTCTCTCATTTGCTGCATGGTCCCTCACCAGACATCTGCATCTCACTGCCTCTCCTCTGTTCTCTTAACAGTTAGTTACCTATGCTTACTCATTTCCTGCTTTTTTATTCCTTTGGCTTGGCCCGTTCCTAAATCTGGGTCATGGCATCATTTCAGCTTCAACTCCAATTTTTTAATTGCCTTGATCTATTAGATTCATTTCAAGTTTCTGAGAGAGGGAATCTGGCCTAGCTTGAATTTTTGGACTAGGCCACTGGCCATATTTAGTAACAATAAACACTTATTGAGATTTACTTTGTACTAGTCACTATACTATATGCTTTGACATAATTCTTTCATTTAATTCTTTAACAACTCTATAGAATAATTAGTATTATTATGTCCATTTTACAGATAATGTTCATACAGCAAGTAAATGTTGTAACTGGGATTTAAAGCTAGATTTGCTCTCTTGGCTGGCTTCTGGCATTTATCTCAGATTTATGGGAATGGGAGATCTAGGAGATGGGGACCTCTTTGGCAGAAAGAACTGAGCAGCAACCTTCGCCGAAGAGGCTGACACAGGCTGGGACCTGGGACCCTTTGCTGCACTGCTGCAGTGCCTGTACCTGGACAAACGTCTCCTCCAGCTACAAAATATTGATACAAAGAAACTATAAGGGACTAAAAATAACTATGTGCATGCACAGTTGGGATGACTTATGAGCAAAAAATACAAAAAGACAAAAAAAAAAACCCAAACTGCCACTTATGAAGACCCGGAGCAAAAGCAGGGTACTACTGCACATGCCCCCTGCACACACCACCACCAAAGGGGTGGGCAAAACACTTGAGTCATCGCTCTGGCCCGACCCCTGGACACACCTCTACCATCACCCCATATAAGGAAGCAGCTCGCCGCCCTCAGGGAGTGAGCAAGGGAACCTTACTTATTGCTTCTCCTTGGTGCAGCAGGGTCCCCAATAAAGCGTTGTCTGAATTTCTTGACTGGCCTCTGATCAATTTCTATTGACTGGGGAAGGCCAAGAGCCTTGTTCAATATCAGTCCCAGATTATTCTCAGGTGCGTAAGCTTTATTCAAGGAAACAGAAGCCAAGAGACCATGTGATAGAGGCTAACGTGAGATCTCAGTGTAGCAGTTCTAGCTAGAGCCGTCTGAGTGCAGCTGCACAGTGCACAAAGGGCCCTCTGCCTGGAATCTAGGCAACTGCAGCAAGGATGGGCACCCCAGGAAGCGCCCCTGGTGGGTGGTCTGTGTTGAGACCAAGTCTCTCGGGTTGGTTAACGCTGCGAGGCATCCTGAAATCGACGAGTATTTAGAGAATACTGCTTGGCACTAATTAATGGAAACCGAGTTGACAAAGTGAAGGGAAGCCTAACCCTCCCGCAGCAAACAACTGCAAAGGCTCGGTGGCCAATTGCCCAGGAAGCGAATGGAGAGGGGGCGGGGCCCGCCGCCAATCGAGGGGAGCGGATTGGTTGCTGAGGATCAGGGAGCGGAGTCACGTCCTAGTGTCTGGGAGCTCCGGCATCCCTGTCGCAGAGCGCCGCTTTCCTGCCTGCATCCCGGAGCGTCTGGGTCTCAGGTTTCCGGGTCTGCCGTTGCTTCTTCCTTTCCTCCTGGGCTTCAGAGAGCCCCGCGCTCCCCCAGACGGCTTCACAGGGTCGCGGGCCCCGCCCCTCCTTGTCGCCTCCGCGGGACCCCCGGAGGGCGTCACATCTCGTGCCGGTGGCCTCGGGAGCACAGCCTAGCGACCCAGGTCCGCGCTTGTCCGGGGCGCGGCCGGTTTGAACTGCTCGGAGGCGGCCAGCTGCTGCCCGGCTGCGACTCGCGCGAGCCTCGGCGGGGGCGTGCCCAGGTGCGCGTCGAGGTGCAGCTGACCAGTAGACACTGTAATCCCGCCGGCGGGCGGAGCAGCGGGTGCGCCGCTCCCCGCGTGGATACCGGCGGGCGCCGGGCGGCGAGGCGCCGTCCCAGCTCCGCGGTCCCCGGGTCCATTACCCAGGCTACGCCTGCATCGCCGCCGCCGGGGGAATGGAGGTGGCCGATTGCCGCGCGACGTCGGGGCACCGGGGAAGCGGAGACGGAGAGCCTGGGACCTCGGGGTCCGCGGCCAGTCGGGGGCCCGAGAGTTCTGGAGTCCTGTGGGTGATGCTCGCGCCCTTTCTTGGGTCCTCCCAGAGGCACTAATGTTCGCAAGCGTTGGTTTTGATTTTATGGGGCGGATGCCAGTAGCCAGCAGTTTGGGGCGCAGCTGCAAACACAGATGGAGTGAAGCGCCGCCGGAGCGGTGGGGGACTCTGGCTCTTGGGTGCGCTCACTTATTGCTACCCTCTCCCGGACGCTACTGGTAGAGTTGACCTTCTCTGAGACTAATTCCACTACAGCTACTTAGAATGCAGGTTGGGGGCGGGGTGGTCGGGAAGTGGTGAGGCTTTGATTCCTTTATTGTTCTGAAGTTTTCTTCGAAGTGTGGTCATGGGAAAGATTTGGCGCCTACTTGGGAGCTGGGAACGACCTGGTGAAGAGTTCAAGGCACCTTGATGGGAAGAAGGAGCAGACCTAGTCAAAGCAAAGTGCAGCAGTCGAGTGTGGATGGAGGGCGCCCCTGCTCCAGGAAGGCCTGGGGCCTCAGCCTGGGCCGCGCTCTCCCTGAGGCCCAGGCAGTGGGTGTCTCTGGTGATACGGTGTCCTTTTAACTTCCAGAGGCAGGGAGGAAACCTTTCACATGGGAGACTCAGTTCCTGCTCTCAGGAGGACAGGGAGGAGGGTCAGTGTCCCTCTTGTATCAGCTATTTCTTAAGTAACTTTAATGCAAAATAATTAATATGCCACTTAGGCATATTTGGCGGCAGCCTGCCCTGAGCCCCAATACTCCTTGAGATGATCAGTTTATTATGAAAGGATATAACTGAGGAACAGCCAGATGGAAGAGATGCACAGGTCGAGGCGCAATGAAACAGTGCAGAGCTTCCGTGTCCTCTCTGAGCTCGCAGCTCTCCCTGAATCTCCACTTGGTCACCAGCCTTGAAGCTCTCAAGAAGGAATGACTTCTTTGTAAAGGTGTTGAGGCATAAACCAGATAAAGGGCTTTAATATATGTGTGTATATATATATATATATATATATATAAAATTTCCCCTGCTTATTCCGAAAGGTTTTTAAATAGTTTACATCAATATAGCAGCACAAGATAAATTGAAAATAACTGGGGGAGGAGTTCAGAATAGGGAAATAAGGACGAGTTAGGTTAGGTAAGTGGTTAGTTTGGCTTGTAGAATGGAAAAGGGAGGAGTAGTGAGGAGAGGTGAGAGAGTGTGTATGACACCAAAAGGGGTCACTTAACACACACACACGAATGAATGCAGTTTTTTTTTAATGCTGAAAATGTATAGAAGGCCTATAGTTAACAATAACCTACTAAGGTCCATTTCCTGTTTTGATATTGTACTACAGCTATATGAGATGTCACCATTGGGAGAAGCTGGGTGAAGGATATAGGGGAATCTTTGTGTTATTTTTGCAACTTCCTGTAAGTTATTTCAACATAAAAAGTTTTATTTAGAAAAACTATAGGGCTTATGGAATAAGTAGGGTTGGGACACTATCCTCAAAAACTTCATCAGTGACACTTCTTTAAAGAAAGAGATAAAACCAGTAACACAGCTTTACACATGTTAAGTGATTGCAAAATTTATAATTACTACAATAAATATGACTACCTTGAAATAAAAATTGGTATAATTTTACTTGCCTCCAGCTCTACCAGTTGGTACTGTTAGCTTAAGTATAATATACACTGTTCAGTTATCGTGTATGCCATTCAAAGATGGCTTTTTTCAGAACTCCTCTTTTCCCTACCCCCTCTGCTCTTACTGCACCCCCCTGCTTCTGTTTTCTCAGCTTCTGTTTTTCCATAAACTCTTTTGAGAACTCACATGGTGCCTATTGACTAATGCCCTTTGGACCTGAGACCGTTATTCAAGATGTGCCCTGAGCCCCTGTCTGGGTGTGTGAAGAGAATCGTGCCTACAGCTGTTACTTTACCCCCCAGGCATACAGTTAGTAAGCTGCCAGTTGGTGTAAACCAAAAAGTGAAGAGATCAGCAAGTCGCGTTTCATTGAAGCAGTTGTACTTGTTTGTATAGCTGTTGCTATTTCAACTGTTATTTTAAACTTTCTAAACTTGCCTGACTTTAACAGAATTACACTCAGCTTGTCGTTTTGGCTGTACTTGAGAGGTATCGTGGCATAGTGTGACACCGTGAGCCAAGTATCAGTTTTCAAGTGTAGCTTTCTTGATAGTTTGGTTCTTTAGGAAGCTTAATTTCAGCGCTTTCATATCAGATCTTTTTCCTACTGATAAGATAAGGAGGTGGATAGGGGATGTAACTCAGCATATTTGGGGGGAGTCACACGATTAGGAAGAAGAGAGAATAAAATATAAGTATTGTGGCAAAAGAAAGCTTAATTTCTCAGTTGCCCATTTGGGGAAGGCACAGGGTAGGGTTGTGTTTCTTTCTGGGGAGGGGACATGCTAGTCTGACTTTTTTTTTTTTTGGCCGTGCCCCGTGGCTTGTGGGATCTTAGTTCCCCACCAGGGATTGAATGCGGGCCCTCGGCAGTGAAAGCGCGGAGTCCTAACCACTGGACCGCCCCTAGTCTGACTTTCACTGTTTGTTCTTTTTCAGATTTTTAGTTTCCAAATGCTAAATATGCATGAGATTTATAGCTGCACGTCTAACCTTAATGCACGGCCCTACCTCTGCACATGGACTGTGGCCAGAAGAAATGGTTTTGTGGTTTAGGGAGCTCTGCGTCCAGTGCTGTCAGCCCCCGAATTTGAGGTCACAACCTGGATTATCCACTGTGTTGAAGGGAGGAAGTCAAATGATGTGCCCTTCGCTCTGGCCTTTGGGGTCAGATTGTGGGTTTAGGTGTTCCTTTAAAAATCTCAGGAAAGGGCTTTTTAAAATTTTGGCCAAAATGGTCAGGCTGCTTCTAAATCTGTGTGCATTTACAGTGAAAGAAAAATTGTGTTAGGTGTCGATGGTTTCTAGTTGCCATCCACACGCAGTAATAACAACAACATTAACATACACGAGATTTATCAAGTTCTGTGCAGCCTGAACTGTCTGTTTTATGGTCTTACTCTCCTTGAACCCTCGCAACAGTCCTATGAGGCGGATGGTTTTAGGAGAGGGGAAATGGTTTCCCAGGCGCACAGACGCCTTCCTCTCCAGCGCAAACACTTTTATTTCGACGTTTTCTCTTTCTCTTTAGCTTCTCTTGTAATAATATGGTTTCCAAGGAGTTTAACTTGTCAAACCTTGATTAATAAAAGAAAGAAAGAAAAAAAAAACCTTTTTTGAAGGGAGCAACAACCAATATTTTTATTAGAATATTAAAGGTGGTTGTTTAAGTGTGCAATTAGAGGTTCTCACTTCCTGGTATTCTCATGCTTCTATTTGGGTAAGTTTTAGGAAAAACTTTGTGGGGGAAAGACTGATTCTTGGGAAATTTGCTTTTCACCCCTTATTTTCCCCTTTATAGTCTCCCATTCAAGCACGTGGTGGGATGCGGGATGCATTCTTTGGTCGGGTAGGAAGGGCACTGGCAGATTCTTCCAGTCAGGGAGACCCCTGCTTGTGTCAGGTGTGGAGGAGGGCAGAGCCCCTCAGGGCCTGGCTGAGTGGAGTACTGGTGGGGACAGCATGCTTGGCATGGAAGCCACAGATCCAAGAGCTCATGTGGGCTGGAATGAGAGAAACTTTGGCATCACGTTAAGACCCAAAGCTTGACACTCCCCTAGGAAGGTGAGTGAGAGCCCCAGGAATGACCTGCGTTACATTTTCTGCCAGCCCGGCGGGATGGAGTCTGGAGTCAGCTGTAACACTGAATGAGATTCATACCAGTTATGTGGGTAGACTTTTGTATAATATGTAGATGATATCAAACTCCTTTTAGAAGTCCTACTCTACTCTCTGTGAAATAGCCAAAGCTGAACCATCCAGCCTGAAGCAAAAGGAGAGGTGTTTGTTCTTGAAAGGAAGGTTGGGTTCAATTCATTAGATTACAGGCATACCTCGAAGGTATTCAGTTCCAGACCACCACAGTAAAGTGTCACATGAGTTTTTTGGTTTCCTAGTGCAAATAAAATTATGTTTATGTGGTACTGTAGTCTATTAAGTTCATATGCAATAGCATGTCTTAAAAAATCAATATACATACCTTAATTTAAAAATACTTTAATGCTGGGCTTTCCTGGTGGCGCAGTGGTTGAGAGTCCGCCTGCTGATGCAGGGGACACAGGTTCGTGCCCCGGTCCGGGAAGATCCCACATGCCGCGGAGCGGCTGGGCCCATGAGCCGTGGCTGCTGAGCCTGCGCGTCCGGAGCCTGTGCTCTGCAACGGGAGAGGCCACAACAGTGAGAGGCCCGCATACCGCAAAAAACAAAAACAACAACAAAAAAAAACTTTAATGCTAAAAAATGTTAACCATCATCTGAGCCTTCAGAGGGTTGTAATCTTTTTGCAGGTGGAGGCTCTTGCCTGGATGTTGACGGCAGCTGACTGGTCAGGATGGTGGTTGCTGAAGGCTGGGTTGGCTGTGGCGATTTCTTAAAATAAGACAGTAATGAAGTGTGCTGCATCGATTGACTGTTCCTTTCACGAATGATTTCTCTGTAACGTGCGATGCTGTTTGATACTATTTTACCAACGGCAGAACTGCTTTCAAAATTGGAGTCAGTCCTTTCAAACCCTGGTGCTGCTTTATCGACTAAGTTTATGTAATATCCTGAATCCTTTGTTATTTCAGCTATCTTCATAGCGTCTTCACCAAGAGTAGATTCCATCTCAAGAAACCACTTTCTTTGCTCATCCATAAGAAACAACTCCTCATCCGTGAAAGTTTTATCATGAGATTGCAGCAATTCAGTTGCATCTTCAGACTCCACTTCTTCTTTTAAAAAGTATTTATTTTATTTATTTATTTTATTTCTTGGCTGTGTCAGGTCTTAGCTGCGGCACGCGGGCTCTTCGTAGCGGTGTGCGGGCTTCTCTCTAGTTGTGGTGCGTGGGCTCTAGAGCGTGTGGGCTCTGTAGTTGTGGCATGAGGTCTTTCTAGTTGTGGCTCATGTGCTCAGTAGTTATGGCTCATGTGCTCAGTAGTTATGGCACGCAGGCTTAGTTGCCCCGAGTCATGTGGGATCTTAGTTCCCTGACCAGGGATGGAACCGGTGTCCCCTGCATTGCAAGACAGATTCTTAACCACTGGACCACCAGGGAAGTCCCCCCCCAGACTCCACTTCTAATACTAGTTCTGCTGCTGTTTCCACCACATCTGCAGTTAGGTCTTCAACCCCTCAAAGTCATCCATGAGGGTTGGAATCAACTTCTTCCAAACTCCTGTTAATGTTGATATTTTGACCTCTTCCCATGAATCATGAATGTTCTTAATGACATCTAGAATGGTGAATCCTTTCCAAAAGATTTTCAATTTACTTTTCCCATATCAATCAGAGGAATCACAGTCTATGGCAGCTGTAGCCTTACAACATGTGTTTCTTAAATAATAAGACTGGAAATTAAAAATGACTCCTTGATCAGATGATCCTTGATGGGCTACAGAATGGATGTTGTGTTTGCAGGCATGAAAACAACTTGAATCTCACTGTACATCTCCATCAGACCTCTTGGGTGACCAGGTGCATTAATGAGCAGTAATATTTGGAAGAGAATCTTTTTTCCTAAGCTGTAATTCTCAACAGTGGGCTTAAAATATTCAGTAAATCTTGTTGTAAACAGATGTGCTGTCATCCAGGCTTTGTTATTCCATTTAGCACAGGCAGAATAGATATAGCATAATTATTAAGGGCCCCAGGACTTCTCAGTGGTAAGTGAGCATTGGCTTGAACTTCAAGCCACCAGCTGTATTTTCCCCTAATAAGAGAGTCAGCCTGCCGTTTGAAGTTTTAAGCGAGGCGTTGACTTCTCCTGTCGAGCTATGCGAGTCCTAGATGGCATCTTCTTCCAATAGACGGCTCTTTCATCTGCATTGAGAATCTGTTGTTTAGCGTAGCCACCTTCATGAATTATCTCGGTTAGATCTTCTGGGTAACTTGCTGCAGCTTCTACACCAGCACTTGCCGCTTCACCTTGTACTTGATGTTTTGGAGCTGGCATCTTTCCTTGAACCTCGAGAACCAACCAGCTTCAGACTTTTGTTCTGCAGCTTCTTCACGTCTCTCGGCCTTCATAGAATTGAAGAGAGTTAGGGCCTTGCTCTGAATTAGGTTTTGGCTTAAGGAAATGTTGTGGCTGGTTTGATCTTTTATTCACACCAGTAAAACTTTCTCCATGTCAGCAATAAGGCTGTTTACTTTCTTATCATTTGAGTGTTCACTGAAGCATCACTTTTAATTTCCTTCAAGAACTTTTCCTTTACATTCACAAGTAGGCTAACTGGTGCAAGAAGCCTAGTTTTTTGTTTTTTATTCACTGTCTTATTATGGCCACGCTTTGTGGTACCCCAAAACAACAACAGTAGTAACACCAAAGGTAACTGATCCCCAATAACAAATATAATAATGGAAAAGTTTGAAATGTTGTGAGAATTACCAAAATTGAGAGACATGAAGTGAGCAAATGCTGTGGAAAATGTCATCAGGGAAATGCAAATGAAAATAACAACAAGATACCACTACACACCTATCAGGGTGACCAAAATGTGGAACACAGACAGCACAAAATGTTGGTGAGGATGTGGAGCAATAGGAACTCTCATTCATCAGTGGTGAGAATGCAAAATAGGACGGCCACTTTGGAAGACAGCTTGGTAGTTTCTTATAAAACAAAATCTACTTTTACCATGCAACCCAGCAATTGTGACCCTTGGCATTTACCCAAGGGATTGAAAACTTATATCTACACAAAACCCTGCACATGGATGTTTACAGCAGCTTGATTCATAATTGCCAAAACTTGGAAGCAACCAAGCTGTCCTTCAGTAAATGAGTGGATAAATAAACTGTGGTGCACCCACATGATGGAATATTATTCAGTGTTATAAAGAAATGAGCTGTCAAGCTATAAAGAGACATAGAGGAATCTTTAGTGCATATTACTGAGTGCAACAGGCCCATTTGAAAAGGCTACATACTGTATGACTCCAACTATATGACATCCTGGAAAAAGTAAAACTATGGAGACAGTAAAAAGACCAGTGGTTGCCAGTTGAGGGGAAGGATGAATGGGCAGAGCACAGAGGATTTGGGGGCAGTGAAACTCCTCTATATTATGCTGTAATGATGGATACATGTCATTATATGTTTGTCCAAACACCTAGCACGTACAACACAAAGATTGAATCCTAATGTAGACTATGGACGTTAGGTCATAATGATGTGTCACAGCAGGTTCATCAGTTGTAACAATGTACCACTCTGGTGGGGGATGCTAATAATACGGGAGGCTACGTATTTTGGGGCAGGGAGTATTCGAGAAATCGTTACCTTCTTCTCCGTTTTGCTGCAACCCTAAAACCTGTTCTAAATTTTTTTTTCTCTAAAAGAATACTCATGGCTCCATTCCACAGGCTGGGATTTTGACTAAGTTGGTCTGAGTATTAGGATTGGTTAAATCTCCCTAGGTGATTCTAATGTGCATCAAAGTTTGAGACCCATGGCTATAATGCATGCATCAGAATCACCTGGTGAGTTTGTGATCGCACAGCTCTTTGGGCTCCATGCCCAGACTTCCTGATTCGGTAGGTCTGTGGTGGGGTCTGAAAATTTGCATTTCTAGCAAGTAATCTGGTGATGCTAATGATGCTGGTCCAGAAAGAATCCTTTAATCTTTTTTGTTTGTTTGTTTTTTGCGGTACACGGGCCTCTCACTGCTGTGGCCTCTCCCGTTGCGGAGCACAGGCTCCGGACGCGCAGGCTCAGCGGCCATGGCTCACGGACCCAGCCACAACGCGGCACGTGGGATCTTCCCGGACTGGGGCATGAACCCGTGTCCCCTGCATCGGCAGGCGGACTCCCAACCACTGCGCCACCAGGGAAGCCCCAGGAAGAATACTTTGAGAACCACTGTATGAGAGTGAGGTCAGTTAACATTTTCTTTCCTACCCACTTGCTTCTCCCTCCCATACCAACCCCTGACAACTAGTAGATGACTCTTTAGTTTAGTTATATCTACCCAGGCAGAGTACATTCAGTTTAGGAAAGCTATGTCATGAATAGGGTTCTGTTACAAAGCAGGGAGAAAAATTAGAGAAAGATACTGAGAAATTTTTTTTCTCATTTATTTCTCATCACTTGAGTGGAAGTGATGGGTAACACTGGGACAAGCGGGAGGGTGCGGCTAAAGGAGATCTCTGTTCCTTTAGGTAGATCAGTCTGGGAGCCAACTCCATCACCCACTGCTTTACTAAACATTTCTCTTAAATTGCATTCTTCAAGGAACAGAGACTGATTTCTGCCCTACTTAACACATTCCATAATTTCAACATTCCATGGCTGTAAGAGTGGGAGATACTGCAGTGGCGCTCCCCAACTCTGTGTGACACGGCTGTGATTCCATGACGCTCCATTTCAGTATTCTGTGAAACATTTCAGTGGTGCTGAGAGAAACTCATTTCTTTACATCTAAAATCACTTTTTTGCTAGAGAATAAAGTTGTGGAGTTAAGGTGTGTTTTATTAGTTTGCTCATTTGTTTCTCATCAGGTCTTCAAAATACTAGGGGGTCAAAACTCAAAGACCAGTGTTATGTTTTAGGCCAACAGGAAGTGTAAAGCCAGTTTTCTGGTTGGATACAATAAGGCTGAGAAACATTCTTTGTGTAGTTTTAATTTAACACAAATTTATTTCATTGAGTTTTCATTTTCTTCTCCTGGAAAACTAGAAATCAAATGAACATGACGGCATTTATTATCAATGTTTATGTAATGAATTACCCCAAAATGAGTGACTTACAAAAATTAATATTATCTCATAGTTTCTGTGGATTGGGAATTCCTTTTTTTTTTTTTTGGTACGCGGGCCTCTCCCTGTTGTGGCCTCTCCCGTTGCGGAACACAGGCTCCAGACGCGCAGGCCCAGCGACCATGGCCCACGGGCCCAGCCGCTCCGCGGCATGTGGGATCTTCCCGGACCGGGGCACGAACCCATGTCCCCTGCATCGGCAGGCGGACTCTCAACCACTGCGCCACCAGGGAAGCCCTAGATTGGGAATTTGATAGTGGCTTGGCTGGGTGTTTCTGGCTCAGGGTGTCTCATGAAGTTTTGATCAGGATGTTGGCAGGGACTATAGTCATCTAAGGCATGATTGGGGCTGGAGAATCTTCTTCCTAAATGGCTCACACACATGGCTATTGGCAAGAGGCCTCAGTTCCTCACCATGTGAGACTTTTCCAAAGACTTCTTGAGTGTCCTCCACTAGTACGTGCCCAGCTCTGAATCTGGGGGTGAAGTCTGAGTCCCTGGTTCTCCAGAGGAGAGTTGGGTGCAATGGTGTAAGAAGTTCAGTGTATTCTGGACATGAAAAACAGCAAATGCTTATGCCAGTCTTTATCTTTGTGCGGCAGGCTGCTTATTTAGCATAGCAGATAACATGTAGTAGACATCCAGGAAAACTTTCTTGAACTAAATATAAGTCCTGCTTTTAGGGAGACAAAATTTGGCGATGACAAGTAAACATACATTTTAAGTGCAGTGTGGTAAATGTTCTGATGGGGGCCATGGAAGCACAGGATGGGGCACAGACAGGCCAGTGGTGGGGAGAGGACCAGAAGAGGCCGTGTCTGAGCAGAGTCTCTAAGTCAGCCTTGCATTAGGCTACATGAGCTCCAGCAGAGAGACTGCGAAGAGAAGAGTATGTGGCACCATTGGGAAGCTGTAGATCAGTCTGTGCGACTGAATCAAGGTGTAAGGAGTTGAGACCATGGCAAGACCAGAGATCAAAGAGATGGACGAGGTCTGGCAGGCCTTGCATGCCCTGCTGGGGACTTTGGGTTTTATCCTTAGGGAGATTCAAAACGATCTGATTAATGTCAGAGAAAGATCCCATGGCAACAGAATGCTGGCTGGATTTAAGGAGAGCAGGGGATGTGTGTAGATGAAGGCAGGGGGACCAGTGAGCTGGTCACTGGAGCAGTTAGGTCACATATGATAAGGGCTTTAACTGAGAAAAAGATAGCAGCAAAGAGGATGGAGACAAGGGACGAGAGTAGAGGAAGAGTAGAGAAGAAACTCTTCCCAGTTTGATGTGGCAGATACTGCTAATTGTCTCCCAACACCCATTCTCCCCTTCTTCCTTTAGAGTAGGATACTACTATACCTCCAAGTACTTTAGCAGGGTACATGGTTACCCAGAACCATGACTACATTTCCCAGCCTCCCTTGCAGCTAGGCACAGCAGCCATGTGACTAAGTGCTGGCCAATGGGATGTGAGCAGAAGTGGTGTGTGCAACTTCTTAGTGTGTCCTTAAATGAAGTGGAGTGTCCTCTGCTATGTCCAATCCCCCACCCCTTTCTGCCAGCTAGAATGTGAACAGGATGGTTGGAGGTGGAGCAGCCATCCCGCACCATGAGGTGAATACCTTACTTTGAGGATAGCAGAGCTACAAAGACAAAAGGAGCCTGGGCTTCTGACATATTACCTCTGGGTCTCTTTCCTACAAGAGCTAAATGAACTTTGTCTTTTTATTTTTTAAAAAACCTCTTATTTTTATTTTTAATTTTTGGCCATGCCTCGTGGCTTGTGGGATCCTAGTTCCCCAGCCAGAGATCGAACCAGGGTGCCAGGAGTGAAAGTGCTGAGCCCTAACCACTAGACCACCAGGGAATTCCCTGAACTTCTGTCTTCATTGATTCTTGTTGTTTTGGATTTTCTGTCACTCACAGCTGAACTTACTCCTAATGAATAAACTTGGGAAGGACTCATGTCATTTATCCATTCTGACTTCCTGTCTTTAGACAAAACTTCAAACCATTCTAAATAGAGACAAACTTGCTGTTTTAAAATATTTGAGAGGGTTTTCTTATGAAACCTCTTTTGCTTTTCATTGTTGATTTTTAACAAGTGTTTGATGTAAAATGCTTAATATAGTGCCCAGCACATGGTCAGTATAGCTAATGTGAAAGAAATCACTATCTGGAAGAGATATCTGCACCCCTACATTCATTGCAGCCTTATTCACAAAAGCCAAGACATGTAAACCACCTAAGTGTCCATCATGTAGTACATATATATATATATATATATATATATATATATATACACACAATAGAATACTATTCAACCATAAAAAGAAGGAAATCCTGCCATTTTTGACAACATGGGTCAACCTTGAGGGCATGAGGCTGAATGAAATAAGACAGGCAGAGAAAGACAAATACTGCATGATCTCACTTATATGTGGAATCTAAAAAAGTCACTCATAGAAACAGTAGAATTGTGGTTGCCAGGGGTAGGGGGTGAAAGACATGAGGAAACATTGGTCAAAGGTTACAAACTTTCAGTCAGAAGATGAATGAGTTCTGAGGATCTAATGTACAGCATGGTGACTGCAGCTAACAATGCTGAATTACATACGTCCCTGAAATTTGCGAAGAGAGGAAGTCTTAAAACCCCACACACAGGAAAGGTAACTATGTGAGTTAATGGATGTGTTAACTAACTTTACTGTGGTAATCATTTCACAAATACGTGTATCAAATCATCATATACACTTTAAATTTATACAATTTTATTTGTCCATTATATCTCAAAGCTGGAGGAAAAAAATCAGCATGATGTAACTGAGAAGAGCCCACAGAAAATAAACATATATGTATTTTGCATTCCTGAGACTCTTCTATTGCACTGTCTCTAAATATTAGTTAAATGTTTTTGTCTTTAAAAAAACTCTGTGAAAACTGCTGAAGAATAGGAAAGTTAAAATTAACCGCTATGATTCCACAACTAAACTCATCCTTGTTAAGTCTGTGGAGGTAGTTTAACACGGGATCTGACTTCCTCTTGAGGGGGAAAGTATGATTTAAGGTGACTGGCTCCTCAAGGGCCGTTGTCATAACTCGCCGGCTGCTGCTTTCCTGGAACCTGGATTGTGTGGTCGGCGTCCAGGCCACTGACAAGAATGGCTGCAGAGGCCTAATTGCATCCATCTGCATCTTGGTGGGTTCCAGGCCTCCCCAGTTTATGAATGTGATTCACAGTGTTCTTATTCCAGAAAATACACCAGCAAAGGAGCCGTAAGTGTAGCAGTCAAGATCCCAGCAGGAAACAGATGAGCAGCACACTCAAACAGTTAATTGAAGAGAGGTATGGGTGGCCATAAGGGGCCCACAAAGGATGGAAAATTACCCAGGGCTGCCACTGTCAGCCCTGAAGAGGCAAAGGAGGCAGGGGTGTTATTAGAATCAGGGGAGAACTGTAGCCTTGAAGAGGGGCCACCGGATAGGAGCCACTGCCCAAAGTGAGGTACCACAGCGAGGGAGGGCAGTGGGGGTGGGCCGGAAGTGCATACCTGACCTCTTCCCCCTCCTTCTGTCCTCTCCTGCCAGTGCCTCCCATTGGGTGAATCCAACTGGAAGCCAAAGACAAGGGGACCCAGGCCTATAGGCCACAGAGATCAGCCCCTTTGCACTTAGTTTGTTGTCTTAGCGATGGACAAGGGGCACCCCGCACAGATGGGTACCACCTCCACCCAGTTCTGTGAGGCCAGTGTGGATGACGAAGTGCCACATTTTCTCAGGCAGTGTGAGTTCCCGACAGTGTGCTGTTGCTAGGCAACCTGCTAACTTCCCTAAGAAAATCCACTCGGTTCCTATGAGGAGTCAATGAAATTTACAGCACCCCTTTGGAAAGGGATGTTGGCCTGGGAAATGCCATCAATGAGCTCAGTATTGTTGATTATCTCTCAGACCCTGGTTGTCAGTGCCCGTTGAACACAAGGGGTCCTCAAGGTGGTATCGTGGTGGTGGTCATGGGATGGGGGATTCCTGTGAGCACAGGCAGCTCTGGAGTCACCGAGGGGTTGGGCAGAGTCAGCGAGAGGCAGGTAAGTTGTGTTTATCTATGATGCCCCATTTCAGTCTTTTTTCTGCAACCCGATTCAAATTTTCTGCCCTTGTCATGTTCTCTCTCCCATTTTTAGACATGTTTGCATTGTGCATAATTCTATTATCTAATATTTATTTAATGTCCTGTAGCCACTGAGCACTGGTGATTTTATTTTTCAGTTTTGTTTTTGTTTTTTTGCTGCGAATGAAATGCTAATCCACTTCTGCCATGTGTTACCAGGAGAGCCCTGACAGCTCTTGTAAATGATTCCCTGACCAGCTCGTGATGGTTATTGTTGAGTTTGGTGGGTTGAATGACTTGACGTTCTCTTAATCCTAACCCAGGTCACTGAGAATACTGTTGGAATAATTGCACTTGCAACGAAGTGCAATGTAATCTTTTATCTTCTATATATATTTAAATGATAGTTTTATTTATTCTAGGGAATACTTGACAGTGTATAGTTCAACAAATTGTGCCAATGAACTGCTCCAAGATTCTATGTGTCTCCTTCGTAAATAGTTGAAAATTAGGAGACTTTTATATTGTATGCTTTATACAAGGTTCACTTTATGGGAGAAGCAGGAAAATATTGATGAGAAGCAAGAACAGGTAGATTATTTCACATTTTCTTGTTAGGCTAGAATGCCCTGGTTGAAGTCTGAAGTCTGTGGCTTAGCAACGCGCTGGCCTTTGGGAGGCCCTGGTTGATTACCTGCATCACCTAATGGCGGAGCTGCCTCTGTCTTCTAGTTCTCTCTGTAATTAGATAGTATAGACTGAAAACAATCCATGTTCAGTGTAAAAAAAATTAGGAAAATTGAGAAACCCATGAAGAAAAGGTGCAAAAATTTAAGTGGATTGAGGATTTTGGAGAAGAAATCCACGTTCTGTGGGTTTGGACAATTGTATAATGACATGTATCCATCATTATAGTATCATACAGAGTAGTTTCACTGCCCGAAAAATCCTCTGTGCTCTGCCTATTCATCCACCTCCCTTCCTTACCCCAAAGACATGGCAACCACTGATTTTTTTACTGTCTCCATAATTTTGCCTTTTCCAGGATGTCATATAGTTGGAATCATTCAGTATGTAGTCTTTTCAGATGGGCTTGTTGCACTTAGTAATATGCACTTAAGGTTCCTCCATGTCTTTTCATGGCTTGACAGCTCATTTCTTTATAACACTGAATAATATTCCATCATGTGGGTGCACCACAGTTTATTTATCCACTCACTTACTGAAGGACAGCTTGGTTGCTTCCAAGTTTTGGCAATTATGAATCAAGCTGCTGTAAACATCCATGTGCAGGTTTTTGTAAGTTTTCAGCTCCTTGGGTAAATGCCAAGGAGCACAACTGCTGGATTGCCTGGTAAAAGTTGATTTTGTTTTGTAAGAAACTAGCAACCTGTCTTTCAAAGTGGCTGTCCTATTTTGCATTCCCACCAGCGATGAATGAGAGCTCTTATTGCTCCACATCCTCCCAAAATCTGGTGTTGTCTGTGTTTCAGATTTTGGCCTTTCTGATAGGTATGTAGTGGTATGTCACTGTTTTCATTTGCATTTCCCCGATGACATGTGATATGGAGCATATATTTGCCACCTGTATATCTTCTTCGTGAAGTATCTGTTAATGTCTTTGGCCCATTTCGTAAGAACAACGAGGTTGTTTTCTTACTGCTGAGTTTTAAGAGTTCTTTGTATATTTGGGGGTTTTCTATTAATATATTCTCAAGCTCAGAGATTCCTTCCTTAGCCACGTCCAGTCCACTAATAAGCACTCAAAGACACCCTTCATTTCTATTACAGCGCTTTTGATCTCTAGCATTCTTTTTGGTTCTTTCGTAGGATTTTCACCACTCAGCTTACATTTTCCATCTGTTGTTGCTTGCTGTCTACTTTATTCATTAGAGCCCTTAGCATATTCATCATAGTTGTTTTAAATTCCTGGTCAGATAATTCCAACATCCCTGCTATGTCTGGTTCCGATGCTTGCTATGTCTCTTCAAACTATGCTGCTTGCCTTTTAGTGTCTCTTGTAATTTTTTCTTGATAAGTAGGCATAATCTACTGGGTAAAAGGAAGTGCTGTACTTATGCGTTTAGCATATGTGGGGGAAGGTGTGGGGGAAGGGGAAGCAGTCTCTAGTCCTATGATTAGGTCTTGGTCTTTTAGTGAGTCTGTGCCTCTGGAATGTGAACTTCACAAGTGCTTCTCACTTTCCCCCACTTAGGTGGGAAAGGATGGCTGGAGTGGTCTGGGGTTGGGTATTTCCCTTCTCCCAGGACACGTAGGCTCTGATAAAGCCCCAGCTGTTAAGCTGTGGTTAACTAGTTTTTCCTGAGGGCAAAGTTCTTTGTACAATTCTGGATAACAGTCCTTTATCAGATATATCTTTTGCAAATATTTCCTCCCAGTTTGTGGCTTGTCTTCTCATTCTCTTGACATTGCCTTACACAGAGCTGAAGTTTTTAATTTTAGTAGTCTAGCTTATCAACTATTTCTTTCATGGATTATGCCCTTTGGTATTTTACATAAAAAGTCATCACCATACCCAAAGTCATGTAGAGATTCTTTGTGTTATCGTCTAGACATTTTATAATTTTTCATTTTAGGCCTATGATCCATTTTGGGCTAATTTTTGTGAAGAATGTAAAGCTTGTGTCTAGATTCTTTTTCTTTTTTTTTTTTTTTTTTTTGCATATGGATGTCCAATTGTTCCAGCATCATTTGTTGAAGAGACTGTCTTTGTTCCACTGAACTGTATTTGCTCCTTTGTAGAAGACCAGTTGACTCTATTTATGTGGGTCTCTATTCTGTCCCATTGATCTATTTGTCTATTATTTCATCAACACCAAACCGTCTTGATTACTGTAGCTTTATAGCCTTAAGGAATTTTCAGGCAGACTGATAGGCAGAAGAAACAACAACCACACCATGGAACTGCTCTAGAACAATCCCTACCGCCTCTGCTTGGACCTTAGGTCACATGCAGAGCTCTGGATGGGATTCTGGGAAATGTTGATTTTTAGCTTTCCTTACAGAAAAGAAGCCACTAGAGGGTCATTGGGATGAGTGATGCTGAGCCAGTTTATCATATATGCCACAAGGATGATGCAATTTTTAAAAAGAATTGTGCATACAGATGAGTAGGAAAAGGACTGGGAAGGGTATATGGGCTTTCCTTGCTTTGCATGGTTCCAGTATACACTGATGTCATTTTCCTTGGTTTAGTTAAAAAACCCCAGTCCCTCAACAATACAGTTCAAATTTCAGTTACCATGTTCTATTAACTGTGAGGAATCAAATAAAGTATAAACTTCGCTGCCAGGCCTTCAATCTGAGTCACTATGGAAATAACAGATACATGATGAGTCATGATCGATGACCCATTAGGTCACTTCTTTCAAAGTCTGTGATTGGTAACTGCACATCTGTTAGTCAGTTCACACACAGACAGCAAAGCTTGTTGATTCCTTGACTCCCAGAGAGAACTCCAAGTGACATTTTACAGAAATGGATCATTGAAAGAGGGAGTTGACCAACCAAAATAAAACTACAGGGAAGAAAGAAAGAACAAGTGATAATGTTTGAATGAAACTGGAACCAAATGTAAATAGAGTTGTGGAATAAATACCTGACCATGGGTATATCAGTGTTGTCACTGTTCAGAGACTAGATATGCGACCAGAGGAATTTCGTGAATGTATTGCTATAAATGAAGAAAGATGAAGATGTCCCAGAGGAAGTCATGTCAGCAAAAAAAAAACTTAACATTAAAGGACCTCTCAGAGATGTTTCGTGACATTGAAAGCACGAAAGATAAAATTTTGGAAGCTGAACCAAATTTAGAAAAAAGTATGGGAATTTGCCAAGGTGTGGAAAAGATGCTCACTCCAGCTCATGAGTTATATTATGAGAAGAAGGCAAGCTCTGTTGACACTACTTCTAATAAATTTTTTATGAGGCAATAAAATATTTTAATTTCCAATATTTCTAACGTTTAAATTGTACTACATAAACATTAGTTTTTCTATTTTTTCAATTCCCTGTTCATTTATAACCATCAGAGAGCTTTTAATGTTCTGACAAAACTTTTTAAAGGTTATGAAACAATAGCAATGTTTTCCATTGATTATTGAGATCATTTTTGCATCATTTCAGCTTGCATGGTCATTTTTATGGTTCAGCCCTACTGTGCAAAGCAAGGACTGCCTATATATCAAAATGTTGATAACGGTATGGTGATAGGATTATTGGCAATTTTTAATTTCTTCCTTTTGCTTATCTGTATTTTCTAGTTCTAATTCCATAAACATGTATTGATCTTGTAATTTAAAAAGTGGCAAAAAATTATAAAAATTTTAGAAGAATAAAAACGACACAGTTTTGTGCAGATATAACTATTTGAAAGTGTCCATTACGTCTTTTTTTGGCGGGGGTTGGGGGAAGCTCTGAGGAACTAACACAGATCTCTTGTGGTTAAATATTATCAGTAATGATGAAAACATTTCATGATTGATTAAATCTCATTCTCTAAGAAAAGTAGAATCAGCAACCTAATATTTTAATTGGAAAATCAATGAGAACTGATTATGCAGTTTAGTTACTACCTAAAGTGTTCTAACAGCAGCAGCAGTAATTATTGGATTCACCATAATTTAATTAGACCAACAGTGTTAATACTTTAGAATAGATTTAGGTATAAAGAGTAATACATTTTGTAACTGTTTTAGGTTTTGACTGCTTTTTAAAGTATTTGAATCAGAATCAGCCAGGCTAAATTTGTTCATTGTAGTTCCATTGTTTGAGAGATTAAATTTTAATTAATATTTAAATATTTAAGAAACATTGGTTCTCAAAAATGTGTTTATTGGATTTAACTATGTGAGCAATAAACGAAGTCCAAATAGTAGTGAATGCCCCTCTCCAAGCACAAGAAATCCTTGGGTGGTATAGAATCTTATCCACAAATACGTGGAAAGGATTAGTACTCTGAGTAACCCATGAACGAGAGGATACTTAATGAGCAGCCCTTATGTGATATACATTGGAGAATAAGGCCACCTGAAATCCTTTTAAGAACAAAGTGGAGGAAAGAATGAATGGACATTGGAAAGTGTATGCATCTGTAATCAAACAAGATGATTACGTTTTTATAAAATTGTAAAATTCCAGCCAGAATAATTTTTCCAAAAATCACAAAGGCCCCAAGGAATCTACCCTTAACAAATAGTAAGTTAGCTTGTTTCATTGTTAAGATTGAATGATTCCTGTCCTCACAACAAAACTCATGATGGTATTCGAACATTTTTCTGTACTTTGGTTTAAAATATTTCTCTCAGAAGATGCTGGTCCCAATACCTTAGTAGCTACTGTCCATGCTACGGATCTTGACAGCAGCGACATGTTACATAAAATTGCAGCAGGAAACAAAAAGGGGGACTTGACCTGGAGAGTCAGAAAAGTAGAGATAAGGGCTTAAGAATGAGGGCAGGACACAGTCATATCCATCATTTTATTTGAGCCTGATGACAATGCTATAAGGGTCATTGTTATCCTCATTTTAGAAGAGACAAAACGGGTTCAGAGGGATTGATTTCCCCAAGTTCCCACAGCTGTGCCCGAACTGAATCCAGAAGTGAATTTCTGGCTTCTGTCTGACGTTCTCTACTCTATACCATTCCATGTGGAAATCGCAGGATTTAGCGTGAGTCTAGACAAATGTTTCTCAATTTCTTCTTTTTTCTTATGGCCTCCCAGGGAGCCTTTTCAGGTATCCTTTTTGCAGTGGTTTCCCCCATGAAAATTTAATACCACAGACATACTGTATATATCTGTTTATGTACCTGAATGTATGTAGTGCTTTATCCATAAAAAGAGAATTTTTCACTCCTCCAAGAACGAGTTTTCTCCTCTTTGGGCCTAATATCACTCCCTTAGAGAAGGCATGGTCTCGAGAGCCAGTCTTTTTCACCTTGTGGATTTTGGGGGAGAAGGTGATCACTGCTGGTATATTGGTAAGACTCAAGCGCCCACCGGGCAATCCCACTGGATCATACTGCACACCCTAGGTAACACAGTTTAAAATCCCGTAATTTCTTTTGAGAGACAGATTATGAGACACACATCAGCCTTGGCCATGGACACCTTCACTGACCAACAAGGAAAGACATCTTTCTCTATCTATGGTAGAATTACAAATTCTACTGTGAATTTTTCTTGGTCCAAAGTTAAGCACTCTAGTTCTTTGTTCTAGGACATTTCTATGGGAATTTCATTGTTGGAGTTGCTAACACCAGCTCGTTGCGTTCATTGTATCAGCATTTAGAAGCTGAAATCATGTTGTGGCAATGAGTAAGAAAGCAGACTCTTCTTAAGAGCGAGTGCTTAGAGGCAACGCCATTCTATTGGTCGAGACACCTTGTCCAGGGGTGCGCTGTGAAATGCAGCATCGTACAACGATTGCCTCGTGACAATGGATCCTTAAGATACCGCAGGGACAAATCATTCACGTGATGCAGTGTCCCAAACTGGGAACTGGCAACGACGAGGTATACTGAGATTTTAGGGATTACAAAGAACAGACACCATCATGGTCATGGAAAGAAACAAATCTCAAGGAATCTGAGGACAGGAAACTCAGGGGAAACACAATACTGCTTAAAGTCTCTTTAATTCTATCTGCAGCAACTGGCCTGAAATGGATACTAAAAAAATCTTTAGGCATTTAGTTACTCCCTCTCTCCTTGGAGCTAAACCTGGTTTCGTATCTCTGCTTCTCCTTGTATGTCTGCTCCATTCTCATCCCTTTGTAGACCCGCCTGCTCTGCTTACGAATGACTGCTTCTAGCTCCTAGGCCTCGTGATTGTCCAGGTCCAGAGCCTGCCACAGGCAGCGTTAGTCTCTGGGCCCCTTAGTTCATCCGTCGAAGGCATGTGGCAGAGGTCACAGACTGCTGACCAGCCAGGGGGCTGCCTGCCTTTGGGTAAGTGACTGTCCCTGGCTCTCCCAGGAGCTCAGGGGAGGCAGCACCACCTGAACTGTCAGAATAGAGCAGGGCAGGGTATCAGAAATGACCTGCTTCTATTATCAGCACAGCTGAGGTCACCAAAAGCGCAAGTGCTTTGCAGCTAGTTAGAGCCGAGAGCTGAGTTCCCCACACGTTTGCAAAAGGCATGTGGCTCTTGGTGACAGTCAGGGCTGCTGGGTCAGAGTCATTCCAGCATCTAGGTTTCTCGTTGCCTGTGACAGTCTCGCGGCTCTTCATCTCAAGTCCTGTGTTGTTCTCTCACAATGTAGTCTGGATACGTGACAGGCAGCTGAACGGAAGACCTTTACCTCTGGACAGTACAAGTGTGGGGTGTGCGGTGGCCATGGGCGGATCAGGCATTGTGCCGGGTGCCGCTCCTTAGGCTGTCACACCAAGCCCTGGCAGTCCTGCTTGCTGCGTGGACTTGTGGGGAAAGCGTGAGTGCACGTGTGCAGAGCATCCTCCTTTCCTGTCTCGCTGCTGACCTTGCCTCCAGACCAAGGGGGTGCGGCTCCCAGAGAAATACGTGAAGGAATGGGGTCAGTTCTGATTTGGCTTAAATGACAAACTGAATTACTTTTCGTTCATAAAGGTCCTCCCAGGGTTCTGTTGTTTGTTGTGTACAGTGAACTTCAGGCTTATGAAACGTGGCTGAGAATTCCTTTCATGTATGTTCTAGAACAGTGCTTCTCGAACCACCAGTGGTGAAGAACGAGTTTTGTTTTGTGTTTTAGTTTCAATCTGTTACGGACTGACGTGTGGTTTTCCAGTTCACACTGCGTGTTGAGCTGCCACGCAGGTCCCCAGCCTCCAAACTCTGCTGAATGCGCTCGAAGGCCAGGATGATGTCCACCTACTGTGAACATTTCCAAACTCATACTTTCAATCCCAGTACTTAGCTCGACGCGGACCAGTAACCAGCAGTTTGCAGGCTGACACCAGTCTGTGGACCACGCTTTCAACATCGCTGTTCTCTGACTTTGTGTGTATGGGTTCTGAAATCAGGTGATCTGAAGCAGTCACATCGTTGGCCACCATATTCTCATCTGTGCTAATTCTGAGCTTGTCTGGATAACACTTTGGAAATTTAGCTTATGCCATGAGATTGAATGAAGTCAAGAGCTTGCTAAGAGCTGAGTATCTGCCTTGGTCACTTATGATTCTTCCACAGCATGAGGAAATTGAGAGTAAATATGGCCTGTGGTACCCAGGGTGATATGTTAATGTAACAAGATTCTTCTAGCTACTGAGAATGTCAGTAAAGTTCTGGGGTCCAATTCTGAAAGCACACCTTGAATTTTTGTCCTGTCTATCTGTATGCAGAGAAATGTTTATGTTTTCAAGCCTTTAGTGTAGAGGTATATAGTACTTGGAAGTAAAACAGAAAGAGAGATTAAAATGAAAGTTCCCATGACTTCTTGTCTCCAGATGCCCTGCTGATAGACCGGATGTGACAGACTAGCAGCTAGTCAGGGGGGCTGTGCCTTTTCCTGTGAAACCTGGAAATGCAGAAGTGGAGGCACCTGTCTGGCCCAGACCCTGACTAAGGTTGTCTAACACTGTAGACAGGGTTATACAGGAAGGGGGGGTGAGGCTGCCAGGTCGGAGCAGAAAGATCTCGAGGACGCAGCTTTTTTTTTTTTTTTTTTTTTTTTTTTTGCAGTGCGCGGGCCTCTCACTGTTGTGGCCTCCCCCGCTGCAGAGCACAGGCTCCGCACGCGCAGGCCCAGCGGCCATGGCTCACGGGCCCAGCCACTCCGCGGCATGTGGGATCTTCCCAGACCGGGACACGAACCCGTGCCCCCTGCATCGGCAGGCGGACTCCCAACCACCGCGCCACCAGGGAAGCCCGAGGACGCAGCTTTGACTCCATGGTGGCGATCAGCATGTGCCTGTTCCTTGTATTAGGTAAAGAAGATCTACGTTCAGTTACCCATTCAGCTGGGAATTATTTATGGGTAATACAAAGACAGATGTTTGCAATGTGAATGCTGCCTTGTAAGAGCTTTAAATACGTTGCTTGGTTGTAAAGCCTAGAACATAGCAGTGAATCACAAGTTTTAGGAGCAGTTTAGTAATGCTATAGGTCAGAGAGAGGAGATAAAGGTTCGCAGCTCTGGTTTATAGGGACGCATTTGCCTGTATGTGAAATGTAGGTGCTACATGTTCAATAACATGTCTTATTTAGTTGGCAAATATTTATTGGGTGCCTGTTATGTACCAGGAACTGTACTAGGTAAACAATGCAACCGCTAACCTGCTCCTTCTCACTCTACGCTTGAGAGCTTAGAGTCTAGCAGGGACATTGGACTGTTAAGCAATTGCAAGGAGGTGAGGTGAATGCCAGGATGTGGATGTGCAGTGCTGTGGCAGCACGGAACAGGACTCAGAGAAGGCTGCAGAGAAAGCTAATGTAAGAGTAAGGAATTTATGTTTGATAGCTATAGGACTCACTTATTATATCTCTCCAAAGATCTATTTTTGGAAGTCTCTATGAAGATGTGATTCAGTTAGGTGCAGCAGGAAAGCTAGATTACCTCTGAGACTTTCCTGGTGGCACAGTGGTTAAGAATCTGCCTGCCAATGCAGGGGGCACGGGTTCGAGCCCTGGTCCAGGAAGATCCCACATGCCGCAGAGCAACTAAGCCCGTGCACCACAACTACTGAGCCTGCGCTCTAGAGCCAGTGAGCCACAACTATTGAGCCCGCGCGCCACAACTACTGAAGCCCGCGCACCTAGAGCCTGTGCTCCGTGACAAGAGAAGCCACCGCAATGAGAAGCCCGTGCGCTGCAAAGAAGAGTAGTCTCCGCTCTCCACAACTAGAGAAAGCCTGCATGCGGCAACGAAGACCTAACGCAGCCAAAAATAAATAAATTTATTTAAAAAAAAAAAGACTAGATTACCTCCAATCACCAGCCTCATGTTCCTTCTTCCACATATTCCTTCTTCCACACTGCGAAGTATCAGAGGTGAGCTAGGTATGAATACCACTCCCAAAAGGCCACAAGATGGCAGTGTAACTATTAGCAAAATACTTGAATAGTTTAAATTACACATTCATAATTGAATTGTATTCCATTGGCTTTTTAAAAAAAAGTCAAATAAATGAACTGCATTTAAATTTATTTATGTGATTCTCAGAGGCCCTTTATGAAAAGAATCTTTAGGGTACACAATAGTAATAATATCTCTATTCATTTTTTTTTTCATTATAACTCTATTTTCCTGTAGTAGTCAGTGGGGGAGGCCAGATTTCAGAAGGCAAGAATTTATGACTTACTGGAAGAACAAGAATGCTGGGAGGATATAAGAGAAAATATTTTAAACTCTCATGAAGTCTTCTTATAACATGAAGGCGTCATGAGGAGACTGTGACCAGCTACTGCTGTTTATTATGAGCATAAAACAGAAACTCCTACTTGAATAATCGTTGAACATATACAGAATATGGACCTTGCAAGATACTCCGTGACACATAACCAACATTGTAAAAGTGTTTGCTAGAATTCCACTTATTCTTATGATATTACTAAATCTGGTACCATCTCTTTTGTGAAGTTTTCCTTGACCTAAAGTTACACACTCCATTGCCTTTCAGGTCCTGTGTCAGCCTTCAGGCCATTAATAATTACTACAAGCTTCTCTTCCCATCTTCCTTTTCCTTCCCGTATTCCTCCTCCAAGGCGAGATGTCAGCACCCAACATCCAAGCAGTTGGGGCAAAGTGAGGAGTTGTTGTTGCACGGCGACTTGCCTAGCGTTAGGGCTTGTCCTGAAGGCAGCCAGGGTCATTGGGTTGTAGGACTTTCACTTTTAAAGCTGGGACAGTCCTGGCCAAACCAGGATGAGCTGGTCACCCTACTGGTGTCTAAAGAAGCAGGGTGGTCCGAGAAGGTGTTGTGGAGAGAGGATGATGGAGGAAGTGTAGTAAAATATTAACAATTGAGACATATGGGTGAAAGGGTTGTGAGAGTTCTTGCAACTTTTCTGCAGGTTTACAACTATTTAAAAAACAAACAAATAAACAAACAGCAAAGTATCTTCTTTTTGGGCACGCTGTGTGGCTGTGGGATCTTAGTTCCCTGACCAGGGATTGAACCCTGAGCCCCCAGCAGTGAAAGCGCCGTGCCTTAACCACTGGACTGCCAGGGAAGTGCCGCAAGGCATCTTCCTGATGAAGTAGAATGGTGAGTTTGGCTTCTGGTATTCAATAAAATGGAGACTCAAATCCCTATTTTACTACTAACTAGGTGTGTGATACTGGGTAATCACTTAATTCCTTTGAAACTCAATTTCCTCATCTATAAAATGGGCACACTTAATAGTACCTACCTACTGTAGGACTGTAATGAGGCTTAAATGAGATGGTATATGTAAAATACTTGGCACAGTGCCTTGTTCATAAATGATAAATACTATATTAGCTATTATTTTTTATTATATATTTCAGGTGTACAGAATTATTATTCATCATCTGTATATACTACAGAGTGACCACCACCACAAGTCTAGCTACCATCCATCACCATACAGTTGACCCCCTTCACCCTTTTTCTGGGGGGGGCTGCGTTGGGTCTTCGTTGCTGCATGCGGGCTTTCTCTAGTTGCTGCCAGTGAGGGCTACTCTTCATTGCGGTGCGCGGCTTCTCATTGCGGTGGCTTCTCTTGTTGCGGAGCACGGGCTTTAGGCGCTCAGGCTTCCGTAGTTGCAGCATGTGGGCTCAGTAGTTGCAGCACGCAGGCCCTAGAGCTCACGGGCTTCAGTAGTTGTGGCACGCAGGCTCAGTAGTTGTGGCTTGTGGGCTCTACAACGCAGGCTTAGTAGTTGTGGCGCATGGGCTTGGTTGCTTCACGGCATGTGGGATCTTCCCCGACCAGGGATCGAACCAGTGTCCCCTGCATTGGCAGGTGGATTCTTAACCACTGCGCCAGCAGGGAAGTCCCCCCCTTCACCCATTTTGCCCACCTCTCAGCCACCTTCCCCTTTGGTAACCACTAATCTGTTCTCAGTACTTATGTTTTTGTTTAATTTTGTTTGTTCATTTGTTTCATTTTGTCTTAGATTTCACATTTGAGTGTATGGCATTTGTCTATCTCTGTCTGACTTATTTCATTTAGCATAATATCCTGCAAGTCCATTCATGTTGTTGCAAATGGTAGGATTTCATTCTTTTTTATGGATGAGTAGTATTCCATTATATATATAATCTTATTCATCCATTCATTTATCAATGGACACTTGCAGGTTGTTTCCATGTCTTGGCTATTGTAAATAATGCTGCAATGAACATAAGGGTGCATATATCTTTTTGAGTTCGTATTTTCATGTTCTTTGGATAAATACCCAGAAGTAGAGTAGCTGGATCATATAGTAGTTCTACTCTCTTTTTTTTTTTTTGGTCCACGCTGCGTGACATGCAGGATCTTAGTTCCTCAACCAGGGATCGAACCCGTGCCCCCTGCATTGGGAGCTCAGAGGCTTAACCACTGGACCACCAGGGAAGTCCTTGGTAGTTCTATTCTTAATTTTTTGAGAAATCTCCATACTGTTTTCCGCAGTGGTTGCACCCAATTTTCAGTCTCACCACCAGTGTACAAGTGTATATGAACTATTATTTTTAATGCAGAAATGGGTTATATTTCCTTCTGCCACATTTAGGAGCAGCAAATGATTCTACATGGGTAGAATTGTCAAAGTTTAAAGGAGTAGGCTAGTTAAACAGATGTTAAGAAAGAAAATAGAAATAGCCCATGAAGATGAACTATGATTTCAGAAACCTAGAACAATGACTTAGCCCACTTTTAAAAATTATCATTAGTGCTTATGAATTGCAGTGAAGGAATTTATGCTTAAGTATAATTCCTCTGGCATGTAATTTTATTTGTGAGGAATAAGATTCTAATGTAAAACAGCTCATCTTTAGAAACAAAAAACACAGCACATATAGATACTGAAAATGTCATCAGGCAGTGGGCCATGACAGAAAGATGTCATTTTTTGGTACTGCAGAACATTGCTTCTCTTTCTGTTTTTTAACATGGTGAAGTATTTCCAAGAAAAGTTTCAATTGGAACATTTAAATCAATTTAAATACAGCATACGGCCTAATTATCATTCAGAGTTATCAGGTAGAAGGTGGTCCATTATACTGAAGCCCAAATAAGGGCTCAAATTCTGGTTTCACCAGGATTGTTTGCTGGGAGACTTTGGGAAAGTTATTTAACTTCTCTGATCCTCACTTTCTTCAGTTGTAAGATGGGGTCATAATACCTACCTTGTAGGATGTTGTAAGGATTGAATGAGAAAACTACTTTACTCAGTAAAGTAGTTTTTCAAACTTTTTAGTCTCAGGACCCCATTACACTCTTAAAAATTATTAAACACTCCTAAGAGCCTTTGTTTATGTAAGTTATAGCTATTGATATTTACCATATTAAAAATTAAAACTGAGAAAAACTTAAAAATGTAATTCATTTAAAAATAACAGGCCTATTATGTGTTAACATATAATTTTTATGCAAAAACCCTTTATTTTCATTAAAAAATGTAATGAGAAGAACAGCATTGTTTTATATTTTTCCAAATCTCTTTCATGTATGACTAATAGAAGACAATGGATTCTCATATCTGCTTCAGCATTCAAACTGTTACAATATGTTCTTTTGGTAGAAATATCAAAATTTCTTTTCATCTTCAATGAAAAACCAGCCTTATATAGCTATGTAGTTGAAAAAGGAGAATGTTATGAGCATTTTCAGACAGTTGTAGATTCTCTTCTTTGATACTATACCAAAACTCGAGAAAGTGGTGGGTTTTTTTGTTTGTTTTGTTTTGTTTTATTGGAGTATAAATGCTTTACAATGTTGTGTTAGTTTCTGCTGCACAGTGAAGTGAATCAGCCATATGAATACATATATCCCCTCCCTCTTGGACCTCCCTCCCCCCATGCCACCCAACTAGGCCATCACAGAGCACCGAGCTGAGCGCCCTGTGCTATACAGCAGGTTCCCACTAGCTATCTATTTTACACATGGCAGTATATTTATGTTGAACCTAATCTCCCAGTTCATCCCACCCTCCCCTTTCCCCCCATGTCCAAACGTCCATTCTCTACATCTGCCTTTCTATTCCTGCCCTGCAAATAGGTTCATCTGTACCATTTTTCTAGATTCCACATATATGCGTTAATATACGATATTTGTTTTTCTCTTTCTGACTTAACTTCACTCTGTATGACAGACTCTAGGTCCAGCCACATCTCTACAAATGACCCAATTTCATTTCTTTTTATGGCTGAATAATATTCCATTATATATATGTACCACATCTTTATCCATTCATCTGTCAATGGACATTTAGGTTGTTTCCATGTCCTGGCTATTGTAAATAGTGCTGCAATGAACATTATGGTACATGTGTCTTTTTGAATTATGGTTTTCTTAGGGTATATGCCCAGTAGTTGGATTGCTGGGTCATATAGTAGTTCTATTTTTAGTTTTTTAAGGAACCTCCGTACTGTTCTCCATAGTGGCTGTATTAATTTACATTCCCACCAACAGTGCAAGAGAGTTCTCTTTTCTCTGCACTCTCTCCAGCATTTATTTGTAGATTTTCTGATGATGCCCATTGTAACTGGTGTGAGGTGATACCTCATTGTAGTTTTGATTTGCATTTCTCTAATGATTAATGATGTTGAGCATCCTGTCATGTGTTTGTTGGCAATCTGTATATCTTCTTTGGAGAAATGTCTATTTAGGTCTTCTGCCCATTTTTGGATTGGGTTGTTTGTTATTTTGATATTGAGCTGCATGAGCTGCTTGTATATTTTGGAGATTAATCGTTTGTTTGTTTCTTCATTTGCACATATTTTGTCCCATTCTGAGGGTTGTCTTTTCATCTTTTTTATGGTTTCCTTTGCTGTGCAAAAGCTTTTAAGTTTAATTAGGCTCCATTCACTTATTTTTGTTTTTATTTTCATTATTCTAGGAGATGGGTCATAAAAGATCTTGCTTTGATTTATGTCAGAGTGTTTTTCCTATGTTTTCCTCTAAGAGTTTTATAGTGTCCAGTCTTACATTTAGGTCTTTAATCCATTTTGAGTTTATTTTTGTGTATGGTGTTAGGTAGTGTTCTACTTTCATTCTTTTACATGTAGCTGTCCAGTTTTCCCAGCACCATTTATTGAAGAGGCTGTCTTGTCTCCACTGTATTCTTGCCTTCTTTGTCATAGATTAGGTGACCATAGGTGTGTGGGTTTATCTCTGGGCTTTCTATCCTGTATCATTGATCTATATTTCTGTTTTTGTGCCAGTACCATAGTATCTGGATTACTGTAGCTTTGTAGTATAGTCTGGAGTCAGGGAGCCTGATTCCTCCAGCTCAGTTTTTCTTTCTCAAGATTGCTTTGGCTTTTCAGGGTCTTTTGTGTTTCCATACAAATTGTATAATTTTTTGTTCTAATTATGTGAAAAATGCCACTGGTAATTTGATAGGGGTTGCATTGAACCTGTAGATTGCTTTGGGTAGTATAGTCATTTTCACAATATTGATTCTTCCAATCCAGGAGCATGGTATATCTCTCCATCTGTTTATGTCATCTTTGATTTCTTTCATCAGTGTTTTATAGTTTTCTGAGTACAGGTCTTTTGTCTCCTTAGGTAGGTTTATTCCTAGGTATTTTATTCTTTTTTTTGTGATGGTAAATGGGACTGTTTCCTTAATTTCTCTTCCTGATATTTCATTGTTAGTGTATAGGAATTCAAGAGATTTCTGTGCATTCATTTCATATCCTGCAAACTTACCAAATTCATTGATTAGTTCTAGTAGCTTTCTGGTGGCATCTTTAGGATTTTCTGTGTATAGCATCATGTCATCTGCAAACAGTGACAGTTTTACTTCTTCTTTTCCAATTTGTGTTTCTTTTATTTCTTTTTCTTCTCTGATTGCCGTGGCTAGGACTTCCAATACTATGTTGAGTAAGAGTGGTGAGAGTGGACATCCTTGTCTTATTCCTGATCTTGAGGAAATGCCTTCAGTTTTTCACCATTAAAAAACTGTGGATTTGTCATATATGTTTGCTGTGGATTTGTCATATATGGCCTTTATTATGTTGAGGAAGCTTCCCTCTATGCCCACTTTCTGGAGAGTTTTTATCATAAATGGGTGTTGAATTTTGTCAAAAGCTTTTTGTGCATCTATTGAGATGATCATATAGCTATGTAGTTGAAAAAGGAGAATTTTATGAGCCTTTTCAGATAATTGTGGATTTTCTTCTTTGATACTATACCAAAACTCGAGAAAGTGGTGTTTATATGTGTATATATATATATATATATATATATATATATATATATATATATGAATTTATTTATTTGTTGGCTGTGTTGGGTCTTTGTTGCTGCACGCAGGTTTTCTCTAGTTGTGGTGAGTGGGGACTACTTTTTGTTGTGGTGCGCGGGCTTCTCATTGCAGTGGTTCTCTTGTTGTGGAGCATGGGCTCTAGGCATGTGGGCTTCAGTAGTTGCAGCACGCGGGCTCAGTAGTTGTGGCTCACAGGCTCTAGAGTGCAGGCTCAGTTGTTGTGGTGCACGGGCTTAGTTGTTCCACGGTATGTGGGATCTTCCCGGACCAGGGCTCGAACCCGTGTCCCCTGCACTGGCAGGTGGATTCTTAACCACTGCGCCATCAGGGAAGCCCAGTGGTGGTTTTTTAAAGGTTAGTTGCAATTTGGAATCTGCAATTGTATCAGTTGACTTTTCGAAATCTGTTCTATTAAAATCCATTGCTCTGTCTTGTAATAAGAATTGATCTTGACCCATTACAAAAATATTGGTTTTCTGAATTATATGACCACCCAAAATTTGACACATTTTATTCTAATATCAAAAAAACCCCTAATTATATCACCACCTATTTCATTAGAAAAGTCTGTAAGCATTGGAAAGCTGTCAAGTTTATAGTCCAGAATTCTAATTTTTACTTGAAAACTCAAAATTTATCATTAGCCACAAATACTGTCAGTTGTTTTACATGAAGTGACAGACTCACTTTGTCCATTTTTGAGAAGTTGTCTGCCAAATACCCAACTCTGAATAACCATAATTAGTCTGTCCTTGTTCTTTCAAGTAAACATGGTGTTTCATGAAAAAGCTGCTAGCTCGGATCATAGCTCAAATAGCTAAGTTGAGACAACCACTGTACTTTGCTATCCAGCAGAGGTGCTTTATGTGTGCTTCTCATTTCATATAGAGAATATTAAAAAGATATGATGTATTCAAGGTTCAAGAGTTAATAAAATTAATACTTATTACTGTGTCACCATGGACATAAGTGAAATTGTTGTTTTTTAAAACTGCCAGTAAGTGATGTTGGTGAAAAACAATGTCACTGCTTTGATGCATGCTGAGTTGCTACAAGTTCTTCCCACCATTGCTTTTGAATCATCAGCGCAAATGTTAACACAGTAAAAAAGGCAAATTGCATCTTAGTATTGTGAAAATAACTCTGACCTCAAAGACTCTCTGAAAGGATCTGGGAGGTCCTCTGGGGATGGCAGACTATACTTTGACAATGCCACTTCAGTCCATGTGTACATATTTGTATGTATACAAATATGTAGGGCTGGAATAGTTGTGGCGCGTGGGCTCAGTAGTTGTGGTTCGCAGGCTCAGTAGTTGTGGGACATGGGCTTAGTTGCTCCGCGGCATGTGGGATCTTCCCAGACCAGGGCTTGAACCCATGTCCCCTGTATTGACAGGCGGATTCTTAACCAGTGCACCACCAGGGAAGTCCCTACCACATCTTCCTTATCCATTCCTCTGTTGATGGACATTTAGGTTGTTTCCATGTCTTGGCTATCGTAAATAGTGCTGCTATGAACACAGGGGTGCACGCATCTTTTCAAATTATAGTTTTATCTGGGTATATGCCCAGGAGTGGAATTGCTGGATCATAGTTCAACTCTATTGTTAGCTTTTTGAGGAACATCCATACTGTTTTCCACAGTGGCTGCACCAATTTACATTCCTACCAAGAGTGTAAGAGGGTTCCCTTTTCTTTACACCCTCTCCAGCATTTATTATTTGTAGACTTTTTAATGATGGCCATTCTGACTGGTGTGAGGTGGTACCTTATTGTAGTTTTGATTTGCACTTCTCTAATAATTAGTGAAGACAAGCATCTTTTCATGTGCCTATTGGCCATCTGTATGTCTTCTTTGGAGAAATGTTTATTTAGGTCTTCTGCCCATTTCTCAATTGGGTTGTTTTTTTGTTATCGAATTGTATTAGCTATTTGGGTATTTTGGAAATTAAGCCTTTGTTGGTCTCATCATTTGCAAATATTTTCTCCCAGTCTGTAGGTTATCTTTTCATTTTGTTTATGGTTTCCTTTGCTGTGCAAAAGCTTATAAGTTTGATTAGGTCCCATTTGTTTATTTTTGCTTTTATTTCTATTGCCTTGGGAGACTGACCTAAGAAAATATTGGTATGATATCTGTCAGAGAATGTTTTGCCTATGTTCTCTTCTAGGAGTTTTATGGCGTCTTGTCTTATATTTAAGTCTTTATGCCATTTTGAGTTTACTTTTGTGTATGGTGTGAGGGTGTGTTCAAACTTCATTGATTTATATGCAGCTGGCCAACTTTTCCAACACCACTGGCTGAAGAGACTCTCTTCCTATTGAAATTTTATTAATTTGAGTCCTCATGATTTTATTACTCTAATACATGATTTCCAACCTGTGTTCTTTAGAGCCTAGGATAGAGTTTCAGGAGTGGGGGGAGTGATGCAGGGATGGTTTTTACAGTGAGAAGAGGACTGAGGCCAGGACCCCAGGAAGGACCAGAATGAAAGAGCGGGAGAGAGGCATGGCAGAATCCAGAAAGAGGATTGCACAGGAAGAGAACAAGGCAATGGTTGCCACTGAAGCACTGATTTACTTTCACGTATGGAGGAGCTACTTCCATTTATCTTTCCTAAACCTGTTCAAAGCTCTACAATTTCATTCTGGAAAAGACCATAAGCCATCAGTGTTATCCTCTCTATCGAATGTTGGAAGCAGCCTGAGTACAGTGGAAAGATCACTAAAGCTCTGGCCCCACCCCTCGATTGTTGGGAAACCTTGGACAAATGATAACTCTGAAACTTCAGTGTTTTCATTGGTTAAAACATGTGTAACAGGGTCGTTTATAGGAGAAAACTAGAATCATGTATATGAAGAAAGCACTATATGATATTTGCTAACATTTGCCCATGTTTCTAGATGTCAGGCCTTGTTTAAAAAGCTTACCTGTATTATCAAGTTCTGTCTTTAATTCTCTTATCAACCCTAAGATAGGCACTATTATAATTCCTGATTTACAAATATGAAAACTAAGGTTCAGAGAGGTTAGTTTGCACTCAATATAGATCGTGTGCACCATCTATGAATACTTCGTTAAAGTATTTTTTTTCAACTTCGTTAAAAAAAAAACACCAGATTATAGAATGAAGGTAAATGTAAAATGGGCTTAATAACTCTAGCCGGGATATCAAGAGAGTTAATTAGGCGCTAAACACTGAGAGCTAGTCCTGAGAAGCAGCAGAAAAGCTAGATCTCACGTGGGCCGTCAGCTGTCTCAGCAAGGGGGCGGGGACGCTGGCGCCCAAGACACGAGGGCACATCCGCCGAGAGGACCTAGGTAGTAGGAAATCTCAGAAATGAAGTGGGAAAATTTAAAGCACCGAAAACAAACTTTGCCTAGATTACAGTTTGAACCTGTAGCGTTCACTGCCTTTTACGAAGACAATGAGGCCTATTGATGAGGCTATTTCATTTGCTCGCTGAGAAACTCCCAGGGAACCGGGGAAACCAACCTGCGACCCAGCTTACCCGCAAGCCGTCTCCCAAGGCAACCGGGAGGAGGCGTGGTCTGAGGATAGGTCCCGCCCTCTTTCTCCAACTCAAATAACGATTGGCTTGGAGGCACGGCGGTGGCGCCGGGAGGCGGATCCAGGATCCCCAGCTCTGGCTGGGCCGCGCAGCCATTTTGGACTGTGTGGGTTTCCGGGACGTTTCGAGTGCGTCCTAGGTCTCGGGGGTTCCGCAGATCACAGGCCCAGGGCCCGCGTCCGAGTGTCAGGTTGGAGCCGGGAAACGTCCCAGGGGGTAGCGGCGGCGGGGGCAGGATGAGCGCGGAGGCGGCGGACCGGGAGGCGGCCACCTCCAGCCGGCCCTGCACCCCGCCGCAGACCTGCTGGTTCGAGTTCCTGCTGGAGGAGTCGCTGTTGGAGAAACATCTGCGCAAGCCCTGCCCGGGTAAGCGCGGCGCCTGCAGCTCGAGCGCAGCGGGACCCGGTCACCGGCGCTGCCCTCCCGTCTCTCACCATCCCGCGCCTTCTCGGCCACGAACCTGCGGCTCGGGAGGCGGGGACCGGAGCCGAGCTCTGGCTAGGCCCCCGGCTAAGTGTTAAACACACCAGTGCGGGAGCACTGCTGTGGGAGGCCAGAGAAAGGCGCAAAACAAAGGAGCTTCCGCATCCACCCCCTTTTACTGTTCGGGGTTTTAACACCTGCGAGATGGCCTTGTGAGAGTATTTGGGTTGGGGAGGCTGGCTCGAACCCTCCTCTTGACAGAACCCCGCACAGTTTGGGGAGATGGGGAGAAATCAACTATTCGGGGGCTGATCCTGACCCTAATTAGTTAACTATCTTAGGTTCCTATTTAACTGTTTTATTCCTCAACGAGGAGACTTTACCGACTCTTAATTATATATTTCAAAGTTAAGCTGTAAATCAAAATGAAGAAATCTTTGAAAGCAGGAAAAAACTACAGTTGCAAGATGGTTCTTGTATAATGATGATCATGATTAATATCCCAGTTAATGAGTACTCTCAGGGAAGGTGGAAAACGCCAGGCATTTCTGGAAAGAGGTACTGGCATGAAAAAGTAAGTTCCTTGGATGATATTTTGCTGATAAAGTTCGAATCCAGTTGTGGCTTGTTCAGTCTAATAGACTGGCTTTAGTCTCCTGGTGGAGACTGCTGTGCGAAGTTAGTGTACTTCACTTGGGCAGTTTTACCACCTATATTATATTATGTTCTTTTAATTAATTGATTTTGACTAACGTTTGTTGAGTCTTTCTGCGTGCCAGTCACTGTGCTTAATGCTTCATATCTGTTATCTCATTTAATCAGTCTTCATAGTAATCCTGTGAAGTAGGTGGCATTATCCTCTATTTTGCATGACAAACAGGTGCAGAGGTAACTTTATGCAGGCCCCACTAATTAAGCATTAAAACAGTGATTCTAAAGATGACATCTCTTTCCTTTAATTGACATTCGTTGTTTGCTGAACTGGAAATCTATAACCATTATGTTCTTCCCTGTAAAGTGCTTTCTTCTGCAGGAATCTGTTATCCTTTCTTCCTTACACCCTTCCTGATCTTTTCCTTTAATCCCCAGGCACACTTCTTATAAATCATAATCCTTAGTTATTCTACCTACACAACTGTTTGGATTTTTTTTTAACTTTCTTTTTAATTGAAGTATAGTTGATGTACAATGTTTCAGGTGTACAGCAAAGTGATTACGAGAGATATATATATATATATATATATATATTCCTTTTCAGATACTTTTCCATTATAGGTTATTATAAGATATTGAATATAGTTCCCTGTACTATACGGTAGGTCCTTGTTTATTTTATATGTATCTGTCAATCCCAAATTCCTAATTTATCCCTCCCCCCCTTTCCCATTTGGTAACCATAAATTTGTTTTCTTTGTGAGTCTATTTCTGTTTTGTATTTTTTTTTTTTTTTGTGGTATGCGGGCCTCTCACTGTTGTGGCCTCTCCCGTTGCGGAGCACAGGCTCCAGATGCGCAGGCTCAGCGGCCATGGCTCATGGGCCCAGCTGCTCCGTGGCATGTGGGATCTTCCCGGACCTGGGCACGAACCCATGTCCCCTGCATCAGCAGGCAGACTCTCAACCACTGCGCCACCAGGGAAGACCCTATTTCTGTTTTGTAAATAAGTTCATTTGTATCACTTTTAGATTCCACATAAAATGATGTCATACGACATTTGTCTTTCTCTGTCTGATGTACTTTTCTTAGTATGATAATCTCTAGGTCCATCCATGTTGCTGCAGTGGCATAATTTCATTCTTTTTTATGGCTGAGTAATATTCCAATGTATATATGTACCACATCTTTATCCATTCATCTGTCAGCGGACACTTGGGTTATTTCCATGTCTTGGCTATTGTGAATAGTGCTGCTGTGAACTTATGGGTGCATGTATCTTTTCAAATTAGAGTTTTTGTCTTTTCCAGATATATGCCCAGGAGTGGGATTGCTGGATCATATAGTAACTTTATTTTTAATTTTTTAAGGAACCTCCATACTGTTTTCCATAGCGGCTGCACCAGTTTACATTCCTGTCAATCATGTAGGAGGGTTCCCTTCTTTCCACACCCTCTCCAGCATTTATTATTTGTAGACATTTTGGTGATGGCCATTCTGACTGGTGTGCGGTGATACCTCATTGTAGTTTTGATTTGCATTTCTCTAATAGCGATATGGAGCATCTTTTCACATGCCTGTTGGCCTGTTTGGATTCCTTTGTGGTCAAAAACTAATACAGTGAATGCTTTGGATCTTCATAATTAGAACTTAAGTTCAAGAATTATTTTCTTTTAAATCCTAGATCCTGCACCAGTTCAACTTATAGTCCAGTTTTTGGAACAGGCTTCTAAACCTTCAGTTAATGAACAGAACCAAGTTCAACCTCCACCTGATAACAAGAGAAATCGTATTTTAAAGCTTCTTGCTCTTAAAGTTGCTGCACATTTGAAGTGGGACTTAGACATATTAGAGAAAAGGTATACAAGATTTAAATGAATTTATTTTTAGTACTGTTAGATATCTTGGTTTATTTCAATATGTGTTCTTATAATATTGGCCCTTAAAATGAAAATTATTTTTCTCTGCATTCTTGGTAAAATATGCAAGTAGTTTTCAAAAGGTGTAAGAAAATATTCGACTATTAGATGAATTTAAATAACCTTTTAAAGTATAAACTTGGTGTTATCAATAATGAGCCATTTTATTATTGTTCTTTTCTTTGATGTGCTAAGTAGGAAAGTCCATGCCTAAACAGTTTTAAATGTTCAGTTTACTTTTACATATCTGAAGAAAATGAATAAAAATTAATGATGCATGGTACATAATGTATGGATGATTCCTTATTGAATAATTCAATTTATTTTACTGGGCATAAATCAATCACTGTCTCCCAAACTCTTAAGCTGTCTTATTAGAATCAGTGGTTATTTGTTTACAAATAAATAATTTCAAAGGCGTAGTTATAAAATGATTTGTTTTCATCCCCTTCTCACAATTGAAAAAGAAATACCTTATAGAACATTTGGGAAAATTCAGAAAATAAGAAATAATAGAGGAGGGGAGAGAAGTATTTTTAACATTTTTGTGTGATTTATTTTTAAACAAAATTGTGAACATATCTTATATACTGTTTTGATTTGTTTTATTTCATATAGCAGGATATCATGAACATTTTCCCATTTTGTTTTTTGGAGTTTATTCCATTGTATAGATAATTTATTAACTGTTCCTCCATTGACAGTTTTCTCTAGTTTTTCACTTTTTTTTTTTTTTTTTTTTTTACCGGTACCCGGGCCTCTCACTGTTGTGGCCTCTCCCGTTGCGGAGCACAGGCTCAGCAGCCATGGCTCGTGGGCCCAGCCGCTCCGCGGCATGTGGGATCTTCCCGGACCGGGGCACGAACCTGTGTCCCCTGCATCGGCAGGCGGACTCTCAACCATTGTGCCACCAGGGAAGCCCTAGTTTTTCACTTTTATTAATGACAGAGCCTTAAATGTCTATGTCCGTAAACTTTATCTGAATTTCGAGTTACAGCCTTAGTATAGATTGTTAAATTGCTTGGTCAAGTGGTATAAACATTTTTAAAGCACACTATGCATGTTACCAGATTGCATTCCGAGAGAGTTGTATTAGTTTATACTCACACTAGTAGTATTTAAACATTGTTTTTGCACCATATCTTCTATAGCATTAAAATTAGAATTAAAAAAAAAGTTTTATGCTTTAATCTAAGGGGAAACTTATCCATTAATAGATTTGAGGCATATCAACAGGTAGCAGTGTGTACAAAAAAGCATGATGTATGTGTTACACTTGGAAAATTGAGCATTGATTGGCTATTTGATGGTAAGCAATTAAAATTTTTTTAGATGTGAAATTTATACTGTCATTATGTTAGGAGGTAATTTTTTGGAGATATATTCTGAAATACTTGTGGAAAAAATGATTTAATATTGGGAATTTGCTTCACAATAATATGGGAAGGAGGGAAGTGGGTGGAGTGGAGATGAAACAAGATTGGCCATCAGTTGATAACTGTTGAAGCTGGATGATGGGCACATTGGGCTATATTATATTATTCTGTCTACTTTTGTATATGTTTAAATTGTTTTCATAATGAAAGCTTAAAAAATCTTTTTGAATTTGATAGGTATATTTTCATATAAGTTGTTGAAACAGGTTAATAAAATGGTCTGTAGATTTACTCCTTTAACAGTATAATTACTTTGAGTGAAAATACTGAATTGTGTATTTTGTGATTACACAGCTTATATATCTTTTGATTCTTCCTTTTTAAGTTTGTCTGTTCCAGTATTGAATATGTTACTAAATGAACTGCTGTGCATCAGTAAAGTTCCTCCCGGAACAAAGCACATAGACATGGATCTGGCCACTTTACCTCCAACCACTGCCATGGCTATACTTCTCTACAATAGATGGTAAATGTTTTCATAAACCTGAAATGTGTTGGGCAGCCTCTCTTTAATTGCACTCTGACTTCCAGGGATATGCTTTTAAGTTACTCCTTCTACTCTAGGGATCTCTCAGAGGATCTTGGAAACAGTGAATCTGTTGGTGGAGAAAATTTATGACTGCATAGATGAAAAGAATTCTGATAAAGATGTGGATGACTTACAAAGTTTTTATTATATATCAATTAGAATTTCAGATAGTTTTTAAGTTTTCTAAGGAGCACTTGAAAAAAAACTTGAAGTGATATTTACAGTGTGTTAACTTTTGGTTTTTTGGTCTTTTTTACAGGGCAATTAGGACAATTGTTCAAAGTAGTTTTCCTGTCAAACAACCAAAACCTGGACCTCCTCAGTTAAGTGTGTAAGTTGGCCATTTTTTTTTTTCTTAGATTCCATATATATTTGTTAGCATACGGTATTTGTCTTTCTCTCTCTGACTTACTTCACTCTGTATGACAGACTCTAGGTCCATCCACCTCACTACAAATAACTCTATTTCGTTTCTTTTTATGGCTGAGTAATATTCCATTGTATATATGTGCCACATCTTCTTTATCCATTCGTTCGATGATGGGCACTTAGGTTGTTTCCATCTCCTGGCTATTGTAAATAGAGCTGCAATGAACATTTTGGTACATGACTCTTTTTGAATTATGGTTTTCTCAGGGTATATGCCCAGTAGTGGGATTGTTGGGTCATTTCGTAGTTCTATTTGTAGTTTTTTAAGGAAGCTCCATACTGTTCTCCATAGTGGCTGTACCAATTCACATTCCTACCAGCAGTGCAAGAGTGTTTGCTTTTCTCCACCCCCTCTCCAGCATTTATTGTTTCTAGATTTTTTGATGATGGCCATTCTGACCAGTGTGAGATATCTCATTGTAGTTTTGATTTGCATTTCTCTAATGATTAATGATGTTGAGCATTCTTTCATGTGTTTGTTGGCAATCTGTATATCTTCTTTGGAGAAATGTCTATTTAGGTCTTCTGCCCATTTTTGGATTGTTTGTTTGTTTTTTTGTTATTGAGCTGCATGAGCTGCTTATAAATTTTGGAGATTAATCCTTTGTCAGTTGCTTCATTTGCAAATATTTTCTCCCATTCTGAGGGTTGTCTTTTTGTCTTGTTTATGGTTTCCTTTGCTGTGCAAAAGCTTTGAAGTTTCATTAGGTCCTATTTGTTTATTTTTGTTTTTCTTTCCATTTCTCTAGGAGGTGGGTCAAAAAGGATCTTGCTGTGATTTATGTCATAGAGTGTTCTGCCTATGTTTTCCTCTAAGAGTTTGATAGTTTCTGGCCTTACCGTTTAGGTCTTTAATCCATTTTGAGCTTATTTTTGTGTATGTTGTTAGGGAGTGTTCTAATCTCATTCTTTTACATGTAGCTGTCCAGTTTTCCCAGCAGCACTTATTGAAGAGGCTTTCCTTTCTCCACTGTACATTCCTGCCTCCTTTATCAAAGATAAGGTGACCATATGTGCGTGGGTTTATCTCTGGACTTTCTATCCTGTTCCATTGGTCTGTCTTTATGCTTTTGTGCCAGTACCATACTGTCTTTATTACTGTAGCTTTGTAGTATAGTCTGAAGTCAGGGAGCCTGATTCCTTCAGCTCCGTTTTTCATTCTCAAGATTGCTTTGGCTAATGGGAGTCTTTTGTGTTTCCATACAAACTGTGAAATTTTTTGTTCTAGTTCTGTGAAAAATGCCAGTGGTAGTTTCGTAGGGATTGCATGAATCTGTAGATTGCTTTGGGTAGTATAGTCATTTTCACAATGTTGATTCTTCCAATCCAAGAACATGGTATATCTCTCCATCTATTTGTATTATCTTTACTTTCTTTCGTCAGTGTATTATAATTTTCTGCATACAGGTCTTTTGTCTCCTTAGGTAGGTTTATTCCTAGATATTTTATTCTTTTTGTTGCAGTGGTAAATGGGAGTGTTTTCTTGATTTCACTTTCAGATTTTTCATCATTAGTGTATAGGAGTGCCAGAGATTTCTGTGCATTAATTTTGTATCCTACTACTTTACCAAATTCATTGATTAGCTCTAGTAGTTTTCTGGTAGCATCTTTAGGATTCTCTGTGTATAGTGTCATGTCATCTGCAAACAGTGACAGCTTTACTTCTTCCTTTCCAATTTGGATTCTTTTTATTTCCTTTTCTTCTCTGATTGCTGTGGCTAAATCTTCCAAAACTGTGTTGAATAAGAGTGGTGAGAGTGGGCAACCTTGTCTTGTTACTGATCTTAGTGGAAAAGCTTTCAGTTTTTCACCATTGAGGACAATGTTGGCTGTGGGTTTGTCATATATGGCCTTTATTATGTTGAGGAAAGTTCCCTCTATGCCTACTTTCTAAAGTAGGTTTTTATCATAAATGGATGTTGAATTCTGTTGAAAGCTTTCTCTGCATCTATTGAGATGATCATATGGTTTTTCTCTTTCAATTTGTTAATATGGTGTATCACGTTGATTGATTGGCGTATATTGAAGAATCCTTGCATTCCCGGAATAAACCCCACTTGATCGTGGTGTATGATCCTTTTAATGTGCTGTTGGATTCTGTTTGCTAGTATTTTGTTGAGGATTTTTGCATCTATGTTCATCAGTGATATTGGCTTGTAATTTTCTTTCTTTGTGGCATCCTTGTCTGGTTTTGGTATCAGGGTGATAGTGGCCTCGTAGAATGAGTTTGGGAGTGTTCCTCCCTCTGCTATGTTCTCGAAGAGTTTGAGAAGGATAGGTGTTAGCTCTTCTCTAAATGTTTGATAGAATTCGCCTGTGAAGCCATCTGGTCCTGGGCTTTTGTTTGTTGGAAGATTTTTAATCACAGTTTCAATTTCAATGCTTGTGATTGGTCTGTTCATATTTTCTATTTCTTCCTGATTCAGTCTTGGCAGGTTGTGCATTTCTAAGAATTTGTCCATTTCTTCCAGGTTGTCCATTTTATTGGTATAGAGTTGCTTGTAGTAATCTCTCATGAGCTTTTGTATTTCTGCAGTGTCAGTTGTTACTTCTCCTTTCTCATTTCTAATTCTATTGATTTGAGTCTTCTGCCTTTTATTCTTGATGAGTCTGGCTAATGGTTTATCAATTTTCTCTATCTTCTCAAAGAACCAGCTTTTAGTTTTATTGATCTTTGCTATCATTTCCTTCATTTCTTTTTCATTTATTTCTGATCTGATTTTTATGATTTCTTTCCTTCTGCTAACTTTGGGTTTTTTTTGTTCTTCTTTCTCTAATTGCTTTAGGTGCAAGGTTAGGTTGTTTATTCAAGATGTTTCCTGTTTCTTAAGGTGGGATTGTATTGCTATAAACTTCCCTCTTAGAACTGCTTTTGCTGCATCCCATAGGTTTTGGGTTGTCATGTCTCCATTGTCATTTGTTTCTAGGTATTTTTTGATTTCCTCTTTGATTTCTTCAGTGATCACTTCGTTATTAAATAGTGTATTGTTTAGCCTCCACGTGTTTATAGTTTTTACAGATCTTTTCCTGTAACTGATATGTAGTCTCATAGCGTTGCGTTCGGAAAAGATACTTGATACAATTTCAATTTTCTGAAATTTACCAAGGCTTGCTTTGTGACCCAAGATGTGATCTATCCTGGAGAATGTTCCATGAGCACTTGAGAAAAATGTGTATTCTGTTGTTTTTGGATGGAATGTCCTATAAATACAAATTAAGTCCATCTTGTTTAATGTATCATTTAAAGCTTGTGTTTCCTTATTTATTTTCATTTTCTGTCCATTGGTGAACGTGGGGTGTTAAACTCCCCTACAATGAATGTGTTACTGTCTATTTCCCCTTTTATGACTGTTAGTATTTGCCTTATGTATTGAGGTGCTCCTATGTTGGGTGCATAAATATTTACAATTGTTATATCTTCTTCTTGGATCGATCCCTTGATCATTATGTAGTGTCCCTCTTTGTCTTTTCTAACAATCTTTATTTTAAAGTCTATTTTGTCTGATATGAGAATTTCTACTCCAGCTTTCTTTTGGTTTCCATTTGCATGGAATATCTTTTTCCATCGCCTTACTTTCGGTCTGTATGTGTCTAGGTCTGAAGTGGGTCTCTTGTAGACAGCATATATATGGGTCTTGTTTTTGTATCCATTCAGCCAGTCTGTGTCTTTTGGTGGGAGCATTTAATCCATTTACATTTAAGGTAATTATTGATATGTATGTTCCTATTCCCATTTTCTTAATTGTTTTGGGTTTGTTATTGTAGGTCTTTTCCTTCTCTTGTGTTTCTTGCCTAGAGAAGTTCCTTTAACATTTGTTGTAAAGCTGGTTTGGTGGTGCTGAACTCTCTCAGCTTTTGCTTGTCTGTAAAGGTTTTAATTTTTCCATCAAATCTGAATGAGATCCTTGCTGGGTAGAGTAATCTTGGTTGTAGGCTTTTCTCCTTCATCACTTTAAATGTGTCCTACCAGTCCCTCCTGGCTTGCAGAGTTTCTGCTGAAAGATCAGCTGTTAACCTTATGGGGATTCCTTTGTGTGTTATTTGTTGTTTTTCCCTTGCTGCTTTTAATATGTTTTCTTTTTATTTAATTTTTGACAGTTTGATTAATATGTGTCTTGGCGTGTTTCTCCTTGGATTTATCCTGTATGGGATTCTCTGTTCTTCCTGGACTTGATTAACTATTTCCTTTCCCACATTAGGGAAATTTTCAACTATAACCTCTTCAAATATTTTCTCAGTCCCTTTCTTTTTCTCTTCGTCTGGAACCCCTATAATTCGAATGTTGGTGCGTTTAATGTCGTCCCAGAGGTCTCTGAGACCGTCCTCAGTTCTTTTCATTCTTTTTTCTTTATTCTGCTCTGCAGTAGTTATTTCCACTATTTTACTTCCAGGTCACTTATCCGTTCTTCTGCCTCAGTTATTCTGCTATTGATCCCATCTAGAGTACTTTTAATTTCATTTATTGTGTTGTTCATCGTTGCTTGTTTCATCTTTAGTTCTTCTAGGTCCTTGTTAAACGTTTCTTGCATTTTCTCTATTTCCAAGATTTTGGATCATCTTTACTATCATTATTCTGAATTCTTTTTTAGGTAGACTGTGTATTTCCTCTTCATTTTTTAGGTCTGGTGGGTTTTTATCTTGCTCCTTCATCTGCTGTGTGTTTTTCTGTCTTCTCATTTTGCTTATCTTACTGTGTTTGGGGTCTCCTTTTTGCAGGCTGCAGGTTCCTAGTTCTCATTGTTTTTGGTGTCTCTCCCCAGTGGCTAAAGTTGGTTCAGTGGGTTGTGTAGGCTTCGTGGTGGAGGGGACTAGTGCCTGTGTTCTGGTGGATGAGGCTGGATCTTGTCTTTCTGGTGGTATGTTTTGGGGTGTCTGTGGAGTTTTTATGATTTTAGGCAGCCTCTCTGTTAATGGGTGGGGTTGTGTTCCTGTTTTGCTAATTGTTTGGCATAGGGTGTCCAGCACTGTAGCTTGCTGGTTTTTGAGTTAAGCTGGGTTCTGGTGTTGAGATGGAGATCTCTGGGAGATTTTCACCGTTTGATATTACGTGGAGTTGGGAGGACTCTTGTTGACCAGTGTCCTGAAGTTGGCTCTCCCACCTCAGAGGCACAGCACTGACTCCTGGCTGCAGCACCAAGAGCCTTTCATCCACATGGCTCAGAATAAAAGGGAGAAAAAGTAGAAAGAAAGGAAGAAAGAAAGAAAGAGAATAAAATAAGATAAAATGAAGTAAGATAAAATAATTAAAATAAAAAATAATTATTAAGAAAAAAAATTAAAAAAATAAAAAACAAAAAGGACGGATAGAACCCTAGGACAAATGGTGAAAGCAAAGCTATACAGACAAAATCTCACACAGAAGCATACGCATACACACTCACAAAAAGAGGAAAACGGGAAAAAATCATAAATCTTGCTCTCAAAGTCCACCTCCTCAATTTGGGATGATTCGTTGTCTATTCATGTATTCCACAGATGCAGGGTACATCAAGTTGATTGTGGAGCTTTAATCCGCTGCTCCTGAGGCTGCTGGGAGAGATTTCCCTTTCTCTTCTTTGTTCACACATCTCCCGGGGCTCAGCTTTGGATTTGGCCCCGCCTCTGTGTGTAGGTCACCGGAGGGCATCTGTTCTTCGCTCAGACAGGACGGGGTTAAAGGAGCCGTTGACTCGGGGGCTCTGGCTCACTCAGGCTGGGGGGAGGGAGGGGTGCGGTTGCGGGGTGAGCCTGCGGTGGCAGAGGCCGGCGGGACGTTGCACCAGCCTGAGGCGTGCCGTGTGTTCTCCCAGGGAAGTTGTCCCTGGATCCCGGGAACCTGGCAGTGGCGGGCTGCACAGGCTCCCCGGAAGCAGGGTGTGGATAGTGACCTGTGCTCGCACACAGGCTTCTTGGTGGTGGCAGCAGCAGCCTTAGCGTCTCATGCCCGTCTCTGGGGTCTGGACTGTTAGCCGCGGCTTGCGCCCGTCTCTGGAGTTCCTTAAAGCAGTGCTCTTAATCCCCTCTCCTCATGCACCAGGAAACAAAAAGGGAAGAAAAAGTCTCTTGCCTCTTCGGCAGGTCCAGACTTTTCCCCCGACTCCCTCCCGGCTAGCTGTGGTGCACTAACCCCCTGCAGGCTGTGTTCACGCCGCCAACCCCAGTCCTCTCCTTGCGCTCCGACCGAAGCCCCATCCTCAGCTAGCAGCCCCACCTGCCCCGGCGGGTGAGCAGACAAGCCTCTCGGGCTGGTGAGTGCCGGTCGGCACCAATCCTCTGTGCGGGAATCTCCCCGCTTTGCCCTCTGCACCCCTGTGGCTGTGCTCTCCTCCGCGGCTTCGAAGCTCCCCCCTCCACCACCTGCAGTCTCCGCCTGCGAAGGGGCTTCCTAGTGTGTGGAAACCTTTCCTCCTTCACAGCTCCCTCCCACTGGTGCAGGTCCCATCCCTATTCTTTTGTCTCTGTTTTTCCTTTTTTCTTTTGCCCTACCCAGGTATGTGGGGAGTTTCTTGCCTTTTGGGAGGTCTGAGGTCTTCTGCCAGCGTTCAGTAGGTGTTCTGTAGGAGTTGTTCCATGTGTAGATGTATTTCTGGTGTATCTGTGGGGAGGAAGGTGATCTCTGGGTCTTACTCCTCTGCCATCTTTCCCCTGTCTCCCTAGCACAGTTTAAATGCCTAAGAAATATCTGATAAGTAAATGAATAAATGGAAGAAATCATTATTTCTAGGCAACATTATTTTGTAATGCTACCTACAAATGTCATCTAAAAATATCATGAGTAGAGGGACCCTGGTGGCGCAGTGGTTAAGAATCCGCCTGCCAGTGCTGGGGACATGGGTTTGAGCTCTGGTCCAGGAAGATCCCACATGTCGTGGAGCAGCTAAACCCGTGCGCCACTACTGAGCCTGAGCCTGAGCAACTACTGAGGCTGCACTCTAGAGCCTGCAAGCCACAACTAGTGAAGTCCGTGGGCCTAGAAGCCTGTGCTCCGCGACAAGAGAAGCCACTGCAATGAAAAGCCCACACGCAGCAACGAAGACCCAGTGCAGCCAAAAATAAAAATAAAGTATATATATCTCATTATTAGAAAATCATTTTCTGGGTAATGTTTTGATGCTTAGCATTTGTGTTATATTTTTGTTTGTTTGCATGTCTGTATAACCATGCAGATGTTTATCTTTTGTTACTTTTTAAACACCAAAAAACTGAGGAAATGAATAAATGAAGAAGTAGAAAAAAAAAAAATTGAGAGGTTTTTTTTTTAATACAAAGTAAATGAGAAAATAATGGTAAAGGAGCATCAGCATTGAGTTTTTGTTTGTTTTTTAAGCATGAAAAGAAGTAGCATTAAAAACATTTTTATTTAAATTCAACCTCACTTTCCAGAATTATCTTTAAGTTTTGAATTTTCAGTCTTTCAAGTAATGTTTGATACTCTTCAATCATTTCTCTTTTAGTATGAATCAGATGCAACAGGAGAAAGAGCTAACAGAAAATATTTTGAAAGTGGTGAGTATTGGCATCAGTTATACTCTAACCTTTCTGGGACATATTTAGAGCATGTGTAGGTGCTTCTTCTAATCTTAGGGATATAAGAGTTGGCAAGGTCTAGATGCAGTGGCATTTACATTTTTACTTGTTAGAACATAGTTTGGTAATATTCTAAATAGTACATTAAAAAAAAATTAATTAATTTTGGCTGTGCTGGGTCTTTGTTGCTGTGCCCGGGCTTTCTCTAGTTGCGGTGAGCAGCGGCTTCTCTTCATTGTGGTGTGCGGGCTTCTTATTGTGGTGGCTTCTCTTTGTTGCAGAGCACGGGCTCTAGGCACACGGGCTTCAGTAGTGGTGGCTCGTGGGCTCTAGGGTGCAGGCTCAGTAGTTGTGGCGCATGGGCTTAGTTGCTCTGCGGCATGTGGGATCTTCCTGGACCAGGGCTCAAACCCGTGTCCCCTGCATTGGCAGGCGGATTCTAACCACTGCGCCACCAGGGAAGGCCCCTGTGTGCAGGATCTTTTAGTTGTAGCATGCAGGATCTTTAGTTGCAGCATGCAAACTCTTAGTTGCGGCATGTGGGATGTAGTTCCCTGACCAGGGATCAAACCCAGGCCCCCTGCACTGGGAGCGTGGAGTCTTAGCCACTGGACCACCAGGGAAGTCCCTCTTTTTTTTTTTTAAGGTAATTTTAACAAATATAATTGCACTCCTGCTATGTTAGAAACATTTTTAAAATAGATTAATACACTAAGCTACTAAGTATCCTGTAAATATTTTTTGGTTAATATAGTCCAGTGCTGCCATTTTTGTATTTTAATAATTTGTTTATTGAACTTTTGTAGCTAAAAGAACAAGCTTCTGATTCTATCTTGGTACTAGAGGCAGCCCTTAAATTAAACAAGGATCTTTATGTCCACACGATGAGAACGCTAGATTTATTGGCCATGGAGCCAGGCGTGGTAAATGGAGAGACTGAGAGTTCCACTGTTGGATTGAAAATCAAAACCGAGGAGATGCAGTGCCAGGTATTTATTTCAGTATTTAATCAACGCATGGCAAATTTTTGGAAAATCTTATTTTTAATTAGAATTTATTTCTGCCCTTGTCCCTTTGATTTTGACTTCAGATGCTATTAAGACTTCGCATTGCATTTAATTTGTGAATTTTATAAGACCTCACTTGAAATTTTTCTAAAAGAAATGCAAGGAAAATTTCATTTGATCTTTTGTCTCTGAACTGGTTTCCCAGTTGTATTTAGGAGACTGACAATGCATGAATATGTAACTAATTTACAGTTCATTCATATTATTAGAAATCTAATCATACCAAAAAAACAAAACAAAACTAATATTGTACTAGACTTTGAAAAATGTGGGCTACTAGAGAAACACCTAGTTTTTCAAAGATCTTAAGGTTGCCTGCTTTCTGTAACTCTGTGCTGTAATTCCTTTGTTGCTTTCAGTTGTTGTTTGTTGTTAGATATTTTTTGTATTGATGTCTTCTTTTTCCCTGCTGGATTGTAAACTCTTTGAGGTCTCTTTTTTAAATATATTTGCCTCTTTCTCACTTTCCAGCACAGACTCTTGAGTATAATAAAAATTTTAAAATATTTGATGATTGCCTAGAGAGGGCCACTAGCCTTTTACATTCTGTGTTCTTTTTACATTTTATGTTCATTGTGTGAGTTGGCATGACTTCTTTAATCACTATTTCCCAATCCTGAAATGGCAGAAATAGCTCTGACTTTAAAGGGTTTGGAGGTACCTTTTCAGATTAGCTGGTTCTGGAGGTGAAAATAATCCCTTTTCAAGACTTGTTAAGATGGAGTCTTGTACAGTAGGAGGAGGAGTCAAGAGGCATTGACAGTTGGCAACCACTTTAAATGGTCAATTAAACTTCCATGGAGGAGGTTTCTGGTACTGTCATATCTTATACTCACTGAGTCTGTTTAAAAGTCTTGGTAACATGTCTGATTTTCACAATGTAGTGGATGATATGACCTGAAAAAACAGAACTCTTACATAAATGTGCTAGTTAAACCCTATCAAATATTCTTTTAATTACATAGCTGAGCCATAATTTCTGTTTTTTGAATAGCAAATTAGTACTAATACTCATTTCCTGGCATGTTAATGTTTAAAGTGCATTTGCAGTCTTTATGTTACTAAAATTTACCTGACTCAAAAGAAAAATCTTCAATTTTTCCTTAGTTAAACCATAAGTATTACTGTCCTTCAGGGCAGCTTCATTAGCAGATTTGGTTTTTTTTGTTTTGTTTTCATCTATTGACCACATCTTAACTGTAGAATTTAAAGTCGTTTTAATGGCTAGTCAGTATAATTATACTTGAAAGTATCTTTTTGGTATCTTGTACTCTGCCTGGAAAGGGAAATTATATGTAACTATAATATGTATGCATATGTATGTGTGTTTATGTGTGTTTAAATCTTTCTCTATTATGTATACACACACATACTATTTTTAAAAATTGCTTTAGCACTCTTTTACCCTAGATGGAAGGAAGCGCTCTAGAATGAAAATTAGCCCAACATTAAATGTGGATTAAATAGTGCAAAGCAGTATTCTAGAGGCTGAGAAGAATTAATCTTGATTTGTTGAACAGGGCAGAATAGCATCTGTAATGCATATCAGTAAAGAGTAGATCAGTCATGAATACCAGAGACTATTACAGCTTAGGAGTTCAGAGGGGGAATGAGTATCTGTTGGCTAAGGTTGGTTTGGTGTAAATGGAAATACGGGGTGTGGAATGAAGTTCATTTGTAGATCTGATGTGAATGGGGCATTGAGAAAACTGGTGTGATTGAAACAGAGGAGAATAGAGAGGTTTGGAGAGAGAAATTAGTCCAGATTCTGAGACCCTTGAAGATCAGGCCTTGGGGTTTGAACTTTCTCTTACCTGGGGGAATAATTTGAAGGCTTTTTAAGAAAGGCATATTGAGAAGACAGATCAGTCAGCCTTGTGTAGAGTAAATTTGAGATAGAGTATTAGGAACCTAGAGATCTGGCTTCAAGTCTGGGCTCTGCCAGTGTTTGGTTATATGCTCTTTAGCAGAGATGTTACTTTCTGGACCTTAGTGTTCTTGTTCATAAAATGGCCAAGTCGAACTCAGTCTTTGAGTTCTGCATTCAGTAAATCTAGGTATCAATTTATTAACGTTCTTGGAAAAATATACAAGTTCTATTAGAAAAGGACAACTGGAAATGCACTATCGTTTTATAGTCATTAATTCAAACTTCTCAATATTTTATTCTGGCCAGTTCTGTGATAGTAGACATTTGCCCCTTCTGTCCCTTTTGGAGAGACACCCCGGTGGCTGTCCCCCTATTCTATGTTAGAAGAACCCCGTACCTTCTGAGACTTGATGGGAGGCAGAGCCTGTTTCCTATAATAAAACTGAAAACTCCAGACACTAGCATTCTCTAGCCCTTATCCTGCTCCAGGGCAAGTGTGTCACATAGGTGTGACAGACAGATACATTTAGTTTAGACTGAATTAGGAGCTAGCTCATAAGTCAGTGAAGTGGAGAGGGTAGATAATCCGTTGTGCTGGTGGGCCAAGAGCAACAGTGACAGTAAAATCTAGTTTCCAGGGGCAGCCCTGGCAGAAGTGGAGCTGCTGCTCTCAGTGTCTAGTGCTGGTGGCTGCAGGTGACATGATCTGTGGAGTCTAGTGTTGAGGTGGCTGCAGTGGTGTTTCACTGCATCAGTTTTGGTTCTTGTTCTGGCTGCTTGCTTCCCTTCCCCTGTTTGTTTTCCAAGCCTGATTCTTTGGCTTTCCCAATAAATCTGTAGGCCACCTGACATCCTGAGGGTAAATCTGTTTTCTGCTTAATTCAGTCAGAGTTGACTTCTGTTGCTCGTGACTAAGAACACTGATTGTTTCACTGCTCATTGAAATGGTTTTTTCTTTTTTGCTGTATGTGTACCTGTGTTTTGCCTTTGAGTTTTGTCAGCTCTTAAGTTCATGAAAAATTACTGAGCAAATTGGTGTTCATTACCATTTTAGGTGTGTTATGATTTGGGTGCAGCATACTTCCAGCAAGGCTCTACAAATCCAGCTGTCTATGAAAATGCCAGAGAAAAATTTTTTAGAACCAAAGAACTAATTGCAGAGGTAAATACAGTCATAACAGGCATATGATTTTCAGTTCTTTAAAACATCTATATGTTTTTTGGCTTGAATTTTTCTGATGATAAAAAAAACCCAGTAAGTGTTCATTGTTGTAAATTTGGTAGTTCAAAAAAGTAGTGAAAACATCAAAAAAAATCTGTAATACCCCTTTTGTGGTTTTAGCTTATTTTTTTCCAGTTTTTATTCTTTATGTTTTTATACAGTTAAGCTCATGCTGTAATATACTATTTTGTATCTTGCTTACATATTTGAATAGATATTTTAAATGTATTCTGTTATATAGTTGTGCTGTGATTTCATTTTCCTAATGTTTGGGCATTTGGATTGTTTACTGTTTTTATTATAAAGTTGCAAAATTTATATCTCCAAGCATAAAGTTTTGTTTGGACTTCAGATACTTTCAAGTTAAATTCCTGTAAGTAGAATTACCATGTCAATGGTCATTATTTTTTTTAAAGGATGTAATATGTAAAGCCAAATTGCTTGCTAGGTACATTTCTCCGAAGGCACTCCAATCAGCAGTGAATTTTTTTAAATTGCTAATTTCATGTGATCTAGAATATCTTTAAAAAATTTGCATTTCCTTGGTTCCTAGTAGGGTAAACATTTTCATGTGTTTGTTGTTTGCATTTTTCTTTTTGTGATTCAGAAAACTTAATTTTAAAGTATATAACTAGGTTTCTGTATGCCTGGTGCCCAGAAAAATTGCCACTTCAATCTTTCCTTTCTTCACCAGAGACATTGATTAAATGTACTAGAGATTTACTTTATTGGGAATCCCCATTTTACTTTGCCTGGGGCACTCATCAGATTTCTAATTTTATGGCATTTCAGGTATAGTAGTTTAAAACTTTAATTTTTTAAAAAAGTGTGTCTCTTAAAAAAATTTTTTTCTGTTTTGGTGGAAGCATTTCTGTTTATTCCACTTGAGTGAAGATTGAGTTTTCTTTGCTGCCCCCTTTAAATCTCTGCAAGTATATGTATTTTAAAATATTTTAAGCTCGTTTTTAACAGTGTTCACTCTTTGTTAGTATCTTAATTTTCATACTTACATAGAGTAATAATAATGTCTACCTTTATGTTGACCTGAAAACTCTAAACCAGGAGTCAGCAAACTTTTTTGTAAAGGGCTAAATAATAGATATTTTAGGCTTTGTGGGCCATATACAGTTTCTGTGGTGTAGTCTAATTTGTTGTTATGGTTTTTTTCCCCCCCTTTACAACCCTAAGAATTGTTCTTAGGTCAAGAAATCTATAAAAACAAGCCATGGGCTGGATTTGGCCTGTGAGCAATATTTTGCTGACCCCTGCTCTAAACCTTTTAATTTTTTATGGTTCCTCCAGCCCTGAATTTTCCATTAGCATTTTCTTGTACTGTTAAAATGTACTAAATGGGTGCTAGACTATTGTTTCTATTACACTGATGAATAATGATATATACCTCTTACTTTACAGATAGGTTCATTATCTCTTCATTGTACCATAGATGAGAAGCGGTTAGCTGGCTATTGTCAAGCGTGTGGTGTTCTTGTACCTTCTTCTGATAGTGCATCTCAGCAATTGACTCCATATAGTCAAGTCCATATTTGTTTGAGATCTGGCAACTATCAGGTAAGATGTGTGATGGGATACAATAGTGTAATCGAAAAGCACTGGAATCCAGACAGCTGAGTTCATATCCTGACACACCATTTACAGTTGTGCCGTTTAGGGCAAGCCAGACTGTCAGATTGGCCTATAAAATAGTTTTAATAATTAAGCTTCTTATGAGAATCAAATGAGAAGTTATAGTTTATAAACTCTAAGGCAAAGCACTGGACAGATGTTGACTCATTGATATTCTCCTTTCTTGAAGGTATAGAATTTGCCCATTTTAAGTGCATTCTGTAAGAAACTCTGTAGGTAGGACTTTTAAAATTACAGGTAGAGAACTTTTAGTTTTATGGAGCCTAAAGTCTTGTGTCTGATCTGAAAGTATGGCCTTGTAACCCTGCCTTATTAGCCACTGCAAACATTAAGACTGAAGGAGAAAGTGAGCAGAGTGGTTTTGGTAGGTTTGGGTAGTGTATTACATAGCCCATTTTGCCAGGGAGTCTGGTCATCATCTCAGTTTTAATCATGCAAAGGGCTTAAATTAGTCTGTTGAGATTTTTATTGCACCCTCTGTGTATATATCTTTAGTTTTGTAATGAAAATCACTGGGAATTAGAATTTGTACTTTTAAAATCTTTTTTGGAAAGCCTTCATTCTAGGAAGTGAACAGTGCCTTCATGTTATTTAATTCAAAACAGAAATTATGAAATGACAAAGCTATAGCATACCTTCAGTTTTGTGTCTCCAAACGGACTTTTAGCCTAGGTTTTTAGTTCAGTCTTCTCAACTAGAGTTTATTTTTTTTCAGAGAAAATAGAAGAGAGGGGATATGTACTTCCTCTCCCTCCCTCTGGCCTGTTCTTTGCAAATTCTGCTTTGCCCTAGGGAAGAAAATTAAACTTTCTTGAAGATAGATTTCAGATACAGATGAAGTTATTAAACACTAGAGATCTTTCAGTTACGTATTCCTAGTACAGGCTTATGGAGGGTGGGGATCAATTATGATAAGATATAGAATCTTTAAAACGGTCCCTGGAATGGTAAGACCTTGGAAATATTAGTCATAAATAGGCACATATTACTGTGAATACAATAAAGTGCCAAAATGTGTCACTCAGAAAGTAGTGTAATGGGTAGCTAGGAAAGGGGAAAGAGCAATTTTGTTGCATCTCTGAAATTTATCACTTCAGTTATGTATGCAGGAGTATCTTAGAATCATGTTTACCTTTTTTTGTTTTTTTGGAATAAGATTCTGTTTGTATTAACTATATATTTTTGTTTTGTGCTGATGAAGTAGTTATTGAACAGTTGTAACAAATATGTCTTCTCACATTTAGGAAGTGGCTTACTTTCCCCTGTGTAGCCTGTGTTTTGTTATGGAGGTGAAACAGTGGTTGCTTTATAGTTTTGAAGCCATTTTTGTCAGTGCTTTTGTGGTAGAGCTGAGTAGCTTTAGCTGTTTCAAGAAATCCCCACACTATCGAGATAAAGAGTTGATAAAGAACAGAAAAAGACTCTAATAATGTGGGTGTTAATGTAATTCACTAAATAATATATTTTAAACCATTTAAATTGATTAGAATAGTTTCTTAACATGTTATATTTAGATGAATTATTTTTAATTAATTATTTTAGTGTTTTAAAAAGTTTGTTGTATGAACCCCTCCCCGTTTTTTTGGCTGCACTGCGCGGCCTGTGGGATTTTAGTCCCCCTGCAGTGGAAGCCCAAAGTCTTAACCGCTGGACTGCCAGGGAAGTCCCTGAACCCATATTTAAAGTGGATGAGAAGAATTTAAAAACTTTCTCTCTAATAACATAGCTGAATTACTTCTTATTCATTGATTCTTCTCTCACCTCTCACTTTTGATCTTCAATTTTGAAAAAGGGTGGGGGGTGCTATTTGTAACGTAATTTTAAAATTTTAGAAAGAGAAGTTTTTCCTAGCAAGATTTTTTTTTTTCCTAGCAAGATGTTTTAATGATTTTCTTCACTGTGTAATTTCTATTATAGAAAGACTTTTAAAATTTTATTAAAAAATTTTTTTTTGGAAAGATTCTTTCATGATTTTTGAAATGGATGCAATTTGTGTCTGTGTTCTAGGAGGTAACAAAGATTTTCGCTGAAGACAATTTAACCTTCAGTTTACCTGTGCAGTTCCGGCAGTCAGTCCTAAGAGAGCTCTTTCAGAAAGCTCAACAGGGGTAAGGAAGTGAATTACTTTTTGATTTTTGAATAAAAGGGTAAGTGCATTTCAGATTTACCAAAAACATCCCTCCAAACTACCTGTATGTCTGACACAATACTTTCACTTTTTTTTAGTATATGGGAAGTTAACATGGCCAGAGGAGCCACTTTAATGTTCATCTGATCCATTTTAAAAGTGCTTGGGGAAAAAAATTTACATAGCAGAATTTGATTCTGTTACCTAATATTTATAGCTAAATTGTCCCTTTACAAATTCAAGACCTTCCCATGACTTAGGTATTTACTAACGTGCCGGAATATCATAAGATCTTACCTCTCAAGAATAAATGGCTTATTCTTGTGATTTTAGTTTTGCAATATATTCCTTTTTATTAAAAAAAAATTAGTGTATCTGCTTTTGTATTCTACAGAAATGAAGCTCTAGATGAAATCTGTTTTAAAGTCTGTGCCTGTAACACAGTCCGTGATATATTGGAAGGTAGAGCGATTGGTGTTCAATTTAACCAGCTATTTCTTAGACCTAATAAAGAGAAAATAGACTTTCTTCTTGAGGTAAGACGTTTTTTCCCCTTTTGATTTATAATTTTGCTTTAAGTTTACCAATGATCTCTTAGCTACCAAATCCAGTGCCCTCTTTTCTGTCTTCGTCTGACTTGCCCCTCTGGCTGATAGTTGTTTCTACTGATAGACCACGGTCTCTAACCCTGTTCTCCATCACTGGGTTTTCCATAGTCCTCCATTGACTTCTCTTTTACGCTCCCTTTAATGTTTTTATTTACAAAAGTTTTGTCCTTGGCTCACTCAACTTCTCATATCACTTTTTATTCTCATCCAAAACTTCAATCACCTGCTCACTAAAAACCCTTGGATCATACTTCTTGCCTCTCATGTGAGCTCCAGAATCTGTGTTTCTACTGGATCTTTCTCTTTCTTTAATAGTCTTAATGTAATAAACCTTGAGAGGAGTACATAGAGTACAATTAGTACCATTTAGTTCTAAACATACAACACTGCCAATGCTTTAGAAGTCCTTCTTATGCTCCTTACCAAACCCTCTCTGCCTCTCCTTGAGGAAACCACTGTCCTGTGTTTTGTGATAATCATTTCCTTGCTTTTCATTACAGTTGTATCACCTTTGTATGTACCCTTAAAGAATATTCTTTAATTTGCCTGTTTCGAACTTTACATAAATGAAATCATACAAAATAAATTCTTTGTCTCTCAGTGAACATACTTGAGATGTTTTTTCAAGTTGTATGCAAGTACAGTTTTTTTTTTTCCATTGCTGTAAGGTGTTACAACATTATATGACCATGTCACAATTTATTTATTCTTAAGATGATGGACATTTGTGTTATTTACAATTTGTGGCTATTGTGCTTCTTGGAAAATACTGTACACATATCCTGGTGCACCCACATACGATTTATCTGTTACATTCCTGGAGAAGGTTTATCTGCAATATTACTATATAATTTCCAAGTGTTTTTGCCACTAGCATGCATGAGGGTTCTTGTTGGTCAGGATCTTTGTCAGCACTTGGTATTGCCAGATTTCCTGCCAGGTTCATGGTATAATGGTATCTCATTGAGGTTTTAACATCCATTTCCTTTATTACTGAGGAATTCAGCAGCTTTTCATTTATTTTTTGCACATATAGATTTTGTCTTTTTTTTTTTTTTTTTTTTTTTTTGCGGTACGCGGGCCTCTCACTGTTGTGGCCTCTCCCGTTGCGGAGCACAGGCTCCGGACATCCAGGCTCAGTGGCCATGGCTCACGGGCCCAGCCGCTCTGTGGCATGTAGGATCTTCCCGGACTGGGGCACGAACCCGTGTCCCCTGCATCAGCAGGCGGACTCTCAACCACTGTGCCACCAGGGAAGCCCTAGATTTTGTCTTTTGAGGTACCCATTCCAAGTGGTATGCCACATTTTTCTGTTGAATTGTCTTTTTTTTTTTCTTTTGCAGGAATTTTTTATATATTCTGTCCTTTACTAGTTTTAAATACTGCAGGTATCTTTTCTGCGTTTCACTTCTCTTTTAACTTTTTATTATTTTAAAAGTTCTTAATTTTAATATAATAAAATTTATCAATCTTTTCCATAAAGGAAAAGATTAGTGGATTTCTGTGTCTTGTTCAAGAAAGCTTTTCATATCCTGTAGTCGTGAAAATTGTCCTATATTTTACCTTCTAAAAGCTCTAGAGCTTAGCCTTCTTTTCACATTTAGGTCTTTAAGCCACCTATGATTGATTTTTGTGTATTAACATGAAGTAGGGGGTCTGATGTCATTTTTTTCCTCACTTGTTCCAGTACCATTTATTGTAAGTTCCATCTTTTTTCTGCCGATCTCCAGTGCTACCTCTCTTGAATGCCAAGTATCCATACGTGTGTGGGCCTGTCTCTGGGCTGTGTTCTGTACCACTTTTCTGTTTGTTTACCCATACATCAGTATCCCTGTCTTGATATCATCTGAAGTACATACCTTGTTTTTCAAAGTTGTGCTGGTTATGCTTGTCTTTTTGCATTTTCTTGTAGACAGTTGACTCATTGTCAAGTTTCTCAAATAAGCCTGTTGGATTTTTGTTTGGAACTACGTTACCTTTAAAAGTCAATTTGTGAAAAATTAGTATCTTTACAATATTGAGTGTTCTAATCTGTGAACTGGTATAGGTTTTGATTTATTTAGACGTTCTTTAATGCCCTTTAAAGCTTTATAATTTTTCCATAGAAGTCTTTTTATTTTATTTTTTTATGAACTTGAAAATAGTTTATGCATTGGTATAGAGGTATAGTTGAACTCTGTATATGATTTCGTTTCCAGCTACTTTGCTAAACTCTTAAAAATTCTGTTTATCTGTAGATTCATTTGTTTTTCTAAATAGTCTTTATCTGTAAATAACGCATTTTGTTTTCTTCATTTTCTAGCCTTTTCATTTTTATTTCTGTGTACTTGTTCTTACTGTGCTGACAATGATCTCCAGTACACTGTTTGGTAGAAAGGGCTCTGATGGGCTTCCTGGTTTCATTCTTAGTCTCAAAAGCTTGTACTCTTTTACCGTTTAGAATGATGTTTGTTATAGGTTTTTCTTATCGTTACTCCGTATCTGATTAAGGAAGTTTCTGTTTATCCTTAATTCACTGAAGGCTCTTATTTTAAAAAAATCATGAATTATTTTTAGATTTTATTAAATGCTTTTTCTATGTCTATTATGATAAGCATGTAATTTTTCTCTTCTAATTGGTGAATGTAGTGAAGTATATTAATTTTTAAGTGTTGAAGTACCTTGTCTGGATAAACCCAACTAGGTTGTGATCTTTTTTTTAAACTGAGATATAATTGACGTGGAACATTGTATTAGTTTTAGGTTATGTTATGATTGTTTTTAATATATATTGCTGGATTTGGCTTGCTAATACTTTAAGATTTTTTTACATTCGTGTGTGAGATTGATGCATCAGTTTTTTTTCTTTCTTGTCCTGTCTTTGATTCTGTTACTAAGGTCATGTGTGCCTCATAAATAAATTGAGGTGTGGATCATTTCTTTTTGCCTGGAAAAGAAAATGGACTCATTGCTTTTTTTCAGTGTTTGGTAAAATTTACCAATGATGTATTTGGGCCTGGAGATTTTTTTGGGAGGAAGATCTTTGGCATTGATTCAATTTCAGTGATTTCATCTGCTGTTCTTTTTTCTTGTTTAGTTTTGAGAAGTTCTTTTCTAAGAATTTGTCCACTTTATCTAAATTTTTAAGTTGATTAATATAATGTTTTTAGTTATCTTTTCAGTGTTTATAGCATCTGTAGAGATGTCACCTATTTCATATTTTTCAGTTTTAAAAAGTTGAGGTGAATTCACATAACATCTTTGTTACGTTGCTTATCAGGAGTTACCACATATTCCCGAACACATGACGACATGTATACAATGCATCTCTATATTTGAATAAACAGTCTCATGAAAGTACACTAAAATATTATTTATCATAAGATCTTACATATGGTAGCAAACTTAATTTATGCATACAGTGGGGCAAAATTATTAGAATGTAAATATATCGTACATACTCCAAGATGCTCAGATGTGTTATATACTGATAGCGTAACCTGTTCATCTGAGCAAAGTACCTTCAAGATACTGTTTCTGAGCATGGTAATTAAAAATACTATTATTCTTTTTTTTCTTTTAATAGCTTCATTGGGATGTAATTCGCATACCATACAATTCACCCATTTAAAATGTACAGTTCAGTGGTTTTTAGTATGTTCATGGAGTTGTGCAGCCATCACCTCAGCCAGCTTGACAACATTTCATTCCTCTCTGCCCGTCTGCAACAAAACTTCTTATCCATTAGCAGTCATTTCCCATTTTCCCTCAATCTCTTCAACCCTAGGCAACTATTAATCTACTTTTTATCTCTGTAGATTTGCCTGTTCTGGACATGTCATATAAATAACTGACTTCTTTCACTTAATGTTGAAAACCTGAAAAATTTGATCCATGTTGGAGTGTGTATCAGTACTTCATTCTTTTTTATAGCTGAATAGTATCCCATTGACTGGATATGCTCTTCAGTGTCTGTTTTGAGTGTTCATTCATCAGTTGATGGGCTTTAGGGTTGTTTACACTTTTTAGCTCTTATGAATAATGCTGCTATAAACATTATATAATTTAATTTTTGTGTCAACATATTAGAGAATATTTGACAATTTCTTAAGGTTAGGGAGCTTTTACACTAATATATTCTCTTTGACTTCTTGTAAATAATATGTGGGGAGGAAACCTAATCTAATAAACTCAGAATAATATTATAAGGATATTATTTTTAGATAACTAATATTTTCATAGTTGGTTTCTGTTACTCTTTATTTTCATTGTTTGGTTTTTAAACCTTGGTTATCTTCTTAACCATTGGTTCTATATACTTTAACTATTATTGATCATTCTTTTCAACTATCTAAGATGACCCTTTTCTCACTTTTCTGACAGGAACTACTGATTCTTAAAGTTATCACTCCATTTAATTTGGCAACATACTTTGTAAATTTCGGCAGGACTTCTTCGTATGCTATATAGATTATTCTTTACTGCATATTCTTTGGTCTCATCTCTTAAATTTCTTAACCAGATCTCTGACTGATAATGTTTGAAAGGAAAATTCACTTGTTTTTAAATCTAAACTTTTCAGACTGTAGTATAATTATTTTAAAGTACCCATATTCAAATAAAAATTACTCAAATTCCTAGGTATGTTCAAGATCAATAAATTTAGAAAAAGCTTCAGATTCTTTGAAAGGAAACATGGCTGCTTTTCTAAAGTAAGTGCCTTTCTTTTCTTTTTCTTAATTTTGAACTTAGTCCTGTGAGAAAAATATCTTTTATTCCTTATCGTTTTGGATTTGCCCTGCCTATCTTATAACCAGGCAGTAATTGGTATTTAAGAACAGTTATGGTTTGGATTCGTGTAACCACATAAAACTTAGGATTCTGTCAGTTACTCCTTTTGTATATTGTAGCATTGAAATCACAAACTTTAAATAAGGACCAAAAAGAAATTTTAAAAGCTGTTTCAAATGATTGTTGTGCAGTTATTGAATGGTGGTTTTTTAAACAGTTTATTAATAAAAATTGGTTAATATGATTGTTTTCCCCAAACTAAAATTATACACTTTTTTGTTTTATAATATTTCTTACTGATCTAGGAATGTGTGTCTGGGGTTGGAAGACCTGCAGTATGTTTTCATGATTTCTTCACATGAGCTTTTCATTACATTGTTGAAAGATGAAGAACGAAAGCTACTGGTTGATCAGATGAGGAAGAGATCCCCTAGAGTAAATCTGTGCATTAAACCAGTAACTTCATTTTATGATATCCCAGGTTAGCTCTGCTAGCTAAAATGTTGGCACATTCTGCCCCTCAGTATATTTAGGATATCCTCTTAATTTGTTTCAGATTACACGAATGCTGGTAATTAATAGACATTTACCTGTCTTTTGTAGTCATATTTCTGTCTAAGCAGTTAAGTCTTGGGACTCTGCTGAGTCTCTGATTCACGGAGATATAGGCCTAGATACATAAAAGATTTTAGCTGTGGGAGTAGACCCACGTAACTCTGCTGCTGTGTTCTTGAAGGTAAAAAACAGGAGGGGAGGGGAGCGGTTGAGAACGATAAAAGGTACAGGCTTGCATGCGTTTCAGCCTGTATATCATCGTGATACTGTCTTCTAGCTAAACATTCAGCTTTGGCACCATTGCCATTTTTGCCTTATTTATTTGATGATTTTCTTCCATTTTTTTCTCTTATTTTGTAAATATAAGTAGAAAATATAGTGCTGCTCATTAATAAGAAATACAAGCTTCAACATTTAATATAGGGGAGACAGAATTCAGCTGGCTGAACGAACTTTTAGCTGCTTTGACCCTCATTAGATTTAAACTGCGTTAACAGTGCAGGTGTAAAGGGAAAGAATAATATTAACACAGATAAAATGCTGGAAATGCATTATTGAAGACTATATCTGAAAGCCGAGTTGTAGTGAGGGATTTTAATGATCAATTCTTGGTTTTCTGGGGAAGGCAGTGCCTCCACCTCCTCATTCTCCCCTTCAGAAAACACATTCTTAATGTTTATTGCTCAAAACATTTTATATGTGCTTTTAAATAACACAGTATGTTCCAAAGTAGGAGACTGTCTATATAAGTTAAATTTTTCCATATATCCCACATAATTCTTTCCATGTACCAGCTACTGATTTTTATGTTTTTATTTTCATTATCTTTGTTAAATGCATTCATTTATTAAATGAAGACGTAATAAAAATTGTGTTAGGCTTTCTATATGAGAGTGAAGTTAAAACATAATTTGCATTAAGTTGAATAAATAAGTTTTCAAGATGAGAGATGCTTTTAACTTATAATACTTATAAACATGCACAATTTCTCTCAGTAAATTACCATTCTCATATTTATAGGATTATGTATACCTTTGAATCAAATCATTATTTAAATGGAAACCTCTCCTTCCTTTCTTAGCCTCAGCAAGTGTCAACATTGGCCAGTTGGAGCATCAGCTGATATTGTCAGTAGATCCCTGGAGGATTCGACAGATTTTAATTGAATTACATGGTATGACTTCAGAGCGCCAATTCTGGACCGTGTCTAATAAGGTAAGAAGACCCTCTCTTAAGCGCAGATAAGAAGGGACTTCCCTGGTGGTGCAGTGGTTAAGAATCCACCCGCCAATTCAGGGGACATGGGTTTGATCCCTGGTCCAGGAAGATCCCACATGCCACAGAGCAGCTAAGCCCGTGCGCCACAACTATTGAGCCTGTGCTCTAGAGCCCGCAAGCCACAACTACTGAGCCTGCATGCCACAACTACTGAAGCCTGCGTGCCTAGAGCCCGTGCTCTGCAACAAGAGAAGCCACCACAATGAGAAGCCCACAAACCGCAACGAAGAGTAGCCCTCGCTCACCACAACTAGAGAAAGCCTGCGTGCAGCAAGAAGACCCAATGCAGCCAGGAAAAAAAAAAAGAACAGATAAGAAAATTACCCTTGTTTTCTGATGTAATTTCATAGAAGAGCTGTTCCCTGACCTTTTTGGGAATAAGAACCCCCTTTATTTGTCAACAATTCATCAACAATGTGAAGTACCTGCACATGAGAGTAATTGCACTTTGAACATCCATTGACAGAGAAAATTTGAAATATCCAAAAAAGGTTATTAAATCGACACTATTAAATCAGTAACAACAAAAAATGAGTTTATATTTCATTTGTTGTCATAACACCTACATGCATTTTCAGTATAGCTGTTAATATGTGTGTAAGGTATAATATTTATGCAGTCTGGAGCTAATACTTGCTGTGTGCTTACAGAGTATTTTTGGTTTAGTTTTTTCCTATCTTCTTGAAGTCTAAAGCCTACAGTTTAGAACCACTTCATTAACTTCTTTTAGAACATTTTTGGCTTTAGATATTCTTTTTAAAATGCCAAGCTAATGTTTCTGAAGTTGTCTATTTAAGTTTTCCCGTGTGGAAAGTGCAAATGAAAATAGCTTTTTAAACATTTCAGTGGAATGTAGCTTGAAATACAAGGGAAGCAGTCCACAGATACAGGAGAAATTAAAGTACTGTGGTAGTGCTTCTAATTTAACTGCATACTCCTCCTCTGCTGAATATGTAATAAAAAGAAGCAAGAAATTGCTGTATATTTTGTGGGGTTTGAACGTAAAAGTGCAGTGAAATGAAAAATTGGTCTGAACCTTAGTTGGGCTTCTTAGCATTGACATTGTTATTTGTGTTCATTTATATAGAGAGGAAGTATATAGCATAATAGTTAAGAGCGGGAGTTCTGGTACTAACTGCCTGCGTTTGAATGCCAGCTCTCTACTTAACTAGCTGTATAGTCTTCGGCAAGTTATTTGACTTCTGTGTGTCTCTGTTTTCCCATCTGTGAAATGGAGATAATAGTACCTACGTAATACTGTTGGGAGGATCATATGAGTTAATACGTATTAAACTCCTAGAATTTTTTTTTCCTTCTTTATTTCTATAGTCTATCCTTCAGAAAGTTCCAATCCATTTAATTATTTATTACTAGCTCATTATAGTGATTATGTTCATTTTGATTAGCATTTCAGTACAGCTGTCATTTTCCTTTCTCTTTCAAAAATGACTTTTGAATGATTTTTAAATGGGGTTGACTGTTACTGAAAGATTCTTATCTAGATTTGGCTTCATGTGTGTGTATTTGTGGATTTTTATTTCTTCTAGTGGGAAATACCTTCTGTCTATAGTGGTGTTATCCTGGGAATCAAAGACAATTTAACAAGAGATTTGGTTTACATTCTAATGGCCAAAGGTTTACACTGCAGTACTGTTAAGGTGAGTAAAAGCATACATTGACGTCTGGTTAAGAACATGCTTTGTAAATTTAGCGTGAAGCCAGGAATCAGAATCAGTTGTGTTTTCCTGATCTTAAAATCATAGTTGTAGGCCTAGGAGGATATTTGAAAAGGCATTTTGGTTTATTCTTTTTCCTTTTACCCTCATAGCTATACGAAAAGGGTCTTGGACATATGGCTACTACTCTATGTCTTTTAAAAAATTAGAGAGCATGAATAGTTCTTTTGTATTTAGGGTTCAGTTAGTAAAGATTGTATTCCAAGCTAAAGAAAACAAAAACAAAAATCCTTAAAATTACTTTTGTAGATTTTACATAAGGATCTATTTGTGAAGTAGTCTGGGATGGAAATACAGATTTGGGAATCATCAAAGATCACCCTGGGAGAATATTCAGAACCTAGGGTATCCAGCACAGGTCCAAAAAGAGTGGCGTGAGAAAGAGTCTGGTATGAAGACCAGACTTGTGGGGTCATAATAGCTAAGGGGATAGAGGTTGTCAAGAAAAGGGAATGGACAGCACTGGGTTGCAGCCCCTAAGTGCAGTAAGGTAACTGAAAGGTATTGAGTAGATTGTGCCATTAGAAGATCTTTGTTTAGTAAGAGCTATTTCTTTTTCATGATGTGGGGGATAGAAGCCACATTGTACGAGTGAAAGAATCATGTGGAGAGAGTAAGCGAAGGCTACTCTTTGGAAAAATTAGAAAGAGATGTGTAGGAAAGGGCTTGGATCATAGCTGATTTGATTTATTTATTAGTCAATTATATAGGCTAATAGGGTTGTGTGCAAAATTTTAGAATGTGGAACCTTGTTGAAGGGGTAAGGTCTAATTCTGACTATCTTAGGGGGAGAAGGGTGTTTAATCATGGAATTTTATACCTGTATGATATATGTATGTAATATTTATATAAAACTTCTAGTTTTGTTATTTTATTAATTTATTTTTTGGCCACGCTGTGTGGCATGTAGGATCTTAGTTCCCAGACCAGGGATTGAACCTGTGCCCCCTGCAGTGGAAGCGTGGGGTCTTAACCCCTGGACTGCCAAGGAAGTCCCCTAGTTTTGTTATTTTATAATTTATGTAAAACTTGTTTAGTAATATAGCATGTATATTATATTGATTGTTTATTGGATGTTTTTTAAAAATTACAGGTAATTCCCTGGCGGTTCAGTGGTCAGGACTCTGTGCTTCCACTGCAGGGGGCACGGGTTCAATCCCTGGTTGAGGAACTAAGATCCTGCATGCCGTGTGGTGCAGCCAAAAAAAAAAAAAAATTTACAAAAGAATTAAGTATTTATTGGAATAAATCAACAATGCAGAGATGATAGAAAGATGATAGTCTAGCCTCACTCCCCAAGATAACCTGTGTTAACCATTTAAATTAATTCTTCTCCTCTTGGTTCTGTACTTTTAAAGACGTATTTTTTGACTCCAGAGGAAAGGTGATGCAGGCTATTCTGCTGTTTCTTTTTATAGGACTTTACCCATGCTAAACAGCTATTTGCTGCTTGTTTGGAGTTGGTGACAGAATTCTCACCAAAACTTCGTCAGGTCATGCTGAATGAGATGCTGCTTTTGGATATTCATACACATGAAGCTGGAACAGGGCAATCTGGAGAGAGACCACCTTCTGATCTTATTAGTAGGGTGCGAGGATATCTGGAAATGAGGCTTCCTGGTAAGACTTTTTCACAAAGCCAAATTTCAGAAATTTAGTACTCAAGTAACTGTGGGGAATATTCTAAAAGAATATTTACTGGACTTTTTACCATCTATGAAAAAATTATTTGTCTTTTAAAACAATTCAGATGTGGAGTTCACTTGAAAACATTGGGGAAAATGTAGGAAATTGTTAATTTCCTAGGATTGCCATAAATAAGTAACAGAAATTTATTTATTTAAAATTTATTTATTTATTTTTGGCTGCTTTGGGTCTTTATTGCTGCAGAAATTAATTTTTTCATGGTTTTGGAGATGAGATGTCTGAAATCAAGGGGTCTGCAGGCCTACACTCCCTTTGAAGGCTCTAGAGAAGGATCCTTCCTTGCTTCTCCCTAGCCTCTGGTGGCTCCCAGCAGCCTTTGGTGTTCCTGGGCTTGCAGCTGCATCACTCCAGTCTTTACCTGTTTCACGTGGCCTTCTGTGTGTGTGTGTGTGTGTGTGTGTGTGTGTGTGTGTGTGTGTGTGTGTGTGTGTGTGTGTGTGTGTGTGTGTCCGTCCATGTGTCCATGTCTTCTCCTCTTGTAAGGGCACCAGTCATTGGATTTAGGGTCTACCCTAAATCAGTATGACCTCATTTTAACTAACCACATCTGAATTAGTCTACCCTAATTCAGTATGACCTCATTTTAACTAACCACATCTGCAAAGACCCTGTTTCCAAGTAAGATCACCTTCTGAGGTTTCAGGTGTACATGAATTTTGAGGGGACAGCATTCAACACACTACAAAAACCATATTGCAATTTTAAGATATTATGTTAAAAGATTCAAAATGTCCTTGAAGCTGCATGTTGAAGGTTTATTTCCTCATAGCTGCCATAGATAGCCCTCAGCATGATTGCCTGTGGGTCAGGAAGTCACTGTGGTCACTTTAGGAACAGATTTTGACTGAAGATCTTATTATGAAAAGAAGCTTATCATAAGAAGTTTTTTTATCATAAGAATTATCTGTTACATATAATCTTGCTTAGTTAAAGCAGTTTCTTACTTTTACATGATTTAATAATATTTAGAGCATTTCAATCATACTGTACACATTTAATACTATAAATAGTAAAATTGAAGTATAAAGCAAGGTCCTAATAATGTGCCCAAACAAATGGCTGCTGGCCCTCTGGGGTCTTTTGAATTAATTTAATTGTTATAACATTGTGATTTCTTGAAAAAATTACAACTTTTTAGCACTCTATAGATAGAATACCTTTGAGTTTTAATGCATCATTGCCCTTCAGTATCACAATAAAAATTGATCTCATTAATATATACTAACTGTCAACAGAGTGTTTTCTAAAGCTCTTTTTTTTTCCTTTTTCTTTTCGGGCCATGCTGCGCGGCTTGTGGGATCTTAGTTCCCCTACCAGGGATTGAACCCCGGGCCCTCGGCAGCAAAAGCACAGAGTCCTAACCTTTGGACTGCCAGGGAATTCCCCAGAGTGTTTTCTTTTTAAATGTTGAAGATTGGTTCTCTAAAATGAAAAGCAAAAAGAATTTAAAAAACCCTAACATTTATTGAGTGCTAACTACATGTCAGACATTCTTCTCAGAGCTTAGGTGCATAACTGATTTTAGTCCTCGCAGCAGCTGCATGAAGTAGCTTCTTATTTAATTATCCCCGTTTTGTAAATCAAGAAACTAAGTTTAAAGAATTTGGCCGAAGTCATGAAGGAAGAGACGGAACTGTGTTTTGAACTCATCAGGCCAACTTAAGCCTGTGCTTTTACTCTTTGAAATGGTTGGAAATGCCTTCAAGTAATTATAGTCTCTTTGTACTACCTTTTTGGCATTTGAGTAGTTTGAAGTTCACCTTTTCCTCCCTCCCTCCCTCCATTCTTCCTTCTCTCCCCTAACTTACTGAATGTGCATCTATTTGTCCCATAGTTTGTGTTATAAGCAGTGTTTGAAATGAGAAGGAAAGGATGTACTCTTAGGAAGAACAAGAAAACGTTTGAACCCCACTCTCTAGATGCTGATTCTTCTTTAAGAACCATTGTGGACTCACTAATGAGATGCCCAGTGAATAAAGGACGCCCTGGAGCCAAATGCTGTCTGGGCTTCCTTTGGCAAAGTGTATGGTGCACAACGCGCAGTGACATGTTGTACGCTGGGATATTAAATTTACTTCTATCTTCACTCCTTCTTTAAGAAGATGATGCAAATAATGTCTTTTTACTTAATTTTGGTGTGTTCCTGTGCCTCTTTTTTGTCGTCTCCAGTCGCTTTTTGGGATAAAGTGAGATATAAACAGCCACAGGCAAAGACTTTTTAGAATGACTGGAAAATATAGGTACTCAAGAAGTTTAATAGCTCTCCCCATTTTAAGTTTTAACATTGTTATTTAGTATTCATTGGGTTTCTTTTCCTCTTTCTTGAAATACATTAAAACCTGAGTATTATATACTTTGAGCTACAAAAATTCGCAATGTATTTAATATTAAGGTATATTTAATAATTATTTATTTCAAAGGAAATAATGGTCAAACAATTCTGAGTGATTTTTTTCCCTCATATCTTTTTATTTAAAATTGTTACAGGTATAGTACGTATTTTTTGAATGAGTGAATGATTTGTCTCTTATGAATATTTATCATGTTTTAATCAGGAAAAATTATTTTAAAAAATGAAAAACATATTAACATGGATTTATTACAGCTTTAAACATGGTTTACCTATTTCTGTGCTCTAAATAGCTAGAAGTTTATACCATACCATTATATATTTGTTTTGTTTGTGTGGTTCTTCTCTGCTCATTTATTTATTTATTTTTGGCTGCGTCGGGTCTTAGTTGCAGCCCGTAGGCTTCTCTCTAGTTGTGGCGTGTGAGCTCCAGAGCTCGTGGGCACTGTAGTTGCAGCATGCGGGCTCTCTAGTTGTGGCCTGCGTGCTCAGTAGTAGTTGCGGCATGTGGGCTTAGTTGCCCCCATGGCATGTGGGACCTTAGTTCCCTGACCAGGGATCGAACCTGCGTCCCTTGCATTGGAAGGCGGATTCTTAACCACTGGACCACCAGGGAAGTCCCTCTCTGCTCATTTAAATTATAAATTTGTAGAGGCTGGGTACCAACTCCTAGACTTCCACAGTACAGTATTAGGCATCTTAAGGTGTTCTTAGTAGAGAATTTTGTTGATTAATAGTGGGGACTGTGGCAACCTATTATTGGGAAACCTTAAACTTTATAGAGAAAAGTATAAAATATTAGTGTTTTTCTATTTTTTCATCTGTAACTTGTTTTTAGTTTGTTCAGCTGGAATCTGAGCAACTATTTGCTTTGTTATTGATTGATTGATTGCCACACCGCGCTGCACGGCTTGCAGGATCTCAGTTCCCTTACCAGGGATCAAACCTGCACCCTCTGCAGTGATAGCACAGCATCGTAACCACTGGACTGCCAGGGAAGTCCCATGCTTTGTTCTTTTAATGTTATGATGGTAACTCCAACTACTTTCTTCTTTGCTTTTTAGATATTCCTCTTCGTCAAGTTATTGCCGAGGAGTGTGTTGCTTTTATGTTAAACTGGAGGGAAAATGAATACCTTACCCTGCAAGTTCCTGCATTTCTGCTTCAGAGTAATCCATATGTAAAGGTAATTCATGCTTATCTAAATAAAAGGATTATTAGGGTGGGATTATTGGACCAGTTTCTTTAGATCTGTACTACTTAGGGAGCTTGTCCAGTTTCTAAGATTCAGTCTAAGTTTGGACAAATGCTTGTTGGTTTGTAGGTAAAAGTGTAGTTTTTGATAATTCAGGCACTTGAGTTTGCCCTCTCTAATATTTTTTTCTTCTACCCTATAGTTACGAGAATGCAAGCAAAAATTATTTCGTTAATAGACAACGTTTTGGTATAATCCTAAAGTAGTGAGAAGTTAGTCAGCTTTTCTTGCTTTGATTGATATAGTCAAACCCCGGGTTCAGCTCTGGAATACCCGGGTCTAGCTGGGTTGAACTGGGGGGGGCGCTAGGGATGAGCTGCACCCATTTTCCATTTGAGCACCTTACCCTTCTTCAAAGCCTGTTAAACTCTCTAAGTTGATACCTGATTCTAATTAGGGTACATGTTTGTTATTAGTGATTAGTTCCATATGAAACTGTTCATTCAGTGAATTGATGGTATGTTGTTTGTTTATTCTCCTTTCTTAATTACACCTATCCTGCACGACTGGAAATGCTTCTGGGTGGAGAAAACATCAAAAATAAAGAGAGACGGGAGGTCTTCCCTAAGATTCTTTCTTTCATGTGTTAATATTACGTTTACCCTGAATAAGCAGTGAACTTCTCTCCCTTTCTGGTCTTGTAGTTAAAAAAAAACCAAAACATTTCATGATTTACCACTTTTTTAATATATGTTTGGTCCTTCAGATTTCCTTACTCTTTTCTTAATGCTTGTGTTACCTTTTGTTCTTACCTGCCGTCATCTCATCTTCAGTACACAGCCCCTTAAATGGATGGTTATCTGGAAACCTTGCAACACTGGACCAGTTTTTACGTTTGCCTTTGGTTATTTGTTTCTTCCTCCTTATTTCATGTATGGCCTTTAAAAAACTGAGCTCATTTCACTTCAACCCTTTGAAGACTTACTGATTTCTTTTGTTTTTTTCCTCCTTTTTGTTTATGGTCGTTCATAAAAATTTATTGTCATACTTAAGTCATCCTTCTCTTTGGAATTTCAGACATTGGATTATATCTGTTTTTTTAGTGAACTTTCTGAGATAGGAGTTCCTAATATCTAGGGTATTTGTCTGATTATGCCCAGCAGTCTCCTGTCTTTAGTAAACTCTCAGATGAGACGACCGTTTTGTTTCAAGATTATCATTTCCACTTAGAACGGTAGCTTGTTGCTTAGTATTGTGACAGTACAGTGGCTTTTCTCTTTGCTTCTCTTAGCTGTGAATTCTGTGGAGCTGTGTGCACCAGGAAGGCTGGCTGCATGTTTGAGGGCCTGCAGTGTGGAAGGGCACGGGGTATTGTGTTGTAGGTTGCCTAACCTTGGGCTAGGTTAGCTCACTGCTTCCTGCACTTCCCCTTGATCTGGCCACAGAGGAGGAAGGGTATGAGGTGACCTTGCTGCAGGGACCACTGAGGCATCTCATCGTCTCATCTGGATTAGGGTTTTGTGTGTCTCCTTCCCTAGTTGGCCCCTTGTTCCCTTGTTAACGTAGAGGAGAAAGTAATCAGATTAAGAAGTCTAGAGTAAGGGATCAGGTATTAAAAATTAGACAATTTAGAGCAGCTTTCAAACTTTGAATTTGATGTGGAATATATATACAGATGCATAAGGAAGAGTCTGGAAGGATATTAATAGTCATTATCCCTGGGTAATGAAATATTAAGTGATTTTTTTTTTTTCTGCGGTATGCGAGCCTCTCACTGGTGTGGCCTCTCCCGTTGTGGAGCACAGGCTCCGGACGCGCAGGCTCAGCGGCCATGGCTCACGGGCACAGCCACTCCGCGGCATGTGGGATCTTCTCGGACTGGGGCATGAACCTGTGTCCCCTGCACTGGCAGGCGGACTCTTAACCACTGTGCCACCAGGGAAGCCCTTAAGTGATTTTTAATCAATTTTATTTTCCATTCTCTTAGGAATGGAAAAAGGAAAGGGAAAAGTCTTACGCATGTGACTAAATATGACCTTTAGAAATAAGAAAAACAGTCCAGCCTCTCCCTTGGATCAGTATGGGAGGTAGTGTAGTATATTGGAAAATGTATAGCATTTATGGGCGCTTGGATTATAAGAGACTAGCTAGTGGGAGGAGGAGAGGTTGGCGCTAACAGTCATGATGGTATAAGACAAAGACCATGGCTTTTGCCGTGGCCTGCAAGGCCTTTTAAGGTGTGGGAGCTTCTCCTTCTCCCTCCCTGTCATGCCAGCTCTGTTTGTGGTGCCAGAGTGCTCATGGCCCTTGTACACACAGTGCTTTCTCAGGCTTCCGCACTTCTGCACTTCTGTGTGTTCATTTGGCCGAGATGCTCTTCCCACTTTGGCCGGTTTGTGTAGTTTCTTTAAAGCTTTCCATAATTCTTTTCTTTGCAAACTTGCTGTTCTTGTTACTTCTGTACTGTTGTACTGTGGACATATTTCTTTTGTTGCACTTACACTGTATAGTAAATTATTTGTTCACCTGTCTGTCTTCCCTGTAAAACAGTGAGCTTCTTGAGGACAGTTAATTTTCATATTTTCAGTGCTTTGCCTGATACCGAGCACATAGGAGATGCTCAAGAATGTTTGTGGAATTCAATTGACTTGGGACCTAATACCTCTGAAAATTCTTACTTTTAAGTGAATTTACTTGCTTAATGTAGTAACCTTCAGCCAAGCATGTGATCTCTGACAACAGAAAATGAAATTGAGAACTGCAGTAAATAGCTTGTGTATATTGTGATCCTAGTTGTTAGAGAAGAGTACGTGCAGTAGGCACGCAGGATGAAATGTTCTCCTGGATCAGGGACCCTTGATTTCCGTTCACATAGCATAGCTAGGGTTTTTAACACCATTTTCACTAGCTTTAGGAAGCACCAGAATTCTTGTAAATTAAGTCAAGTGTTCAGGTATTTATTGAACTGTACTTTCAACTTTTCTATGTTTGAAATTTGGGGGGAAAGCACTATTTTCACCTTTGTCATAATCCTGCCTCTTTCTTTAAGCAGTGGGACCCCATTATGAACCTTTTCTAGGTCCAGTCAGGGAACTGGGGATTCCTGATGGACGTGAATTATCCTTGGCTACTTTACCCTCTAAAGAGAAATGATGTATAAGAATTACTAAAAAGAAAGGATAGAGGGGCTCTGTCTTGCTTAAATTATAGAGGGAAAGACGTGCTGGATTCGGCACATAAACCTATTTCTTTCTCTACATTTTGGGCCTGTCTTTTCTGTGCCTTTTGCTTTCAGCCCTTGCATTCTTTATTTCTGGGTCCTTCCTACACCTTTGGTCCTGAAGGCGGCCTTTATTCAGATCAGTCGCTTTCAGTAATCTGTCCTTCCTAATTCTACCTCCTCACATCAGCAGTAGGTCCATCCCCAGTTGCTATCATTTTTCTTAGAGAAAAGTTGCTCTAGATCTTGTTCCTTTATTCTGCCAACTTCAATGTCCATATTTTTTCCTCATTTTTTCCATTAAAATTAAAAAAAAATTGTGTGTGTGAGTGAAATTTAACCCCTATTTTAGTCTCATCTCCGGGCTTTTACAGTTAACATTGTAGTGTATATGTTCCATTTTGGGCTTTTTTTTTTTAAGGTGGGATCATACTATGTGTATTTAGCAGTTTTGTTTTTTCCCACTGAATAGATCACATACCTCTTTGCATTGTCTCATTTTCTTCTCATTAGACTATAATTGTTTAGAAACAAGGAGGTTTATAATGTGGTGGGACCAGAGGATTCCCTTCCCAGATCGGATTCAGATCTGTCGGTAGACAGTGAGCTCTCAGTTCTTCAGCGGTTGGATAGAAGGCACAGCATAAGATACCTGTGCTTCGTATGTGTGGGCAGTTATTTATCTTTCTTCAAATGTTCCTCAGTAATAGAAATAGCATGTATGACATTACAGATTATCTTTTGTGTATTTTCTGTCTGTTTTTCATGTTATAGCTTGGACAGCTTTTAGCAGCTACATGCAAAGAACTTCCAGGCCCTAAAGAAAGTAGGCGGACTGCTAAAGACCTTTGGGAAGTTGTTGTTCAGATCTGTAGTGTGTCCAGTCAACACAAACGAGGAAATGATGGCAGAATTAGTTTAATAAAGCAGAGGGAGTCTACATTAGGTATAATGTATCGGTATGTTCTATCAGTTTGTTTTTTTATTTATACTATTTGTACTGTTGTAAGAACACCTACCATTATCCTTGTGTATCATAAAGATGGGCAATGTAAGAATTCTGTGGTGCTGATCTCCAATGGACTTGTCTGATATGGCCACCTTAGGAAATGCCTTGCTTATATGTTACTTTAAGAGACTACTTATTAATCATTTAATATAATCAAACCTGAGTTCAAAGTCAACAGTTTTGGTTGGATGGTACTGAAGATGTCACATGTGATTAAAGCAGGAAAGACATTTTATTAGGTTAGTACAACAGTAGAATATTATACTCTTTTATACATGCAGGACTGGAAAGTTAGGAATAAACCTTCACGTATAATTTACTTTCTTGTTTTTATTTTTAATTTCTAATATTAAATGCATATACACAATTTGTGTTTTTTGTAGGAGTGAACTGCTTTCTTTTATCAAAAAATTACGGGTAAGCTTTATAAAAATTGATCTAACTACTATTGCTGATTCCTGTAGAATATGACAAAAAATATTGAGTGTTTAAATGCTGATTATTTAAGTAATCTGTTAATGTGCTTTTTAGCTTCAGTGATCATTTTTTTGAGGATGGGATAGTCTGAATGGAGAAGTTTGTTTTGCATTTACCTTACCATGTTTTAGTGAATAGAACAGGTGTTTTTTAAACTGTAAAGAATTCTTCATAATAAGGCTGGATAGGTGAAGCCTAACTTTAATTTTTCTTGATAGGATTAACGTCATATTTATTTATTGGACATAGATTCCACTCTTTAAATTCCATCCTTTATTATTTTAAGGAATAAAAAGTCAATTTTTTCTAGAGGTAGCTGGAAGTACTAGTTGGAAAGAGGTCTGTTTACTCAATTTCAAAAGACGTGAGGACAGACACCTAAATTTGGTCATTTCTGTGTAAATTGTGTGTTGTCATTTCTTTCATGAGATTAAAAATAAAGTTGATCTTTAGTGTGCTGTAAACTAAAGCAGGTGGTAATTTTCAAACCCGTAAGAACCTTTTGAAGGAAAATACTTGGTCTCCTTGAAGTTGATGGGAGAGATACTAAAATATATATAATATTTAAGGATTCTGTGTTTTCTTTCTCATAGGAACCGTTGGTTTTGACTATTATTTTATCACTCTTTGTGAAACTTCACAATGTTCGGGTAAGTATTTTATAATTTCATCTAAAAAATCTTTGGAAGAAATTTCCTTTTAAATCATGCTTTTTTTTTTTTTTTTTTAAAATAAGGAGGACATTGTGAATGATATTACAGCTGAACACATTTCTATCTGGCCATCCTCCATCCCCAAGTAAGAAGTATTACAGCTTACATTTTATTAAACTGTTTTATATATTTAGAAACCATCCTGACTGATATAGATAACCTTGAATAATTTGATCAAAAGGCTGCAATTTGTTAGGACTCTATAGCCAACTTCATGTTTCTCTATTAACAGTAATAATCTTCCTAAAAATTATGGATAAGGCATAACTAAGTTAAGAGCTAAGGTATAGTAGCCTTAAGTAGAACCTAGACAGTCTCTCAGTAGTCCTGATTCCTTGTCAGTGGTAGAATTAGAAAATTGAGGCTAATTAAAGAATGACTTTCTATCAGGTTTTTCTAACAGTGATTGTCGGAGGTTCCCAACCCTTTTTAGTTGCCTTAAGAAGTTCTTTAAGTAATTTAAGAAATCTTCTCTCTTAACTTCCATCACCTGAGAATCACAGTAAGAGGATGGGGGAATTTTGGGGGGGGAAGAAGAAAAGGTTCCTTTTCTGGAAGAAGAAACCATTTATATTTTTCTCTTCCCACACGTAGCAACTTCTCATTCAGGAGAGTCCATTTGTTTCCTCACAAAAGTTACTTTTCCTTTTCTCCCTTCCCCGCCAGTCATCTTCTTTGTGCCTGAAGGGCAGGTCTAGACCTTATTTTATTGCTTTTAGTGGCATTTTTGAAGAAGAAAAGATTGTAGTAGGTAGGTAAGCAGGCAGTAGAATGAGAGCAATTTGCTTCCGTCTCAGTCTTAGAGATTGGAAGCCGTTCTGTCTCTGACAGGGATTCGGAGAGTCTAAAGTGGGTCCCTCCGCTTATGAGCCGTAGTTCCCACAGAAGCACTATGCTTCCTGAAGCAAATAACTGCAGATTTTTACATAAAATTTGGTATATCAGATAGCAGTCCAAGAATCAGGTAGAGGTCATTTTGCCTTTTTAATTGATGGTTGTAATACCTCTTTGGTGTTACTTCTTTGGCCTAAGTTTAGACTGTAAACTAATGATTGATTTTTTTCAGTGTGTGTTTATAAATGGGGCAAAAGAATGGTTTATTATAGAGGTTCTGAGCCAGACTCAGAGAGACTGAGTCCCAGCCTCTCCACTTCTCAGGTATATGACCTTGGGTTAGTTGCTTTCTGTGCCAGTTTCCTCATCTGTAAAACGGGTATGAGAATAGTACCTACCTTATGAGGATTAAATAATAAACTTTCTAAGCTAGGTGTTTAGAATAAGGGCTGCCACGTAGTAGGCTTAACTATTGTTTTCATGATAAAATTACTTTAATGTAAATTAACCCAGAGAAAATAAAATGTGACTAAATGTTTGACCAGAAAAGATATTTCTCTTGAGCAGAGGAGTCTTTATTGACTCCAAGAATAGTGTGAGGATGGCATGGATTAAGTGTTACTATTTTAAAATTGATTGTTTGTTATGTAGATAGAATTCTTAGACTTAACATTTTATAATTTCTAGGAAACATAAACCAGTGTAACTCATTTAAATAATTGTAAATAAATTAGTTGTAAATCAACAGTTGGGTGTTTACTAATGGCACCACAATACTTTCCCACTGTACTGGGAACAGTGGTGAGTTATGGTAAAATCTGACCCCTCAGGGCAACAGGAGTACTTTGTCCAACCTTGTTAGATGATAGCGCCAGGACTTGAACCTCGGTGTGTTTCTGAAGCCGAAGCTTGTTCTCCCCCGCTGGGTCTCGCTGTAGGGGCTGTCAGCGTGTTTCTTGGGCGTTTGCTTGGCTTTATCCTCACAGTTCCACCTCCTAATTCTGCATCTCAGGACTTCCAGGCTGAACTAGGCTCAGAGCAGCTGGCCCCCTTCCGTACTCTTTTTTGGATTCTTCATTGCTTGCAAATGAGCTGCAGTGATACCCTTGCCATGGCTCGCCCCAACCCGGTGAAACATCTAATCCAGAGGAGTTAGTTAACCCTTACAAGAAGCCACAAGGTGAATTTAAGGCCATGTAGCAGTATTGTTAGTGTTTGAGCCCTTGTTTTCTGTAGCTTCCTCTAGATAACAGAACTTAAAAATCATTTGGAAAAATTTTATGAGTCTGTCTCTTTGTAATTTTGTTGCCTGTAAATTGTGCATAAAAAGTGGAGACAGGGTTTTATCCTATGACCTTTTTTGTGCTTTATGTTGTCGAATATTTAAAGATACTTTTTAGAGTGGCCTTCTTTGGCATTTTGGGAAAATAAAGGAAACAAAAATCAGATTGTCTTCAGCCCCTTATAAAAAGTTAGCTGATCACACTTCCTCAGATTTAGTTGTTTTGGTAGTTTTAAAATATTTACTCCTAGTAATACTTAGCATTGTATTTATGATCACCTAAATTTTGACGAAGCCTTTTTGTTTTTAATAAATGTGTGTATGGAATTTGAAGTTGACTCTTAAAATAGAGATTATGTTTATTGTCTTTCATATAGCCTCCAGTCCGTGGACTTTGAAGCCGTGGCTATCACAGTGAAAGAGCTAGTTCGGTATTCCCTCAGTATAAACCCAAACAACCATTCCTGGTTAATTATTCAGGCAGACATTTATTTTGGTAAGTGAGATGTATGGTTGCTTTGTGTTTTGTTTTCGTAGCAGTTTTAGAAGTGAAAATAAATATATTACACTTGTTATTACAATACTTTATTAAACTTAAGTCTTGTTTTTGACATTCTCTAACTCTTCTTCCTAGATGAAATTGAAAGTAACTATTATTGTTATATGTATGCATTTTTCTGAGCCTTTGATTCAGATGCTTTTAGTTTTATGTTGACTGCTTTTTCTCTGTGTTGTTTTTTTTTTAATAGTAAACGGTCATCTAAAAAGTTGGTAAAACATTCTTAAGGAAAGAGGTTAAAGTTTAGTTTACAAAATTGCTCTTTAAATGTTCTAAAATATGTCCAGGCACTCTTGATAATTATTTGTGTTCTTGAAAATAGATTCCTAATTTTTCCCCCCGGTGTATGTGATAGATTTTCCAACTTGATAGGGAATTTCTAATATTTCTATTACTATACAGATCAAATTACAGTTCTGACTGGTGTCATTTCTGGGTCACTTTTTTAGGAGTTGATTTTTTTAAAGAGAAAGTTCAAAATGTAAGAGTAGAGAGAATAGTATAATGAATCCTCATGTATCTCCTGTGTCTGCCACCCAGCTTTTTTTTTTTAAGTGACTTATTGCAAGCAGCCTTAAGTCATTTTTATTTTTTTCATTTTTTAAATTGAAGTATAGTTGATGTGCAGTATTACATAAGTTACAGGTTTACAACATAGTGGTTCACAATTTTTAAAGGTTAAATTCCATTGATAGTCACTACAAAATACTGGCTGTACCTCCAAATACTAAATTCTGTACCAGTACGTTTGACAAGGAATCTGAGCTGAATATTTGGCTAATCAGTTTGAGAAGGAAAGACTCTATTATACAACTACTTTAAAGTGGTTGAAAAAATAAAGCCAATTTTTCTCATGGTTGGCCTGGCTAAGTGTTATCCCTAGGTCTGTGGTTTGAATCTGCTTTTGTCAAACATGAAGTAATAATACCTGACTCTTCACAAAAGAGGCCCTATTTTTCCAGCTGTGTACTTAATGGCAGGTAATTCTTTATCTCTCTTTTCTACTTCAAGCAACAAATCAGTATTCGGCAGCTCTTCACTATTACCTCCAGGCAGGAGCGGTGTGTTCTGATTTCTTTAATAAGGCTGTGCCCCCAGATGTTTATACAGACCAGGTAGGTTGTTTTTGCGGGCTTGCTTGCTTCTTGTCTGGCTTTAAATGTTCTTCCTGGGCCTCTTTTTGCATGAGCTTATTCATTTCCATGTATATGGTGGTAACTCCCAAATTGATTGCTCTAGACCAGATTGCTCTCCATATTTCCAGTGCCCACAGCTATTGCTGCTTTGATTTCCCAAAAACACCTGAAACTCAACCTGTCCAAAACTGATTCAGCATTTTTTTTTTTTTTTTTTTTTTAGTATTTATTTATTTATTTTGGCTGCTCCGGCTCTTGGTTGCGGCATGCGAACTCCTTCTTAGTTGGCAGCATGTGTGTGGGATCTAGTTCCCTGACCAGGGATCAAACCCGGGCCCCCTGCATTGGGAGCGCAGAGTCTTACCCACTGGACCACCAGGGAAGTTCCCTGATTCAGGGTCTTACTCTACCAGTCTCTCCTCCTGATGACCTTCCCACACCAAAACAAAAACAAAAACAGAAGACCCCACCGAAATAGCAGTCAGCTTTGTTTAGCCCTTTGAGTTGACCAAGCATAAATCCTCTCATCCTCTTTTCTTTACTAACCCTCCCACCAACATCCATTCAGCCTTCAAGGCATATTGATTCTGCCTCCTAAATCTCAAATTTTGTTAATTTTCTCTCAATATGCATTACCCTTTCCTCTGGTTTAGGCCACCAATATCATAATTTAATAAATGGCATTTTTTAATATTTACAATAATGGCTTTTGAAATAAGATTTAAAATTTTTTAATAACTAGATTTTTTTAACTTAAAAGTTCTATTTTTTGGAGCAGTTTTAGATTCATAGCAAAATTGAGTGAAAAATAACAGAGTTTTCATGTACCTCCTGTCCCCATACATGTACAACCTACCTCATGATTGACATCCCACATCAGAGTGGTACATTTGTTACAATTGACATTAACTAGTTTTTGAAAATAACGAGAATTTTGTTTTTGTAGGTAATAAAACGAATGATAAAGTGCTGTTCTTTGCTGAATTGCCACACACAGGTTAGTTTATATTATGATGCTGGTCTGTTTTCATGAATATTAGAGTTTATGATAAATATAAGGCATTGGACTGGGAAGTAGCTTTTATTTTCCGTATCATAATTGCTTAAATTTATGGTATTTAAGAATTTGCATGTTCTTTACATTTTTTAAAAATAGTTTACAGAATTTTAACTAAAATGAAAGTATGAGTTAGAAGGCATTGGTCTTTGAACCTTATAAATGGAAAAAGCATTCTCAAGTATGTTTTCTTATATTTAAAAGTAGATATGTACGTTAATCATTAGGGAAATGTAAGCACCACAATGAGATGTCACTTCACACTCACAAGGAGGCTGTAACTGAAAGATAGTAACAAGTATTGGTGAAGATGTGGAGAAATTAGAACACTCATATATTGCTGGTAGGAATATGAAATGGGGCAACCTCTTTGGAAAACAATTTGGTGCTTGCTCAAGAAGTTAAACATTGAATTACCTACCGTATGACCTAGCAGTTTCACTCCTGGGTATATAACCAAGAAAACTGAAAACGTATGTCCACAGAAGAATTTGTATGTGAAATGTTTATAGCAGCATTATTCATAATAGCCAAAAAGTGGAAACAACCCAAGTGTTCATCAGCTGATGAACAGATAAACGAGATTTGGTGTGTGTGTGTGTTGTGTGTATATGTGTGTGTGTGTGTGTGTGTGTGTGTGTGTGTATATATATATGTATACACACACAGTGGAATATTAGTCAGCCATAAAAAGGAGTGAAGTACTGATACATGCTACAACAGGGACGAATCCTGGAAGTTTTATGTTGAGTAAAAAAAAGCCAGATACAAAAGGCTTTGTATTGTATGATTTCATTCATTTGAAATGTCCAGAATAGGGAAATCTATAGAGTCAGAATGTAGATCAGTGGTTGCCAGAGACTGCGGGGTGGAGAGGTAGGGGAGGAATAGAGACTGACTACTAATGGGTATGGAGCTTTTTGTTTTCTTGCGGGAGGCAGGTAATGAAATGTTTTAGACTTAAAAGCGGTGATGATTGTACAATTTTCTGAATATTCTAAAAACCACTGAATTTTTTACTCTGAAAGGGTTTACATTATGATATGTGAATAATAATCAATTTAAAAATCTTTAAATATTTAAAAAAGAGATCAGCATTATGACCTACATACATGACTGAAATGGATCTGTTTTCAATGTTAAGCAGACTGGCCTACATTTTGCCAAAATGAGCTTCTGTACTTGCCAGCTGTGAAAGGTTTAATTGGATGTTCTATATGTCCTTGAATGTTTGACACTTTTGTTTGGCAGTTTTCCATTCCCTTCAGTTTTCTAAACTGGCTTTTTGCCAGCTTCTCATTCAGATAAAGCTCTAAAAATTTATGATTTAGGTCACAGGGGAAGAAAATATTGGGCAGACAGACACTTGTGTAAGGGTTTTTTTTTGTTTTTTTTTTTGCGGTACGTGGGCCTCTCCCTGCTGTGGCCTCTCCCGTTGCGGAGCACAGGCTCTGGACGCACAGGCTCAGCGGCCATGGCTCACGGGCCCAGCCACTCCATGGCATGTGGGATCTTCCCAGACCGGGGCACGAACCCGTGTCCCCTGTATCGGCAGGCGGACTCTCAACCACTGTGCCACCAGGGAAGCCTAGTGTAAGGGTTTTTTACAATTAAAAGTGGATGGATTCCATACATATCAGCTGATCCACTCAGCCTGATCTGCGAGGCCTCTTAAGTAATATACTCTTGACATGAAAATCATTAAAAATTACCCCTCCAAAACCAGTAGTCATTGTTGATACTAGTTACATGAAACCATTTTCAATTCTTTTTTTATGTAGGTGGCAATTTTATGTCAGTTCCTCAGAGAGATTGACTACAAAACAGCCTTTAAATCACTGCAGGAACAAAACAGGTATGAATGGTTTTTGAAATAAAATGAAGCTGAAATTTTTCTGCTTAAGAAAGAGGAAGTAACTGAGTTCTGTTTTTCAGTCATGATGCTATGGACTCCTACTATGACTACATATGGGATGTTACCATTTTGGAATACTTGACTTGTATCCTTCATCAGCATACGTGTGTGATGTTAGAACAATTCATTTCTGTAAATTAAAGAAGTATTTAATATTTTGTATTTTCTAAATAAAAAACAACAGTTGAGAATATCGTGATATTTAATAGTATCAATTTTATTATTCTTAACTGATTCATTTAGATCTTCATCACAAAAGAGGAGAAACAGATAAAAGACAAATTGCGGTAAGTTATTTTATGCCTTGATTCTTCAATGATGTGCTTAATTTCCCTAATACTAAACTATTTCCTGTCTCATACAGCATCAAAATCCTTACAGTGGCCTGCAAGGCCGCATGTGACTTGACTTCTAGCTATTCATTCGACTCTCCCTTGCAACTTCTCCTACACCAGTACCCCTACTGTTCTTTGAACATGCCAAGAACATTCACTACCGAATGGCCTGTGAAATTTTCTCTTTCAGGAACATTCTTTTAACTTCCCTCAGGTCTCTTCTCAAATGTCACCTTCTTAAGAAGTAATTGTCCTTTCCTGACCATCTTATAAAATAGCAATGTCTCTCCCCCTTTCCCTCCAATACTCTTATTCTCATTTCCCTTTTAAAACTTTTCTCCATAGCACTTATCTACAACTGACATACTGTATATTTACTTATTTATTGGCTGTTTCCCCATGAGGTAGGAATTGGTTTTGTCACAGTTGATACCTAGAATGGTGCCTGGCAAATAATAGATGCTCAGTAGTTACTTGATGGATGAATTATTTATTTAAATTTGACTTATAAACCAAAACATTACAAATTCATGGTCATTTTTACAAGCCTAACATTTGCTGTGTCACTATTACCCATATATGTTTTCTCTTTGCTCTTTCACTCATTAATAAAAGTATATGCTGTTTATTAAGTGTCCTTTAAAGCTTTGTACTTGGACTAAATTGTATGGCCATTATTTAGAGGAAACAGAATAACAGCAGCATCTTTCAAAAAAAAAGAGGAAAAAGAATATGGTGCCAGTTCCACTTACTTGGAGACTACTCATTCTCCCATTTCCAACTTATCCAGGGCTGGAAGGCAATGCTGAAAATTTCCCAGTTCCCTGATGGCATTTCTAGACTATCTCTACTTGTATCATTTTTTAAGCCTTTTCTCCTTGGAAGCTTACACCTACCTCCTTACTAGCTCATCTAAACAACTACCTGGATGTTCCTGTGCATGCATCAAAAGACATGTGATCAACTTATCCAACACCCTTGGCACTCCAGGTTCCATTATCACCTTTACTCTTCATCAGCCACCCATGGCCAGGCCTTTTTGTCAGAATTGCTCTACATAAGATCTCTGTGCCAGTAATCTATCCCTTTCTTACTTCCGGGCTCCCATGTTCCTCATCATCAGTTAGATGTTCAAGTTCATGACCAAGTTTTCCCCAGTCTGTCAGCCCTTTTCCAACTTCTGTTCCTTCCCTACTGACCTTGAGTACAGCAAATACTGGCCTGTGTACTCTCAGAGATACTGATTCATTTGATCTGAGATGAGACCCTGGGATCCAATTTTTAAGTTTTCCCAGGTAGTTCTGATTATAAACCAGATTTGGGAACCCCTTCTATCTATGGCTGACTGTCAGGACTACTCTGATTAATATTTTCAGCATCTTTGCTTTTTTGTCTTTTGCTTCATCTGGAAAAGTCCCAGCCCTGAATCAGTTAAAAAATTTATGCTTTTTTTCCCCTGAGCCACTGAGTTCTGTTGGAAAAAATCCTACAACTGTATAAACTTGTGCCACTACCAAACCATGGCCTCCAACCTTAGCTGGCCGCTCATTTCTTTTGTTTACCTGCCAGTGGTCAGTGGTCTGCATTCTTTTTTAGGGAATATTTTAGACTTTCACCCTATTAAGCCCCTGTCCTCTCTCCCTTTTCCACTTTCAGTAACTTCCTTGTCTGTTTGGAGTAGACCAGAAAAAAAGACTGATCAGCCTCCGTCCTTGTGAAAGTTATAGTCTTGGGAGTTGTGGCCCCTTGAGTGCCAGCTTCACATTCCTGTTTCAGGTCCCTGCTTTCCACCTTCAAAATAATTGACAACTGTATTCATTGTTAAGTCCACGCTTTTAGTCAGTAAAAGCTATGCTACTCCTTGATGAAGACAAGTTTTTATGCTTTTGATTCTATCCTTTCAGTGATTGTCCCTTTCAGTTAGTTATCTCCTCTCCTATATTGTCAACCACTCCCATACCTATAAACTATTTCATCTTTAATAGAAACTTCTCTTGACTGTACTCCACCTCTCTCTCATCCCTTCTCTGCCGAGTTTTTTTTTTTTTGCAGTACGCGGGCCTCTCACTGTTGTGGCCTCTCCCGTTGCGGAGCACAGGCTCTGGACGCGCAGGCTCAGCGGCCATGGATCACGGGCCCAGCCGCTCCGCGGCATGTGGGACCTTCCCGGACCGGGGCACGAACCCGCGTCCCCTCCATCGGCAGGCAGACTCTCAGCCACTGCACCACCAGGGAAGCCCTCTGCCTAGTTTTTTAAAGCTCTTTGGTCCAATGCAATTTGACTTCTGCCGTCCCCACTCTAACCGTTCTCAAGGGTCACCAAATGCCGAAGCCAGTGAATACTTTTCAGTCTTTATCCTGTTGTTTACACTCCTTCCTTCTTGAAATTCTTTATTCCTTTGGCTTCCCCGGCATTTTTACTCATTTCTTCTCCCTGACTCTTCTGCCTTTTCTTCTTTGTGGGTATTTCCCTCTGTCTACCCCTTAAACTTGTCTACCCCTTAAACTTGGTTTTCCCAAGAAGTTAGTCCTTGGGTATTTTCTGATTGCCCTACATTCTCCCTAGGTAACCTCATCCCCTCATGGTTTTGACCACTATCCACCTAGGATGTGTTATTTCTCTCAAATATCTGGCTCCTATTTCAATTTCTGTCTTATACTTTGAACTTTTATAGCCAGTCGTCTTCAGGATATTTTGTCTGAAGTAACTCTTTAGTTATACCCCACTACTAGGTTTTTCCACGTGTATTCTTTCATGTGGAAATGGCATCATCCGCAATTCCTCCTACCCACTAACCTAACTGATGATCATTTCTGGATAGTCTTAGCTCCCTTCAAGCTACCTATCAGAATAGTTTTTGTTGTTTAAAAAAAAAAATATATATATATATATATTGGAACTTCTTTAAACAAAAGGTAATTTTAAGGTCCTAAAACATGCTCTCACAAAACACTCCATGGCAGAATACTATTATGGATTTTTATCAGGCTCAAGTATTTCTAATCATGAAAGAGAAGGGTCACTATATATTATAGTGCTGAGCAAACTAGATATATTTTACGTATTAAAAAAGTGAAGCCCTGAAACATGAATTTTGATATTTCAGGTTATTTTGTAGGAGCCTTAATTGTAAAAATGTGTCAGATTACATGTAGAGTTTATTTACTGTTTTTTTAAAGATACTTTATTTATTTATCTGGCTGCACCAGGTCTTAGGTGCAGCATGTGGGATCTAGTTCCCTGACCAGGGAATCGAACCCAGGCCCCCTGCACTGGGAGCATGGAGTCTTAGCCACTGGACCACAGGGAAGTCCCTTTACTGGTATTTTTAGTCAAATAAATTTACATGAATTTACTTGATGTTACTGAAGATAATTCCACAAACTATGGTTCAGTAATTGATCTTTTCCTTGAGTGGCTCCAGTCAGTCTTTGTTAATTTCTTCTACACCTCTTAGCATCTACAATTAGAGGTTCAGTTTATCATCGTTAGCAAGTAGGTAGTTTTATATTTTGTATACTAGCAAAACTTTGTTTTTGACCAGACCTCTGATAACATCACTTTTCTGTTTTGGAAGATCAAAGCCATCGGCCAGACAGAATTGAACGCGAGCAACCCAGAAGAAGTGTTACAGCTGGCAGCGCAGAGAAGGAAAAAAAAGTTTCTTCAAGCAATGGCAAAACTTTACTTTTAAGCAGTTAGTTAAAATTTTTTAACTTTTATTTTTTAAACAATGGGCTAAAAATAAACAGTATTAAAAGATTAAGTTTATATAATACATATTTACATATTTAGTGGCGTTTTCTTTTCAGACAAAATACTGAAACATATTAGTTTAAAAACAAAAACTCTACAGAAGACTTCACACCATAACAATAGCTTAAATTTATAATTTCTTCAAAGGAAGAAGAGATTCACATGTCCAGTAATAGAATAAACTAGTAATCTAGTATAATTTTTCTAATCAAATCCACTTTTGAGGCTGAAATTTCATTTTTAAAAAACTAAAATATTTATGTAGAAGTAGCTATATACAGCAAGTTCTTATGTCAAGGTTTTGTTTTTTTTTTTTAAATAAATAGATTTCTAGGAGTCGTATACATTTACTGCTTTTCTGCCTTAAGAAAATACAAGTTTAGGTCAAGTGTTAAGCTTTATCACTTTGACACTGTCCTTAACTCATAATGTAGGAATTTAAAAAGGACCTTAGCAGTTTTGCAAACATAAATAAAGCCTTAGTCACACTAAATTGAGATAACCCTAAAGATTTTTTTTTTAGAGTAATAAAGTGACTTTCTCATATAAATAGTTTGAAAGGGTACTTAAGTTTTTCGCCCAAATTGTGATGTACGAAAAAGTTATTATAAAGCAACTTATACGTCAAAGCCCCACGTAGGAGCCACAGCATTTATCTTGTTTATAATTTCTTTGGCATTCCCACTGTTTAGAGCACAGTTTAAACACCATGTTCATCTAAGATTTACTGGTTAAAAATGTTATGGCAAGGCAAATAAACATAGTCAAACAGATTAAAGTTCACCATTTTTAAAAATTCAAGTTTTATAATAGCTTGCTACAGCAGCTATAGATAAATTAGTCACCTTATTACAAAACTAAACCTTTGTAAACAAGTTTAAATTTTATTTTCAAGAACCAAATTGCACTAGTTAAGAGTTTATAAATTTTGAGAATCTAAAAACTAGATTCAAAGTACTGTATCACTTAATGTACCCTGTAAGGTAGCACTTATCTAGTCAAAAACTCCAATGATGAAATTCCTAGTTTATCAAGATAAACATAGTAACACCGTATCAAAGAAATTCTTGTCATGAATCATGGCTGGCTTCTATCCAGTCAGTGTTGGGAATGAAGTCATCTTTGTAAACAAGTCCTGCTGTTTCTTTAAACAGCGAATATAGGAATTAAATTTCCTCCTTAGTGCCAATTTTAAGTGGTTTTTTAAATCAGAGAATGCCAGTGAAACTTCTGAATCGGCCAGGACAGCCACAGCACTATTTTCCTGTAAGACTTAAGTAGTTAAGTTCTATGAAATGCTACGCAGCACTTCATCACTTCCAACTTGTTTGCTCAGTTAACTTTAGTGTTTTCCTGGTGGTTTTTCAGTGCTCTTCGGTGGTGTCATAATGCCTCCATTGCAAACTGGTGACAACTGTCCCCCCTTTCTGAAGGTGTTTATATAATTTACTTCATCCTGTACATGTGAAGAAAGCATGCAGAGATTAACAGCTAAGATAAAGCATTGATATGGTAAAACAAAGTCAAACAAGACTTCTGTGTACTAATTTGAGGCTACTTAGGCCTAATATAATCCTCTCTTTATGTGTTTGCAACTGTGATTAGTCATATTTTAGAGGTTCAACTGCCTGCAACTTGCATTTTTAAAAACTCTTACCTGGACTATTGGCATTAATCTTGAGACACTTCATAAATCTTGCTTTGACTTCAAAGTTATTTTATTAGCTTTTCTACTTTTTTTTTTTTTGTGTGGTATGTGGGCCTCTCACTGTTGTGGCCTCTACCGTTGCGGAGCACAGGCTCCGGACCTGCAGGCTCAGCGGCCATGGTTCACAGGCCCAGCCGCTCCGCGGCATGTGGGATCTTTCCGGACCGGGGCACGAACCCGTGTCCCCTGCATCGGCAGGTGGACTCCCAACCACTGCACCACCAGGGAAGCCCACCTTTTCTACATTTTGAAATCAGTGTGCCCATTGGAACTTTCTGTCCCTTACCATCTTATATAACTGCTTGAAATATTACTCCGTAGTATCCTTACTATCAGTTTCAGTGACTTACCAAATAGTAAGACCAAAAAACTACAAGAAAGAAACATACCAGCATAGCCAGATAATTTGTATGTGTCTGTATATTGTGTCTGTCTTCCATAGAAATCTTCTTAAAAACCTTCAGCTTCACTGGGCTAGTACTTGTTACTATGCTGACAAAAGGCACCATCCAGTCTACACATTCAGAAATGTTGTCCCATTCCAAACCTAGATAAAGAAAAGTTAGAAAAATGTGAAGGTTACATCAGAAACATATGCCTACTTATTTGCTTGTGCTTCAAAATTTAAAGATAGTTAATTTAAAATTCATGTAAAAAAGGAAACCAAAACAAGCACATAATATAAACCAAAATCAACGAGTTTATGTGGGATTAGCGCTGTAAACTACTGTATATAGGATGGATAAACAAGGTCCTACTGTATAGCACAGAGAACTATATTCAATATCCTGTGATAAACCATAATGGAAAAGAATATAAAAAAAGCTTGTCTCTATATGTATAACTGAGTCACTTTGCTGCACAGCAGAGATCGGCACAACGTTGTAAATCAACTATACTTTAAAAAAATTAAAATAAAACAAGTTTAGCAAGTCAGAACACACTATCACTCTCAAATATGTTTATAATGTGACTATTTTGAGGGAGAAAAAGACTTAGAGCTTCTTAGCCAGTACCTGCTACATAGGAAATTGAAATTGTCAAAACCCAAAGAACTCTTTGATGCGGAGCTATAATTATATTGACTAACTTCAACTGGATTTAAATTCCATTTGACCTTATTTTTTGTTTGTGGATATATATTGAGGATTAGAAAGTACTTCTAATAGAAGGGAAGATAATCGCTAAACTGCTTTTTTCCATTAAAATTTTAAATTCTTGTTTAGCAGGATGCTAAGTTCAAAATAGTCCCTTTAAAATTTGTGAATGGGTAAGAAGAGAACAAAATATACTGTCTTACCTGAGGCTTTCTTAACCACTTCACGAGAGGTAAAATGGCACAAGGCAGCAGCAGCGAGTATTCTGTACTGGAACTCTAATGAATCGATGGCAAGAATACACAGATCTAAAAGCTAACAGAGGAAAAAGTATAAAAATTTAGGAGAAGGATGAGTACTACATGTCACTACTAAACATCAGTCAGCTAACATTTTAGATTGCTTATGATGTGGGCCATATGCCAAGAATTGCTGAAACTACAGGGATGCAAAGAGAAATAAGCTGCCACCCTGCAGGAAGTTCAATCTTGTTAATAAACAGGTAAAGGATTGTTACAATATAGCATGATGTGTACTATTAGGAAGCGCACCTGATCCAGAGTGGGGAAGACAGGGAAGACTTCTGCTTAAATGAGTCTTAAAATACAAGGTAGCCAGGAAGACTGGGAGGTAGAGAGTGTTCTAGGTATAGGAAACAGAATTTATGAAGATAAATGAGAAAGGATTACTTTTTTTTGGAACTCAAGTCAGAACACATAAGGTAAAAAATATGACATAAGGAATATCTTTCCTTCATTATTTTAAAAAAAGGGGGTTGCTGGAGAGGCATGGCCTAGGTTAGATCATAAAGGGTCTTTAAGAAGTCAGAACTTTAAAGTTCTGACTGATTATTGAACTTACTAGAAGATTTTAAATCAGGGAAATTACATTTTAAGAACAATCCCTTAGACTGTGGTGAAGCAGAAACACAAGAAGGGAACATGTTTCTAAACAGATGAGTTGAGAGGTAGTACAATCCAGGCAAAAAGAGATCTGAACAACGATCAGTGAAATTATGTAAAAAGGTTAGATTTCAGAGGCCTGAGGTGATACCTGTCCAGTGAAATAAAACTTATTTTTGTCCCCATGGGTCCAGAAGACAGAAACAGGAGTAGAGGAGTTGGAAATGAATTATTACTATTATATACCTCTAGAAGCTTTCCACACTGTTTATCAGCTTATCAAAGGTTTGCCCTATCAAAAGCGTTTAGCTGCCTAGGATAATCTGGGATGCTAGGAAATCTGAGGGAAAAAATTAATATGACTTCATTAGAAAGTTCTATAAAATGAACCAATTCTAATATATTTACTGGTTCTCCAGTTTTAGTGTTCATAATGAGTTTACTAAAATACAAGTTGAATTTCAACGTAGGTTACTTAAACCCATCCAGAGTACCACAGTTTCTTCAATTCCATGTGTAAGATTTTCACATCCTACACAGAATAAGAATCTGGGTGTTCTTCACTTATATATGGCAGGTACAGCAGCCTTAAGATCCTACTTATGAGAAGCAGGCAGGAAAGAATGGTACCCTCCTCCTGTAATTACTTTCTTAGAATATTTGTTATACACTGGCCTAGGAAAGTTTAATTTAAACTTAAAGTTTTAAATAATGTTATAACTAAATTAGGTGATTTTAATTTTAACACATAAAATAGGTTCCCTGTGTATTCAAATATGAGTGTAAGATAATTTTACAGAATAATTTCATACTATTATAAAACCTAAAACAACTGGTTGAAAAATACCTTTCCCCATGTTACATCAAAAAGAGGTATTTAGGGCTTCCCTGGTGGCACAGTGGTTGAGAGTCTGCCTGCCGATGCAGGCGACACGGGTTCGTGCCCCGGTCCGGGAAGATCTCACGTGCCGCGGAGCGGCTGGGCCCGTGAGCCATGGCCGCTGAGCCTGCGCATCCGGAGCCTGTGCTCCACAACGGGAGAGGCCACAACAGTGAGAGGCCCGCGTACCGCAAAAAAAAAAAAAAAAAAAAAAAAAAGAGGTATTTAACTCTCTACCTCATACTCCTAAAGAGTAAAAAGTGCTCATAATATATTTAAATGCAAGTTTTAAAACTCTGTTTTCTAGAATTTTCAGTAAGCAATGTAAATACTGGGGACAGAATTTTATGCATCAGAAGTTTTGTTCTAGTCAATTAAGGAATGATTTAATTCAGTATGCTGTCATTTTGTTGTGTAGCCTATTTAGCACTATAAATACCCTAAACAAAACCTGTAATTAAAAACATTAGCAAATATTCAATAAAAATATCAATACCTGAGCTATCTGAATGAACTTTTCCTGAGAATACTGAGGTAGAAGAACTTTAGGAGCATCTTTAAGAGCATCAACTTGGAGGAAGAGATTTAGCCAGGAGATGACTGTTACAGGACAAAGTTCCCATTTTAAAGCCTGTTAATGAAATTAAAATGCCTGTTAATAAATGTAGGTATATATACCACATTATACAGGTACTTCCTTAAATAGTCATTTAAGAAACTTTTTGCTTTGGGCATATTTCTTCTATTTTCATAACTATAGATACCTCACAATCTAAAGCTGCTTGTGTTTTAGTCTATTATTGATACAGACCCCTTTATTATTCTCTAGTTATCTTCATTGACAAAGTTCCTTGGACCTATTTTTCATTCCTACTTTTCTCATTTCTTGCAGCCCCTCATCTTCCAAACGTATTCTTTATTGAAACTGCCCTTTTAATTTTATTCAATAACTCCACAGCTAATTCCATTCAGATCTCCGAAGAACTGATTCTACACTTTTTCTTTATGTGATCTATAATGGCTTCTGTTCAACATGTAAAAGCTAAAAAAAAGACAAATCCTAATTTATGATTCTCTCCATGAAGCCCTGGGACTTTACCATTTATAAGAAGTCAAAAATAATTAGGAGAGAACAGAGAGTCTTAATGCCTGTAGGACCACCCAGAGGATTTCATCTTCCCATTATATATCCTCCTTATACTATACTTCAGGTCTGAATCTGGATAACTTTGTTACTAGAACATATTAGAACTATATTCAATGTCTTATAATACCCTATAATGGAAAAGAATCTGAAAAAATATATATATAAAACTGAATCACTTTGCTGTACACCTAAAACTAACACAACATTGAAAATCAAGTATATTTCAATAAAAAAATTTCTTTTAAAAAGAACAATATCAGCATGTCAACAAGATCCCATTCTTACAGAGCTATCAATCTGAATGTTTATAAACATAACAAATTTATATTATAATGTATATAGTTTATAGATAATCTTGTAAATGAAAGTCATATTGATTGTGTTTTCTTGTGTCCTATTTATAAAACCAGGATGCTCAAATTTCATAACATACTTTCTAGTAGCTAACATTCACCCTTTAATCTCTAATTCAAGGCCCAATTAAACATCTTTTTTTTTCAACTAGCTCTTTACTTTCTTTTTTTTGTTTGTTTTTTAACATCTTTATTGGAGTATAATTCCAATTAAACATCTTAATGCTTCTTTCCTCTACCCTTCTATTAAAAGCCTTTCCCATGCATATAGAAAAGAAAAAAGGCAGTGAAATAATTCTCATTCTCCACCTGCTGGAAGAAGTGGAAAATCAGAACTAAGATTTGAGAATCACTGTTGGAATTCATTTATATACACATGATGTGGTAACTATGTATAAGTTTCGAAAGTGTTGTTAAACACTTTTAAATTAAGAAATAATATTCTCAATATAGGAGAATTGAAAGATACAGAAAAATAGAGTTTACAGGTTAAGCAAATTCCCCTCCCATCTTAGAACTGGATCCTAATACTAAAATCTCAGTTTTGACTACTTAACATTGTAGTCTTTGAGTTTAGTAAATTACAGTTATTAAATTGCAACTAGAAATAATAAAGATATATTATTACCTTTAATATAATGAGTTCCATCCTTAAGATATCCTCTTCACTGCAAGCACCATCAGTGACATAAGCAAACTCTTGCAGCTTAGGAGCGTAGATTTCCTTTAAAATAGATTTAATTAGTATCAAGCACAGTTGAGAGTGAGATTAAAACAAAAGAATTATATACAAACCAATCTAGGCTTCATTTTTAAAGGACAAAATGATTATAAATCTTAATAAAATAATTCTGCGATAGCCAAAGCAACCTTACCTTTAAAGGTATTTTTCATACCTGGGTATCTAAATTAGCCAACTATATTGATTGAAACATTTTTATAGAACTGATTTTGAATCTTAGTTAATAAACAATTAGACTATTTTAACCAGTCATTTCAGTGACTGGTTAAAACGAAAAGCCAAACTTGTTTTAGGATTGCCTAGTATATCACACTAAAACAAGATACTCAACAAATAAGGTCTAGAAATTGCAAACATTAACTTTATCCTAGTACAAAAGTATGGTTATTCAAACAATAATTTGTGCAGTTTCGTTGATGACAGGTCTGTCTTAACAGTTCAGAGAATAACAACTAGAATGACCAGAGGAGTAGAAGAGATGTTGCCACAGATGAGAACAGGCTAAAGATCAAGATTTCAGTCTAGAAAGGTATCTGAAACACACCATGTGATTTCAGGTAAGGATATACTGAATACAAACTTATTCATCAAATTTGGCAGAATTTGGGGATAGCCCTTAAGGCTCAAAAGAAAAATGTGGAAGAGGAGAAAAATACACTTAAGGAAATTAATGCATGATTCACAGTCCCTCTTCTACCCTCAAAACAATACAGGCTTCAAAAATTTCAGATGAAGGTACTAACGATATCCTTATGTGTTGAATTTAAGAAAAGTAGATTGAGATCGTGTGAAGGAAAATCTCAGGCAGGAAAGGTGTTTCCTTCTATCCTAGCACCATCATCAGATATAAAAGTACTAGGCTGGATATAGACCATTATTCTAACCTAATAGCATTTATTGCATTTGATTGGTTAATTAGGTTTCAGAGACCATTTTATTGAATCCAAGTGCTATGACTAGGTATAGAGAGACAGCGTTGGTCATTTTGTTTGGCACAGTTAGCCGTGGAACATTTCACCTAGATACTAGTTCTAGAATCAAACCAGGGACTTATAATAGGCTCAGATACTTTGAAGGGAACCATGATAATTATCCTTCCACCCAAATCATAGTGTTCAGAAAATGTATTGGAAAAAACTCACTCATCTTTCCTAAGGATTAACATATCAAAAGTGGTACATAGTATTCTCTGGGATTAATGCATTGGTTAAGACAAAAAAAGTTTGCGGTAAATATATCCATGGATAAACTTTGAGAACTTACCTCAAGTTTGGAAGCAATGAATAATGAGGTAATTCCAATGAGTTGAAGCATATTTTTATTTATATCCTTTTGTGTCAACATAAATCTATCAAAAAAGTCTTGCGCAAGATAAAATGTTTCCCTATGAAGTGTGTATACTTCACACACCTAGAGAAGAATCCATTTAAATATTATTCCATTAGTTTCTCCAAATTAGAAAGTTACCTCTTAGCATACCAGATTTCAGAACACTTTCTGAAGTCCAACTTGCTTTTTAGGATACCAAAGCTAAAATGGGGGAAAAATTAACATGTGCTAATAGAATAAACCTACTACAGTCCTCTTAGTTTTATAGGTTTTTTTCACATAGACTTACTGTGTTTATTCCCAGATACATTTACACTTGCTGACTATGGCTGAGTACTTTTTTCCTATTAAGCTTCTAATGTTTTTTAAATTAATTTTTATTGGAGTATAGTTGCTTTACAATGTTGTGTTAGTTTCTACTGTACAGCAAAGTGAATCAGCTTTATGTATACATATATCCCCTCTTTTTTGGATTTTCTTCCCATTTAGGTCACCACAGAGCATTGAGTAGAGTTCCCTTGGCTATACAGTAGGTTCTCATTAGTTAGATCTATCTTATTCATAGTGTCAATAGTGTATATATGTCATCTAATTTTTATTGATGCCAAATGGGTAAGTTTTTATGCTTAGTTTATACTCTCATAGTTCCAACTGATTCTCTTCATCATTCTAGATATACATTTAACTACAAAATGACAACTCTGTTCCTTTCAATGTTCTTACATCATTTAAGAATTATAGAAGAAAACTGAATGAATAACAATGGTGATTGACAAAATTTTTATCTTATTTCTTGTTTCTGACTATAATGGGATTCCCCTAATGTTTCACTATTGTTATTAATAATAAGTAGTATCTGTCATTTCCACACTTAATATAGGGAAAGCTTTTAATTCTCAAAATAACTTCATGAAGTAGGGAGGAAACAGAGGGACAGACATACTAATAAACAGTTAATGTGTTAAGGAAATCTATCCCTAGTTTATTGCATATTAAAAAATCAGGAATGTATACTGAATTTCAAAAAATATCTTTCACATCTATGATATATAACCTTATGATTTTTCTCCCTTAAACTATTAATAGATTTTCAAATGTTGGACCATTTTTGCATTCCTAGGTTGAAAGAAACACTAAGACAAAGCAGAGTTTAATGCTCTGCTGGATTTGATTTATTATATTTGGTTTTGTATATATAATCATATATTTAAGGGAAAATAGGGATAAATTTGATAGACAACCACTAAATAAAAATCAATGTAACATAAAAAGGCAAAATAAAATAACATCAACATAATTGTGCTTAAGTTGCATCTATGATCATTAGATATTCAGAAAAGTCGTACACACGATTGAAACATAATCTTCCCTTCTAGTCAGAATAAGGACTAAGATGACCTGACTCAAAAGGACAACAGTTTGCAGTCTTAACGAACTTTTCTGATAGCTTCTGAGATCTATTCTGCCGTGTGTTTCTCCACCAAAAAGCCTGTGGTAGTTCCCCCTTGGAGTTCATTGTCTCTATCTATATTAAAGACAGGGAAACTACAGAGCAAATATCCAGGGGTTGGGGTAAAATTAGTTTGTTATCAATATAAATAATCATTTCAATAATTTTAGAGATTCTTTCAGAATTATTATCCAGAGAAAGGGAATGGGCCTAAACAAGAGAGGGCACAGATATTTAGGGCACAGGCATTTAGGGACTTCTGGATCACTATTAATCCTTTAGATTAATGGTACAGCTCATTTCTGAAAGGAATAGAGGGATAACAAAAGCAAGCTACATGGAGCCTCGAGGGCTTAGGGCTACTGGATATTCAAAGCCTCCTTATCATTTAGGATATAGAAATTAGGATTCCAAATCATAATTTCATTTTGGTGATGAAGACAAGGACTTCTGAGGGTCCTGAAGCCTAGTCCTGGTTCTTTACATTGCATAGCAAAATTCAAAACCTTGTCAAATTCTGTTCATCTTGAGTATCCTTGGCACCAGGCCCAGTGCCTAGTACACAGCGATACTCAGATACCACAATTTCTGAATTGGGTTTGGGTTGTATGGGACCTAGTGGCTGTGTCCTCATGATTTTACTCTTAGCAAGCAGTCATTTTCCATTTTGGTATCCTCAACTACAGTGAGTAGCCCCCCAGAATGGCTCCTGGCAATAGGTAATATACCATGAAGGCACATGGAAAGCATATTTATGTCTAAATGTTTTTCCATCATACAGACAAAAAGGGAAATTTGTATTGCTGGAACGTACCTCTAAAAGCCAGTCTAGAAGTATTGACCTCATCTGTGGTTCCAATTCAGAATGCAGAACTTCAAAATGTTTGTCATGAACATATCTGGTCTCCTTTTTTAACATGTTTAGCCAAACATCCTGTGAACATCCCCAGCTATGGAAAGGGGCAAAATAATTGTGTGACCTACATAATATACAAGCTACCTGTTTCACATAGAGTAAACTCAACTTTCAAACACTGAAATCCAACTTTGAATTAGAATTTGAAAGGACAACCTCTTAAAGTAAATCAGGAAAAATTGCTACTTTTAGAAACCATTTCTTTAGCATGAAATTATACAGCAAGAACTTGGATTATGAGAATCTAAATTGACAGATTTCAAGAGTGCTTTCTAGTCCCCATCTATTTATAATTTACAAAGGCACCTGTTTAAGATAACGATGTTTTCTCAAGAGCAACACTAAAAAAGTAAATATTTAAAGCATATGATCCCAGCAGAGACAGTCTCAATCACCTCCAAATAGATCATCACTACATTACAGTGGGGTTAAGGTGGGACAGTATGGAGAAGAGGAAGACTGGTGAGTTTAAATGTATGAGTCCATTAATTTGCTTATTAAAGCCAAATATAAATTATTACACTACACATTTTATGTAAGTTGTACCTCTTAGTCATTCATTAACTAGAAAAAGTATAGACCTTAGTAAGTAGGCTTGGTAAGAAAGAAAAATAGCTGATCTATCAAATGAAAATGCTGTACATGTTAAAATACTTCCATGTTAGCAATTTAGATAAATTATTTAAACTCCATTAAAAATGTGATTCAGGGTTTCCCTGGTGGCACAGTGGTTAAGAATCCACCTGCCAATGCAGGGGACACGGGTTCGATCCCTGGTCTGGGAAGATCCCACATGCTGCGGAGCAACTAAGCCTGTGCACCACAACTACTGAGCCTGTGTGCCCTAGAGCCCATGCTCCGCAACAAAGAGAAGCCACCACAATGAGAAGCCCGTGCACAGCAATGAAGAGTAGCCCCCGCTCACCGCAACTAGAGAAAGCCCGCGCGCAGCAATGAAGACCCAACGCAGCCAAAAATAAATAAATCATAAATAAATAAAGTGATTGAGTTCTTCTGATAAGGCTTACAGTCTTCAGCAAGCAAGTGAAAATAATGTTATAGAATCAATGTTTTAAATACCCGTGTCATTTGCAAATAGCATTACTGTCAGATAAAATAATATATGCTTAAAGACTAGTAAAAAAAAAGTTTTTCTACAAGTTTTTCTAATAATGAAAGCAAAAAATACCTCAAAATAGCACCATATATTACATCAGTAAATTTTAATCTTTGACATTAAATTACTGAAATTTTTCTTACCTTAAATCAGGCAAAGGTGAAGGATTAATGAAAAGATTTTTAAATCTGTAATTTGTAAATCTGGAGAAGTCGCTTGTTCCTATTTCTTTGTGGGGTGTTTCAATGATAATGCAAGGACTGATCCCCCCAGATAATACAGGTGGCCAACAATTCTGTCATTTAAAAAAAATAAAAAGAATATCTTTGTGAAATAGACAAACCAGCTTTTGTCTTGGATCTTTTATAAATGAAAGCTAATACTTCTAAACAGTCTACATTTTTCCCCAAACACCGTCATTAGCTAACATTGCTGACTAATTTAAGCTGACATACATATTTTATAAATAAACCATATAGCTCATTTCAATCTTCATAAAGAGTAACAGGTAGGATGTTTTATACAAAATACAATTCTGGAAATACAAGACGTTAGGTACTGAGGGAGAGGAGAAACAACAAAACACGTGTGTAGTCAAATATTAATCGCTTTCAAGATTATAAAATTTTCCCCTGTATTTAGCAATAGTGGCCAGGGCACCTTGTTTTATAGACAGCTACCCCCGCCCCACACTCGTTAAGGCCTTTTCCACTACTTTCAAATACAGGAAGACAAGACCTTAAAAGTGGAAACAATTACTTAAATACTTAAAGGACACTTTCTCCAGTCACTGCTGGTTTCAAAGAGAACCACTGTTTCCAAAGTGTCTTCTGTACAACACATAGGAAGAATAGGTGGCAAAGGGCTGGGTGCCAGTCTGTCAGTGACCTCACATCCTATTTTATGCCCTAGGAGCAACCATCAAGACTCTCCACTATAGTCAGAGAGGGAACAAAGAGCAGTCCATTGGACAGATTAGGCGGGCCCTGGTGCACCAGGCAGCTCCTAGAGGGAGGGATTTACAAAGAGGAACCAGCTGCGTCAAGGCTTACTCTGTAGCTGTAGTAGGATTCAGGGACATAAAAACCACCCAAAGACAAGCGCCTTCCTGCTGACCTCGAGGGGCATTAAAAGTGTCAGAGGAACCTTCCTATCACAAAGCAATAACACAATTCTATTCTTTTTTGTCCTACATTTGTTTCCCCCAAACCTAGCCCAGTTCTGCATTACCCTAATCTCATACTGATGTTTCTTGATGACCTCCTCTTTTCTTTTTTTGACATCCTGGAAAATAGAAAAGGCCATTGTTAAACTAAAGTCCCTGCAAGGAATTTTCTCTTTCGCCTCTCTCTTTTCCCCCCCTTAACTCACCTGGGCCGTTTTTCTCTTCTTGGCCTGAATTATCTGGGTTTCTTGTGGGGAATCCGTCTGACTGGGCTGGGGCTGCTGTTTAGCTTGTAAACGGCTACTATAGGGTTTTTAAAAAGGAAGTTTAATTAGTAAGTGACGCATTTCAAAGGCAGCAGCCAACTCTGAAACATATTTCCAAGACAAATAACGTTACCTGCGTCTTGACATTCTCTTCTTTCAGGTGTATGAAACCTCTGGAGGCGAGAGGAAAAACCAGAGTCAAATACATTGTCATCCATACTCTCCAAGTGCCATTCAGAGGTTATAACTAAGTCCCTCAGGAGATGACCTGAGCCGTCTTACCACGATGACTTATGCAGTATATTAGTGCATGATTTCGGACTCATGCTTTTGGACACATGCCTGCATTTCCTCAACGAAATGAACAGCCCGGATGAGAGCGTCTTCAGAAATTTGCAAACCACCCTCAGCGCCCGGAAAGCGCAGGGAGGCAGATGGGTCTCTTCTGCGTCCTGCAGTCTCTCCCCCGGACAGCCCGAGTGGGGCTTGGGCAGCGCCCCTACTTCCCCCCTCCCATCCTGCTCGAGCCGCGGGGAGAGGGGGTTGTGGAGGCGAAACACTGTGGAGAAGCCGGTTCCGCGCCAATTTGGAGAGCGGCGGTGGCGGGGAAGCAGGGGGCGGAGGGAACTTGTGTCACGTCCTTCAGTCTGCTTTCCCTCCTTCCCAGCCCCACCGGACCCTGCCCATCGCTTGGAGGGGCACCGGGACCCCGACTACAGATGGGGGATGGGAGTGATGGAAAGGGAGTTCAATTAATAAAGGGGAAAACTGGGCTTGTGGGGGAACTTTTCTTCCCGTGAAGGAGACCCAGACCCCCATCCTCTCTCCTGCGGGATAGCTCCCCAAATGGGGATGGCAGAGTGAAGCCCCTAGAATGAGGGGCTTTTCCGTGGCCTCCCACTTAGGGGCAGCCCTCCATCCACCGCCGCCTCCCAGGCCCCCTGCCAAGGGTCCTGACAGGGACGGATCGCGGGGACCCATCGCCCCCAGATGCCTAGTTCTCACCCCTCCCACTTTTCCTCCCCTAGGCTCCCGCCCGCGGGACGGATCGGCCCTGAGGGGTGGGGGGGCTTTCTCTCCTCCCGCATCCCGCCCTACGCCCAAGCACCTCCTCACCGCCAGACCCGCTACCGCTCGGCTCTCAGCTGGCGCCGGCGCCAACCCAATATATAGGCCGGGCCAGGCCCGCCCCGCACGCATGCGCCTCAGACTGACACCTCCGGACAGTGCGCTCCCCTCCCCCGCGCGCCAGTCCGCAGGCCCGCGCGGCGCGCCCTGCCGTGAGTCCGCGCCCGCCCACCTCGAGGGGCCGTACAGCCGGCTCGCCTAAGCCCTCGGTCCGCGGTCACCTGAACTTCACCTGCCTGTGCGGCGGGAGGGAGTCTCGCAGAGGCTCCTCCTCCGCAGCCCGGCTCCCCGCCGCTCGGCTTCATCTCCCGCCAGTAGTTTCTGTCCCCTCCCTCTTTCAACTCTCGGACGCCGGGGGTGTCAGGCCGCGGCCCGGCCCCGGCGTACGGCCAGGTGGAGGCGGCTCGGGCGAGCATAGCGTGGCTAGGAAGTGGCCATGCCTTGGCGCACCCTGGCTGTCCCGCCTAGGCCTCCAAGAACCCGGGTTTTCTGAAGAGACTCGGGGACCACCGCCCCTGCGGGAGGAGCGCAGCGTTGGCTGGCGAGCTGGCCAATGGGAGGCGAGGACTGCAGCACAACGTGGAGCGGCTGCAGAACGTAAACACAGCCGGGCGCGCGGCTGGCCATGTGTGTTCCCGCGCGCCACCTAGTCCCCTGGGACCACCGGCAGCCGGCTGTGGCACCCCAGGGCAGCCATGCTCAGGGATGCCTGTCGTGCACTTTGCTCCAGCCCGCCGACCGAGGTACGTATCAACCCTGTTTTCCCGCTCTCTTCTCCGCCGAGCCGGTTACCCTCCCCGTGGGTGGGTCATCCGCACCCCGCCGCCCTGCCACTGCCTGGCGGCTTCCCACTCAGCAGTTCCAGCGCAGGAAACGCTCGCGCCAAGCCGCGCGCTCCCTCTCTCCTCTCAACCTCCAATTCTGGGGCCCCCAAGGGTAAACATCTCTCCGGAGCGGGGCCGAGGGTGGCACTGCCCCTTCCGCCAGAGAACAGTGGCTCTCCGGGGGTCACGCCGGGCGGGGAGAACGGTCCCACCACGTGCAGGCTCGGATCCCGCCCCGCCGCCGCCGCCGCCAGCGCGCCCTGCAGAGCCCGCGCGAGCCGTCAGCGCGGGAGGGAGCCGACCGCCTCCGAGCTGTAATGGGAGGAGGCGGTCCGACGCGTTTCCCTCCTCTTCCCCCGTATCCAAAATTTGGGTTCCCTCGCTGCCTCTACTAACGCCCCGCTCCAGTGCGCACCAAGGTTGGACATCTCCATGCCGTTGATACTCCGCAAACTGGGTTTGCGGCGGGAGCAGTGGGGCTGGGGGACGTCGGCGGGAACAAAGACCCCCGGGGCGGAGGAGGCTTGCGGAGGCTTCCTTGAACCCGCGGCAGCTCGGGCCGGAAGCGGGCAGGCCGTGTTTGTCTCTCTGCCCTGACTCGAGTGAGCCGCTGGGAGAGGCCGGGGAAACCGGGCCGCCTGCGCCGACCCGGCGTTGCGGCCCAGGCGGGAGCCCTTCCCGAGATGCACCAGGAGGCGGCGGGGGGACCGTCCCGGGGTCCCCGCCCTGCGCTTTTGTGTCGCGCCGCCCGTGCGGGGCTCAGAGCCTAGAAATAACGAGTGCTCTTTGGGCAAAGTCCTCTTTCAAGATTTTCCCTCCACAGTCTCGAGGCACCAGCAAAGTAATTTTCTCCCAAATTTACGCATGAGGAAATAAGAGTCTTGCTCAAGGTGACATGGAATCAGAAAAGACCCAGAATCTTGTCAGTCCCAAGAAACGTCATACTATTTATGATGCTTTGACGGCTTTCTCGGAGGGGTGAATTGGCTCTTTTTTGTAGTCACCTCAAAACGCCGTGCTGTTCCGGTGTAAAGCTTAGAGAGCTAACACCGTGATAATAAGAAATGGGAGGCTTTCCAGCAAGCGCGGGTGACCTGAACATAAGCAAAACTGGTGGCCTCCATGAATGAATTTGGTAGTCAAACCGAAAACCAAGCTTACAGTGTTGATGCCCATCACTGGGCCGACTAGTAGATTACTTGTAACTGAGACACCGTGATTAGAAGTGTTCTTTGGAGAATGCCGTTGACTATGAAATGAACAGGGTGCAATCCTAGTAAAGGAGAAATTAAAAACAATCCTAAGACTGCTTTGTGTGGAAACGGACAGAGTGAATTCTGCCGTATTACAGGTACCTGGTCACTGGTCAACTGGGACTAAAAAGAACATGTGCTTACCTTTCAGATGGAGGGAACTTCCCATCTTGCTCTGGCTATAAGTTATTGGATCCCTCTGAGCATGCGTTTCCTCTAGAAAAGATAAGACACTCGTTTCAAGGGTTGTTTCAAAGATTAAATTTTATAGTGTGTATAGAGACCCTCTCTTGCATGTGTACCTGTCATAGAGCAGATGCCAAGTGCTATCTTCACTCTCTTATCCACCCCCCTTATTAATTTATACCCATAGAGATTAAGAAGTAGTTTTAAGGATCCTGAATAAAACAGGAAGCTGAATTATGAAATTGCTGTTTCCCAGAGTTTTGTTCTTGTAGTTGTCCTTCTGGGTACCTATTTTAGGTATCATCTTTCAATATGTTGTCTTTGTTTCATATTTGTATATGTTCATTTTTAGCTCCCTCTTCTACTCATCCCAGTTTTAAAATTCACTTACTTTGAAATCCCTTTATACTTGTAATAATTTTAGAAACTTTGGCATTTTCTAAAGTATACTTTCTCCATTGAAGATGCAAAGTTAAAACACCATGGTAAATAAAGTATTGGCCTCTACAGTGCTCTCATTTTCAGGAAAAAGAAAAAAAAAAAGATTCTTAGAAGGACAGATTTTTAAAAAATAAATCAGGCCCAGCCCAGTTATTTCTTGTCTCTGCACCTTTTCTGTGCCATACCTTCTCTGTGAAGCCTTCCCAGACCTCTTTCTCTGTGCTTTTCAGTCATGCTCACCTCCCAGACAATAATTACCAAATAAAATGTCTTTTATCTCCAACTAGGCCCTGGACCTTGTTTTGTTCATATTTTTTATAGCCAGTACCCACCAGTTCAGAGGCATGCATACATAATAGGACCTTGGTAAATACTGAATTGAATTATGGATAGGATATCCCATTATAGAACTTTAATTCTGTAAGGTTAGAGTGATGGATGAAAATTATTCCCAATTAATGTTAGGATTTTTTAAATTAATAAACTGTTTTTTAGAAAAGTTTTAGATTTACAGAAGAATTGAGCAGGTAGAACAGAGCTTCTATGTAGTCCTCTACCTTCCCCACCACAGCACAGTTCCCCCATTATTGACAGTGGGGTGCATTTGTTACCATATGAACCAATGTCGATGCATTATATTATTATAATGCAAAGCTAATAATAATTATTAAAGTCCATATATCATTCAGATTTCCTTAGTTTTACCCTAATGTCTTTTTACTGCGGCAGGATACAGTACCAGATTTAGAAGTCATGTCTCCTTAAGGTTCCTCTTGGCTGTGACAGTTTCTCACTCAGACTCTCCTTGTTTTTGATGATATTGACAGTTTTGAGGAGTACTGGTCAAATATTAATATTTTGTAGGATACCTTTCTAGGGGAATTTATCCGAAGTTTTTCTCATGGTTAGATGGTTATGGGTTTGGAGGAAGAAGATCACAGAGGTAAAGTGTCATTTTCATCACATCATATCAAAAGTCCATGCGGTCATCATGGTTTATGGCTGCTGACGTTGACCTTGATCACCTGGTAGTGTTTGTCAGGTTTCTCCATTGTAAAGTCGCCCCCCATCCCCTACCCTTTCCATACTATACCTACTCTTTGGAAGGAAGTCACTGTGTGCAGCCCACTCCTAATGAGTGGAATGTTATGCTCCCCCTCCTTTAGGGTGAAATATCTACATAATTTATTTGGAATTCTTCTGTGTGTGAGATTTGTCTCTTCTCCGCCGTTTATTAAGTCATTCAATGATTTATTTATATCTTCATCTTGTTGCTCACGTTGTTCTACCTTTGGTCAGGGTAATACCTGTTTATTGTTAGAGGGCTGATTTGAAGTTAAAAATGAATGTGGCTAAATGATAATCAGCATTTCTCACGTAATAGGAGAGGAATAAAACTTTTCCCCCCATTTGATTAGACTTGCTTATTATCCCTATTAGCCAAAACACAGCTATAGGAGAAAAATCCTTCCAAATTTTAATACTGGATTGCCCATCAGACTGTTCCTTTTATTGCCTCATCAAGGACATTCTTCAGTAAACTGGCTTCATGATTCACATGGCAAGTGGTGGTACAATGACTCCCAGTGTAGTTTGGTGCCGCTGCCTTGATCTGTGCTAGGGCACCAACAGTTTTAAATACCATTGCACTTTCGTCATCAGAGCAAACATTAACACAGTGAAAAACACAGATGTCTTAATTTTCTTGTGAAAATAGTTGTGACCTTTTGATCCCCCTGAAAGGGTCTTTGAGACCCCCAGACATCCATGGAACACACTTTGAGAACTGCAGACCTAGTTTCCAAACCAGAGTGCTGGGAGTCATCTTAGGCATTCCTTTCTCCTTTTTTCTGAGCTCCATAATTACGGTTAGCACTTCCTGGGTAAGATGCTGTGAAGCTCTACTCTGAGCTTTTACATTGTACTGACTCCTGTAATCCTCCACCACTGTGAGCCAGGTACTGTTACTGCCACTCCCACTCTACAGATGAGGAAGCCAAGGCACAAACGTAATTTACCTGAGTCCCATAGTAGAGTCTGGCTCCAGCCCCCCGCCCCCCCTCGCTGTGCTGCCCCCAGTTACCATCACATCATTCCCCAATTCTCTTTTTTTCCTCTGCCTTAGTTCAGGACTCCGTTCTCTCAACTAGTGCAGTAATCTCCTAACTGGTTTTCCTGACGTGTGTTGCCCCTTCAGTTCTGCCTTACAGTGTATCTCCCAAGCTCTCTTTCTAAAGCACAGATCTGCCCACGCAGCCACCGGCCTGTTGTGGATCACTTTGGGTTAAAGGCCAAAGACCCTAACTTAACACACAGAGCCTCTCGAACCCGGGAAGTCCACCTGGGTGCTGTTCTGCACATCCCTGCCTTCTCACTTCTGGCCTTTGCCCCTGTACCTCTCCTCACCACCTCCACTGTCTTCCCTAGCTACCTCCCAGGTATCTGTTAATACGCAAATATGCCTTCTGTAGAAGCTGTCCTGCCCTGCACGAGGGAGGGCTCTTCTCTACACCCTTTCCAACGCGCTCCTCTCGTTCTTGCCGCCACCACTGCCCTTCCCAGGCTGCTGGGAGCTCCTGGGGGCGGGGGCCGCCTCCGTCGCTGGGACCCTCACGCCGGGCCTGGGGCCTGGCTGACCACAGCGCCCTTTGTGGGATGAGTGGCGGGGGCAGTAGAGGTGTGCTCGCTGGGGGCGGCCCTCCTAACTAGACTCCAGTAACCGGTCCGTTGAAAGAGCTTTGCAGCTGGCACCTTGGCGGGCCAGCAGGGCCGCGGCTGAGCTCTGCCCTCTAGAGGCGGAACTGTTCCCGGCCTCGGAAGCTGCAGAAGCACCACGGAGACTAGGCCGAGAGCGCTGGCTCTGCGGCAGCTGCCCTTGACCGCCATCTCAGAGGGAGGCCCTTGAGAAGGAAGGCATCGTAGGGTGTGAGAGCTAGAGGGCACCCTAAAGACGATTGGTCCAGCCCCCCCACAGGGTTCATGGCAGGCCACCGTGCGAAGAAAGAACAGGGCTAAACGGCAGCGTTGGAAATCCAGAAGCTCCGGGTGGAGGTTGAAACAGGCAGGGGGGGCGCTGGTTGGCTCAGCCTGCTCTGGGCCAGGCGCTGTTGTCGTTAACTGCAGGGCGTGGACAGTCCACAAGAGCTTACATTCTGTTGGTGTGGGGGACGGAGAACAGATGTGTAACAAATAACTATCAATGAGCACTATGGAAAAGGTAAAATATTCTAACAGGAGAGAGGGGACTACTTAAGCTGTAGGGGGTAGGGAGGGATATGGGATGGACGCGAAGAGGAGGTGCTATTTTACCTGGTGCATTCATTAATTCAGCAAACACTAGGACATAATATGTAATAAGGTAAACAAAAATTCCTGTCCCTTCGGAGCTTAATTCTAGTATGGGGGGGCGGGGCATAGAAAACAAACATGTCAGATAGTAATAAGAACTCAGAGGAAAAATACAGGCAGCGTAAGGGAAGTGATGCGGAGTACTATATTAGATAGATGTTCAGGGACCTCTCTGGTGTGACAGCTGAGCAGAGAGGCTGTGCAGTGAGAGAACAAGCCGTGCGGATGCGGAGGAAGAACATTCCAAGCAGGGGAAGCTTGGCATAGTTAATGGACAACAAGGAGGTCAGGATGGCTGGAATGGAGTGTGCAAGGGACAGAGTGGGAGAAGAGGTAGCAGGAGGAAGCGTTTTAAAATGATCAGCGTGACTGCTGTACGGAGAATAAATTCTAACGGGGATGGTAGAAGCACGGCGACCACTTAGTAGACCAGTCGGTCCAGGTGGAAGACTGTGGTAGCTTGGAACAGGGCATGGTTGCAGGGTTGCATTCAGAACATATGTTGAAGGTAGAGCTGAAAGGATGTAGTGATGGATAAGATGTGTGGGATGGAGACAACCCAAAGGTGAGCACCTAGATGAACGTTTGTCACTTATTGGAACGGGGAACATGAAGGGAAAAGTGGCTTTAGGGCAGGATGAAGTCAAGAGTCGGTTTTTGACAAGTTAAATGTTAAAAATGTACGGGGAAATTTTTATTATAAAAATTTTAAATGTTCAGCAAAATTGAAAGGGTTTTATCATGGGCACCCATATACTCACTACCTAAATTTCATCAACATTTTGCTATGCTTGATCTCTCCATCTATCCATCCCTCTTCTAGCCATCATTCCATTTTATTTTTTGATGCATTTCCAAAAAAAAAAAAAGTTGGGGTTATCAATACACTTACCCATTAACAGACTTCAATATTTGTTTTGTTTTTTTTTAATTGAAGTAGAGTTGATTTATAATATTAGTTTCAGGTATACAACATAGTGATTCAATATTTGTATAGCTTATTTAAAGTTATTATAAAGTCTTGGTTATATTCCCTGTACTGTAAAATATATCCCTGTATTTATTTATTTCATACATAGTAGTTTCCTCTCCTCTTCCCTCTCCCCACAGGTAACTACTAATTTGTTCTCTGTATCTGTGAGTCCATTTCTATCTTGTTATATTCATTTGTTTTATTTTTTAGATTCCACATATAAATGATAAAATACAGTATTTGTCTTTCTCTGACTTATTTCACTAAGCATAGTACCCTCTAGGTCTATCCACATTGTTGCAAATGGCACAACTCATTCATTTTTATGGCTGAGTAGTATTCCATTGTGTATATATATATATATATATATATATATATATAATACACACACATCTTCTTCATCCATTCATCTGTTGATGGGCACTTAGGTTGCTTCCATATCTTGGCTATTGTAAATAACGCTGCTATGAACGTTGGGTTGCATGTACCTTTTTGAATTAGTGTTTTCTTTTTCTTTGGGTATGTACCCAGCAGTGGAATTGCCAGATCATATGGTAGTTCTATTTTCAGTTTTTTAAGGAAACTCCACGCTGTTTTCCATAGTGGCTGCACCAGTTTACATTCCCACCAACAGTGTAGGAGGTTTCCCTTTTCTCCACATCCTCACCAACATTTGTTATTTGTAGACTTTTTGATGACAGCTATTCTGACAGGTGTGAGTTGATATCTCATTGTGATTTTGATTTGCATTTCTCTGATGATTAGCGATGTTGAACATCTTTTCATGTGCCTGTTGGCCATCTGTCTATCTTCTTTGGAAAAGTGTCTTTTCAGTCTTCTGCCCATTTTTAAAATTTTTTTTTTTTTGATATTGAGTTGTAAGAGCTATTTATATATTTTGGATATTAACTGCTTATCGGTCACATCATTTGCAAATATTTTCTCCCATTCAGTAGGTTGTCTTTTCATTTTGTTGATGGTTTCCTTTGCTGTGCAAAAGCTTTTAAGCTTAATTAGGTCTCTTTTGTATGTTTTTGCTTTTTTTTTTTTGCCTTAAGAGAGAGGTCAAAAAAAAAATGCTGCAGTTTATTGTTAAAGAGCGTTCTGCCTATGTTCTGTTATAGGAGTTTTACGGTTTCAGGTCTTACATTTAGGTCTTTAGTCCATTTTGAGTTTATTTTTGTATACAGTGTGAGAAAATGTTCTAATTTCATTCTTTTACATGTGACTGTTCAGTTTTCCCAGAACCATTTATTGAAGAGACTGTCTTTTCTCTATTGTTCAGTATTTGTTTAGTTTTTTTTTCCTTTGAGGTAAAATTTCAATGAAAAGTACAAATATTAAGTATACATTCTTTTTTTTTAACATCTTTATTGGAGTATAATTGCTTTACAATGGTGTGTTAGTTTCTGCTTTACAACAAAATGAATCAGTTATATGTATACATATGTTCCCATATCTCTTCCCTCTTGCGTCTCCCTCCCTCTCACTAAGTATACATTCTTAACAGATACACTTGTGTAACCCAAACTCCTGACAAATTAGAGAACATTACTGTCACTTCCAGAAAGTTTCCTTTCCCTGTGAATTCCCATTTCCATCTTCCTAGAGGCAGCCACTATTCTGATTTTTTCCACCATAGATTGGTTTTACTAGTTCTGTACTAGGGAATATTTATATATATACATATATATAAATATATATGGATAAATGGAATCTCACGTATACACTCTTTTGTGTCTGGCTTCTTTCTTTTTTGTGGACAAGCATATTCATTTCTTTTGGGTAATACCTAAGAGGGGAATTGCTGGGTCATTAGGGTAGGTATATGCTTTAGTTTTATAAGATAACTGTCAGACCTTTTCCAAAGGCCCATCAACAGAAGAATGCATAAATACATTGTGGTGTATTCATGTTATGGAATGCTGTGCTATGGTTAAAATCAAGTAGAGCCACATGTATCAACATGGATAAATTTCAAAAACATAATTTTTGGGGGGGGCATCTTTTAGATCAAAACATTCAGTATGATGCCTTTATATAAAATTTGAAAGCTTGTGAAAGAAATATTATATATAGTTATGGATACTTATGCAGTAATAGCATAAAAGCAAGCTTTGCAAAAATAATCAGTTTCAGGATAGTGGGATCTCAGGTGGGGGTTGGAGAGATGAATGGGATCAGAGGGGTTCATGATTGGCTTCAACTATATCTGTAAAGTTGTATTTCCTTAAAAACATCTGAAGCAAAAAAAAAACCAACATCTGAAGCAAATATGGTAAAAGGTTAAGATTTTATAAAGTTGGGTGCTAGATACATGTTCCTTATATTAATCTCTGTAGTTTTTGGTTCACCTTATCTAAGGTGCTGCCCCTGCCCTCTGCTTCTGCAGGTGGTGGAGACTGGGCTGAGCCCGGTTGTGGGAGCAGAGCTGCTCACTCCCACTCTGTCTCACTCACGCGGCTGCCACGGTTCAGGGGAAGCTCCCCGAGAGACCCCAGGTAGGACGGCCGGGCAGACAGCACCCTGACCTGCTCCCGGTTACCGCAGCCTTGCACATGACTTCCAGACCTGCCTTCCCCACCTCGCTCCTAAATTTAGGTCTGTGACCTGGACCTAGCTCTCCCTCCAATCCCAGTTCCAAACCCTACTTAAAATTGAGTTTATTTTAAAATATCTGTTCTGTTCCATTGTTTGGGGGTTTTTTCTTCAGGAGCTCTGACGTTACATTTGTGTTATTTCCTTTGCCTGTCTTCCCTATCACTCCCTCTCTAATGACTTTTATTCATTCCCATTTTATCTTCTTCACTTTTATTTCTATTCTTTTTATCTTCCATGGTGTCCCTTAGAGTGGTGTCTCCTCTCTCTTGTGTTTCTTGTAATTTGGTTTTTGTGTCTGAAATGTTTTGTATTTATTTTTCTTACACTTATTTAGTCAATCTACCCATTTCTGTTCCCTGTCCTCCTCTTGTCTGTCACCTTCCGTTCCTTGACCTGACTGTCCCTTCCTTGAGTTATTTCTGCTTTGTTAGCTCCCTGCATAGCTGCCACTGCCTCGTTACATTTTCGAAATTCATAATAGGATGTTGGGTTAAAATTTTCTTCTGCTTTGTGGCCACATTTCTCTGATGAGTTTTCTTAGTCTGCAGGGAAGTTTTGTTACCCCTTTTCAGATTTTCTTCTGACGGTACATTTGTATGGATGTTTTTCTTACAATACCTTTGATTGGATGTTGAGTTATAAGTTTTTTTTTTGTTTCTGTTTTTGTTTTTGCTGTACGCGGGCCTCTCGCTGTTGTGGCCTCTCCCGTTGCGGAGCACAGGCTGCGGACGCGCAGGCTCAGCGGGCTTGGCTCACGGGCCCAGCCGCTCCGCGGCATGTGGGATCTTCCCGGACCGGGGCACGAACCCGTGTCCCCTCCATCGTCAGGCAGACTCTCGACCACTGCGCCACCAGGGAAGCTCGAGTTATAAGTTTTTATCATTTTGGAATGAGTTGGATTTTTCTAAAACAACTATTGGCAAGAGAATCCCATGATAGGAGCAAGGGAGCTTTCCTCATTTCTCAGCTCAAGGCTTCCTTCTCTCGGTATGGGGGTGTGTACTTTACTTTACGGCACCTACCTGTAACGGGACCTCCTCTCAGTTTAGGATTCTAACCTGGCTCAGCTGAGCTCCTACAACTAGTCTGGAGCTCCCCTAGTTGCTCCCCCAGCCACTGGTTTCCAGTCATTCTGCCCCTTCCTGCCAGCCTGCTCTCCTCTTTTTCCTAAGCTGCACCCGTGGGTCCTCCAGGCACTTATGGATTAATTTCTTCCTCTCCCAGTATTCCTGCCCTCTTCCTTCTTAATCCTGCTCACATCTATTCCCACCCAGGCTGAGAACTCTCCTGAGTTGAATTTTTGCTGAGAATTGCGGTACCTCCACCCTCTGGACTCTTGTGCCATTTCTGGTCTTCCCTGAGGCACCTGCTAAACCGCACGTATGGTTTCCTGTGCTGGTTCGGGGAGGGAGGGTGATGCTACACACCATATGAAGTTTGTGAAATTTCTCACTTCCTTGTTTTACTGAAGATGTAAGCATGTAGGCGTTTCATACCTTTGTTCTTATTGCTCTGAGTGATTTTCAGGAAAATTGGAAAGATTCTGAACAAAGCTGTCACCACGTATCCATCAGGCTGACCTAGAGTCCTTAGCCAGGCATTCGAAGCCTTCCACAGGCTGACCTTGGTTTTTCTCCCTGTTCTTAGGTGTGACCACGGCTCCAGCCAGACTAATCTCCCACCATCCCAGGAACTCACCATGCACGTTCCTTCCTCTGTGTTCTAGCTGTTTTCCACAATTGCAGTGTTCCCTTCAGGGGCTTCTTTATGGTAGCCATTGTTTTTGGTGACACAGCATGTATTTCTCCCTTTCTCTACCACCCATCAACAGGGTTAGATGCATAAACCCAGCTTATTTATCATGGTGCCCCTTCCCTGGGCAACAGTTTCAGGGAAAGCCGAATGGTCCAAGTAGGGCCAGAGTCCCTCCCTGACTTCCTTCTACTAAAGCTAGCTGGGAAGCCTGCCTCTTGCCTCAGGTGTCACTGTGTCAAAGAATATTCATCTGGAGGAACACACCATCTGCAAAATTAAAGGATATGGTGATACACAGAGAGAGAGAGAGAGTTTCCTTCTTTAAGTCCTGGATCCACCCTGAGGTTCCTGGTGACATAAGCCAGTCGATCACAGTTTAGATTAGATTAAGTGCAACTGAAAGACTCCTAACAAATACACCTTACTGTGTTCTCCCATCAGCTTGGTGTTTTTACCTAGTGTAACACACATCACACCATATAGTGATTGTAGTTGCCTGTTTATTTGTTTGTATCCCCCACTGAAAGCCCTTTACCACAAGGTCCACACTGTTCACCTTTGGGTTCCTGGTACCTTGCATTGTGCCTGGCCAGCACTGGGCCGTCATTTAGTATTCAGTTGAAACTTCATTTCTGCCTTTCCTAATTCTTCCCATCACTCAAGGTCTTAGATTCCAAGTTCTTTGTGAAGCATTCCACATCAAGTTGAAGAATCTACATAAAATGTCCAGGATAAAGCAGGCTCTCATCAGAGCTGCAACCTCCTCCTCCCTAGTTGCTTGAGTCAGAAGTGATGTCTCCCTCGTGGGAGCTCCTATATCTCATTTAATCAAATGGTATCTACTCATACTGTCTTAAAAGAGAAATGCAAATGACTTATGACTAACGTAAGTTTTCAAATATGATTGTAAATGCCAGAAGCAAGGACCTAGTACAGTGCCTCATATAAAAGAATCCACAGTTGTTGACTATACAGCTGAATATACAGCACAATGGTCAACACTTTAGAGGTTAAATGGAAACCGGTAGTCTGTTATTGGCTGTGGGAGTCCTTACGTTAAGTGAGTCACGGGTAGGTTCAAAGGAACCTGGAAAGGATCGAGCTGAATCACACATTTGCAGAGTGCATGAATGCTGTTTGAAAACCTAATTAAGCCATAACAACTGACCACCGCTGAAAAATAGTCGTGGTTATTTTCTACGCCCAAACGTCTCATTACTTGGTAAAGGCTGTTAACTTGTCCAAGGTGAATAGTTGGAAGGAGAAATGAGGCATGAGGAGGGCAAGTTAGAGTTTATTGTGCCTTCCGTTTCGATAAGGGGAAACTGAGTGTGGCTAGGAAAAGAAGCCTGAAGCTCTGGCTCCAGAACTATGTTCGTACCTCTCACATCGGCCTCATACTTGTCTTTGGCTGTGTCTTCCATATATAATTAGTGACAGTCTGATTGATTCAGTTCTTCTGGTGGAATGTAAGCTCCAAAAGGCCAGGGACTTGGTCTGTCTTGTTCAATGGTGAGTCTCCCAACACCTAGAACAGTGCCTAGTCCTTATGTCTGGGACCATAGTAAGAGCTCCATACATATTTGTTGAATTCATATCTCTACAATACCGGACACAGCTTGTTTACCTTTTATGTATCTTGCTAAAATATTTATATGTCCAGATTTCCTTTTCTGATGCAGATGTTAAAAGAACATCTTCAAGTTCCATGATATCAGTGACCTCCAGTGTCTTATTCACTAAAGTATCTCTGGTGCCTAAAACAGGGGACATTCTGTCAGTACTTATGGAATGAATGATTTAAGTATTTGATTAGTGAATTTTAAATTGAGCTAAAAAATGGAAATGATTGGCTCAGACTTTTTGGGGTTTTTTTTTTGGAAACTGACTTTTTGGGGTTTTTTTTTTGGAAACTGTTTATTTTCCGTCAACCTACTTCCATTTTACGAGTTTGCGGAAGAACAGCTTAAGACCACTCAGTGGTGGTTCCTACCCATTCAGTGGCCTGAGCGGTGGGAGCTGCAGACCAGTCTTCGGTGGGGAACTGCTGAACAGGCACAGAGGGCACCTGCACACCTTCGGACCAGTCCACCACCTCAGGCTGAGGAGCAGTGAACTCAGGAGCTGGAGCGGTCCATTCGCCCTGAAATTCCTCCATGGTCACAGCCTTCTCAGCTGCCGCCTGCTCTTCCTTTTCAATCTCTTCAGGATCTCTGTAGAAGCAGAGATCAGGTGTGACCTCCCATGGGTGTTTGTGGGAGATGGTGCCACGCATGCACAGAACTTCCCGGACGAGCATCCACTACATCAGACCGCCCGAGTGAGTTCCCTTGTTGTTGCATGGGATGGCAGTGTCCACATAACACAGACGAGAGTCTGTGTTACACAGAGCAATGGTAGGCAGGTGAGCGTAAGAGGCCTCTGTGAGAGGCTAGTGGTCAGCCCTGGGATCAGTAACCACTGGAAGTCTTGGCTCCCGGAAGGCTTCCTGGATCTGGTTAGTGAAGATTCCAGGAGAGAAGCAGCCAGCAATAGGAGGGGCTCCAGTGACAGCAGCAAACTTCAGCACAACTCGCTGGCCAGTATTTCTAGAGGATACGACACTGACATCTGCTGGGTTTTCAATGGCAACAATGGCACAAGCTGCCAGCAGAAGCTTCTCGCAGGTTCTCTTCAGATTTATGTTGTAGACGCGGATGTACTGTTCCATTTGGAAGTCTAGGTTGGTGCCACCTAAGTGGGTTCCTGCTGCAAGAAATTTGAGTACATCCTCCTCCTTCATTTGCAGGAAGTCAAGGGCTCCGGACATTGTGAAAGTTTCCCTTTAAGTTACAATGGGAATCCAGAACAACGCCGTATGGACGGACCCCTGTCTGGGTAGTGCAGAAGGGGATCAGACTTAGTAAGAATGTTCTGCTATGTTTGTTCTAACCTCTACAGTTTATAAGTACCCTCACAAATATCCCCTCACTTGAATCTTACCACAACCCTATGAGATTTATTTTGTCAGTTTTATAGATGAGGAAAAAGGCTCAGAGGAATTACAGGGCTTGTCTAATGTTACATAGTTGACAGATTGGGACTTGAACCCTAGACTTGACTCCAAATTGTATGATCTTTCAACTTTTTCATGGATACCAATTGAAGATGAGGTGGAATTATTAGAACACTGTCAACATTGTATCATTGGAATTACAGAATCTTAGAGGTGGAAGTGGCCTTACACATCACAAGTTCCAAACCCCTCTCTCATTTTTTCAAAATAGGAAAAGAAGGTTTGGAGCATTTCTATGACGTGTCTAAAGGCACACCTCCGGTTTGAGAAGTCATTACACTGAAGCTGGCTCATCCACTGACTGCTTCTGACTTGTCCTCAGATCTCACTCTCAGTTGGAGATTGTGGACTGAGCTTGTGGGAGACCAAGCTCCCCTCTGCTTTCCTGCATCAGAGGCCCCGGGCACCCGGCCCTTTCTTACAGGAGCCTGGCCCTCGCTGAAGGAAACAGGGTGCTTCTCTCTCCCCCTTTCTGTCATTTCTTTTTCCTCTTTCTTACTTACCTAGCAGGTGAGGGGCGAGGGTTGCAAAAGAGCCATCCAGTCTTCAAGGTTCCCTACTCCCTCCCCTGTAAGACCTGGTTTTGATAAAGGTTTCCAAGTTTGAAAGTTAATAAAAAATAATGCCACTGACCTCTTCATTTATTTATTGTTTCTGAACTGTCTACACCTCAGAGTCCAGTTTTGTTTTCCTTTCTTTCTATGATGCCCTGGGTGTAGACCCTGCTGGCTAACTGAGGGTGTACTTTGCACAGAATCCAACAGAATCTTGCCCCTGTCTCGTAAGAATAACTACCAGGGCTTAGAGAAGATAGATTCCATTGTTTGGCTTTGCACGTCACACTTTTTTTTATGAGTCAAATCTGACAACAGAAGAGCACAAATCTAAATTTTACCAGTAATCAAGGAAATGCAATGAAATACCCTTTCGACTATCAAATAGGCAAAAAGTAGAGAGATTGATATTTTGTGCTGGCAAGAGGGTGAGAAAATGAGCGCTCGTATGTTGCTGCTGTAAATATGAATTGCTGTACCTTTTGGGAATGAGGCCAGCTATCTATTAAAAAATACAGAGATTACATTCAGTACTGTCATTTTTGTTCATTTAGCCTGTGGAAATCAAGGTTCCAGTTTGTAAGGTTATATGTTCAAGAAAGTTTATTAAAGCTCTGTTTGTAATTGCAAAAACCTAAAAACCCCTTGAATTTCTGTCAGGAAATGTTGTATAAATTATGGTTTATCTGTAATACAGAGTATATCATATAGTCATAAAGTCACAGAGTAACATTCATGGAATTACCTTACTTTTAGAAAAAGCAAGAAAATCTTCATATGTGTGTATACGTGATTACAGATCTTCCTGGACTTATGATGGGGTTACATCCCAATAAACCCATTGTAAGTTGAAAATGCATTTAATACACCTAACCTTCCGAACTTCATAGCTTAGCCTTGCCTACCTTAAACGTGCTCGGAACACTCTATTAGCCTAGAGTTGGGCAAAATCTTTGAACACAAAGCCTATTTTATAATAAAATGTTGAATATCTCATGTCATTTATTGAATACTTTATTGAAAGTGAGCATCAGAATAGTTGTCAGGGTACAGAATGGTTGTCAGAATATTGGCTGTTTCCCCTTGTGATGGTGTGGCTGACTGGCAGCTGCGGTTTGCTGCCACTGCCCAGCATCTCGAGAGTATCAGACCACATATTGCTAACCTGGGAAGAGATCAACATTCAAAATTCGAGTACAGTTTCACTGACTGCGTGTCACTTTTGAACTATAGTAAAGTCAAAAAATAGTGAGTCGGGGGCTTCCCTGGTGGCGCAGTGGTTGAGAGTCCGCCTGCCGATGCAGGGGATACGGGTTCGTGTCCCGGTCCGGGAAGATCCCACGTACCGCGGAGCGGCTGGGCCCGTGAGCCATGGCCGCTGAGCCTGTGCGTCCGGGGCCTGTGCTCCGCAACGGGAGAGGCCACAGCAGTGAGAGGCCCGCGTACCGCAAAAAAAAAAAAAAAAAATAGTGAGTCGGGGAGTTCCCTAGTGGCCTAATGGTTAGGGATTCAGCACTTTCACTGTGGAGGCCCAGGTTTGATCCCTGGTCACAGCTAATAAAATGTATGCCTCGAGGGTAGAATTAGGTTTGGGAAACAGACATCAGCATATCTGTGTTGATTGTCTTGTTATAACGAGCATGCATTGATTTTGTGATTTTTTTTAAAGTGAAAAATTTTGCAAATTTAAAAAAATTTTTAAAATTTAAAAAAATTTTAATAAAGTGAAAAAATTTGGAGGGTTTGAGACATAGATGGGTTATAATCTATTTTCTGTCACTTAATAGTTGTGAGAGGTTTGGTAAAGTACTTAACCTCAGTCCTCATCTGTAAAAGGGGAATAATATCTCTATCACTGTGTTTGATTAAAGGAAGTAAAGTATACAAAGCATGTAGCACACTGTAATCCATCTATAAATGTTAGTTTCTTTTCCCCTCTACACAGGCAATTTGGAGTAGAATATTAAAACACATGCAAAACGTGTTCGCTGTGCTACCAGTGTGTGTTATCCTGATGTGCAAAGTGTGGCATTGGCCTACCAAAGGGGTGATTTAGTGACTCTATTTGCCCCCTTAATCCTTATAGAGACGAAGAATAATGTACAATGGTGCCTTGGCCCTCCAGGGTTATTTACATGGTACCTCAGTTATTAGTAATCCAGCTGCAAAGTAGGGAGGAGAGAAGAGGGCCTCTGAATAGCCAAAACAGATGTCTGAAGTTCAAGCTCCTGCTGGATCATTTATTCTTATTTTAGGTAACCCAAACAAGCTTTTCCAGTGATGATGCTATGGCAGTTACCTAGAGAGCAGCCAGGAGGGTCTGAGCCCATGGGTGCATGGAAGACTAAAATGCAAACACCAGTACTCAGGAAGCCAGATGGTCTGGGGCCAGGCCCTGTTTTCACAATTAATAACTGATCTTCGTAATGATGATGCTGGATTATTAGGGAGAAATTAATTCATGCTTCATATAATCTTATAAAGGCCCCTAATTAGAGTATGATACAGTCTAGAAGTATTACCACCAAAGATGATTAAACTTTTCAGTTTCATTGTGTAAAAAGTAAGTTTTGTTTTTGTATTAGTGCCAGAATATAACAGAGGTCTTTATCCTATGAGGGAAAGATAGAGTAGATGCCTATAGTTAGAAATCTGGACAGCCAAGTGTGGCAGATGTTAGAAATTGTTCAAAAAGGATTTTAAACTGGAACAATGGAATGATGTCTCACAAGTGCGTTATTTGCTTTTTGACTAAAAGAAGGTCCACAATCTATAATCCAGAATCCCTGGGGCCTGATGAGTTTTGGAATTCAGAATTTTTCAGATTTCTTGAGAAGTCGTATGTAATGTAATGTAGTAGCCCTAACAGGATCTGAGGCAGCACATGATAGTCAAACATATTAATATTTCTGTAGTGAAATATTTATTAAGACAAATAGTGTATAGTTTATTTAAATAACAAACCACTAAATGAAATAGTGGGATAAATATAGAATATAAATACTCTAGTAACCTTATTTCTAAGAAAACATTTTATAAATCTTTAAATGTATGCAGGTTCGATTTCAGCTAAATGTGCTGGTGCATACACAAACCATGAACATCCATCTCCTCTGGTTGCTTGAGCATCTTAGAGGAACCTCAGTGCCTGTCACCAGCAGCAGCTGGAGTGGCACCTCTGATTGCAGGAGCAGGACTAAGGGCCATTTTTTTTTTTTTTTTTTTTTTGCGGTATGCGGGCTTCTCACTGTTGTGGCCTCTCCCATTGTGGAGCACAGGCTCTGGATGCACAGGCTCAGCGGCCATGGCTCACAGGCCTAGCCACTATGCGGCACGTGGGATCTTCCCGGACCGGGGCACGAACCCGTGTCCCCTGCATCGGCAGGTGGACTCTCAACCACTGCGCCACCAGGGCAGCCCCTAAGGACCATTTTAAGCACTTTTTCCCAGGTCAAATGCTTCATTAATTTAGGTTTCCATCTAAGCAGTCCCTCTTAAATTATGAAAACCACCATAAGCTCATGTTCATTGATAAATGTTCATGGTTCAAAGCTAGCCACTGACTGATCACACATTTTCACCATCTCACGTAGGGACTTTTTTTTACCACCTGTGTTTACAAATGCGTCTCCATCATCACTGTTATCCTCATGATTAACTATATTTAAAATCATTTCACACACCCATTAGGATAACTACTATCAAAAAACCCCCAAACAACGACATGCACAGAACGATAGACAAGATGAAAAAGCAGAGGGCTATGTACCAGATGAAGGAGCAAGATGAAACCCCAGAAAAACAACTAGATGAAGTGGAGATAGGCAACCTTCCAGAAAAAGAATTCAGAATAATGATAGTGAAGATGATCCAGGACCTCGGAAAAAGAATGGAAGCAAAGATCGAGAAGATGCAAGAAATGTTTAACAAAGACTTAGAAGAATTAAAGAACAAACAGAGATGAACAATACAATAACTGAAATGAAAACTACACTAGAATGAATCAATAGCAGAATAACTGAGGCAGAAGAACAGATAAGTGACCTGGAAGACAGAATGGTGTAATTCACTGCTGCAGAACAGAATAAAGAAAAAAGAATGAAAAGAAATGAAGACAGCCTAAGAGACCTCTGGGACAACATTAAACACAACAACATTCACATTATAGGGGTCCCAGAAGGAGAAGAGAGAGAGGAAGGACCAGAGAAAATATTTGAAGAGATTATAATCGAAAACTTCCCTAACATGGGAAAGGAAATAGCCACCCAAGTCCAGGAAGTGCAGAGAGTCCCATACAGGATAAACCCAAGGAGAAACACGCCGAGACACATAGTAATCAAACTGGCAAAAATTAAAGACAAAGAAAAATTATTGAAAGCAGCAAGGGAAAAATGACAGATAACATACAAGGGAACTCCCATAAGGTTAACAGCTGATTTCTCAGTAGAAACTCTACAAGCCAGAAGGGAGTGGCATGATATACTTGAAGTGATGAAAGGGAAGAACCTACAACCAAGATTACTCTACCCAGCAAGGGTCTTATTCAGATTTGATGGAGAAATCAAAAGCTTTGCAGACAAGCAAAAGCTAAGAGAATTCAGCACCACCAAACCAGCTTTACAACAAATGCTAAAGGAACTTCTCTAAGTGGGAAACACAAGAGAAGAAAAGGACCTACAAAGACAAACCCAAAACAATTAAGAAAATGGTCATAGGAACATACGTATTGATAATTACCTTACACATGAATGGATTAAATGCTCCAACCAAAAGACACAGGCTTGCTGAATGGATACAAAAACAAGACCCATCTATATGCTGTCTACAAGAGACCCACTTCAGACCTAGGGGCACATACAGACTGAAAGTGAGGGGATGGAAAAACATATTCCATGCAAATGGAAATCAAAAAGCTGGAGTAGCAATACTCATATCAGATAAAATAGACTTTAAAATAAAGAATGTTACAAGAGACAAGGAAGGACACTACATAATGATCAAGGGATCAATCCAAGAAGAAGATATAACAACTGTAAATATATATGCACCCAACATAGGAACACCTCAATACATAAGGCAACTGCTAATAGCTTTAAAACAGGAAATCGACAGTAACACAATAATAGTGGGGGACTTTAACACCTCACACCAATGGACAGATCATACAAAATGAAAATAAATAAGGAAACAGAAGCTTTAAATGACACAACAGACCAGATAGATTTAATTGATATTTACAGGACATTCCATCCAAAAACAGCAGATTACACTTTCTTCTCAAGTGCGCATGGAACATTCTCCAGGATAGATCACATCTTGGGTCACAAATCAAGCCTCAGTAAATTTAAGAAAATTGAAATCATATCAGGCATCTTTTCTGACCACAACACTGTGAGATTAGAAATGGATAACAGGGAAAAAAAAACGTAAACACAAACACATGGAGGCTAAACAATACATTACTAAATAACCAAGAGATTGGTGAAGAAATCAAAGAGGAAATTAAAAAATATCTAGAGACAAATGACAATGAAAACGTGACAATAAAAAACCTATGGGATGCAGCAAAAGCAGTTCTAAGAGGGAAGTTTATAGCTATACAAGCCTACGTCAAGAAACAAGAAAAATCTCAAATAAACAATCTAACCTTACACCTAAAGGACCTAGAGAAAGAAGAACAAACAAAACTCAAGGTTAGCAGAAGGAAAGAAATCATAAAGATCAGAGCAGAAATAAATGAAATAGAAATAAAGAAAACAATAGCAAAGATCAATAAAACTAAAAGCTGATTCTTTGAGAAGGTAAATAAAATTGATAAACCATTAGCCAGACTCATCAAGAAAAAGAGGGAGAGGACTCAAATCAATAAAATTAGAAATGAAAAAGGAGAAGTTACAACAGACACTGCAGAAATACAAAGCATCCTAAGAGACTACTACAAGCAGCTGTATGCCAATAAAATGGACAACCTGGAAGAAATGGACAAATTCTTAGAAAGGTATAACCTTCCGAGACTGAACCAGGAAGAAATAGAAAATATAAACAGACCAATCACAAGCACTGAAATTGAGACTGTGATTAAAAATCTTCCAACAAACAAAAGTCCAGGACCAGATGGCTTCACAGGTGAATTCTATCAAACATTTAGAGAAGAGCTAACACCTATCCTTCTCAAACTCCAAAATATTGCAGAGGAAGGAACACTCCCAGACTCATTCTATGAGGCAACCATCACGCTGATACCAAAACCAGACAAAGATACTACAAAAAAAGAAAATTACAGAACAATATCACTGATGAATATAGATGCAAAAATCCTCAACAAAATACTAGCAAACAGAATCCAACAACACATTAAAAGAATCATACACCACGATCAAGTGGGATTTATCCCAGGGATGCAAGGATTTTTCAATATACGCAAATCAATCAATGTGATACACCATATTAACAAATTGAAGAATAAAAACCATATGATCATCTCAATAGATGCAGAAAAAGCTTTTGACAAAATTCAACACCGATTTATGATAAAAACTCTCCAGAAAGTGGGCATAGAGGGAACCTACCTCAACATAATAAAGGCCATATACGACAAACCCACAGCAAACATCATTCTCAATGGTGAAAAATTGAAAGCATTTCCTCTAAGATCAGGAACAAGACAAGGTTGCTCACTCTCACCACTATTATTCAACATAGTTTTGCAAGTCCTAGCCACGGCAATCAGAGAAGAAAAAGAAATAAAAGGAATACAAACTGGAAAAGAAGTAAAACTGTCACTGTTTGCAGATGACATGACACTATACATAGAGAATCCTAAAGATGCCACCAGAAAACTACTAGAGCTAATCAATGAATTTGGTAAAGTTGCAGGTTACAAAATTAATGCACAGAAATCTCTTGCATTCCTACACACTAATGATGAAAAATCTGAAAGAGAAATTAAGGAAACACTCCCATTTACCATTGCAACAAAAAGAGTAAAATACCTAGGAATAAACCTACCTAGGGAGACAAAAGACCTGTATGCAGAAAACGGTAAGACACTGATGAAAGAAATTAAAGATGATACCAACAGATGGAGAGATATACCATGTTCTTGGATTGGAAGAATCAATATTGTGAAAATGACTGTACTACCCAAAGCAATCTACAGATTCAGTGCGATCCCTATCAAACTACCAATGGCATTTTTTAAAAGTTCGAAACTTGAAGGTTCACATGTAGGGTACTTACTGTATTTCTCTGGTTACCTATGTTTTGGTTGCATAGTGCAGCCCAGGTAAGGCACGTACACCTTTTGGACATCTTGGAGGCTGCTCTTTCCAGTCACTGCCAGTTTTGTCTAGCGTGGGCAGCAGCTGTGGCACACCCAAGACCTGTGGATCTCCCTCTTCAGAGTGGTTGATGTCTTTCCAGGAATGTATCTCCAGGAAACAGCTGTTTCATCAGCATTCTCAGTTTGCTCAAGAATAAGGTTTTTACCAGGTATGATTTTATCAAATTTACCCACATAATTTTCTGATGTTTTCTGATCATTAGAAGCTTGTTCCACTTGATTTTCAGATTATTTTACACAATGATGCTTCTTTAATATCTGTAGCCAGTTCTAATAAATGTTCACAGATACCTTCAGGTTCTGTTCTTCATGGCACAGTCTAGCTATAGTCTAGATATATGTTCCCTTTTGTGGAATCCACTCAACCAAAACATGGTCCAGATCTTACATTTTTGTCCTATGCAGCATTTTCTTGTTTTTATTAATTTTTGTTAATTAGCACTATATACCTTAAACAACTTCTGTTTCTTTAAGTCATATTTAACAATTATTCTACTCCATAATCTTCAGTAAAATGCCTCACAGACACCAGGATCAAGCTTCTGTAATAACTTCACTGTCTGTGCTGTTGTTAATGAGAGACGCTTCTTTTCTTCTGTTTATCTTCTCACTGTTACAACAGGGGTATCTTTGACTGTTTGACGTTTTCATGGTTACAAAGAACAAAAAAAAAGCAACAAAACACCAGCGCTCAGCAGGTATTTTGGGAGGAATGTTATGACACAACTGAGTCTTAGGTCAGTTCAAGCCAGGTTTTGCTGCAAAATAAGTTTTGTGCCAAACTTATGGAACAACTTTTGGTTTTAAGAGCTTTCAGACTTCAGAATTGCCAATAAGGAATACGGGCCTAAGTTTTTGGAAGAAATTTTTTTATGTAGTGAAAGAAATAACAGTTTCCTCATACATTCATTAAAAAATGTTTCCTGAGCACCTAGGACAGTGACTCCCAGTTTTTTTTTTTTTGCGGTACGCGGGCCTCTCACTGTTGTGGCCTCTCCCGTTGAGGAGCACAGGCTCCGGGCGCGCAGGCTCAGCGGCCATGGCTCACGGGCCCAGCCGCTCCGCGGCATGTGGGATCTTCCCGGACCGGGGCACGAACCCATGTCCCCTGCATCGGCAGGCGGACTCCCAACCACTGCGCCACCAGGGAAGCCCTGACTCCCAGTTTTTTTGTTTTTAACCAGAGACCCCGTTAGCCTTGGAGCTCTATATATACAACTGCCAAACACAGGTTCTGATCAGTATGGATAACCAGCTTAACCAAACTGAAATGTCATTTATAGAAACAACAAATATTTTGACTTGTATAATAATTCAGGCTATGCGTAAAATTTATTAGCTTAATATATATTGTAGTTTAAATATATGTTGAAAACAGCATAGTTTCGAAGTCCAAGGGTCTCAGGCTGCTAATTGCCACATATGTCCCAGGTTCTGCACACAAAAGTAAACGTACAGTTCTTAGAAGTACAAAGTGAGTAACATGGAGCCCCCCATGTGAAGCTGAGCCGTAGGTGTCCATGGCTCAGGACTTACAATTTAGAATGAGCGCTGGGAAGTTTCATAGATCTTGTACTCAAGGTGAAAAAGCAAGCACAAGTAGAAGTGGGACTTCAGAGGAATGAGTGACTAGGAGTCTGCCTCAGGAGGTTAGGGAAGAAATAGGAAGACCTAACAGAGCTAAGTGTTGCCTATCCTCGACTTTGTAGAATGAGTGGACTTTAGTGGATGAGTGGGAGAGATTTGTAGACATCCCCCACCCTGATATCTGTGCCCTCCCTCTTCATCAGTAGTAGATCTTATTTGGCTGAAGGAAAGGCTAAACTTCCTATTCTCCCTTGCAGCTAGGAGAGGCCACTGACTGAATTTTAGCCAGTGGCACCTAGGCAGAAATGGTGTATACAACTTAGGGAGTGAGACATGAACGTGTGGTGAGTTTGAAGGTCATTGAGTAGCTGGAGAGTAGCAAGATGGCGTAGAAAAGAGAAGAAATAAAGCCTTGTGCAAGTTCTTAGAGCCTGATGCAATACTCTTCCCTCTGTTGTTTCTCAATAGCGGTTCAACACTGAATCAACACAGCAAGTAACGCAGAGACCAGCCAGATCCTTGTCCTGTGGGTTCAGTACCACGCAACAGCAAGAAACTCCCTTAATAGAGCCACTGTCCACTGGTTCATCCACCTGAGGGGGAAAGGCCAGTGCTCTGCCTTTAACACCTCATCAATGGCCCGGTTCCTTGTACATCCCAGCCGTCATTGTCATCCTATCAGCCACTTAAGTGTATTTAGTATTTACATGTAAAGGAATTACTACAGAGTAGGCCCAATTTTAGCTTACTTTACTTATTCAAAACAAAACAAAACAAACAGCCACAAAAGATAGAAGACAAACCACTGAAAAGGGTGGTATCAGTGTACAAGTTCTTATAATAAAAATACTACAATCAGGACTTCCCTGGTGGTCCAGTCGTTAGGACTCTGTGCTTCCACTGCAGGGGGCATGGGTTCATCCCTGGTCGGGGAACTGAGATCCTGTGAGACGTGAAGCGCAGACAAAAAAAATTTTTTTAAAAAAACAAACAAAAAACTACAATAACCTAAGGATTGCAGTCCTCTGGTTTCTACCTGTTCCCAAGGATCCTCATGTGACAGCTACGGAGGCACTTACTAACATCTTCAAATTAGCCTTACATCCTTGTGGTAGTTTCACATACTTACTGGAATTTCAACTACAACACAGGTGTTGCTGTGTGATACAACCAGAACCCACGTTTCCCAGTGTATGACTAGGATATTTCCTCCCAATATAACAATTGGAAAATAGAAGTGAAAGTAAGTTCTGCCAAAACTGACAGTAAAACTTCGGGTCTGAAATGGGTTATTTGTATGTAATAACCAGGTATTTGAATTACCAATAAGTGTATGGCAATGGGACCCCCCAAAACTGGTTGTAAAACTACAACACTACAGAGATTTTAGAAGATGTCAATAAGTGTACAGTCTATTAAAAAAAAAGGGGGGGGGCAAAAATTTTAGTTGGAACCTAAAACTAATGTCATCTCACTTTGTCAAGTCCTCCCCTAAATGTTATGGCCTCATGCATTAATGTTTTACCAATCCAATTTTATGACAGGATATACGAGGAAGGATTCTTAAGTTTATTCACATTGCTTTAAGAATATAAAATATGGCAATTTCTCCATGTTTGCTTTTTATTTTATTTTATTTTATTTATTTATTTTATTTTTGGGGGCTGTGTTGGGTCTTTGTTGCTGTGTGCAGGCTTTCTCTAGTTGCAGAGAGCGGGGTCTACTCTTCGTTGCAGTGTGCGGGCTCCTCATTGCGGTGGCTTCTCCTTGCTGAAGCTTCTCTTTGTTGTGGAGCAGGGGCTCTAGGCGCAGGCTCAGTAGTTGTGGCTCACGGGCTCTAGAGCGCAGGCTCAGTAGTTGTGGCGCACAGGCTTAGTTGCTCCGCGGCATGTGGGATCTTCCCGGACCAGGGCTCGAACCTGTGTCCCCTGCACTGGCAGGCGGATTCTTAACCACTGCGCCACCAGGGAAGTCTCGTCAGGTTTGCTTTTTAAGAGCAAGAGTATTAACGGAAGTTTTGTTATGCTAATAGTCCCTCAGGTACTTCTGCAGAACTCTGGGGCTGCAAATTCATTCTCCAGCCCGTGTTGCCAAATGCAACATATTTTTGGATCAGCAGAACTGTTTTTGCTGATCAGCTAAGGAACAACTGTGAGCTGTTCCTTAGTTCCAAGACTTTCTAACTTGCTCTGGATTTCTGCATAGATATTTGTAATTTTTTTTTTCCCCAGAAAAACTACTGCCTACTTGTAAAACTCAGGAACTTCTAAGTGCAATGTACTAACCAGTTTGACTCCCTTCCTGGGCAGTGCCACTGACACAGTCTGGGCTCATCAGGGAGACAAAGCCAGGTGCTCTTCCTCTCTCCTGCGGCCCAGGCTTGGTTTGAAGCAGGGAACCTTGGCCGGGGCCTCCCAGGGTTTCAGAGGTAATAGTGACAGGGTGGGTCCTGGGAGGCTGGTTGAGAAAAAAGCTGTCCAGGGAAGCCACCACTTGAGACTCTGTTGCTGTTACTTTAGAGGCTTCGTTTATCATAGACAAAGCCTGGTCAGCTCTTTAACTACTAATCCATTTTTCAGCTTTACAAACTTCTCTAAGGTGAGCTTGTTAGAAATGCAGAATGTCTGGCCTCACCCTAGACCTACTGGATCAGAATCTGCATTCTTAATAAGGTCTCCCAAGTGATTCACGTGCACATTAAAGTTTGATAGCACTGGGTTAGGGGTCTTGAGGAGAGTAGAGAAGGGGAATTATATAGAGTTAACGAGGGGCACACAACAGAACGGCCAACTGTGGCACTTGAGCTTGTACCCCTGAGTGTCTCATGGCCCCGATCCCCACAGTTGGGTGATTTCCTCCAGTAGCTCTTAGGCAGCTCAGGCATAGAAACAAAGTCCTGCATTCGGATTGACAGGAGGTTGGAGATTAGCAGAGCAGGCATGTCTGAAAGAGAAAAGATTCACAGTTGAGCATGTGATCATCAGAATGGCCCAAATGGTGCAGAATGGCGTCAAGGCTGGATAGGAAGGAGGGTGGTCATGAAGAAAGGGGATGACAGCCTGTATATTTCTAGTAACTCGAAGCAGGTAAAGTGGAGAGGAAAGCTGCCTGGCAGAGTAGTGGTCTAAGACTGCTATGTAGGAGCTGTGGAACTGTTGATAGGTCTAGAGAACACTGCCCAATAGAACTTTATGGATGATGGAAATGTTCTATATCTGAGCTGTCTAATACAGTATCCCCTGGCCACGTGTGGCTGTTCAGCAGTTGAAATATGACTAGTGTGACTGAGGAACTGAATTTTAAATTTTATTTGATTTTAATTAAAATAGCCACATGTGGCTAGGGGCTACCATACTAGACAGGCCAGGTCTAGATTTGCAGTATTATGGGATCCTAAATTGTAAATTCAGGCAGAAGTTTTTGTTTGAAGTATGAATTTGCATGCTAAAGAAGGATACGTTAGTATTTTATTTTATCTTTTTTTTTTTTGGCCCTGTGGCATGTGGGATCTTACTTCCCCAACCAGGGGTCAAATCCACGCCCCCTGCAGTGGAAGGGCAGTCTTAACCACTGGACCGCCGGGGAAGTCCCCAATACCGTAATATTTTAAACCTAAAATTAACCCAAAGACACAGAACTCAAGTCATACTACTTCTCCATTGCATATAATCCATGAGCTAATGAGCCAGATGACTGAGGCAGTACCACTAAAGGAAGAAAGGAGATCAAGAAAGAAGGATGTGGGGCTTCCCTGGTGGTGCAGTGGTTGAGAGTCCACCTGCCGATGCAGGGGACACGGGTTCGTGCCCCGGTCCGGGAGGATCCCACATGCCGCGGAACGGCTGGGCCCGTGAGCCATAGCTGCTGGGCCTGCGCGTCCGGAGCCTGTGCTCCTCAACGGGAGAGGCCACAACAGTGAGAGGCCCGCGTACTGCAAAAAAAGAAAAAAGAAAAAAAGAAGGATGTGACAGAAAACAGCACAGAGAGCAGTCACACTCTTTTCTGGCTGGCCCCCTGAGACCAGGAAGGAACTTTATGGTGGGTGGGCCAGTGTCTCCCTATGTCCAGAGCAGCAACGTGAACAAGCAGCCTTCAAGAGCTGGACCCCGTGGCTTCCTCCACTCAGCCAACTCATGTCTGGGATTTCCTCTCCCAAGGAGAGGGTTAGGACTCTCAACTTCCGGGGAAGGAGGAGGACTGGATTCTAGCCCATGTCAGCAATTCCTGACAGCACAGTCTGCTGACTTCCCTCTACTGACACCAGGGGTTCTCAACCTCAGCTGCCTAAAAATCACACAGGGAGCTGGAAGAACCCAGATTCCCAGGCATCCTCCAAAATTCTGATTCAGTAGGTCTGGAATAGAACCAAGAAACTGAAAAAAATTTTATTTAGTTTTATTTAAGTAGTGTTAAATAGAAAAGGATGTACACAGTGAAAATTATCTCTCTCTCCAACCCTAGCTTCTAGACCCCAGTTCTCTCTAGAGGAAGTTTCATGTCTAGCCTTTGGGAGGTATTAAATAAGTATGTGCATATATATCTTTTAAAAATAGTGAGGGGACTTCCCTGGTGGCGCAGTGGTTAAGAATCTGCCTGCCAATGCAGGGGACTTGGGTTCGAGCGCTGGTCCGGGAAGACCCCACATGCCGCGGAGCAGGTAAGCCCGTGCGCCACAACTACCGAGCCTGTGCTCTAGAGCCCGTGCGCCACAACTACTGAGCCCATGCGCCACGACTGCTGAAGCCCGCGCGCCTAGAGCCCGTGCTCTGCAACAAGAGAAGCCACCGCAGTGAGAAACCTGCGCACCCCAACGAAGAGTAGCCCCCGCTTGGCTCAACTAGAGAAACCCTGCGCGCAGCAACGAAGACCCAACACAGCCAAAAAGAAAAAAAAAAAAAAGAATTGTGAGATATTCATCCATTCGTGTATAACGATGTATAACACATAACTACAGTCTTATACCTAGGCGAAGAAATAGGACAGGGCCAGGGTTTTGGGAGCCCATCTTACACTGGGCCCTGTCAAACACACCTCCTCTGCCCTGCCTGGTAACCACCATCCTAATCTGGGTAGTAATCATTCACTTGCTCTTCATATCTGTGCAGCTGTGAATGCTCTCCCAAATGATGTGTTGTTAGCTCAGCCTAACTCTTGAATTTTATATTGTTGAAATCATACTGCAGACATTCTTCTGTGATTTTCTTTTTTCACACATTTTAAGAATCATCCATACTGATGTGCATGGCTACAGGTTGTTTGCTTTCACGGTTATATATATATAGTATATGGTAGTCTATTGCACGAGTGCACCACAATTTATCCAGTCTACCACTGGTGGACATTTGGGTTGTTTCAAGCTTCTGGCTGTTGGAAAAAAAATGCCGAAATGAAAGTTGTGGTACATGAGTCCTGATGCACAGAAGCACACATTTCTGTATGGTCTACACCTGGAATGGAATTGCCAGGACACAGGGTATGCATATCAACAGTAGACCATCTACACTTGGTATTGTCAGTGTTGAATTTTTGCCAATCAAATGAATATATAATGGTATTTCATTATGCTTTTAGTTTGCATTCCCATCATAATTAATTAGCATCTTTTCAAATATTAGTTGGCCATTTGAGTTTCCTCTATTTTGAAGTGCCTGTTCAAGGCTTTTAACCATTTTTCTATTACCTTGTTTTAAACTAAGTTTTATACCTAGTACACTCCGAGAAGAAATTACTTTTATTTATTTAGGCTGCTCCGGGTCTTAGTTGCAGCACGCGGGATCTTTGCTGCGGCATGCGGGCTCTTAGTTGCGGCATACAGGATCTAGTTCCCCCACCAGGGATCGAACACGGGCCCCCTGCATTGGGAGCGTGGAGCCTTACCCACTGGACCACCAGGGAAGTCTTCTATTACATTTTTGAACTTTTTTGTTTTTTACTGTTTTGTCAGATTTCTTTATGTATTCTTTATGTATTTCTTTGTTGATTATGTGTTCTGAAAATCTTCTCCCACTTTGTGGCTTTTCTCTTCACTCATTGGAGCATTTCTTATTTTGAAGTAATTTCAGACTTACAGAAAAGCTGCAAAAATAATACGCTTCATCTAGCTTCCCCTAATGTTAAAAACATATAATCACAGTACAATGATCATGATCAGGACATAAATGCTAATATCGTATTAAATAAGATTACAACTTTATTTGAATTTCACTTAATGTCCTTTTTCTATTCCAGGACCCCACATTGCATTTAGTTGTTGGGTCTACTTAATCCTCTGACAATCTGTGACAGTTCCTCATTCTTTCCTTATTTTTCATGTCCTTGACACTTGAGATGAGTACTGGTCAGGTGTTTTGTAGGATGTCTCTCAGTTTGGGTTTGTCTGATGTTTTCTCATGGATCAGGATTAGGTCTTTTTGACAAGACTGCCACAGAAGTGATGTGTCCTTCTCAGTGTATCACATTAAGGGGGTACCTGCTGTTAATATGTCCTATTACTGGTGATGTTAACCTTGATCACTTGGCTAAGTGTTGTCTACTGGGTATCTCCACTATTGAGTTACTATTTTTACCTTTGTACAATGATTGATAAATATAATGGGGGAGATACTTTGAGACTATGATGCCACGTTTCAAATCTTCAAATCTCTGCCCACAATAATTTGCCTGTGACAGTTACTACTGCGGTGTTTGCCTAAAGATGATTTTGTATTTTGCTTACTCTGTTTGTGAACTGGAATTCTTCCATATAGAAGAGCTCACTCTTCTCCCCCATTTATTTTTATCAATATAGAGTCATGGATACTTATTTCATTCTATGAGTAATAATTAAATATTAAAAAATTTTTGTTCAAATTGTTCCAGCTTTTCACCATTAGGAGCTGCCTCAGTTGGCTCCTCCATTCTTCTTTACATACCCTCATCCTTTTACAAGGATTTATTTCCTGGCTCCCCAAGATCATCTTTAATATTCCTTGTGCAGCCCTGGAATGAATCACTTCTTCAAGGAGCTCTGATTTCTCTTATTGGAGAAAGAGTATAAGAACCAAGTTCTGGGTGCTAGGTGTTATCATAGCTACTCTCAGGGGCCCTCTCAAGGAAGTGTTTGTGTGTGCGTGTGTGTGTGTGTGTACATGAGCACACATACACATCTGTGTTTATTTCTATATTTATCTGTACATCTATGAAAAATCAGTTCACCCTGACACCTTCCATTCCATTCTAACACCATTAAAGCCCATTCTAGTCGTCCCCATTTCCTTAGTTGTAACTTCTTTCTCCAACAGTTTAATGCATTTTCTGTGCTTCATAATAAGTTACCACAAAGTTAGTGGCTAAGAACAACATCCGCTTATTATTTCAGTTTCTGTAGGTCAGAAGTCTGGCACAGCGTACTAGGTTCTCTGCTGCCTTCTCGTCTGGAGGCTTGGCTGACGAGGGATCTGTCTCCATGCTCCCCTGGGTTGCTGGCAGATTCATTTCTTTGTGGCTATAGAATTCCTAGCAGCTTGCTTTTTCAAACCCAGCAATGGAAAGAGAGCTTCAAGTCCATGACCTCTAGACTCTCTTTCAAAGGGCTTGCCTGATTGGTCAGTCCCATCCAGGAGACTATTTTCATCTTCAAATCAGCTGATTAGGGACTGTAATTACATCTGCAAAGTCCCTTCACCTTTGCCATATTCTACTGGTTAGAAGCAACCACTGCACTGGTTCAGCCTTCACTGAAGGAAAAGGCATTACAGAAGCTGTGACTCACTAGGGGTCACTTTAGGGTGTGTCTGCCTCATGGGGTGTGTTCAGTCCTAATATACACAATGACATTATACAAAATGACAGAATTATTAACTCATACCTCTGTGAGCAACAGATTACTACTAGATTATTTGTGCACAGTTCATCTTAGCCTTATGGTACCCAGTCAAAATACTAATTTCCAGTTACTTAATTCTTTTCGTCCCAGTTCCCTTTAGTGTGGTTATGTTATCATTTGTAATAGGTCCAGTTGTAATTGGTTCCTATTTGGGGTTCCTCCTTCACCCACACACACCCTGGTTGATTTTCATTTTTTATTTTGGGAGGTGTTGGAAGCATTACTATGGTTCTAAAAGCCAAAGCTATACAAAAGTGATACTCAAGTATTCCTCCTTCCTCACCCCCATGAACCTGTTTTACCTGCCCTCTGAAGATTTCATTTCTGGTTTATTCTTCCTACGTTTTGTACAAATGAGCAGATACATGCATGTTTTCTTACCTCTTCTTCCTTGCATGGAGGGTATCTTACTCTAGATACTCATTTGCACTTTGCTTTTTTGCACTTCAGAGCCTCAGAAATCACTCCAAATCAGTTCACAGATCTTGTTCTTTTTTTTTTTTTATTGATGTGCATTGACCTCCATTGTGCAATGAACCACAGTATTTTCAACTATTCTCCTGTGTGTAAACATTTGGTGGTTCCTAATATTTTACATTGTACAGACAGTGAATATTCTTCTGGTCAGTACAGATTCAAACAAAGGAGCAGATAATCTTAGGCCATAGGTCAAACCGTGAAACCCCGACATACCCATCCCCCACAAGCCACCGTTGCTTCTGACTCATCTACGTTAGATTCCACGCAGTCATTGCCCTTGAGATGTGATGGAGCTGCTAATAGATTCCTTTGACATTCCAGCCACCTTGTAAGTGGACCTTTTTAAACACTCTTCTCAGCAACAACCATTCACCTGCCACTCCAGGTTAGGCTCTTTCATTTCAAGCTGCTCCTTCCCAAGACAACTTTCATGACCTTATTTTCATCTTTGGAGTGACCCCTCTTCTTCACCCCTGCCTCCAATCTTTTCATCTCAGCTGAGAGTCTCAAGAGATGATAAAAATGTCTTGAAATAATAAGCTATAGTTCTAGAATGCTTATCTTCCCCAAGGATCCATTAATATAGGAGTTATTCTTTGTGCTTCCTATTCAAGTATTCTGAATGTTTACTGGCCTATTTAAACTACAGTGCCACAGGAATTCCCTGGCTGTCCAGTGGTTAGGACTCGGCGCTTTCACTGTCCCGGCCCAGGCTCAATCCCTAGTCGAGGAACTAAGATCCCACAAGCCGAGTGGTGTGGCAAAAACAATCAAACAAACAAAAAAACCAAAAAACACTACAATGCCACAATAGGGGGTATCAGTGGACCTCAGGGATGTCCATATTGTCCTGAAATGTTTATGTAAGATTGTGTCTGCGTTTATCTGGAAGAGGAGAAAGGAGCTATTAAGAATTCACCAAGCTTGCTTTAAAAAGGCTAAGAACCAGTGTATTAAATTCTCTCTCTCTCTCTATATATATTTTTTGCGGTACGCGGGCCTCTCACTGCTGTGGCCTCTCCCGTTGCGGAGCACAGGCTCCGGACACGCAGGCTCAGCGGCCATGGCTCACGGGCCCAGCCGCTCCGCGGCATGTGGGATCTTCCCGGACCGGGGCGACGAACCTGTGTCCCCTGCATCGGCAGGCGGACTCTCAACCACTGCGCCACCAGGGAAGCCCCTCTATATTTGTTTTTTAATACAGATTGGCTGGAGGGAAAAGGTTCTGGCTGCGGGTCATCCTCAAATTCATGTTCACGTAAATGATTATTCATTTTAGATGAAAAATGTTAATATGCTAATTTATGCAAGTTTAAAAAAATATTTTAAGTGCTGTACAGCAGGAACTAACACAACATTGTAAATCAAATATGCTCCAATAAAAATTAGTTTAAAAAAAGTATTTAAAGTGCATATTAAATATATCTTTTGGACAAGTAAAACTAAAAAGCAAGTATTTTACGTAAGTTGTATGTAGTTTTAAGACTAATGACCATAAAGACAAAAATAAGAGAATCTGACAAATGTGAAGTTAAAGCACATTTTATTTACTGACAGATTAAAATCCATAACTCCAGGTAGTGCAAAATACACCACTGAACCCAATTACAAAGAACTGGTGTTAATACACAATGTTTAAGCAATGCTACACTTATTTTTGGCAAAGTGCTGTATTGTTTAGTCTGTGTAGAAAACTGACAATCTATGAACTAATCAGTATAAAAACCTTCTATAAAAACAGAAAAAAATATTTAGACAGTGGCTCAAGAAAACAAGCTGCCATTTGTGCATAGATTGATGTACAGTATATAACCTAATCAAATGTCCCTTTTGAGTTTTCAAGTTGTCGAAAAAAAATTGTGTCCAGAAACACATCAAGAAGGCACATAGTACAACCTACAAATACTCTTCAGTCTCTAGAACTGATGCCCTGCCCTTGAAAAGCAGATGTGTTCACAATTTTACTTGAGAAAAAAACAAACAAAAACAAAAAACCAAAGCCACTTAAAACACACACACACACAATTACTGATTAAGGTTCCACACCTCTGGAGGAAAACACAACCAAAAAGCAAGCAAAACCACTCATACACAGCAAGCCTGGAAACACACACATCCAACCTCCCCAAGTACTGGTTTGGTTTTTAGAAGCCCTCCTAGAAAACAAATACTAAAACTTCAGGCAAATACTGAGCAAAATTGGGCATTTAACAATGATACAATTTAAAAAAATGTTTTAAGGAAAATTCTCAGTGACACACAAAAGAATATCCGCTTAAGCTGCCTTCCTTGGAATAGTAACTTCTCCTCCCACATAAAGGATACTGTTGCAAATAGGAAAAGATATCCTTATCTGTATGCTTTCCAGGACCTCTTTCTCCACCCCAAACCACTAATTGGTGTCACGTTTCAAGTGAAATTGGTACATGGCAAGGCTGACACCACTATATGTTTTCTAAATAAAGCATTTTATATAAAACTGTAAGCATTAAGTAGATAAGGATGCCATTTATAATAATCAACAGGGCCGATGGCAGTGAACGTATCCATGATAGTAGCCCAACTTTTTAAAGAATTTAACCAGTATGTATGGGACTTATAAAATAAAAAGATAATTTTAAGGTAACATTACAAACATATGCTAGTATCTCCAGTACAAGGAGCAGTCTCTTAACTGATTCTAAAAACAAAAACTAATACTTGGAAACTCTTAAACTTTCTCCACTAAGCTATTTAAATTTAAATGTCTATCTTCTAGTTGGAGTCCTTCAATTTTTTTGTTTGTTTGTTTCCAACTCAAAGAAAATGAGAATAAGAAAGATACCCTTCTTTGCTCTCTTTTCTTAAAGAGTATAGAAGACAATATATTTCCTTGAGGAGGAAGAGAAATAGCAAAGACACCCAGATTCAAGGAAGACATAGAGATTACAAACCAGTGTACCACACAGATTTGAGAAGTAAAAACATTAGGCAATGCTGAATGGCCCTCTCAAGTTTTAAGTAAACTGTCATCTCACTAGAATCAAAGTACTGATACAACATGGAAGGTACGTAAACAGGAACAGTTTGCATGGGAACTGAAAACATGCACAGGAAATGAATGTTAAAAAAGCTCCCTGGAACAGTAAGTAAAAAATCCAATCACTTTGCACCTTCTGCCAAAAATTCCCCACCCACCCAAACATATATTATAAATTGCCACAGAAGATAAATAACGGGTGGTTAATCTTCAACTTACGGTGCAGTACATAATCAAACGAAGTGAAGAAGGAAAAGTAATAAACATAGGATATACATTATAAAATGTTTTATTAACAAAAAACACAAACTTTGAGAAACATGGTGCATTATAAAAACTAAGAAACTCGTTCATGAAGCACTGCTGTGTGCACCACATAGTCCAGACTTTTCCAAGTAACATTCTATATTATCAGTTTAGAGACAGAGCACTAAATTCAGAGGGGTCTTATTTCTCACTGCTTAAATGTTTAAGGAATATGCACTAAAGCACATTGTAAACCACTAATATTTACAATAGCAAAAATAATAAACTTATAATAAGCTGCATTTCAGCCATGTTTCAAAGAAAACAGTCAACATCACTCTCTGTTATTATTGGTCTTAATGTCTCGCACATAGTAGATCCCTAACAAACATCTAATGACCAAGAACTTCAACTGCATCATATAACCACTTTCTTTAATGCTTACATGTGCCAATTTTAGACAGAAACCTTAGATACTGATACAGAAACGACAGTATGATATCACGGATGGTGTGTGGTAACCCTTACACTGAAAAAACATCGCAAAGACTGAAATCATTTGTTTTCCAGGTACAAAGCATAAAAAAACTTGGCCCAAATAAGGCAAACAAAAAGTCAGTAACTGATAGAGATGTAAATGTATTTAAGGTATTAGGAAATCTGAAAAAATAACAGTAAAAAAAAGACCATTGCAGTTTTATATACAAATCTGTTCATGCTGCCAAACAAATTCTCATGGCTGAACTTCTTTAACTCGTGAGGTACTAACAACTTGCATTTAATATATGAAAAAAGAGACCCCCATGTATTCAGAGGCTTACATCTATGCTCAAGTTAGCAACATACGGCCCTTTAACAGTCACGGTAGAAAACATACACACCTCCATGAAAACTCTACCTTATCTCCCAACTCTGGTAAACACAAGTAGTAACAAAATAACTTCTAGCTCAGTTTGACAAAAGTTTACAGACTTGGCCTCTTATTAGAAAACAAATAAATAAAGGGGTAGCTGAAATGGAAGGGGACTAAGGAGGGAAGGGGGATCTAGACTCTTGTTCTAAAGAGACATTCCTGGCCCTTCAGCACAGCCAGTGGACGAACAACCTACCACCACCATCTAACTAAGCTATTTGAACCTCTCCCGACTCCACATACCCCAGTCTAGTCAGAAAAGAGCACAGCTCTTCGCTCAAAAAAAATCTCCCATGGTTCCCTGCATCCAACTGCTACAGGGTTACTGAAGAATATACTAATACTTCATATAACTATATGCTGCTTTTGCCCTTGACAACACTGTATAGCGGTGTACTTATTTAATTAGGGTTGCAGAGGAGATGGAAAAATAAGCTATTTGATTATGAAGGTGATTGTACTGCTCTGTCTATGTAGAATGTGCTTTGGATTGTAAATACGTTGAACTTAATTTCAGAGGGAGCTGGTGAAGAGTGCAGATGGCTCAGCGAAACCCATTACAGCTGCTAAAAAATAAAAGTGAGTGGCTAGAGGTAAGGAAATCGATTTCCTCTGCGCTGAGTGAACTGGCCTCTGTGTGAAAGAAGCCCCGCCCCGGCTTCATTAGCATCGCCTCTGAGGAGCAGCTGTGGCAGAGGAGTTGCCGCAGCCCCACCCCCATCACCAGTCTCGGCAGAGAGGCCCCTGGAATTTCACGCAAGGATCAGTTCTCGGCAGTCCCCCTTCAAGTCAGTATACAGTCCTCCCAACAGTCCTCCCAACAACTGTGAGGGCGGAACGTACCACTGCTCCCCCACTGGTGGAGGAAACAGAGGCCAAAGTGGTTAAAGATTTTGCCCGAAGCCCGAGTTAAAACAAAAATATGAAAACTCAAGGAAGCCAACCTGTCACCCTTCATTTAGATGCTATGAAGAGATGTCACCAGGGATCCCCTTCACCCTTGCTTGCCACTCGGCAGGACAGTCTCCGTGGCAGAGGATCTATCACTGCATCAGAAATATAAAGCCTCTCTCTTCCCTTGGGCACATATAAATAGGAAGTCACTCAAGTGCTAGGACAAGTACTTCTGAATTTACAGCTGATGTGAGGTGGCGAGTAGCCAGAGCTGGCAGGAAAGAATCCAAACAACTTAAACAGTAGACCAATGGGTTAGTTATGGACACACATTTTTTCAAAGATAATTTCACAGGTCTAATTTAATCCCTCTGCATGTGAGACGAGTGCTGTTGTCCCACGATGCCTGTAATGTCTGTACCATGTCACACAGTCACATCGGAATCACTGAATGTACTGTTCGCTAACACTTAATGTACCTGAATTCCAAAATGAACTGTATGGCTAATCTGGGAAATAAAAAACCCATACACACAGAAATATATCAAGTTTTCTTCCAAAAGAAAGTTCAGCCATAATTCCATTATATCTGCGGCAACCACATCACTTGTTAATGCTCGTGTTAGTGTGTAAAAATGTATTCACTATATACAGAAAAGATTATCAAGTACTGGTCAATAAAGTGTACGGCTGACCCTGAGAATAAATTTCTGCTTACTCAAAAGATTGATTAATACCAAATAAAATGAAATTGAAAGGTGCCTATTCTCGTACTTGGGAAGAAATCTCTTTAAATTGCTAACTTGTGTACACCGTAATAGATTTAAAGACATTCCCAAACACTAAACACTGTAACTGTATTGATATGTTTCCAAAAATATTCTGAAAAGATTTACAAAAAAGTAAATGTTAAGAGCAAGGCATTACGTGATACACAGCATGTAAATCTGGTCTTCAAGATAGTGTCTAAACATACCGATAAAACTGTGTGATTGGTCATCAGTTGTCTGTAAAGAGACAGCATATTCATCGTCCATACACACACATGCACACACATATGCACAAGCCAAGAGAAACCAACCAAACACACTTGAAATTCTTAGTAATTGTACTGACGTGGGCAGGGCTGATGGACAGCCCAGCCATTGTGCTTGATTTGCCGAGAGTGGCAATCCCTGGTAAGATTTTGGCGACGAAGGCTATTTCTGTTCAGAGACTGTCTTTCACTGTGTTCTTTTATCCACTGGGAAGGGCGAAAGCTCTTGGGTTGCTCCAGAAAAGCTGTATGAGCAGCGAGAGCTGCAACATAGCAATGAATGTGCTGCCCCATTTCATTCTGAGCTTCCACTCTGAAACAGAAAAAAATGGGGATGTATTAAGCAACAGAGTATGTTATTAATGAGACTGCAAAAGCTACCTGGCAACTCAATTTGCGACACTAATTTGTTTATGGTTGAATGAGAGCTTAGTGTCTCATGGCTGACAGACAAGCTTATATCAGTCAGTGACCACACTGACTGATAATGGTAGAAAGGAGAAGCCAACTTTCAATCGAAATACGCCATAGAACCCACAGGTGGTTAATTAAGTGGGCTGTATTTTTTAAAAAATGCTTTACGCTTTGAGTGAATTTCAGTTATACACAAACACATTTATATAAGCTTCCTAGGAGGGGAACTAACATGTGTTTTAATTCTCACTACAACCTTAAAAGGAAACTGTATTAACTCCCAGATTTTACTGATCAAAAAACTCAGGCTCAGAGACGTTAAGGTCACAATTACTAACTGACTCAACCAATATTCCAACATAGGTCACATTCCAAAGACCACGGTTATGAGGCAGGGTTGATACTGATGCACTGCGCCAACAGCACCTTCACAGATGTTTTCTGTCTATAAGTAAAATGTTCTAGGTAACAAGCTTTAAATCTGTATTTACTAGAAACATGCATAAGGAAATTCTACTCATTTAAAATTCTCAGTAAGAAGCTACCTGCTTATTACAGAAAACAATTCTAAGTTTTAAATTTATATCACAACTGGGCACATTTTGTAACGGCATTTGCATAGCAATGTTATAAAAACCCTTAGGGAGAACACAATCTTAAAATATGGCTACAAACCACATAATTATTATATGTTTTCTATATTAAAAGCTAATCAATAGATCTAAACTATATTTACACATAATGAAGAACTTCAAGATTTTTAAGGGTTATTTTACACAGGAAAGGCAGTTATATATTCTGCCTATAACCACTAGAGGAAAACACAATGATCTTTTAATATATTGTTTTTATTAAATGGTAGAATTAAAGCAGGTCACATTAAGAAACTAATAGAGAGCAGTGAAAATAAAGACAGTGGTTTCTAAAAGGTGGGTGCCTCGAGTCCTTCGCCTCCCTGCTCAGACTGATACACATATCACACAGTCTCAAAGGGAATATACTTACTCTGTGCCAGTGAGTCTTATAAGCAGCTTTTCCTGGCCCTACAAATGTTAAATGGTGAACTATTAAATCACTAGTAAGGTTTAAAATGCTATTTAATTTTACTATTAGTATGTGGTCAACTTTTCTTTATTATAACTGGTTTACTATGGGTCATTAAAGGCACATGTATTACTTAATTCAAGATTATGATAGCACATAAACCTTCACAAACAATATTTATAAAGGCTAAAATGCAATAAAGTACATACTCTGAAGCCCATCTTTAATTATGAAGCACCTTACTTTTATGTGCTTTATGGTAATCTCTTCAAGGATAGACAGGATGGAAACAATCTAACTTTTGAAAGATATATGATTTATTTCTTGCTCAGAAAATACAAATATTTACTACAGAGCCATCCTCCTAATTTTGGTGACATCTTATCACTATCTTGATTTAGTGGGCCTTTCTTATAAGAATTTCAAATCCAAATATAAAGATGTTAAAAAAATTTTAATTATTATAAAACTATAGTAATTTGCAGTACTTTCTTATGTTCAAAAAGAATTCATATAAAATTGTGTTCATTTGATCCTTTATGTTTAACTACCCTATGTGTTATATCAACATTATATCAAAACATATAACAAGATACAGTAACAAACAAGATATAAAAAAATGAACATTCTCACTGCATCAAAACTGCAAACACATAACCAGATGCAGCGCAAGGTCCTGAACTGGATGCTGGTTTGGACAAACTAGATGAAATATTCTGGACTCTAGCGGGCAAATCTGAGAATGGTCTGTGTAGTTGACGAAGTAAAATTTTACTGGAAAAAAAGGTAGAGATCATTGCCTAAGGAAGCAGATTATAAAATAGTACATACAGCTTGATGCCACTTAGGTTAAAATGGTGTATGTACCTGTGCATGGGCACATTCAGAAAAAACAATCTGGAAGGATATGACCTAGAGTCTTAACAGTATTCATCTCTTGGTAGTGAGAACGTCATTTAAAATTTTTTTGCATTTTCTAATTTTCTGTAGTGCCTATGTACTGCTTCTATAATAAGTTGTCCACAAAGCTGCTGAATACATATATGTATACACACACAATTAAAACAAAATACTGAAACGTAAATATGCAAATGTTACTAATTTAAAGGGGCTATTAATCACGGTAAATTCTCAAGTGGAATTCCTCAAAGATGAGATCAAAATCAGGGTGGAAAAAATTTCTAAGAACTGAAGAAATTAATTTGCATCGACTGTAAAGCAATTAAATCAATACCACTTCCAAAAAATTATATTTTAAACTTTTGTTGGAATGCCTGAAACATTAACCTCTTGATAAATTTATAGTGTGGAATACAGTGCCAGTTAAAGTAACATTTCCCATCAAAGATCTTACCCAGTATAAAGCCTGGGTTAACTATATAAGCAAATTGTTTTTCAATTTGGTATAAGTGTATGTTTATCCTCATTCAAGATCATCTACAATATTGAGACTTGAGAGTGCAGCAAACTCTGGTAAAGTTAACAAATTAAGGAGCTGCCTGGGCTTTTGTTTATATTTGGCAAACAGGAAATAGAAGATATATACAGTGGTCTAGTTAGTAGAGTTGGAGGCTGGACAATCCCAAAAGAGGCCTTTTGGATGACAGCACGAACCACAATTCACCTGTTCCCTTGACAGGTACTAAGGGAACTAAGTCAGTACCAGCATCCTGCAAATACTTTATTACCATAGGAAACCTTCCACTAACATGCATCACGGACTAGCTGGACTTTGAGCTAATTAACGTGGCCATGGGTTTTATTTTAGTGGGTGGGAGCGATCTTGAGTATAGTCTCTGAATGAAGGCCACAGACTGTGAGTTTGTTTTGGAATACATCACTGACCAGGCACCCTCCCTGAACCTTTCCAGGCCCTCAACCTATCTGCCATTCGAACAGAGCCTTTCAGAGCACTTGGGACACCCGTGTAACAGCAAAACATGGTTTGGGTATGAAATCTTTCCTCCATAAGGCAGATAACAACCCTCCGAGCAAAATGTTCTGGTAAATCTGCCGTTTTACTTCATGCTTGAGATTCCTCAGGTTTTAAGGTTCAGCGCCATTTGACGTGACCTAGTTAGGACTACTTGGAAGATCATAAGAGATTTATTTTAAGATATACTATTCTTGTCGGATTTGATGCCCCAAATAATCCAGTCTATAAAGTGCCAGAGTTATATTCTAAGATACTGAGCAGAAAGGCCAGTCTTTTCCTCCCATTCAGTAGCATGATTTTATAAATGACACGGCTCTCCATTACGTGACTGGGGCCATGCTATAACTCACTTTTTTGAAAATCTAAAAGGAATAAGTTTTTTCATACCATCAACTGCCTTGTGCACTAGGCATAGACTTTCATGAATCTCTATAAGATTGCTTTGCATCTTCTAAAAACTCAGCTTTGAACTGTAGTAGAAATAAATAAAATGCATACTAAACAGACTGTCTGTGGAGAGAGCAACGTACCTGGGACTGCTTGGGTTATGAAATTCCTCAGTCCCACAGTGGGCCTCACTGAGGCTGGGGCAGGGGTTATGCACAGCATAGACAGACATGCTGGGGTGTTCGATGAGAAGGTTTTCCATAGGACTGGTTTCCACCTTGATAGTGGTTAATCCACCTGCAGTAAAACACGGGGGAGGGGTGATAAACCAGCTCTCCTCCATCGGACAGGACTCAAACTGGAGGAAGCAGGAATCACTTGTATCAGTTAAGCACTCGAGAGACGCGGGTAAACAGGAAAAGACTGAAGGGTGCTCGGTAGGTGACTCTTCACTGATGTCTTCTTCTTCCTCGTCTTCTGCTGCTGAGAAACCAGTGCAAGTGTCTAGATCGTAGTCCACACACGTCGTTGAAGTCCCACGGGATAGGAGTATCACATTGATATCACATCAGAGCACAGAAAAAGAAGAGATGATGCTGTTAGCTGATGCTCACATTCCTCCCTTTACTTAGGTCAGAAACAAAACCATTCATATTCACTCACAATGATTATAATTTCTCAGCACCTAGTATGTGTGTGCGTGTGTGTGTGTGTGTGTTGGGGGGTGTGTATCACTGTAGGGATGGATTATGTTGGTTTTGCAGGAACAGTTTTTAAGGCTGTTTCTCTTCTGCTGAGGAAACACATAATGCGCCAAATGGGTTACTGCTTGTCTAGTATGAGGATTTTCTATTAAAGTGCCTCTGATTTGATCGGGGTGTAAGAGCTGCAAAACTGCAAAGTCTGACATCAAACAATTTCCCTGACTGATCATCCGGCACAGAATGCTTCCTGCAAATTTTTCAGACAAATTCTTGTTTATTTACTTTTAAGGCTTAAAAACCTTCAGAGTTACTGGTTTACTTATGCAAAAACTAGATGCAAGAGTTTCCACTTTTGCTGTGATGATTAACGGCTAAGAACACCCTTACCTATGAAGTCAACAAGAATCCATTCATCATCTTCTTTCTCACTAAATTCTGGTTCTTGGTTGGAAGAAGTATTGACTTCACCCACAAACATTTTATTCAGTCTCTGAAACATTGTTAAGGCAAGACTGAGACTTTGGCTGGATGTCTTTATAGCTGAGATTTCAAAAACCTGTCTTCTGTCAGCCTGATGGCACTGACAGGGGATTAAAGTGCACAAGTTGCTTATTCAACTTAGGCGAGAAGCAAGAAGAGTCATTATCCCTAAAATAAAAGAGAAAAAGAAGGTTATTTCAAATCAGCACGTTTATGTAATACGTGTATGTGGTTTTAAAATACACACACATATCCCCACCCTTAGAAAAAAGCACATGCCTTAGCCTACAGCTATGGCTCTTCCCTTCTTTCAAACACAAGATGTGCAATATCTCTTTTTTACAAACATTATGAATCGAGTACTCAAACACAACCTGTAAATATCTCAAAATGTGCAAAAGAAGGGGTTGGTTCTTTTTCACACCTGTGCTTTCATAATAAGGGATAAATTTGAACAACGTGTGTCAACTGAAATACTACTTTTCTGTAAGTAGAGCAAAGACTGGGTGTTCATGGTCAACTGGCCAGAAGCTGCCAAATGAAGCCCGCAGTAGAGACCAGTGAGTGACCACTATCACGCCAGGCCCTCACCTTTCCCTGGCACCCTTTCTCCGCTCTGTTTTTGCATATGATCGTTAAGCACACCTAATTACATTTAAAATCTGTAAGTACTTTGACCTTCAAAACAATTCCTGCAGCTGGCATGGAGAAAGTCAAACTGTAGAAAACTCAGGTGAACAGCAACTAGAACCGGAAACGACCACTGTGCCTGGGTTCAAATGCTGGCTCTGTGGTTTATGCCCTAAGAGTAAGGAAGTCAATATTTCAGGAGGCAGTGGTTCTACCTCATGGAGTTCCCGTGAGTTCTAAATGAGGAACTCCAGCCTCATCTGATCTTCTTCCAGAGTTCCAGATTTATATATCCATTTCTGCCTGCCTACCCGATGGGCGTATCAAACCCCCAAAATAGCAAAGAGATCTTTTAATTTTCCCCTACAAACATACTCAGGCACACTTGCCCTTCACCCCCTACTCAGGAAGGAGAGGCAGCAGCATCCAGCAGTTATTCAGGCCAAAAGCCTAGCCCTTACCCTCGACTCCCTTTGATCCTTACCCCCGCGCTCCACCCCTCAACCAAACTCCCAGCAAGTCCTGTTGCCTCTAGCTGCACACTTGGCTCGAATCCACCTACTTCTCTCCACCACTCTCACCCTGGTTGAAGCCAACTGGTGTCTCTCCAGACTTTGCCAATCACCACTCCTACACAGTCTCCCAGATCCTACTCTTGTCAAATGAGATAGTGCAGGCAACCTACTTAGCAAGGCACTTGGTACAAGATTCTCAGTCAATGTCAACTATTAGTCACAAATATTTGCTGAGCACCTATTACGGGTCAGGCCGAGCGCTCAGTGCAGCGGAGGCAGCAGTAGACAAGGCCCTCCCACGGCAAGTGCAACAACCCAGCGTGATGAGTGCCACTTGAGGAGAAGTACCAGTGCTCCTCAAATCCACACAGGCAGAGGTCAGGCAAGGACACCTGAAATCAATGACTTCAATCGTGAATGGCTGAGAAGCTCAAGAACGGAGGAAGGAGGAGAAAGAACACTGTGAAAATGTGCAGATAAGTGAGAATGTGGCGCCTTCGGTGTGGCTCAAGATCCAGGTGGACGGTCCTGAGAGCAGGCTCGGGGGCTAAGCGGGGACCAGATCCTGCAGGACCTTGTAAGCCAGAAGTGAAGGGGAGGGAAAGGTCAAGGATGCCCCAGGTTTTTGGCCTGACCAACTGGGGGGATGGTGGGATAGTTCAGTGGAAGAGGAACACTGCAGAGGTACAGGCTGTGCACTCTGGACACATGGAATTGTGGAAATCTGCCAATCCCACACCGGGGATGTCTGGAAGGCAGCTGAGTACAGGACTCTGCAGTCCAAGAGCGTGGTGTCTGCTGGGGGCACAGATTTGAGAGTTATCAACACAGAGGGGATGACAGGAACCATAAGAGTGGGTGAGCACATCCAGGGAGTGTCAGTCTTGAATCCCTAACTTCAGACTCTTGACATTTCACTTTCAAGACAGTCATCTTTAGCTGTAAATGTAGTTCGACTCTGCAGCTGATGAGGCTCCTGGTTCAGTTCTTTATGTGCACACTGCAGGCTACTGCCCATGTGCAGTACTACAGATGTGTGCACAGACGGCACTGGAATACTTCTGTGGCCACAATCTGTCATCCTCGGCCATCCATTATGAAAAGCGGGTAAACAGGAAGTATCACTTGCATAACCAGTCTTCCTGAAACCCTTCTGGGAAGCAACATGGCCAGGAGTCTGGAGCTCTAGTACGAGAACACAAAGTCAGATTTCTGTTCCATGTAAGAGAATTTAGAAGAAAAGCGGGCTGTGTAATTGGCCTGACATATCCCAAAAGATGATCTATCCCATGGGTAAACAGCCGATGAGCTGATGAGCTGATATGTAAATAAAGGTTTTGAGCATATATGCTAGGAGGGAAAAAAGATATTTTCAAAATCTTTTCCCCATTTCTCTTAAATTATGGAGGCATGTATCAGCCCCAACTACAATTCTGTGTCTGCTGACCCGGTTGGGAGAATAATGCCAATTCTCCAGAGTACAGGGCTGCACTCAGCCCCTGCCCCAGCGAGAGCTGCTGGGTGGGGAGGGAGCACCCCACAGGAAAACCTTGCTCGTCTTGAGTGAGCCCTTCTCCCCCAAATGTGATGCCACATGAGGTAAGTCACTGGGGCCCAGGCCACTTAAGTGGCAGCTACAAGGCAGAAAACATGCTGGGGCCACTATGGTTGGGCAGCTGCAAGTTCCCAACTGCAAACTGCACCCTCTGGCTGCAGCTCCAAAACCATAACATGGAAGCCAGGTTTTGCCTGGAACACATGCAGCTCTGCCACAGGAAAGGGGTCTCTGGAGGAGCTTTCCATGGGACGGCACAAGTCAATCTTCTTTCGGTTTCCTGAAGTGAGGTTGGTCTAACTTTGCAAAGTTCCTTTGGCCCTGCTTTCTATAGCTGTCACAAAGCACCAGGAGCTGTTGGAGAGACCCCAATACACTAAAATTGTTCAGTGAGGTGGCTGCCAGGGATACTAGGTGAATGAACATTTAAAATGTGACTAGTGTGACCAAGAAACTAAATTTTTAATCTTATTTAATTTGGGATATATTAGGTTAAATAAAATATATAAATTAAATTAATTTCACCTATTTCTTTGCCCCTTTTTAATGTGGCTACTTAAAAATTTAAACATGCATATATATTTTTATTGGACAATACTGTTTTAGAAAAATCTTTCTAATGTCTTGATGGCCTATCCTCTCAATGACCCAGAGACTGTCCCTACCGAGGCACTGCTACTCTTGACCTTGGCTCCCACCCAGGAATGGAGGCTCTCCATGGGGCTGGTTCTATGTGGAGCTGAAAGGCACAGCAGAACTTCAGACTTCACTCCTCACCACATACCACTGACTTTTTCGTATTCACAACTCTAGGACAATGATAAAACTAAAGTGAAAAATTCCAGAGAAAGCAAGTGTCCTAAGAGGACAAATTTACAAATACAGCTCTGCAATTTAGGAAACAGGTAGAGGAATGAAGGCTAGGTTAGGTGGCGCTGCTGTTCTCTGGGGCACCTGCAAGCCTGGCAGTCTCACCCCAGTGGAGAAAAGAGACAGTGTCTGGTCCCCAGCATTTCAAGAAGGCAGCTTTGTCCCTCTTCTGCTTGGCTCAAAATACCTCCATTCCCTCCCTTTTAAAAAATGTCTTTTTCATTATAAAATGAACCAAACCACATTTAGAAAGTTTGGAAAGTAAATAAGGAAACTAGTTATTATTCCATGTTTTGTTGCAATCATTGTTAACATATTGTACATTTTCTTCTACACAGTTTCTTTTTATCACAATTGTAGGCTAATGCACGCACAATTTTGTATCCCGCTTTATTACCTAACATTTTATCATCAATGTTTTCTTTTTTTTTATCATCAATGTTTTCATATTTCATGAGTAGAAATGTTCTGTGGGCAGAGAAAGATGGCTGGGTTTAATACTTATGGGGTACAGGATTCTAGTTTGAGAACTCAGAAAAGGAGTTACTAGTCTGGAAGAGCTTGTTCGTGCGATTTATTTTCTCATTTTTGAGACAAGCAACCAACCTAGGGGCCGCATGGCTCTGGAGCTGGCCTGCTTTGTTTGGAATCTTGACTCAGCTCCCCGGAACCTGTGTGTACTCAGGATATATAGTAACTTCTCGGTGCCTCAGTTTTCTCAGGGTAGTGCCATTGTGAGGATTAAGTATGTATCACTTAAAAGCAGGCATACAGCAGGCACCTAGTAAGTATTAACCACAAGTTCACTTCAAACCAGTTGTATGACTGTGAGCAAGTCACTTAGCATCCTTGGGTCTGAGTGTCTTTATCGACAAAATGTTTATATAATAATTAGAGGGCTTCCCTGGTGGCGCAGTGGTTGGGAGTCCGCCTGCCGATGCGGGGGACGGGGGTTCGTGCCCCGGTCCGGGAGGGTCCCGCGTGCCGCGGAGCAGCTGGGCCCGTGGGCCATGGCCACTGGGCCTGTGCGTCCGGAGCCTGTGCTCCGCAACGGGAGCGGCCACAGCAGTGAGAGGTCCGCATACGGAAAAAAAAAAAAAAAAAAAAATTAGAGCTACAATTTACTGAATGCTTATATGTGACAGGCTTGAGGTACTTATTTGTCCCATTTGACTAATAAGGAAACTGAGGCTCAGAAATTAAGTAACTTGCTCAAAAGCGACAGAGCTGGTCAGCGCTAGGGCCAGCGTTAGAGTGTGTGTCTGGTCCCAAGGGCCTTGCTCCCCCCTGCCCCCCCCACCCCCACCCCACCCCAGCACAGGATCTCTCAGGCTCCTTCCAGCCTCAACTCTGGCTCTACGAACTTCAGAGAACAGCACTTTTCCGTTGCTTTTGGCTGCCAGTAGGCGGCTCCAAAACATTTTAAATTAAAAAAAAACAACAAAAAATACTCTGATGATTTAACTTCTAACTATGTGTACACTTGCGGCTCCTTGACAGTTTTGAAATATCAAATGGCTAAATTAACACATCGTCATCAAAAAGCAGCCTCAAAATGATCGTTCTCTCACTAGTTTAGAAAAATAAACATTCTGATTCGAGTGATTCTAAATAAATTTTAAACTGCATTAAAACCAAGCGAAGAAAGTTGTCTTTGCTTGTTCCACTCTACCTAGCCTATTCAACTGGCTACAAGGGGGTTATTCTCCCCAGGATCCACCAGGTTGGCTCTGAAGGCTGAATGACAGCGGACAAAGACAGCAGTAAGTGGTAATTCACAGCCTGTTAACCTTAAATTTTGAAAGTGGGACCATTCCCAAGAGAGCTATGAGCAAGCGATGGAGCATTCACAAAAAAGAACAAAAGACAGGATGGAAAAACAAACGAGACCTTAGTCATAGAAATTAGTAAGGTCCTGGTTCCAGGCAGGAGCCTTTGAAAATTATGCTGCCAATTCAGGATTACAGTGGCTGTGACTTAAAAGCAAAAGCTTCCTAATGCTTTTCACATCTGCAATGAAATATATATTTCAATTACCAAGCAAGTGATTTCAAGATCTTGGGGCACCTCATTATTACCTCTGTTCAATGATCCCATGGGTCGCTTTCCACTCCCCTTTCCCAAAACTACTTTGTATTCAGAAAAGGTTCTTTTCCGAATGATGGAAGGGGGGAGGGGAGCTCTTCCTAAATCTACTCTAACTGGAATTAACATAGAAGATAATGAGCAGGTGTAATTAGGAAATACAATAAAAACAAGGAATCCCTAAGTAAAATTCATCTGCAACTTTTTAAAGAGAAAAACCAATTCCCTTTAACTGTCTGTGTAGTCTTGAGTAAGTTACTCAATCTCTCTGGGCCCTCAGGTTTCCTATGCGTAATACAGCCTACTTCAGAGGGTTACTGTGGGAATCAATTTGAGATAACGCATGTGAAGTCCTCACATAGTATATGGCACATGAGAAGCACCCAATCAGCGCGAGTGATCAAAACGATGAGGGTTTTAATTCTGATGGGCAGGGAAACTGCTCTTTCCACACGTGCAACCTCAAACAGTGATGTGGAAGATCGAGCAGGGTCAAGGAACATGCAAGGGACAGGCGGACACTCGGCGGGCGCCGGTCGCCGGGTAACTGAGCCGCTGCGCTGCCGAGCGCGACCCTACGCTGGGAGGGCTGCGGGAGGAGCAGCGGCGGCGCCGCGGGCCTGGGGGGGATGCGTCCCGGGGCGGCGGCCGCGCTCGCTCCTCCGGAGCCGGGGGCTCCGACGCCGAGTCCTCAGCGGGCAGCTGCAGTCCAACGGCGGAGGGCAGGAGGAGGAGTGGAGGGGAGTGAGGAGGAGGAGAGAGAGGAGGAGGTCCCGCCGCGGCCAAGAAAACAGGCCACACTCTGGGGAGGAGGCAGAAACCGAACACCCAACCGCCGCCCCTCGCCGGGGCTTGGCCGGCCCGTGTCCGGGCGCCGCCTCCGCCCTCACCCCGGGACCAACGAGGGTCTGCCGAGCGGGTGGACGGCAGGCCCGCAGTGGCGAGCGGAGGGAGCGGAGGCAGCGGAGGCAGGGAGCGCACTGACCGCGGCTCGCGGGCCGACCCGAGGGCAGGGCGCGCGGGTCGGGCAACGCCGCGGGGCGGCCGGGCGCGAGCGGCCCTGGACGCCGGCCCCGCCCGCACTTACGTGGGCCCGACCAGCAGCCGGACGGGCGGCGAAGGCAGCGGGTGCCCGGCTTGGCGGGGACCGGCGGGAACCGGTGCGCTGGCGGCGCGGGGTGGCTGAGGTAGCTGCGGCTCCCGGACGGCGGGCGCGGGGCTCGGGGCGCGGGGCCGGTCCAGCCCTCCTGTGGCCGCGCCACTGGCCGCCGCCGGCCCGTCTCGTTCCTTTTGTTGTTGTGCAGCTTCGGAACAGCTGATCGGCCGCTGCGCCCGCCCGTCGGGCCCGCCCGCCGGGCAGCCCCGCCCCGCCCCGGGGCCGCGCCAGGCCCGGCCCACCAATCGGCGGCGCGGGGGCCCCGGGGCCGCCCTGCTAGAGGTTGTCACTAACGCACGTGACCTGGCGCCGAGCCGGGCGACGCTCTCGAGTTAGAAACAAGCCCGGGCAACAAAGCCCGGGCGCCGAGGGGATAGAAGAGGGGCGAGCGGAAGCGGTGGTAGAGGGGGTGGGGGTGGGAGCTGGTACTGGGGCGCCTGGGAGAGAGGAGAGGAGGGGCTGGGGGCGAACAAAAATGGGAACCCACTGGAGTGTGAGGACGAACTGGAACTGGAAGGGGAGAGGAAGAGCCCCGGCCCCAGCTGTCCCTTTGGCCAAGTGAGGGGCCGAGCGTTTGGGGCGTAAAGGGACACAAAGTGTTTTCTGCTCTGAGAGGAAAATTAAGGGCATTGAGGAGGGTGATGGAGGCCAAAGACTGTGACGCAGGCCCACTTAACTTCTTGGTCTTCTTAGGAGAGAAAGTGGGCTCCAGATACAGGGATGCCTCCCACCCAACCTCCTTTTTAAGACCAGGAGCCAGGCCCCACCTCGCTGTGGTAACTGACACTGGGAGCTGACTGAACTCGCCTGCAAGCTCAGGATTCAACGCAGAGGCCGGCGAGGCAGAAGAGGCCATCAGACCAGACCTGAAGGCAGAGACGTCAGGAGCCTGGAGGCCCTTTGCTATGGAAGACGAGGAGCATCCTGGAGGAAGAAGAGTTAGGAGCGTGGCTGCATCCAGGCTCTCCTGTGACCTAGGGAGCCCATGACCTCTATTCTGCTGTTTACGCAGTACAAACTGTGGGCATTCACACGACTGCCTACCTGCTCACCGGGTTATTTATAGTGAGAGGAAAGTAAGACAGTGGGCTTGAAAATACTTTCCAAACCAAAGCTCTGTACCCGTATAGATGGATTCACTGTCTGGCAAAGGCAAGGGAGTCATTTTGATGTGTCTCCACTCTTAGATTGATCTTGTTTGGACTGAGATGCGGTTCTCTAACCTAGGGTGAAATTTATAGCGACCCTCAACAGGTTTATCATACATTAAGTATCTGAAAGTATCTGACTCTCACATTCTGGCCCTCACAAGTATTCTGTGGTCAGTCTGCTTCCAACAATACTGGTTTTAAAGGGTGTAAATCAAAGTGCGGGGGATTGTCTGATACCCAGAAGTAATAACCAAAATTCGGGGGCCATTTGACTTTTTCTCAGAAAGTAGACCAAACGTTTAACTTGGATTTTAGGTTTTGGCTAATCCTAGTATTTTCTCTCAAATGTCACTGCTACATTAGGAGCCCCATAGTCTCTTGTTTCTTCTTAGCAATTCGTGAAGAGACCATCTTCCCATTCAGAACCCAGGCATGATGATAATTTTAAGGATCTAATTTTTAAGAGGTCACATTGAGACCTACCTTTTTCCAACTTGATAAAATGTATCACCATTAAAGACAATGTGAAAGCATACAATGCCTTGTTATGACAGAGAAAACAATGTGAGGTAGATGATTCCAAAGATGGTCACGACAATATCACCATCATGAAGTGAAGTCTATCTTTTCTTCCCGTTGAAGCTGGGCTGGCCCTGTAACTGCTTTGACCTATAGAATGTGGCAGAAATAATGTTTGAGGTCTCCCAAGACCAGACATTAAGCAAGCCTGAAAGCTTCGCTTTGCAGTCTGGGGAAAGCCAGCCACCACATAAGAAGAGCCCACCATGTTGTGAGGAAGTCCAAGCTATGTGGAGGGACCACATGGAAAGAGAGAGATGCCCGACTAGCCCCTAGATGTTCAGCCTGTCTCAGCTGAGGTACCAGACTTGTGAGTGAAAAAGCCCTCCAGGAAGGTTCAAGCCCAGCAGACACCACATGGAACAGAGATGAGCCATCCTCACTGAGCCCCGCCAAAACTGCAGAATTGTGAGCAGATAAATGATTGTTGTTTTAAGGCACTAAATGTTGGGGGTGGGGTGGTTTAAAAGCAGCAATAGGACACCAAAACACAAAGCAAAACAAGAGAAAGGCCCATAGCATACATATCAACCTTCTGTAAACTTCACAAAGCAGAGTTTTGGGGATAATTTTGTTATCTTATCTCAGGAGTCATTTGCTTTCTTTTTACTCTCTTGCTGATTTATAATCGTCCCACCTGGTGCTTGTTTATCCCAGTGCTATACCAAGGGTGGGAGGAGGGGGCGTGGAAGAAGTCTGCTTCTATGAGGGAGGAGTATTTTATCACTGTACATTGTTTGGAACTGTTGGAGCATGAAAATAATAAAAAGCAAACTGAATTTTAGTCAGTTTTTTTATTGTTTTTAAATTCTATACACACACACAGGCACACACGCACACACACAGAAGTTCACTGCTTGTTGACTGCATGTAGAGTGGGCGGCTCCCATTGCGTTTCTCCTTGGTGTGCCCCTGGTTTACATACATACATGCAGTGAGACTCAGGGGTAATGTCACCTCCACAGCACAGAGCTGTCTGAACCCAACCAAACTGTCAAATCACACAGCTGCAAACCAGCCTCTTGTCTGTTGGCTGACAAAGACTCAGCGGGGGAAGACCCAGTGAATCCAACCATCCTTTAATCCACAGGGTAATTCTCAGTGGGTTGCTATAGTACCCACTTCTAGGCTGACCCCCTGCTGTGGGCGTGACCCTTTCCCCATCTGTCAGAGTCCTCCTGTCTGTTTTCCATGGAGCTCAATACACTGCCTTATCTACCCCAACAAAAGAGATTCAACCTCAAGTTTTGCTCTGAAGGACCACAGGGCAGGACCACATTTCTGCCAACATCCAGAAACAGTACAGCTAATACCCCTGCCTCCTGTTAACAAAGGGAGTCTATGGCCATTACCCTGCCAGTTGCATCAAGGCTGCTGAAGAACGTTGTTTCCTACCAAGCTGCACATGGAGAACCCCATAGGCTGGCTGCTCAGGGCAACCTTGGAGCAACAAAGCAACAAGTCGTTCAGTCTGTACTGAGAAGACTCCAAAAATGAAGTGTGCCCAGGTAATTTTCAGTCTGTCCATCAACACATATGGTCTGCTGGGCTTCTACCATCCGTCCAGCATGTTGTCAAGTATCTGGGAAAGACAGAAGTTTTTTTTTGTTTTGGGGGGGTTTTTTTGGTGAATTTGGAGAAAACAATCATTTGGAATTCCAGTGAAATCTATTGTCATAAGAGAAAGAAAAAAAGGGTCTGTCTTGGTCTCCAGAAAGCCTGGAACAGAAGAAAGCGAGAGGTTTGGTGAACTCCGCTTTCTGAAATAAAAACAGGCAACAGAAATCTAACTGGGCTGCCAGTTGCCATCTCAGGAAGAAGTCAGAAATGATACTAGGGCCATTGTGTCCTAGCTTTTCAAGACTTTGGAACCTTTGTAACTCTGGCAGATTCGGTTTTTTAAACCCTGTATCCACATGGTGATTAGAAATAAAATCCTTAAAATGAAAAGGGTCTGTGTTCTGGCTGAGGCTCCAGAAAGGAGAAGGGAGGCCGGACCACCTCACTCAGCAGCCAGTGTTTGGGGAGAAGAGCTCCCAAGAGCTGTGGTGGTATGTGCTGGATTGTGAGTGATTGACAACAGTTCCCCAGACCTAGTGTGCTTTCTCCAGTTTCTGTAAAGTCCTGACTTTAAAGGCTTTTTATTTTCTAGGTGAATGCACAGAAAAGTGTCCAGTTATTTAAAATTATGTTAAAACTCATCCTTACAGCAGAGCAGAAGGTGAGTCATCCCTTCATGGATGTGGCCTAGATCTATGATCTAGAATGGCCCTCTGTACGCCAGCACACACCCCAGGGAGCCATGAAGCTGAAGAGACCCTCTGGGTGGGGCAGTCACGACCAGTCCCAGGGCAGTGGCAGCCGTTATCTGAAGTGTGTGAGCAGAGGTCTTTTGTAGCTTCTGCTGCTAAAGCTACCTCTTCACTCACACGGCTACTTCTGGGTCATTGCCCAACAGCCTGCATGTGCCAGAGGCAGCCCCAGGTGGGGTCTGTAAGCATGAATCACTCTGTTTTGGGGACAGCTTGAGCAGAACGTGTCTTGCTGCCTTTCTCAAAAGGGTGATGCAGACAATGGGATTGCTACTAATGTAAGCCGCACACTGCCTGCATAGTCTGCCTGTTTAAGGAAAACTTGTTTATTGGGTTATTCTTTTTGCTGGAATTAACTACCTTAAAGATCCATTACATTTTGCAAGATTAATTCGTGTTCTTAAATGGCCACGTTTTTTATGGTTTTGGCCATGAAAACCTTGCTCATCAGAGGCAGGAGGGTTTTTGATTTCTGTTCTTCTGGGGTCTCTTTTCCTGTTTACTCCTCTGGAAGGAGTAGTCATATCTCTCCCTCTGTAGCTCAGACAGAAGGGAGATGTGAATAGTGTAGCCCCATAAAGACTGAACATCACCCACCCATTCATTCAGGCCTGCTGTGTTTACAACATCCATTCATTCATTCAGTAATAATAATAATTATTTTTTAATGAAATAAATTTCCCCAGAACTCACAGCTAACGATCTCAGTAACTGACTCCAGAACCTACATTCTTAATCACCTTATTTTTAAAATTTTTAAAATTTAATTTAATTAGTTTATTTATTTATTTTTGGCTGCGTTGGGTCTTCGTTTCTGTGCGAGGGCTTTCTCTAGTTGCGGCGAGCGGGGGCCACTCTTCATTGCGGTGCGCGGGCCTTTCACTGTCGCGGCCTCTCTTGTTGGGGAGCACAGACTCCAGACACGCAGGCTCAGCGGCTGTGGCTAACGGGCCCAGTTGCTCCGCGGCATGTGGGATCTTCCCAGACCAGGGCTCGAACCCGTGTCCCCTGCATTGGCAGGAAGATTCTCAACCACTGCGGCACCAGGGAAGCCCCCATTCAGTAATTATTTAATGAGCACCTACTCTATGCCAAGCACTGGAGATACTGCAGTGAACAGTCTCAGCCCTCAGGAAGCTTCCCTCTAATGGAGGAGATACAATCAGCTGATAAGTATGGAATGTAATGAGTGCCGTGAAGAAAAACAAACCTGGATACAGGATTAGAGAGAGGCTGGTGGGGAGGTAGGATGGTCATCGGGCTTCTCTGAGGACAGAAGGACATGAGGGAAGAGGCAGCCCAGGCAGCCAGAAGAGCCAGTGCAAAGGTTGCAGGTAGAGAGTCCTTGTGCTCAAGGAATAGCGTTGTTCTCGTACTAAACAGTGTCACTGAGAATTTAGCACGATCTGGTATCTGATGGTTACCTGAGTTGAAGAGGACTGGCCCAGAACTTTAAATTCCTTTGTAGTCTTTTGGGTTTTGGCCACACTTCCACAAAGGCATATAGGTCCCCGAGAAGTAAATTTTTGTGTTTATCATTATATCACAGAACTAAATTTCAGAGCCCTAAGAACAAGTGTCAGAGAATGGCTCTCAGGTAGTCAATTGTGTGGCATCCTGGGAAGGCAAAACCACTTTGGGGCATGTGCTGTCTGGTAAAGAAGGAAGGAACAGGAAATTGCAGATTTCCTGTGCTGTAGTGGGGATAGTTATTTATCTTCTGAGTGCCTCAGTTTCCTCCATCGTAAAAGAGGGGAAATAATACCTACGTAAGAGACAGTGAAAGCAGGAAAGTGCCTGGGACACGTAAAAGTTTTTGATAATGTTTGTTCTCATCAGCACATTGACCTTTTTCTAAGGATTTTACTTTAAGGATTTTGTTTATAATCACCTTGTAGAAATAAGATTTTTTAAAAAGAAAAAACCTAAGCTTAAAAGCATTAATAGCTTTGGAGAACTTGAGTGGCCCCAAACAACAAAGTTCAGAGCCAAATACCCTCATCTTCTTTAATAAGTCTATAAGCAAGAACCACAGAGGTGGTCTGAACCCATGTTTGAATTTGTCCCTATGAAGCCTGCATTTTGTATTATCTGAATGTTTAAAACCAGAGTTTGGAAAATAAACCCTTCCCTAGTACACACTGATACACCAGAGTTACTTTACCTCCTCAGACACAAGTGCAATTGAAACTAATTAATCCTGGAAAGTAAACTCCTAGAAGCCATATTGTCCATAATAAAGAACAGCATTTAAAGAGAGAAGCAACTGAATTTAATGGTTAAGAGCACAGTTCTGGAATCAGACCTTAGTGCAAACTATATGATGTTGGGTTTGACCTCTCTTAGCCTCAGTTTCCTCTCCTATAAAATGGGGATGATAAGAATGTCTCATTAGGTGGTTCTGAAGATTAAATAAGATCATGCATGTAAAGCATTTAATATAATGCTGGGTACTATAGTATGAGCTTATTAAAATATAATTAGTGTAACCTAATAACATGTTATTAAATGTTATTAGTGTAACGTTGAGTTCTACAACCTTCAGGAGAGTGATATTGAGAGAGTGGGTCAAGAAAATCCTCTCCAGAAGGTGAATTTTGAGTCAAGCCCTGAGTGATGTACAGGACAAAATAGGCTCTGTGAAGCTCTAACCAGTGACTCGTAGGAGAGGCAGAAGGAACAGTAAGTGTAAAGTCCACCCCAGCTGTACGTAGAGGACCTGCAGTGTGGCTGGAGGGTGGTGAGGGAAGGAGCAGCGGAAGGAGATGAGATCCAAAGAGTAATGAGGGAACGTGCAAGCAGGGACGAGAAATTTGAAGTTCATTCTTTTTTATTTTCTTTCTTTCTTTCTTTTTTTTTTTTTTGCGGTACGGGGGCCTCTCACTGTTGTGGCCTCTCCCGTTGCGGAGCACAGGGTCCGGACGCTCAGGCTCAGCGGCCATGGCTCATGGGCCCAGCCGCTCCACGGCATGTGGGATCTTCCCGGACCGGGGCACGAACCCGTGTCGCCTGCATCAGCAGGCGGACTCTCAACCACTGCACCACCAGGGAAGCCCTGGAGTTCATTCTAAATGTGATGGGAAATTAGAACCTGGAGTTTCAGACGTGTTGAGTCTGAAATGCTCTTGGGATATTCAGGAGAAATGTTCCAGGCAATTGAGTATTTGAGCCTGGAGCTCGAGGGACAGCTGGGGGCTGCTGATGCAAATGTGTGACATGTCAGCTTTTTACCAATAGTTAAAGCCAGCCTGGGCCTCTGACGTTTAGAAGGTAGAAGGATAAGGACTATTCAGCCAAGAATACTGAGAAGGTATGGGATCGAGAGGTGTTAAAGTGTCAGGTCACTAACGTAACCAGGTCACTAACTTGACCCTGAGACTCACTGTCTCACCAACTCCGTTTCAATACCAGCAATAACTGTAATAATTCCCCAGGAAAGAAGCAGAGGAAACACGATCACATATGGAATTACAGCTGTCCTGGCTACCTACTAGCACTGCACTCAGGGCTCTGCTGGGGTGAGGGAAGACTTGGGTCCACGGAAGGGGAAGGAGGAGAAATAGGTGAGGCTCTATCTGACTGATTGGTGAACGGAAACACCCCCAGGAAGTCCAGTTCCAAAAGTGGTGGAATATTTGGAATCTGTGACCCAGCGTTGGCCTATTTATTTGAACTGAGCTGGGCTCCAGGTCACCACCGGTTTCAGCTGGTTACATCATCAACTTTTCACATGCAGATCGCTACCTTCTTTCACCAGGCCAAGGAGCACGTGGCTTTGTGATTTTGCTTCTATAAGCTCTCTTATCACAGCACGTGTGTGTTGGAGCCCAGATGTTAAATCAATCAGTAAATAAACCTTGGCTTCACATTTTGTACAAAGTTAACTGACACATGGACACACAGTCTCTGAGTTGCTCACTGCCTCTGTGTCACAGGGTCTCTGACTGCAAACACTTCATTTTTTTTAAAACTGCTTTATTGAGATATACTTCAGCTGTCATAAAATCCACTCATTTAAATTGTACATTCATTGATTTTTAGTGTATTCACAGAGTTGTCAGCACTTCCTTCTCGACACTGTGGTTTTCACCTGAGCAGACAGGTCACGGTCCCAGTGTTGGTAGAGCTCTGCTATTTCAGTCATGGCCAGTTCCTAACCTGAGAATGTGATCTGAAGGCAAATGTAGATCTGACTATGACTTCCCTGGGGCCTAGTGAGTAGCTGATGAACCCGCCAAGTTCACCAGTGAAAACCACTCAGTGTCTGTTACTTGGGTGACTGCTGTGGAGTAAATAGACCGAGTGAGAAGGTTTTACTACAGTGAGGGATGGACACTCTACTTGGAACTCAGACAATGGGGTCTTAGTATGTTTAATCCAAATGGCAGAACACCAAATCCCTTGTATTTGTTCCACATCTTCTTACCAACCCTTTCCCCTAAATGCTCCATTGCATTATCCTCCAAAGTATTTGTTTTGAAACCACGTATGTCCTCCTTCCTCTCATGGAAACCACCTGTAGCAGCAACCACTGGGGCTGCTGCAAACATTTGTTTTTGATAACAGTGTATTTTGAACGTCTGTGGTTTCAATTTCTATTTTTGTCCCTTTCTGTCGTAACTTTTCAATCTCTTCATACCATTTATGGGTAGTTTTTCTTTTCCCAGGCATTTACAGTCTGCTGAACATGCCAGCTACATAAACTGTGAACTAAGAAATTTATAATTTCAAAATTAGTATAATTGTCCAATGACTTACAGCTCTCAAGATGTATTCATCTACGATATTTAAACTGGTCCTTACAACAACTCAGTGATCAAAAACCCAACATTTCCTGGCTGGCCAGTAGCAAAATTTATAGTAAAAAATGGGTGATTTGAATTCTAGTCTAGGATTTTTCCCTCTGAGAACACTGGCCACCATATATGACTATGGTTCTCCAACTTCAGCTGAATCAGAATTGTTTAGGGGGCTTGATACAACACAGACTGTGAGCTCCACCCCCAACATTTCTGCTTCAGTAGGTCTGGGCTCGGGCCCAAAATGTTCTCATTCACACCCAGGCTCCTCCACTTTCTCCTTCGCCTTCCCCTTCTCAGCCTCCCTTGCAGCTACGGGTGGTCATGTGACATATTATGGCCAGTGAGATGTGAGCAGAAGTCTGGGAAAACCTGTGCTTTCCTGATGAAAAGGGACATAGTTGGCTCTTCACCCGTCCCACTTCTTCTTGTTTAGAACTCATATGTAATGCTTGGAGGTACAACAGCATCTATGACCAACATATTGAAACTAGCAGGATAGGAAGATAGGAAGAGGCTGGGTCTCTGACAGCCCTAAGTTGCTTACCTCCAGACTTCTTTTCGAGTGAAAAAAGTAAATCTTTATTTCAGCCAGTGTAGTTGGGTTCTCTGTTACTTGCAGCCAAATACATGCCCACCTGATACAGAGAAAAAAGGAGGATAGAAAGGTGCATGAGAAGTGGCACTTAACAAGCATTTGTGAGACCCTATTCTGTAGCTGACATTGTGCCAGGTGAATGAGACGTGGTTCCCGCCCCTAGGGTGTTCATAGTCAAGGTGAAAAGGCCACCATGTAGATACACAAATAATAATACATGTGACAAGGACAAAGGTAGAAGCAAAATATTGTGGAAACCCAGAGAAGGAAATGCTACCTAGGGAGGTCAGGGAAGGTTCCCAGGAGGTGACATTTTAGCAAAGTCCTGAAGGATGAATAAAGTTGCCAGATAGAGAAGAGGAAAAAAGAAGCTTTCTTCACTGTGTCCCTTCTCACTCCTACCCTTGGAGGGCCAGAGGCTGGCCTGGCTGGGGGCATGTTGGGACAAGCAGCCAGCAGAGTCAACAGCTATGCAGGAGACTCTAAGTCCAAGGAACCAGGAGGGAAGTTGTGAGGATTGGCAAGAACTCCCTGTAGCGGTCCAGGGAGCCAGAAATCTGGGGCTGAAAGACAAGAGCAAGAGATCAGAGGGCACATGGGAAGGAGCAGGGCAGGAGCCCAAGAAGATGGGTGGAGACTTCTTTCTCAAGCAGGTAAGGGACTCAGGGCGCTATATACCCCATTTCATGATTTCTTGTTATTCAACTTCATTTTCACTCTCAGCCCCCATTCTGTTAGGCTTGCAGGAAATTCAGTCTTAGTCCTTCCTGGGGCTTCCGGCTGCCCCCAAGGCCGTGCTAATATTCTGGTGTGTTACTCAGCCTGCAGGGCCTTGCAGTCCCCTGTGCCACTTTCTCTGACACAGCAACCCTGGCTAGAGGATCCCATCACCCTGACGTATCATGGCTATTTCCACCAACTGCCTGATATATCTTCTGGTGCTTCTAGAAAGCAGGCCTCAAGTCCCTGCTTCTGGTGGGCCCCAGAGGCCTCTCTTTCCTCTCCCCAGACCCAGACATCTCTTCTTGGTTTGGGGGAAATATCTCTCTCTGGTCCTGTTTCCACCAGAGATACACTCCCTCACCTCAAGCCCTAGTCAGCTCAACGAGCTCAGGGCTGGGGAAATACAAGCCAGGAAGGGAAGTGTCTCCAATCCAACGCTGCTGTCCACCTCCCCTGAGATTAGGAACAGATCCTTTTAGAATGGGTGAAGGCAAAAGGGGAAATGCAGGGAGAAAAGTTTAAACTACTGGGCCACATATTGATGACGATGGTATGGTCTAAGTGACGGGGGGCAGCACACACACATCCCAAGAGGTGTGAAGTGAGAGTCAGGGAAGGCCTGATATGTTTGGAGAATGGTGAGTACCTGGGGAGGGAGGAGCAAGGCGTTGGAGGGGACAGCTTTGATAATCATCTGTAGAATTTGGATTTTATTCTGTAGGCAACAGAATTCGGGAAAGGTTGATATGATATGTTTAGACAAGGTCCTGTTTTTTTTTTAAAGGGGCAACTCTGATAGAGGGTAAGTTGTGAAGAGCCTGTGGTTGACCATAGGAATAAGCTGGACAAGGGCTAGTAAGAGTTTAAACCAGGGGGCTCCCCTGGTGGCGCAGTGGTTGAGTCCTCCTGCCGATGCAGGTGACACGGGTTCGTGCCCCGGTCTGGGAAGATCCCACATGCCGCGGAGCGGCTGGGCCCGTGAGCCATGGCCACTGAGCCTGCACGTCCGGAGACTGTGCTCCGCAACGGGAGAGGCCACAGAAGTGAGAAAAGAGTTTAAACCAGGGAGTAATAATGGAGATAGATAGAAAAGCACAGTCACAGTTCTGGGATAAAAGCAACAGAATTTGGTCATTGATTGGCTATGAGGGAATAATGGGGAACGACAGAGAGAGAAGCTGAGAGTCCAAGATTGCTAGCTTGAGAGATGTGGTAGTTGGTAAAGCCATTTACCTGAAGGTGAGAGAACAAAAGGCAGAGGAGAGGGTGGAGGGGGTGATGGGAGGAGAGAACTAAACATATTTAGCACTGGTTATATGCCAGGCACTCTTTCACATATATTTTTGTCATAAAAATCCTATGAAGCGCAAGAGGGACGGGATATGGGGATATATGTATACATATAGCTGATTCACTTTGCTATACAGTAGAAACTAACACAACATTGTAAAGCAATTATACTCCAATAAAGATGATGAAAAAAAGATAAATTACAAAAAGAGAAAATAAATCTCTAAAAAAAAATCCCTATGAAGTATTATTATTATTATTTTTACTGTACGCGGGCCTCTCGCTGTTGTGGCCTCTCCCGTTGCGGAGCACAGGCTCCGGATGTGCAGGCTCAGCGGCCATGGCTCACGGGCCCAGCTGCTCTGCGGCATGTGGGGTCTTCGCAGACCGGGGCACGAACCCGTGTCACCTGTATCGGCAGGCGGACTCTCAACCACTGTGCCACCAGGGAAGCCCTATGAGGTGGTATTATTATGTTCATTTCACAGGTAAGGCTCAGAGGTGCTGTTGCTCACCCCAGGTTTCTTGGAGGGTAACAGAGTCAGGGTTGGAAACGATATCTACCTGACTCCACAGTCCATGCTGTCCCCTAACGTGCTTTTAAGTGCCACCCAGTGGGGATATCTAGGAGTCACTTTGGGAGCTTGGGGGACAGGCAGGAGGTGCAGGCATCTGTCTGGGCGTCTTTATTATGTAGATGGTTCCTGAAGTTGCGGGAGCAGATGAGATCAGCCGGGAGAAGTGTGTGGCATGAAAAGAGAAGACAAGGACAGACTCTGGGTTTAAGGGTTACATCAGTTACACTACGGGTAACAGAAAAAACAAGGAATAAGCTTAGGACTTGTAATTCTCTCATCACAGAAGTTTTGAGGTGGGGTCCTCAGGGTTAGTATGTTGGCTTCATTAGAGAGCCAGGCTCTTTTCCTCACCATATTTAGTGTATGTATTTCCTCCTCAAATTTACTTCAATCACAGAATGGTCACTTTAGGTCCCACCATCCCATTTCAGGCAGAAGGAAAACGGAAGAGGCCAAGAGAAAAGTGTATCTGCCCGCCAAGTGAGCCTGCTTTGAAGGAAGTCTTTCTAGAAGACCCACTCCATAGTTTCTGCTTACATTGGCCAGAATTTAGTCACATGACTGATCTTCAAGGGCGGCTGGGAGATGTAGTTCTTTAGCTAGGCCCCTTACTGCTCCAACTAAATCGTGGTTCTTCTGATAGAGAAGAAGGGAGAATGGAACCTGGGTTGACAGCTGTAATCTCCACCATAACGGGGTAGGCAGAGGAAAGAAAAAGGTAAAGCAGAACATATGGGGGCAGGGGAGAAAAAGATGCCATAAAAAATGTAACAGTTAGTATGCTTTTAGTTTCAAGTTATTGAAAATTCAGCCCAAGCTAGCTTAAACTTTGCTCAGATGACCAAAAAACTTTGCAGGTAGGGCAGGTGTGTTAGTTGGGGCTCCGGTTTTGCAACTTTGCTATTTTCCTGGCTCTGCCCCCTCTCTGTTGGCCTTGCCTTCAGGTTGGCTTCACAAATGGTAGTAAAATGGCTGAAGTAGTTCTGGGACTCATATATGCAAGCCACATTGTCCAGAGCAAGCAATTTCAGGACTTAGCACAAGTCCTGAAATTCATTCATTCATTCATTCACTCACTCAGAAACATCGCTGGGTAATACTATGTGCACTTTTCTAGATTTTGGGGATAATGTGAATAAAACAAACAGGGATTCTTCCCCCATTGGACCTTGTTTTAGTCATCTATTGTTGCGTAACATATTACTCCAAAACTGAGCAGCTTAAGGCAACTAACCTTTATTATTTCCCAGTTTCTGTGGGTCAGGAATTTGGACATGGCCTGACTTGGGGACTCTCCTGAGGCTGTAATTAAGATACCGGCTGGGGCTGCCATCATCCCAAGGCCTTCTGGGGAGGACCTGTGTCCCGCCCACTCACGTGGCTGTTAGCCTCAGGTCCTCACTGGCTGTTGGCCAGAGACATCAATTCATGGCCATGTGGGCCTTACCGTTTGGCTGGAGGTTACGGGGAGGTAGGATAGAAATTAGTCTTTCTGTAACCTAATCTTGGAAGTGGCATTCGATCACCTTTTCCAGGTTGCATTTGTTTTAAAGTAAGCTGCCAGGTCAAGCTCACACCCAAGGGGAGGGCATTACATCAGGGCATGTATACCAGGAGGCGGGGGCCCTGGGGAACCACTTTGAGGCGCTCTACCCCAGAGCTATATTCTAGTCAGTGGAAACAGATGACAGACATATCATATGTTAAGTGACAATAAGTGCTATGAAGAAAGATAAAGCAGAGTGAGGGAAGGTGTCTCTCATGAGATATCTGAAGCAGATGAGGCAGTAAGCCATGGGTATGTGTGAAGGAGCATTTTAGGTGGCGAGAAGAGCAGGTGCAAACTCCCTGAGGCAGGAGCTCGCTTGGTGTCTTTAAGGAAACACTCAACCAAAATGGCTGGAGCAGAGTAAGCAAGGGAGGAGATAGGGAGGTGGGGTGGGAGTCAGATTATGTACAGACTTATAGGACACAGTGAAGTCTTTATTGGAAGGTTCTGAGCCATGGTGTGACATGACCTACCTTATTTTTATTTTTAATTTATTTATTTTTTTTGTGGTACGCGGACCTCTCACTGTTGTGGCCTCTCCCGTTGCGGAGCACAGGCTCCAGACATGCAGGCTCAGCGGCCATGGCTCATGGGCCCAGCCGCTCTGCGGCATGTGGGATCTTCCCGGACCGGGGCACGAACCCGTGTCCCCTGCATCGGCAGGCAGACTCCAAACCACTGCGCCACCAGGGAAGCCCCGACCTACCTTACTTTTAAAAGGCTGTGGTGTGGGAAACAGATGATACAAGGGCCAAGAGTGAAAGCAGGAAGACCAGTTGGGATTCTACAGCAGTAGCCCAGGGGAGAGATGATGGAGTCTTGGATTGCGTGGAAGTGAAGGGATAGGATTCCAGACATATTTAATAAAACTTGCTGATAGACTGGATTTAGGGTATGACAGAGAGGTGTCAAAGACGACTCAGGCTTCTAGCGCGAGCACCTGAGAGGCTGAGGTCGCCATTTGTTGGGATGTGCAGGGCAAATCTGGGAGAGTAAATCAAGGATTTGACTCTGGTCTTGTGGCCACATTAAGTTTGAGATGCCTGTAAGATATCCAAGTGGAGATGTTGCAGAGGAAGCTGGAGTCTGGAGTTCAGGGGCAAGGTTCAGGTTGGCAACAGAAATTTGGGAGTCATCAGTGTCAAGTTGACATTTAAAGCCAAAGGACTAGATGTGATTACTCACCTGGGGAATATGTCTTAATGGATAAGAGAAGACATCTCTCAGAACTTTTGGAAATGGGAGGATGAGGAAGAGCTGGTGAAGGGGACTGAGAAGGAACAGCCAACAAGAAACAGTGGATGGTGCCGGCGAGGCAGGCAACAGGCTCTACCTTTGAGGCCGTGGGGAGAGGTGCTCTCCACCTACCAGATGCCTCCAGAGGGTCCAGTGGGGCTATGGGACTTGAAAGGTGGTAGAAGGTCATTGGTGACGCTAGAAAGGGCAGTTTGCAAAGCGTCCTGGAGTCGAGAGCTGGATGATGGTGAATTTTGGAGAGAATGAAGTTTAGAAAGAGATCTAGTGGGTATGGGCCTCTCTTTTAAGAATTTCAATGTTAGAAACAATAAAAGCATGCGGGAAAACACTTATTAAGTTATAAAAAAATTGGTAAATGTCTGTATCAATAAACAAACACTCTAACAATAAAACCCTTACTACAGAAAGAGGGAAACTGTTCTTAGTAAATATAGCACGAGTTAGAATCTTCATAATGGAAAAATACTCATGCAAATTGATAAGAAAAATACGAAGACCCGAATAGCAAAGGACAAACGACATGAGCAGGCAATTCACAAAGGAGGAAGTACAACTAGTAAACAAAGATAAAGAAAAATGTTTGGTGCCATTATCCAGGAAAGAAATACAGATTAAAACAGCAAGATGACATGTTTTAAACTATCAAATTAGCAAAAAGCTGTTCATACCCTTTAACCCAGTAATTCCAGTTCAGGGAATCCTAAGAAACTAAGCCAAAATGCAGATGAAAGAGCTGGCCATAGATTTATTTATAATAGTTAATAAGAGGAAATAATCCAAATGCTGAACACCAAAAGAATGGCTTAGAAAATTTTGGTTTGAAAATTTTTGGTTTGAAAATTCCATTCATAAATGGAATATTAATCAACCACATATAAATACCAAAAATGAGAAGAATTTACGGTAACAGTGTCTTAGTCCATTTGGGCTGTTAACACAAAATACTGGAGACTAAGTAGTTTAATTTAATTCTTACATTTCTGGAGGCTGGAAGCTTGAGATCAAGGTGCCAGCATGGTTGGGTGAGGGCCCTCTATGGTCGCAGACTTCTCATAGTATCCTCACATGGTGCAGGGGGCAAGAGAGCTCTTCAGGGCCTCTTTTATAAGAGCACTAAGCCCTTTCATGAGGACTTTATCCTCAGAGCCTAATCGCCTCCCAAAGGACCCACCTCCTAATGCCATCACTTTGAGCATAGGTTTTCAATGTATGGATTTTGGGGAGAGGGGACACAAGCATTCAGACTGTAGCACACATGAAAATGCCTATATCATGTTAACTGAGAAAAAAAAGTAGGATTGTAAATGGTGTCTTATATTCTCACCTAAGGGAAAAATATTTATAGACAAAAGGAAACCCATCACAGTGTTCCCTGCAGGTCACAGAGGAAGACTGGCTACCTTCTTTCCTGCAGCACACCTTTGCTGAGTTCCATGCTGATCTCTCTGTGCCAAATCCGGGGACTACAAAGATAATTCCAAAAATTCTGCCCTTGAAGAATTTACATCTAACTAAAATTTGAAAAACTGTTTTAAAAATCTCAAAAGATATAAAAATAATTGAGTGAATTCCCTGGCGGTCCAGTGGTTAGGACTCTGTGCTTCTGCTGACAAGGGCCTGGGTTTGATCCCTGGCCTGGTCAGGGAACTAAGATCTCACAAGATGCGTGGCTTAGCCAAAAAAACCCAGAAAAACAAAAAACAGCAAAACTGAGCCCAGCCACAAACTGAACCTCAGCCGCACAGCTGGGCCTTTGATGGCCCTGTCCACACCTGCAGTCCCAGGGTCAAAGGTGACAGGGCATTGGGTGGTCAGTTGATGGAGACCCCAGTGCTGGAGTTGATGTGGCCTTGACCCCAAAGGAACGAAAGTCAAGGAATAGCTAATGGAATTGGAAAATGAAGCTGGTGTTTCTTAACAGGACTTGTGATCTAACTTCCTGCTGTAAGAGGTTCGGTGCCCAGGAGCACCTGAAACCAAAGGTGAGTCATTATTCTTCTTCCCTCTGGGGTTGCTTCTCCATCCCACCTATTTGGCAAAGACTGGCTTGGAGGTTCCTGCTGTGTTGTCAGGGTCATTCCTGCTGGGAATGCTTCTGTTTTCAAGTTTCTCATGAATGGAGAAGACAGAGAACCATAACTTCTATTTCTAGAGTCCTTTACATATATTTCAAAGAAATTCTAACTCACCAGCAAATTGAAGAATGGTGTCATTGGCTGTGAAACCAACCGTGTTATTTAATTTCTGGCAGGGCCACCTCAACCTTGAGTCCTTCACCTATCAAATTGCAACTATTTGACAACTGCTAAAGAAGAAAAATAATGGCTCTGATAGCATCAGGGAGAAAACTCTCTTGGAAAGCTGTTTTCTGAAAAGGTGAAAGAGGTTATTTTCAAATGGTTAGGTGTTTTGGTCAATGGCATAGCAAGACTGATTTAGAGAGCAAAGGCATGATCTTTAAAAGAGATCCTAATGGTCAACCTAAAGGAAAATGAGTTTTTGATTGTAAAAATAAGTTACATTTAAAACATTCAATTCTCAAAAGGAACTCTCAGTAATTACCATGTAAGTAGGACTGCAGTGTCTAAAGACAGACTGCCTGGGTTCAAATCCTGGCTCTTCCACTTACTAGCTGTGTGACCTTGAGCAAGTTACTTAATTTCTCTGTGTCTCAGTTTTTTCCTGTAAAATGGGGACAATGATAGGACCTACCTCATAAGGTTGTAATGAGAATCAGATGAGATCGTATTTTGTAAACAGCTCTCAGCAGTACCTGGTATGTGACACCCGCTAAGTGTTTGTTAAATAAAACCATGAATAAACTAAAAGTAAATGCTATTTTTTCTTGCTATCACTTGTTAAAAAAAAGCAGTCACCACCAGTAAAAACAAGCACATGAAATAGTTCGATAGTGACAATGTATTGAAGTATTCATCTAGGTTTCTTCTTCCTCTAGTTGTCCTGTTTTCCCCCTTTCAAGCAGGTAGCCATGCTGTCTTGTGTCTGTGTCTTGAGGGATTCCTTTGAAGCAGGAAGCCCATGGGAGGAGCAGGTGCCTGAAGCCAGGGGCTCTTCTAGTCTTTAAGGCAAGCCTAAGCCCGTTGAAGTGATGCTGAGTGTCCCAGGAGAGGAGGAGGTGGGTGAGGCCCACGAGTATAAGAAGAGAGGAGAGACGGGGAGCGTTCCTGAGAAAGGCTTAGGGCTGGGAGCCCGTGCAGGGCCCCAAGTGGTGGCAGCCCCTCAGAGGGACGGCTGTGCTGTGTGCTAAGGAAGGTAGCACCCATCTTCCCATGCCTTGTGGCCCAGAAGCAAGGAGCTCCAGATGGACTAAGACACAGTCAGCCTTGACTATGAGAATGCAATGGATAGAGCAGCACTGACCAATAGAAGTACAATTTGAGGGCTTCCCTGGTGGCGCAGTGGTTGAGAGTCCGCCTGCCGATGCAGGGGACACAGGTTCGTGCCCCGGTCCGGGAAGATCCCACATGCCGCGGAGCGGCTGGGCCCGTGAGCCATGGCCGCTGGGCCTGTGCGTCCGGAACCTGTTGCTCTGCGTACCGCAAAAAAAAAAAAAAAAAAAAAAAAAAAGAAGAAGTATGATTTGAGCCACATTTGGAATTCCAAAATTTCTAGCTACTAGAATCTAGTAGCCACATAAAAAAACCATAAAAGGACACAGGTGATATTAATTTTAATAATATATTTTATGTCTAACATATTATCCTTTCAACAAGTAATCAATATAAAAACTTACTGAGGTATTTTACTTTTTTTCTGTATCAAGTCTATGAAAGCTTGAATGTAGTTCACACTTAACAGTGTATCTCCACTCGGACTGGCCCCATTTCCAAGCGCTCGATAGCCACATGTGGCCGGTGGCTACCATATTGGACAGGCCAGGCTAGAGGCTCTTCTCTTGTTTTCCTGGTTGTACATAGCCTTCCTGGATTCTAGTGTGACTCTGACTGGGAAAGGGGACTCCGAACTTTTTACCCAACAAATATTTATGGAACGCCTACCATGTGCTAGGGCTGTCATTCTCAAAATGTGTGTTAAGGCATCCTAGCTGCAGTGAACTCACAGAGGCTTCAAGGAGTGTTCTACATTTTTGAGGGACGCATGTGTTGAACACCAGGCACTGCTAACTCAAGGAGGATCAATTTCAATATTAGGCCAAGCTACATTCCTCTTTAGATGCTGTTCATCTTTGCGAAGCTGGGTTTCCAGCAGCTGCTGTGATAAAAGCTCAAGTACTACAGGAAAATCAATGTGGAACGGAAAGGAGGGTGGCAACGTCCAATCTAACTCCAAAGTTGGAGGAGTTTGCAGTGCCTGGTTGGTACGCATGTCCTATTGGTAAGTAATGGTGGTTATAAAAAGAATGAAATATTGCCATTTGCAGCAACATGGATGGACCTAGAGAATATTATACTTAGTGAAGTAAGTCAGACAGAGAAATATTAATAGTGTATGATATCACTTATATGTGGAATCTAAAAAAATGATACAAATGAACTTATTTACAAAACAGAAACAGACGCACAGACTTAGAGAACGAATTTATGGTTGTCAGGGGGGAAGTGTGGGCGGGAGGGATAGATTGGGAGTTTGGGATTGACATGTGTACCTTGCAGTATTTAAAATAGATAGCCAACAGGGACCTACTGTATAGCACAGGGAACTCTGCTCAGTATTCTGTAATAACCTAAATGGGAAAAGAACCTGAAAAAGAATAGATACATGTATATGTATAACTGAATCACTTTGCTGTACACCTGAAAATAACACAACATTGTAAATCAACTATTTTCCAATAAAAATTTAAAAAAGAATGAATTAAAAATATTTTTCTTTTAGTTTGTGTGATGGTTTCTTTCAAACGACTGCTGTTTTTAGAATACAATGCTTATAGTTTGGACCTAACTACTTAATAAAACAGAACTTTTAGGTATTTCTTTTGGCCTAGGAACTCCATGAAAAATCTGCTGAAACACCAGGGGTGATGAGAAGGTCAGGAAACACTGTACCAGGTGCTCATGTCGACTCCCGGGATGCCTGGTGCACAAAACCAAAGATCCTGCTTTGTGGAGCTTACGTGGTGGGTGCGCTGGCGGGACAGACAGTAAAAAACTCGATGACAAGCAAAGCTTGAGTTGGGATTTCCTCTCAACCCAGCGGGACAGGGTTTGGGAATCAGATTTAGATTGATTTAAAGGGGATGTAGAAGGTGATATTTCTTATACACTAGACTTTGTAGATGTTGATTTATTTCTTATACACCTGGGCTGGGCTGTGTGCAGTTATTTTTAAAAATATTTATTTCTTTTTTGGCCGCATTCTGTCTTAGTTGCGGTGCATGGGCTTCTCTCTAGTTGTGGTGTGTGGGTTCCAGAGCTCATGGGTTCTGTAGTTGTGGCACTCAGGCTCTCTAGTTGTGGCACGTGGACTTATTTGCCCCGCAGCATGTAAGATCTTAGTTTCCCGACCAGGGATCGAACCGGCATCTCCTGCATTGCAGGACAGATTCTTAACCACTGGACCACCAGGGAAGTCCTGTGTACGCAGTTATTTTAATAGAAGATTTATTTTAAGGGTGTTCATGGAAGTGAGGAAAGCAAATATCTTCATGGGAACTCTGGAAAGCCCTTCCATCAGTCCTCAGGGTTAGAACAGGAACACTGGCGGCTCTGTACCCTGTGGAGGCTGTCATTGGTCAGGAACTAGAAGGTCACTTGGGACAATGCTCAGCTCTCTTGACTGGGTCACCTCCTCGCCCCTTTGCACAAGGAGTTGTTGGTGCCCACCTGGAGCCAAATGCATTTCTTTTCTGCATGTCTTTTGGGTTCTGTTCCCAAGACCAACTGCTCTCTCCCATGCATGCCTCCTAGCTTCTGTTTTCTTTCTTTGTGTGTTTCTTCACTTCTGCTTCTACTATAGCCTGGTAACTCTTTCCACATATCTCTGGTTTAACTTTCAGAGAGAAAGAATCTAAAAGGTTCATTTAGTAACTTGTCCCTACTGGGCAAGGCTCTCATTGGTGCCGACCTCATCAGCCATTGGTTGCCTGGGGATCAGTAGTTCTTGTGCCTTCCTTGGCCCAGTCCTCTGTGGTCACAGTTGTAAGCAACGTGTGAAGAACCATCTAAGGATTCTTCTCAATAGAACTGTGGATAGAACATTGCAGACATGCTGAGCCTTACATTCTCAGAACAGTCAGTAAGATCTTCCTCTCTTCTGGTTTTATTTTTTTTTAAGGATTACTCAAATTATTCACCAAAATTAAAAATACAATATATCATTTACAAATGCTCAAGGAAAAAAAAGAGAGAAATACTTAGAAATAAACTAACAAAACACGTGTAGGACCTATATCTTGAAAACTACACAATGCTGATGGAAGAACTCAAAGATCTAAATAAATGGAGACACGTCATGGTCATAGATTGGATGACTCAACCTAGTAAAGATGTCAGTTCTTCCCAAGTTGACATACAGGTTTAATGCAACTCCTATCAAAATACCAGCAAGATGTTTTATAGATATAAATAAGATTATTCAAACATTTATATGTAAAGGCAAAAGGAACTAGAATAACTACAACGATTTTGAAAAAGAAGAGTCATGTAGGAGGACTCAGTCTAACCAACTTCAAGGCTTATATATGGGTACAGTAATCAAAATTGTATGGTACAGGTGGAGGGATAGACACAGAGATCAGTGAAACAGAACAGAGAATGCAGAAACAGATCGAGACAAATTGGTCTAGCTGATTTTTGTGACGAAGATGAGAAAGCAATTCAATTGCTGAAAGATAATCTTTTCAACAAAGGATGCTGGAACAATTGGACATAATGAGAAAAAAACAAAAAAACCCAAAACACCTGGGTCTATGCCTCATACCTTGTACAGAAATTAACTCAAAATAGATTATGGGCTTAAATGTAAAACGACAAAACTTTTAGAAAAGAACATAGGAGAAAAATCTCAGACTCTAGGGTTAGGCAAAAAGTTCTTAGACTTAACACCAAAAGTAAGATCCATAAAGGGAAAAATGGATAAATCAGACTTCATCAAAACTACAAACTTGCTCTGAGAAAGACCTTGTTAAAACAATGAAAAGGGCTTCCCTGGTGGCGCAGTGGTTGAGAGTCCGCCTGCCGATGCAGGGGACACGGGTTCGTGCCCCGGTCCGGGAAGATCCCACATGCCGCAGAGTGGCTAGGCCCGCGAGCCATGGCCGCTGAGCCTGCGTGTCTGGAGCCTGTGCTCCGCAACGGAAGAGGCCACAACAGTGAGAGGCCCGCATACCGCAAAAAAACCCACAACAACAAAACAATGAAAAGAGAAGCTACAAAATCAAAGCAAGTATTTGCAAACTGCATATTGTATAAAGGACTAGTATCTAGAACATATAAAGAACTCTCAAAACTCAACAGTAAAAAAAAATATCTAATTAAAAAATGGAAAAACACATGAAGATATACCAAAGAGGATATACAGATGGCAAATAAACACATGAAAAGATGTTCAACCTCATTAGTTATTAGGGAAATGCAAATTAAAACCACAGTGAGATATTACTTACTGCACACCTTTCAGAATAGCTAAAATAAAAAATAGTGACAATACCAAATTCTGGTGAGAATGCAGAGAAACTGGGTCACTCATACATTGCTGGTGAGAACTTAAAATGGTACAACCACTCTGGAAAACAGTTTGGCTATTTCTTTTAAAATTAAACATACAACTGGGACTTCCCTGGTGGCACAGTGGTTAAGAATTCGCCTGCCGATACAGGGGACACAGGTCCGGGAAGATCCCACATGCCACGGAGCAACTAAGCCCGTGCACCACAACTACTGAGCCTGCGTGCTACAACTACTGAAGCTTGCGCGCGTAGAGCCCACGCTCTGCAACAAGAGAAGCCACCACGATGAGAAGCCTGTGCACCGGAGAGTAGCCCCCACTCGCCACAACTAGAGAAAAGCCCGCGCACAGCAACGAAGACCCAATGCAGCCAAAAATTTTAAAAAAACAAAAAACAAAAACCATACAACTACCATATGACGCAGCAATTGCACTCCCGGGCATTTATCCCAGAGAAAGGGAGACTTATGTTCACACAAAAACTTGGACACGATCCTTTATAGCAGCTTTTTTCTTAATAGCCCAGAACTGGAAACTATGAATATGTCTTTCGATGAGTGAACTGTTAAACAAACTGTGGTACATTCATACCATGGATACTACTCAGCAGTAAAAGGGAATAAACTATTGAAACAGGCAATGACCTGGATGAATCTCCAGAGAATTATGCCGAGTAAAAAAAGCCAACCCCGGAAGATTACACATGGTATCACTCCATTTATATAACATTCCTTTTTAAAAATGGAAGTATAGTTGATTTACAATATTGTGTTAGTTTCAGGTGTGCAGCAAAGTGATTCAATTATATATCTATATATTTCAGATTCTTTTCCATTATAGGTTATTACAAGATATTGAATATAATTCCCTGTGCTATACAGTAGATCCTTGTTGCTTATCTATTTTCTGCATAGTAGTTTGTATCTAATAATCCCATACTCCTAATTTGTCCCTCCTTCCCTACTTTGGTGACCATAAATTTGTTTCTGTTTTGTATATTGACTCATTTGCATTATTTTTTAGATTCCAAATATAAGTGATATCATATACTATTAATATTTCTCTTACTTCACTAAGTATAATATTCTCTCGATCCATCCATGTTGCTGCAAATGGCAATATTTCATTCTTTTCTATGGCTGAGTGGTATTCCATTGTGTATATGTATATATATATATATATAGATAGATAGATATATAGATATACACACACACATATATATATATACTACATATACTACATGTTCTTAAGCCAGTTGTCTGTTGATGGGCACTGGGGTTGATTCCATGTCTCAGCTACTGTAAATAGTGCTGCTATGAACATTGTGGTACATGTATCTTTTCAAATTAGAGTTTTCATCTTTTTTGGATATATGCCCAGAAGTGGGATCGCTGTATCATATGGTAACTCTTAGTTTTTTAAGGAACCTCCATACTGTTTTCCATAATGGTTACACCAATTTACATTCCCACCAACAGTGTAGGAGAGTTCTCTTTTCTCCACACCCTCTCTAGCATTTATTATTTGTAAGTTTTTGATGATATTTGTAAAACATTCCTGAAATGACGAGAATGAAATTATAGATATGGAGAACCGATAAGTGGTTGCCAGGAGTTAAGGAGGGGATGGAGGTGGGTATGGATTTAAAAGGACAAGAGGTACCCTTACTTATGGTGATGGAAATGTTCTGTATTTGACTGTCTCAATGTCACTATCCCAGTTCTGATATAGTACTATAGTTTTGTAAGATGTTACCATTGGGGGAAAGGGTAAAGGGTACCTGAGATCTCTCTGTATTATTCCTTAAAACTGTCTGTGATCTCAAAATTTAAAAGTTTAAGTAAAAAAAAATATTGCAAGGAATGTCTGCTATACTTTCAGATAGAAGTCTCATGCAGATTAATAGGTTATCAGTGAGGTCCCGGTCCAGGATCCCCCAGATGCCAGTTTACTGGTGGATGGAACTATCTTTTTCAGAAGGTCTTGGTAGATTGAAAGTGCTAATGGCCTTCCAAAACTAAATTTACTCCTTTTATCATTGGCAAAATTAAATCCAAAAATATCTGGAGAAAGTTGAATAAATCCAGATGATTTTACAGCCCTAAAAGTGGGTATCAACAGGGTAGTGTAAATATGCAAAGTATATGTATGTAGCAAGAGCGCATGTTTATAAAATAGCTTGGAGAATATATCACCTGTGAGTTTCAGCTCTCAGTTCCTAGAGAGAGAAAGAGCAGCTTCCGGTTAGTAACTGAGACTTGGTTTTAGTGGCTGGTTCCTTTAGGAGGGCAGATTGAGTGACCATCTGTTGAGCACCTTCCCTGCACTAGGGGCTTTACATTATCCAGTCTAATCTTTAGCCCTATACTAGGGGGTGGGCAATATTACCCCCAGAGCAGACACTGAGTCTCTGAGTGCCTCCGTGAAGACATTTGCCTCAAGAATTGACCTGAGATTCAAACCCAAGGCATTATAGGCTAAAAAGGAGTAAGTCAGCCAGGAAGTCAAATCTAGGTCTGTCTCCAAAATGCCAGCTCCTTGCTGCTACCCTTCCTGGCCTACCACGATCACCACTTGTGGTGTTTGGCAGCCCCAGCTGTGTCATCCAAATGCTGAATTGCCCCTAGGAGAGGGCAAGTCTTTCTCTGTCCTCCCATAGCTGCTGGGGTCAGGCAGAGACAGGAAGCTGGGTGGGATGGAGGGCCCCTTTCATTCACACTCTGCAGGTGGCTTTCTTGAGTCTACTTTTCCTTCGCAAGCTGTCCGAATTGATCGTTTCAGCCAGATTTTACCTTCCTGGGGGGAGTTGGGGAAGGAAAAGAGAGAAGAAGGCACAGTGAGATGTCTACTGAACTATTCCTTCTTCCAAGGTCCCCCTCTCCAGGTGTACCCTCATAGAAAGTTCCAGGTGTGCCTCCCAGGCTCTGAGTTCAAATCCTGCCAAGGCTCAGGCAGAGATGAGCCAGGGCAGTCAGAAAGAGCACATTCACAGAACTCCCGTGACCTGCAACTGCTGGTCTCCTGGAAAGTTTCTTTGTTGATCTTTTCTGTAGACTTTTGTACGGTGCTCTTTGACTACATTTACAGGTGATAGGGCTGGGAATAGAGAAAGTGAGGGAGAGAGGGCGTGTGGGAGGAAAGAAGCTGAATGAATTCTGGGAAGTGACACATCTGAAGAGACTGCCTTCAAGGTCATGTCCAGTCTGATATTCAGGCCATTATCAATTTTTTTTTTGTCAACAATGATTTATATTTTATTTTCATCATCTTTAGCTGATTCTTTCTTATGATCATGTATTGTGTTATAGCCTCTTGTTTTCATTTCATGGAAATGATTCCCGACTGAAGAGCTGAAACCAATCTTGGCTGCACACTGGAATCACCTGGGAACATTAAAAATACCGATGCTTGGATCCTATCCCAAGAAATTCTGACTTAACTGGGGCTAGCGAAATCTGGGGAGCAGTCTGGTCTGGGGATCAGAGGGCACCTGACTTGTGAAAGCTCCTTGGTGATTCCAGCGTGCGGCTAGGACTGAGGACCATTGCCTATGAGGATCTGAAATCCCTAATTTTCAAGTTCTCGTTGATCTGGTAAATGTTTTCTCAGGTGTAAATTCCTCCTTGTGTTGGCCTTTTTCAGAGGCTGAGTGAGCTCACCTTCTGCCACCTGGGCTACACCTCTACCTACACCCCGGGCTTTTCCTGTGGCCTGGCTGCACTTATTCCCATGTGGATGTTATGAGACGGGTGTCTCGGCTTACCACGTGGTTTCCGTCTCCAGCCATTATGGACAGTGCCCTTTCTCACTTTCAAGAGTGACTATATTATCTTTCAGTTTTCTCCCTTCTCTTCCCTCCCTTCCTTCCTTACCTCCTTCTTTCCTTCCTTTTCATATCTTTAAAAATCTCTTCTCAGGGTCTTATGAGGAAGTGGATTTCAGCGTGAGTTTAGTCCACATTCTTAAAATCTGGTGATTTTACTTTTTAAACGTATACACTTCTGTGTTATTTGAATTATTTCCCCACATAGGTATTACTTTTGTAATATCTTTTAAAATATTTTTATGGGGTTTCCCTGGTGGCGCAGTGGTTAAGAATCCTCCTGCCAATGCAGGGGACACGGGTTCGAGCCCTGGTCCAGGAGGATTCCGCATGCCGCGGAGCAACTAAGCTCATGTGCCACAACTGCTGAGCCTGTGCTCTACAGCCCATGCGCCACAACTACTGAAGCCCACGTGCCTAGAGCCCATGCTCCACAACAAGAGAAGCCACCGCAATGAGAAGCCTGCATACCACAGTGAAGAGCAGCCCCCCACTCGCTGCAACTAGAGAAAGCTTGCATGCAACAATGAAAACCCAATGCAGCCAAAAATAAATAAATAAAAAAAATTTTTATGAAAAGTTATTATATTCATAAAGTCTAGGTAATAATCTGGAAAAACGTTTATGATGAAATGCTAAGGAAAAAAGTAGAAATATGGGCAGGAGGACGACAACAGTGTAAAATAAGACAATGACAAAAACCAAACTTTATTCGTGGAAGAGAGAGTGGGATGAAATACATAAAAATAGTGGTTTTATTTACATGGTGAGACTGTATAATTACTTTTTTGTTCTTCATATATTTATATAGTATATATATATATATACTTTTTTGAAAAAAGCATACTTTTTTCATAATGGGTGGGAAAATTGAACCACTCATGTTAAAGGACTTTAGTCAACTGCAGAAGATGTCCACGTTAAGAAATTGTTTGTGGGAGACACCTGGGCTCAAAGAAGCTGACTGGGATGTGCCTGGAAGAAGAAGAAGGAAGAAGAAGATGCACATGGAATGTGGTTATTGTTAGAAGAAAACGAACACTGTCAACAGTGCTGTACTATATCAGGTATGAAGCCCTGGTTTAGATATTTGTTCACCTCTATTCCCCATTTTTCCAGCAAGAGTGACTTATAGTTGTTTGGGCATCCAACCCCTCAACAACCCATGAAGTGTCTGGGCTCCACCTTTGCCTCAAGAGCCACAGCACATGATCTAGGCCTACAGCAGTCAGCACATTACATTCCTTTTGCCTCATGATTGGCCAAAAGTGAGCAAGTAAGTAAGACAGTTAAATTGAAGGCACTACAAAGATGCTCTTTTTTTTTCATGTACTTGAATTTGCACCTTGTTGCCTGATGTGGCTGTAGCCGTCTTGCTTTCATGTGGAGCCTGAGAATTCAGCAACATATGGAGAGGAGCAGATGATCTGAACCCCAGTCTGGCCTTGGTGAGGCCAGGTCTTCTGCCATTAGATTTTTCATTTATGTGAGCCAACACACTTCCTAAGTCAGGCTGAGTTGGGCTATTAGACACTTATAACCAAAATAGTTCTACAAACTGTGCTTATGGACATTCACTTTTTAAAAAATAATTTATTATTTTGTTTTATGTTTTTGGCTGCATTGGGTCTTCATTGCTGCTCGCGGGCTTTCTCTAGTTGCGGTGAGTGGGTGCTACTCTTCCTTGCGGTGCACAGACTTCTCATTGCAGTGGCTTCTCTTGTTGCAGAGCACGAGCTCTAGAGCGCAGGTTCAGTAGTTGTGGCACACAGACTTCGTTGCTCCGTGGCATGTGGGATCTTCCCGGACCAGGGCTCGAACCCGTGTCCCCTGCATTGGCAGGTAGACTCTTAACCACTGTGCCACCAGGGAAGTCCCTTGAGATTCACTTTAAAAGGAGGGCTAGAGAATAAGAATGTGTTGCCTTTTATCCACTGCTTTCTTAACAGAGCTGATGCTCTGATTCCTGGCCTCCACTCCTATTCGTTGGGCAGATGCATTAATATCTCTCCCATGGAGAAACAGTCATACATTCGGTTAGTCTAGCTTGATGAAAATGTTTCACCATGGCGCTCAACTCCTATTTCTGATTCCAGATTTACTAAACTGTCCTCTGACCTGTCCTTTACCCCTTGACTGCGTTGATGACTAGGTAGGCACCCTCCCATTGTCCATGAACACACTGGCATGACGTGTGCTTGGTCAGCCTCCCGTGAGTTTGGTTAAGCAATTAGTTGCTTAACCTTGAGATTCTGACTACAGGGCTGAGAACAGTCCCAGGTCCATGGTGTCCCACCATGACACAGAGAAGCCAATCAACTTAAGTCTCCTTGTATCTACTGTATGGCACAGGGAACTATATTTAACATCCTGGGATAAACCACAATGGAAAAGAATATAAAAAAGAATGTATATATGTGTATATAACTGAATCACTTTGTTGTACAGTAGAAATCAACACAACATTGTAAATCAACTATACTTCAATAAAAAATAAATTTAAAAAAGTCTTTTTATATTTCTTTTTAACTTTGACAAGGTCATTCACATAAAAAGAGGGTTAATAAGGGCGGACTGTGCATATCCAGTATGTGGTCCTGACAATACGAGTGAGCTCTGGGACACGGTAAACCTGGGTTTGATTGCCCCTGATTTTGGTATAGTCTTGGGCAGGATACCGTCCCCTTAAACCTCTGTTTTGATTCCTCTACTCTAAAGTGGAGACAATAATACTTTTCTCAAAGGGTCATTGCAAAAACTAAATCGAGCGATATACACAAAGCCTGAGCACAATAAAAGAATAGGTACTTAGCAACCGATTTTCTAGGAAGCTCATAAAACTTCAGGGCCCTGGGAGGGACTCTGGTAATGTGTTCACATGGTCATATGTTTTCATAACATTTGCAAATTTAAGATATGTTTGCAATTATTTATCTTAAATCAGGTCCCCCAAATCTTGTACTGGTATTATCCCATTTAAACCTCACCCCAATGCTATGAGATAGGTACTGCTGTTATTATCATTTTACAAATGAGAAAACTGAGGCTTATGGCTATTAAGTAACTTTTCTAAGACCACACTGTGAGTGGTGGAGCCAGGATTCAAACCAGGCAGTCTGCATCCAAGGGTGTCTACGGTCCATGGCTTAATGGTTTTACCTGGTTTCCCAAACTTGCCTGGGTTGAAGAATCACCAGGAAACCCTATTAAAGTGCAGATTCAGGGCTCACCACGGAGCTACCAAAATAGGATCGATCTCTAGGGAAAGGACTTGGGAATCTTTTTTTATTTTTTTTTAATTTTTGAATTTAATTTAATTTATTTTTTTATACCTCAGGCTCTTATTAGTCATCAATTTTATACACATCAGTGTATACATGTCAATCCCAATTGGGAATCTATTTTTAATATTCCTCCCAAATGAATTTGGTGAGTAAGCAGATAATTGCTTTTCAGCCTGTTGCCTCCATATAATAAGGGTTCAATACAGGTTGGCTAAGATTGTAATAAAAATAGTTTTTATGATAATAGCAACCTCAATCTTGAAGGTTTCACAAAGGAGGCAGAATTTAAACTAAGCCATGGAGAACAGACAGAACTTTTCAAAGAGGAAACAAGGGAGGAAGTTCCACTGTGTATATCTTGTACAAAAAAATGTGATAAAATGCAACCTCTGCAGTTCCCTGTTTATGAACTGAAAATGCATTTTACTGAGATCACTTGAGCAGTTATCTCACTAAAACAATTTTGCTTAATTTCGTTCCTGGTTAACTACTGTTGGCAAATTTTGGTGTCAGCTGAGTCAAAGTTATTATTAGTTTTTAAAATGAATGTTCTGTGGCTTATTTGAGCAAATGTGGAACCCGCCTGACAAAGACCCAAATAACCAAGCAAGTATTGAATATGTAATCAAAAGAAAATAAGTGCATATCAGAAATGAACTTTACCGTCACTGATGAGCTGTGATAAGTTCCCACAATACATTGGCACTCTTTTGTCCAAAGTAAATGGAAGACTGAAGCTTCATTGAGTCTGGGGAAGCAAAGAAGAAAACCCTACCAAAGGGCCTGCAGATTTTGTGTCTAGATTGAATGGAAATTAATTTCCCATGTGTAACATCCCATTTGAATGTTTACTGTGCTTTCTCCTAAATTCATAACGTTGGCTTCAAAGTTTCTGAACATGGAGAACCATTCTTTTTTTTTAAATTTTTTAAAAATTTATTTATTTATGGCTGTGTTGAGTCTTCATTTCTGTGCGAGGGCTTTCTCTAGTTGTGGCAAGCGGGGGTCACTCTTCATCCCGGTACGCGGGCCTCTCACTGTCGCGGCCTCTCTTGTTGCGGAGCACGGGCTCCGGACACGCAGGCTCAGTAATTGTGGCTCACGGGTCCAGCTGCTCCACGGCATGTGGGATCTTCCCAGACCAGGGCTCGAACCCGTGTCCCCAGCATCGGCAGGCAGACTCTGAACCACTGTGCCACCAGGGAAGCCCGAGAACCATTCATTTTTAATTTTATTTATAGAAGTTCTAAACATAGACAAAAATAGAATAATGTAATGAATTCCCATGTACCTTTCATCCAGCTTCAACAATTATTAACATTTTACTTTTTTTTTTTTTTTTTTTTGTGGTACATGGGCCTCTCACTGTTGTGGCCTCTCCCGTTGCAGAGCACAGACTCTGGACTGGGGGACTTCTGGAAAGAGTTTCCCTCTTAGTAAAAAATGACTCTAAAGCAAAAACTTTTTTTTTGCCTTTGAACAGGGTTGTATGACAGTGTGAGCTTTGGAGCTGTGGCAGCCATCCTGTGACCAGGAGGGCACAAGCTGTGGATGAAAGCCAAGGTACTGAAGATGGCAGAGGAGGAAGATGAAAAGTGATTCAGTCCTTGAAGACATCATTATGTCACTCTAGCTATGCCACCCTATGTTTGGAACTTTATGTTGTATGAAATTAACACATTTTCCTTATTCCTTAAGCTGTTTTGATTTGCTTAATCCCTGGGTTAACATCAGCCCAGAAATCAGGAAAGAAAATACAGTTGTCCTTCGTATCTGTGTGGGATTGGTTCAGGACTCTGCCACTCCCCCACCTCCCCAATCACAGATAACAAAATCTGAGGATACTCAGATTGTGTATAACCTACACACATCTTCCTGTGCACTTTAAATCATCTCTAGATTCCTTATATTACCTAATACAATGTAAATGCTGGTGCATGGCAAATTCAATTTTTGCATTTTGAAATTTTCTGGAATTTTTTCTCAAATATTTTTGCTCCACGGTTGGTTGAATCTGTGGCTTCAGAACCGTGGATATGGAAGGCTGACTGTAAATAACTCCCCAACCTAGATTATTTCTCCTTTGCAGCCTTAATTTTTTAAATTAAATATTTAGAACATACAAGTATGTATAGAGAGTAATAACAATTCTTTTATATTCTTTTTTTTGCAGTACGTGGACCTCTCACTGTTGTGGCCTCTCCCGCTGCGGAGCACAGGCTCCGGACGCGCGGGCTCAGCGGCCATGGCTCACGGGGCTAGCCGCTCCGTGGCATGTGGGGTCCTCCCGGACCAGGACACGAACCTGTGTCCCCTGCATTGGCAAGCGGACCCTCAACCACTGTGCCACCAGGGAAGCCCATTCTTTTATATTCTTGAAAAATGTCTAGCCAAATCGTGCATAAGAAGTAAAATGGCTTATGGAAAAAATAGAGTTAGGAACAGGCCACTCAAAATCTTAAGAGGTTTGTAAGCCTAGCCCTGATAAAAATGATAACCATTCAGATAAATATCCTGGCACAGTTTACTCTCCATTAGCATTTGCAGCCAACCACATGGCTAGGCCTTTCTTTGTAGCCTTATAGCCTGTTTCCTCCTTAGAGATGAGGGTCCTTAAAGACATTTGCTTCCAAAGGGACTGTTTTCCCCAAAACGAAAAATACAATCTAGAGGGAGCTTTCTTAAGTTGCTCTATTTAAACCTAAGGAAAAGAGTTTTCATAATTTCTCATCTGTACTCTGAACTTCCCTAGATAAATATAGTGAAAAATGTAGAGGATCTTGAAGCTACTAAATCAGGCATTAAGGAAGGCACGTCTGTGGGATTTTCAGCTTCCGCCTATGATCCTCAAATATGATGAAGGCTTTCTCTTTGTGAGAAAGCTTGCCTCGATGACTTCAAAATATCAACATACTGGAATAATCGCACGTAAACCAACTTGGTTTCTGTGTTATGTTGACACCCTTCCCTATGCATCTATCCCATGTGAGCCAGTGGTGTTAAAAGAACCCTAATGTGGTTAAAATGATAAATTTTATGTCATACATATTTTACCACAATTAAAAAAAAAAAGACTAACCTGGCACATGAAACAAACAAACAAATTGGGGACTGAAAAGAGTTCTTGTTTATTATGTGGGTTATATCTATTAATGTTTACTAGTCATTAAAACCAAGAAATTTAAAAAAACAGACACTGTTGTGAACAGATGGTGCTACTAACACTGGTGTACCCACCACTCGGTTTCAGAGATAAAACTCCTAATATCGTTGAATTCCCTTGTGTGTCTCTCCCTGAATGCATTGCTTCTGTCACCCAGAAGTAACAACTCTTCAGGATTTGATGTTCATCATTCTTTATGGTTTTTTTAAAATTTATGTATATCTCGGTGGACATATAGTTAAACATTTTTAAGCCAATGCAGTAAATTTTATTGGTTATTCTTGGTTCGTTCACCCTTACAGGTGCCCTTGGTCATTCATCCCTCCCAAAACAGAGGCGCAGTTCTTACAAGTACTTAAGTAGCATGCCTTGATGTCTTGCTTCTAGTTCCTTTCAGACATTACAGTGGAACACTGTGAGATAATGGAAAATATACAGTGGTCTCTGCTCCTGGCTCCTGACACAGAGCTCCTGAAATATTTATAGTTTCCTGGGTGAAAGGAGTGTCTTTTGTTATAATGAGGCGACTCTGGATAGGCTCCTGGATGGCTCCTGGTTGAGGGATCGTCACCAGAAAATCAAGCCATGATTAGAAGCCTGGAAGTTTCAGCCCGGCCCACCTCCCACCCCCATTCTCTTGAGAAGGAAGAAGGGTTGAAAATGGAGTTAATGATCCATCATGCCTACATGATGAAGACTCCATAAAATTCCAATAGGACAGGGTTCAGAGAGGGTGACATACTCCAACTCCACAGGGACAGAAACTCCTGTGCTCAGGGCCCTCCCAGACCTTTTCCTAGGTGTCTCTTCATTTGGCTGTCCATCTGTATCTTTAATAAACTGGTTAACATAAGTGTTTCTGAGTTCTGTGAGTCACTCCAGCAAATTAATTGAAGCCAAGGAGAGGGTCATTGAAACTTCCAGTCTACAGCCAGTTGGTCAGAAACACAGAAAGCACCTGGGCTTTCAGCTGGCTTTCAACTGGAGTGTGGTATAGGTATGTGTGTGTATGTGTGTGTGTGTGTTTGCGTAGGGTGGGGAAGGGGGGGCAGTCTTGTAAGACTGAGCCCTTAACCTGTGGGATCTGATGCTCTCTCTGGGTAGATAGTCAGAGTTGAGTTAAATTGTAGGGCACCCAGCTTGCGTCGGAGACTTTCTCATTGTTGTGGAGAAAACCACACACACATTGGGTGACCAGAAGGGTCAGAAGTGAAGTGTTTTGTGTGAGTAGTAAGAGAAATACACAGGAGACAGACTGAACTGGGATTTTCCCTTAAAACAGGAGGAAAAGACTGGGTTTTTCATTTTAGACACGCAAACCTCCCCACAACCCCCGACCCATACATACCGTTCTCTCCTCTCCCTTGGAGTTTCCCTCCTGAAGGAGGTCCATTGTCCAGAGGTGCTTATCTGTGGGACGCAGGGGGTCCCTAGCCATGCCAGGACAGAGCATTACATTAGGAGACGCACTAGAATCAGAATAGGTGTAGAATTAGATCTTAGTACACACATTTTCATAAAAGGAGCAGTGGCCACTGTTGGCTGGAACAGTCCTGGCCGGTGGATCTGCCTAGTTTTAGGCTGGTTAGCTAACTGGGGTCCTCAAAGAAGAAGCTCCAATCTCTCCGATGAAGAGAGGAAAGCTGGAAGCAAAAGAGGAAGTGAGAGATGAACTGCAAAGAACTCAGTGAGGTTGAAACCTCAAACTGGTATTCTGCATAAAAAGGTCTGACAATGTTTTCTTGTTTAATTTATCAGTCCCCTTCCCTTAGCCTGGCTTACTAGGTTGGTATTTAATTCTGAATCTTCTGTGTTAATTTGTTCACCTTTATTATCCTTAGTATATGGTATAGACTGACTGTTTGTGTCCCCCCAAATTCATACGTTAAATTCTAATCCCCAATGTGATGACATGTGGAAGTGGGGCCTTTGGGAAGTGATTAGGTCATGAAGGTGGAGCCCTCATGAATGGAATCAACGCCCTTATAAAAGAGACCCCAGAGAGTTCCCTTGCCCTCTTCCGCCATCTGAGGGCACAATGAGAAGATGGCCATGTATGAACCAGACGCTGGATCCTCGTCAGGCACTGAATCTGCCAGCGCCTTGATCTTGGATTCCCTAGACTCCAGAACTGTGAGAAATAAATTTCTGTTATTTATAAGCCACAGAAAATAAATTTCTGTTATTTATACCATAGGTCTCTGGTATTCTGTTACAGCAGCCTGAACATATCTTCACGGTGCTGTGATTAATGCACCCAGATTGTTTTCTTAGTATTTCCAGGTTAGAGCCTGTGGATTGTTTCATTTATATATAGATTGGTTTCCATAACATACAGCACTGGTTAACTGTTTACAGAAGACTCATCACCGGGCTAAACACTGCTGCGTGTTACAGTAAAGCTGTCTGGAGAGAACACAAAAATGATTTTGGCATACCATTAGGGAAACCATTTGTAAAACTCGAACGACCACATAAAGCTTATCAAGGACTCTAGGTTGGTTTTGTTTTATACCACATGGGATGAAGAAAAAGAAATGTCAGTGGAGCACATTGTGTGCTCTTGACAGCTGCTGAAAACTAGGAGTTGGCTGCTCTTGGAATTCGGTTTAAAGATGGATTTGCTTTGTTTAAAGCCATTTTCTTTTAAAATTGAAAAAAAAATCTCTATACAGAAAAAAATGATTAATTATAGTAGCCTCCATTAGGCTATCCCCCTGCTAAGGGCCTTATCTAAGTGTGTAAAACTATTAGAGAGGCAAAAGTAATCAGGATGAGTTTCATCATATTTGCATATGGCCTGTGGATTCTGGAGCCTGTGTGTTAGCCACTGAAGCTGAGGGGTGATGGTTGTCAACTTCTGGTGTACTCCTTTCTAATGAGGACCTGACTCCTCTTCTCTCAGCTCCCACAAGCCTGTACTAATGACCTATGACTTGTACACAGACAACAGAGAAGAGAGACATAGAATCAGAGGAAGGGACGGGGGCATCGGCTGGGGTTAGGATCTACAAAGAACCATTTTTTATTGACTTCTTTTTCACTCTCAAAATTTTTTCTTTCCCTGTAAAGTGGGAAAAGCCTTTAACTAGCAATAACAAATAACGAGGAGACTTCCTAGATTTCCTAGGAGGCAGTCCTAGAAGCTATGTTTCATTTCTGAGGTTCATTCCCTGTTTTAGAATTTCTTAGGTAAGTGTATTTTAAAAATAGAAATGAACATGTACTTTTTAGTTATGGGACCCAGTGGATTTAATAAAATGAGCACTGGATCAGGAGCCAGGAGACCTGGCTTTGAATGGTCTCAACTCAGCCACTTTTTTGCCTTAGTTTCTTCAAATATAAAATGAAATACAGCATCTAAAGATGAATGGATAAATAAAATGTGAAATATCCACATAATAGAATTTTTTTTTTTTTTTTGTGGTATGTGGGCCTCTCACTGTTGTGGCCTCTCCAATTTCAGAGTACAGGCTCCGGACGTGCAGGCTCAGCGGCCATGGCTCACGGGCCCAGCCGCTCCGCGGCATAGTGGGATCTTCCTGGACAAGGGCACGAACCCATGTCCCCTGCATCGGCAGGAGGACTCTCAACCACTGCACCACCAGGGAAGCCCCATATAACGGAATATTATTCAGCCATAAAAAGGAATGAGGTACTGACACATTCTACAACATGGATGAGCCATAAAAACATTATGTTAGGTGAAAGAAGCCCGACACAAAAGATCACGTATTATGTGATTCCATTTATGTGAAATGTACAGAATAGCTAAATCTATAAGGACAGAAAGTTGATTAGTATATTAGCTAATGGGTATGGGGTTTCTTTCTGGGGTGATGAAAAGGTTTGGAAATGGATTGTGGTGATGTTTGCTTTCACAACTCTGAATATACTAAAAACTACTGAATTGTACACTTTAAATGGTAAGTTGTATGGTATGTGAATATTTCAATAAAGCTGTTATTAAAAAAAGCAAAATAAAGAACCAATAATTTCTACCCAACTCAGATATGTTGCGAGGCTCAAATGAGTTGTTTTATAAATAAGAAAAGTATGTCAAACTATACAATGATAATTAATTTTAGACTTCATTATTTCCTTAAGTTAGGAGCTGATATACTAAAAGAGTTCTCCAGTGATAACTGGCATTTATAGAGACCAGAGAGGCAGAGCTGCTTACAGCTCTGTGCATGAAGGTCAAATAAAAGGGAGCAGTTTACAGTTCATGAGAGTGATGAGGGGAGGGAACAATCGCTGGACTGTATGCTCCTTGAGGTCAGGCATTGTTTCTTGTTCTCTGTTGTAATTCCAGTGTCTAATACAATGGCTGGCTCAATAAATGTGAATAAATGAATAATGAAGAATAAATGATGAAACTAATGAACTGAGGATCACTGAATGAAAATGATGAGACACCTTCTCTCAGCCAATAAACCATTTTACCAGCCAGCACATTCAGCTTCTTGCTTTGATACTGACAATGACTGGGGATTTGGGTATTGTATTTATTCCATTGCCAAAGGAGTGTTAATTCTCTTTCAAGTGTTACAAATCACAATAGTTCTTGTTTCTCTTCAAGACTTCAGAGAGGGAAAGTTTTACTCTATAAAAATTTAATCAGTGTTATGGCTAAGATTCACTTTATCTTCTATTAGTTGTGATGAGCCAAGGAGAGGGTTGGTCTCCAGAACAGAAGCATCATGAGGTCTGGTCTATTATGCTGGGAGCACTGAGGCTTATGGGGCAAGTTGGGAGGCCTGCTTTGCTGCAAGACGAGGGCAAAGCATTTGCAAGGTGGTTTGGAGTTAGGACAACAATTTTGGGTGGTCCTGGCATTGTGAGTCACTGTGATGGGGACAAAAGTCACCAGCCTTGGGGAGAAGCAACTATTCTATTTTTCCATTTTTACCAGTTGGGAAAGGACTTGTGAGTTTGGCCCAAGTTGGCCTCATGGCAAACCAGTGTCCCTTGCAGCTGAAATCAAGGGGGAAAGTAATCCAAGGAGAGAACTCTCCATTTCCTGCTATGTTTTCTTGAGACTCCCCTCTCTCTTTCTAATTAGAACTCCCAAAGTTCTAATTAGAACCTCTCTGAAGGATCACTCAGGTCTTACACAAAAATAACAACCATGAACATGTAACGGAAGGACTTTAGGATCTGGACTGCTCAGAGCAAGAGCTACTACATTCAAGGCCTGGACATTTCCATTTAGAAAATAAATCTAGCTTAAGAGAATTTCCTTATAACAGGGCAAAAAAGATACAATTAGTTAAGAAAAGATCTAGAACACACAGTGTAACTTAACTGGGTGCCAGAGCCTTCTCACAGATAGATGAACTCCAGATTTTTCCCTTTAAACTCAGACAGATCCAGGAGACTTGGCAGCAGTGATAGCAGAAGTCTTATCCAGGAAGGGACCTTCCTTCATCTTTTATTTCCTTTCCTATACCTCTGGTCACTTTCTTGGACAATATGTCCAGGAACTAAACAGCATAAACTCTGAACTTCAAAAGCCTCAACAAAAAATTACTTACCTAAGGAAACTGTAGGTACCTCATAAAGTAGATCATCTTCCCATCCTCTCCTTCACTTATTTATTCCAAAATAGACATCTGAGAATCCAAGAAGCCAACAAAGGAACAAATAAACACAAATTGCCTGGAAAACCATTCCACTTAATAAAAAATCTCTCCTCATCTCAAGCCCCTTATATTTGTATAAACACCTTAAAATATGTTTGGCTATGACTTTTGATTATCCTGCCTTAGATGTCATTCATTTTAGATCATAAATCTGAAGATGGGGGGGCCCATGTTTATTCAGGGTACAGTCTGAATGATGTTATAGCATGGACTTTGGAGTTAGGCAGAGCTATGCTGGAATCAGGCTCCATGTTTACCAGCTGTGTAAGTTGGTAACTGGGCAAGTAAGTGACTTAGTCTTTCTAATCTTCATCTGTAAAATTGGGATAATAATACTTGCCTCAGATCTAAGGACACTGTGTATAAAAATGATAAAATAATCTAGAATAATCCCACCTCTGTTCCTGTCTACACCCTTCTCTCCAGATAACCAATTCTGTTTGTTTCTTATCCCTCCAGAGTTTTTTTATGCAAACATATGCAAATTTAAAATATATGTATAAGTGTATTCTTTTTTTGCCTCCTTGCTTACATAAAAGGAGCATACAACTTCTCTGTACCTTGTTTTTTTTTTTTTCACTTAATCTCTCTTGGAAATCTTTCCATATCACAACAAGGAGATGCTCCTCATTCTGTTTCGTTTTGTTTTCTAAACTGCAGCATGGAGATTCCATTGCGTGACTATAGCACAGTTTATTTAACCATCCTTTATTGGAAGATGTTTGGATTATTTCCAGACTTTTCCCATAACGAATAAAGCTACAGTGAATATCTTTGTGCACAGTGTCATTTTGCATGTGTGTGAGTATATCTGGAGGGTTTACGCATTTGTAACTTTTTAAAAGAACTTTACTCAGGTACAATTATTATTATTTTTTTTGCCAAATTGCCCTCCCAGGGACTGTGCCAATGTGCACTAAGCTCCTAGAAATGAGTACTTGCAGAAAGTAGGGGTGGAAGGTCCAGAGAGGATTCTGACTTTCTTTCTTTAAAAATTTCTACACGTTAAAGTTTTCTTTCACATATGATATATCCTCATGGTAAAATATTTTAAGAAGTAGAAATATACAGTAAGAATGTAAAGTTCTCCTTGGCCAACACTCTTTTCTTCCCTGCAACCAATGGCCGTTTCTCAGTCCCCATCCTCCTTGAGATTTCCAAAGATCTTTTCCTAAGATTCTCTCCTCCTTTGGCTTCTGTGACACAAACATTCTTCTGGTTTTCTCATATTTCTCTGATCTTTCAACACCTTGTCTGGCTTTTCTTTCTTCTCTTGCTTTGAAAAACAGCCTAAAAATAGGGAATATTTATTGAATGTTGATGATGCACAAGAACAACAGAATCCCAAGCCAGAGGGAGCTTAAGGTCTTGGGGGTGTGGCAGATTGTCAGAAAAGGTAGCTGCTGCAATTCCTCCTGTCTCTGTAAGTGTGTGCATCTGCTAAAGCTGCCATAACAAAATACCGCAGACTGGGTGGCTTAAAACACAGAAATTTAATTTCTCAAAATTCTGGAAGCTGGAAGTCTGAGATCAAGGTGTCAGCAAGCCTGGTTTCTTCTGAGGCCTCTCTCCTTGTCTTGCAGATGGCTGTCTTCATGTTCACATGACATTCTCCCTCTGTGTCTCTATGTACGTCTGGGTCCTAATCCCTTCATCCTGCAAGGCCACCAGTTATCCTGGGTAGAGCTTACCTGGATGGGAAGGACATCAGAGTCAATTGTAAACGAGCACGCTTACTGTTATGGGCTGAATTGTGCCCCCATGATTTATATGTTGAAGTCCTAACCCTCAGTACCTCAGAATGTAACTGTATTTGGAGATAGTCTTTAAAGAGATAATTCAGTTAAAATGAGGTCTTTGGGCTGGGGGCTCTAATCCAATGTGACTGGTGTCCTGTAAGAAGAGGAGATTAGCACACAGACACACGCAGAGAGAAGATCATGTGAAGGCATGGAGAAGGTGGTTCTCTACAAGTCGAGGAGAGAGACCTCAGAAGAAAACAACTGTGCCTACACCTTAATCTTGGACTTCTTGCCTCCAGAATTGTGAGGAAATAAGTGTTTGAGTTTAAGCCATCTACTCTGTGGTAGTTGTCATGGCAGCCCTAGCAAACTAACACAAAGAATTATGCCATTTGCTTTACAATAAATCAAGAAAAGAACTTATTTTAGAAAAGAACTTATGTTCAAAATCATGGACCAGGGCTTCCCTGGTGGCGCAGTGGTTGAGAGTCCGCCTGCTGATGCAGGGGACACGGGTTTGTGCCCGGTCCGGGAAGATTCCACATGCCGCGGAGCGGCTGGGCCCGTGAGCCATGGCCGCTGCGCCTGCATGTCCGGAACCTGTGCTCCGCAACGGGAGAGGCCACAGCAGTGAGAGGCCCGCGTACCACAAAAAACAAACAAACAAAAAAAAACATGGACCAAAAGGGGCCCATCTCAGGGACCCTGTTTGAAGTTGAACTCTGTTTAGAGTTCATCCTCCGTTCTGAGCAGAGGAACATGGCAGATGCAGCAGAAGGGAGTAAGTTCCCCTGTGTTTTCACACACTGCTGCAGGGCAGGCCCCAACCTGGGGCCAAGATCACCCTTGCCAGGATTTCAGGGAGCACTTCAGCAAAAAAAAAAAAAAAAAAAAGAAAGAAAGAAAGGAAGGAAGAAAGACAAAAAGAGAGAGAGAAAATGCAAGAGACAGATTTTGAACATACAATGTAAAAGAGAAAATGATCTTTTCTTTCACTAACAGATATACTTGGAACATATATCTTGACTTAGAATCATTTCAGTGACTTTAACAGAGGACGTATTGCTGGGTTTTAAAAAGTTTGCAGATCTCCATAGCCATTTTTGTTACAACATGTAGGGTACCTGGCTTTCAATTAGTTGTTTTATTAAAAGGATTCACAGGGCTACCTATTATTAGTGTATATTATTTTTCTCAATGCTTCAGACACTTTGGCATTTATTTTACTGTTGCCATAGAAACCCAAGTCTGTTATAAGCAGCTTTTAAAATTCTGACAGTTAGGCTTATATAAAAGAATATTTTAATGAGATGAAGAATTTGGAGAGCCCAGCCAGAGGACTGGCGGAAGAACCTTGTTCTCCAAAGGGTTACAAAATTAGTTTAGATTATCCTTTGTTACAATTGCCTTCTTTGACAACTGCTGAGTGTTTATTAGTCAGGGCTTCCTAAGATCTGCATATTCCATAAAGATTGGAGGCTTGCTTATTTCACGGAAACTGTAATTCCATCCGCCCCAGGTTCCCTCTTACACCCGGGCTGCTCCCCTGGTTAGGCGAAATGCCAATTCTCCTTTTCGCTGTAAATCAGAAGATGTCTAGGTTTATTCAGCTTCACAGAAGAATAAATGCTTTTTTAAATAATCAGTTAAGAAAAAAACAATTATGCCTTTCTAAGTTATGAAATATTTGGAAGCCATAAATCTTGTCTTTCTCATATTCATTGCTTATAAAAAATTTTTGGAGTAATATTTATTAATTAATTTTAGTGCTCGGTAACCCATGCACATAGCGCAAAAAACAAGAGGCAGACAGTGAAGTAGGTCTCCTTTCTATGCCTGTCCCGAGGTGGCAACAATTGTTACCACTTTCCTTTGTATTCTTCCAAAGCCATTCTCTGTGATCACACACACACACACACACACACACACACACACACACACACGGGCAGTATATTATGCATACTGTATTACACCTTGGTTTTTTTCACTTACTTACTTTCACTTCACGTACTTACTACTGAAAATCTGGATGCTATTCTGTTTCATTAAATGAAGAGCTGCCTGGTTCCTCACAAAGGCCTTTCCCTGTAATTATTTTACAGTCATGCACTAAGTGTTACAGGCATCGTGTAGGGCCCTGTATTGAGGGGAAGACCACGTAGTCCATGCTTTCAGGAGCCCACACTAGTAGACGAGGCGGCCACCTGTGGAAGTGATCACTGCCCAGTGCACAGCACTGAGTTGTGTCAGGTGGAAGGGGAGGTGGAAGAACGCAGGAGGGAGTCTGGCTTGGCTCAGAAGGGGGACAGAGGGTTCATAGGCAAGATACTTGAGCAGTATCTTGAAAAATAAGCCAGGGGCCTCAGGTAAACAAGGAGGGCAAGTCCATTTCAGGTAGAGGGAAAACTAAGTGCCAAGTCCTCTAGAGTAGAAAATGGCCTGGTGTTTTGGGGAACTGACAGTGCTTTGTTATTGCTGGACAGCAGGGTGTGTGTGTGTGTGTGTGTGTGTGTGTGTGTGTGTGTGTGTGTGTGTGTGTGTGTGAGAGAGAGAGAGAGAGAGAGAGAGAGAGAGTTAAACTAGATCAGTGGCTCTCAAACTTTTTGACCACAACCCCAAGTTAAGAAACATGTTTTACATCATCACACAGTGTGTGTAAAATGGAAACAAAATTTCATGAAACAATACCCTTATTATATGTACTCTGTTTTTTCTACTGGATTCCATTCTACTTTTTTTATAATGCCAGTCATGACTCACTACACTGATTTCACAAACTACTAATAGGCACTATCTGCAAGTTGGGAAATTATGGAGTATTTAGTGTCTAAAGACTCTGATAGTCTATAAAGCAGTCAGCCTTTCCCTGATTTACGTGACTGTGACCACTTTTTAAATAAGACAAGATTGATAAGAGTCAAGAAGCTTATTTGGATATTTATTCATCACCTACAATGTCTTAGGCGTTGCGTTACATGCTGGAGGTACAGGGGCAAGGCAAAACAAAGCATGGTCCCTACCCTCACAGAACTAAAAATTGGTCTCACAGATGAATTATTTGCTGCAATAATTAAAAAATGCATATTTTAGTATAAAAGTAAAGCATACCTATTGTAAAAAAGTTCAAAGTATGTAAAAGCATATAAAATACAAATCCCCTATTCTTTATCTTTTATGAATCCCCTATTCTGATAAGCAAAAAAAAAAAAGAAAGAAAAAAGAAAAAAAAAACACCTTACTTTTTCATGCATAAAATTTCTGTATTTATTTCATTAGGAAAGAAGGACTGAATTTCAGGCTGGTTGAATCTCTGACCCTTTGGGAAATGTTTTGGGGAGGGCAACTCCATTTCCCAGAGCTTGACTACCCCTACTAGGATGGTTAATCTTATGTATCAACTTCACTGGGCTAAGGGATGCCCAGGTAGCTGGTGAAACATGGTTTCAAAGTGTATCTGTGAGGATGTCTCTGAAAGAGATTAGCATTTGACTCAGCAGACTGAGTAAAGAAGATCACCCTCACCAATGTGGTGGTCCTGAACAGAACAAAAAAGCAAAGGAAGGGTGAATTTGCTCTCTCAACTGGAGCTGAGACATTCATCTTTTCTTGCCCTCAGATATTGCGTATATTGGTTCCTGAGCTTTCTGATTCACATGGGGACTTAGTCATCAGCCCCTCTACCATATTCTCAGGCTTTTGGACTCAGACAGAATTATACCACAAGCCTTCCCGGTTCTCTGGCTTGCATTGCGGAACTTCTCAACCTCCGTAGCCAAGCCAGCCAACTCCTATACTAAATCTCCTCTTACATATTTCTGTATATCCTGTGGGTTCTGTTTCTCCGGAGAACCCTGAGTAATACACCTATCTTGAAAGAGTAGGTCTAATCAAGTTTTTGATCCAGAAAAGTTGAGGTCCTGAGCCTTTGGTGCCTCAGCTTGGTAATGTCACTTTGTGATGACATCCTACTAGGCCGCCAGCCAGCTGGTCGCTCCACATCTTAACTGCAACCAGAAAGCTTTCAGGCGACCCAGGACACTGAACAACACTATTACTACTGACATGACATAATCACTTTGGGTGTATTTGCCCAGATGCCTTCTGCTTGATTTCCCCAAGGCTCTCTAGGGATTAGACTAAGTAAGAGTCCTGGATTCTTGCATAAACTTTTGCTTCCATTTGGCTGTCCAGGGCTGGACTCTTAAACCTCTAAAGGGGGCAGAAGAGGAAACAGTGTGAGGAAGTTGGATACGATCCCACCTCGGGGGAGAAGATTTGGTTTGAGTCATTCACAATTCATTCAACACACATTGCCAGAGCATCTGCAGATTGCAAGTCTCTGTTTGGGGAACCAAGGGGGCCTCCAAGTTGAACAAACTTCTGCCACCATATTTAACGTAGAGCTGGAATAGTTGGAACAATGTCAGCTTCATCAAGTGTTCTCTGAAGAAGCAGAGCATTTTATAGCCATTGTGTTTACACAGGGTTAGACATACACAGAGGATCAGATTAACCTACCCTTATTTAGCTGGAAAGAAATTTGGAGATGGTGGAAAGAGGATTTAGTAACTTCCACACTTGCTATATTATGTTCAGGGAAATGTTGCGTTTGACTTTATTTATGAGTGGTTTTATATTTCCAGTATATTTGGTCCCTGATCTATTTATAAATGTTTCCAAGCTTGTTCCTCATTGTTTTGACACTTCCTGATAAAAATATCTTTTGCTCTCAGCCTAGAGCTTTGTTTCTCCATAAGGGATATATGTTACTTCCTTTCTTCTCTATTCATTTTCTATTCAGGCCAAGGCAATTCATAACATTATTTGTTGAACATGTGCTGTAAGCTCCTCAGAGCATAAACTGAGTCTCACCTTTCTTTTTTCCTCTGCACAACAGCTGGCACATAGGAGTTCAATTTTGAACAGTTAACTGTTACTGAGTTACTTCACAGACTTAAGTCCTGCACCCAACTCACTTGTTATCTGGTAGGGAGAGATGGCCAAGAACACAACTAAAATTTGAAGCAGAATCTATAAAGTACCAGCAGGAGTCAACAGGCAATAGCTTTAGGGTCATGAGAGTGATCAGAGTTGATTTGGGGGTTCAGTAAATTTTTTATAGAAGTAAATGAAATTTAAATTGGACCTGGAATGATTGTTAGGATTTCAACATTTATTTCACATTATTGAGCACTCTAAGCCAGGTGCTGGCATACAGTCTCTGCATCTAGTTGACAGCCTATGGTCTAGCACAGGAGATAACGTGTATTCATCGAGACCTTGTTGGGGGCAAGTAAACAAAACCAGCTCATACCAACTTAAACAAAAGAGGCACTTGAATAGCTTGTACAACTGCGAGGCCCAGGAGGGCATCAGGCATAAGTGGGTCTCAGAAGTTAAATAATGTAATCCCTGTTCGGGTCTCCTCTTCTTTCCCCATTACAATTGGGCTTCCTCTATGTGGTAATGGTTAGAAGTTATGGTGTGGAAATTGGCCATAGATAACTTTGGGCTTATGTCATCTCAGCTAGTAGACCTGAAGAAAGAGAGATCTTTTCACTTTCCACGGATACGATCCTGAGAAGAGATGCTGATTGGCCCGGTTGGGTCAAGTGCCTATAATTATAGCCAGACAGTCCTGGAGCCACATTTGGGAGCCAGGCTAGATCCACAATGCGTGAAGGAGGGTCAGTTCTTTAACTGCAGGGTGAACTTGCTGTCAAAGGAAAGGAGGGGTCAAGGAGAAAGGGATGTTGGGCAGATGAGCACAACAGATAAACTCTGCAAATGTAAACAAAAAACTACAAATGTGACACGGGCTGTAATAGAGATGTGCATTTACTACCATAAGAGCACTGATAAAGGAGTGACTTATGTCACGGAGAGGGCATTCCTGAAGGAGCAAAATACATAAGCAAAGGCACAGAGGTGAGAAAGCAACGGAGATACTTATGGTCCGATTTGGTTCAGCACCAGGTAGGTACACCAAGAAGAATAGAAGGGGTAGAAGGTGATGGAGGAGGTTTCGGAGATATGTCTAAAGTGGTGACTTTAAGCCCTTCCGGGGAAGGGCTTTAAAGCAAGCTCAGTCAAGCTCCGTCTAGACTTAAGTTGGTGTGTTCAAAGGGAGGGATGTGATTGGAATCATAATTTAAAAATGCTCCCCTGACAAGTGTGTGTGGCACACAGCAATGCTCTGTGCTTCCCAGCCTCTGACCTCTGCCTGCCACTTCTCCCCCACCTCCAGAACCCTGGGCCCCCAGGAACCTCCCTGAGGTCTCTGCCTCTTCAGCCTCACACTCTCCTGCACCTCCAATTCCATACCACCTGGGAAAACCCTAACCCAAAGTGAGCCCTTCCTTCTGTGCTTTCCCCATATCTGACTCTAGTAGCTGAGCAGTGCTCCGGGGCAAACCTGTACAAGATAAAGTGAAGATGGCCAACTTTCAATGAGCCCTCTGCCTGGCAAGACAACCCACCCTCGCTCTTCTGTTCATTTTCTCACATGATGATTGCACATCTCTTCCACTCTTTTGAACCTCTATCCTCCTTTCTCACCCTGCTGCTACCTCCAGCTGGTGGATCTCACCTTCCACTCCAGAGAACTGAATCCTCTCAACTTCCCACCGCCCTCATCTCCCCTTCTCTTCATCTGGCTTTAGTAGTGGATTCCTCTTGCGGTCCCAGGCCAATCCCTGCTCCCAGGCTTTGGACTCTGTACCCCACCTCAAGCGCCTTACCCTTAGCTGATCCCTTCATTCTTATGTAACTACTCTTTTTAAACTCTTTCCCATCAACATCAAACATACTCAACTCTTTTCATCTTACAAAGGACAAGTCCCAACTCCTCAGCCCCCTCCAGCCACTACCCCATCTTATTTCTCTTAACCACCAAGCTCTTTGAAGGACTTACCTACAAACATCCTCTTTCACTTATTTTCTCCTCTTTCACTTATTCCTCAACCCAGGCATCTGACTTCTGCTGCCATCTTTCCACTGAATAGCTCTTACTAAGTGAATCAGTTCTGTTATTCACCTTTCTTAACACTCTTAGCTGCTTTCTCCTTCTGCAAATTTTCTTTTCCTTGCCTCCACAATGCCACACTCTCTTCCTTTCTTCCAACCTTCCTAGCTATTATTATTATTTTTTTTTTTGCGGTACGCGGGTCTCTCACTGTTGCGGCCTCTCCCGTTGCGGAGCACAGGCTCCGGACGTGCAGGCCCAGCGGCCATGGATCACGGGCCCAGCCGCTCCGTGGCATGTGGGATCTTCCCGGACCAGGGCACGAACCCGTGTCACCTGCATCGGCAGGCGGACTCTCAACCACTGCGCCACCAGGGAAGCCCTATTTTTTTATTATGGTAAAACATATATAACATATAATTTGTGTTTTTAACCATTTTTAAGTGTACAATTCAGTGGTATTAATTACATTCATGATGTCGTACAACAATCACCACTAACTCTTTCTGTAACTTTTTTTTTTAATGGAAACTCTGTACCCATTAAGCAATGACTCCCATCTCTCCCTCCCTCAGCCCCTGGTAACTTCTAACCTACTTTCTGTCTCAATGAACTGGCCTATTCTAGACACCCCATATAAGTGGAATGATACAATATTTGTCCTCTGTATCTGGCTTATTTCACTTATCATGGTGTTTTCAAGGTTCATCCATGTTGTAGCATGTAGTAGAAACTCATTTCTTTTTATGGCTCAATAATATTCCATTGTATGGATATATCACATGTGTTGATTACCACTAGGGTTGTCTCCACCTTTTGGCTATTGTGAATAACACTGCAAGGACTGCTGGCATGCTAGTAGCTGTTTGAGTTCTTCTTTGCCATTCTTTTTTTTTTTTTTTTTTGCGGTACACGGGTCTCTCACTGCCGTGGCGCCTCCCGTTGCGGAGCACAGGCTCTGGATGCGCAGGCTCAGCGGCCATGGCTCACGGGCCCAGCCGCTCCGCGGCATGTGGGATCTTCCCGGACCCGGGCACAAACCCGTGTCCCCTGCATCGGCAGGCAGACTCTCAACCACTGCACCACCAGGGAAGCCCTTCTTTGCCATTCTTTTGGATATATACCTAGGAGTGGAAATTCCAGGCCATATGGTAATTATATTTTTAGCTTTTTGAGGAAGCCCCATAATGCATTCCACAGTGGCTGCACCATTTAACAATCTCTCCTGCAATGTATGAGGGTTCCAATTTCTCCACATCCTCACCAACACTTATTATTTTCCATTCTTTAAATTACAGTCATTGTATTAGTTTGCTTGGGCTGCGATAACAGAATGCCACAGACTGGGTGGCTTAAACAACAGAAATTTATCACAGTTGTGGAGCCTGGAAGTCCAAGATCAAGATGCCAGCAGGGTTGGTTTCTGATCAGGCCTCTCTTCCTGGCTTGCAGACAGCACCTTCTTGCCATGTCCTCACATGGCCTAAAAGGCCTCTGTGTAGGTAGAGAAAGAGATCTCTGTTGTCTCTTTCTCTTCTTATAAGAAGATCAGTTCTACCGGATTAGGACTGTATCCTTATTACTTCATTTAACTTTAATTACCTCTTTAAAGGCCCTATCTCCAAATATAGTTGCATTGGGGGTTAGGGCTTCAACATATGAATTCTGGGGGACACAAGTCAGTCCCTAATAGCCATCCCAGTAGGTGTGAGATGGTATCTCACTGTGGTTTTCTTTAGCCATTTTTTTTATCTCTTTTGATGATTCAACCACCTCTACTCAGCCATTAAATGTTGGAGATGTCAAGACTTGGCCAGAAGCCCTCTCTGCTTCTCAATCCCACACACTCTCTCTAGCCCATTGTGTTCTCCCTTACAATTTCAGTTACATGCCAGTGACTCCCAATTTTAAGGTTTTTTTTTTTTTTTTTTTTTTTTCTGCGGTACGCGGGTCTCTCACTGTTGTGGCCTCTCCCGTTGTGGAGCACAGGCTCCAGACGCGCAGGCTCAGCGGCCATGGCTCATGGGTCTAGCCGCTCAGTGGCATGTGGGATCTTCCCGGACCGGGGCACGAACCCATGTCCCCTGCATCGGCAGGCGGACTCTCAACCACTGCGCCACCAGGGAAGCCCCAACTCCTAATTTTATTGTTTTTTTTTTTTTTTTTTTTTTTGCTGTACGCGGGCCTCTCACTGTTGTGGCCTCTCCCGTTGCGGAGCGCAGGCTCCAGATGAGCAGGCTCAGCAGCCATGGCTCACGGGCCCAGCCGCTCCGCGGCATGTGGGATCTTCCCGGACCGGGGCACGAACCCGTGTCCCCTGCATCGGCAGGCGGACTCTCAACCACTGCGCCACCAGGGAAGCCCCCAACTCCTAATTTTAAAATGCAGAACTCTCTTCTGAATTCCAGGCTCCTATAACCAACTCTATTCAATATGTGGATGCCTTATGTATTTATAGTCTACATTTAAATAAACTCCTCTATAGTGCTTACTTGTGCCAGGCACTGTTTTAAGTGCTTAACAATCGGCTCATTTTCTCCTCAAAACAACTCTACGAGAAAGGTAATATTATTCCTAGTTACAGATGAAGAGACTGAGGCTAAAAGATTTACATTAACTTGTGCATGCTCCCCCAGCTGGTAGCTAGCAGAGAGAGGTTCACACTCAAGTAGATGGCTGCGTAGTCCATGCTTTCAACCATTTTGCTATACTGCTTCTCAAATAACCCCTTAAACTCCGTTTGTACAGGGTCAAATTTCTGATTTCATCCTTGTATTAGTTTGCTAGGGCTGCTATAACAAAGTCCCACAAACTGGGTGGCTTAAACAATAGAAATTTATTATTTCATAGTCTGGAGGCTAGAAGTCCAAAATCAAAGTGCTGGCAGGGTCGGTCCCTTCTGATGACGATGAGGAGTAATCTGTCCCATGCCTCTCTCCTAGCTTCTGGTAGCCTCAGGCTTTTCTTGGTTTATAGTTGGTGTTCTCCCTGTGTTTTCACATGATCTTCCTTCTGCACATGTCTGTGTCCAAATTTCCCCTTTTTAAGAGGACACCAGTTATTTTGGATTAAGGCCCACTCTAATGACCTCATTTTAACTTGGTTATCTCTGTAAAGTTCCTATTTCCAAACAAGGTCACATTCTGAGATACTGGGGTTAGGATGTTAATATTTATTTATTTATTTATTTATTGGCTGCATCAGGTCTTAGTTGCAGCACGCAGGATCTTTTGTTGCAGCACGCGGGCTTCTCTTTAGTGGTGTATGGGCTCCAGAGCACGTGGGCTCTGTAGTTGCGGCATGTGGGCTCTCTAGTTGTGGCCCTTTGGCTCAGAAATTGCAGCATTCACGCTTAGTTGCCCTGTGGCATATGGGATCTCAGTTCCCCAACCAGGGATTGAACCCACATACCCTGCATTGGAAGGCAGATTCTTAACCACTGGACCACCAGGGAAGTCCCCAGAACTTTAACATATCTTTTTTGAGGAGACACAATTCAACTGATAACAATTCTCAAACCTGGCCTACCATGTTTTCCTAGCTCAGTGAATACTTTAATCATTTGTTCAAGTGAGAAACCTAGGAGTCATCCTGGCACTTCACTTCCCCCACTCCCATGCCCAACGCACTGCCAAGTCCTGCTATAGCTCCTGAATCACTCCTAACATCTTCACTGCCCTCCATCTCCATTGCCACCATCAAAGGTCATGACCTCATTCTCTGTCACTTGGACTTCCACAATAGGCTAGTGCTGGTCTCTACCTCCCTCCAATTCAGGCTCCATATTGTACTGAGAGTAATCTTCCCAAACAGTTCTGACATCTGACTGCGTCCACTCCCATCCTCATTCCTTCCCTGAATGAAAACTCTGTTGGTTTCCCACTTGCTGTTAAGATATAAACCAAAATCCTTAACCTGGCCCACAAAGCTTCCCCTGATTTGCCCTGGCCCCCCTCCTGGCTTCACTAAGGTCCCTGTCCTTCCAGCATTCCTGTCCTCCACACTACACTTCTCTTGGTTCCTTTGATGAGCCTCGCTCCCTCCCACCATGGGCGGGCAGTTTGCCCTACGGTGCCCTCTGCTTAGATGTGCTCTCCAGTTCCTTCTCTCCTTTCTAATCTCCTCCTTCATTTCTCAGCTGCTATCCCTTTCTCAAGGAAGCCTTCCTGGCTTTCAAGGTTGATTCAGTTTCCTTCACTATACTCTCTTATTGAACTGGGTTCCTTTTCTTCACAGCTCTACTTCCATTTGAATTAGGCTCATTTGTGTTTTATTTGATTTTTCTCAGTGTCCTTCACCAAACTATAAGCTCCATGGAGGAAAGATCCATTCTGCTCACTATTGTAGCCACAGTCTTCTTTTTTATATTCTTTTCCATTATGGTTTATCACAGGGTATTGAATATAGTTCTCTGTGCTATACAGTAGGACCTTGTTGTTTATCCATCCCATATATAATAGTTTACATCTGCTAACCCCAAGTTCCCAGTCCTTCCCTCCCCACATCCCTCCCCCCTGGCAACCACAAGTCTGTTCTCTATGTCTGTGAGTCTGTTTCTGTTTTGTAGATAGGTTCATTTGTGCCAAATTTTAGATTCCACATGTAAGTGATATCGTATGTTATTTGTCTTTCTTTCGGACTTAACTTCACTTAGTATGATAATCTCTAGTTGCATCCATGTTGCTGCAAATGGCATTATGCCATTCTTTTTTATGGTTGAATAGTATCCTATTGTATATATGTACCACATCTTCTTTATCCATTCATCTGTCAATGGACATTTAGGTTGTTTCCATGTTTTGGCTAGTGTGAATAGTGCTGCTATGAACATAGGGGTGCACGTATCTTTTTGAATTATGGTTTTGTCTGGGTATATGCCCAGGAGTGGGATTGTTGGATCATGTAGTAATTCTATTTTTAGTTTTCTGAGGAACCTTCACACTGTTTTCCATAGTGGCTGTACCAACTTAACATTCCCACCAACAGTATAGAAGGATTCCCTTTTCCCCATACCCTCTTCAACATTTGTTATTTGTAGACATTTTAATGATGGCCATTCTAACTGATGTGAGGTGGTACCTCGCTGTAGTTTTGATTTGCATGCCTGTAATAATTAGTGATGTTGAGCAGCTTTTCATATGCTTACTGGCCAGCTGTATGTCTTCTTCGGAGAAATGTCTATTAAGGTCTTCTGTCCATTTTTCTATTGGGTTGTTTGTTTTTTTGCTATTGAGTTGTATGAGCTGTTTGTATATTTTGGAGATTGAGCCCTGTCTGTTGGATCATTTGTATATATTTTTTCCCATTCTGTAGGTTGTCTTTTCATTTCTTCTATGGTTTCCTTTGCTGTGCAAAAGCTTGTGAGTTTGATTAGATACTACTTGTTTATTTTTGTTTTTATTTCTGTTGCCTTGGGAGACTGACCTAAGAAAACATTGGTACGATTTATGTCAGAGGATGTTTTGCCTATGCTCTCTTCTAGGAGTTTTATGGTGTCATGTCTTATGTTTAAGTCTTTAAGCCATTTTGAGTTCCTCATTACTTTAAAAAATTCTTCACTGTGCTCACAACTCTGTGAGTAGTTCTCCTGTGACCCTAGCTAATAACAGATAGAGACCATTTATAAGTCTATTGTCCAAGCAGCAGGGAGTGAGGGTCTGAGCAGGGGAGACACTCAGAAAAGAAAGATGGGAATAGATGTACAGTAAATGAACTCTGCAAGGTTTAGTAACTGATTCAGTGTATGAACTGCATACTTTCTGAGAGCAGGCATTATATTTCATTCATTCTTTATCCCAATGGCTAGTTTGGAGTAGGTACCCAATAAATAATTGATTGAAAGGGTCAAAGATGATTCCAAGTTTCAAGTCTGGGTGATTCCCCTTAAAGAAAGGAGCAATCAGGTTAATTTGCAAGCAGTAAAGTAACAGTAAGAATGACACAGAATGTTACTGAAGAAATAGCCTCATTTTTAGGGTCAGAAGAATCTAAAGTCCAACTTTCCCACTCGATCTTGAGTAAATGACTTGACATCCCTCTTTGAGATCATTTCATTGTCTATAAAATGGGAATAAAAACCACCAACTCATAGTGCTGCTATGAGGTATACTTGAGATCACATTTGTAGAGCATATACCCACGCTGAGAGAGACCTTCACCAAGCTAGACATATTGAGATGTGACACGGAGACCCAAAGACATCAGGGACCATTCACAGAGTTTTCCTTTGAAGTATATTTCTTGTCACCATAAAACAAGCCATTAGTTACCTGTGTCTGCTACGTTCTTTCCTGGACTCTCACTGTGGAATTTTAAATCTTCCTTCCACCTGCCTTTTGTGGAGTACTAGAAAGTTACAACTTGGGCCGTCATTACTCAATAGATTCTATTTTAGCATTTAGAACTCTGGACTCCTCAGGGTGTGGTTAATGATATGAGCCTTCCTCCTTTTATTGTGTTTTTACTTTAAGCACTTGAGTTGAGACCATTAGGAATACATTAACCCTATAGCAGAGATGGAATTCAGACTCAAACCCTCCTTTCACCCTTGTGCCCTTTGTATCTTTTTTTCCTCTATTCTTCTCTAAGTGTCCTTAGACCAACTCCAATTGGTCTCAAAGATATAATTTCCCCACCCCAGCTAGGCAGCTGGCTTCATATTTCAGTCCCCAAATGGTTGTCTCCAGTACTCTGGATTGCAGCTGTCCCCAACCTTTTTGGCACCAGGGACCAGTTTCATGGAAGATAATTTTTCCACGGACAGGGAGTGGGGTGGGGGTGGAGGGGGGCGGGTGATGGTTCAGGCCGTAATGTGAGCGATGGGCAGTGACGCGGAGCGGCAGAGGAAGCTTCGCTGCTGCCCACCGCTCGCTCCTGCTGTGAGGCCCGGTTCCTAACAGGCCAAGGACCGGTACCGGTATGTGGGCCGGGGGCTGGGGACCCCTGCTGTACTGGATTTGCTGAAATAACTATGAATGCTTCCCCAGGAAACAATGCAGTTGTGGGAACTGGGCAGATGAGAGGAAGAAGTTCCCTTTCAAGATATTTATAATTCAAATAATGACCTCTGTTGACCTGCTACCCAGAATTAACCTTCCCTTCTAACTCATGAGAGTTGACTTTCCTACTGTTTTAGTTGTCACCCCTTTCTCCTTTAATGCATCTGGGTAAGACTTGTGTTTCAAAGAATCTTACATATCAGGTTTTATTTTAGCACTCCAGGCTTCAGTGTTCAAGAACACTTTTCATCCTGCAGTTTACTCTGGTTGAACGTTCACAACTTCACACACATGCCATTTCTGTAAGATTACCAAGGCTAGTTGTGACTTCGAAATGAGAAAGCATGCTTTAAAGGGGTAAATATTGTATATATATATATTTTTTTTTATTTCTTTGTATTTTATCAAACTTGAATATGCAGAGAATTTAGAATCCAAACAGCAGAAGCAGAAGAACATAAGCATTATGACCTTAAAAAGAGGGTATTATTTTTTTTATTTTTGTGTGTGTGTGTGGTACGCGGGCCTCTCACTGTTGTGGCCTCTCCCATTGCGGAGCACAGGCTCTGGACGCGCAGGCTCAGCAGCCATGGCTCACGGGCCCAGCCGCTCCGCAGCATGTGGGATCCTCCCAGACCGGGGCACAAACCCGTGTCCCCTGCATCCGCAGGCAGACTCCCAACCACTGAGCCACCAGGGAAGCCCTATTGTATATATTTTTAATATGCATTAATAGGTGGCATAGTAAGACTTCTTGAAGTCCGTAAAATTCAGCATAGAGGAAAAACAAAAAGGTATGCATTGAGTTTTCATTTGATACATGTAACTCATTCTTTCCTACAATTTCCTTGTTTCCAGATTTCTTCATCACAGTTCCTTAGGCTTATATGAAAATGCTCCTGTACCTCATGGAAATATTTGCATTCTAACCAAATAATTTCAAGGTTTCTCAAAGGCTGAGGGAGATCCAGGCTGCCTCCATTATTTTTAGGTTCCCAGTATATTAAACTTTTTAAAAATACTAAAATAAAGTTTTAAAAATTGGTGGTGTCTTGAACGCTTAAATTTTAACAATTGATTACCTTTAACACAAAAAATTTACAACACAAGACAGCTGTGCTAGTCAGACGATAATTAAAAGATTTAACTTAAAAGTCTGTAGTACGCTAAAGGTGATGTGGTTTAGTTAGGGAATCTCAGTTGTGAATTTCGATGGGGGTATCTTCTTTCAATACCATCAGAATATTTTTGTGTTACCTCCTTTGGAGGTGAATCAAAAGCCTAAATTCCAGGCCCTTTATAAATGTGGGAACTAAGCCAGATAGCCTTCCAGCTCTGCGCTCTCTCCTCTTCCTCTCCCTCACATTATTATTTAGTAATACATCATGAATTAAAGATGATCACCGTTGAGTCTTATCCATTCCAGTGGTGTAAAGAAAAACTTTGAATAATCCTAGCTTGGGTAAACTCAATAAAGGGCAGATTCTAAGGCCAGTTTCTCCCCCCAAATGCGGAAGCCTAGGTTTTTCTAAGCTCATTTTTATAGGTATTGGTTTGCTATGTCTTATTTAGATCACAAGCTCCTTACAGAGAAACTCTATCTTACTAAAAAGGCAAATAATACTACTGGGTAATTCCCATTTAAACTGTTTAAGATTTAAACAGAAAAACAATTGTCTGTTTATCATATGGGCGACACTAAGATTTACACACATATATTTATAGTTGTGGGAATATCCTGAACCCCATGCTTCTGAACACAGACAGCATCACTGTTAGCCAACATATAATACACATATACACACATACATACATATATAAGTAAATATCATTCACTCAAGTGATTGCCTTTGATTTAAAAAATTCTGTCTCAATTTTACTAGCACAGAAAAGATACTTGACCATCTGCATGTAATTTGTAGCTGAAACCACCCTTTTGTGTAGACAAGTTGGCTGTTCCATGGGGTCAATAGAAACCAGATATGGTTGGACTTAGATCATCAGCCATTTTGCCCCGGGAACTACTAGGTCAGTGGGTCATAGAAGAGAGAGGGCGGATGGTGCAGCAGGATCCTCAAAGCAGCAACTGAAATGTCTAGGGACTTTGGTCTTCCTAAGACGCTGAGAAATCTCACCATAACCTCATAAGCTCCGGGCCAGCGCAGGTAGAAAGCCGATTAATGAAGGTTAAGCAGCCTGGGTCTGCAGGTGAGCTTCTCCTTTTTGTAAAGGAGAAAAAGCCAAGTGGAGATGTAATTTCAGCAGAGATGGCGAAAGAGGGCAGAGAAAGGAGTGTTTAGAGAATAAACGGAATTGACAAATATATTCCCTTAATAAACACTCAGAAAAACCATTTTGAATGTCAGCTTCCTCCTTGATGTATTTAAAAGTTTATTAAACAAGTAATAACTACCTGTTTCTTTTAAAAGTGACAGATTTTTAAGCTGTTTTGCTCTTCTTAACAAAACACAGAATGCCCCTCCCCCAATAAATACACTGCACTGAATTCATATGATTGCAATTTCCCCAGCACATAGACCAGAAATGCCAAGTGGCCTCACGTGTTGTTTTTCTGAAAAAGAAAATGGAATTGCCCCTTTAACAAATACAATCGGTAAGTTGAAAACAATGAAAAGAAAAATATATCCAATTGCAAAAAACATTAGATCCTAAACACTGAGCTTTATCTACTTTAATAACATAAATGCTAGTTTATCTAGATGGGTGTTACCACCTAGTATTACAGTAATTCTGAATAATGCAAACCCAAGTTATAATTACCTGGAATGTTAACTGTTTTTACTAAGACAGTCGCAAAGTTTTTTGTTGTTTACTTGTTTACTTTTGTAACTGGAGATCTAGATTACGATTTTCAAGGGCTCTGTGGACCAACCCTCTGATGCAAAGCTAGGGTCTTTAATTAGGATAAACTGGGTGGTCCTTTTTTATCCTAAAGTTAGGACTCCACTGCTCATCAAAGTTAGAAGTTTTTGTAACAACGTTTGCAGGTTTTCTCCCCCCAGAATTTCTTTCATTTCTCTTTAACAACAAAAAAAGAAAAGGAATGTATTCCTGAGGGAATTTGCGATTGTTCCCCCAGACAAAGCCAGTCATCATCTTAAGTGAAGCAGTGACTGTGTGGGGGAGACAAACTGGCAATTACTTGGTTTTAATTCCTGAACTTGAAATTAAAATGAGAAGTATTTCCTTTCAGCGTCTTTTAAAAGAACACTCACTGGTGTGAAACTTGGGCAGCGGCAAATGAGGGGTCTCTGGCAGTGCCAGCCAGGCTCTCCAGGGGAGCAGGTACTGACAGAGGGAAGGGGTGGGAAAGGGGAGGGAAGCCGGCTGGGCAGGGGAGTCATCCGACCCAGGCGGACTTGACAAAAGCTTTGTCAGGACCAGGGGCGCTCAGGCCACCGCCTGCACGGTTAAGTAGTCCTCTATCTGGTGGAAACATCTGGGCCCTGTGCACCGCCCGCCTCACTCCCTGCTGGAGCGGCTGGGGAAGGGCTATCAGCCCCCGCGCTGCTCCGTGCCGGGCGCATGGGAGCACGGCCGTGGCCTCCGGTGTCCCGCTAGCCGAGGGGAGCCTTTGTTTTCCCTCCCAAACCCCTCAAACCTCTCTTGTTTCCCCGGTCCTCACCTCCTCCCTATCCCTGGGAAAAGTCTAGATTTTTCTCACTTTGTTAGGCAGAGCACTTCAGTATGATAAAAATAACTTTTCTTTTTTAGTGGGAGGAGTCATCTTTTCTATTCAAAGAGGCCAACCTGGTATCTTCCCTGGATATAAATATAAAATATTAAGCTACTCCCTTAGTATGAGAAAATAGTTGTGTCAATTCTTGTTCTAAGTAGCACCTTCCCCTTTTTATTATACACACAAACAACTAGGGATGCTGGGAGCAGAGTGACATTTGGAAGCAAAAGCAGAGACTTTTACTGCCTTACATGCATGCCCGTTTGACTTCTCACCTTCTAAGCTCGCTTTTGGGGCTTAATGGTTCATGTACATCAGAGACTGGTTTAGGGTGGTTTAGACCGGTAGAAGCTGAGGAGTTACTTTCTTAAATAGTCATGACTAAACAGAATGCTAGGGAATCAAACAACACCCTTTGCCTACAACACCACCCTACAAACAACACCCTTTGCCTACAGTTGATATTTGATAAATGTTGCTTTTCTATTTAATTGGTAATTAATTCTGTTGAGAGCAGGAACTTTACTACACAAACTCAGAAGTACAAAAATATCATATTCTTGATTTGTTTAAAACCAAATGGTAAGACTTTCCAGGTGGCGCAGTGGTTGAGAGTCCGCCTGCCGATGCAGGGGACGCGGGTTCGTGCCCCGGTCCGGGAAGATCCCACATGCCGCGGAGTGGCTGGGCCCGTGATCCATGGCCGCTGAGCCTGCGAGTCCGGAGCCTGTGCTCCGCAACGGGAGAGGCCACAACAGTGAGAGCCTGCGTACCGCAACAACAACAACAACAACAACAACAAAAATGGGACCCCTATGTCTTTCCCATGTTGAAATTCTGGAGCTTTATTGATATGTATGATCTTGAAGCTTGCCTTTTTTGTAGGACAGATTCCTAAAAGTGCGATTTTTAGGTCAAAAGGTCAGTGTATTTTGAATTTGAACATATAGTTCTGTGTACTATCTCACAACCAGAAGTATGAGAATGACTGATTATCCACACCCTCACCAGCCTGGAAGTTATCAATCTTTTCAACTTTTGCCAAGCAGATGGGCAAAAATTCAATTTTGCTATTATTTTAATTTGCATTTCCCTGCCTACTGGCAGCTGCACTTCCTTTGATCCATTGGCTCATCTGTCTTCTTATTGATTTCTAAAAAACCTTATGTAAGTAAGGGCTCTTAACTCTTTTTGTGTATGTGTATGCTGCAAATACATATACACTTAATTTATCACTTGTCTTTTGACTGCCTGTGGGCTAACAAAGACACAGACTCCTACCCCTCAGCTCATATTCCAATGGGGGCATCAGATGAAAGACAGATAATGATAATACAACTTGATAAGGTTGTACACAGATAGTACATCTCAATAAATGCCTGAGGGGGCACTTCTAATATCTGCAGCAGGCAAAATTTGTTTTCACATTAATATTACTTTTCAATTGGTAATGGAAACAATGTAACTCTATTGAAGGCCACTGGCTTGCATTTATCATGAAGTCAGGCAAAAAGGTTGCTACTGTTAATTTTGCCAGAGCTTGACCACTCTTAACCTTATTCAACTTCTAACACTTCTCACATGTCCTCTCTCAACCTATCACTCCCAAATTCTGTTCTTCCTCAGAGTGTTTCTATCCACCCTTCTATTTTCATAGGAATGGTATTTGCTAGTTTGTGATATTGTTTTAGACATCTCCAGTGAGTGTTAGACTCTTAATATACACATTAAAGCCATCTAAGAAGCATTAATTTCTTCAAATAGCTGACTATCCAAAAAGAAGTTTCAGACTTTATATTTTAAAATAGGAGAGCCCATTTTCCTGTATAGTATTAACTTACTTAACAAAGTTTGATTACTTACCTCCTGTATACTAGGCACTGTTTTAAAAACTGTGGTTATAATATTACATCTACATGTTCATGGGACTTATGCTGAGGGAGAGAGAGACATTAAATCAGTATAAACATAAGTTTATAATGTCAGATACATACTATAAAGAAAAAATAAGATAGCATGAGAGAGTGTTAGGGGTTGAATTGTGTCCCGCCAAAAGATGTTGAAGTCGTAGTACCTGTGAATGTGACCTTATTTGGAAATAGGATCTTTGCAGATGATCAAGTCAAGATGAGGTCATTGGAGTAGGTCTTAACCCAATATGACTGGTGTCCTTAGAAAAAGGGGAAATTAGGATACAGTCAGTGACAGACACTCACACAAGGAGAATGTCATGTGAAGATGAAGGCCAAGATCTGAACGATGCTTCTATAAACCAAAGAACACCAGTGATTGCCAGCAAACCACCAGAATCTAGGAACAAGGCATGGAACAGATTCTCCCTCACAGCCTTCAGAACAAACCAACTCTGCTAACACCTTAATTTCAGACTTCCAGCCTCCAGAACTGTGAAACAATAAATTTCTGTTGAATCAGCCACCCAGTTTGTGGTACTTTGTTATGGAACCCCTAGGAACCTAGGACAGAGAGGGAAAGTAAGATTTTTAGATGGGGTGATGAGGGAAGTTCACATATGAACAGAGAACTGGGAGAAGCATGTACCAGGCAGAGGGAACCTCAAGTGCAAATACCCTCTGGTGGGAGCATGCTTGGCAGGTATAAGGATCACCAAGGTCAGGATTCTTTTTTTTTTTTTTTTTTGCGGTACGCGGGCCTCTCACTGCCGTGGCCCCTCCCGCTGTGGAGCACAGGCTCCGGACGCGCAGGCTCAGCGGCCATGGCTCACGGGAGCCGCTCTGCGGCACGTGGGATCCTCCCGGACCGGGGCACGAACCCGTGCCCCCTGCATCGCCAGGCGGACTCTCAACCACTGCACCACCAGGGAAGCCCAAGGTCAGGATTCTTGATGCACAGTGAGCAAAGCGGGGGAAAGTGGGGAGGAGATAAGGGCAGACCATGTAGGGACCGAATGGCCACATGTGGACTGTTGGCTTTTTCTCTGAGTAAGATGAGAAGCCATTGGAGGACTGTAGGTAGAAAAATGGCATCATTGTTGTCACAAGTAGCATATTTAGTTTCTGTTAAGTAGAAAACAAGGTCCAAGTTCCTAATTTATGGTTTCAGTTATGTATCTGTATTAGCCAGTACTCTTGGAGTTGTAAGTAACAGAGGTTCAACTCAAACTCAACTAAGCAAGGGAGGGAACTTATTAGATCACATAACCAAAAAGCCCATGGGTAGTTTAGGCAGAGCTGGGGATCAACCCGTATCATCAAAAATCTCTTTCATTTTCTCCTTCTTTCAGTTCTGCCTTCCTCTATGTTGATTTCACTTGCAGATAGGTTTTTATTGTTATGTGGCAAAAGAACCCCTAGCAGCTCTAGACTTTCATGCTTCTTAGTATTGGAAATCCCAATTTATATATAGTCCTACAGTAAGCAATCGTGATTTCTAGAGAGAGTTTTTTTTTGTTTTTTTTTTTGCGTTACGCGGGCCTCTCACTGTTGTGGCCTCTCCCGTTGCGGACGCGCAGGCTCAGCGGCCATGGCTCACGGGCCCAGCCGCTCCGCGGCATGTGGGTTCTTCCTGGACCGGGGCACGAACCCATGTCCCCTGCATCGGCAGGCGGACTCTCAACCACTGCGCCACCAGGGAAGCCCCTAGAGAGAGCTTTTTGATTGACTGGATTGGATCACATGTCCACCTCTTTGGCAAGGAGCTGACCCAGAGGTTGAATGATATGGTGGTTGAGGAGAATTTACCAACAGAAAGCGTTATGTCAGGGCCACCATTCTGCACAGCTTCAGAACTCTAATTCATCTTATAGTGTATGTGAACGGGACCTCTTGGAGTTGGGGAGTGCACAACCCAGGAGAGGCCACAGATGGTGGTCCTTGGTTCTGTAACCTAAAGAAGGGAGAAAGGAAGCTGTGTGGGCCAAACCAGCAGGTATACCCTAGTACATCTAATTATAACTTTAAGAAAGGACGTATGTTTTTTTAAAGACTATTTCTGGCAAGGTCTTGGCTGGGCTTTTCCCTTCCTGGAACAAAATATGACTCATAAAATGCAAATCTACAGTAGATATCTAAATACATTTATTTTAACTTATCTAGGGACATACTCTTGAACTTATCTAGGGACATACTCTTGAACTTATCTAGGGACATACTCTTGAACTTAAGGAATGCCAATAATCCACCTTTGATAACAGCGGTGTAAATCGAGTTATAATTCATAAATTCAATGGCTCTTCCTTTCTAAGAACTTTGTGCATTCATTTATTACATGACTATTGGTTGGGCCCCTAATATGGATAGGCACTGTGTTAGGAATTGCAAATATAGTGCGGGAACCAAACAAACCTGGTTTCTGTGCTCGTGGGTGAGATGGACATTGGACAATGAACACATATATAAATATATACTTTATGTTGTGATAAGTATGAAAAAGGAAAAGAACTGGGTTCTATCAGAGAGACCTGACAGGAGGTGGGAGGTTAATTTAGATTAGGATCAGGGATTTATCTGAGGCTGTGACATTGAAGCAGAATGCTGAAGGGTAAATAGGAATTAGCCAGCTGAAGAGTGGGAGAGGCAGGGAGAGTATTCCAGGCAGAGGGAATGGCATGTGTGAAGGCCTTAAAGGGTTTGGGTATCGCCAGACATCCCTGGCCAGCCTCAGGGACATTAACCCAGATACTTATAATTCCATTGTTTGCTGCTTTCCATAAATTTCTTTTCTTTTTTTTAAAGTCTTTATTGAATTTGTCACAATATTGCTTCTGTTTTATGTTTTGGTTTTATGACTGTGAGGCATGTGGGATCTTAGTTCCCCGACCAGGGATTGAACCCGCACCCTGGAAGGCGAAGGCGAAGTCTTAACCACCGCACCACCAGGGAAGTCCCCGTTATATTTCAAATTAAATAAATCACACACATTCCCTTTTCATCATTATATGGTAGAATGAATATTTAGATTTCCCCCTCTGATTATTATTTGCATATATTAGTATATTAAAATATGAAGATCACAAAGTGACAAAAAGTGATCAGAAGGTAGAATTTATTAAAGGATGATTGTAATTATATCATGCTGACAATATGTTTTCAAGTGTTTCATAGTAATTTAACATTTTGGCTTCTATAAATTTGTGGTAGGAAAGAAGATGATAAGATTTAGAAAGGAGACTTACCTGGTGGCGCAGTGGTTGAGAATCCACCTGCCAATGCTGGGGGACATGGGTTTGAGCCCTGGTCCAGGAGGGTCCCACATGCCGTGGAGCAACTAAGCCCGTGCGCCACAACTACTGAGCCTACGCTCTAGAGCCTGTGCCCCTAGAGCCCATGCTCCGCAACAAGAGAAGCCACTGCAATGAGAAGCCCACGCACCCCGATGAAGAGTAGCCCCTGCTCGCAGCAACTAGAGAAAGCTTGCACACAGCAACGAAGGCCCAGTGCAGCCAAAAAAAAAAAAAAAAAAGGTTTAGAAAGAGCTGAGGACACCAGGTATATACAGGAGTTTAGTATTTAAAGGTAATTTTCTGAAGTTCTCTCCTGGCATCTGCTAAGTGAAGGACAGAAACCTGGGTACTAACCACTGGTGAAGAGGTAAAACTTGGACGTGTGGTCTAGGCCCTCGATTAATCAGACTCCCAACGGAAAACAGACGGCACACTCAGAAGAGGCTAATTGGGATGTTTTATATACAAAGGGACTGTTTTCAAAGGTGTGTGTGTGTGCAGGCATCTGGCTCTTCTTTTTTTTTTTTTTTTGCGGTACACGGGCCTTTCACTGTTGTGGCCTCTCCCATTATGGAGCACAGGCTCCGGACGCGCAGGCTCAGCGGCCATGGCTCACGGGTCCAGCCGCTCCGCGGCATGTGGGATCTTCCCGGACCGGGGCACGAACCCGTGTCCCCTGCATCGGCAGGCAGACTGTCAACCACTGCGCCACCAGGGAAGCCCCTGGCGCTTCTTAATGAGCCTTTAATACCCAGGCCTAAAGAGATGAGGAGAAGAGATGTTTCCTGGACCCAAGAGACAGACACAGAGAGAGAGACAGAGACAGAGACAGAGACACAGAGTCGTAGCGCTGCCACTCTATATGAGAGGAGCAGTGACCTTTATTCGAGAAACACAGCCAGCTGGAGGCAACTTTATAGGAAGGAAACAAAGGAATTAAGCAACCTGACCTCCTTCTCCTTCCCTTCCTTTGACTTCTAGCTGAACCCAGCCAGAAAGCAGAGTCATGAGCAGCTACTAATGTGGTCCATACAGGGTCAATATTCCAGGCAGAGAGTAGGATGGAGAAGAGGAAGAGTAGACCTGTTTGGCCTGAAGGAGTAAACAGAGATATTTTTCCATAGTTCTCAACAGGCTTTCTACCAACCCCCAGGTATATAGCTAGCCAATACCATGCTGCCTAGATCCATCCAGTTCTTATTAACTATATTTCATAGTTCATAGGCTGGATATGTATTAAAAAATACCAGAAGCGCTTATCTGCTGATTCCTAGGATACCCTGCAAACTGGACAAGTAGTGTCAACTCCTGCTTTTCTAGGTTAAGAGTTATTTGCTGCTTTTTTTTAAATAGATAGCCAGTCAACTCCTAAAAATGCACAGTCCAATAGACTTCTGCAATCATGTGCTCTTGGAACGATTCCCTAATTAAGTGATGAGATCTTTGAAGAAAGGCATTTTTAGCATACTGCTACCACCTTCATTACTCATCCTGGTTTTTAAATATTACAGAAAATTTCAAATATGAAAAATATTATGGAGAATAAGATAATGTATACTCATGTCTACCACCCTAATTTAGAAAATGTTAATATTTTGATGTTTGTTTCGGAATTTTTAAATAAACCATCACAGAGTGGAAGGCTTCTTGTCACTCATTACCTCCATTCACTTGTTAATGCCTTCATTCATTAACTTTCATTTAAAAAAGACGTATTGAGCAACTACTTACTCTACTATAAATCCAGGGAGTAAAAATAAATAAGATCGAGACTTGTTTCCTTTCCTGAAGGTGCTCCCAATCTAGTAGTGTGGGAGCAGATAAGAAAACACCTGGGAAGAATGTGTGTGGAAATGGGAAAGACACCGGGATAAAAACACGTGTAAAGATGCTCTTTAAATACAAATTGTATTGAACTGATCTTGGAACAGTTGTGGGTGGCAACCCAATGTGGGTGCCAAAAGAGAAAAGAAGAAGAGAAGAAACAGGAGGAGATGAAGAAAGAAGACAAGAAGAAAAATAAAGGACATCATAAGCTCTTGGGGTACTATTTCCCCCTACCTATCCATGGCATTGTTCACAAATACGCCATTCCCACAAGGGCGCTTGATTTAGGGACAGTGGCTTAGGAAGGTATTTGCAATTTCTGGTACAAAACTGAAACTCCATTCTTTTCTCTCCTATATTGGAATGACATTATCATAGGGATAACCTGGAATCATCTCTAATATATATGAAAAGCAAACCATTTTCAAACTTTGATTTTTTAATTCTGATTCAAAACAATTTGTGCAGAGGTAACTCACCATAACCACATGACAACCATGACAGGTCATGTCTGCGTCTTGTGCAGGGGCCACCATCTATCTTCCTTCTTCACAGACATAATTTTGTGGAGTATTTAGCAGTGTTATCCCCAGAACGGTTGACCGTATATTTGTGGTAGGTGGGTGAGAACACAGAGAGAAACAAACAAACAAACTAAAGAATCAGCAGCTTCTGCGTTGAAAAATTGGCAATGTGAGGCCACAGTGGAAACTGAAGAGTAAAATGGATAAAACTGTAATTGCACTAACAGAGTGACCATTTTGCCTCTTATTTCTCCTTTGTTTTGTTTTTTGTTTGACTTTGGCCAATTTGATTACAATCTCTAGTGTTAGTCCATAGTAAGCATATAGCCAGCGTTAAAATGCTCAGAAAAAAAAATCAGTAGATAACTTTCTTTCAGGACTAAAACTGTATAGTTGTGTATTTAAAAAAATAGTAATTGAGGATAAATACACTACACTGAGAAGCATGGTGCATTCAGGTTCTTCTTACTCGTAATTGACAATAAGTTCTCCAAAATCAGGTTACTGGTTGACTATTAAATGAGTAGTGGAAACTTTTCACAAGGGGAACTATTCCTTTCAAGCTTGAATTTCTTCACATTCTGCCATTCTTAAAGTGGCTGGTTTGCTCTTCCAATAAGGAAGAGTGCAAGTCTATACAGCATCTTGGTGCAAATTAGGAGATGCCCCCCTCGGGGCTCATGCAGTCCTGCCACATTGTGCCTGTGTGAGAGGAAGGCTCCCTCACTCTTGGCAGCCCCAGACCGCCATACACCAGCCCCACTCACCCCCACTCCCAGGCATGTTTGCGCAGTGCACGAACTGCACAACCAGGTGCCTTGATGCCAGTGCCAAAAAAACATGGCACTGGCATCAGAACAATACACTGAACACCTCCCAATGCTGGGCACTCAGCCAGGTACTGGAAATAAAAAGAGGAATAAAACAGAGTCTACTTTTGGAGACTGGGAAGAGGGCCATGTAAACAGATTACCACAATAAGACCTAGTAAAGTGATCAAAGAGAAACACACAGAGATTGCTGTTGAATCACAAATGAAAGAACCACTCATTTCTCTTGGATGTTCCTGCGGTCAGGGAAAATTCAGAAAGGAAGAGGCATCTGAATTGGGGTTCAATGTGTGATGAGTGGACGTTTATGAGGTGGGAAAGGGGATTGGGACTTTTGGTGATGAGGATGGGCTCGAGAGTTTTTTCTGGTACCCACAAACTCAATTAAGCTGCAGTTGCAGCTTTATGCTTTGATCTAGGTCTTGGGTCCCACCATTTTTGTTGGATTGTCTATGTCTCTTTTTGCCTTTGAAGTGATCCAGACAAGCTCAGCAGTGGGGCTTGTATAAACAGAGTAATAAACAGTGTTCATTGGCCAGGACTGTCCCCCTGCATAGCTCTCTCTCGGGCACCTGAGGAGGCAGCAGGTGACTGGTCAAAGGCTGGGGGTTTGGGAGCGTGGCCAAATGGCCTCCTTGAAGATACAGCACACAAGGACGTTCCAGGAAGAGGGAGCAGCATAATCCCACAGTATTTTGTTTGCCAGATGGAAATATCCTTAGTGACAAACATTTAATTTGCCTGCAGGTGTGACCTTTGGTTATGCAATAGAATTGTGGATTAGCTAGAATGTAATTTTTGAAAGCCCTAGACTGCTGTTTCCCTAGAAGGATCAGTAAGTTTTGCCCAGAAAAGCTGTTCCAAGACCACAGATGACATTTCTAACTCTAGTAAACCTTTTCCCTTGTTAGCACATGCTACTGGTTGCTAGAAAACACAGCTCCACGCAAGCCACTGTCGCTCTCAGAGAAGCAGCTCTCTGTGTGTCCTTTTGGCAGGAAGTCAGGGATGTCTTTTCTGGGTCATTAAGGGAGAGCAGTCATACACAGGCATCAGACTGATTGTACTGGGGTGCAAGGGTCAGAGGCAATGAACTTTCTTTCTTCCCCTAGAACTTTATTTCTTCCTCTGACATTGCCATCATGTTCTGAAATGACGGTGTTCTCTGAACCTGTTTGTGGAGTTCAAGGCAGACTAGAAGCTTCACTGGGCACTGTTCTGTACAATAGCAACACCAACAATAAACCCGCTGACGCCGTTTTTACTGATTAGTTCCAGACTAGCTATTCCAGGCCACACACTCATAAACCAAGTTCTCCTTTGATGACCCTAATGTTGAAATAAAAGATGGCGGTGAGTCATACAGCACCAGCTCTCAGGAACTGCCCGAGGGCCCTCACTGCAAGAGGGCAGCCACAGAGAGTTGAGGGGTGTGTCAGTCCATATTTAAGGATGTTGCTAAAGGGGATCACATGTTGACGAATATCGTTGGGAAAGTATCATATACCAAAATACCCTTGATCACTCCATAAAGACTTCACATTCTTTAGCTCAGGAATGTGAAAAAATACCCCCATTCCACCAGTTGCTTATGCCAAAAATCTAGGCCATGATTTATTTCTCTCTTTTCTTCATCACCTCCCCCGATTGATCAGTCTATAAGTCAACCTCCAAATTACATATTGATCTCTCCACCTCTTTTTATCTCTGTGCTACAATCCCAGTCCAAGCCACAATAATCTCATGCCCAGACAACCTCAGGAGCCCACCTACTGGTTTCTCCATAGTCGCTCTGCCTCCCCTCCACCTCTGACTTCTGTATGGGAATGTCTTTCTAAGTATAAACAAATGGTTCTGTATTATTTAATTTATTCAGTGAATATATGCAACGTTTTTTTTTTTTTTGGCTGTGCCACGTGGCGTGTGGGATCTTAGTTCCCCGACCAGGGATCGACCCCACACCCCCTGCATTGGAAGCGTGGAGTCTTAACCACTGGAGCACCAGGGAGGTCCTATACAACTTTTAAAATAAAAAAATTACATACAGTAAAACATGCTGTAAACAACTAAAAGTAAACAAACTGGAAAAGTATTTGACAAAAATATGATAAACACTTAAAATAGATTTGATAGACATAACATATATAAGCTTATATGCTCGAAAAGTAAAACATTAAGACCATCAGCATTAAAATGCATAAGGAAAGTTGTACTTTGAAATAAACTTTGATTTTTAACCAAAAAATGGGTAATGATGTTAATATCAAATCACTGAAAATTAAATACAAATAGGTAGCAAACAAAAAATTTTCTATCTCACTAATAATCAGATAAGTGAAAATTAAAAGTGAGATACCACTTTTTGCCTATGAGAGTAGCAAGGCTTTTTAAAATAGTTAATAAATCTATCATTTTCATCCACAGTTTGTAGGAGTATATAATTTCTTTGGTAAGAATTTTGGCAATGACAGATATCTCAAAAGCTCACATGTTATTTCTAGGAATTTATCATAAGGCAATAATCACAGCTATGGGAAAAGATTCAACTAAATATAATGGCTTATCTAAGAATGATTTATAAAAACAAAAATCGGAGAAAATATAAGTTAGCTACAAATTTAACATAATTCCAATAAATATACCTTCAGAATTTTTTTTAGTAGAAAAAACTGATCCAAAAAGTCAAATGAAAAAATAAACAAGAATGGCCAGGAAAACTCTGGGAGGGGATAAGAGCAATGAGGACTAATAGTACCAGATATATATGGGAACATATTTTAAGCCATCAATGGTTAAAAGAGTGTGGCACTAGAATGTTAATAGAGAGACAAATGGAAGAGTATAGACGAAAAACACATACATGACTTTACTCTGTGAAAAAGGAAGCATCTCAAATCAAAGGAGGAAAAGGTGGGCTACTGAATAAATGATGGTAAGACAACTAGATAGGTATAAAGAAAAAAGTTGGATCCATGCCTTTGTAACATTACTCCCTCCAAAATAAATACACACACACACACACACACACACACACACACACACACACACATAAATTGGACCTGTAGAAGCCCTATAGAAGGAACCAAAGTACTAGAAGAAAACAAGAGAGAAAAATTATTTAAAAAAATTTAAAATCAAGAAGGCCTTTCTAATGATGACATAAAAGAAGCCATAAAAGTAAATATTGATAAGTTTGACTATATAAAAATATATTACAAAATTTCTACATGGCAAGATTCCACAAGAAAAACCAAAAACAAACTGGGAAAAAGCTGTGATCTACCATCTTAACCATTTTTAAGCATACAGTTCTGTAGCATTAAGTATATTCACACTGTTGTGCAACCTTCGCCACCATCCATCTCCAGAATTCTTTTCATTTTGCAAAACAAACTCTGTACCCATTAAACAGTAATGCCCCATTCCTCCCTCTGCATGCTACTTCCTAGCTCTATGAATTTGACTACTCCTGGTACCTTGTATAAGAGGAATCATGTAGTATGTGTCCTTTTGTGACTGACTTATTTTGCTTAACATAATGTCCTCAAGATTCATCCATGTTGTAGCATGTGTCAGAATTTCCTTCTTTCCTTTTTGAGGCTGAATAACATTCCATCGTATGTGTATACCACGTTTTTAATCCATTCATCAGTCAGTGAACATGTGGGTCGCTTGGCAATTTTGAAAAATGCTGCTCTGACTATGGGTGTACAAATATCTCTTCAAGCCCTTACTTGTATATATATATTTTTTATAGGAATGCAGATGTTGGTCCCCAGGAGAGAAGTAATTTGTCTCTCTCTTTTTTTTGGAAATTTATTTTATTTTTGGCTGTGTTGGGTCTTTGCTGCTGTGTGCAGGCTTTCTCTAGTTGCGGCTAGCAGGGGCTACTCTTCCTTGTGGTGCGCGGGCTTTACATCGCCGTGTCTTCTCTTGTTGCGGAGTATGGGGTCTAGGCATGAGGGCTTCAGTAGTTGTGGCTCGGCTTTAGAGCACAGGCTCAGTAGTTGTGGCGCACGGGCTCAGTTGCTCCGCAGCATGTGGGATCTTCTCAGACCAGGGCTCAAACCTGTGTCCCCCGCATTGGCAGACGGATTCTTAACCACTGCGCCACCAGGGAAGCCCACTTGTATATTTTTATTTTAATTTTTTTGCGGTACGCGGGCCTCTCACTGCTGTGGCCTCTCCCGTTGCGGAGCACAGGCTCCGGACGCGCAGGCTCAGCGGCCATGGCTCACGGGCCCAGCCACTCCGTGGCATGTGGGATCCTCCCGGACCGGGGTACGAACCCGTGTCCCCTGCATCGGCAGGCGGACTCTCAACCACTGCGCCACCAGGTAAGCCCCCTATTTTTATATTTAAAATATTTTGCACCATGGAAATTGCATTAGGACTCAACTGCGGAATAACAAACCACCCCAAACTGGATGACTTATAACAACAGCGATTTATCAATTCACCTGGTTTTGTGGGTTGGCTGGGCTGTCCTTCTGCTTGTTCACCTGGCCTCAGTCATGTGGTGGAATTCGACTGGGAGATCTGGTGGGCACAAAGGTCCAAATGGGCTTCATTCATATGTCTGGCAGTTGGTCTTGGCTCTTGCCTGGTTTTCTTCCACGTGACCTCTTCTCCTCTAGTAGGTTAAATCAGTTTCCTTAATGGCAGACTCAGAGAAGTGTTCAAGAGGGGAATTCACAGGGGTCTGTGACCTTGAATAGGAAAAAAAAAAAAAAAAACTACATGTTTTTACTAACTGCTAACTAAAATTTAGAATTGGCTTCAGTTATGAATATAGGCAACAAAGCACAAAAGTATTGTCACCAAATGAAATCACAAATAGTTTTTCAATATTGTTTATGTTCATCACCACTATGAAACTTGAAATTAGACTCACTGCTAAATCTTATTATTTAACAGTTAAAGAAGCACATATATGCCATGGCACAAAAATGATTAAGGAACTCGTATCTGAAAGAGAAGGGCATCTTGCCCCTTCCCCTTTCACTCTCGCCGCTGGCTGGCATGTGGAACTAGCAATGGGCCATCTTGGACACGCAGGTGAGAATTACACCTCTTCAGATGATAGAACAGCCAGACTGGAAGAGCCTATGTCTCTGGGACCCTGGAATCTCCATGCAACCCCGAATTGCTTACACCCAAATTGCTACTTCAAAGAAGAATAATGTCTACTTTGTTTACAGCAGTGTTATTTTGTGTCTTTATTTGAGCAGCTGAACCTATTTCCTTATTAATACAACAGCAGTTATCATATTTTGTAATTATATATTGATTCGTGATGATTTTTGTTTGTTTAAATGTCTTTACCAGTAAAGAATAAGTTCTTTGAGGACATGGTAGGTATTTGTTCACTCTGGAATCCTAGCAACTGGTACAGTGTAGGCACAGAGTAGATTCTTAATAAATGTTTCAAAACGAATGAAATAATAGCATAAGAAAATGTGTATGAGCATATTAGGCTAATCAAATAACATTGTACAGGCAGTATGTAAAAACAAGCAAAAAGCCTCTGCATAGAAAAAAGGTTGGAAGAAAATACAAAATGTGAATAGTAACTTTGAATTATAGGTTTTAGCATGATGTTTTCCTACTTTTGCCTATATTTTCCAAATTTCCTTTAATGAGATTTAAGCAAAAGAAAACATATATATAATAAAAAACATATAACAAAACAAAATGGACCGAGGAGAAGTTAGTTGATCCCTGAGGGCCATGGAGAAGTTGGAGGAGGTGTGTGGAGTATTCTTGTCTGGGGAGATTTAACCAGCTGTGGTCTGGTGCAGACCCTCTCAGACCCTTTAGATACTCAAGGTGTCATATAAAAGCCAACAGGCCAGCTTGACTCTTAACATAAAGAATGAAACTCACTTCTTAACAGAGGCCATGGAAAAAGTAAGAGGTGGAGTAATATTCTGGAACAATAATGCATAGCTCTTTACAATGTAGCAACAACCATAGGACAATCTTTATTGGGCTAAAGCTTGGAAATAAATTTTATTATATTTCATTCACATTACACAGATGAATCAGTTATAGTCACCATGAAGAGAGTCATAAACTCAAAGATGACAGAGTAAGCAACTGCCACAGCTAAAGGCCAAGTTAACAAATTGTGCTTCTGTGGGCATTCATTTCTTAATGTTAATTTTTTGGTTAGGCACTGAGCTTCTGCCTTGATTATAACCTTGATTGAAGAAAAGTGTACGCATATTTCAAATACACTGATTTTAATACCAAGAAATTACACTAAGGAAGTATTTTCATGTATTCATAATTCTAAACAAAATTAACTTCAAGATTGGCAAATAATAGATGTTCAATAAATGTTAATTGGTGACAGTGTGTTATCCATAGAATAATTTTAAAGGTTCTTAACTTTTCCTCTATTGCCATTAATTGAAATTCTGCCTTCAAGTTTAAATATCTAAAGGCTCATAACATCTTTAGTATGCAGTTATGATTATGTGAATTATTAGAAATGGCTATATTTTTTGATATAGATTGACTGTCCTGGAGACAAGAAAACAAATGAAAGAGGTCCATCAGAAAGATGTGAAATTGGGTACGGGAAATAAAACAAGAGAAGTTAATAATAGCCAATGATAACTGTTAAGAAATAATTTTTAACAAAACTGTATAGTCATGATCTCATACAGCTATAAAGTCCACACATGTTAAAAATTTCATTTAACTCATTAATTAGTGGGGGAACCAGTAAGATTTTGCAACCAATTCAAAGAAGTATTAAAAAAAAAGTATTCAAACTACTAGACATCTATAGGCAGTCAGGAATGCTTAAGTAAATCTGCTTAATAGATATGAAACTGGCAAAAACAGATAATATCCATAGAAAAATAATCAACTGAATCTCCTATGGATATAATTTGCATAAGTTATGGACAAGAATTATTTGCATTATTGTCAATATTCTGCAACTTACAGAATTGTAAAATAGTTCAAAGACAATGAAAGGCACAAAAACCCCATAAAATCAGATAAACTGGACAATGTCTAACTTTCCCTTAAGACACCCAACAATCCTTTTGGTCCCTTTAAACAGCCTTTCTTCATGGTTTCCCTACACAGATGACTTGTTTTGAGTGCTATTTATGGGCCAGGCATTGCCCTAGATGCCTTGAAGATATTAACTCATTTAATTCTCACAAGAACTTTATGAGGCAGGTTCTATTACTATTACCATTTCACAGGGGAGGGATCTAAAGCACAAGAAAAGATAAGTCTGTCACCCAAGGTCACAGTGATAGTAGGAGGTAGAACCAGGATCTGAATCCAGGTAGTTTTGCACAAGTTATGCTGCCATGGATGTGAGTATATGAAGATAAAAAAATTCACAGGACCTGACAAGTTAGATAACATTAGATATAGAAGCAGGAAGAGGTAATGGTGACTCCAAAGTGTTTCCCCTGGTTGTGAGAAGGGGGACGCTGTCCAGATAAAAAGACTAAGAAGAGGAGTTAGTTTAATTTGGTTTTTAGACATACACTTTGAAGTAATGGCAAGATGTGGAGATGGAAAAGTCCAGCTAGGCAGGAGGCCAGAACTAGAGATGTAGATGTGATTTTTTTTAATTGAGCAGGTTTATTAAACTTTGGTATCAGAAACACTAGTGTGTGTCTGTCAGAACTAAAGGACAGAAGCCCAGAGAGAAAAGAGAATATTATGCAGGAGGGACTGAGGTCCTGCATAGGCTGAAGAGAGCCAGTGTCAGGGAGTAAAACCAAAGCAGGGTGAATTGGCTAGAGTTCTTAGGTCCAGACAACAAGAGTACTCTCCCATGGGTTTAAGGAGAAACATTAAAATGGAGTCACAAATGCAGATAGCTAGGGTTGAGGCTGAAAGGTAAAAACAGGCTACTATCGTGGAGGAGCTTTATCCAACACGCAGTAAAACTGGTCAAGCAGGGAGGGGTCATGATCAGAGGCACCCTTTAGAAAGAACAAGTGTGGCTGCAGCGCGAAAAATCTGGTCAAATCTGGAGGCAGGAGGTGTTACTGGGATCCAGATGTAGGCAGCTGCTGGCTTGGACCAAGTCAGGTCGTGGCAACTAGACCCAACGATAATATTCGAGGGGCCTGATGGTAAGAGTGCCAAAGGAGGCTCATATACCATGTGAATAAGGGTTTAAAAGTTATAAATCAAGCTAGTAAACTGTCAAATTATTCTCTTTCCTACTGCCCCTCGATGAATATCAATACATCTTCAGAAGGACCTGGAAGGAAAGGGGAGAACCCGGGCGAGATCCGTCGAATTTAGGCGGGGCTTTCCTGGAACCTATAAGGCCGAGGAGCGAGGCGGCGGCGGCGCAGATGCAGGGGACCACAGCGACATCTGTCTCATCTCCGACGGGAGTCCCGCGGTCTCCTTCCCGCCGCTAAGAGGTGCGCAGACAGAGCTGCCGGGGGCGTGGCGCGGCGTGGCGAGGAGAGGCGTGTCCGCGCGCTAACAGCGCGAGGTCGAAGGGCACGGCGGCGTCCCTGTCATGGCGGCCTCCACGCTGCTGTCGGCGTGGGGCCCTCTACGGCCCGGCGTCCCTGGCCTGTGCCGCTGCCGGCAGCCCAGGGGCCTGTGGGCGAACGCATGGCGGCTTCCGGAGCCCGCGGGGTCCGGGCGGAGTGTGGCCGCGGTCAGCGGACCTGGCACCTCGGGCACTGACCGCTACTGCTTGGAGCTGCTGCGGTGAGCGAGCCGGACTGCCCCCGGCCGGGAGGTCGGGGAGCAGGCCGAAAGGGACCCTGGTGGGCGCGGGGGGCCTCGGGGCGGACCTGCACCTTCCCTGTGTCCCTCAGCGTGTGAGCTCGGGTGTATGGGGGAGTGAGGCAACAGGAGCTTTCACACTGGTCACAAATTTGTGGCAAAATGCCTTCGTCTGTCACCTTGCCCGAGCCTTAACTTTACCTAATTAAACGCTTTGCATGAATAGCTTTTTAAAATTCGAAACATGGCTAGTAACTAATTTTAATTAAGCAGTAGTTAACTTTGAGTTCTTCCTATGTGTCAGGCACTATGCAAAGTAGTTTACAAGTAAATTATCTAATTTTCGTTACAAAGTATGAGGGAACAGTTGTAGACCTACCACTTACAGTTATGTGGATTAGAGCATTTAGAACAACGACAACATTCCCATGCATTTCAGTATTTTGTTTCGTTTTTAATCACTTTTTGAAATAGTGTTCCTACCCCACCTTATTTACTTGTTGATTGCTTGTAGGAGAAACAAGGTAGCATTGGTGGAAATCAGGTCATTAAGAATCGTAAAAGCCAAAAAGATTATATTCATCTATATAATTTTTAAGTTATCATTTTTCGATGATAAGACATTTAAGTTACCAAAACGTATACCATCCATATCCACTCGTTCAGTGCAATTTTTCTTTGACGCCAGTAGTATCCTAACTTTCCTATCCAGGGTTGAATCACTCTTACTAATTTCTTATATATTCTTTTAGAAATAGTCTGTGGATATCACATAACAGCTTTTCTCAAATATATATTTATAAATGGCCAGATACTTAATCTGTCCATATTGGTATTTAAGTGGAATGGAGGCTGTTGACTTTAGCGATTTATCGAAAAGCAGGCAGCAGGCAGACCTTATCTGAGTCTATTAATCCTAGCTCTGTCACTTGGGAAAGTTAATTACTTTAAGAGTCAGCTATTTCCTCATATGTAGATTTCTACTTCTACTTTATAACATGGTTGTGAGGATTAAATTACATGATGTATATAAAAATGCTGTTACATAACAAATGCTCAATAAATAGTTTAAAATAAAAACAAAATGAACTTGAAAGGAAGATTAGAACTTTTAGCTTCTAATTGTCCATTAATCTTTGCAAGATTTGGCCTCCGAAATTGTGTGTGCAGGGTTGTTTTGGACATGTATCTTATGCAAGGCCTCCAAATATCAGACAAGATACTAGACTATAACTTCAGATTAGCCAGCCGAGGATCTTCTAGGAATCAAGGTTCCTGGGAAAATCTCAAGCCTAATTTACATAGGCTTCTTGGGGTTTGGTTTGAGGAACACCACCTCAGGCCTTGGGATTAGTGTTATTATAATAAGATGAGGAGGTGGCAGTGGTGATATCTGGAAGTGCAGTTCTCCAGCCTCACTGAGGAACCACTTCTTCTTTTGTGCTTCAGTGGCACAGGTCCGTGGAATTAGCATAGCAGTCCTAGCACTAGATATGCTTACTTCTCATATGTCTGTCTCTCCCTGCTAGATTGAAGTCTATACCTATCTTCAGTGTCTAGTGCAGTGCCTGGCACGTGCTAGGCACTGAATAAATGTTTGAATGAATGAATGAATGAATGAAAGGTTATTGACTCTGCTGCTGTATAAAGCCATCATAGCATAGCATTTCTCATTATCTGGAACAGTTCTTAGGTAACCGGACCTTGGTTAGCTATTTATAGGTTATCCTTGTATACCAGTAGTCAACGTTGATAACAGTGATCCTGATTGATGAAGAAATGGTTAAATAGTATATCCTATTTAATGTAAAGAAGAGGGTAATATTGTTTAGGAAAATTTCCAAAGTATTTTAAAAATTGTTAACAGGGCAAACCATTAGCTGTGTAGAATATCTTATTTCCCAGAGACTGTTACAGTTCTGTTATGTCTTCATTTCATTTTTCATTTTCATGTAAGAAACTTGAAGTACTTCACATGTTGGTTATTTTTAAGGAGACACGAAACAGGTAGACTATCAAGCCTCATTTTTCAAGTTAGGAAATAGACATGACTGGTATCATTTCTGTCAATAACTAGTTGAATGATGGAAATTAAGATTGTAGTTTGATTCCTATTCAGTGTTTTCTTACTGTCTCATATTAACTTTCACGTGTTTTAAACACTTTTGAAGTTTAGAGACTGTTTATAATAAAATAAAATTTAGAAATGTTTACATCTATATATATTTACAAGTATAAGCTATAAAGTTTTGTCTGAACTCTCCATATTGTAGCTGAAACCGCATATGGTGAGATTTTTTAGTAGAGCTGTCTTGTGATAACAAGGTTACTGCTATCTATTCATGATCTCTCCCTTTTGTTTATGTGGAAGTTGGGGGAATTGTGAAGGTTTAAGTTCTCTGTTAGCCGCAGGAATGAGGTTGGACCCATTTTATACTGAGTACTGTTTTATAGGAAATACTGTTATATTAAGGTTCCAGTGTATTACAGTGAAAGTAGCCTTGTCAATAGGCAGTCTGGTAAGCACTTTATATTTATTTATGTATGTATGTATGTATGTATGTATGGCTGCGCTGGGTCTTCGTTGCTGTGCGCAGGCTTTTCTCTAGTTGTGGTCAGCGGGTGCTACTCTTCGTTGTGGTGCGTGGGCATCTCATTGCAGTGACCTCTCTTGTTGCGGAGCACCGGCTCTAGGCACGCGGGCTTCAGTAGTTGTGGCACATGGACTTCAGTAGCTGTGGCTCATGGGCTCTAGAGAGCAGGCTCAGTAGTGGTGGCGCACGGGCTTAGTTGCTCCGCGGCATGTGGGATCTTCCTGGACCAGGGCTCGAACCCGTGTCCCCTGCATTGGCAGGCAGATTCTTAACCACTGTGCCACCAGGGAAGCCCTGGTAAGCACTTTATACTTAAGTCATCCTAGAATGAATATAGTTAAGGATTATATATTTTTAACTTTTCATTTTAAAGTAATTTCAAATTCACATAAAAGTTACAGAAATAGTACACAGAGCTCCAATGTACTCTTCACCCAAATTCCCTCACTGTTAACGTTTTGAACCACTTGAGAATAAGATGTAGATGCCCCATTACCCCCCTTATTATTTTGGTTAAAATTGATCCAGTATTACCATCTAATCCACAGACTCCATTGGCATTTTGCTAATTAGTCTGTTATGTCTTCCGTGTATCCAGGATCACGTGCTACATTTAGTTGTCACGTGTCTTTAGTCTTCTCCAATCTGGAACAGTTTCTCAGTCCATATCTTTCATGAACTTGACTTTTTTTTTTTTTTTTTTAAGAGAACAGGACAGGCTACTTTGTAGACTTTCAGTTTGGGTGTATGTAATGTTTACTCATGATTTACACAATTTTTGCAGGAATATTACAGAAGTTATGCTGTTCTTTTCTCAGTATCATGTCAGAAAGCACATGGTGTTGATTTATCCTATTACTGTGGAGTGAACTTTTTGTTACTTGGTTCTCAAGTGTCTTTCAGGTTTCTCCCTTGTAAATTAATAAGAATGTTAGCAAATAATATTTATTTTGTGAGAAGATACTTTAATACTATGTAAATATTCTTTTTCTATCAAACTTTCACCTGTTTAACATTTTCAGACATTTAGTGATATTTGCTTGAATCAGTTTTTACTTTGATAGTTATCAAGTGGTGATTTTAAAAATTCAATCATGTCTTCTAGGTTTATCAGTTGGCATTATACTGGTTGTCAAATTTTCCCTTCTCTTTGCATTTATTAATTCATTTATATTGGTATGAGCTCATGGGGTCCTGTTACAATCTTTTACTGTCATTATTTTTTTGATGCTCAAATTGTCCCAGACTTGGCCAATAGAACTTCATCAAGCCAATTTCTTTGTCCTTTTAACAAGTCACTCCATTCTTTGAACATTTGTTTACTTTCTGCTCAAGAAGATGTTTCAGGCTTATTTGGTATTTTCCTTCCACTGGAGAATTTGGTATTTGGTATTTTCCTTTGGTATTTTCCTCCACTGCCCTGGAGACAGTCATTCCTTCAAGGAGCCTTAGTTTCTTTCAGTGGAGAAATCAAGGTGTGTTCACTGATACTGCAGGTATGGGGGCAGATATCATTGTTTCTAGGCTTTGTCAGCAGATGCTGTAGGGAAATAGAAGTAAGTGTGAGTGTGTGCGCATACACACAGGCGCACCCTCCCACACACCCCCCATATTGTTCTCTGTCTTTGTCTTATGTATATATCTATCTATGCATTCAAAACCGTGAGTTCATACCAATACTTGCTAGCACTGTTTTCTTGATTTCTACATCTGTAACTCATTTGAATTCTTACTAAAACCAAAGTGATTCTGAAACAGTTAAAATTATATATATATATATATTATATAAGTCAAAATAAATTAATAGAGATTGATGATTCATTTTAACTGGTCTGGGATTGGAAGCAGATAAATGTTTTATAATTGTAGAGAAACAGATATAAAATATAGGAAACTTGGGGGCTATTTTGAATTGAAGCCTTGTTTTCGGTTCATTTTGGTCAGTATTTTTTTGTGTGCAGTTTGGAAAGTGAAAAGTAATTATCTTTTTTTGCTTATTTATTATAGGAAACGAGATTATGAAGGCTATTTATGCTCCCTGCTACTCCCTGCAGAATCCAGAAGCTCTGCTTGTGCACTGAGAGCTTTCAATGTGGAACTGGCTCAGGCTGGTATTAAAATACCTTAAAAATTATTTGTAAAAATAGTGATGTAATATGTTTAATGCTGAACAATAAAGAAATATAGTAGTAATTTGTATGTTAGATGTGTTTAAGGTTTCTGCTGGTGATTTCTTTCTCCTGCTTAACAGTTCAATTCCAACAATAAAACTAGCTAATGAACTTAATGTTTTTGGAAAGACCATCCTGGAATTTCTTTTTTTAAGGATATTATAAAACTATTCAGTTAACATTGCACATTTGTTAATTGAATAGGTTAATCAGAATATTACTGCTTATTCTTTACACATTTGCATAATTTACTTGTATATAGCAGTTCTTCAAAGCACTTTTTAAATTGAGTTTTTAGCTTTAAAGTGAAATGGAAATTGAAGCAATTATAGCAAACCCAGACCTTATATCATACTAACTTTTCTAAAGAATTACAAACAAAGGAGCGACTCTTCTTTTTCTTAGACTGGAAAGAATGTGTGCTGATACAAGATAAATTGAAATGGAGAATGTAAATGAGGGAGTTGAGATAGAATTGCATTGATCTTCTCAGTAAATGAAATGGAGAGGTTGGTTATTGAGAGTGAGGGAGCACGGGAGGGTTTGGAGTCTTCAAGAGTATGACAAGTTTTGACACAGCCTCTCTGGTGAATATGATAGGACGTGAAGTAGGAGCACATGAAAGGATGTGAGTATAGTACTGAGGCATAATTGTGGTTAAACACTATAAATCTGCAGACAGTAATAGAGTCTGGCTGTTTGTCCTCGGTGTATTTCTAGAAGTCATGGGTCTATATTTTTTTACTTCATCCTTTTTCAGGTATAAACTATACTTCAGCATCTTAAGTCAGTCACAATTTAACGATAAATAGTACCCAATGTGATCTTCCATTATAACTGTAAAATAATTAAAATTCCATTTTTAATAAATAAATCTTCCACATTTTCCCTGATTCTCTGTCACCTTATAGGAATGTCTTGCTTTTTTTTTTTTAATTTAAATAAATTCAACTGTGCAGGTAGCCTTGCACCTGTGTGCCACTCCAGGCAGTGTCCACCTGGCTTCCCCTTGGTCCCACTGCCCTGCACAAGATGCCACTTCCGTCTCCTGATGGCTGTCTGTCTTACTCCTTTTTTGTACACAGTCTTGTTCATTCATTCATTCAACAAGTATTGTCCAAAATATGCTAGGCACTATTTTCGGTACTGGGTTATAGCATTGAATAAAATATACAAAGTCCCTGTATTCAAGGAACAAGTAAATACTGTACAGAAAAATTAAGGAGGATAGGGAAGGCTAGGTATAGCAGGGGTTCCTGTTTTAAGTAGGGTGATCAGGAAAAACCTCACTGAGACGGTGGCATTTTAGCAAAGATTTGAAGGAGGCAAGGGAGTGAGATATGTGTCTGAAGAGTCTTCTAGACAGAAGGAGCAGCAAGTGCAAAGGCCCTGAGATGTAAGTGTGCCTGACATATTCAAAGACAAGAAGGCCAGTGTGGCACAACAAAGAAAGGAGGGAGAGTGTGGGAGGAGATTAGGTTAGAGGTATCTGGGACAGAAAAGTAAGGTCTTGGAGACCACTTCAGTCACTTTGGCATTTACTCTGAGTGAGATGGAAAACCATTGGAAGGTTCTGAGCAGAGAAAGACATCACATCTTTGTCATGTTTCTAAAGGATTACCCTTAAAAAAATTTTTTTTATTAAAGTATAGTTGATTTACAATACTAGTTTCATGTGTACAACCATGGTTCAATATTTTTGATAGATTATGCTCCATTTAAAATTATTACAAAGTATTGGTTGTATTCCCTGTGCTGTACAGTGTATCCTTGTATCTTATTTATTTTATACATAGTAGTTTGTACTTCTTAATCCCTTATCCCTATCTTGTCTCTCCCCTCATCCCTCTTCCCACTGGTAGCCACTACTTTGTTCTCTATATCTGTGAGTCTGCTTCTCTTTTTTTGTTGTTTTATGTTTATTCGTGTTATTTTTTAGATTCTACATGCAAGTGATAATGTACATTATTTTTGATTAATTTGGATATATATCCAGGATTGGAGTTGCTGAATCATATGGTAGTTCAGTTTTTAGTTTTTTGAGGAACCTCCATACTGCTTTCACAGTGGTTACACCAATTTACATTCCCACCAACAGTGTACTAGAGCTCCCTTTTCTCTACATCCATGCCAACATTTCTTAATTTGTGGTCTTTTCCATGACAGCTATTCTGACAGATGTGAGGTGATATCTCATTGTGGTTTTGATGTGCATTTCCCTGATGCTTAGTGATGTTCAGCATTTTTGCATATACCTCTTGACCATCTGTATATCTTCTTTGGAAAAGTGTCTATTCAGGTCATCTGCCCATTTTTTAATTGAATTGTTTGTTTTTTTTAATATCGAGTTGTATGAGGTGTTTATATATTTTGGATATTAACCCCTCAACAGACATACCATTTGCAAATATTTGCAAATGTTTTCTCCCATTCAGTAGGTGGTCTTTCCACTTTGTTAATGGTTTCTTTTGCTGTGCAAAAGCTTTTAAGTTTAATTAGGTCCCATTTGTTTATTTTTGCCTTTGTTTTCTTTGCCTGAGGAGAAAGATCCAAAAAAATATTGCTCTGACATAGGTCAGAGGGTGATCTGCCTATTTTCTAGGAGTTTTATGGTGTCCAGTCTTACATTTAGGTCTTTAATCCATTTTGAGTTTATTTTCATATATAGTATGAGAAAATGTTCTAATTTCATTCTTTTACATGTAGCTGTCCAGTTTTCTCAGTACCACTTATTGAAGGGACTGTCTTTCCCCATTGTATATTTTTGCCTCTTTTGTCAAAGATTAATTGACCATAAATACATGGGTTTATTTCTGGGCTCTCTATTCTGTTCCATTGATCTATGTGTCTGTTTTAATGCCAGCACCATACTGTTTTGATCACTGTACCTTTGTAGTATAGTCTGAAATCAAGGCATGTGGTATCTCCAGCTTTATGCTTTTTTATCAAGATTGCTTCAGCTGTTCAGGGTCTTTGTGGTTCCATATAAATTTTAGGATTATGTGTTCTAGTTCTGTGAAAAATGTCATGGGTATTTTTATAGGGATTACATTAAATCTGTACATTGCTTTGGGTAGTATTGACATTTTAACAATATTAATTCTTCCAATCCATGGACATGGGATATCTTTCCATTTCTTTGTATTATCTTCAGTTTTCTTCATCAGTAATTTTTAGTTTTCAGAGTATAGGTCTCTCACCTCCTTGGTTAAATTTATTCCTATGATTTTATTCGTTCTGATGTGATTTTAAATGGAATTTTTTTTGCTTTTTCTTTCCTATAGTTCATTATTGGTGTATTAGAAAGACAAAAAAATTTCTGTAGATTAATTTTAGATCCTGTAACTTTACTGACTTCATTTCTTAATTCTAATAGCTTTTTGGTGGAGACTTTAGGATTTTCTTTCTTTAGTATCATGTCATCTGCAAATAGTGATAGTTTTACTTCTTACCTTCCAATTTGGATGCCTTTTATTTCTTTTTCTTGTCTAATTGCTGTGACTAGGACTTTCAATACCATATTAAATAGAAGTGGTGAGAGTGGGTATCCTTGTCTTGTTCCTGATTTTAGAGAAGAAACTTCTCACCATTGAGTATGATGTTAGCTATGGGGTTGTCATAATTGGCCTTTATTATGTTGAGATGTTTCCTCTATACCAACTTTGATGAGCGTTTTTATCATGAATGCATGAATGTTGAATTTTGTCAGATGTTTTTTTCTGAGTCTATTGAGATAATCATGTGATTTTTATCCTTTGTTTTATTAATATGGTGTATCACATTAATTGATTTGTGGATATTGAACCATCCTTTCATCATTTTAGTAAATCCCACTTGGCCATGGTGTATGATTCTTTTTACATATTGTTGAATTTGGTTTGCTAATATTTTGTTGAAGATTTTTACATCTACATTCATTAGATATATTGGCCTATAATTTTCTTTTTCTGTAGTGTCTTTGTCTAGTTTTGGTATCAGGGTAATGGTGGCCTCATAATTGGGAATCTTCCCTCTTCTTCAGTACTTTGGAGTAGTTTGAGAAGGATAGGTATTAGTTCCTCTTTGTGTATTTGGTTTAATTCCCCTGTGAAGCTCTCCAGTCCTGGACTTTGATTTGCTGGGAGTTTTTTGGTTACTGATTCAATTTCATTACTAGTGATCTGTCTGTTCAGATTATCTATTTCTTTTGGTCTAGTTTCAGAAGATTGTAGTTTCTAGGAATTTATCCATTTCTTCTAGATTGTCCAATTTATTGGCATATAACTGTTTGTAGTTTTCCCTTCTGATTTTTTTTGTGTCTGTGATATCAGTTGTAATTTCTTCCCTTTTATTTCCTACTTTGTTTATTTGGGATCTCTCTCTTTTTCTTAATGAGCTTGACTAAGGGCTTATCAATTTTGTTTATCTTTTCAAAAAACCAGCTCTTGGTTTCATTGAACTTTTTTCTTTTTTTTTCCTGGTCTCTATTTTATTTGTTTCTGCTCTGATCTTTATTATTTCTTTCCTTCTGCTGACTTTGGGCTTTGTTTGTTCTTCTTTTTCTAATTCCTTTAGATGGTACGTTAGGTTGTTTATTTGAGATTTTTCTTGTTTCTTGAGATGGGCCTGTATCACTATAAACTTTCCTCTTAGAACTTCTTTGCTGTGTGTCCTATAGATTTTGGAAAGTTGTGCTTTTATTTTCATTTGTCCTGAGGTATTTTCTGATTTCCTCTTTGATTTCTTCATTGACCCATTGGTTTTTTAGTCTTCATGTGTTAGTGTTTTTCCCATTTTTCTTCCTGTGATAGATCTCTAGTTTCATACTACTGTGGTCAGAAAAGATGCTTGATATAATTTCTATCCTCTTAAATTTTTTCAGACTTGTTTTGTGGCCGAGCATGTGATCTGTCCTAGAGAATGTTCCATGTGCACTTGAAAAGAATTTGTATTCTGTTTTTGTATGGAATGTCTTATAGATATCTATTAATTCTAACTGGTCTAATGTGTCATTTAAGACCATTGTTTACTCATTGATTTTCTTTCTGGATTGTCTGTCCTTTGATGTAAATGGGGTGTTAAAGTCTTCTACTATTACTTTGTGTTTGTCAATTTCTCACTTTATGTCTGTTGATATTTGCTTTATGTATTTAGATGTTCCTATATTACATGCACATATGATAATGAATGTTATATCCTCTTGCTGTATTGGTTCCTTTATCATTATACAATGCTCTTCTTTTTCTTTTGTTATAGCCTTTGTTTTAAAGTCTATTTTGTCTGATATGCGTATTGCTACTCCTGATTTCTGGTCGTTTCTGTTTGCATGAAATATCTTTTTCCATTCCCTCACTTTCACTCTGTGTGCGTCTTTATCCCTGAAGTGAGTCTGTTATAGGCAGCATGTTGAAGGGTCTTGTTTTTTTAATCCAATCAGCCACCCTGTGTCTTTTGACATTTAAAGTAATTGTAGTCCACTGACATTTAAAGTAATTAGTGATAGGTATGTACTTATTGCCATTTTATTACTTGTTTTCCAATTGTTTTTGTAGTTCTTCTCTGTTAATTTCTTCTTCATTTTGTTTCTTCCATTGTGGTTATATGATTTTCTTTTGTAGTATGCTTGGGTTCGTTTCTTACTGGTTTTCGTGTATCTATTGTAGGGTTTTTGTTGTTGTTTTTTTTGTGTGTGTGGTACGCGGGCCTCTCACTGTTGTGGCCTCTCCCGTTGTGGAGCACAGGCTCCGGACGCGCAGGCTCAGTGGCCATGGCTCACAGGCCCAGCCGCTCTGCGGCACGTGGGATCTTCCCAGACCGGGGCATGAACCCGTGCCCCCTGCATCGGCAGGCGGACTCTCAACCACTGAGCCACCAGGGAAGCCCTCTTATACGTTTTTGATTTGTGGTTACCATGGGGTTCATATATGTTGACCAATAATTATATCTACGTGACTTAAACTGATCGTCTTTTAAGTTAAAACGCATTCTAAAAGATCTACGTTTTTTACTCCCCTGCCTCATATTTTGTGTTTTTTATGTCATATTTTACATCTTCATGTCTGTCTCTTTACTGTTTATTATAGTTATGGTTGCTTTTACAGTTTCTTTTTGTTTTATAATCTGCATACTGGCTTTAATATTTAAGTGGTTGATCCACAGCCTTTTCTATATGATTTGTCTTTATTAGTGGGATTTTTTTTTTCACCTATAAATTCTTACTTCTTGTAGCCTTTTCTTTTCCACTTAAGACCATTTAATACTTCTTGTAAGGTTGGTTTAGTACTGATAATCTTTTAGTTTTTTCCTTATCCAAGAAGTTCTTTATCTCTCTTTCAGTTCTGAAAGATAACCTTCCTGGGTAGAGTATCCTAGGTTGTAGGTTTTTTCCTTTCAGCTGTTTAAGTATATCATGCCACTCACTCCCTTATGGCCTGCAAAGCGTCTGCAGAAAAATCAGCTGATAGCCTTAGGGGGATTCCCTTGTATGTTTTTCTGCTTTTCTCTCTCTCTCTTTTTTTATTTTTCTCTTGCTGCCTCTAAGATTCTCTTTAACTTTTGCCGTTTTAATTATGATGTGTCCTGGTGTGGGTCTCTTTGTGTTCATCTTGCTTGGGACTCTGTGCTTCCTGTACCTGGAAATCTGTTTCCTTCTTCAGCTTCAAGAAGTTTTCAGCCATAATTTCATCAAATACATTTTCTACCCCTTTCTCACTCTCTTCTTCTGGAATCCTTATAATGTGAATGTTAGTACACTTGATGTTGGCTCAGAGGTCCCTTAAACTATCGTCATTTTTTAAAATTTGTTTTTCTTTTTTGCTGTTCTGATTGGGTGATTTCCATTATTCTTTCTTCCAGATCACTTATGTGTTCTTCTCTATCACCTAGTCTGCTGTTCATTCCTTCTAGTGCATTTTTCATTTCATTTATTGTATTTTTCATCTCTGACTGGTTCTTTTTAATATTTTCTAGTTCCTTGTTAAAATTCTCAGTGTGGTCATTCATTCTTTTCCCAAATTTAGTTAGCATTCTTTTTACTATTGCTTTGAATACTTTATGTGGTAAATTATTTATGTCTGTTTCATTAGGGTTTTTTTCAGGGTTTTTTCCTTGTTCTTGCATTTGAAACATATTCCTTTGTTTTCTCATATTGTTTAACTTGCTCTGTCTCTATGAGTTGGGTGATAAGATTGGTTACCTGTCCCAATCTTGAAGGGGTGTCCTTGGGTGGGACTGCCCCTATGCAGTCTGCTTGCCCAGTTACTTTGGTGGGAGGGCTGGATCTGAAGTGAGCATAGGTCATGTCTTCTCCTGGGGTGTGCTGGCAGCTACCACTTTGGTGAGAGGTAGGGCTATAGATGAAGGGGCTATAGCCAGAGCCAGGTGTGAGCTGGGGCTTTTCCTTTGCTCTTCCAGTGGCAGTCACCATCCTGTCTGGGTGGGGTCTGGCGCCCAAGGTGCTGGAGCACAAGCCCTGAGGGTTGGTCTGAACCTCCCATCCTTCTAAGTGTGTGCACTCCTCTAGCAATGGCACCTCAGCCCTAGTCGAGAGCAAGAGGGGCTGGAGCAGGCGCCTGGTGTGGGCTGGGGTGCATGCTGGAATGGTCTGGGAAGCCAGTCAGAGCCCCAGGCAGTTTTCAGCCTGCAGCCTGATGTGCGTGCTGTTAATGGCTGCCTTCACGCTATTCAGAGGCAGAGTCAGGTCCAAGCTGGCTTCCTTTTCTTTAAGTGTGTGTACTCTCCTTAGCAATGACAGGCTTCGCCCTAGTGGAGAGCAGTGCTGGAGCAGGAGAGGCTGGAGCAGGCAGCTGGTCAGAGCCGCAGGCAGTTTTCAGTCTGCAGCCTCCATGCTATTCCCGGGAATAAGTAAGTGTGTGCATACTCTTCACAAGCAGAGTCTTGGTTTCTTACAGCCCTCCAGTAAGTCCCACTGGTTTTCAAACCAGCTAAGGGTAATTGTGTTACCGGTGTCAGACCCTTGGGCTGGGGTGCCTGGTGTGTGGCTCAAACCCCTTGCTTCCCAGGGTGGTTCCCTGAGCCTGTGTGTGATATCCCCCTCCTTTTCTGTGTCCCCTGCTAAGGGCCTGGGTCCTTCTCTTCCTCCCTTCCTCCCCGACTCCATGTGCATCCTTCTTCACAGCCTTGGTTGTAGAAGAGCCTTTTTGCCAGTTTCCAGGTTGTTTTCAGTGATGTAGATGTATTTTTGATGTGTTCATGGGGGCAGGTGGGCTCAGTGTCCTCCTACTCTGCCTTCTTGATCTCCCTCCTAAAGGGATTAACTCTTTTTTAAAAATGTATTTATTTTTTCTTTTCTGTTATGGTTTATTACAAGATACTGAATACAGTTCCCTGTGCTATACAGTAGGACCTTGTTGTTTATCCATTCTGTATATAATAATTTGCATCTGCTAGTCCCAAACTCCCAATCCATCCCTCCCTCTTGGCAACCACAAGTCTGTTCTCTATGTCTGTGAGTTTGTTTCTGTTTCATAGATAAGTTCATTTGTGTCATACTTTAGATTCCACAAATAAATGATATCACTTTGGTAAGTAGTAGTTGTCTTTTCTTCTGACTTACTCTATTTAGTATGATTATCTCTAGGTCCATCCTTATAGCTGCAAATGGCATTGTTTCATTCTTTTTTATGGCTGAGTAATATTCCACTGTGTGTGTGTGTGTGTGTGTGTGTGTGTGTGTGTATGTGTGTGTGTATATATATATATACGCCACATCTTCTTTAAAGGATTACTCTTGATGCTGTATTGAGAATAGACCATATGCCATGGGATCTGAACACTAAGCATTGCTAAGAGACCCACCCAGCACCAAGACCATAAAAAAAAAAAAAAAAAACCCCAACTTTTTATTTGGAAATAATTTCACACACACCAAAGTAAGAATAGTACAAATACCCATATACCCTTTTGTTAATATTTTGCCCTATTTGCTTTATCATATTGTGCCCCTCTCCCCTTCTCCCTCTCTCTCTCCCTCTCTCTCTGGGTACACACACACACACACACACACACACACACACACACACACACACACACACACACACAAATATGCACACACATACACGCACTGGTTTTCTTATGAATCATTTTACAGTAACTTGACTACACCATGGCCCTTATCCCTGTAAACTTGAACTGTATTTCATTACCATAAGAATATTCTCTTACATAACAGTTATCAGTTTGAGTAAATTTGAGATTGATACAGTACATTTATTTAATCTACCTTCTGGTTTCCACTTTTGTCAGATGATTTCAGTGATGTCCTTTATGGCATTTTTTAACCCTTCTGTACAGGATCCAATCTAGGATAATGTATTGCATTTAGTTTTCATGTCTCTTTGGCCTCCTTTAATCTGGAACATTTCCACAGCCTTTCTTTGTCTTCTATTACATTGACATTTTAAAAACAATATTGTTCCTTTTCAAAAATTGAGTATTTCTCATTTGGAGTTTATTTTTTGTCATGATTATATTTATATATATCTAGTCTAATGCTTAACTACCTAAATGGTATATGTCCTTCTCAGGGAATCACAAGGAGGCATTACATGTCTGTATGCCTCTTACTGGCAATACCAATTTTGGTCACTAGTCAAGATGTTAACATTTTTTTCCTTGTTAAATATAAGGAAACATTTTAAGACCATGGTCCTCATCAAAATTTACCTCACATATGGCAAATAGGTATATGAAAATGTGCTCAGCATCACTAATATCAGAGAAGTGCAAATCAGAACCACAATGACATATCCCCTCACACCTATTAGGATAGCTGTTATCAAAGAGACAAGAAATAACAAGTGTTGTAGAGTGTGTGGAGAAAAGGGAGCCCTTGTGCACTGTTGGTGGAAGTGTAAACAGGTGCAGCCACTGTGGAAAACAGCATGGAGGTGCCTCAAAAAACTAAAACTAGAGCTACCATATAATCCAGTAATTTCATTTCTGGGTATTTATACAAAGGAAATGAAAATATTAACTTGAAAAGATACATGCACCCCCTTGTTCATTGCAACATTATTTACGATAGCCAAGACATGGAAGCCACCTGAGTGTCCATTGGTGGATGACTGGATAAAGATGTGGTATATCTACACAATGGAATATCACTTAGACATAAAAAAAGAAGGAAATCTTGCCATTTGTGACAACACAGATGGACCTTGAGGGCTTTATGCTAAGTGAAATAAGTTAGAGAAAGGCAAATACCATATCATCTCACGTATATGTGGAATCTAAAACAAAAACAAAAGCAAAACAAAAAAAACCCCAAACTCATAGATACAGAGAACAGATTGCTGGTTGTCAGAGGCAGTGGGTGGGAGATGGGTGAAATGGGTGAGGGTGGTCAAAAGGTAGAAACTTCCTGTTATAAGTAAATAAGTCATGGGAATGTAATGTACAGCTAATACTGTATTATGTGTTTGAAAGTTGCTAATAGAGTAGATCTTGAAAGTTCTCAACATACACAAATTCCTAATTATGTGTGGTGATAGATAGTAACTAGACCTATGGTGATCATTTCACAATATATACATACGTATACAAATCATGTTGTACACTTGAAACTAAGATACTGTTATATGTCAATTATAGCTCAATTAAAAATAAAAAATGTACCTCCTAGATTTAGCATGCATTGGTGATTCTTGCTTGACCCAGTGCCATTCTTAATCAGTAGTAAGTGAGGGAGAGAGTCTAATAATCTTCTTTTAAAAAGTTACTTAGTGAATAAATAAATGAGTTTATTTAAATGCACCACAGTAAAGTTCACTTTTTGTGATGTACAGTCCTAGGTTTTGAGAACTGCTTCGAGTCACGTATTTACCACTAGAGTCATGATACAGAGGAATTCCATCAACCCTTATGTGTCCCTTTGTAGTCAACCCCTCCCCTCTCCCACAATCTTTTACATATCCTTCTGGTTCCATTATAAGAGCTGTGAGTATGCAGAGCATGGGATAAACTTCTACCTTTTTGAGCCATAATTTCTGTGTTTGTAAAATGGGTGTATTTGTAAGGACCCTGTGAGTTTGTTGTGAGGATTGTGATCAGATAACCTCTGGTACAGTACCTGGTACTTGTTGACATTTTTTTTTTTTTTGCGGTACGCGGACCTCTCACTGTTGTGGCCTCTCCCGTTGCGGAGTACAGGCTCCAGACACGCAGGCTCAGCGGCCATGGCGCACGGGCCCAGCCGTTTCGCGGCACGTGGGATCTTCCCAGACCGGGGCATGAACCTGTGTCCCCTGCATTGGCAGGCGGACTCTCAACCACTGTGCCACCAGGGAAGCCCTACTTGTTGACATTTGATAAATAAATATTAGTTCCTTCTCTGCTTCCTCTAAAAAGCCTCTGGTTCTATTTCCTAGGTTTATCTTCAGACTCAAAAATATTTTTACTGTCACTAACCCAGTGAGAATTGTTTTTCTTCTCTTCCACTTATTATTGAAAAACTTTGTTTTGGAGAACTTCAGTCATATACAACATGAAGTATATTCATATGTAGAGAGAGAAGCATAATGAACCCCCATATACCTCATTACCCACCTCCAACTGTTACTAACTCATGGCCAATCTTGTTTTCTCATCTTTACTCCACACCCTCCTCATCTCCACCTCCAGGTTATTTTGAAGTAAGTCTCAAATTTTTCTATCTGCAGATATTTCAGTTTGCATCTCTAAAAGAACTCACTTAAAAAAAAACCACAATACCATTATTATATATTAAAAATTTAACAATAATTTCTTAATATCATTAAACGTCTGGTGTTCAGATTTTCCTAGTTGTCTCTGTCTCTTTAAACTAGGATTCAAATAGGTCTACATGGGACTGGTTGATCTCTTTCTTAAATTTCTTTTAAACGAAATGATCCCCCTCCCTCTCTTTGTTTTTTCTTGCAATTTTTTTCTAGAAGAATTGCTCCTATTTTTGAATGCAGACCTTGAAAATATTTTTGAATAAGCACCAAATAATTTGTAGCTTTTACTTAGGAAACTCATAATGATGATAATTTAAATGATACATAACTTCAAGGAAAAAATTAAATGTAGAGAAACTTAATTTTTGGCTGAATTATATGATTATGCAGTTACAATGCTGGTTTTTGAGACTGTGAACAGTGCATTTATTAAAGTTTTAAACACTATTTACAGGTTAAGGACTCTGTCTCTGAGAAAACAATTGGACTGATGAGAATGCAGTTTTGGAAAAAAACTGTGGATGATATATACTGTGACAGTCCACCACATCAGCCTGTGGCCATTGAACTATGGAAGGTAAAAAAAAAACAACCCCCCAAAAAGACCCCTACTTTTAATTTGTAAGAATGTTATTTGAGCATACTTTTTGTTACATACAATTTGGATAATGTCAATGGGGAATCTATCCTGAAAATAATTTTAGGCTCATGTAATGTTCAGATATATGTTAGATTTGACAGAATTTAAAATCATCCATGAATAATTTGCACACATCTTCAGTGTATTTCTTTATAAAAGGAGGAAGGAGAAATCTGATCTCTATATGCTATAAGTTATTTTCCACATATTTGATTGCAGAATTTAAGCCCTACAAATTTTGAAGCAGTGGCAGGTACATTTTCTGTCTGCCCTGCAGCTCCTTATTCCAGTGCTTTAATCCGTACTCTGGGCAGTAGAAAATCACGCATTGATCTTTTGTGACAGGAGACGTGCTCTCATCATTGTCCAGACACAAATCTAAAACTGCCTTGTCTAGTTTGATAGAATTGCTTATTTGTTGATGAATTTTAGGTGTCCGAGAATGGAAACCTATGGGCTAGGGTATTATTTGTAAACTAGATGTATTTAGTAATTAGTTTTACATTAAAGCTGTATGGATTCTTCATTCACAAACAGCCATGCACAGTTTAGAAATACGCTGAACTGTGAACAGAGAAAGGGAATTAGGTACCTTTCATCACTGATCTGTGTCCCTATTGTAATATGATGAATGCCAAAAGATAGTTTCCATCACAGGAGCCACTGACAGACCTGACAGTGGTACGCCTCTTCTCAGGTCTGCGCCCCAGCAGAGGCAGGCCCCATTTGTGGGCCCCAGATTGACTTCACAGAGCCTCAGTAAGGATGGAAAGCCAGGCCCCTCCACTGGGGACTGAGAAGAAAGAGTGGATGGGAAGCTTGTGAGTATTAGACTAGTTGTTTACCTTTATTCATCCCACTTCAAGAATCTCATCCTAGGTGACTCAGTTTAGAAAAAAGTTTCTCTAAAAATCCAGAAACTCTTATTTATTTTATATACAAACCTGACTGCATTAGAGGTTTATGCTAAGACGTGCACTGAAGATTCTGACCTTTGTCAGGAAATAATGTGAAAGGTCAGAGATTTCTTTAACACAAATTTATCTTGCCTTCGCTTCTCTTAAAAAAATTCTGGAAAACATATCTAAATTACACAATGCTTACGTATATGCCAATTTGTCCAGTTTTAATAGCTGCTTAAATTTTGTTGATTAACGTTGACCAGCTTTCTTTTTTTTTTTAAATTTATTAATTTATTTTTGGCTGCATTGGGTCTCTGTTGCTGTGCACGGGCTCCTCTAGTTGTGGTGAGTGGGGGCTACTTTTCGTTGCGGTGCGTGGGCTTTTCATTGCAGTGGCTTCTCTTGTTTTGGAGCACAGGCTCTAGGTGCACGGGCTCAATAGTTGTGGCTTGCGGGCTCTAGAGCGCAGGCTCAGTAGTTGTGGCACATGGGCTTAGTTGCTCTGCAGTATGTGGGATTTTCCCGGACCAGGGATTGAACCCATATCCCTTGCACTGGTAGGCAGATTCTTAACCACTGTGCCACTGGCTGGAAGTCCCTGGCCAGCTTTCTGATATGACAGGTATTGAAGGTTAATATGAGTATTTGAAAGAAGCAGGTAGTGTTCAGACCAGTTGTCCTGATTGCATATTCCCTACCCCTCCCCGTTCTGTTGGAACATACCCTATTGCACCACTGTCCAGTCAAACTTTCAGTTGATTCTTTGAAGAGTTTCAGCTTCTTTAGAAGATTAAATAGGGAAACAGTGACATGTTGTCCAAAGAGTACATTCTTGCCACACTGTTTCATTGGTGCCTTTAGGGTACAAAATAGTTGAATATCTATAATTTCTAATATTTATAGCCAGGGTTTTTGTTCTATTTGGCTTCTATTTCCAAAGTTTTGATAGTTTTGTTCAGCAGGTTTTCAGCTTCTTATAAATATTTATTTTTTATCTTGATCTCCGATTTCCTTCAGAATCAGACAAGAGAGCTATATTTTGTGGTCAAGGAACTGCAGCTGTTATAGCGTCAGTCTTGAGTAAATAGGAGTCTGACTTTTCAGTGGTTAAGTATTTATTGAGTACTTTTCTATGCCAGGAATGGTGCTTGATGATGTGGTTACAAAGATCAAACAAGTCCTGCCCTACTCAGACATGTGCAAAATAAAACAAGAGCAGAACTCTAATGACTGAGGTATCCCAGGCTGATTCCTGGGACTGGGGAGAGAGGCCTGTAGAGAGTCGTGCTATGTAATTGTAATAATGCTGAGAGCACTTGGAAACCAACTCCATGTAGCCCTTTTAGCTTCTGTTAAGTTCCTGTAGGGCAAAGTGGGCTCCATTCTCCACAGATCCACCCTTTGTCACATAAATGTGTATTGATGATCATGTCAGCCTTTACATTTTAGTATCAGTGACATCGTAGAGTCTCAGTTGAAGTATAGGATATATTCCTAAGACTCTGTTTCACTACTATATTTATTTATTGTGAAAATATATTATACTTAGTGTTGACTTGGTAAGAAAACAATGTTTTAAAAACTTATTTGGAAAAAACTTCAAAATTTCAGAAAGGTTACAAAATTAAAAATAGTATAAGAACATTTCTATATCCTTTGCCTAGAATTACCTGTTGTTAACATTTTATCCCATTTGTTAATCATTTTGCGTGCTCACTCAAGTGTGTGTGTGCTAGCATGCTCTCTCTGTATATATTTTCACACTCATAAGTTTTTAAATCATTTGAGTATAAGTTACATACATCATGTCCCTTTGTCCCTAAATACTTTAGTATTTCCTAATAGAGACATTCTCTTATATAACCAGAATAGTTATTGACTTTAGTAAATTTAACTTTGATATAACACTTTTCATCTAATTTTCCATTCATATTCCAATTTTTTTTTTTTTTTTTTTTTTTTTTTGGCGGTACGTGGGCCTCTCACTGTTGTGGCCTCTCCCGTTGTGGAACACAGGCTCCGGAAACGCAGGCTCAGCAGCCATAGCTCACGGGCCCAGCCGCTCCGCGGCATGTGGGATCTTCCCGGACCGGGGCACGAACCCGTGTCCCCTGCATCAGCAGGCGGTCTCTCAACCACTGCGCCACCAGGGAAGCCCTCATATTCCAATTTTGTCACTTGACCCAGTAATATCCACTAATGTATTTTTCCCCTCCAGTGTAGGATCCAGTCAGGTACTTTTTTTTGTTATGTCATTTTAGCTTTAATCTGGAACATTTCCATAGCTTTTCTTTGTTTTCTATGACATTGATATTTTTGAAGAATGTAACTGTTTCTTTTTTTCTTTCTTTCTTTTTTTTTTTTTTGGTAGTAGAACATTCCTCATTTTGGATTTGTCTGATGTGTTCGCATGATTAAATGATTCAGGTTATGCATTCTTGGCCAGAATACTGCATAGGTGATGTATTCTCAGGGTATCACATCCGGAGACACATTTTGTCCATCTTTCCTTTATTGGCATTGTTCATTTTCGTTAACAGTCAAGATGTTGCCTGGTTTTCCCAATGTGTAATCTACTGTATAATTATAGTTCCCTTTGTAACTAACCAACTTTCAGACAATGCAAATACGCTGTTCCTCATCAACTTCTTGTGAAATTTCCTGCATTCATTGATGGTTCTTGTCTTATCCAGTCTTTACTATTATGATTGCAGAATGATAATTTCGCAACTCTGATGCTCTGTTCACATTTACCACTTGGCACTCTACTATAGGCAAATGCTCTCGTTCTCCTATATTATTTATTTGTTTATTAATTATTGGTATAAACTCTACTGTTTTTTTCAGTAGTTTATAACTTATTACTATACTTAATTATTTTGGTGTTCAAATAGTCCCAGATTTGGACAGTGGGAGTCCCTTCAAACTGGCTTCTGTGTCCTGACATGCCTCCCATTGTTCTTTTGAGCACTTTCTATTTTCTGGCGCAATAAAATAGAATCATCTTGAATCTCCCTTGCTCCAGCTCTGGAATCACCCATTTTCTAGACTCTTGTTTCCTTTGCGGGGAGTGGTATTAGAGGCCAAGATCTGAGCACTAGGTGTTCTCTTTCCTACTAGAGTGTCTTTACTTGTAAGATAACACTGTACCCTGCAGATTGTTTTCTTTGGAGCTTTATTACTGTTTTCTTTTTGGAAAGTGTTTATTTTCATTAAATAGAGTCTTCATTTTTATGGAAAAAAGTTTGTGTGTAATAAGTAAGCATAGAAGTTGGGGCATATCACATAGCAGAGAAGCTCCGCTCTGCTTAATTCTTGTTTCGTTTTTGTTTTGAAAGTGGAATCACTAAATTACCAATAATATAAGAAAAAAAAGACAAATTAGTGGAAAAGTTTTGGATATATATTATCCTTACTTGGAAATGTTTTGAAATGTTTTCTAGGGACATTCTCTTTTTTTCCCTAGTTCTTTAACATAGCTATCTATCTGGTGATGCGTTATTACGAATGCTCCCTTACCTAGTTTTTTTTTTTTTTTTTTTTTTTTTTTGCGGTACGCGGGCCTCTCACTGTTGTGGCCTCTCCCGTCGCGGAGCACAGGCTCCGGACGCGCAGGCCCAGCGGCCATGGCTCACGGGCCTAGCCGCTCCGCGGCATGTGGGATCTTCCCGGACCGGGGCACGAACCCGTGTCCCCTGCATCGGCAGGCGGACTCTCAACCACTGCGCCACCAGGGAAGCCCCCTTACCTAGTTTTGTATTTGGTTTGTTTATGTTATTCAGGTGTACAGAAGTCGTTTCCAGTACTTTCTAAAACTTACAACTCTTGTTTTTTTTAGGCTGTCAAAAGACATAATCTGACTAAAAGATGGCTTATGAAAATCATTGATGAAAGAGTAAGTTGAAATTGCTCAAGTCTTAAGTTTTTTCTTCCTTTTTAATCCTTAAGCTAATCTTCAGGGAGGAAATGTTTTAGTATGTATATTAATATTTGGAGAAAGGAAACTTTTAGAGAACTGTACCATTTTATCCATTCTCCATTACTGCATGCCACCCACCTCAGCCGCCCACCCCTGTACCTAGAAACAGACAAGCAAAGACAGGCACCCAGGCAGAGGCATGCGTGTGCACACCACACTCTACTAGTTTGTTTTTTTAAAAAAGAAAGTTTTTAAAACAGAAATTTTCAGGCTTATATAAAAGTAGAGAGAACAGTGTAATATACTTCCATGTGTATGTCACCCAGCTTTAATAGTTATAAATACATGTCCAATGTTATTTCATTTATATTCTACCAACTTCCCTCCCTAAACCCTATTAGATTATTTTAAAGTAAACCCCAGACATGTTATTATTTGATCTGTACATATACATGTATCTTGAAAAGATAAAAACTTGTATAAAACAGATAATCAACAAGAACCTGCTGTATAGCACAGGAAACTCTACTCAATATTCTGTAATAACCTAAAATGGGAAAAGTGTTTGAAAATAGATGTATGTATATGTATAACTGAATCACTTTGCTGTATGCCTGAAACTAAACACAACATTGTAAATCAACTATACTCCAGTATAAAATAGAAATTTAAAAAAAGAGAGAGAAAAAAACTTGTATAAAACATAACTATAATATGATTACCAGACCTTTAAAAAGTATGGATAATTCCTTAATGTCATCAAAACTTGAGTAGTTGTACACATATCATTATGCATACCCAGTGCTTGGATCTCTGTCCAAATAGAGGGAATAAGGAAAGTTCAACAGTTCTAGCAAATGGAATCTTATACTGAGTTCTTAGAACTAAGTTCTAGTTCTAACGAAGCATGCAAATTGCTTGATGACCTGGGCTGATTTGTGTAATCTTTCTGACACATTGTTGGCTAAGTGTCCTTGTTGGCCTGATATTTATCACATATTGTTGTCCTGAAAATGTAAGTTTACTTAGTTTATTTGGATACAATCTATTAGTAACCATAGGCTATAGTAGTAATAATATAAGCAAAAATGAGATAATGACTTTAACATTTAAAAAATTGCTCAGTTGGCCTATAGAATTAATTAGTACTAAGAAAATGTATTTTTCAGGTGTCTTCAGTTTTCATGAGGTAAAGAAAATTTGAGAACTCAAGACAGAGATAATGGAAAATCTCTCTTTTTTTCTTAATGAAAAAATAGCAGTTTTTCCATTGTTTAATGGAAAATAACATTTGGCTTTTGTATGGAGGGATATTTAAAAGTAAAGGACTGGGGTCAATCTCCCTGCATTGATCTGAAGATTCAGTATAATCCTTATAAAAATTCCAGCTGCCTTTTTTGGAGAAATTGACAAGCTGATCCTAAAATTCATATGAAAATGCAAGGGACCCAGAATCATCAAAAGAATCTTGAAAAAGAAGAACAAAGTTGGAGGACTCACATTTCCCAATTTTGAGACTTAAGTATAAAGTTACAGTAATCAACTGTGTAGTATTGACCTGCCATAGACATATAGATCAATATATACTGATCATATAGATCATCTATATTGGCATGGAATAGAATTGAGAGTCCAGAAGTAAACCTATATGTTGATAGTCAGCTGATTTTTGACAAGGGTATGAAGATAATTCAGTGGGGGAAAGAATAACCTTTTCAACAAGCAATGCTGGGACAACTGGATATCCACATGCGAAAGAATGAATTTGAACTCCTATCTCATACCATGTACAAAAACTAACTCAAAATGGATCAAAGCCCTAAATGTAAGAGTTAAAGCTGTAAAAGTCTTAGGAGAAAACCTAGGCATAAATCTTTTTAACTTTCTGTTGGGCAGTGACTTCTTAGATATGAGACCAAAAGCACAAGCAATAAAAACAAAGATAATTGGACTTCATCAAAAGTAAAAACTTCAAGAAAGCAAAAAGACAATCCACAGAATGGGAGAAAATATTTACCAGTTATATATATGATAAGGGACTAGTGTCGAGAATATATAAAGAACTCTTATAATTCAACAATAAAAAGACAAATAACCCAACTTAAACATGGGCAAAGGATTTGAGTAAACATTTCTCTAAGGAAGATATACAGATAAGTAATACGCACCTTAAAAGATGCTCAGCATCTTTTCATGAGGGAAATGAAAATCCAAACCACAATGAGATACCACTTCATACCAATTAGGATGGCTATAATAAAAAGAATGAACAATAACGAGTGTTGGTGAGGATGTGGAGAAATTGGAACCCTTCGTACGATGCTGATGGAAATGTAAAGTGGTGCAGCTGCTTTGGAAAAACTGTTTGGCAGTTCTTCAGAAAGTTAAACATAGAGTTATCATAGACCTAGCAATTTCACTCCTAGGTTGGTATGAGAAATGAAAACGTATCCACACAAAACTTGTGCACAAATGTTCACTCGTAATAGTCCAAAAGTGGGAACAACTCATAGTTGAATGAATAAACAAAATGTGTGTATCCATACAGTGGAATATTATTCAGATTTTCTTCAATTAAAAGGAATGAGATACTAAAAGATGTGCCAACATGGATGAACCTTGAAAACATGCTAATTGAAAGAAGCCAGATACAAAAAGCCACATATTGTATCATTGCACTTTTATAAAATGTTCACAACAGACAAATCCATGGAGACAAAGTAGGTTAGAGGTTTGTCAGGAGATAAGGAAAGGGAGAACTGGGAAGTGACTGCTTAATAGATACAGGATTCCTTCTGAGGTGATGAAGAGAAAACATTCTGGAATTAGTGGTGATAGTTGCACAACTTTGTGAATATACTACAACCACTGAATTGTATACTTCAAAAGGGTAAATTTTATGGTATATGAATTATGTTCCAGTTTGTTTTTAAATATAATGGAGCTGGAACATATTTTTTCCCCTGGGATTCATTTATTGTTGGTGCCAGTTTCTCCTGATTGTGAAAAAGGAGGAAGGGGTGGAGGAATAATATTACCTTGGCCATCAAGTCTTTGTAAATGTATTATTATAAAAGTTGCTAGATGTTCTAACATTTACATTTTTCTGTTTCTTGAATATAGTGTGTTCTGGTAATCAACTGTTGGTTTATTGAGCATAGTTTCTTTTATGGGGAATGGGGTGCAGGGCCTGGTTGTGATCTCCTTTCTTCTTCTAGGCACCTTTTCCCTATTAAGAGCACGGGCTTAATGGTCAAAATATGTGGGTTTGAATCTTTTTCCCACCACTAATTCGCTGTGCGACCTTGGGCGTATTCCTTAACTTGTTGGTAACTCAGTTTCTTCATCTGCGAAATGAAAAAAGTATTAATTCCTTTTGAGGGAGTTGTTAGGATTAAGGAGATAATGTCTGAAGTACTTAAGTAAGAGCTCAGTTGTCAATTTCTCATGATACCTCAGGCTTTTAGAAGGAAGTAAAAATTAAGCCAACCCCATGTCCGTGGTGATTTGTGCATTGAGGTTATTCCTGAGGTATTATTTTGAGGGGCGATTTGTAAGTATTGAACATGTAGGACTTTAATGTTTTAATTTTATTTTAATCTTATTTTATTGTGTAATAAACAACTTATACTAAAAGTTTTTATTCTTTATTACTCAATTCTTTAGGGCAAAAAAATTGTGCCTTTTAAAAATAAAATATTGACAATTCGTCAAGCAAATAAAGCATTTTGTTTGTAGGAAAAAAATTTGGATGACAAAGCATATCGTAACATCCAGGAACTGGAAAATTATGCTGAAAACACACAGAGCTCTCTTCTTTATCTAACACTAGAAATATTGGGTAAGTTTTTTTTTTTTATACTTCTCTTTTTTAAAGAAAACACCTTTTTTTTTAAATTGAAGTATAGTTGGTTTACAATATTGTGTTAATTTCAGGTGTACAGGAAAGTGATTAATTTCAGGTGTACAGGAGAGTGATTCAGTTATACATATATATATGTATTTCAGATTCTTTTCCATTATAGTTATTAGAATTGTGTTAATTTCAGGTGTACAAGAAAGTGTTAATTTGTGTTAATTTCAGGTGTACGGGAAAGTGATTCAGTTATACGTATATATATGTATTTCAGATTCTTTTCCATTATAGTTATTAGAAGATAATATAGTTCCCTGTGCTACACAGTAAATCCTTGTTGTTTATCTATTTTATGTGTAGTGGTGTGTTATCTGTTAATCCCGTACTCCTAATTTATCCCCCTCCCCTTCTTTCCTCTTTGGTAACCATAAGTTTGTTTTCTAAGTCTGTGAGTATGTTTCTGTTTTGTAAATAAGTTCATTTGTATTATTTATTAGAGTCTACATATAAGTGATATTATATAATATTTGTCTTTATCTGATTTACTTCACTCAGTATGATAATCTCTAGGTCCATCTATGTTGCTGCAGGTGGTAATATTTCATTCTTTTTTATGGCTGAGTCGTATTCCAGTGTGTGTGTGTGTGTGTGTGTGTGTGTGTGTGTGTGTGTGTATACACACACACGCGCACCCCACATCTTCTTTATTGACTCTTCTGTTGATGGGCACTTAGGTTGCTTCCATGTCTTGGCTATTGTAAATAGCACTACTATGAACATTGGAGTGCATGTATCTTTTCGAATTAGTTTTCATCTTTACCAGATATGGGATTGGAGTGGGATTGCTGGATCATGTGGTAACTCTATTTTTGGTTTTTTAAGGAACCTGCATACTGTTAAGGAAACACCTTTTAGACTTCACTCTTTCATAATTTGACAATCTAACCAGTTTAACACTGAAGTTTTTCTTTGCACCAACTAGAAAGGAATAGCGTTTTTTTTTTTTTTTTTTTGAGTAAGAAGGGGAATATAATATATACCTTTCTTTGGAATGGAATGTAGACTAATCACAATACCCAGGCTCTCATAAAAGGACTTTAGCTACCTCATGAGAGTGCTGTAATTAATAATCTGGTAATTGCAGATGATTCTATTTTTTTATGCATCTCCTACAATTTGGAAGGCCTGTGGCCTGACTCCTTCCTTCTCTGTCAATAATACTTCCCCATGTTTAAAAACAAAAGGTAGAAGAAATAAAACTGTATATCTAAAAGTTTTATGAGATTTGTCTTAAAAAAAAACAATTATGCCACTTAGATGGTATTTTTCCTACTTTGATTTTGTTCTAAGTTGGTGAGGTCTTATTGTAATGAGGAAATTATTTGGGACAAGGACAATATCATCCGTTTGAAGAAGGTAATATGTCTTTATGTCACCCTAAAAGAATAACCCAAGTCCCTACCAAATTTCCCGGGCCTGTTCTGCCTGCACATTCAGTGACATGTTTGCCAACACAATGAAAGGAGGGAGCAAAGAGCAGAATGTTTGTTAAGCATATACTTAAAATGAGGTCATATGGAAATTGCACTGAGGAGAAGAAATGCAAGACTTGCAGTGTTTTTCCACGATAGCTAATTAAAATTCCAAATGTGCTCTTGGTGTGCTGTACTCTGAGGAAAACTCTTTTATTTAAAAGTTGAAGTTCAGAAACCTGTTTATGGTAAATGGTCAGCTTGTCTTTGTGCCCAGTTTTGCTCTCATACATCCTGTTTTTCAGATATAAAACATGGGAGAAACACCTTTTACATGTTTAGGTCATTTCTCTATGCTGCTTCTGTTGACTTGTTATGCATTTAAAGAGAAAAGAGCAGCCCAGTTGATTTCTAAAATCATAGGTATAAAGGATCTTCATGCAGATCATGCCGCAAGTCACATTGGAAAAGCACAAGGCATTGTAACTTGCTTGAGAGCAACGCCGTATCATGGTAGTAGAAGAAGAGTATTCCTTCCCATGGATATTTGTATGCTGGTAAGGCCGTTGTTTGTACCCTCTAATTATTTACCTCAAGAATATGGGGAGGGACGTCCTGTCTTGGTTCTCTGCTTAGTCTATTCAAGTGACCGTTTTGAAACACATGCTTATTGCTTTTTTGCTCCAGAGTTATCAAGTCAGAATTTTATGAGTCAGGCATTTTAGGTCTGTGGTGGGGCTATGAGTAAGAAGGTTCAGAGAACCTCACTTGGTGTACTTACATGTTGATGCCTTACTCCCTTTCAAGCAATTACAGTAATTATTCCTAGTGGTCACCTTAGCCTGTTCTTTATTTTATTTTAAAGGAGGAAATAATCCATTAAAAAAGAATACTGTTTATGAGAACTTTTGTTTTCTGGAGGAGGTTCATTATTGTCTGTTCTATTAAACTTCTTATCTGTTTGTTTCGTGCTTTATTTTGTTTCACCTACAACTGTCATTAGTTAGCATCTTGTTGCATATTCTTCCAGGAGAGAGAGTGTCTGTGTGTGTGTCTATATACGCACTCACGTACATATAGATATATTTTAAAAAACAAAATAGGGGACTTTCCTCGTGGTCCAGTGGTTAAGAATCCGCCTTCCAATGCAGGGGACGTGGGTTCGATCCCTCGTTGGAGAACTAAGATCCCACATGCCACGGGGTAACTAAGCCTGCATGCTCTAGAGCCCGAGCGCTGTACCTATTGAGCCTGTGCGCTCTGGAGCCCCTGCACTGCAACTAGAAAGCTCTCGCGCTGCAGCTGCTGAGCTGCACCACAACTAGAGAGAAGCCCGCACACTGCAATGAAAGAGCCTGCATGCCACGTGTGCCACAACTAAGACCTGGTGCAGCCAAACAAAGAAACAAACAAACAAATAAATAAATAAATATTAAAAAAAAAAAGAAAGAAAACTGACATCATGCAAGCTGCACGGCGTGGCCAAAAAACCCCAAAACCAAGAAAACAAAATAGGCATTATACTGTATATACTGTTCTATCACCAGTTTTCTTGAGCTAGTTTTAATTGTGCTTTTTGAATCCTGATGTAATGTACATTTTCCCACACAGCATGGTGTTTCACAAGAGGATTTTCTACGGAAGAGCCAAGATAAAAATGTGAGAGATGTGGTATATGACATGGCCAGCCAGGCACACTTGCACCTAAAGCATGTAAGTAGCCTCTTTTTGCCAAATCATTTAGGAAACTATCATTTCTAGCTGTGGCTACTCCTAGAGCATGGTTGTAGTGTTCTCTGTTTGGCAGTCCATATCCATCGCTCACTGAAATCCCAATAGATTTATCTCAGGGATTATTATAAACTTTTTCTACTTTAAAAAAAATCTCCTTCTCCCTCTCAGCTTCCTCAGTTAGGCTCCTCTCTGATCCATCCGCTCACTATTTCTCTCTCAGGGGACAGTGTGTCTTTCTGCCTTGTTAAGGCTGATGCCTCTTCTACTCTTCCAGGACCTTGCATCGTCAGCAGTTCCCAGCTGGTATTTTCAGTTGGCCTTTCTGATAACTTGCCCCTTTTATCTTCTGGTTTGTTGCTATTGCCTTCTGAAGTTACAGGCAGCCCATTGGACCCTTCTGTCTCTTATTTTCCCCTCCCAATTAACCTTTTTTGCATAAGTGTTCTACCTTCATTTTACCTCAAGGCCCTCACCACCATGGTACCATTCACCATACTATAATTTGGCTTTCATCCTGCTTACTCTAATAATAATCTCTAGTATATAATCTCCTTACTGCCACATTTAAAGAAGTGTCTGATTTGTTGCATTCTTAAACCTTCTTGGTAGCTTTATTCTAAATGCTTCCAAGATGTGAGCGAATGTAACTTATCTAGGTTGCTCAGTCAAAATAGTTTTCTGAAACTAAAATTTACATGTAATTTATTAGAGCCCAGAAAGTACAAACAAGTGATTGCCATATTTAATATAACTTAAATATATTAAAGCTATAATACTAAAACTTACCAACTAATTAAGCTATAATAAGTCATTAAAAAATAAAGAGTGATTTAGAGAGGGTAGATGGTTTTATATGTATATGTATGTATGTGAATGTGTGTGTGTGTGTGTGTGTGTATATATATATATATATATATATACACACACACATACATATACGTACACACATATAACAGAGGAAGAATCAGCTGGACTTGATAACTGTTTGGATTGTAGCAGAATTAGGAAGCAGGAAAGTCGCAGGCTGCATGGAGTTCAAATATAGATGGTGATGATGCCAGTCAGAGACTACAATAAAAAAGCAGTGGTGTGCTGGGTGCTGATCAGTAGCTGCTGGACATCATTGAATGTAAGGGGATTAGAGGGCATTTAGGGAGGTGGGCTAAAATGCAGATTGTAGGATTGTGACTTTAAGAGGAGATCAGAACTGGAGGTACAGATTGGGGAGTCATCCAGGTGGAAGGCTTATGTTTAAAGCTCTAAGTGTGGCTATGCTGTTGTCCAAGGAGAATATACATTTAAACCATAAGACCAAAGGCAGAACCTTGAGCCCACCTCCATTTCTCAGGTAGGAGGAGGAAGGGCCATTTAATAGGAAGAAGCAGAAGGAAAGAATGATCAAAAGAAGTGGGAGAACTCAGAGTCAGTGTCTTGGAAACCTAGGGAGGAGCAAGTTCCAAGAATGGGGAATACTGAAATTTTGCATTTCTTGGAGAGATTGAGAGAAAAGATAGGTACGATGATTAGTAAATTGTGGATGGTCTTGAAGAGAGCAATTGTAGTAGGTGGGGTAAGTGAGTCAGGAGTAAGAAGCAGTATCTGACAGTATAAGCAAAGACCTTCAGACAGAAGTGGGCGTGGTGAGGGCTGGATGATGGGCGTCAGCCTAAGTGCATCAGGGCTCTGTAGTCTGGAGTAGTAGGGTGTTAGGTTGGATAGATGAGGTTAGATTCAAGATGTGTAGGCCTTTGAATTCCAAGATGAATATTTGGGACATGATCTATCAGGGAGTTAAGTTAAAGAAAGAAAAAGTAAAACAGTGACTTTAGGACATGAATTTGGCTGGCTCTGGCTCTGGGGCATGAATTAAAGGTTGGGGAACACAGAGGCAGGAAGATCAGCTAGAAGGATCTTATATTCATCAAGACAGGAGGGAGTGACATCCAAGCTGGGAAGGTGCTGGGACTTGTATGTAAGTACAGTTGACCCTTGAACAATCACGGGGGTTAAGGGCTCCAACCTTCCACGCAGTTGGAAATCCATGTATAATTTATAGGTGGTCTTCTGTATCCAAGGTGGAGTCAACCAACCAAGGATCATGTAGTGCTGTAGTATTTACTGTTGAAAAAAATCTGCATGTAAGTGAACCCATGTTATTCTAGGGTCACCTGTATGTCTTCATTTGCCCCTTACCACAGAGCTGGGGGGGGTCAAAGTTATAAGGCAGTTGGAAATGTCAAAACCAAATGTAAGAAAGAAGAGAATTCTTAATATAGTACCTTTTCCTGATTCCTTTAGGTTTGGCAAATTAATCTCAACTGACAGGAGATGAGAACTATTTTCTTGCTTTCGAGAGCGTCCCTAGCAGTGCTGATAATTTAAACTGCTGGTGTTGCTTTGTGTTCACTTTCAGAGGGAGAGTGTTTATTTCCAGAAATATTTGTATTTCAAACCAGTTTCCTTTTGTCTTCCTTTTTTAGGCTAGGTCCTTCCACAAAAGTGTTCCTGTGAAAGCATTTCCTGCTTTCCTTCAGACGGTAAGTAGATTAACAGAGAAGGTTGTTTAATTAATGAAGCAGATGTGTATAATTTTTTTTTTCTATTTTATAAGGTTCCCAGTGCAGATCTTTAGTTTGGAGTCTTTGTTTGTTTTCCTCCCTGTGGTATGTTTTGTTAGTTACATTCTGCTTTTGGTGAAGGTCATGCCTCTGTTCCCCAGAGGCAGGTGAGTGGAATTGTCATTAGCACTGGCTGCAGCCATACTGCATCGTTTTGAATCTGTTTTGCCACTTACTAGCTGTGGAACAAGTTCCTTAATCACTATGTACCTCAGTTTATTCATAGGTAAGATGGGAATCATAGGAGAAAGCACCTCATAGGAGTGTTAGGCTACTTATGGCTATATAAATATGACTTAATAGTCTATTATATTTTTTCTCCTTAGTGACCATATTGTAGCACTGGTTCCCGAAAGTGGTTCACAGACCAGTGCCGAGCTGGCTGCATCAGAATAATCTGGAAGGCTTCTTCAAAAATACAGATTCCTGGGGTCTTCTTACTAAATAAGACTCTTGAGGTTGGGGAGGGGAGCATTTCTAAGAGGATCTGTGATTTTTAAAAATTCTCCAGGTGATTCTGATGTGTAGCCTGGTTCAGGAACCATTGTGGTAAAATGCATAAAGAAATGAGAATAGCTTCCGGTTAGTAGCACCTACTGTGGGACAGGTTCTGAGCTAGGTCATTGCATACATTATTCCTAGGTGTGGTTTACTTCATTTTATAGATAGAAACCAAGGTTCAAAGATCTGTGATGTTTGAAAATGGAAAATTCATGCATTTTCTACAGTACCAAACATACCTTCTACATTTTTCCCTAAAATATATTTAAAGATTCATTTCTATCCTTTCACATCTTCTATCCTGGGTCTCAGTTCTGAGTGTTTGAAATCATTTTCTTTCTTTTCTGGGTTCACTTATTATAAAAGTAATATGTTAATGTTTTAGATGTTCACATAAGAGGAGGCAAAAGAAATTAGAATGCTCTCACAATTCTATCCTTTCCAGAGATAATGTCTGTTCATCTTTCTGGACTTCTTATGTTCATGTAATTATATATGTATTTTTTGTATAAATGAGGTGTCGAGCATCTCTTTCTGTGTCAACACATTGTTCTGTATCACCATTTTTAATTGTTATTTATTTGGTTATTTGGTGATGTACTATCATCTCTTTTGTCTCTCTTTTTTTTTTTCTATTTTTTTCTTTTCTTTTCTTTTCTTTTTTTTTTGGCTGCACCACACAGCATGCAGGATCCTAGTTCCCCAACCAGGGATCAAATCCACACCCCATGCAGTGGAAGTGTGGAGTCCCAACCACTGGACCTCTGGGGAAGTACCCATCACCTGTCTTGACTTATAAGCTCTAAGAAAGTTCAAGACTTTGTCTGTTTTGTTCACTTTTGTGAAATAGGTTGTTCTCAACTCTGCTTGTCCATTAGAATCACTTGGGGAACTTTTAAAGCAAAACAAAGCAATATTGGGCCTGTCCCCAAACCAGTTAAATCATATCAAAGAGGTTGGATCTAGGCACTGATACTTCTTAAAAGTTCCCCCAGTAATAATGAAGTGCAGCTAGGCCTAAGAACCACTATCTTAGGCTAGTGGTGTGGTCCCCGGGCCAGCAATATATGCCTCGGATATTGTTAGAAATGTAGATCTTGGGATCCACCACAGACCTAATGGATCAGAAACTCTAGGGGCTGGAGCCCAGCTCTGTTTCCGTCCCGTGCCAGGAGAAAGTAGAGGGACTACATGGTAATTTCCGAGGAGCTGCTTCTATCCTACACCCTCATTCCAGCTGGGGCACATCTCTTCTCATTTGTTTTATATATGGAGCATCTGTTAATTACTTTGTTCAAAGAAAAGGTTTTGCTGTTTAAAAATGGTTTGAAAATGACTAGTCTAGGGTAGAGTATGTTGTGCTCTATAGATGAGGTTTTAAGAAGCTATATTCAGAAATTGTAACATCTTTTTTTTTTTTAAGTGTCGGTTCATTGGTTTATTTATTTATTTTTGGCTGTGTGGGGTCTTAGTTTCTGTGCAAGGGCTTTCTCCAGTTGCAGCAAGCGGGGGCCACTCTTCATCGCGGTGCGCGGGCCTCTCACTATCGTGGCCTCTCTTGTTGCGGAGCACAGGCTCCAGATGCGCAGGCTCAGTAGTTGTGGCTCACGGGCCCAGTCGCCCCGTGGCATGTGGGATCCTCCCAGACCAGGGCTCGAACCCGTGTTCCCTGCATCGGCAGGCAGATTCTCAACCACTGCCCCAGGGAAGCCCAGAAATTGTAACGTCTTTGAGAATTTTGCAATGAATTTGTTACTTTGAACAATTTATTTACCATTAACCATGAACCAAATCCTAATTTGTGAATGCCCAGTTGAGCTCTAATTTTGAGGTCATGTTTCATCTGTATTTTAATGGAATTTTCTCCTAATTATAAAAGCATTACATTCTCATAATAGAGATTTGGAAAATATAAAAAGAATATTAGAAGAAAATAACAATCACCTACAATTCCCAGACCCAGAGGTAAATGCTATGTACACTGTTCCTTCTTTTAAATGAATTTCTGTGTATATTTAAAGTCACACTTTATATGGCAGTGTCCTATTTATCAAACATTTAACCACATCATTAGAGATATTAATACAATATTTGATGGCTGTATAATACTCTCGTGCTTGTATCTTAATTTCATTAACTATTCTTTATAATTGGATATTATAAAACTATTAAAATGAACATAATAAAGTTCTTAGAGATGGAAAGTTAATAACAGTATATGAATTAATTTTTTAAAAAAGCAGGTTACAGAACATTATGAATAACATGAGCTTTTTTCCAAAAATAAAAGAGAACATGTGAAAGTACACTAAAATATCTTCAAAGTTTTTTCTCTTAACATGTTTTTTATTTGATATCTACAAATGAATATATATGTATGCATGTATTATAAAGGATAACATAATGAACACCCATGAACTCACCACTTAATCCAGAAACTAGAATGTCACCATTAAATTGCACTCATGTGTTTTCCCAATCTCATCCCCTTGACTCTGCCTTCCTCCTCCAAGTAGCTATCCTGAATTTTGTATTTATTATCTTGCTTTTATTCTAGAAAAGCTTTTCCCTATTTTATGTATTCCTAACCAAAATGTTGCTTCTTTTTGGCTGCATTGGGTCTTCATTGCTGCACGTGGGCTTTCCCTAGTTGCGTAGAGCGGGGGCTACTCTGTTGTGGTGTGCGGGCTTCTCATTGCGGTGGCTTCTCTTGTTGTGGAGCACGGGCTCTAGGCATGCGAGCTTCAGTAGTTGTGGCATGTGGGCTCAGTAGTTGTGGCTTGTGGGCTCTAGAGCACAGGCTCAGTAGTGGCACATGGGCTTAGTTGCCCTGCGGCATGTGGGATCTTCCTGGACCAGGGATCGAACCCATGTCCCCTGCATTGGCAGGAGGATTCTTAACCACTGCACCACGAGGGAAGTCCCTTAGGTTTTTTTTTTTTTTTTTTTTTGAGCTGTTTATGTCTTCTGGGTTACACACACACACACACACACACACACACACACACACACACACAGTGTTTCTAAGATTTATCCATATTATTGCATCTAGCTACATTTATTTCATGGCAGCTTAATATTTCATTGTGTGAACATTTATTTTTTTGTCAAAGAACTTCTGGATTGTTTCCAGGGTTTTTGCATTTGTGCACATTAATGCACATGTTTCTTGCCATACATATATATAAGTGCAGGGTTTCAAAAGTAGAGAGTGAATTTGTATGTACACTCATCCGTTTATAGTGTATAGAAGTCTGGGAGAACACACAGTCCTTTGGACAAGCATATGCTCTCTGTGGGTCACACAGGTTGCGCTGCAGAACTCTAAGGGGAGCTGTACACGTGGGCTGAGAAGGCGGTGGGGCCGCTTCACATTGTGCAGTGCAAAAGTAGGTGGCTTCTCTGTTTAATAAAAATTTACAAATTAATAAGATTGAAAAACATAAAGAGCACTGCCCATCATCAGTGTTTTCCATCGTGGCCCCCGGTCCCAGAGAAAGCTTTGTCAAGTTTTGTGTGATGGGGGGAGCATGGTGTGACGTTTATAGGGACCTGTGATTGTTCTCCCTGGCTGCAAATTGTTTTCCAGCAAGAACATGGACACCCTTTAAACTTATTCACAAAATAATTTTTTAAAGAAACAACTTGAGCTCCCCCTCATGGCACTGTGTGTTTCTGTGTGTGTGTGTGGGGGGGGGTTCATTTTCCTCAAATGAAACACCCCTTTTGTATTCTACAGAATCTAGTAATAAGACCTGGCAAATAATTTCTCTGTCACATTTTGACCAGAACACTAAATTATGATCAGAATTGGCTTGATGTTTCTAGTACTAGATCTGTGACATAGTTTTACTGGCTTCATAGAAAACTTCTTAGAAGATGTCTTTATTCTCTGTCTCTTTTAAAATTTTCATTTACATTCTTAGTATGTAGAAGACCATCTCAGGAAAACTAAAATAGCCTTAATACCTGCTGGGTTTGTTTTTGTTTCTTTTAAAGACTTAATCATTCTGTGATCTAGTGACCATTATTCTCTTTTTTTCAGGTTGCTCTGGAGGATTATTTAAAGAAAATTCAACAAGTGGATTTTGATATATTCCACCCATCTTTACAGCAGAAGAATACTTTACTTCCATTATCTTTGTATATTCAGTCATGGAGAAAAAGATATTAAAATAATTTCGTGGCACTGATATTTACTTTTATTAGTTTTACAAAAGTGTACTAGTTTAGGGTTCTTGTTTACAAACAACAGGAACTGTTTACTGTTTAAGGAGAAAATTCACTTATTGGATGAGTGTGTAGGTCACAGAATTAATGAGAAGTTGCTGTGGGGCCGTGATGCCCAGATTCTGCTGCAGGCACCGCCCTTGTCACCAGCAGCCCAGACAGTGTCTGCTGTGCCATCCCTGCAGAGTCCGAGCCCCAGGAAGGAGTATCGTTTTAGCTGTGTTTAGGCTGCAGGCCATGCTTCAGCCACCAGAGGGCAGGGGGAAGCACGTCTCCTCCCGTCCTCACCCTTGGAGAAGAATGGGGAAGGGGCTCAAGAAGTACTAGGTTTGCATGCTGAGCAGCCAAAACCCAGGCGTCCAGGACAGCTGGGAAATGCGTTTATTTAGGGATCATGAAGAGTGAAGTTAATATTTGAGGAGTGTCAGTCGCTGTGTTGAGGGCCTTGTATCTCTAACATTTAATCTTTACCACCCTGTGAAAATTTGTCCATGATGATAAAATAACTTCTTTCAAGAGCTCGAACCCTAACTTGACTTTAGATCTGGCCGATTTGAAGGCTTTTACTTTTTTGTTTACCCTTTTGCTTCACTCTCTATTACTGAGCATTATCATCATGAACAAAACTGTATTAACAAAATGTGTATTAATGTAGGGCTTCCCTGGTGGCACAGTGGTTGGGAGTCCGCCTGCCGATGCAGGGGACACGGGTTCGTGCCCCGGTCCGGGAAGATCCCACGTGCCGCGGAGCGTCTGGGCCCGTGAGCCATGGCCGGTAAGCCTGCGCATCCGGAGCCTGTGCTCCGCAACGGGAGAGGCCACAACAGTGAGAGGCCCGCGTACCACAAAAAAAAAAAAAAAAGTGTATTAATGTAAATTAAATTAACAAAATTGTATTGAACATTCATTAAGGGGATACTACATTTTTAAAAACTACTATACTAGTTGAGCTTCCCACTAAAAAGCTCTGTGCTGTATACTTTACAGTGTTCTCATCTGATCTTCAAAACTGTGAAACAAGGAACATTTTTGGTAATTAAAAATTTTTAATTATAACATACATACTAATTGCAAAAACCAAAATTGTTTACATTGCTGGTAGTTGGCAGATCTGGACTCTGAATGAGTCTCTGACTCCTAAAACCAGAATTATGCCCTAGTTTCCTTTTCCTTTCTTTTTAGTGGTCATGTTTCCTGCGCACTCCCACCTCCGCTGTACCATTTCTCTATGCCATCTCAAGCCTTTGGTTTCAGCTATGGGTTAGTGCCTACTTCAATTGTGAATTAATGATGGCTTAAAGTATTACACTTTTGTAAATGAAATTCAAATGGAGAACTGCCTGAGGGCAAGAATACATAGTTTTATTCATCTTAGGATTCCCCCCAGCACCTCGTATGGCTTCTGATTTAGAGCAAGTGGAGATTAATAAATATATAAATGAATGAACATACAGTGCTGTTGTTTATGTTAGTGTACTTTTGGTTTATACTGATGCCGAAAGAATATCCTCTTATTTAATCCTGTGGCTTTAGAGAGCTTAAAGCTTATCTAAAAGAGGAAAATCCAGGGAAGTGGGACACATTTCCTCTTGGGATTCTGAATGGTCCAGAGTTGAAAATTCATTAGAGATAGTCTTTATTAGTAAGAATTGTCTGTGGCTCTTAGCAGGTTAAATCTGGCAGCAATCAATCGCTAAGCATCTTAGTTCCTATGTAAGAAGGGTTAAAAAGAGGGGTTTAAACACTCAACTGGATTACTGGATTTTTTACTGGCTCAGAAGCCAATTTACTTTAAGTAAATAATTTCAAAATACTTTCTAAGCTGTTTGAAATTTGATGCTTAGAGAGTTGGATGAACTGACGTTTCCAGTCTCCTAGAGATTAAGATAGGGTCTTATTCGGTGACATTTACTGTACTATTAATTTCCTGGCATAAAAGATACTCCCGTAGATGGTGCCAACATTGTTTTTCATTTTTCAGATCTCTTTTTTAGAGCATTTAAAGGAGTCAGATACATTTTCAAACCATTTAAGATGTATTTTGATATTGAATAGGTAGAGAGCAACAGATAACAAATGTTAAGTATTAATCTCAATGTAGGTAAAGTTGCTTATCATAAAATGCATTTGAGTAGTTCCAAATCAGCTGGCATTATTTTTTCTATTGGTTAAATCTCTCCTTTTGATGAAATTAAATTACTCTTGAGAAATACAACAGCAGTTAACCCTTAGCACGAACTTGGACAGGTGATGTGCTCTTGTGCTCCTAAGCTTTAATATTCACAGAGCAGTAGGTCTTTATTTTCCAAAGGATAAAACTGCCTCAGTTCAAGGTCACACAGCCATTAGAACTAGAGCTGGATGCCAAACCCACATTAGTTCAATGCCAAAGCCCACAACCCATATATTTTTACTATTCTTGAGATTGTAAAATGAACAGCCAAGTTAAAAAGCTCAAGGGCACAACTTTTTTCCAGAAATAAGTGTTACTGCATAAATTTCAGGTACAAATTAGGTTAAGAAGTATAATTACTACATAAATTCCAACTACAAATTAGAGAAATAAGTAAACAACTGAAATAGATATTAAGTGCTGGTCACTGGGTATATATAGGAAGGACATGTAACCACTTTGGAGGTCAAAGTTTTCTCAGAGGAGGGGGCGTGTGAGGAGTTTCAGGAAGGTCGGGTAGGAAGCAGGGTTTGGGAAGGGGGTGCAGATGTTGTGGGGAGGTCCTGGCCGAGGAAGCAGTCGCAACAAAGGCCAGGAGGCCGAACCAATAGCCTCTCTAAGATTTCATGTTTTGGCTTCAACTTACCTAAGTAAAAAGAATATAATGTAACGTCCAGAGTTCTTAGGAAAGTTTGTGAATAAAAAGTGGCTACATCTCCTGGTCTAGTGAAACATTTTGACTTAAGATCACAGACTTGGGAGTTTATATTTTGCCTGTTTCACCAAATGCCTAGGTGTCCTTGGATTTGTTTTAGCTCATATAAATAGGACTTCCCTGAAGACATGGCCTGATTGATTGCCTTGTCCAGAAAGATCCACAGAGTTGTAAACATTATGCTGACAATTATTGAAAACAAAACAAAACATTGTCCTACTGTTTGGAGGACTAATAATCCACATACACCCAGAATTGGGAAGGATGTCGGAGGTAGACTGGAGGGAACGGAGAGGAGATGGGGAGTCATTGTGAAAATACCTTAAATAACACTTAACTCTACCTGCTTTCTCCTATAATGAATATGTATTTCTTGGAGTATAACTGCAAAGTTCTTTCTAAAGAATTAAGATCTTCAAATGAGAAAGATGGTGGTAAGCAAGGACTGTAATGAAATTTATGGAGAGGTGAACAGATAGATGGTCAAATTTTTACATCATGTCTGTTTATACCAATTAAAAAAGTTTGATCCAAAAGAATAATGTTTGGCACATTTTAAAATATGTAATTCATTATGTAGTTTAAGCTGAATAAAGGAATTTTGGAAGTTTAGATACAGAGCAGTATAGTGCTATGAAGTACTTCTTTTAAGAGTGTGGGCTGTGAAGGAGCCTGACTGGGTTCAGTTCCCAGTTTCACCACCCTAATAGATGTGTGACCTCAGCAAGTTATGAGAACCCTCCTGTCCCTAAGTTGTGCCTTTGTAAAATGGGCAAAATCATAATATCCACCTACACAGTTGCTGTGAGGAGTAAGTTAATACTTGCAAAGTGCCTAGAAGAGGGACCTACACGTAGTAAACATTAAACGATGTTGTTAATCTTAGTATACAGAAGTCGCAAACCGGCAGCCTGAACCAAGTCAGGCCTTCAGGCATATTCTGTTATTCGGGCATGGCATTTGAAAAAGAGTGAGAAATTGAATGCCTTTAGACAGGACAGGTACTCTCCATTTGGCTACAGGTCTCAGCATGAGCTACTATCTCACACCCAACCTGATTCATAAATTCGTGTTACCTGCTTACTCTGTAAGCACTCGAGTCTGCAAGCAGTGGTTTAGGAGAATTTGTGGATGATGGATTAATAAGTGATCACCAACCAGAGGCTGGTTTCACTAAGCATAGCCGTGCTTTCTCCCTGCAAGCCAAGTGTATTTTAACTATTGTTTACACATCTGTCCCTCACTCAGCCAAAGTTCTTTTGAGTGCAAGACAATGTTCTATTCATCGTTGTGTCCCCAGAACCTATCATAGATCCTGATGCTACTCCATAAACCTTTATGGTCTGAATGGACATACCAGAGTATAAGGTGGGATAGTGGGATCCGAGGAAATGGGTTGGGGCTGATATGTACAGGACAAACTGGAAGTTCATGTCAAAGATGTGGTGGGCAGGGCTTCCCTGGTGACACAGTGGTTAAGAATCCGCCTGCCAATGCAGGGGACAAGGGTTTGAGCCCTCGTCCGGGAAGATCCCACATGCCATGGAGCAACTAAGCCCGTGTGCTACAACTGCTGAGCCTGCGTGCCACAACTACTGAAGCCTGTGCCCCTAGAGTCCATGCTCTGCAACAAAGAGAAGCCACTGCAATGAGAAGCACATGCACCGCAACGAAGAGTAGCCCCCATTTGTCGCAACTACAGGAAGCCCTGTAGCAGCAGCGAAGACCCAATGCAGCCAAAAAAAAAAAAAAAAAATGTGAGTAGACAGTGTATATGGTGTTCAAGCAACTATTATCAGGTATAATTGGAAAGCAGGGTGTGAGGAAAGAAAAGTAAGGCTGGAAAGGTAAATCATAGACATATTACGGTGTTTGGATTTGAATAATGGCATGAGATTTGGAAATAAATCACAAAAGGTCCATAATACATTTTGTGTATATGCTTATGAATATTGTTTGCGTTATTTCTAGTGTAATCGTATCTTTGATAAGCGTACCTTTTGAATCAGATATGAGATAGAATATTTTTATTCTTATTTGATAAGTCTGTGGGTTGACTTTTTATTACCCTGTACAAATACTGTTTTCCTTTGAGTTACCCTTCTCTCATTAAACAAGTCCTGCCTTGGTGTTCTGTGTGTTTTCCTTTTTATTTTTAATCACGATTAATCTTCCCAGCTGCTTAGTTATATAATAATAACCTGTGTGTTTAAACACAGGCCTACAGATTGAATTTCTCGGAGAGCAAGTTTTAGAGCTTTTTAAAACCACAAGATCTCTTTTATGGGTGCTACAAAGATTCTTTAGGACTCAACATTAATGATTTGAGAAGCTATTTTACTATATCTTACATTTGTTTCTTGCTGCAGTGGTTTTAGCCTATGTTAATCTTCTAAGTGGACTAATAAGCTGAGAAAGTTCTCAGGCAGTATAAAGACACCTCCTCCACTCCTTTCTTATAAGCTATTCCATGTGGTCGTTAGAATTAGATCTGTTTGAGTCTTGGTTAGGGAGAGTGTGTAATTCTCTCTTTACTGAGAGATCATTTTCTAAAATTAATGTTTTTTTTTCTTTTTACACAAGTAACTTACATGTGCTCATTGCAGAAATCTTGGGGGAAAAATAAACACAAAAGCATAAAGGAAAACCTTTAAAATCAACTATAATTTTACCAGGTAAGAAATAACCACCATTAACGTTTTAGTCTCTGTCCTTCCAATATTTTCCTTGGCATACATGGAGTATCACAAAAGGTGATAATTGGTATATTTTGTGTAGTTTTTTTTAGTCTGCATTTTAGCTTACTAATACAATTTGAAAAAGATCATATTGGAAAAATATTCTTAATTTTTATCCTAAGAACATTAATTTAGTGGGAATATGTTATCTTTCTTATTTTGCAATTGTAATCCAAATACAGCTAAGGCCTCCAGCCTTCTGAAGTCAAACCTTCCTTTAATAACTGAAGTCATTTAAGCCACTATTCCATGTAGTGTTCTGTGAAAAGCCAGCATAATAGCCTTTGTCAATATTTATAAGGATTTCCTGGGTAGAATGGAACACAGGATTTATGTACTTACATCACTTCTCAGAATAGTTTACTTTGTCTTATTATGGATGAATTTGAACACCTTTTCATATATGTAAAAGCCATTTGATTATCCTTTGATTTAATTCTTTATATTCTTTGCCTACTTGAAGATTATAAGAAAATCTTTTCTCCCATGATTTCTTTTAGTATTTTTTGTGTTTTGATTTCTTACATGGAATGAATTTGAAGCAAGATGTGAGGTATAGATTCACGTGAACCAATATCATCAGCCATCTTAGGCATATATTCAATTTCCATCTGTATTTGACTCTGAAGTGTATTTTAAATACATTAGAGGAGGTCACTTCTTGAAGAAATGTTCTCATAACCCCCTTTTATTAAAAATAAAAAACTCTTGGAGAAGTGAGTGGTCACACTTGATCATTCTTCATAAATCTTTTTTTTTAAAGTACTGTTTGTCCAAAATGGTATATTCTGAAGCATCAATCAAACTTTAGTCCACCCCATCAGCTTTCTCTTTCACCCTCTTGGTTTCCTTTTTTTCCCCCTCCTCAAACAGTGAAGAGGCAACAGAAGAGAGGAGGAGAATAAATTAGAAGCCAGTAAACCACACTGCAAGTTACCATGCCTCTGAGCAAAAACTTGAAATAGAGTTCTAAATCATCTTGACACTCTTTTAAAATTTTTTTTTCTCTTGGCTTTGGACAGATACGAAGTAAAACAAGATTTCCATTTTGTTTTCTGATTGGTTAGCTCAGATATGAACCATAATAAACAAGAGAAGTGGGCACTTGTAGTCGACCAAGGAATATGAGGCAGACTAATAATTTAGCCCGTCCAAACTCATATTCATTTAAATAAATTTTCAAGATTAATTTAGTGTGGATGGAGCTGGTGCTGGTGAGGACTATTTTCCCCACTTTTTCTGTGGACGTGGGACCAGTTCACATCTACTGGTTATGTGAGGAATTGCTTGTGGGACCTGAGTTAATAGAAACGCATTTCTGAGTTATTCTAGTGATGTCCTGTGTGCACTGATGCCCCACACAGCTGCTCAGCTCACCTTGTAAACTTGCTTTGGGGAGCTAGTTCTTATTCTCTCTGACTTTTTCATGTCTGTGCCTGTAAGTGAGAGTGAGAGAGGATGGATGAGCAATAGAGGAATTTATGCTGTGTTGCCTGAACGTCAGAGGGAAAATTAAGCCACTGTGTGCCTTGGAGTATGGGCTCTGACGGACCAATCCAGCTAGGTCCTGGTGAAAAACTGGAGGTCAAAGATACCTATTTTGCTCCCACCAGAAAAGATTTACTATTGCAACTAATCCGCCCCCCAAGTCAGCTGCACTGGTCCAGGTTCATAGAATGTTCCTAGAAAATGCATCGAGCAGGATGGAGAAACAGGAGGGAAAAGGAAATTGGGGCAGGCGTGGCTCTGAGGGATGGCTGCTTTGCTGAAAGGCCACTCTCCTGTCTTATCCACAGAGCAGTCCATAGGCCACTGGGAGGCCTGAGCTTGGTTCTGCAGTTGCCCAGAGCTCCTAGATGTGGAGAACTTATTATCTGGGGCAAAGGGCATCTCTCGTCCGTGGTAAATTTTCTCCCACTATTAAAGAAAAAAAAAATCACTTGGCTCTTCCTTCATCTTTTCCCCTCTTTGTTCAAAGGGGAAAGGGGAAGGGTCCTTTTTGCTTTGTGTGTGTGTGTGTCTTGAGTTTTGAATTTTTTAATCTTGATGCAGACTCCCTAGATGGGAATTTTTTTCAATGACATTTCTGGGATGTAACTGCTTAGATATTTAGTAGTGATTTAAATCACCATTGAGGTTGACATGACACTTTCTGTTTGGAGTTTTATCTCTCCTGAACCAAGGAAACCACACTAGGGAGTAGAGAATGCAAATTAAATGCTAAGTGTGACCCTAGCCTGGGGCAGTCCTTTTCATTCTTCCTGGGTGAACATCAGCGATTTCTTCTGCTACTGTAGTCACTACTTCATGCACATTAGTGAGCACATTGGTGGTTCCAACTACTCATTGTCTACACCTGGAATGAGTTGTGCAATGGGTTTTGTTTAAAAAAAAAAAAATCGTCAGCAGTCATTCAGCAAACTAGCTGCCCTGTTAGGGTGGGAAAGCAAAGATGTCTATGATGCCAGGGTCCAGTAGAAAGAGAGCTGTAAACAAATAAGCAAAATAAAGCATCACCGGATCCATGATAGAGGTAAATACATAGAAGGTATGTAGAGATCCAAAGAACAGTGTTAATCTATATTGTAAGGAGAAGACTCTAGAAAGGAATTTCTTAGAGGAAATGATGCTTAAATGGAACCTTTAAAGTAAACTAGGTATTCACCATGGGGATTAGGGTTTGAAGAGGTGTTTGTGGCGGATGGAACCGTGAGACTATAGCATACATCTACCACCTGCTGTCTTATGAACCAGCATCTCTCTCATTTCCCGAAATTATTTGAGCTGGAGCTGGGAAAACAGACACATAGATGGCAAGAGATGTGAGTCTCAAGAACCACTGGTGGCCATGCTTTCAGCCACGTGGAAATCTGAGAAATGAAATTCCTATTTAGAAAGAAGTAGAAATAAGGGAAAGAGAGTGGAAGAGAAAGTCCTAAAGACATCTAATTCATGGTTCCATTGTACCTGATTTCCACTGGCACCCCTTGTCCTGCCGACAGTTGGGTTTTATGGGCCTTCCAGGAAGTTCCTCCCTTTCCCTTAAGCAAGTTTGATTTGAATTTCTGTCACTCATAACCAGAGCAGTCTGGTCAGTTGAGGGGCTGAGAGCTTGAAGACATGAAATGTATGTGCATATATCTTTTGCTGAATAACAGGCTCAAATTTCATCTTGCTGCTGTGTGACAATAGTGATCAAATGTGTGCTTATGAGTTTGTGTTCCCAGAGAAGGTAAATGACAAACTTTCATCGGAGTCACTGTACATGTGCTTTAATGTAGGAAACTGTAAACAGTACTATTCAGTTAGGAGAGAGAATTTAGGCTAAAATTGGGGAGCTTCCAATAAAACAATATTTTGGCCAACCTTTTGCGAAAACATCTGGGAATGTGAAAGTATCTTCTCTGTAAATCCAGATTTTCATAACTTTTGTTTATTTAAAGTGAGTGCCTCCCCTGCCTTAACTTGCTGTGCTCTCTCTGGGCAAGAAAGAAAGAAGTTATCAGAGATGGCAGATGCAGTCAACATCATTCCCAATGAACGTGAAATAAATTTCATTTGAAATCTTTGCTTTTGATAAAATAACTCCAAAAAACCCCAGTATTTATATCTAGATATTTAAAGTATCAATAGATCTGATTAGTGGATTTTTTTAAATGTGAAATTTGGATATAATCCTATCTTTGCATATGTTCTATGAGCACTTGAAAAGAATATGTATTCTGCTCTTGTTGGGTGAAATGTTTTATAAACGTCAATTAAATTCTGTTGCTTGATGATCTATATTCTTGCTGACTCTATGTCTAGTTCTATCAATAGTTGAGAGAGGGATGTTGAATTCTCCAACTATAATTGTGTATTTGTCCATTTCTTCTTTTAATTCTATCTTTTGCTTCATGTAGTTTGTAGCTCTTATCGTTTGGTGCTTCCATCATATTTAATATTGATATGTCTCCTTGGTGGATTAATCCTTCTGTCATTATGTCATGTCCCTCTGAATCGCTGGTAAACTTCTTTGCTCTAAAGTGTTCTTTATTGATATTATTATAGCCACTCTGGCTTTCTTTTGATTAATATTTGGATGATATGTCTTTTTCTATCTTTTTACTTTCAACCTACATATATAGTCATATTTAAGTGAGTTTCTTGTAGACAACATTCGACTGGGTCATATTTTCTAATCCATTTTGCCAATTTCTGTCTTTTAGTTGGTATATTTATTTTTAAATTTTTTTTAATGTTTATTTATTTATTTGGTTGTGCTGGGTCTTAGTTGTGGCAGGAGGGCTCCTTAGTTGTGGCTCGAGGGCTCCTTAGTTGTGACTCAACGGCTCCTTAGTTGTGGCATGCAAACTCTTAGTTGCGGCATGCATGTGGGATCTAGTTCCCTGACCAGAGATTGAACCCAGGCCCCCTGCATTGGGAGCATGGAGTCTTAATCACTGCGCCACCAGGGAAGTCCCTCAGTTGGTATATTTGGATCATTTATGTTTAATGTAATTATTGATGTTAGAATTTAAATCTGCCATTTTATTTTCTGTTTGTTCTATTTCTTATTTTTCTGTTTTATTTTCCTTGCTTTTTTATGGATTACTTGAACTTTTTCTTGAATTATGTTTTATTTATACTGTTTTAATTTAATTTCATAATTACGTTAATCTGTACATTTTCCTATGGCTATAGTGTTTTTGAGTGTATCTCTTTGTAGCTTTTGTAGTAGTTGCTCCAGGTATTACTTTACATATGCATAATTTATTACAACCTAATGGTGTCAATACGTTATCAGTTCAAGTCAAGTGTAGAAACCTTATCTCCCTTTACATTTCTTTGCCTTCCCCTGCTTCTAATTGTCTTAAATATTTCATCTACATAGAAGAACATCATACAGTGTTATAATTTTTGTTTCAATGTTCAAAAGTAATTCAGAAAACCTAGGAGGAGGAGGAAATGTATTTACTCATATTTTTTACTCTTTTTGTGCTATCTTCCTTTTTTATATTCCAAGATTTCTTCCTTTTCCATTTCCTTTCTGTTTAGAGAACTTCTTTTAGCCATTTTCTTAAGATAAGTCTGCTGCTGCTGAACTTTCTTAGTTTTTCTTCAGCTGAGGTCTTGATTTCCCCTTCATTCTTGAAGGATAGTTTCACTAGATATAGAATTCTGGGTTGACAGTTCTTTTATTTCAGCACTTCAAAAATGTTATGCCGGGCTTCCCTGGTGGCGCAGTGGTTGAGAGTCCGCCTGCTGATGCAGGGGACATGGGTTCATGCCCCGGTCCGGGAAGATCCCACATGCCGCAGAGCGGCTGGGCCCGTGAGCCATGGCCGCTGGGCCTGCGCGTCCGGAGCCTGTGCTCCGCGACGGGAGAGGCCACAACAGTGAGAGGCCCGCGTACCGGAAAAAAAAAAAAAATGTTATGCCATTTCCTTCTGGCTTCCGTGGTTTCAGATGAGAAATCTACTGTTATTCAAGTTGTTTTTCTTCTTTATGTAAGGTATTGTTTCTCTTAGCTTTCAAGATTTTTTGTCTTTAGGGGTTTTTGTTGTTGCTGTTGAAATTTTATTATTATATTCAATGGCATAAAATTACATTTAAATAAATATAAGAAGAAATACTGTGTTTAGTTTTGAGAAGTGTAGCTTGGTATGGGGTTTCTTTGGGTTTATCCTGTTCGTGATTTACTTACATCTTGAAACTGTAGGTTTATGTCTTTTGCCAAATTTGGAAAGTTTTCAGCCATTATTTCTTCAAGTGATTTTTCAGCCTTGCTCTCTTTCTTCTCTCCTACTGGGATTTGGACAACATCACTGTTAGAGTTTTGTTATGGGCCCATAGGTCCCTGAGCCTCTGTTCATTTTTTTTTTTCCCAATCTATTTTCTCTGTATTGTTCGAACTGGGCAGTTACTATTGCTCTATATTCCAGTTCACAGATTTTTTTCCCCCTCTGACCCTTCCATTCTGTTGTTGAGCCCATTCACTGACTTTTTAACTTTAGCTGTATTTTTCAGTTCTTAAATTTCCACTTTGTTCTTCTTTACATTTTCTATTTCTGTGCTGAGACGTTACATTTCTTTGCTCAGACTATTTTTTCATGTTTTAAGCATGTTCATAATTGCTTGTTAAAGCATTGTTGAGATGGCTGCCCTAGAATCTTTGTCAGATAACTGTAATATCGCTGTCATTTTAGTGTTGACACCTATTGATGATCTTTTCTCTTTCAAGATTAAATTTTCCTGATTCTTGGTGTGATGAGTAATTTTCAGTTGAAAACTGGACATTTTGGATATTATGTTATGAGACTCTGGATCTTACTTAAACTTTCTGTTTTAACTGGCTCTTCTGATTCCTGGCAGAGGAAGGGAGGGGCACTGCCTTGTTGCTTCCAGGTTGGGGTAGAAGTCCAGATTCACAACTTGATCTCTGTTGACACTGGAGAGGAAAGGGGCTCCTAGTTACTGCTGGGCAGGGGTGGGAGGTTTGGTTACCATGAGGCATCCACCAATATATATTACCCTGGCTGGGAGGGGTAGGACGCCTTGTTATTTTTCCCCATGTGGCCACTACTGACACCAGAGAAAGGTGGCCTCATTACCTCTGGGCAGCAGTGAAAGTTCTGACTCTCTGCTGCCTTTGACACCACGCCAGCAGGGATGGAGAGGGGTACCTTGTTCCTGCTGCTGTGGGTGGAATTCAGATGCCCCATGTGGTCTCTACTGACATCATAGGGGCACAACCCATTACTGTCAGGTGGGGATGAAAGTCTGGCTCCCTATGGGCTTCTCTTATACCATTTCAATGTGTGTGTGTGGCGGGGGGTTGCAGTTGGGGTCTTTTGATATACCCTGCTGGGCAGGAAGTCTAGGCTTCCACTCCCCCTTTGCTGGTGTGGGTGGGAGTGGAGCCACCATTCCTTCTGTGGCTCTTGGCTGGGGTAAGTGGTTACAGTTTAAAAGTTTTTACTCTTGTTAAGTTGCCCCTTTCCTGGTCTTTTGACTTTTGTGGGGGACTTTTTGTTTGTTTGCTCCTTTGGGCATTTCTAGGGGATGCCAGCTTCTTCAGCTCCAGATCTGAGAACCACGAGGCTAAAAGAAAACCCAGGGAACTCATCACCAGGTTGTGCCTCAGATCCCAAAGTCCCTAGCCTGTCTGTCTTTTTCTCTCCACCTTTCAGAGTCTTCTCATGTCTTATATACAATGTCCAGGGTTTTAAGTTTTACTTAGCAACAGGGAAAAGTATATCTACTCCATCTTCCCGGAAACAGAAGTCAAGATACAATTTTAAAATATTAGTTAGTTTCATGTTTTTGGAATAGTACCGAGATCTATTTATCGCTGGTGTGTTAACTCCCTCACTAGAATTGTGTCAGGCACATGGTAGAAACTTAATAATATTCAGTGACTGAATCTCTACTTTACCAATGAGAAAACTTAGGGACTTAAGTCATTTCTTCTTCTTCAACTGGTAATAGGAAGAACTAGGATCTGAACCTGGACGGTCTGATTCCAAAGCCTGAGCTCTCAGAAGCATCATTGGGGCACTCATGAAATTCAAGGCCCCTTTTGTTCTTTTAGGACAAAGGACAAGTGAGAGGGAGCCCCCACTTGAGACAGTGACAAAGTGGCAACATGACACTTTTCTACTGAATTAACAATGTCCTTGCATTCTGCAAGCAAATGCCCAGTGCTGTCAACTCTCTTTCCTTCTATTCACTGCCAAGCTTCCTGCCTAGTGTCCTAATTATTCCTTAATTCCTGTGCAAATGGGGTTCCACTCCAATTTCTCTTCTGCAGCTGCCTTTTTTTCAGCCCCAAAGACCAAATGCAACAGTGCCTTCCCTTTATCACCCTTTAAATTTTTTCTGCAGTGTTTCCTAATGCTATTCACCACTTCCCAAACTTCTCCCTACTCTTGACTTTCATGATCCTTCACTTTCTTGCTTTGCTCTCCATCCCACTGATTACTTTCTGACTCCAGTTTTTACTCCCATCCTCTGAATGGCAGAATTCCTCGAGATTCTTCCTTTCTTTTCATTGTCCACAGACTCACAGAGTTTATCCAAGCTCACAGCCTCAACAAGGCTGGTAAATACACTCATTCATTCATACATTCAATATTCATTTATTGAGCAGCTGCCATGTACCAGGCATTGTTCTACAGCAGGGAACAAGGTAAACAAGGTCTTTATTCTCATGGAGTTTATATTCTAGTGGAAGACACAGAAAGCAACAAACAACAACAACAGATCAGTTAGTTATGGAGCCATATGACATTTTTCAACAATGTGAATCAAACGTGTAAACTTTCATGTACATTATCTCAATTATCTGTTAATTCTAAAATTACTGAGGGTAAAAACTGTGTTACTTCCATAAACCTAATGCTACCACCTTATTTTGATGTATAAGGTTTACTTTAAAGATGTGCTTTAACATAGTTGGTGATTTAAAAAAATCTGTTGATTTTAAAATATTGCTGATTGTCACATATTAATTTTTTCTAAGGACTTTACAAATATCTAAAAGCAGTTTAATATGTTCTTGATGTTACACAATGACTCTGAAACCTGTGCAGCCACGTACCACCCACACAGGCTGGGGCAAGCTACTCAGCATCTCTGCACCTTCATTATTCTTGCCTCCAGGAGCCCGTCAACTCATAAACCTCATATCCAGACAAGGACTCAGCTCGAGTTCAAGGCAGCTCCCCTGAGGGACCACTGTGTCCTAAGGGAAGCTCTTTGTAGTTTTGCAAGTCATAGCATATGGGACAAGAATGTGGCTCTGACACCAGGCAGCTTGAATTTATGTGCTGGCTCCTCTGCTTCCTAGAGTGTGACCCTTAGCAAGTTATCTAACCTCTCTGTGCCTCTATTTTTTCACCCTTAATATGGAGTAATGATAGTGCCTAGTCTGTAGAATCTTTACGATGATGAAATGAGTCAATACCTATGAAGTGCTTAGAACAGTGCCTAGTACTTAATAAGTGCTCCATGAGCGTTTGCTATTTTAATCTATTTATATACATACTTCTGTCACTTTAAGAGAAAACCAGGTCACTGGACTTCATCTGTTGGGATCTCACTGCCATTAAAGTTTGAATCTTGGACTTTTACGTTTTGGATGCTTTAATAAGTTGAGGTTATCAAACTAATAAACTTAAGAGAAGAAACACATTTTTATCTCTTGAACTTTAGAGAATGAGCTTCTAAAAATGAATGCTGGGTTTCTTTCCACTTTGAATTTTGAGAAAAAAAAAAGATTTGTATAAACAAAACAAAAGGCACATAAAACTCCATTAATTCAGAGATATGTTTAAAAGAAATAGGCCAGATGGCAGGTAATTAATATACACTAAAACTGTTCATGTCACACATAAGAATTAAAATGTATCAACACCCAGAAGCTGGGCAGAGAATTTCTGGTGGTAATTCACTTCTATAGCACTGTGCTGTGCAGTTCAACTGCAATTAAAAACAGAAAAACCCTCTCTCCCTCACTTCCCCTTTTCCTCAGGTTTGTGGTTTTGAAGCATATCTCCCATGATTCCCCCCTCCCCTTTTTTCCCCCTCTAATCACCTTCCCTATGTTATTTGTCTAAGTCAGAGGGAGAAAATAACTTCAGAAAAGCAACAAGCAGTAAAAAGTAACTTCTATAACAAGGAAACAACATTGATGATAATCCAGGTCACTTAGAAGTTAAACATACCCTCCATGCCCAGTCAAACCAACTAGCTTTGCATCTGTTAGTACCATATGGCTGTTTAGCTGAAAGCCTAAGGCTGACGTCATCAGCACAGGGCCCCTAGCCAGCCAGGCTTGCAGGCTAGCATAGCATTCAGGCCTTTCCTGGGGGCTCCTGGGCCTGCAGAGGGTTTAAGACATTGGCCATTTACCAGGCCTGACCCAGTGACCTTTGCAGCTTCTTTGTGAGGGCTTCAGGGAACCTGCATCCTGTCCAGTGGGCACAGGGAGAATGGTTCATGTGCTGGAAATACCTAGCTTGGCTCCGTTTGCCGGTAAGTAGTTCCTGCAGAGATGAGTTTGGATGTGAGACACGTCCTTCCTTCTTTAAGAGGTGGGGACTGAGGGGCCTGCAGGAATCTCGAGAGCATGGGGCTGAAGTCATTCCTGAGCCACGGCTCAGCTCCAGCAGCGCCCCAGGGCACCTCCGAAGCAGCTGCGTCAACAGTGCCAGCCCTACGCCCTGTGCCTTGTTTGAGGCTGAGATCCTATTAAGGGGCTTTTGCTGAGGAAATGAGCTGTGTTGGCAGGGGGTTCAGTGCCAGGCAGAGGGGTCTCCTGCTGCTGGCATCCACTTTCTTTCAAGACCTTTTTCACTCTGCACAGATTGGCTTTATTTTATCGGGAGAGGAGTAACAAAAAGTGCCCGTTTCCACCTCCATAGTTTTTAACGCTCTCCTTCCCAGAAGTTAGTCTTTGCATGTATCTCAGCACCAGCATAATGCCTGTCTCGATGTTCAGTAAAATGACAGTTTCCTTTCCTTCCACATCTCCTGCCTCCCCCCATCCTGGCCATTTACTAAGAGCCAGGGCCTTCATGTTAGGGTACCCCCATCTGCAGACACACCCAGACCTGTGCAGGGCTGCTCCCCGTGCCAGAACCCTATCTGCCCCCATCCTTTATTCCATTTCCTGAAAGTCTAGATATTCATGGTTAAGGCAATCAAACTTTATACTAATCTACATTGGGGGTTAACGAGTGCTATCCGGCATCTGTTGGTATCGAGTTAACCTCGTCACAGCGGCCTTAGATGCCAAGCAAAGCAGCGACTGACGCTGAGATTTGGGGATGCCTGGGCAGTTAGAGAAGGGAAACTGATTGACAGTGCTGGTCAGCTCACAGGCTTCCTGCTAGGGCTCAGAAGCCCTGTGTAGCATTTTCCTCTGAAGAGAGACCTTTGTGGCAGACCCAGCCTCTTTCCAGGACTTTCCAAAGCAGAGAAGGACATGTTGCTCCTGGCTCTCCAGCGAGGCTGGCCCAGCCAAATGGGCATTGCTGGGGCACAGGTGGCCAAGTTGGTCTGATCCACTGACCCGAGGCCAGGTGTCTGTGTGGTGGTGCAACCCACTGATTTTGTAGGAGTCCAAAGGTTTTATCATTGAAAGCCTAGCACAAAGGTGACTATAAATACTGCCATAGGCAGCAGTAAGTGGTACACGGCAGTGAGGATACTGCGTAGGGGACACCTTGAAAAAGAGCAGGGTCCCTGAGTAGTGAGGGAAGGCAGGCCAATTGCCAGGATCTCTCTAGCACCTGAAGGAGAAGCCGCTGGAGAAGCAGGAGCCCTCTGCAGGGAGCTGCCAGGCCGGCCAGTGGGCGAGGGTGTAATTGCAAAGGCAGATGCAGGGACTGTTTCAAGAGATGGCCACGCTGAGGGCCAGGAGGACACCGCCTGGCCTCGTCATATGGCGGGGCATCCGGCAGCGAGCCTCCTCCCCTCCCCCACTCCCCCCGGGTGCCGGATCAAAGCCAGGAGCTGTGCGTGTTTGCTTCTTAGCCCTGTCCCCGAGGCTCGTGTTGCCCATGCATCCCGCAGTGTTTCGGCCTGTTTTCTCTCTGGGGCCACCAGAAGCCCCTGCAGAAGAAAGGTTACTTTCTACTGCGGGTAAAGAGGGGTCAGCAGCTCTGCCACTGCCCGGGTCTGGGGTGAAGACACCCGCACACTCTACCGCCCGATCTGAGCCTCAAGGTCCTACCTCAGCCTTGGCCCGGCTGCGCCTCTGCCCCTCCTTACCAGAAGTGTCCTCCTCTGCCGGCCCCTTAAATGTCACCCTCCCTAAGGGGCCTCAGGGGTTCTCAGAACCCTTCTGCTTTACACTGTTTCCCGCTGATCCCATCCGCTGCCGTGGCTCCCTCCAACACCTTCACTGGGCGTCTTTTTGCATAACATTTGAAATTAAAGTGGGTCTGAATCTGATCAAGGCTTCCAACATACAGACATAGCGAGCCAGAGGAGCATGCCAACATACACCAAGGGAATGCAACCAGCGAAGTCCAGACTGTGGGAAATTCTATGGGCAAACAAATTCATTTCTTCACAAATAAATTGGAAGGGGGGTAGGGAGTGGGGATGGGGTGAGGAATGAGGATGGGGGGAGAGAGAGAATCCATAGAGTAAAAGAGACTTAAGAGCCTATCAACCAATCCCAATCTGTAAACTAATTTGAATCCCAATTGAAATAAACTTTTTTAAAAAATTAAAATTTTAACCTGACTTGGTATTTGGTAATATAAGAAATCATTGCTAATTTTTAAGGCATGATAATGGTATTGTGCTTATGTTTTTTGTTTTTTTTTTTTAAAGACTCCTTATCTTTTGAAATTCATACTGAAATATTTATTGTGAAAGCTATGATGTCTGGAGCTTGCTTCAAAATAATAATGCAGGGAGAAGTGGGTGAGGGTTGGGATGAAAAAGATTAACCACAATCTGATCATTATGGAGGCTGGGTGATAGAGACATGGCGGTTCATTATATTATTCTTACTTTTGTTTATTTTAAAAGTGTTCCATAATAAGAAGTTAAAAAAAATAAAAGAAGGAGAAAAGGAGAGAAAAAATAGACCTATTCCCACTGATTAATCTCAACATTTCCAGGGCCACGTACAAGTATGTGAAGATCACCTGGGAATCCTTTCTGTCACTGACTTATGTGGCCCCTCTGGTGCCCTCTGACCCCTAACTGGGTTGGTCTTTGACCTGGTGCTGGGGTTTCCACCTCTCTGCACTTCCCCTCCTGAATGTTAACTACAAGTGATGCTGGGTTTCCAACCACCTGAGATGGTTTTCTGTCTCGTCCGATCTCAGTATGTCTAAAACTGTACAGTCCCGTGCTCTCACTCCCAGCTTCTCCATTTCTATTAAAGGTTGAGCATTTCCTTTGCCTCTACCACAGATTAAAGCCGTTTAGCAGTCTCTGACTCTCCCTTCCTCTTCTCTCTGGAAGTCCACTTAGTCACCAAGTTCTACGGATTCTTCTTTCACAGTGTTTCTCAGGCTTGTCTCTTCCTTTCCACTCTCACACCTATTGTCTAATGCCAGGTGTGGTTTTCCCCTGTGTGCATTAACTTCCTTGCCCATTTCCTGCCCTTACTGTCCTCCTTCCAGCCATTCCTCCCTGCCATCAACCATTAGAGACGCCGTTAGATCAAGAGCTTTGTATTTAGTTGCAGCCTAAAAGGGGATATCATGATTTGGACTCTGCGAACCCCAAATTCCTGCCCTCACAATCTCGAGAGAGTCTCATTCAAAGCAGTTTGGAATGATGATTATCAGTCAGCCAGCAAAAAAGCCTCACACACCAAATAGAGTCTAATGTGGAAAACGTTATTTCTCAATTGCTTAGCAAACATATCTTTCACCGATTGTTTGTAGGTCAACAACACCTAGACCTGGACGATCAACAGAATCTAAGGTCATGAGGATCCCATTCAAGTGGGTCAACAGACAGATGAAGAGATCAAATGACAGAAGTAAAGAAAGATCATGGGCTTCCCTGGTGGCACAGTGGTTGAGAGTCTGCCTGCCGATGCAGGGGACATGGGTTCGTGCCCTGGTCCGGGAGGATCCCACATGCTGCGGAGCGGCTGGGCCCGTGAGCCATGGCCGCTGAGCCTGCGCGTCCGGAGCCTGTGCTCCGCAACAGGAGAGGCCACAACAGTGAGAGGCCCGCGTACCGCAAAAAAACAAAACAAAACAGAAGAACGATCATGAGATTCTTGCTGATTTTGCCAGTGTGCTCAACAGGAGAGCAACCCACCCAGTTTTCTGAAACTAAGGGCACAAGATTTGACAAATGACTTTCAGATTTAGTCACTCACTCATTCATATGAAATTGTACAAAGGTGTACACAAATCATATTTAGTTATACACTTTATTGAGAAAAAAATTACATTAAATGAAGTTGAGGCTGTCTTGGAAAATTTAACCTATCAGGTCACAAGGACCAAACATGTAACCTCAAAATGCTTGAAAATAAAAATAATTTCTTTGAGGCCCCAAAACAGACATTTATTATTTTATCAGTCTAGGTTAGCACCCCCCTTTTTTGAAGAGGGATTTTCTCCTCCCCAGGTCAACCATAAGCATCTTTTTGGGCAGGAGTGGGTACATGACCTAATCAGTGTTTCTCTGGAATTTTCCAGTTGGTTCTGGTGAAGAAGGGTCCTCTTTAATCTTGTTTCACCCAACCCTCACCCACTTCTCCCTGCATTATTATTTAGGAGCAAATGCCCAACATCGTAGCTTTCACAATAAACATTTCAGAATTTCAAAAGATAAGGACTCTTTCAAAAAAATAAGCACAATACTATCACCCTGCCTTAAAAATTAACAAAGATTTCTTACATTATCAAATACCAAGTCAGGTGCAAATTTTCATTTTTTAAAACAGTTTATTTGAACTGGGATTCAAATTAGACCAGAGGTTGGGGTTGGTTGATAGACTCTTAAATTTTCCTCTGGTGAGGAAGGGAAGGAAGTTAATGATGTAACCATTGAGGTTGGGAGTCCTGTACAGCCAGGCAGCCTGAGAGAACAAAGCCAGCACAAGAGAGGTTTGAAGGACCAAAGTTCCTGGTTGCAGGCATGCCTGAGGCCAGCTGCACCCCTATCTCACCAGTTACTTAAGCCTAGAAATCTTTCTGCCTTACTAGCTCCAGGGTTTTTTTGGTTAATTACCAGGAGAGAATCTTTGTCAAACACAGATCAGTGGTCTTGTGAGGAGGGCGATATAAAATCAAACCAATAAAAGAAGACAGAGCCACTTGCTGGGATCTCCCAGAAGGCCAGTGGAATGAACCCTTTGAAAGCTCTAAACAAGGGTGGTGACCCACCCCTCTAGAAATTGACCTGGTTATATCATAAAAAAGATCAATTTTTAAATGAGGTCTTAATGGTCCTGTTACCTAATGCTTTATTATTAGAAAAATCAACCTTTGACCACAAAGAGGCAGGTTTGGTTTTGTTTTTTCCTTGCACTATTCACGATTTTCTGGAATTCTTAATAAAAATTGCATGTCTCTAGGCAGAAGCTCTCCAATTTCCACTAACATTCAAAGTTCTTCCTCCGCTCATGACCTCTCAGGGCAGCTCTGTTGCTCGCAGTGTAAATTCCAAGTGCCTCATCTGGGCACTCAGGACTTCAAGTATTGGGCCTAACCTTCAGTTTCATTTCCCACAGCTCAACAAAATGAACATTTGTCTTGGTCGTGCCGTTCTCTGTATTGCTTCACACTGGCCGTCTCACTTTTTTCCACGCCTTGAGTTAAGCTGCCAACTCTGAACCATCCCTCCCACATGTGCTCTTTCTCTTCATCTTAGTCTCTTTTCCTGCCTTCAGAAAAATTGAGTGCACACTGTGTGTCAGGTGGTCCTGAGGGCTGGGTATAACATGACTTACAGCATAAGGTTTTGTGTCCTTGAGAGATATTTTGGGCTGAATCACATCCGCCACAAATTCACATGCTGAAGTCCTAACCCCGAGTACCTCAGGATGGGTCTGTATTTGGAGACAGAGCCTCCAGTGAGCTCCTGTGGGTGGGCCTTAATCCGACATAACTGGTGTCCTTATAAGAAGGGGAGGTTAGGACACAGACACTGCACAGAGAGAAGACCACGTGAGGATACCTGAGGATGACAACCACGTATAAGCCAAGGAGAGAGGCCTCAGAGGAGATGCTTCCTGCCCATGCCTTGATCTTGGACTTCTAGCCTCCAAAACTGTGGGAAGATAAATGTGTGTTGTTTAAGTCACCCAGTCTGTGGTACTTTGTTATGGCCACCCTATCAAACTAACACACTCCAGGGAGGGAGACAAATGAGAAAAGAAGCAAATATAATACAGCCTTGTGAGTGCCATGACCCCGATTGTGGGAGGTGAAGGGGAGTTACTTTGGGTTGTGAAGCTCTTGAGAAGTGCGTGCCTTGCCAAAGGAGCAAGAGTGGCCAGAGGCAGGCCCTCAGATGCAAGAGGTCTTGACGCCTGTCTCACTTTTCCTGCTCCCACCGACCTAAATGCAGCGGCTCCAGCCAGGCCATGGGTGCAGACCTGCACCCATGGGAGGGCGCTTATGGACGGTGATCAGCTGAGCCAAGTGCATCTCCCTCAACAGGTGGGGGAGCCAACAGGGCAGAAGCAGCTGAGAGCCTCAGAAAGGTGGCAGCGAACAGCAGCCAGCAGAGGCCACTCATAAAGCAAAGCCACGCGGCGCAGCAGAGATCAGAACAAGCAGTCAACAGGCCAGAAGCAGCCGCAGAGAGACTGAGAGGTGGAAGCGCAGCCGCAGGCACCCTGGGGCTGCTGGAGCCCAGGGCAGGGCTGTGAGGGCTCCTGCTGGGACCAGTGCCCGCGTCTAAGGCTGGCTCTGCTGCTGAGAAGCCTGTTTGGAGACTTTGCTTCTTTTCCTCAGTGGTAGGGAGAGGACTTCAAGTGTGGCTAGTTAAGTTTGAGACACTTGTCCCTTTCTGTGTCCTTCTTCCCAGACTCAGCGCATTGGACGAACTGGCTAGATGACCGGAGCGGTGAAGGGGAGGCGGAGGCCAGGGCATTTGCTCACCAGGCTCCCTGAGCTCTACCTGGCAGGACTTTCTGTCCCGTCTCATCCCTTGGATCTCTCCAGAGCCTCACTTCCCCCAGGGCAGCACATCCTGTCCCTTGTACCTTGGTAGTGTGTATTGAAGTTGTGATCATTTTGCTTTTGCTCATAACTTGATTATTAGTAATATTAATTATCGTGGACCATAAACTCCATGGGGGACAGAGGCCATTTTGCACTTGTCTGTCTTCCCATGACTTAGCACAGTGTCTGGTACACAGTGGGTTCTCAGTACATATTCACTGAATGAAGGACTAGATTCCAATCATGCATCTAAGGGAAAGGTAGGTAATTTGCTCACATATCTAACAAGTGACCTGAAGGGAAAGTCAGACGAATGCTACTTAACCAGCACTTAGGCAAACACACGGGCACACACACACACAGCCAAACCAAAACCCTCCAATGGGCCTTTTCTCAAGAGAATGGAATATATTATGATTAAAGTAATTAGCTGACAGATGGAGGTGAAGGGGCCCATTTGTGGCAAAAGCAGTACTTAATTTTTAACAAATGACAATGCAAAGCTTTGACAGTTTAAATATATGCCCTAAAAGAAAATGAAATCAATCAAGAGAAAACTGTCCCCAAAAGTCCCTGTGGTAATGAAGTATAGAGGGGTGTTTAGCCTTTTTAATTTTTTTTGGAGGGGAGGGGTAGAAACACACACGCCGTTTTAAAAATAAACTTCTAATTACATTATTATTAACTAAAGTCCATAGTTGATTCAGATTTCCTTAGTTTTTACCTGATGTCTTTTTTCTGTTCCAGGATCCCATCCAGATACCGTATTAAATACATTTAGTTATCACGTCTCCTTAGGCTCCTCTTGGCTGTGACAATTTCTGACTTCCCTTGTCTTTGGTGACCTTCACAGTTTGGAGGAGGGCTGTATTTTGTTGACTTTATCAGTACTTTGTAGAATGTCCCTCAAGTGATATTTGTCTGGTGTTTTTCTCATAGATTAGGGTTATGGGTTTTCTGCAGGAAGATCAAAGGAGTAAAGCGCCATTCTTATCACATCTTATCCAGGGTACCATCAATAAGACTTACCACTGCTGATGTATCTGGATCACTCCGGCTGAGGTAGTTTTGTCAGGTTTCTCCACTGTAAAGTTACTTTCCGCCCCTGTCTTTTCACTGTGTTCTTTGAAAGGAAGTCACCGTGTGCAGTTCACATTTCAGGAGGGAGCGTTATGTTCCACTTCTTGAGGGAAAGTATCTACATAAATGCTTTGAAATCCTTCTGCATGGGAGATTTGTCTTTTCTCTCCCATTTTTTCATTTATTCAATCATTTATTTATATCAGCATAGACTCATGGATATTTATTTTATACTTTGAGTTATAATCTAACAGTACCTTATTTTCTTGATCAAATTTTTCCAGGGGCTTCCCTGGTGGCACAGTGGTTGAGAGTCCGCCTGCCGATGCAGCGGACACGGGTTCGTGCCCCGGTCCGGGAAGATCCCACGTGCCGCGGAGCGGCTGGGCCCATGAGCCATGGCCGCTGGGCCTGCGCGTCCGGAGCCTGTGCTCCGCAACGGGAGAGGCCACAACGGTGAGAGGCCCGCGTACCGCAAAAAAAAAAAAAAAAAATTTTTCCAGCTTTGGCCATCGGGAGAGCTGGAACTTTCCCAATGACCGAAGTTTTCAGTTGACCTGTGTCCCTTCATTGTGTGTGCGTGTGTGTTTTCTTTCTCTCTCTCTTCCTCCCTCTCTCCTTCCTTATTTCCTTTTGGAACACCTATTTACTTTCTGGCACTGCAGGCTGTTCCAGGTTTATCTTGTATTTTCTGCCCCAGTCCTAGAATCAGCTATTTCTCCAAAAAGCCCTGATTTCTTTGATTAGAGAATGGTATTAGAAACCCAAATCTGGGCAATAGGTGTACTCATGGTTAGTGGAGTGTTGCTTCTAGGCCTCCCCAGCTGACAGAGCAAAGAAAAATGTGTATAATTAGCCATGTATGTATTATATTTATGTAAATATTTCTACATGTAACCTTCTGTATCTGTATTAAGCTAAACATGAGTCCATACTCAGCTCACTTTAGCTAATACCCCTGTGTTTGGTTCTACAGGCTCTGCAGAATGGGGACGGTACCTGTTCTTGATACAATTCTGAGTCAATCTGGCTCTTGGTTAAGAAATAGATTATACGCCCTGATCATAACGTATTCTGCTAGTGTTGTCTGTGTTGCAGTATTCAAACGTGTGGCCTCTAGAATCCAAAGGCTAACGCACAGCCATTGTCCTATGAGATGACCCACAGTTTATTGGACAACAGAAGGAATGAGAAGCTTTCTTTTACCTGACCATACAGGAGGTTCTCTGAACTGCCTTTAGGTCGACCCAGATTATGAGGAAGATCTGGATTTCACAGATTAATGTCCTAAGGGCTGACATTGGTTACCCTTGGCCAAGACAGGATTGAAAGAGAAAAACCTAACCAATAATGAAAGAATAAAAATCAGCTCAAACTGAGAAAGCAAAAAGCAGCCCTGCCTTTAACCGGGCTGGGAGGACAGAGACGGATAAAAGCATACTGCAATTAGCAGAAAACATCTTTCGTTCTCAAGGATGCAAAATGCCATAATAACCCTCCCTTGGAGTGATTGACTTGTACCAATGACACCCCCAGACCCAGTTTCCTATTTTCACTTATTGCCGTGGATAGCCCATTGCTTAGCCACAAATAGCACTCAATCCTTAGTTAATCCCTGCTTCTCCTAATCCTGCCTGAGCAATGGCAACCAATCCGGAAGTGGTCCCTTCCCTTAGACCCTCCTCAGAATCCTTTGGTGGGAATGCAAGGCTGACAAAAGATGCTTCCCTCTGTACTCAGTACTCAGCTCCTCTGTAGTGCCCTCCCTGCATGCAATCAGCAGGCAGTACATTCTAAAGTCCTCAAATGAAGTCTATGGCTGTGGGGTGGTGGCTGTCATTACCTGAGGGAAGGGTGTACCATCCACTGGGTGTGCCAGCAGCAGATTAGAGGAGTTACCAGGAGCCAAATAAAACCTTTCATTCTTACCTTGGCCCACGCTTGCATTTAAAATTCTGTGCAGCCAGAAATCTATTTACTGTTTAAAAACTTTCTTTGACTTTCTCCTTTTCTTAGCACTTTTATTTTAAAACATTTAAAGAATATTTCTCATCATTCTGTGCCTCCTTGAAAAGAGATCCCTAATTCCTTCCCTTGTCCTTTTATTTTACCTTGCATTTCTAACACGCAGTTGCTAAATGCTCCATGACGCTGGCCCCTCACCCGGCTTTTGAGACCTTTTATTTCCACTCTTAACACAGAACTGCAGGCAGCGACTTCTGAGTTGTATTTCACAACCTCCAGTCTTCCTCTCACATTCGATTCAGGGCTGGGGAGTGGCACACGCAAGATTACAACAAAACTCACTGTTTCTTAAGATGCCCCTCCCCGCGGTTAACTGGAAACCTCAGCCTTCACCTGCATGGTTGGGAGTGGCTTTGGAAGCAGAGGGTAGTCGATGATCAGCGCTCATCAACTCTCCCTGGCAGTGCTGAGCAGCTAACCCTGCAGGTGCTGCGTGGGCCTGGTGCCTCGGGCCAGCTGCCATCCACCAGCAAGGGGTCTCCACTCAGGTGCCTGCCCTTGGGGCCCTGCCATCTGCAGTGCCACCTGCAGCCCTCATTGCTGCAAGGATGCTAGAGTCCAGGCCGCCCACCTGGGTTGACAGCCTCGCAGATGCGACTGCTTCTCCCACCTCTGCTGCACACTCGCCCGTCTTGGACCTCCAGTGCCCTGGCAGGAGAGAGACAGGCATGCCCATCACATGGGGTCCTAACGTGAGGCTGCCCTTGCCCACTCTAGGTTCTTTCCAGATTCCCTCTGGAAACTGGAACTGGTGGGATCAAAGTCGTTACCACCCCCAAGTTGTACAAGAGTGAATATTCTTCCACTGTGCCTCCTCTGGCTGGTGTCTGATCCTTTCTACCCCAACTTCGCTTATTCCCACCCCTGAAACACACCTGCTTCGCGGGCTGTCTCCCACACTTTGTAACCCCACCAGGATGGGCCTGCAGGGGCAGCTCCTCTCCGCCAATTTCCCTTTGATATGGGCCCTGTATTCTCACATAATGACTTAAGGCTTGGCTTCAGAAGTCAGCTTTCGGTTATCTTCAGCCACTTTCCTAATGATCCCTTTGAAATTCCCTTCCGGTATCACTTTCTATAGAAGAAATGTCAATACAGTATAAACAGTATTTAGGAGAAAAAGGAAGGGGGGTAGTTATCAGTGTTCTTACTTTTTACATCTCGTAACAGAATCTCTCCCCCCACAATTTTTATCTCCAGCCATTCTCTTAAACCTCAGAGCTTTAGTGCTGTGAGGACTCCCATCGTGGGGAGAACCCCTCAGCTGCCTCTCTGTGTCCTCTTTGTATGGCATCGGAGTTCTGCCCTCTTGAAGCTCCCTCTCTAGAATTTTCCTTTCTTACACGTGGTACTCTTGCTACTTAAGTGTTACAATGTTTATATCTGTGTGATTGTATTTACTTTGTTCTTTAGTTCATGCTCTGGATTTCTCTTCTCCTCCTGTATTTGGCTAATCCTGTTCTGCCTTTATTTCAGGTTCTACTGGTGTCTCCAGCTCTTGGTCTAACACCTCTTTTCTTGGAGACTTGAGATTCCTACAGGGAAGCTGTGACTCTTCTCCTCCCTCACCTCTTCCTATTAATTCCTCCTCTCCTCCCCTTCTCCTTTTCTGCAGGCTTGAGACAAACTTCAGTCACGGTCCTCTCGTTTCCTCTCAAGAGCTATTTTCTCCCACTTACATTTCTTACTGCCACTCCGGTTCATTGCTTAATATTACGAAAGTCATCTGTTCTATCTCCAAATACCCACCACAAGCTGAAATATATCTTATTTTCCCCTGGAAGCTCTTCCAGAAAACCTCCCTTTATCTTACTTACCCCTCCCGCCCCCCAAAAAAACCTCTTCCCTGCATTCTTCAGACAAATGAAAATAACTCCTTGGTTCCTCTTCCACTTTCTTTTGTATGCCCTTAAAGCAAGCCCAACTCTGCCCACCTCCTTCCTATTATGTAATGCTCTTGGGCAGTTTGCCTAACTGCATTTTATCTGTAAACAGATGGTGGCATCACCTTTCACATTTACACCTTTCTTATTTACACCTGGGCCAGTGTTCTCACCTTCATATTGCACTCAAGAGTTTTGAATCACACTGGTGTGTCTTCCACTGTCTCTATCTTTTTTTCATAAATTTGTTTATTTATTTACTTGTTTATTTATTTTTGGCTGTGTTGAGTCTTCGTTGATGCGCGTGGGCTTTCTCTAGTTGCAGCGAGCGGGGCTACTCTTCGTTGTGGTGCACGAACTTCTCATTGCACTGGCTTCTCTTGTTGCCGAGCACAGGCTCTAGGCATGCAGGCTCAGTAGTTGTGGCTCACGGGCTTAGTTGCTCCATAGCATGTGTGATCTTCCCAGACCAGGGATCAAACCCGTGTCCCCTGCATTGGCAGGCAGACTCCCAACCACTGTACCACTAGAGAAGTCCCTTCCACTGTCTCTAAATGGAATTGTCTGGCATGTGGTCAACCCCAAGTTCCCCTTTGACATAATTAGATTCCATACTAATCATCTCCAGGCCAGACCCCAAACTGGTCAGCATCTTTTGTTAGGGTTATTTAATACCTCAGGAAGCCTTTTTAGTAAATAACAAAGTCTCCTGTATCCATTCTTACATGCAGAAATAGTATCCAGAATAAATCCATTTTCTCTGCTAATCTGCAATTTCATGGGAACATTTGCCCTTAAAGAATCTGAATTATAGAAAACATGTTGAGTTTACTGAGTTTCTTCTAAATAAGTTCATGACCACAGTGCCCACCCTGTGCTTCTCACTGGGTAGCTTTCCTTATCCCTGGAACAGCCAACTGGGAAGAGTGGGGAGGGGGGAGTATGGAGGACAGATGTCGCTCAGGTTCTAGTCAGCCTTGGTGGGCTTGCATCCTGACCCCACCGGGACCTTGAACAACTGACTTCATCTATGCCTCCATTTCCTCATCAGCAAAACCCCCAAATAACCTATCTTTTGCAGTTGTTGGGAGGCCTAAATGAGATAAGATGCAAAGTCCTTAAAACAATTCTTAACACAGTAAGTGTTCAGTAAATCTTAGCTAGGTTCTTCCCTCTCTTAATTAGCCTAAGCTATTCTCTTTGGTTTTCCCTTCATCAAGTCTTTTTTTTTTCTTTTGCGGTACGCGGGCCTCTCACTGTTGTGGCCTCTCCCGTTGCGAAGCACAGGCTCCGGACGCGCAGGCTCAGCGGCCATGGCTCACGGGCCCAGCCGCTCTGCGGCATGTGGGATCTTCCTGGACCGGGGCACGAACCCGCGTCCCCTGCATCGGCAGGCGGACTCTCAACCACTGCGCCACCAGGGAAGCCCCATCAAGTCCTTCTTTAGACCTTAAAGAAATATCTTTTTTCTCCCCTTCCCCCTCCACTTCTTTCTGGCCACCCTGTCCCTATTTTTTCCACATCTTTCTATGACTCCTCTCTTAAGTGTGTTTGCACCTGACAGGTGACAACCACCATCTAATTAGAGTCGGGGGTTGGAGGGGGAAGAAAAAAGAAAAATATGTGACTTCACATGTCTGAGTTTGACCCGTGATTGTAGAGGGTTCTCTCCATCTTGCATGCAGGCATCTATGTTTAATTTACAAAGTATGCCTCAGTGGGTGAATGAGGAGAGGAAGGTGATTTGGGCAAACCCAGAGACTTAGGGCAGAGATCCATGAGAAGACTGTCACCTTTGTGCTGCCGGAGGAAGAAGGATATCAAGGTTGGGTGGGACATGGGTCATCCTAATGGGGAAAGGGATCAGGGTCAGTAACCCACAGCCACTCCCATGGCCTTATTCTCTTAGCAAAGTGACAATCTAACTGCAATTGACTTTTTTGATCCCCAGGGTGGAGCGCCAGAGCAGGCAGGGCATAGGAAAGTCAGTCCACCAAGACTGTCCCAGGCTCTAGCCCAAGGCCGGTAAATCCCTGGGGGAGGGCGACTGCTCCTTCCAAGTTCTGTGTGATCTGTGCCCTCCTCCACCCAGATTAGTCAATGTCAGGGCTTCTTGTGTATCTGCAAAAAGCTGATGGAGTCTTTAAATTTAAAATGGATATTCTGTTTATTATAGTAACATCTTTTAAAACCTAGCTTCAATTTAAGTTTTTAAGTTCAGCTTACAAATCGTTTTTATAAATGTAGCAGGTTTGAGCACTCACTTTTATGAGGTGTTTGTAACTTGACCCAATTTACACATAATTTAATTGCCCATTACAGGTCAAATCAGGATGCACGTGCTCCTTATTTAGAAGAGCGTGCACGTGTGGGAGCCCTGGACAGTGGGCACAGAAACTTGGGGTGGGAGAGGGTCAGAGGGGAAGAATGCTGGGGGAGGGGCACCACAGCCAGGACTTAGAAGAAATTACTGGACCTAGCAGGAGGTCAGGCTGAGGAGTTCTGTTTCTCACCCACCTGCAACACCACCTCCACGCCTGGGGCTGGTCACCGGCCCCACATGTACAGAGCTGAAACCACCTACACGTTTATGAACAATTCAAGTGATCACAATGAATAGGGATGAAAAGGAGTCCTTAGTTAGCAGACGAAGGAACAAGAGCTGATAAAACAGAGAATTAATATTATTAAGCATATGTTGCTCATTAGGCCTCCCTATCACCCTAAGAGGCCAGCATTATTCTTCCCATTTTATGGATACGGAAACTGCACTTCAAAACTACACAGCTAGCGAACAGTGGAGACTAGATTCAACCTGTACATTTTAAGACACACACATCTTAATAAAAACCATTTATAAATATCTTGCAAAGGTGTTGGAACTGGGGCTTCCCTGGTGGCGCAGTGGTTGAGAGTCCGCCTGCCGATGCAGGGGACACGGGTTCGTGCCCCGGTCTGGGAAGATCCCACATGCCGCGGAGCAGCTGGGCCCGTGAGCCATGGCCGCTGAGCCTGCGCGGCCGGAGCCTGTGCTCTGCAATGGGAGAGGCCACAACAGTGAGAGGCCCGTGTACCACCAAAAAAAAAAAAAAAAAAAGTGTTGGAACTATCTAATCCAAATTGGAGCATATGGTGATTTTTTCGCCTTTATCATCTTCTCTCAGCCCCTAGTCCACATTGACTTTTTCCAAAATTGCCATCTCAGGCTCATTATCTGAGACTCTATGGACCCAAAACAGGCAAGTCTAAGTTTGAGAATATCATATGAGGAAAACTGCAGGAAGGAGCTAGTTCTGCTATTACTAATGTCATTGCGGTTGCCAAAGTGGAAGTGATGCTGAAAGCTCAGCTTCCCTGTTCACAGGTGCCAAATCAAATCTCGGAGACAAGAGTTTTGGGTGAAGTAGAAAAGGATAGCTTTATTACTTTTCCAGGCAAAGGGGGACACAGTAGGCTAGCACCTCAAGAACTGTGCCCCCCTCCCTGGGGAATAGGGAGAGGTCTTATAAGTCAGGGCTCGTGGTCAGGGGTATGTGATAAGGATCAAGGCAGTAACAGTCTTGCATTCTTCTGATGGGTTGGTGGTGAGGTAAGTAGGAGTCGGCATCATCAACCTTCAGGTCCAGCTAGTCTGGGGTCTACATGCTTGTGGGCAGCATACCATCGTTAATCGTTAACTTTTCCCACCTGGAGGGGGTTTCAGAATCTGCAAAATAGCTCAAAGATATTGTTGTGTGCATCTGTTGTTGGGGAAAAAGGACCTTGCCCCAAGGCTGCTCTTGACTGTTTATTTCTCCCTGGTCTCGCATCCTCTCCCTTCCCTAATTAACAACTGCTTGAATCTGCCCATTGGAACTCAGGGAAGGTCATGGAGGCTGAATGAAGGCTGTTTCCTGTAATCAAAGAAATGGGGGACACAGAAAGGCTTTGTGCCCAGGAGCCCCACAGGGCCCTGCATCGTATCAGAAGCAGAGATATTGCACAGTTGGAGATGGAGCAGTCTCTAGTGGCTGAGCTGGGATGCCCAGCCACTCATCAGTAACAATGCTGGTAGAATCCCACCTAACGATGCCTGACGGGGAGGCAAGGAATCACCTAAGCTCTGCAGGTCCTAGAGCCCCTGGATCCAAGAACAAACTCATTTTTCCATTTTTACCTCTGGCTGGATATGTTGCTCCTTTAAAAAGCACATTATGGACTCAGAGAGAACCTTCTTTTCAAGCATCCATGGGAAATTACCAAAATATATAATGCACTAGGTCTCAAATTTCCAAACGGAGAGTTGTTTAGGCCACAGTTCTTGACTGCACATGAAATGAAACTAAACATGAATAACAAAGATTAAATTATGACTTCCCAATTTGGAAAATTGAAAGTACTTCCCTTATGGGTAATGACAATCGGCGAAAGGAAAAAATTGGAAACAACGGAAATGTTCAACAGTAGAAGATGCAGAATGCTATGCAGTCGTTAAAATAAGGTTGGAGAATCCATCTTCTGCCTATGTTGTTGACGCCTGAGATAAAAGTCAAGCTTTTAGAGGTTGGTGAACTACCTTCTAAAATTCATTCATGAAAATGATGAGAGGAGGTCCTTTATTTCCTACAGCTCCTTGTAAAGAGTTTCAGGTGAGAGCAGCTTATGCCTTAGTGGTGATATTCTGATTTGGAGTCTCTTCTGCTTCCCCAAAGTGAATTTTCTTAATAGATTAAAAAAAAAGGAAAGTCTATTACTACATCTTGAGTTCTCAGAATTAAAGAGAGATGATGTATAGAGCACTGAACAATGACCCAACGAACTGACTGCAGTCATGGTGAAAGGTATGAAATCTCATCTACTCTCTGATACCACAGATTCTTACACCACAGGGGGAGGAGTTGTGAGAAAGTGCAGAGAAAATTAGGTGGCAACGGCCGTGGGGAAGCTGAAAAACTGTATGGGTATTGTGACCACACTTTCTGAATTAAATATCGACATTACAACTATAAGGATGAAACTGAAATCTCTTGGACTATTTGAGATATAGGTTTTCCTAATTCTATGAATTCTGAATGGGAAATTCGACAGACTGTGTCCCAAGGGGAAGAAAGCCTAGTGTCTGTGCTTGGGGAAATCTTGAAGAAGTTGAAAAGTAGACTGATGATTTGAGAAATCTAAGAAAACTGGAGTTTGAAAAGAGGTGCTGAAATTTTTTTTTTGATTAAAAAATATTTATTGTGGAAAATTTGGAAAATCATATAGACAATAAACCATCTGTAATCCCACCACTCTGAAATAATGACTTCTGGTATTTTATTGTATTTTCATCTAGCCTTTTTTTTTTTTTTTTTTGCGGTACGCGGGCCTCTCACTGTTGTGGCCTCTCCCGTTGCGGAGCACAGGCTCCGGACGCGCAGGCTCAGCGGCCATGGCTCACGGGCCCAGCCGCTCCGCGGCACGTGGGATCTTCCCGGACCGGGGCACGAACCCGTGTCCCCTGCATCGGCAGGCGGACTCTCAACCACTGCGCCACCAGGGAAGCCCTCATCTAGGCTTTTAACTTGAATATATAATTTTTAAAATTACAGTAAAATATACATAACATAAAATTTATCATTTTACCCATTTTTAAGTGTACAGTTCAGTGGCATTATGTAGATTCGCATTGTTCTACAGACATCACCACCATCCATCTCTAAAACTCTTTTCTTCTTGTGAAACTGGAACTCTGTACCTATTAATCACTAACACCTCATTCTTCCCTCCCCCCACACGCTGGCAACCACCATTCCACTTTTCATCTCTATGATTTTTAATTGAACACATAATATTTATTTAAAATTGAAATTATACTGTACACTATAGAGTTTTGTGCTCCGCTTTCTCTAATTAATATTAGGTTCCTCTTACCACTAGTCTTGCCAGCATGATTTTGCAATATATTCTATATTGGTGTTTCTTCCTTTTTCTCTCTTTTTCTGTTAAAAGTGTCCATAAGCATACTTACACATACAGTTTTATGAGTAAGCAACATTCTGTAGAATGTTTTAAATAATAACTCCGTAAAATTAACAGCAGTTGAAACCTAATTGACAAATAAGATAAATACTGTCACATGGTTTCTTATTTTTCTGTTTTGGTAGAGAAGCTACACTTGTTAGAATAGAATTAAAAGAAAAATACTTAACTAATCTATAATTTCATCAATTTTCTGAGACTATCCTAACGTGATAAATGTTTGCCAACATTCTACATATTTTCCTAGTATGACTGTTTACATAGTAAAACAGAAGATTATAAAACACAAAAGAACCTATAGGTATGAATAATACTATCTTTTCTAAGAGAATTATAAGATTTCTGGCTTCACTTTCACCATTTTTTGTTTGGACTAAATTGAGACTAAATTCAGGAAAACCTGGTGGTGGTTGCTTTTAACCTAAAAATACCTACCTCGAGGAAAATTTTCACTTGCGACTTGAGAACAGAAAAACAGGGCAATCTTCCTTTGGAGGCCCTGGCAGCAAGGGAGAGGCCTGGTTTTGGCTTCGCCCATCCCCCCTTTACCTCACATGAGTTCTGTGTGGTATTGTGATCTTTGCGTGGCAGGCACTGAGCTACTTGTTACCTGGACCAGGTCATGCCCTTCCCTGGGACTGGAGCGCCCCTCCAGAAGGGAAGGGCCAAACGTATAGTCGTGGTGAAGGTGGGGTAGAATCCCTGAATCCTAAAAACCTATGTCCTCCCAGGGCCTCATTTCCCAGCAAGCCCTTCCTTAGGACCATGCACTAGGAGTCTTGTCCTTTACGCCTTAGAAAATATACTCATGGTTAGTCAGCCATGTTCTAAGCATATTAAAACAGGCCAGTGCTAACGGTAAATTTCAGCTAGAGCCATCCCCAATGTGGCGGCCTCAAGTCTTCCGTACGATTGAGGCCTCAATTCATACGTCAATGCCACCATATTGCCAGTGTGGGGCGATACCGTAATCCAGAGAGATCCATCTTCCCTGAAAGCTGGCTTCCCTCTCAAGGTGTGTTCTTATGGGCCATCACCAACCACCACCAGTTCTCCTGGGCTTTGGAAGCCAAAAGAAATGTCCGTGCTCATGGTGCCTGCTTCCGCATTCTCTGCACGCCTTCCCTTCCACTGCCTGGCAAAACTTCCATGGTTCATGCAAGGTGTTGACTATGAAGAGTTCCTAGTTCTTTCCCTGTGCTAAACAGAGAGGAGAGCTCCTCTCGCAAGACCAGCCTCTTGAATGTTCTACCCCTTCCATCTCTTCACTCCAGGTTACAGAGCCCATACCTTCTCACTGGGGCTTGCTGGAGACACACACCACCCCTGGAGTTCTCCTCGTTCCTAGCCACAACCCTGCTTTTTTTTTTTTTACGATTTTTTTGACGTGGAACCATTGTTTCTTTTTAAGTCTTTTATTGAATTTGTTACAATATTGCTTCTGCTTTTTGTTTGGGGTTTTTTTTTTTTGGCCTTGAGGCATGTGGGATCTTAGCTCCGGACCAGGGATCGAACCTGTACCCTCTGCTTTGGAAGGCGAAGTCCCAACCACCGGACCGCCAGGGAAGTCCCCACCCCACTTCTATTGTCTCGCCTCTAAAGCATTTCCTGTAATAGAGCCTCTGCAAGTGCCTATTAATAAACTATTAGTGGAAGTTTGGCCTCTGATGCTTTCTCTGGTGCCTTCTTCATTGCTCCAGGCTTCAGGAGAACCTCTGCAAATGTGCTTTCCCAAACCCTTTTCCTCTGAGACAGAGTGTGCTGAGGCTCTTTCGAGTTGGTCTGGGCTGCAGATAACGATCCCTAAACCATACATGAGCCTTTGGAGCGAATTGGACATGGATGGGTCCATCTGATCTAGAAGTTGATTTTAACTGATCAGGGAAGCCAAATTGTAAAGGCTCGATCCAGGGGCAGTCCCTACCTTTCTTGGTTCATAACCAGTTCCTGCCTTCCCTCACTCTGTGTAAGGAATAAATAAGCAGTCAGAAAATGTCCCTGAAATGAGGATATCCATAAGAATTAGGTTTTAAAATGATTTCCTGCTCAGGATGCGGCCTGCATGAAAAAAATAAATAGAAGAAACAATAGTAAATATAAGGACAAAGTAAGTAATTAAACTTGAAAGCAAGTTTTGCTCCACAAAAACTGTGATGGAGCTGTGGTTGGATTTTTTTTTTTTCTTTTTTCTCTTAAAGAGAAGGGGAAAAAATTATCGATAGTGAAAAGGAAGTGATCTGATTTGTTGAAATGTTTGGTCTAGAGGGCTACTCCATATACAGTCAGATGCAAAGTTGTCTCTGACTTTCTGAATATATTATGCCTTTGGGTATACTGTGTTACTGATTTTCTATATGTTTTAGTTTCACTTTCTTTGTCTTTTGGTATATGTTAAACCAATTTGTCCTACATGCTAGAACTAGCTAGTTTTGGAGCAGATATCTTTAGAAGTTATATTAATTCAGAGGGTGTTGGGAAATATTGGCTAAATAATGCAGTTTTCAGTGTAATTTATGCCCAGAAACCTTTGCATTAAAAGATTCCGACTCAAAATATCTATTATGTTCATAGACAAATACATTGTTTTCTATTTTTGCAGGCATTTCCTGTTTAACTTTCACATACTCTGTGATGTAGGTGTGGCTATTGTTTTGTTGATTTTTGTGCTCGGGCAAGCCATAGCTCAGCAAAATCAAGTTCTTTTTCTTCTTCCCCTTCCCCTCCCCCTTGCCCCAAGGACACTATAAAAAGCCGGAATAGAATCAACGTTGGCTCCCTCCAAGTTTAATGTTCCATACCTTGGGGGTGAGGCCGGATGTTGGAGCACTTTTCATTTACCTTCTCGTTTAAGCAATCTAATTCTGAGTCAGGTAGATATGCTCAGGCCAAATGAAAACCAAGTGTTTGATATGCTTATTTTTAGAACCATTTTATTTACAGTAATTGCTTTCCTGTGTTTCAGGCCATACATTGCGTTCCTAGCAGGGCAAAGAAGTCTATTTAAACACCCCTATCTGATGACTTACTCCATTTTCTTTGCATCTGATGATAACATCTGGCAGTACCCGAAGTTCCAAGCCCAAGTGATTCCCATAAGGCACAATGTTGCCCTTGTCTGGTCTTCTTTTAACTGGGATGGGCTAATAGGATTTGGGCTAAGGAAGTTTCACAATCTAGTAGTAGAAGTTTAGATTTGGGAGGGACGTTACAGGTCATTTAGTTGCCTATCCCACCCAATGCAAAAATCTCTTCCATAGCATACCTGCCAGTGACTGTCACCTCTTGTTCCCAGCCCCTCCAGGGACAGGGCCCTCCCAAAGGACAAGGCAGTTCATTTCATCTTTGAACACTGAATTGCTGGAGAGTTTTTCCTTATGCCGTCATGATGAGCTGAGATTTTTGTCTCTCTGTAACTGCTACCCATTGGTTCTAATTTGGTCATCAGATGACAAATTATCTTATGGTCATACAATTCAAATTGATCATAACATTCAAGTTCTTTCACACGATGAAAACGTAAATAGTTCTCATACTGCCTCCTAGGAAGATGACTTTTTTATGGGTAAACATTTCTTGTTCCTTTCATTGTTCCTTACCCTTCTGTGGCTTATATAATTGAGGTTCTTTAATTTGTCAGAGGCAGAAATCCCAGTTCAAAATGGCTCCATTAAGAAAAAAAAGTATTGGCTTCCATAACTGAAAAGTCCAGAGGAAGAGGCAGCTTCTGGCCCAGCCAAAGCCGTCAAGGCCTGGTCTCCCTCGCCATCTGTGCCATTCAGAGTCCCATCAGGAGGGAGAAACCACACGATCATTCGAACAGGAAACGTTTAACCTAAAGAATTATTCACTTTGCTGTCCGCCTGAAACCAACACAACATTGTAAACCAACTATATTTCAATAACAATTATAAAAAAGTGAAAAGAAAGGAATTATTACCTGTAACAGGAGATTGGAGTAACATGGGAATGGCCGGCAAGAAGTAAACAGTCCTGAAGAATGCAGGAAGTGTGGGTATATGGAGCAATACTCCTGGGGCTGATATAGAGCACCCAGGAAAGATCTAGGCATTCCCATCTCCCCACCTGAGATCCAGACCTTGTTGGAGAGGGCACAGCTGTATCTCACTGATAGGCAAATAAGTTACTGTCATGCTGTTTCAGTGGAACTTGCTGGAAATCTTCCCCCTGCAACTTACTGGAAATTCATCCCCATAGTGCTGGGGAAAGCTGTTCATGAGGAAGCGTATCTGAAGTAGGTGCCGGGGTAAGATGCTGGCCACTGGGTGTGCTGCTGGCACTGAAGGAGCAGATGCCAGCAAAGCCATTGATGCTGCAAGTGGCAGACACTGGAGAAGTGGCCCCCATTCCCAGTGAACACATGGAACCGGGAAGCAGAACCCTTTCTTCTGCCATGTTTCTCCAGTGCTCTCTATTGACAAAGTGTAATATCATGACAGCTGGTAAAGAAAAAAATGGAAGGACCCACTACATTTTTTTAGAATAGACAATAAAGGGTGAGTTTGGAGCCAAGAGGCAATCTGTGGCTAACTGGCACACCACTTTTACATTCTGTTCCTCTCTTTAGGCTCTATACACATTCTCCTTCTGGTGGCAAGATGGCTGTCAGAAGTTCCAGGCTTTTATCCCTTTCTTCTGAGGACCCCACAGGGAAGAGAGTATGTCTCTTCCCCAATATCGTACCAGGTTAAGTTTAATTGATTCTAGTTTGTCAAGCTTGTATCATCTGTTCATTCCTGAGCCAATCACAGTATTCAGATGAACGGTTCTGTTGCTCTGATAGACCAGCTCTGAAATATCCTACTCCCAGAAGAAGGGGTGAGTCAAACTTACCCCTGTCAGATGTACAGTGAAAATTCCATGTAAGATCCAAAATTTTTTTATATATAAATTTATTTTACTTTATTTTATTTTTGACTGTGTTGGGTCTTCATTGCTGCATGGGCTTTCTCTAGTTGAGGCAAGCAGGGGCTACTCTTCATTGTGGTGCGCGGGCTTCTCATCACAGTGGCTTCTCTTGTTGCGGAGCATGGGCTCTAGGCGCATGGGCTTCAGTAGTTGTGGCACGCCGGCTCAGTAGTTGTGGCTCGCAGGTTCTAGGGCGCAGGGTCAGTGGCTGTGGCGCACGGGCCTAGTTGCTTCGTGGCATGTGGGACCTTCCTGGACCAGGGCTCGAACCTGTGTCCCCTGCACTGCCAGGCGGACTATTAACCACTGCACCACCAGGGAAGCCCAGATCAAAACGTTGATACTAGTAGAAGGAGGAATGGCTAATAGGCAGGCAAAAATAGCGCTGGTGGTTTTTAGGAGCAGAGAATGTGGAACTAGATAGATCTCAATCAACCAATGCCTCCGTTTTCTCTGTGTACGGCCCCGGGCGTCCCCGGGAGTCCCGACCAGCAGGACAAATCCTTGTGAGTCCGAGGAGGAACCTGTGGGGGTTGAAAAAAGGGGGAAGGGCAGGAGACGCGAAAGAATGGAGGCAAGACAGAATCCTGATCAAGCCTCAAACTTTTATTGCTGCGGTAGCTGTATTTATACACTGCAGAGAAAGGGGGGCGGGATTCAGAATGAGGGAAGTACTTGGCTAATCATCATTGGTGCTGCGTGCGCGGGCTTTCATTTTAGGCGCGAACTTCTATCTCATAAATCAGGAAGAGAAGCAGGGTGTCGGCCATCTTCTAATGGCGAAAACTTCTTGGCTCCCAACATTTCTCACCTGTAAAGTGGAAATAATAATAATGCCCATTTGAGCTGGAAGGGATAAATAAATGCCACACCTTAATTCCTGCCCAAATTTGGAAACAATTGAGAAATAGACTGAAGTGTCAATAGGGTGGAGAATAACACGTCAGCTTTATTACTGAGAGAAGTTGATGTTGAGTGGCACTCAGGGAATGCTGTTGTCTCTGGTAGTGCTAAATAGCCACAGGGACCTGCCCCCACGCCCCACCACTCCCTGCCATGCAAATTGGCTACTGTAAAACTTACGCCAGAGACATCAAGGAAGAGACCAAATCTCGCGTCCTTTGTAGGCAGACAGATCTCAAAGAGAGGGAGAGGAGTGAACTGATCCAGACAATTCCCTTTTTCTAAATTCCCAATAAAGTAAGTCATTCTTCCTCCCCTGGGGGTGTGAGGGTGGGACGAGAGGGCAGGAAAGTGATTCTAGCAGATCTCCATCTACTTCTCCTAACTTTATGTTCTCCTAATCAGTTGGGTTTACCTATTAAGACTATGGTCAACCGAGGTTTTAGCTACCCCCTTAGAAGAGGAGATAAGGGGTCTATCAGAGCTGGCTCCTTCCTTTATGACTGCTCTCTCAATTCCAACCCACTGTTCCTTTGGGTTTTCTCCTGGGCACTTGTAATACTTTAAACTTGCATTAGTTGTCAACATTTAAAGGAGCAAATGATACCACATAAAAGTCCCATTTCCAATTTCTTTGGGGAAAAAAGTCAAGCAACTTGGGACCCTCATTCTTACATGAAAATAATCAGTTGAAGTTGAGAAGTGGCCACCAGCTTCAGATGGCTCATGGTCTCTCCTGTTGCTCTTGTCACTACTACTCTAGTTATTACAACTGACCACCTCACTCATGTACCTACCAGCCTGGCCAATGTAGGCATTTAAATTTGTAACTCCCTATGCTAGATTCCTATGATTGGTGCCTGTCCTGTCATTCTGGGTAGCCTGGTTAAACTAGGTGGACACCTATCTGTACTCTTTTAGGTGGGGCTGGTAAATACTTACCAGGTACAGCCTACAAGGGCCCAGGCAAAGGCTGGTCTATTTCTACAACTCTTAAAAGAATAAAATGACCATAGGCATCTTACCTTTGCATTTAAGCATTGCTGCAGTGGTCCATTATAATCACCATGAATGTCCACATTCACATTCATAAACTTCAAATCAAAGCACACACAATTAAATCCTATGATACTCGTAGTATTTATACGAAAAGGTGAGGAAGGGGGATTTGCTAGTAACTACTATTGGGAGATAATTCTCCATGTATCTTTCTTGTTTCTTCATGGCTTGCAAGCAGAGATACTGACTTCCCTTTAATCTGGATTATCTTTCTTAGCTTCATCTAAGGAAGTTTATATACTGAACAGCCTTGGAAGATATAGTGTCTCCCTATAGAGCAAAGAGCAGTCATGCTTACAGTCCAGTATAATAAAGATGATGCCTCACTTATCTGGAGCAAATGGCTATATATATATATATATATATATCCATTACAAAAGATTCATGTTTTCTAGTTTCCTAGTCTTAGGCTTCCCCTCCTGTAAGTTACCCCACCATGTGTTCAGTTGCCATCAGTTCCTTTTCATATCACACTGACAGCTGTGTTTCTTTCTCTCCTTTTTTAAAATTGGAGTATAATTGACCTACAACACTATGTTATTTCAGATGTAAACATAGTGATTCAGTATTTCTACATATTACTGATACTGTGTATAAAATAGATAACTAATGAGAACCTGCTATATAGCACAGGGAACTCTACTCAGTGCTCTGTGGTGACCTAAATGGGAAGGAAATCCAAAAAAGAGGGGATGTCTATATACGTACAGCTGATTCACTTTGCTGTACAGTAGAAGCTAACACAATATTGTAAAACAGTTATACTCCAATAAAAATTAAGAAAAAAACAAAAAAAATCTTTCTGTACATTACTAAGTGATCATACAAGTCAGTTACCATCTGTCACCATACAAAGTTATTGCAATATTATTGACTATATGCCCCATACTGGACATTTCATCCCCATGGCTCATTTGTTTTGTAACTAGAATTTTGTACCTCTTGATGTCCTTCACTTTTTTCACTCATCCCCCCACCCACCTGCCCTCTGGAAACCACCTGTTTATTCTCTATATCTATGAATTTGTTTCTTTTTTTGTTATATTTGTTCACTTGTTTTGTTTTTTACTTTCCATGTATAAGTGAAATTATATGGTATTTGTCTTTCTCTGTCGTATTTCATTTAGCATAATGCCCTCTAAGTCCATCCATGTTTTTGCAGATGGCAAGATTTCATTCTTTTTTATGGTTGAGTAATTTCCACTTTATATATATGCATACACACATATACACATATATGCCATTTTCTCTATCCATTATCTATTGATGGGCACTTCCAGTTGCTTCCATGTTGGCTACTAATGCTGCAATAAACATAGGGGTGCATACAGTACATATATCCTTTCCAATTAGTGTTTAGGTTTTCTTTGGGTAAATACTCAGAATTGGAATTGCTGGATCATATGATAGTCTTATTTTTAACATTTTGAGGAAACTCCATTCTGTTTTCCATAGCAGCTGCACCAATTTACATTTCCACCAACAGTGCACTAGGGTTCCCTTTCCTCCACATCCTTGCCAACACTTGTTTTTCTTGACTTTTTGATGATAGCCATTCTGACAGGTGTGAGGTGTTACGTCATTGTGGTTTGGATTTGCATTTCTCTGATGATTAGTTATGCTGAGTGCCTTTTCATGTATCTGTTGGTTATCAGTATGTCTTCTTTGGACAAGTGTCTATTCAGGTCCTCTGTCCATTTTTTAATCAGGTTGTTTGATTTTTTTAATGTTGAGTTGTATGAGTTCTTTATATATTTTGGATATTAACTCCTTATCAGCTATATTGCTTGCAAATATGTTCTCTCATTCAGTAGATGGACTGTTCATTTTGTTGACATTTTTCTTTGTTGTACAAAAGCTTTGTATTTGATATAGTCCCATTTGTTTATTTTTTGGTTTTTTTTCCTTGCCTAAGGAGACAGATCCAAAGATAATATTGCTACAACTGGTGACAAAGAGTGTGCTGCCAATGTTTTCTTCTAGGAGCTTTATGGTTTCAGATCTCACCTCTAAGTCTTTAATCCATTTTGATTTTATTTTTGTATATGGTGTAAGAAAGTAGTTCATTTTGATTCTTTTGTATGTAGCTGTCTAGTTTTCCCTACACCATTTACTGAAGACACTGTCCATTCCCCAGTGTATATTCTTGCCTCCTTTGTCATGGATTAATTGACCATATATGCTTAGGTTTGTTTCTGGGCTCTCTATTCTGTTCCATTGATCTAGATGTCTGTTTTTATGCCAGTATCATACTGTTTTGATTACAGTAGTTTTGTAGTATAGTTTGAAATCAGGGAGCATGATATCTCCAGCTCTGTTCTTTCTCAAGATTGTTTTGACTAATCAGGGATTTTTGTGTTTCCATACAAATTTTCTTTCTAGTTCTGTGAAAAATGCCATTGGTATTTTGATAGGGACTGCATTGAATCTGTAGATTGCTTTGAGTAGTATGGGCATTTTTTTTTTTTTTTTTTTTTTTTTTTTGTGGTACGCGGGCCTCTCACTGTCGTGGCCTCTCCCGTTGTGGAGCACGGGCTCTGGACGTGCAGGCTCAGCGGCCATGGCTCATGGGCCCAGCCGCTCCGCGGCATGTGGGATCCTCCCGGACCAGGGCACGAACCCGTGTCCCCCGCATCGGCAGGCAGACTCTCAACCACTGTGCCACCAGGGAAGCCCAGTATGGGCATTTTAACAATATTAACTCTTCTAACCTAAAACACAGGATGTCTTTCCATTTCTTGGTATCAATTTCAATTTCCTTCATCAGTGTTTTACAGTTTTCAGAGTATAGATCTTTCACCTCCTCGGTTAAGTTTATTTCTGGGTATGTTATTCTTTTTAATGCAATTATAAATTAAATTGTTTTCCTGCCTTCTCTCTCTTTTTTTTTGACCACACCACAAGGCATATGGGATCTTAGTTCTCCAACCAGGGATTGAACCTGCACCCCCTGCAGTGGAAGTGTGGAGTCTTAAACACTGGACTGCTGTGGAAGTCCCTCCTGCTTTCTCTTTTTTAAGTTCATTGTTAGTGTATAGGAAAGCAACAAATTTCTGTGTATTAATCTTGTATCCTGCAACTTTACTGAATACATTTATTAATTCTAATATATATATTTCAAATATATATATATATATATATACACACACACATATATATGTTTCTGTATCTGCAAATAGTGACCATTTTACTTCTTCCCTTCCATTTTAGATGACATTTTTTTTCTTTTTCTTGTCTGATCACTGTGGCTAGGTCTTCCAGTACTATGTTAAATAGAAGTGGCAAGATGTCCCCTAATTGTGCTATTAAATAGTCTGGGTGGCAGGTGTCTGGTTACGTTGTGTTGGCAAGCCCTCCTACCCAAATGATCTTAAAAACATCTGCTGGCATTTTGCATCTGTTAGGATGGCTATTATATATAAAAAAAGGAAAATAACAGATGTTGGTGTGGGTATGGAGACATGTGAATCCTTGTGCACTGTGGGTGGGAACATAAAATGGTGCAGCTACTGTAGGGGAATCACTATACTGTTTTCTGTAGATAAACAAATTCAGCAGCACTGAGGCAATTATCCTGAGTGGTGAGTGTGGTGGTGGTGGGGGGGGTGGGGTGGGGAGTGGGGAATGCCATGAGATTAACCCAGAGAGGACATTAAATGACACCAGAGACCATCAGCCAGGTTCTATCAAGATAGAGGACCCAGAAGAATTAAATGGAGTCTTGAGTTTCAGACCAATATGAAACTCTTATGGGCTCTCTTTTCTCTCTGTCTTCAAGCTTATGCATAAATATTCATATTCACATATGTGTTTGGCGTCTGAAAACTGGAATAACATCAATGGACATAACACCTAGACCCAAGGGCACAGGGAAGTGCTAAGGGGAGGTATTGTTATGGGGACCTGGGGAGGAGACCTTTGTCTGAGTCAGGTGAGCTGTTGCTGAAGCCCTGGGGGCATAGTAAATGGGATACTCCTCATTACAGATCCTCTAAGATAGTGTTTCTAATAATGTGCCATGTGAGATTCTGGACGTTTCATATAAGAAAGGATTTGGTCTTCCAGTAAGACTAATCTAGGTCACCGTCTGCACCCCCATCCCTTTGTTAATAAGGAAGCTGAAACTGTGATTGGTAAAGTGAAAGTTACTTACCCAAGATTATGCATGTGGGTCTATCTCTGCCTCTTTTTATGTAATATTTTGTCACACTTCCAAGCAATTCAAAATTGTGTATCAGTATATTCTTATATGGATTCTTTTCCTCTCTATCTGCTTCATGTAAAAAAAATAAATATATTTATTTATTTTTGGCTGTGTTGGGTCTTCATTGCTGTGTGTGGGCTTTCTCTAGTCATGGCGAGCAGGGGCTACTCTTTGTTGTGGTGCGCAGGCTTCTCATTGCGGTGGTTTCTCTTGTTGCAGAGCACAGGCTCTAGGCGCATGGGCTTCAGTAGTCGTGACGCTCGGGCTCAGTTGCTCCACAACATGTGGGACCTTCCCAGACCAGGGATTGAACCCGGGTCCCCTGCATTGGCAGGTGGATTCTTAACCACTGCATCACCAGGGAAGTCCCTGGCTCTATCTTCTTCGAATTATCCTTATCCAATCCCCTGGATGGTGGTAAAATGCATTGTTTATTCAGCTGGGGGATCCTAATGACCTATCATATGTTGCCTATAGAGCTGTGGTAATTTCTCCCATAATGGTGCCCACAGTCCAATAATGGCCAGTAATGGTGACTAGATGTACTTTGGGCCAGTGGCTTATGCTTGAGAGATGGTTGGAGGAGCAAAGACTTCACTATTCTGCCCTGTGATCTTATTAGCATCTTGCTTCACCAATAAACCATGCACCAGACAGAACACGCTTCAGCCTCCTATCCAGCTACCATCAAGATGCCTTTGGAGAGTTTATATCAACAGGTAAAATTTCATTGCTCTGTGAGTTTGGGTTCATGGGTGCCACTTATTTAAGAAGCCAGATAGGTTATCTAAGCAGTTTCCAAAATCAGTGATGTACAGCATTGGACAGATTTCAGTAAAACTAATAGTAGCTAACACACATTTAGGGCTTGCTACATTCCAGGCACTGTTCTAAGTGCTTTTTATATATTTTCTCATTTAATCTTCAAAACAACCCAATAAAGGTACTATTATTATCCTGACTGAACAGGTATAGAAACTAAGATAAAAAGTGGTTAAATCACTTGTCCAAAAGCAACAGTGACAAAGTTGGAGTTTGAGCTCAGAAAATCTGGGTCCAGAATCTGTGTTTTGAAATCTTTATGCTATTCTCCCCTGCTTCTCAATCCCGGGCTGTATGGTTTGATGTAATGGATAATTACACATCAGAACGGTGCTGTCTTCCAGTCTCCTGAAGGACATATTGGGCCTTTCCATGTTTGTTCGCTTTTCCCCATCAAGGTGTCATTGGATAATACCCTTTCTGGATCCCAATGTTCAGTGTCAGCTCTAAGATTTGTGTTGCTATGAAAAATTTATGACAATGCAGTTTTTCTTATACTGGTTGGTAAATAACTTGTAACTTTTCCAGGCAATGTGTTTCTGGAAAGGAATTTTTATCCCATCTCTCTGATCCCCTAGTTGGAGATGAAACCTGCTGGACTGGCCTGACTTGTCTGACCTTAAGTGGCCTGGGCAGGGAGCCTTGATGTTCTCACCCATAGCTGTGAAGGGGAAGCCAGGACTCCTGGGCCAGCAGGGGCAGCCAGTGAACACAGGAATTTTATTCTAACAGGTCATCTAAACAAGGTAGCATTGAGGTAGGTAAAGAGAGTTGAAGTAGGGAGGAATGGGCTCAGAAACCCAGTGAAGAGAGAAGCAGAAAGAAGCGAGCCAAAAGGAGTCCCTGGAAGGCATTCTGGGCAATTCTGAGCAACTCCGTGCAAGATCAGAGACAGGAAGCTGTTGCCAGCAGCCCAGACATGTTTGAGTAAACTGCACCAACTTCAGAGAAAAGTTAAAACTCTATGAAAATCTTTATTAATTTACATATCCCTTAAACACACATGTAGTCAGTATGAACAATTCTGTTCACCCTTTTTACTTAGTGGTGATAAAGCATTTCCAGGAATCAACATAATCCACATTCTTGGATTTCTCAAAGTTTTATGGCGTTCTTTCCTATTGCTGTTTGACCACTTCCTGATCTTTGAATTGGTTCCAGTATCTTTCTCTACTGGGCAATGTTTTGACAAGGAACTGTGCCTACTAAAACAACATTACCCCAGCCACACACACACACCTGGCTTACTCGTGGTGGGCATAGAATCTTGGCCCAAATAGTCATGCGGGTCCACCTTGTCCAGCTGTCCACCTATAATAAATAATAACCAAAGACCTCCTGGGACTCAGGGCTTCATAAAAACTTCAAAGGATTAATTAGGAAAGACCAAAACCAGTTATCCTACACATGACCAGATATTCCGTAGGTTTAAAAATATTGTATGGGGTGCTTCTAGCTTACTTTAAAATCCTCTGGCCATACCTAGTCTTTTTGTCTCTGCTATCCAGCATGATTCTTCTGCTTTTATCATCTGCTGATTCTGCTGGTTTCACTTCCCTGCTTGAAACCCATTGAGTTCTACTGCTTTTAGAATGAAACCTGAGTTCCCAGATATGGTCAGTAGAATAATAGCCCCCAAAGATATCCACATTCTAATCCCTGGAACCTGATTATGTTCTCTTACATGGCAAAACACTTTACAGATGTGATTAAATTAAGGATCTTGAGATGAGAAGCTTATACTGAATTATCTGGGTGGGCCCAATCTAATCATAAGGGTCCTTATGAGGTCCTTATAAAAGGGAGACAGGGGCTTCCTTGGTGGTGCAGTGGTTAAGAATCCGCCTGCCAATGCAGGGGACATGGGTTCGAGCTCTGGTCTGGGAAGATCCCACATACCGCAGAGCAACTAAGCCCAGGGGCCACAACTACTGAGCCTGTGCTCTGTAACTACTGAAGCCTGTATGCCGTAACTATTGAAGTCCACATGCTCTAGGGCCCACGTGCTGCAACTACTGAGCCTGTGAGCTGCAACTACTGAGCCTGCACGCCTAGAGCCCATGCTCCGCAACAAGAGAAGCCACCGGAATGAGAAGCCCATGTACTGCAATGAAGAGCAGCCCCCGTTCGCCGCAACTAGAGAAAGCCCACGTGCAGCGACAAAGACCCAATGCAGCCAAAAATAAATAAATAAATAATAAATTAATTAATTAATTTAAAAAAAAAGAGAGGCAGGAGGGCCAGAGTCAGAGAAGGAAGTGGCGGGAGTGACTTGGGAGCAAGGAATTGCAGATGGCCTCTAGAAGCTAGAAAAGATGATGCAACAGATTCTCTGCTAGAGCCAGAGCAGCAGAACACTGCTGAGGACCATTTCTGGGTAAGCACCAAGGCTCCCACATCACACTCTTCAATGTCACAGAATTACAGTCTTCTGAAAGTCATCAAGCGCAATAAAGATTTGTATCAGCCACAGTATTTATTAAGTGCCCTCTGTGCGCAAAGGCCTCTGCTTTTGTGTGTAATTGTAGTGGGGTGATAGTATAGAATAGTGGATCCCCAAAAGATATGTTCAAGTCTAAACCCCCAGAGCTTGTGAAAGTGACTTTATCTTGAAAAAAAGGATCTTTGCAGATGTAATGACATGAAGGCTCTCAAGATGAGATCATCCTGGACTTAACTCCAATGACAGATGTCCTTATAAGAGAAAGGCAGAGGGAGATCTGAGGCACAGAGACTCACAGGGTAAGGCCACGTGAAGAGGAAGGCAGAGACTGGAGGGACGCTGCCACAAGCCAGTGAACACCTGAGCCACCAGAAGTTGGAAAAGGCAAGGGAGGATTCTCTCCTAGAGTCTTCAGACGGAGCATGGCCCTGCCACACTTTCAGAGGCAGTTTGGACTTCTGACCTCCTAAATTGTAAGAGAATAAATTTGTTTTGTTTTTAAGCCCAGTTTGTGGTCTTTCATTATGGTAGCACAGGAAATAATACAGCCGTCTTCCCTGTGCTTCTCTACTAGGCTGTGAGCCATTAAGATCCTGTTTGCCTATCACAGGGCAGACAAAAGCCACCTCTGCTCCCTCCCATACACCCCGTGCTTCTGCTTGTGATTCCTTTTCTCACCTCTCCTACACTTTAAAGACCCATTAGCACACACTCCTCTGTGTGACTTTGCTTTCAGTACACATAGTACAACCAGCATTAAGACTTAAAATGTTTGGCAACCAGGACGGCACAGGGGCTGACCGATCGGAATGGTTGCCGGCTGCAGTGATGGAGCAAAGTCCAGGAGGCCCCTGCCATGCCAGGCGTTACCCCTTTAGGTGCGGGACTGTGGCTACCAGATGTTGCCAAGAGTCCTGGTGTTAATTTTTACTGTGTACCAGGAACCGCGCTACTATCTCTTTGAGACCTCACCACAATTCAATGGGTGAGGAAAACTGAGGCTTAAAGGGGTTCAGTGTCATGCCCGAGGTCATTTAGGTAGCAGGCAAGTGACAGAGTAAGGGCTGAAATGCAGGCAGTCTGACTCTGCTCTGTTGTGGGCTGTGTGAAGAAAGGCCTAGAGCAGGTCGTTTCTCTATGGAGTAGCGAATACACAGAAAGAAGTGTTCTTGGGTCTGGGGCCCTCGGAAATGTCAAATATTTATTTCAGAAAAATGGCGTCAGAGGCGATACTAGTTGATTCTGTCATTCGGTCCTGATTGGAACTGCAAGCCCAAGAGCCCATCAAGCCTGAGGGAGAGCGGGCAGGAGTGTGGGGTGCTCACCTATCCCCCCATCCCCACCCCATCCCAGGGAGAGGTGAGCTCTGTCCTTGTGAAACTATCCAGTGCAGAGAACTCAGAGCGTGCAGAGGCCAAGGGACGCCCAGGGGAGTCAGGACCCCAAAGGTGAGATGCTGCTAAGAGTTTCTGAGCCCTGAGGCATCCCCACACTTACTGTTCTTTCACCACCTGCTTCTTTGGTTTATCCTCCGTGAAGCCGTGGCATGGAGAGGACACGTGTGCTTCTGTGAGAGAGAAGCAGAGGCTGGGTGAAACAAGCAAACCTGGATCTCCAGCCTTGGAGGAGAAAATGAAGCCAGAGATGAAATGGGTGGTGTTGGCTTCAAAGAGGGAAGGGTCCTTGGCAGCCTGACGCCTGCAGAGGAGAAGAAAAGAGAGCCAGGGAGGTCTCCCTCGGCCTCAGTCAGATGCAGGGCCCCTGGGGCTTAACCTCTGAACACCCACTTCTCCCCAGACAGACAGGTGGAAGGGAAAGTGCGGGGGAGTTAATTAAAGCAAGGGCAGCTGGGGCAGTAGAATTTACCAGCAGGGGACCTCCTTGCCTCTCCCCACCCCTCCCGCCCCCTCATACTGATGTTTGCTGAAAGTCAGCGGCATTTCTGGTACTACATATGTAGGTGTACTTTACAGGAACTTTTAAATAAATCTAGTCCCGAGTGATTCATTATTCTATTACATTAGTTAGCTGTTGGAAGATCTCTCACACCATATACAAATGCCGAGCTATTTCATTGCTGGTACTTATGAGTCATCTTGCCGACTTTCTGTGTATATTTTCTACCACTGTTCTGTAATTGCGTTCTTTCGTTCAGTGTATACAGGTGAGGATTATGTTCTTACCTTCTCCTACATTCTTCTGTGAGATCAAACCAGCAACAACAAAAAAAGGCAGATATCGTTTTCTTTGATATTTTGTGGAGGTTTATAAAACTAACCTTGACCCTAGGGCTTCAACTTAGATCTGAAATTACAAGTAAGTTAATGCAAATGTTCTTCTGAGATTTGTAATAAGCAAAAGTGTATATCAAGACAGTCTTGGACTTCCCTGGTGGCGCAGTGGTTAAGAATCCGCCTGCCAATGCAGGGGACACAGGTTCGAGCCCTGATCTGGGAAGATCCCACATGGTGTGGAGCAACTAAGCCTGAGCGCCACAACTACTGAAGCCTGTGTGCCTAGAGCCCGTGCTCCACAAGAGAAGCCACCACAATGAGAAGCCCGCGCACCGCAACGAAGAGTAGCCCCTGCTCGCCTCAACTAGAGAAAGCCTGTGCTCAGCAACAGAGACCCAAAGCAGCCAAAAATAAATAATAAAAAAAAGACAGTCTTGCATTTGATGGACCTTATCAAGTTGTGTACCCATCTTGCCAAATTGCTGTCTTCAAAAATTCATGTTTACGTTTAATGGATCTGCTTCATCCATCATTACCACAGAAATCTAAAAAGTTCTCCTTGAACACCTTAATATTTGTCAACACCAAGAAGGAGAGAGGAAAAAAATATGACTCAAGAAAAGATGGATTTGTATGATGGAGAAGACCACAACCATGTGTTTCATTCACTCCATTATCTCTGGAAGGTCTCCCTTGGCAAATTTTATTTTGTTACTTCATTCTATCTTGGAGGCTTCTCTCTCTCTCTCTCTCTCTTAAAAAAAATATTTATTTATTTATTTGGCTGCACTGGATCTTAGCTGTGGCATGCCTGATCTTTAGTTGTGGCTCGCGGGATCTTTTAGTTGCTGCATGCAGGCTCTTAGTTGCTGCATGCGGGATCTGGTTCCCTGACTAGCGATCGAACCTGGGCCGCCTGCATTGGGAGCACGGAGTCTTAACTGCTGGACTACTAGGGAAGTCCCTTGGAGGCTCAAATGTAGTGAGAGAACAGAACTATAAATATGAAGGGAAGGGAGAATATGGCTCCCCGAATTAAAAAGTGTTCCTCCATTTCCCCTTTTTATGTTACCTTGAAGCCTCTCCAGTTGACTCAGCCACATTGGTTGGAGCTGCGTTGCATGTATTCAGACTTACCCATTCAAATGACCACGGCAGGAAGTTAGAAGCACACCTTTGACTCCAATGGAGTTTTTCTATTCGCATGCTCTCCATACGGAGGAGTCATCAGGCCTCAGATGAGGTCTTCACAAGACCCCAAGGTTTCTTCTCAGTGGCGCCCAACCTGATTGCTCAGCAGATATTTTTGAGAAAAGCTGGGAGCTCAGAGAGCTGCCCATGGTCATTTGTCGAGCCAAGTGCCCTAAAATTGCAGATGCCAGCCAGTCAACACTTAAGGAACGGCACTTCTCCACAGCTGGAAATCTGGAATGTTCTCAGTTTTATAAATGTTTTCTAGATGCTGCAGATGGTGATTTTGTTCGTCAGCTAACCAGATTGTGCTTTTTATGGTGATTATGCTTAATACATTTTGAGCTCAGTTTAACCATAATTTGAAGTAAAAATACATGTATTTTAGTGACTCAAGGTGGCTGGGTCATAGTGTTGGTACTATTAATTAGGAGTCTTTTGGTTGAAAGCAACAGAAAACCCAGCTTCCACTGACTTAAACAATGAAGGGAACTCAACCCACTTAAAAAGGCCAGAGGTTCAGGCTGTAGGTAAGGCTTGTTGGCGTCAAGATCTCATTTCTTTTCCTCTCTCTGTCTGGCTTCCACTATGTGAGCTGCATCCTATGGCAGACTTCCTTTATGGTCCCAAGATGGATACCAAAAGTCCTGAGGTTTTATGATTCCTTGTTCACGTCCACAGGAGAAAGAACATCTCTTATTTCAATTGTCAAATAAAATTCCTGGACTTCATTCTTTAAAAAAATTTTTTTTAATTTTAATTTTTTGAATTTTACTTATTTTTTTTATACAGCAGTTTCTTATTAGTTATCTATTTTATACATATCAGTGTATATATGTCAATCCCAATCTCCCAATTCATCCCACCATCACCACCCCCCGCCCTCACTCTCCCCTCTTGGTGTCCATATGTTTGTTCTCTACAACTGTGTCTCTATTTCTGCCTCGCAAGCTGGTTCATCTGTACCATTTTTCTAGATTCCACACATATGCATTAGTACATGATATCTGTTTTTCTCTTTCTGACTTACTTCACTCTGTATGGGTCTCTAGATCCATTTACAAATGACCCAATTTCGTTCCTTTTTATGGCTGAGTAATATTCCATTGTATATATGTACTGCATCTTCTTTATCCATTTGTCTGTCGATGGGCACTTAGGTTGCTTCCATAACCTGACTATTGTAAATAGTGCTGCATTGAACATTGGGATGCATGTGTCTTTTTGAATTACGGTTTTCTCTGGGTATATACATAGTAGTGGGATTGCTGGGTCATATGGTAGTTCTATTTGTAGTTTTTTAAGGAACCTCCATACTGTTCTCCATAGTGGCTGCATCAATTTACATTCCCACCAACAGTGCAAGAGGGTTCCCTTTTCTCCACACCCTCTCCAGCATTTGTTGTTTGTAGATTTTCTGATGATGCTGGGCTTTATTCTGATGGGACCAATTACTGTATTTAGGAGTATGGGATAGCCTGCTTGTTAAAAACCAGCTCCTCCTTGGAGCTGAGGGAAGGTTAATCCCATCCAAAACATTTTGTTAAGAGTGGGGTAGAAATGATTATGCAAAACAAAACTGGGATGTTGTTTTACCAAAAGAAGGGTACATGGATACAAGGAGGGAAAATAACCAGTATCCTCTACTGAATGTGTTGGGAGGAAAACTGTAAGCTCTCCAGAAAGGGAGGCTGAGGAGTGATAGCGAGGGGCTCTGTTAAGGAGTCTGAACTTGACATCTTTTAAAGGGCTGTAATCAGTAATTGTTATCCAACATCCACGGAAAGCTCTTCAGGGGCATTTAATGTCCAATTATCTTTTTAAAAATAAAGCTTTTCTGGGACTTCCCTGGTGGTCCAGTGGTTAAGAATCTGCCTTCCCACGCAGGGGATACGGGTTCCATCCCTGGTTGGGGAACTAAGATCCCACATGCCATGGGGCAGCTAAGCCCGTGTGCCGCAACTACTACTGAGCCTGAGCGCTCAACAGCCTGATCACCACAACTAGAGAGAAGCCTGCGCTGTGCAAGAAGAGCCTGCGCACTGTAACGAAAGATCCTGCACGCTGCAACAAAGATCCTGAGTGCCACAACTAAGACCCCAAGCAGCCGAAAAGAAAAGATATTCAGTATTTTCCAGATCAAAACATCCTTTCCAACCCTTAGGAGTTTTGACTCCAGCTTAGAAACAGTCCTCCGCGCCAAGTCCTATGGTCCCTGGCTGTGAGCCTATATCTCTTACCTCTGTTTCTTGGCTGCTTTGGCCACCCTGCCACTCTGTTTCACTTCCAAATTTGGACTTCCTTATGCATGAGTCATAACGCAGTAAGCAATGATTGTATGTGCTGAGGCCCAGTTGCAGCGGAGCAAGAAGTTTGGACCTTTTCTCTTGGTCCAGCCACCTTGCCTCTCTTCTAGAACCAGGTGCCCTGTTCCACCTGGCCTGCCTGTCCCAGTGCCCACTAGGCCTGGTGGCTGAGCTTGGCCTAAGAAGTAAAGAAACCTGTGGGTAGGTGTGAGCGGAAGTAGGGGCTGGAGATGAGCGTTGGGGGTGGTTCCATACAGAGTCAGAGGGAGACCAGGTGAGGAGTGCAGTTTGGTGGTTGCAGCTGAATGACGACTCATTACATAGGATTTGTGCTGCTTATGAACATTCCTTGTTTGTTCTCAATTTCAAGCGTACAGAGAGGCACAAATATGGAGGAAATCTCTTTGCAAGAACTGGCCAGGGATCTGTGAGTCAGGCATGTCAAAGTTTAATATACTATTTCCTGCCTTTTTACATAAGTGGTAAAATTTGTATTTTATTAAAAATTTCAATAGCAACAACATTTACCACTACAACTATTACCACCACATCCACTGTTTCCTGAGCACGTGCTATTTGCTATGTGCTTTACTTATGTTACCCCTAATCTTTATAATTCTAGGGAGCAGGGATTATTTTTCCCATTTTACAAATTTTACTAATAAGAAAATTGAGGTGCAGAACAGCTAAACTATTTACACAAGGTTATACAGCTAATAATTTGCAGAATCAGATTTTGAACTCAGGTCTATCTGGCTCCAAACTGTAAAAGTTTTTATTTTTATTTGAAAATGAATTTTTTTTTTTTTTTTTTTTTTGCGGTACGCGGGCCTCTCACTGTTGTGGCTTCTACCGTTGCAGAGCACAGGCTCCGGACGCACAGGCTCAGCGGCCATGGCTCACGGGCCCAGCCGCTCCGCGGCATGTGGGATCTTCCCGGACCGGCGCACGAACCCGTGTCCCCCGCATCGGTAGGCGGACTCTCAACCACTGCGCCACCAGGGAAGCCCTGAAAATGAATTTTAAATGAAATCATGCTTAAATTTCTTCTCTTTACATAAAAGTATGGACAACTTATTTATACCAGTATTCTAGAAAAATCTATTGCTTTAAAAAATAAATTCCTTTGGGACTTCCCTCGTGGTGCAGTGGTTAAGAATCTACCTGCCAATGCAGGGGTCACGAGTGCGATCCCTGTTCTGCGAAGATCCCACATGCCTCAGAGCAAGTAAGTCCGTGTGCCATAACTACCGAGCCTGCGCTCTAGAGCCCGCAAGCCACCACTACTGAGCAAGCCCGCAGGCCTAGAGCCCATGCTCCGCAACAAGAGAAGCTAGCTCAATGAGAAGCCCTCACACTGCAACGAAGAGTAGCCTTCGCTTGCTGCAGCTACAGAAAGCCTGTGCACAGCAACAAAGACCCAATGCAGGCAAAAAGAAATAAATTAATTTTAAAAAATTCCCTGGTAATATGTGGATTTAAAGTTTCTGTTCAATTTCATTTAATCTGGCACCAACTTTGAAAACCTTAATACAATGTTCTAACTTTGCAGGTTGTACACCTATTTTGAGTTAGTTTTATAGATGGTAAGCTTACTCAATAACTGCTTGTTGAGGTTAATGTTTTGTCATTTACAGCAGTTAATGTTGAGAAATAAGGCATTTGTTGTATAATTTCCTACCACTGGCAGAGAAGGTAATATGCAAATCATTTAGGAATTTTCTACCAAAGAAAGCAGCCATTGTGTCTTTTTGTGTATGAGTATTTGAATATGATTCACGCTTCATTGAAAAACTTACCCATGACTATGCCTTGAATGTTTTTTACAAAAATTAAAAAATATGTACTTATTATAGAAGATTGGTAAATTACAGCAACGAAAATAATCATGCATAACCTACCAAAGATAGATACGTATTTTACATGGTTTTTTAATACAAAAATTTAAAAATTTTACATTGTAATTCACTCATATACCTGGAATTTATTTTAGTACAGGGTGTTAAGCCTTATGTTTCTAATAAGATATAGATGAGCATAAAACTATTTCCTTAGTTTTCAATATGGTAAATAAATGATGTCCCTGTTAGAAATATGTAAACTTAGTTTGAATTGAGGCAAATCCCTGATCAATTTTTATCCATTGTTGGGAAAAGTCACAGGATTCTTGAAGTGTACTAGGTTTATATGATAAAGTTTCCAAGATCAAGATCAAATTTCTGCCAAGAAAACTTAATTTTTAAAAATATGGGTAAACTTCTCTGTTCAGATTTAAATGTCATTTTTGGATTGTAAGATAAGATAACTTGACAGATGGTTAAAAGAGCAGTAGTCTGAGAAATGCAATTTACAATAAATCTTTCAAGAAATACATTTAAATGCCTGCCAAAAAGCTTCTCAAATAAGTCCCCAAGCTTAAATTCCAATCTCTCCAAGGAATATATGCAGTAACTTTTTTTTTTCTATTTGGATAGATTTTATTTTTTAGAGCAGTTTTAGGTTCACAGCAAAACTGAGGGGAAAGTACAGAGTTCCCATATACCTCCTTCCCCCCAATATGCACAACATCACCTACTATCAACATCTTCCACAGATTGTTACAATTGATGGACCTACATTGGCATGTCAATATTACCGAAAGTCTATAGTTTACATCAGAGTTCATTCATGGTGTTGTACAGTATATATTTTGTCAAATGTATAATGACATGTATCCCACCATCATCCTATCACACAGAATAGTTTCACTGCGCTAAAAATCCTCTGTGTTCAGCCCTCCCTCCTGCCAACACCTGGCAACCACTGATCATTTTACTGTCTTGCACTGTTTTTAAGGGATACTTCTATGTCATTTAATTGGGAAACTTTTCTTTCTTTCTTTTAATTTTTAACTTTTTAAAAAACTTTTTATTGTGAAATAATTATAGACTCAGAAGAAGTTGCAAAAATAGTACATAGAGTTCCATGTATCCTTCACTCAGCTTCCTCCAATGGTGACATGTCATATAACTAACTGCAGTACAATAGCAAAACCAAGAAACTGACATTGTCTAACACCGTTAAGTAGCTTATAGGTTACAAGAGGTCTTACTCAATCTTCACCAATTTTTACATGCATTCGTGTGTGTGTGTGTGTGTGTGTGTGTAGTTCTATGCAATTTTATCCCTTCTATAGATTCATGTAACCACCACAACAATCAAGGCATAGAACTCTTTCAACACTACAAAGGAACTCCCTCCTACTACCCTTATATATATAAAACCCTTCCACCCTTTCCCTGTCCCCTGGCAATCACCAATCTCTTTCCAAATCTGTAGTTTTGTCACTTCAAGAATGTTATATAGAATCATCCAGTATGGAACCTTTTGTGGTTTACATTTTTCACTAAGCATAAAGCATTTGAGATCCAGTTTTTTGCCTCACCAATAGTTTACTCATTTTTACTGCTGAGTACTATTCCATTGTATGAATATTCCAGAGTGTCACCCCTTGACGGACATGTGGGTTGTCTCTTTTTTTTTTCTCTCTTGCTTTTACAACTAAGGCTACTATGGACATTTTTGAACAGATTTTTCTGTGAACATAAATTTTCAATTTTCTGGGATAAATGCCCTGGAGTATAGTTGCTGGGCTGTATGATAGGCGCATATTTTGTTTTGTAAGTAACTGACAAATACTTTTCCAGAGTGACTATACCATTTTACATTCACACCAGTAATGTATGAGAGATCCAGTTTCTCTCCATCCTCACCAGCTATTGGTATTATTGCTCTCTCTTTTTTTTTAACATCTTTATTGGAGCATAATTGCTTTACAGTGTTGTGTTAGTTTCTGCTGTATAACAAAGTGAATCTGGTATACATATACATATATGCCCATATCCCTTCCCTCTTGTGTCTCCCTCCCACCCTCCCAATCCCACCCCTCTAGGTGGTCGCAAAGCACTGAGCTGATCTCCCTGTGCCATGCAGCTGCTTCCCACTAGCTATCTACTTTACATTTGGTAGTGTATATATGTCAATGTTACTCTCTCACTTCGTCCCAGCTTACCCTTCCCCCTCCCTGTGTCCTCAAGTCCATTCTCTATGTCTGCATATTTATTCCTGGCCTGCCCCTAGGTTCTTCACAACCATTTTTTTTTTCGATTCCATATATATGTGTTAGCATACGGAATTTGTTTTTCTCTTTCTGACTTACTTTACTCTGTATGACAGACTCTAGGTCCATCCACCTCACTACAAATAACTCAATTTAATTTCCTTTTATGGCTGAGTAATATTTCATTGTATATATGGGCCACATCTTCTTTATCCATTCATCTGTCGATGGACACTTAGGTTGCTTCCATGTCCTGGCTATTGTAAACAGTGCTGCATTGAACATTGTGGTACATGACTCTTTTTTTTTTTGCGGTACACGGGCCTCTCACTGTTGTTGCCTCTCCCGTTGCGGAGCACAGGCTCCGGACACGCAGGCTCAGCGGCCATGGCTCACGGGCCCAGCCGCTCCGTGGCATGTGGGATCTTCCTGGACCGGGGCACGAACCCGTGTCCCCTGCATCGGCAGGTGGACTCTCAACCACTGCACCACCAGGGAAGCTCGGTACATGACTCTTTTTGAATTATGGTTTTCTCAGGGTATATCCCCAGTAGTGGGATTGCTGGGTCGTATGGTAGTTCTATTTTTAGTTCTTTAAGGAACCTCCATACTGTTCTCCATAGTGGCTGTATCAATTTACATTCCCACCAACAGTGCAAGAGAGTTCCCTATTCTCCACACCCTCTCCAGCATTTATTGTTTGTAGATTTTTTGATGATGACCATTCTGACTGGTGTGAGATGATATCTCATTGTAGTTTTGATTTGCATTTCTCTAATGATTAACGATGTTGAGCATTCTTTCATGTGTTTGTTGGCAGTCTGTATATCTTCTTTGGAGAAATGTCTATTTAGACCTTCTGCCTATTTTTGGACTGGGTAGTTTTTTTGATATTGAGCTGCATGAGCTGCTTGTATATTTTGGAGATTAATCCTTTGTCTGTTGCTTTGTTTGCAAATATTTTCTCCCATTCTGAGGTTTGTCTTGTTTATGGTTTCCTTTGCTGTGAAAAAGCTTTTCAGTTTCATTAGGTCCCATTTGTTTATTTTTGTTTTTATTTCCATTTCACTAGGAGGTGGATCAAAAAGGATCTTGCTGTGATTTATGTCATAGAGTGTTCTGCCTATGTTTTCCTCTAAGCGTTTGATAGTGTCTGGCCTTACCTTTAGGTCTTTAATCCATTTTGAGTTTATTTTTGTGTGTGGTGTTAAGGAGTGTTCTAATTTCACTCTTTTACATGTAGCTGTCCAGTTTTCCCAGCACCACTTATTGAAGAGGCTAGGCTGTCTTTTCTCCATTGTATATTCTTGCCTCCTTTATCAAAGATAAGGTGACCATAGGTGCTTGGGGTTTATCTCTGGGCTTTCTATCATTTTCCATTGATCTATATTTCTGTTTTTGTGCCAGTACTGTCCTATCTTGATTACTGTAGCTTTGTAGTATAGTCTGAAGTCCAGGAGCCTGATTCCTCCAGCTCCGTTTTTCTTTCTGAAGATTGTTTTGGCTATTCAGGGTCTTTTGTGTTTCCATACAAATTGTGCAATTTTTTGTTCTAGTTCTGTGAAAAATGCCAGTGGTAGTTTGTTAGGGATTACATTGAATCTGTAGATTGCTTTGGGTAGTAGAGTCATTTTCACAATGTTGATTCTTCCTATCCAAGAACATAGTATATCTCTCCATCTGTTTGTATCATCTTTAATTTCTTTCATCAATGTCTTACAGTTTTCTGCAAACAGGTCTTTTGTCTCCTTAGGTAGGTTTATTCCTAGGTATTTTATTCTTTTTGTTGCAATGGTACATGGGAGTGTTTCCTTAATTTCTCTTTCATATTTTTCATCATTAGTGTATAGGAATGCAAGAGAGTTCTGTGCATAAATTTTGTATCCTATTACTCTACCAAATTCATTGATTAGCTCTAGTAGTTTTCTGGTAGCATCTTTAGGGTTTTCTATGTATAGTATCATGTCATCTGCAAACAGTGACAGTTTTACTTCTTCTTTTCTGATTTGGATTTATTTATTATTTTTTTCTTTTATTTCTTTTTCTTCTCTGATTGATGTTGCTAAAACTTCCAAAATTATGTTGAATTATAGTGGTGAGAGTGGGCAACCTTGTCTTTTTCCTGATCTTAGAGGAAATGGTTTCTGTTTTTCACCATTGAGAATGATGTTGGCTGTGGGTTTGTATATATGGCCTTTACTATGTTAAGGTAGGTTCCCTCTATGCCTACTTCCTGGAGAGTTTTTTTTTTTTTATCATAAATGGGTGTTGAATTTTGTCAAAAGCTTTTTCTGCATCTATTGAGATTATCATATGGTTTTTATCCTTCACTTTGTTAATATGGTGTATCACATTGATTGATTTGCGTATATTGTAGAATTCTTGCATTCCTTGATCATGGTGTATCATCCTTTTAACGTTCTGTCAGATTCTGATGGCTAGTATTTTGTTGAGGATTTTTGCATCTATGTTCATCAGTAATATTGGCCTGTAGTTTTCTTTTTTTGTGACATCCTTTTCTGGTTTGGGTATCAGGGTGATGGTGGCCTCATAGAATGAGTTTGGGAGTGTTCCTCCCTCTGCTATATTTTGGAAGAGTTTGAGAAGGATAGGTGTTAGCTCTTCTCTAAATGTTTGATAGTATTTGCCTGTGAAGCCATCTGGTCCTTGGCTTTTGTTTGTTGGAAGATTTTAAATCACAGTTTCAATTTCAGTGCTTGTGATTGGTCTGTTTATATTTTCTATTTCTTCCTGGTTCAGTCTCGGAAGGTTGTGCTTTTTTAACAATTTGTCCATTTCTTCCAGGTTATCCATTTTATTGGCATATAGTTGCTTGCAGTAATCTCTTATGATCCTTTGTATTTCTGCAGTGTCAGTTGTTACTTCTTTTTTATTTCTAATTCTATTGATTTGAGTCTTCTCCCTTTTTTTCTTGATGAGTCTGACTAATGTTTTATCAATTTTGTTTACCTTCTCAAAGAACCAGCTTTTAGTTTTATTGATCTTTGCTATTGTTTCCTTAATTTCTTTTTCATTTATTTCTTATCTGATCTTTACGATTTCTTTCCTTCTGCTAACTTTGGGGTTTTTTTGTGCTTCTTTCTCTAGTTGCTTTAGGTGTAAGGTTAGGTTCTTTATTTGAGATGTTTCTTGTTTCTTGAGGTAGGATTGTATTGCTATAAACTTCCCTCTTAGAACTGCTTTTGCTGAATCCCATAGGTTTTGGGTCACTGTGTTTTCATTGTCATTTGTTTCTAGGTATTTTTTGATTTCTTCTTTGATTTCTCCAGTGATCTCTTGGTTATTTAGTAGTGTATTGTTTAGCCTCCTTGTGTTTGTATTTTTCACAGATTTTTTTCCTGTAATTGATATCTAGTCTCATAGCATTGTGGTCAGAAAAGATACTTGATATGATTTCAATTTTCTTAAATTTACCATGGCTTGATTTGTGACCCAGGATATGATCTATCCTGGAGAATGTTACATGAGCACTTGAGAAGAAAGTGTATTCTGCTGTTTTTGATGGAATGTCCTATAAATATCAATTAAGTCCATCTGTTTAATGTGTCATTTAAAGCTTGTGTTTCCTTATTTATTTTCATTTTGGATGGTCTGTCCGTTGGTGAAAGTGGGGTGTTAAAGTCCCCTACTATGATTGTGTTCCTGTCGATTTACCCTTTTGTGGCTGTTAGCATTTGCCTTATGTATTGAGGTGCTCCTATGTTGGGTGCATAAATATTTACAATTGTTATATCTTCTTCTTGGCTTGATCCCTTGATCATTATGTAGTGTCCTTCTTTGTCTCTTGTAATAGTCTTTATTTTAAAGTCTATTTTATCTGATATGAGAATTGCTACTCCAGCTTTCTTTTGATTTCCATTTGCATGGAATATCTTTTTCCATCCCTTCACTTTCAGTCTCTATATGTCCCTAGGTCTGAAGTGGGTCTCTTGTATACAGCATATGTACAGGTCTTGTTTTCATATCCATTCAGCCAGTCTATGTCTTTTGCTTGGAGCATTTAATCCATTTACATTTAAGGTAATTATTGATATGTATGTTCCTGTTACCATTTTCTTAATTGTTTGGGGTTTGTTATTGTAGGTCTTTTCCTCCTCTTGTGTTTCCTGCCTAGAGAAGTTCCTTTAGCATTTGTTGTAAAGCTGGTTTGGTGGTGCTGAATTCTCTTAACTTTCGCTTATCTGTAAAGGTTTTAATTTCTTCCATCGAATCTGAATGAGATCCTTGCTGGGTAGAGTAATCTTGGTTGTAGGTTTTTCCCTTTCATCACTTTAAATATGTCCTGCCACTCCCTTCTGGCTTGCAGAGTTTTGTTGAAAAATCAGCTGTTAACCTTATGGGGAGTCCCTTATATGTTATTTGTTGCTTTTCCCTTGCTGTTTTTAATAGTTTTTGTTTGTATTTAATTTTTGATAGTTTGATTAATATGTGTCTCGGTGTGTTTCTCTTTGGGTTTATCCTGTATTGTACTCTCTGTGCTTCCTGGACTTGATTATTTTCTTTCCCATGTTAGGGAAGTTTTATTATAATCTCTTCAAATATTTTCTCAGACCCTTTCTTTTTCTCTTCTTCTTCTGGGACCCCTATAATTCGAATGTTGGTGCATTTAATGTTGTCCCAGAGGTCTCTGAGACTGTCCTCAATTCTTTTCATTCTTTTCTCTTTATTCTGCTCCCTGACAGCTATTTCCACCATTTTATCTTCCAGCTCACTCACCCGTTCTTCTGCCTCAGTTATTCTGTTATTGATTCCTTGTAGAGTATTTTTAATTCCATTAATTGTGTTGTTCATCACCGTTTGTTTGCTCTTTAGTTCTTGTAGATCCTTGTTAAATGTTTCTTCTATTTTCTCCATTATGTTTCTGAGATTTTGGATCATCTTTACTATCATTACTCTGAATTCTTTTTCAGGTAGACTGCCTATTTTGTCTTCATTTATTTGGTCTTGTTGGTTTTTACCTTGCTCCTTCGTCTGTAAAATTTTTTTGGTCGTTTCCTTTTTTTTTTGATGTGTGGTGGTGTATTCTTATCTTACTGGTTGTTTGGCCTGAGACATCCAGCACTGGAGTTTGCAGGCAGTTGGATAGAGCTGGGTCTTGGTGCTGATATCAGGACCTCCAGGAGGCCTCACTCCGATTGATATTCCCTGGGGTCTGAGGTTCTCTGTTAGTCCAGAGGTTTGGACTCAGAGCTCCCACCACAGGAGCTTGGGCCCGACCTCTGGCTTGGGAACCAAGATACCACAAGCTTCATGGTGCAGTTAAAAAAAAAAAAAAAAAAAGGAAGAAAAAAGAGCAGTACAATATCAAAGAATAAAAAATAAAATAAAATTAGAAAGATTAAAAATATATTAGTAAAAATAAAACTATAATTGAAACAACTGCAACAAGGTAAAATAAAACCACAACAGAAAAGAGAAAAAAAAAAGGGGGGGGGGTAACAAGCCAAAAGGAGCGATCACTAACAAAGTATAAAATAAAGTTAGAAAAATAAAAGATTTATTAGGAAAAATAAAAATACAAAAGAATCAACAACAATGAATCAACAAGATAAAACAGAATCCCAATCTAAAAGAGGAAAAAAAGAAAAGGAAAAAAATAAAAGGCCTTGGGTATGGGGGCAGAGTTTAGACGGGGCGGGGAGTGGGGGACAAGGACGACCACGACTTAGGCAGGGGTGGGGTTTAGGGTGGGTAGGGACCTACTCGGGTGGGGGGGCCAACGTTCGAACGTGGGGCAGGGCCTCTGCTTAGGACCTGCATGGAAGGGGAGCGGCAGCACCTGGAAAGGAGGGCCTCTGGAGTGTGGAGCTCCCGAGTTAGGAGGTAGTGCCCTGAGTGAGGGTGTTTGGGTTCGGTTTAGGCTCAGCTCATTGGAGGGGATCTCAGAGTGTAGAGGTGGGGCCCTGGGTGGGGATGTAGGGGCGGGGCTTGGGCTCTGCAGGGCAGGAGGGAGGCTTTGAGGGCACAGGATTAGTCCTGGGAGCCCAACAGGCTCCCGGGTGTCTAAGTGGACAGGGAAGGCATCTGGCCTGTTCCCTTCGGTTCCTTCACGCCGCACCCCCCCCCGCCCCGACTCCCCTAGGGTCTCCCTGGTCGCTGCTGGACCCCTAACCATGGGTGGGTCCCTCTGGCTATAGGAACTCCTCCCCTCCCCCAGCCATCCCTCAGGGGTGCCAGTCCAGGAGGTCCGACCTTTACTTTTGCTCCCCCTTCCCTCCCTCCCACTCCCTCAGGACCCGCACAGCTGGACCTCCTCAGTGGGCAGAGGATCTCAGCAGGTTCCTGGTGGTCCAAGCGGGCGCGGGAAACCTGGCCACACTCCCTTTTGATCCTCTGCCCTCCCAATGGTTCCCCAATTTCCCCCTTCTGGCGTGGGATCCCTTCCCCTCCCCCAGCCGCGCCTCAGGGGCACCAGTCCAGTCCCGCCTCCACTTCTCCTCCCCCTTCACTCCCCCCCACGCCCCACGTCCCAGTTGCTGGGGTTTCCTCCCATCTCCTTAGGTGTCTGTGGTCCCCCACCGGTGCCTGGTAGGTGCCCTAGTTGTGAGGAGACATGAATTCTGCATCCTCCTAGTACACCATCTTCTCTTTCTTTTTTTTAAAATATGGAACACTTCATGAATTTGCATGTCATCCTTGTGCAGGGGCCATACTAATCCTCTCTGTATCTTTCTAATTTTAGTATATGTGCTGCCCAAGCAAGCACTGGAAACTTTTCTAAATGATCTAGAAACTGACTATAAGGCTCTCTGTTAAAACAACATAGAATTGTATTTCCATGGGTACTGGGGACTTCCTTCTTCAAAGTGAAAAGTGTGCAGTGCTGCAATTTGGGGATGTGGTTATAATTTGGATTATTCTCTTTACATGATGAATTTTTATAAGGAATATAATATCTGTTCCCATTTCATCCAGTATCTGCAGGAAATATATTGTCCCAATCTAATTCGTAGGACACAGTGGCCAGCAAAGCCACAAATGTCCCATATTTAAATGTTTAGAATGACACCCTGTGTATGATAGGTTATTTTCCCATAGCCAGGGAGCATTTGTCTTCTGCAAGAAGAGTAAATTCACTTTTTGTTCACAGAAGAATTAGAAAAAAACAGCAAATGTATTGTTTTTTAATTGTAGCTATCAGGCTGGGCCTATTTTGAGACTGGATATTTAAAACAACTATCCTAGTTTGTCTTGCATTATTCACTATAGTTTATTTAATGCTTCATTATATATATATATTTTTAAACTTTTTTTGAGGGGAGAAATAACTTCAAACTTACATTTTTGCAAGAATAGACATAGTACCTATATATTCATATACTCTTTATACAAATTTGCCTACTAACGTTTCACCCCGTTTGCTTTATCATTTATATAGGTGGTTTCTCTCTTTCATATTTAATATTTACATTATATGTTATATATTAAAAATGTTTCTGAATCATTTGAGGATAAATTATATACATCATGGTCCTTTACCCCTAAGTACTTCAGTGTGTATATTCTAGAAATGGGGATATTCTCTTATATAACCAGAAAAATAAATTTAACTTTGATACAACACTTTCATCTAATTTTCTGTTCACATTCCAGTTCTGTCAATTGACCCAGTAATATCCTTTGCAGCACTTTCCCCTTTTAGTACAGGACCCAGTATAGGGTCAGTTACAGTCATCCCTCTGTATCCGCAGGGGGGATTGGTTTCAGAAAGCCCTCCCTCCCCCACGTCCTTCTCCCCTACCTTTCTGCCCACGGATACCAAAATCCGCAGGTGCTCAAGTCCCTTGTATAAAATGGCATAGTACTGTCAGACCCCCTCTATCCTCAGATTCTGCATCTGCGGATCTAGAGGGCGGGCTGTATTGCATTTAGTTGTTATGTCTCGTTTGCCTCTTTTAATCTGGAACGTTTCCACTGCCCTTTTTCAGAATTCAGCCCCCTGCCCCACACCCTTTTAAAAATAGAATGTCCTTTTTTTCAGGTTTGTCTGATATTTTCTCAGAAGTCTAGGAAAACAGCTCCCTGTCGTCTGAGCTGCCTGAAGGTGTACTGGAGAGAAATGATTTCTCCTTTTCTCCCTTTCAGATCTCACATATGTGTTTCCATTGGCAGAATTTAACCTGGGACCATTCAGGGAAAAGTTCTCTGGAAAATAGAGTTCTAGGCTTCCTCCCCATCTGCAGAGGCGAATGTAGAAAGGGGTGGCAATAATGCTGAGCTGACTGACCACTGACAAGCTGGGACAACCTCCTGTCCTGTTAGGATCTGGGGATAGAAAGGAGAACAAGACAATGAGCTACCTGTCTTCATGGAGTTTACAGTGTCCAGACAGACCTCTGAGTCCTGAGAGGGAAACACACAGGGCTGTGACAGAGAATAACGGGCACTCTCTCAGGGCACAGAGGCCTGACAGATATCGAGGAGCCACAGCTATGCGAAGGGCAGGGCGGGCTGGGCTTGGGGCTGTCTAGATAGACAAGTAGCCTGGGCAGTGGGCCTCCAACAGTGGAAAAGAACATGATATATTTTCAAAATGACAGGTCAACATCACTGGAATTTGGTGGAGTGTGGCGTCATCTTAAGGTGGAGAGGATGACAGAAGCTGGGTTCTGCTAGGCCTTAAAGGACCTGGTGATGAGCTGCCATTTTGTTCTAAGTGAAGTAGAAATGTTACTACCCCATATGGCACCTTTGGGCAAATTAGAAAAAGGTATCCACTCCTCAAGGCATTTCCATCTTGTTGGAAAATTGTTGTAAAATACTTTTATTACAAGGCACTTCATTGACACCTGCCAAAGAATATCTGTGATAAATGTAAAGTTTACAGTGCTTCACTGTAAGAGGCACTCTTCCATAAGGTTGTTCTACTACAACCTGTACCACTGTATATGGCAGCCTCAGTGAGGAGTGACACAAGCCTTTATTGTCCCTGTGTGGAGCGGACACAAGAAGTGAAGAGATCAGATGAAGTGTTCTGGAGGTAGATCCTACAATATTTTGGAGGCAAAGGGATTGGATAAAGAAGATGGGAAAGAGGATGAGGTAGTGATGACTCATCGGGTTTGTGGATGGCAGGGCCATTTCGCTGAGATGGGCGCGACTGGGAGAAGACCAGGGTCTGTCCGTGGGTTGTGGGTGAGGAGGACAAAGAAATCAAGCAGTAACTGAAATCCAGGTATTTGCCATCTTTCTCTGAATGCTCTGTTTTCAACTAAAAGTTAACCAAACTCTTGTCTTTTCCAAAATACATATCCTTGAAAAACTTACTCACTAGAGTCAAGGACAATAACAAGACCTTTGCCTTTCAGGCTTATATGGATAGAATTGGGTTAAACTCAAATTTTACTAACATTTTCAAGTTCCTCTATGTTTTAGGCAGTCTGCCAAAGACTTTACACACCTTATCTCATTTCCTCTTCAGCAATCCATGAGGTAGTTCCTATTTTTATTTTCACTTTGTAGAGAGGTGAGGCTCAGAGAGAGATCTTATCACTTGATTTGAACACGGTACCACAGTTACAGGTTTGAGTCAGGAGTTGATCCTACTGCCTGAGTCCCTTGTTTTTTTCAGCTTTGTCAGTGTTACGCAGTAGAACTTTCTGCAGTGATGGAAATATTTTATATCTGAACTGTTCATTAGTCATGTGACCTTTAAGAACTTGAAATGTGGTTGGTATGACTGAGGAACTAAAATTTTAATTTATGTAGCTACATGTGGCTAATGGCTACTGTATTCGTCAATACTGTGTTTGCCAATGGGCTCTAAGTTGGGGTGCACACAGACCAAGGAGGGTACAGAATATGCAGAGTACAGAAAGAAAACATACAGACACACACATACACATGTATGTTTTAAATCATTATTTCTGATATTTTGTGAATATGTTTTTAATGTACCTAACATATTAGGCATATCATAAAAATTAATAAACAGAAACCTCAATTAATATAGAGTCAGGAGACCAGAAGAGGGAGCTCTTAAGCCCTATGACAGTAGCAGAGACCAAAAGGAAGAAAGATTTCCTCTTCTTGCCTGGCAAGAGCTCAGCCAATGAGAGGTTGTCACAACTCTACCAATGAAAAGCCCCTGTACTTGGAACTCTCAATTCCTCCAATGGACTCTTTGTTTACTCTAGCCCTCCGAAGTTCCTTTTCCCCTCATTAAAAGAGTTCTCTCCTTACTGGGGGTGTGTGTGTGGGGGGAGACTTGCAGGTGCCTTGCCATGGTAGCATACCCTGAACTGCAATTATTTTTACTGGAGAAATAACTGGCAATCTATTTGTTTTACATCAACATTATAATAGACATGTGTGTATATACATATATGCACACATATGTTACATATATTATTTTATACATAATTAATTATATATGTATTTATTTAACACTTAGATAGCCCTTACCATCTACCAGGCACTATGCTTTACATATATTAACTCATTTAATCTTCATAATGACACTGTGGGGTAGATACTTTAATTATCCTCATTTTACAAATGAAGAAACTAAGGGAAAATTTGGATGTGGCCAAGGACACAGGTAGCTGGCAGCAAAGCAAAAATTTGAGTAGTCATTTTGGCTTCTAAGTCCATGCCTTTTAGGATAAGCTAAATACGTATACTGGGAGCTGGGAGAGGCCAAACATTTTTACTGATAGGTGGGTGATGAAAAATGTTTGGTGACTATTGCTCCAGACTAGACCTTTGGCAACCAGTCAGGCATAGCAATTCCTAATCTCACACTTTAAAGGGATTTTGGAGATGATCAAGTCCATCCTTTCTTCCACTGACAGTTGCTGTTCTGTACGGAGAGGTGGATGAGGCTAAATGAAGTTGAGAGACGATTGAGATGAGAGTCCTGGGGACGTTTGTACTTGTCTACAGAGACAACTATAGCTAACACATGTAAAGATTTCTGTGACGGTGATTTTGTTTTCCTATTAAAAAAAAATCATCCTTGCCAGTTTTGTTCTAGTTACTAATTTTTAAAAAAACATTTGTTTGTTTCTGAGATATTGACCAGGGGAAGATGGGAGGCTGCAGACCTGGTGGGGGTAGAATCCCAGACCAAAAGAAGGTTGGTTGGAACCAAGACCTGCTTATGTTCCCTAGGTGGGTGCTGGCGGCTCTAATTCAGGTACAATCAAAGGTAAAAAAAAAAAAAAAAAAAAAGGTATTATTTCAAAATCTTGAAATAATAGATCAATAGGAAAGAAAATTTACCCAAATCTAATTTCCGCCTATACACTTTTTGCTTGAAGTGAATATGCTGTCCCCTCCCCCCACCATTCCTTGTCTACTTTAGGCATCTTTAATATGTCTCCACGTACCCACCAGCGCGCTTAGCTGTGGTATAAATGAAGAAGGGCAGGTTTAACCTTATATACTATCATTACTGTTTCCAGGTGTGTGAAGTAGGTAGATGAGGCTTGCGGCGTCAGAGAAAAGTTTTGGAAAGACCGGGGTTCTAGGTCCGGGAATAAAGGCATCACTTTAAAGGCTGTGCAGAGTACGTGGGGTATGTGTTGCAGCCGCAGCTCCCTGTTTCAAGTGGTAGGGGTTTTAGGGAAAGCAAGTGGAAGATGTGACGGGGAAGGAACGCCGTGCTAAGTGGGTGTAGCAAACAAATGTCTGCCCCGACACTTTAAATCCAAAGCTTTTATTTCCCGGCTGCGGGAAGTTCTTGAATTCCCCGCGGAGGCCCGTTCGGTGGTGGGGGGAGAGGGGGCCCAGCTTTCCTTCCATTCTTCCAGCTTCGCTAAGACCTTTTTGGTGAGATGAACAATCCTTTCTAAGGGATTGCCCGCGCGAGGCAACCCAGGTAAGACGTCCCACGTGCACTCAATCAGCTCCAGGACCCACTACCCCACTCGGCGCGGAGGAACCAACCCCACGCCCCGGCTGCCCAGGTGGGTGTGGCCTCCGCGGTGGCCCCGCCCCCTCGAGCACGTCGCGCGGGGCCGCCCGGGCGGGGCGAGGGAACAGGCAAGAAAGGGCGGAGAGCGAGCGGTGTGGGTGTGCTCGTGCGCGCGCTCGCGCCTGGCGTGTGGGTGGCGGCGCGCCCGTGCGCGCGCAGGGGAGAGGCCAGCTCCGGCGGCCGTTGTGGGTTTCGTCTGGAGGGGCGGGAGGGTCACCTGAGTCCGGATTGCGCCGGCTGCGCGGGGCCGCTGGCAGCACACCCTGGGAGGCTCGGGCGGGGGAGCAAGCAGAGTCTGCGCCCGGCGCCCGGGACGAGGAGGAGTCGGACCTTCTCTGCAGCCGCCCTTTGCGCCCGGCCGGGTAGGTGAAGCCGGGGTTGGTTGTCCGGCGGCTCCTGGCGGGCCGGGAGAGGAGAAGCGAAACTTTCTGGGCGCTTCCCACCGCGGTCCCCGGGCCGTCGGCGGCGCGGGGAGGTGTCGTCGTCTCGGGCGGCGGCGACCGACGCCATGTTGGGGTCTGTGAGAAACGGGGCGCTCCCGGGCCGCTCCCCTCGCGCTGGGGGAGCCGCGCCCGCCCGCCGGGCTTGAGGGCAGCCCGCAGGGCCGCGCCGGTGCTCGTCCAGTCCACGGGGCCGTGGGGAGGGGGCCGGGCAGACGCGCGAAGGGGGCCCCGAGGTCGGGCGAGAAGTGAGGCGTGAGGACTGGGGTCCAGTCGTGGCCACCGGCGTCTTAGGGTGCCAACATCTTGCTATCCAAAAAGTTTGCAGGGTCTGGGCATCAGGGATGTTGTAACTTGAACAACATTTTTATGTGATTTCGGGCAAAAAATGGCACCGCAGAATTTGCTCTGATAGAAGCGCTGGCTCTAACGCCTTACTTATTTGGAGTCTTTTAAAGTCGTATGGTCTTTTGACGAATTTAGTTTTCCTTTAAAATTTTTATTGAAGGCCGAGAGCTTGCTGTTCATGTGTCTTGAATACCCCTGCGCGCTCTTAGTACAGTAGCAGTAACTTGTGAGTGTGCGGTGGGAATAATGGGTGGTATTAAGGTTACAGATAACCAAGCCCTTCTGTGTAATTCATAGACTCACAAAGTATGTAAGCTGATAAATACCTTCTTTGTTGTGTTTTAGTACGTTACTGAAAAAAACTCAGTAAAGACAGACACGAACGTTCACTGAGAGACTTAAAGGCATGTGTTGTTCACTTAGGAATAAGGTGAAGTGATCTTGACATTGCGAAGTTTTTTCCTTTACTTTAGTTCCTTAAAGGTGCATGCCTACCTTGTTTAGAGCATTTACATTTTTCTGTACTCTGGTAGCTCATGGGGTCCTGAGGTTAATTCAGTATTAACGAAGGCTTCTATTTTAAATCGTTTCGGGTCCTCACAGCGTTGGAGGTGAATGGTATTAAGTTACTTATTTGGAAAGCACATGTAATCGCCTCAAAAAATAAAACCTGGTGTACTGACCAAGGAAGGCATCAAAAAGATTCAGCTTGAATCACCCTAGTAAATGAATGTAAATTACTAGTTTTAATAAAGGCATCTGAGCTTCCAAATTCTGTTAAGTGTACTGAAAGCACTCTTAACCACAAATAAGATAAACCCTTCAACATGTCTTGGAGAATTTCTCTTCTTGAACTGTAGGTAAAAATATAGCTTCTCAGATTTGATTGCTAATTTTCTTAGGGTTTTCTTTTTGTTTTGCTTCATTGTCAGGTAATTGCCATTATACATATTTATTTTTCTGGATGTAAGAGTTACCGAGACTGAGGTGATTTAACTAACTTCACAAATCTAGCAGCCAAGCTGGTATTTAACTGAGGTCTTATGACTGAAGCCTTCTCATTTTTTTTAATAGCATAACTTTGCAGGGTACATAACTCATTCCTGTGGTGCAGTCTGTGTCCACCTTGGTTCCTCTGTCTTAGCTGCTCTTTCTGATTTTAATTTAGTTCCTCAGCATATATATTTCCTAGAGTATTTCCTAGGAAATTTCCTGATTTACAAGGAAATTTTTCCTCTTAAAAATACTCACTTGAGTATATACTCTTTGACGCTTTTTTGCCCTGTTCTCCTTATCCCCCCCCCCTTTCTCCCTGAGAATAATTCACTTATCTATCCTATTGCATCTCAGTAAATATAACATTTATCTGTCATGGCACCTCCTTGACAGCAGGCATTACATGAGGTCTAACTTGCCTCTTCATCCCCAGCGTCCCAAGAATATAGCAGATGTTCAGGAAGGGTTTGAATGGATGAATACACATATGTTTCTTGTAAATATACTTAATGAATTTCTTGTTAAATTGTACTTTCCATGGGCATAAGTAATTAAATCTTCTCTAATTGTTTTTGGGAGGGGGGGATTTACCTTGGTAACTCAATTAATTTTGGACTGGGGATACAGAACTTGAATGTTATGAAATTTCCAAGTAGATAATGGACTGAAGTATAATCAACAAAAAAGCAGCAGCTGTGGGTACAAAAGGATAATAATCGTACTTTTAAAGTGCAACTGTATTTAGTATTTGCACTGAATGGAAGTAGAGGTAATGCCTGAACATTTTGAAGGTCATATTTATACATTTAAGCTCTTTGATAGAGCAACTCTCATTTCTCTACCAATTATTGTTTTGCTAGAATTGTCTTAGAATTTTGTTTTAGAATGCCTTGCTTATTGGAAAACATACAACAATTGCTTTTCTATTGATAAGTTTATCTTTGAGAACCAGCTTTGTACCACCAGCTACATGCTTAATAGCAAGGTGTATGCTGGCTTAATAAAATAGTCTTTGTAGATATACTCTCACAGTGCTGTTTTAAGTTGCAAAACTTAAACTAGGTGGCGTTCTGTAATGAAATTACTGTAGAATTTGGGGTTAATTCCCTGCCCCCATAACTTTCTCTCCAATAACTCTATAAACCACAAACTGTGTGCTCAGTTTGGGAGGTTCTGGGAGAGAATATAGAAGGCATTCAAGTAGTTGCTGTGAGTGCTAGAGAAAGCAAGTTGTATGTAGGGTAGATTGGAACCAAATCAAACCAAACCTGAATTCTAGGTCTGCTCCATTCTAGCTTGTGACTCTTGAACAAGTCACTTCACTTCTTTAAGCTTCACTGGACTCACTTGTGAAATGGACACAAAAGTATTTGCCTAACAGTGTTGTGAAGATTTACTATGATGTTTGTGGAAGTGCATGGTGCAGGATATTCAGTAAGTTAATTAGCAAATGAGCAGAGTGGCAGTTAATTATAGAATTTTAAAAGGGAAGCAACCTTTAGAAATACATACTTCAGTTCTCAACTTTGGTGCACATTAGAATTTCTTGAGGAGCTTCTGAACCCCACCCTTGAGCAAATCAGTCACAGTTACTGCGTTTGGAGTCAAAGCATAGGTAGCTTTGCCAGTTTTTTGTTTGTTTGTTTTAATGTGCAGTCAGGGTTGAGAACCATTAATTCAACCTCCCATCTCCTTATTCTCTTCACTTTGTTGTTGAATAAAGTGCAGAGAGAGGTTAAGTGCCAGCCAAATTCCCCGTCAGGTTAGAAAGAATGAATTTGCATTAGAGGAAAGTGACGTGCACAGAAGTTAAAATAACAGTTACCTTCATTTCAGAACAGAAAGGCCACATTTGGAACTACAGTTCACTAAGCCCGGTGGCAACTGTCTCCACTCTGCATTAACAACCTACATGGATGCCTGTGTTATTTAACCTTATCATCATTTAGACCTCAGGTCTTAATCTGTGACCAGAGGTGATTCAAGGGCCTGTTTTCCATCATAACTACGAACCAGCTTTTTGTTCTCATTGTCACCTGCAGTCCCTCCTATGCTGTTAGTTTTCTCGTTTTTTTCCAGTCCTGAACTCTGTAGTTCATATACTGTGAACCCACTAGTACCACATAGTCCTCCTCTCCTCGACCTTTGCTGTATATAACTGGTCAGTTCTCAACTTGTAAATATCACCTTTTACTTTTTCTACTTTTGTCCCTGCGTAGCACTCCTGAAGAAAGTCACATCTATGGTGACTGTTAAATATTTGTTTTCCAGCTGCCTGTGTACTAGTTCCTTTCTAATCCTTTCTTATCCCAAAGTTGACTCGTTTTCTCTGTTGCCTTTTCACTCTTAGGTTGCTAACCCCAATCTTGAAATGCTTGACTCTTAACAGATGACTTTGCTTCCTTCTATGGATTTTATGATGTGAATTTTCTGTTTTCTTTTTTCCATCAACTTTTTAAATCCCTTTCTCCTTTCCATTTCCATAAGCGGAACTATCCTTAATTCTTTATACTTGTTTCATTTAAACAGTTGTTGGGGAAAAAAATAAAAAAGATTTTTGTATTCTTTGGTTATATTTTTATTAATTATACCTGTAACTTTGTGTTTATTATATTTTTCTCAACATTCTTTGCATTTTGTTAATTTAAAAACTTTTTTCTTTGTCTATGAGAGAATATGTGTTCAATATAAAATAATTAGGCAATATCAAAATATTTCACCCTAGTACTTAGAGATAACCAGTACTAAATTTTTGGTGGGTGTCTTTCCAGACTCTAAAAAAAAATTTTTTTATATTGCATGTGCTGTTTAAAAGCTTTTATTTAATAAATTGCCATATTTAACAGTTTTCCACATTAAATATTAATCTGTTCTCCAAAAAGCTATCTAAAAATCCATTATATGGATATGCCCTAATTTGTTTCACTAATATCCTGTTGTTGAACATTTAGATTGATTCTGACTTTTCAACATTATAGACAAAGGTACAGTGAACGTCTTCATGTGAACAACTTTGTACACTGGTCTAATTATTTTTTGCATATATTCTTGGAAGTAGAATTGTTGTGTAAACTTTTTAAAGTGATTATATTGCCAAAAATGGCATTTAGAAAGGTTATTCCAGTGTATACTTTCAAGAATATGAGTGCTTATTTTTTCCACATCTTAGAGAGGTGAATAATACATCATTTAAAATTTATTTCTTTGATTAGCACTGAGAGCCAGCATTTTTCCATTTACTGGTCATTTTCATTTGTTCCTTTGGAAATTGCCATTTGTATCTTACCCATTTTTCTTTTGGGATATTTTCCTTTTATCTCATTGATTTACAGGAGCCCTTTATATATTAAAAATGTTGACCCTTTGTCATATTGTGCAACTTTAACTTTAAGGCTTTTTTCCTCTTAGTGTTGAAGTTTAAAATTTTTACGTGGTACAATGTTTTCTTTTATGGTATTTGGCTTTTTTTAATGTTATATTTAGCCATTTCTCTCTAGAGCTAGAAATTTAAGTTCTGTCTGTCACTATTAGACTTGATGCCAGAGGGAAAACTACAGTACAGCCTACCTTCCCCGGAACCCCAAGAGTTTGTTTCTCAGGATAAATTTCTGTGATTAAAAATTCCAGGGTCAAAGGGCAGTGCTTTCTGAAATATTACCTGTACATTACCTGTACAGGTAAATATTACCTGTACAATATTTCTGTACATTACCTTCAGTCCTTGATTTTTTTTCCCCACGTTTCACTGTTTATTGTGACCTTTTGGCACAATGAGGTCATTTAGTCTCTGAGGCTTGGGAGACATGTGAAAGCATGTTGAAAAGGTGCTTTATGCTTTCTTGTCTCCCCTTTTCTCTCCTCCTGCTTTCTAAACTAGGCATTCCCCAAAGTTTAGTCCTCTGCCCTCTCCTCTCTTCCACAGCATCAATGATCATCTCTTCACAGATAACTCTGAAATCTCTTTCTGTCCTGGAGCTCGCTGCTCATCTTGGGGTTTCTGTTTGTCTGACAGATGTTTGTCTTGTGTATACCTTGAAGGCACTTCAAGATAAGTATGCCCCAGACTGATTTCTTCCCCTCCTGAAACAAAACTAGCATCTGATCTACCCAATGGATTATGCTTAAACCTTTGAAGTCGTCTTATACTCACTTTCAAACCCATTCAGTTGGTTCCTCAATCCTTTCTGCCTTACCTCAGTAATCTCTCTTACTTCCATCTTACCCTTTTTATTTCTGCTGTCAAATTTGTGGCTTAGGCTTTTGTTACCTCTCACTTAGAGACTACTGTAATATGCTCCTGCTTTTTTTGCCTCCAGTTTTGCTTCTTTGGTAGTCTCTCCAGTTCATCCTGTGTTCTGCTTCTGTGGACTTATTAATATTTTCCTATTTTCCTTGGTCTTCCCATTGCCTCTACAGTGAAGTCTAAACTGTTGAGTGTGATGCTTACTTTCCTCTGCATTTTGGCTCTTCCCTATCTTGCCAGGTTTCTAGTTTACCACTATACATTCTCCACGTCCTACCTCCTTCAGCCTGGACTCAATTATTTCCTCTCTGGGGAATATATGCTATTTGTACACCATCATCTCCTATCTCTCTCCCTCTCCTCTAAATAGTTTGACCTACTACTTTTGCTCTAAGGCCCAGCTTGAATTTCTAGACATTTAAGAGTTGTTCCTAAATATTCCCCCTGGTCAAAATTAACCTCCCAACTACACTCTTTGGTCTAAGGTTTCATCACTCTTTTTATTTTTTTTTTAGTTAAAAAACATTTTATGTTTTTGGTTTGTTTCTCCTTTGCTCCTTTAGATTTTGAGTGCACAGATTGAGGTAATCATATTCCTCAGTTCATAGCATACTATATGAGTACCAAACACTTTCTTGTTTTGTTTGGTGTTTCCTTCCTTATCAGTTACTTCCATTATCCTCTTTCCTGTAGAAACACACCCTAATGTATAATACATGAATTATATATACTTGTGTATATAAACTTGGGTATATGTCTGTCCTCCTTCACAAAGATTGTTAGTTTTGAGTACTTCTATCTTTGTACGGAGTAAGTAATCAGTAAATGTTTGCTACGTGAAATTCATTGAAAATTATTGATTTTACTAGCTTCCATATTGCTTAGACTAAAAACCCAGGGATTTAATTTCAATTTCACTCTTCCACATCTAGTTTAGTTATGGCAATCCTGAACATTACTGATTCTTTCTTTTCCTGTTGCAAACTTCAGACTCTCATCAACTTTCCCTTTTACTTTTGCAATAATTTTTCAGCTGGGTCCTTTCAGTCTCTCCCTCCTGAAATCTTTCACTGTTTCCACAGTTATCTTAGAAGAATCCAGATCAAATCAGGCCACTCCTTCCCAGAGCTTCAAAAAGAACTCTCAGGAACCAAGAAGATCTCTTGTCTTATTTTTTTCTCCCGGTTTTCTACTAAATATCTCTTCTCCAGCCTCTTCTGCAGCTGTACGTGTAACTTTTTAAAAACACATTTTTACTTGCAGAGCTTTATGCCTTTACGTATCATGTTTTTGCCTCTTGAAGTTCACAACCTGTTTTCAGTGTATTTTTCAGAACCTGTTTCAAGTGTTCAGCTGCTGCGTTCTTCCTTACCGCTTTAACGTTTTTATTATAGTATTTATTTCATTGTGCTTTTTATTAAAACCTTGTGGGAACATGTCTTAATTCCCAGTGTCTGGTTCATTTTTGTTTTCCCTTTAACACAAAGCATAAAGTCTTGAACATAGTGAGTAGATTGTAACTGCTTTGAAAAATATTAAAATTTGTTAGGGATGTGATGGGTACCAGCTTTATTTGTCAAATATTATACAATGATTTAACAGCTGTCAGCACTGTACAGCTGCCCCTGTACAAATACTTTTTGAAATGATGAAGTTTTTTATCTGAATATTGTTGATGTTGAAAATACGCATACACCATCATTTTTTATTTGCTAACTAAACAGCTGTGCTTTTCAGTAAGAGAAGAAATCATTTTTATATATTATCTTGAGATTGAGATTTTAAAAACAGGATCTGCTATGCTCAATACTTAGAATTCACAGTTAGATACTATAGTTAAATAGACGAGAACATTTGCCTTGTAAATTTAGAATCTGTGGGCCTAGTGAAGGGTGTGGTTCCTGTTTTGTGTGAAAATTAGTACTATGGATGTCAAAAATGAAGTCTTTGATTTTCATAAAACTCAAGGTCAAGAAGCTGCTGCTGCTTTTAACTGCTCAGTGCACAGTGATGGCATGTATATGCAAGCAATTTTGTAGGTGCTGTTGGGAATACGAAGTTGTAGGAAATGATCTTCTTTTTTTCAGGAACCTCCAAATCTGTTGGGAATAAGCAGGTATACAAGTTTTTATAGAACATAATAGAGGGCTTCCCTGGTGGCACAGTGGCTAAGAATCCGCCTGCCAATGCAGGGGACACAGGTTCGAGCCGTGGTCCGGGAAAATCCCACATGCCGCAGAGCAACTAAGCCCGTGTGCCACAGCTACTGAGCCTGCACTCTAGAGCCCACGAGCCACAACTACTGAAGCCTGCGTGCCACAACTACTGAAGCCCACGTGCCTAGAGCCTGTGCTCCACAGCAGGAGAAGCCACCACAATGAGAAGGTTGTGCACCACAACGAAGGGTAGCCTCCAACTAGAAAAAGCCCATGTGCAGCAACGAAGACCCAACGCAGCCAAAAAAAACCCAAAACCAAACAAAAAACAACGTAATAGAATATAAGTGCCATAAATGGTACAGGTAAAATGGTATGATAATTTAAAGGTAAACAATATGTGCCTATGAGGTTACTGAACTGACTGGTAAGATTTCAGAACAGCAAGTGGGGAAGGACATACTGAGCTCAGGTAGAGGAGAGGAAGCTCAGAGCATAACCTGGGAATAGCTAGTAGTCTGGTTTGACTATAACAAAGAGAACATACAGAAAGAGGTAAAACTGAAAAGATAGACTGGGCAGGCTGGGGCTTGACTGAAGGGCTTTGAATACCAGGTCAAGGATTTTGGAATTAATTCCGCTGGCCAGGGAACCTTTGGTTGTTAATAGAGAGTTCCCTGAGCATAGCTGTAGTTAAAGAATATTAATCTTGCCTTGTGTGGCATGGTTTAAATGCTGAAGACTAGAGGACTTGTTTCAAGCTTGAGGTTCGTATTCTTTCTCTTTGTAAAGACCTTTTTTTTAAACTCCCAATGTGACTGTTCTGGTTTTCTAAATTAATTTTTAAAAATCTTGGGCTTCCCCGGTGGCTCAGTGGTTGAGAGTCCGCGTGCCGATGCAGGGGACACCGATTCGTGCTCCGGTCTGGGGAAGATCCCACATGCCGCGGAGCGGCTGGGCCCGTGAGCCATGGCCGCTGAGCCTGCGCGTCCGGAGCCTGTGCTCGGCAACGGGAGAGGCCACAACAGTGAAAGGCCCGCGTACAGGGAAAAAAAAAAAACTTCAACTGTGGCTTAGTCATTCTTTGTATACCATGGTGAGTTTCTCTATCAAGCCTAACCTATGTGAAACTGCGTTTATTAACACCCTAAAATTAGTCATTACTTTACTTTTCACTTCCTTTTAGTGTTTGAAGAATTATTTTCAGCATACGTTCTACTTATTACCATGTGTTTTAAGATTTTTGTGTCATCAGTGGCTTTCTCCAAATACCTAATAAGGTCCACATGAGTGAAATATTTCTGGAATATTTATTTCTGAAGGTAGCAAAGTATAATGGAAAGAACATGCATTTTTTTACAAAACTGGCTGTGCGACTGGGAAAATTCCTTAACTAGTCCATGACTCAATTTACTCTTTTGTAAAATGGATATGATTATCCATTTTAACAAAATTGAGATTATTAAATGAAATAGAAAAATGTGGACGTGCCTAGCACGTGTAGGTGTTGAGTAAATGCTTTTTCTTTTTCCTTTCTTGGTTAAGCCTGTAGTATAGTGCATTTGGGTCTACTTTTCAGTAATAGGCAAATTTAGTGCCTACAAGAGATATAAAACAAATTACTATGGCTCTCTGTAAATGTGATTCAAAGTTTAGAAGTTTCAGTTCTTATCAATCCATCTTTATGAGTTTAAAATTAATATAAAAGATTGTTCCTTTCTTTTTTCTTATCTAAGAAATGAATGTTTCCTTGATCACTACTGATTTCTGCAGTACATATTGTATAATTGGTTTGCCACAGTGGCAGAAATGCTAGTGGAAAGGGGAGGGAAAAACTGTCTATTCTTATTGATAGAATATTTAAATTTTCTAAAATTCCAAATTTAATTTGCTAAATGTTCAAGTATTTCTTCTTTGTGTTATTCTTCTAGTATTTTATTGAGAGTCTTTAGAATTTCCTAGAATTTCCTGATTATTATTATGCTTACTAAATTATAGAACTTTTGAAAGTAAAAACTGCTCTGTCCTTTGCATATGGTAGGTGCTTAGAATAATTGTTCATTTGACTTAGGTGCATTAGGAGAGAGGGGTAGTTTGTTCTAATACCTACACATTTGCCCAGGGAGGATGTACCTCTGATAGTTTCTTGCTGCTTTAAAAAAAAAAATCTCTTCTTTCCCCACTTTCCTGTTTGTCTCTCCTTTTCCTTTTACAGTTTCTAGTCTTAATTCAGCAGTAACACAGATTTTAAAAAATCAATTGATATTAAGACATAGTCAAAAGTTTGATTAAAAATTAATTTTTAGTCTTAGTAAACCAGAACTATGGCCCATCTACTATCAGAGTTCATTATTTTAAAGACAAGAAAGGGCTTTGCAGATTATTTTATTCAAGGTGGTAGCTGGCGGGGGGGGGGGGGGGTGTGTGTGTGTGGTGTGTGTGTGTGTGTGTGTGTGTGTGTGTGTGTGTGTGTGTGTGTGTAGAGCAGTTAGGTAGCTTGTATGAAATCTCTTATTTAGTGCCAGAGCTGAGATTAGAATCCAGGTAGTTTATTGTTTTTTCCATTATAATGCAGAGTTGAATACTGAAGCTCACTGATATCAGATGTCTTGGGTACGTGTAAGAAATTAATTAGGTGATTTTTTTGTTTTAAACTCACCTGCAGGGATGAGATAGAAGTATTGGTTTTCAGTAAGAAGAACTGGGCCATAGTATTCTGTGACAGTTGGGCTCTCTTCTCAATTGTAAATAGCATTCTGACTCTTTTTAAAAAAGAGTTTTTGCCTCTTCTAGTATTACATTTTTAACAGGTGGTAGACACTCCATTGAAGAACATATTAACTTTAGAAACAAGATGTTACCAAAAGACTAGTGTGGAACTTGGACGATGCAGATGTAGTTCTTGTCTACAGTTGTGAAGGAGATAACTTGAAACTTGGATGGTTTAATTTTTAAAAATTGGTATATAAAGCTGTCTTTATAAAAGTTAAGAGTGTTTCTTTGTTTTGTTTTTGGTATGCTTTTCCTGTGGTTCTTACATTTTCAACTATGAATTAAGGCTGCCAGACACCATTTGTTGGAAAAGAAGACAGGAAATCAGTTGGAAAACTGTTGCATGTGTAGAGTTCTCTGAAGTGGCTGGATGTGGGATGAAACTAACAGATATAGTAGTAGTTTTCTTATCAGTAGTAGTAATGAATTAGAAAATATAATGTGGAAAAGAGACTAGATTCAAATATCAACAAAAGATAGGAGATACTTGAATTTAAGTAATGTAACAATCTTGTGAGAAGAAATGTACAAAATTACTGGGCCATTAAACAAGATTTGAAACCTTGGGAAGAGATAGTATCAACCTGCTAGGAACACTACAAATGTAATATGAATTCACCAAAATTTCAGTGGATTTGGTCTCTATTTTTTTCACTTATTTATTGTAATTGGAAATGGTTCTAAACCTTAGCTGCACAGTGGAATTACCTGAGGAACTTTAAAGTGTCCCAGTACCCAGGCCAGACCAGTAAAATCAGAACATCCTAGAGGGAGGGATCTAGATATCAGTATTTCTTAACCTTTAATATCTATCATCACAACCTATTGGTCTCAGTTTTGTATTTTGAGTTTCTATTGATATTTTAAGCAGTTCTAATTATTTGTAGTGATTGATATTTTGTTATTTTATTATTTCTTAGAGGTTTTCAAAACAAAAAGGAAATTTATGTATTAAAAAACATAGCTTGTTATTACCATATGGGTTCATTGGACATGTGTAAATCTAAGATACATTATAGAATTTTAGTGAGTGATCTTGTTTTTCCTATATCTTGAAGCATTTTACTATTTTATTTTCTTAGGAATTATTTAACCAAAAAGAAGAAAATAGAAGTGATGTAATTGCCTGGAAGGATGATGCAGTGATAAAATAAATCACCACTATTGCACCATTTTTCAGTTTTATTATTACATTAACCAAAGTATTGCATCATCTTTCAAAAAGATACGAAAGCAGTTTGGAGATATCCTTAGTCTTTTTATTTTAAGCTTTCATTTAGCATATTTGAGAATTTAGATTTTTTTCATTTTTCATCTAATGACAAAGAAAAAAATGAGCAAAGCTAGACATTTCAGAACTATTAGACAAGTCACAGGGTGAGTGCAAAGAAACAGCAACACTTAAACTAATAATGATTGTGAAACATTATAAGTGAAATCTCAGACAATGAGCCTTCAGTTGATGATTTTCTAGATGAGTTTTCTCAAACTCAGAATTAATTAGTAAACAATATTCCTAAAAACAGAAATGGAAATATTATAGATTCATGCATGACAACTTATGAGCAGTTAGTTGCATTTAAAGGATACTATACTTTTGTATCTACATACCTTCAGTAACAGGAATGTAGAATAAGAAATTTGCTGTGTTTCAGTTTTTATAAAGATTGTTCTTAAAGTTATTGTTTTTTACTATTCGTTTATTCTTGTTTCTGTAAATTAGTTATAAAATGGCTTAAAATATTAAAAGTAAATAAAAAGGGTATTTTGGACTCAGAGAGTAAATTGGGATGGCTATTTTTTATGGTATACTAAAGGTTAAGAGTTTCCCTGTGGTTCCAGGCAACTAAGGTTGGGAAACACTGTTCTAAGTAGATGTCATCTGGACAAATAAGCAGAAGAGATTAGGTAAAACATTTAAAAGGTTAAGTAATGGGAAATAGTCTAGTTTTACCAGGTGCATAGTACTGACAAAAGAATTATAAAACAGGTTAATGGATTAGACCAGACAGCCCAGAAGCAGTGTTATAATACTATACAAAAATTTAATATAATAGAGTGTCATAAAGCAGTAGATTAGATTATTAATACCAGTAAATAATAGCTACCACATGTTGACTACTTGCTGAACATTTTGTATGCATTATCTCATTTAATCCTCCCCCGATATAGCTGCTATTATTATTTCCATTTATAAGTGAGGAAATCTGAGGTCACACAGTATTTGGTGATTCTGGAGCAGTTAGCTCCTTTAGAATGCAAATATTTGAAAAGGAAAAAGGGTTTTTACCTATGACAGAATAAATTTCAGGTGGATAAAAGAATTAAATGTAAAACCTAAACCATAGAGAATAATAAATAGGTGCATCCGATATCTGGATAAGGGAAACTTAGGAGTCAGTCATTGGGAAAAAAATTACAAAGGAAAGTATCTGTAAGTGTAACTACTTAAGAAGTAAAACTCCTTTTGTGTCAAACACCATAAACAAAATTACAGCTTAATATACTAGGAAAAGCAATGAAATAACTGGGTTAATAGACTTTATGTGTAATATATAGATTAATAACCTAAATATATGAGTGTAGAAATACAAGTTACTAAACACATTAGAAAGTAGCTGGTCTCACGAGGTAACTATGAAATAAAATATTCAGTCAAATTGAAAGTACTGTTCTTTCCTGTTTTAGGACCTTTGTCCATAGTATTAGTTCCTTTGCAAGGCTGACTCCTCATCCTTTAAGACCCAGTGTGTAGCACCACCTCAGTGAAGTCTTTTTGAACTACTCAGTAAATGAGTTTTTCCCTATATCTTGGCACACTGCTGATTTCCTTCATTGCACTTCACCTTTTGGAATCACCTGTTGGTTTACTTACTTACTGTCTTTCTCCTCCACTATACTCTGAGCTCTGAGAGGAAAAGGATAATGTCTGGCGTTTAGAAAGTGTTCAATAAAGTTATTGAATAAATAAACATAATGAATAAAAGAAGTAAAAAATGAATAAAAATGAGATACCATTTAAAAAAATCTACTCTATTTGCTGAAATTTTTAAAGGAAAATACTCTGTGTGAAACAAGGTGGGATGGATATAGTCATTGTGCTACTTGGTAAATTGGTGTTACCTTTCAGAATGGAAATTTTGTAAAAGATAGCAAGAGCTTTAAACATTAGTGCCTTTTGACCCAGTAATTTTGCTTCTTGGAATCTATCCTAAAGAAGTCATCTCTGCCAGAAGATGGGGAAGCATTCTTCCTAGCTCTTACTGTATTCACTGATATTCCTTCCTAAGAAAAGTAGACAGAAGTCCAGTTGGGCCACATTTTATAGTTGTCTTCTGTTTCTTTTCATGCAGATATGCCAGGGACTCACTCCTTGGCTAGCCCCAGTATTCTTGTATTCTAATACTCTCACAGAAGTCTTTTGAGAGTTCTTACTGCTTGGGGCACCTCACTGTACAGGTAGTAGATTTGGATTTGGACTTTGGAGGAAAGTAAAGGGTCCTGTTTAGGCCCTGGGCTAAAGGGTAATGCCTTAAATCCAGTTTATTAAGAGCCTTGCTTTGGGGTGTCTGGAAGTAATCCAGCTAATGGTGGTACTTTGATTTCATTTTTGATTTATCTCCCTTCTCTCAGCCCCTCCCTTTTGTGCCCCCACCACCTCTTTCTCGTGTGTGTGTGTGTGTGGGGGGGGGGGGGCATTTGTGTATTCCTGGGGTTTCAAAATCAGTGCTTCCTTTCTTTTTCTTGTCAGACACATACTGAAAACATTTTAGGACCAGCAGGGATAATGGAAAGGATTGCTTAAGGCCAAAGGCCTTAAGTTCTTTGTGCTCACTGATGTTCAAATACAGGTCACAATCCATTGCTGAAGTCAAGTGGGCTGCAACTATCATTAAAATAAATGAAGATGCTAGAATACATCATTCATAGAATTGTATATTGTTTGTAACATTGCAGTATGAAATATATTTCTTATCAGCGTCACTGTCAAACTTTGAAAGCTATTTGCTCCAGCCAAATACCAGTTAATGCCCCAAACTTGGGCTTCCCTGGTGGCGCAGTGGTTGAGAGTCCGCCTGCCGATGCAGGGGACACGGGTTCGTGCCCCGGTGCGGGCTGGGCCCATGAGCCATGGTCACTGAGCCTGCGCATCCGGAGCCTGTGCTCCGCAACGGGAGAGGCCACAACAGTGAGAGGCCCGCATACCGCACACGCACACACAAAAAATGCCCCAAACTTCACTTTTGTTGCATCATATTTAAACAGGGGGAAAGATTTATGAACAGGGATTCAGGCTTAATGTATTGCAGAATTTGAACAGTGAAACATTATCAGAAGACTGGCTAAATAAATCATGATGACTTACCCTTTCAGGTTATTTGCTCAAATTAGTATTCTTTTATCTTCAGTATTTTTAAGGTTTGCGGTGAAGGTCCAGAGGTTAGCAATAGCTTTCTTAGTTCTTATATATAGAGCCAGTGGAGCCTTAAGGAATAATCAGTGTGCCATAATACACTGGTAACAGCACGGAGGAATCAGCTTTGAGCCTCAGTTCTGTGACAGCCTTGGGCATGGTACTTAACTCCTTTATGTCAGTTTGCTCATCTATAAACTGGAGCTAATAGTGCATATCTATCATAAGGTTGCCCTGGGTAGGAAATACAGTAATACATGTGAAGTGCTCAGCTCTTGCTTGGGCTCCCAGTGAGTAAATTCCAGACTGTTCTGCCTGAATCTCTATTTGTGCCTTAGTTTCTCCTTCAGCTCGCATTTCAGCTAATATTACTAGATGATTCTTTGGGAGATAAAAACTTCACAGCAGTTTGAGACAGTTAAAATCAGAAGATAATAAATGTGAAAAGCACTGCACAAATTTGTGGTGGTATTAATTCCAGTAGTAGCAATAATAGGAAACCTGTTTGCATTGCAAATGAGCTGATTAATAACTGTATAATGAGTAGAATCAGTAGTTGATTCAGGTGGGAATAAATAGATACTTTCAGTTTTCTACAGGTGCCAACGTATTTCTTGCCTTAGGACCTTTGTAGTTTTTCCTTTTGTCTGGAATATTCTCCCTCATCCTCGTCCCTCATGTATGCATATCTAGTTCTGCCCTATCAGCTGAAAAGATACCACTTTAGATACCCTGACCATCCAGTCTGAGTAGACTGAGTAGTCCCAGTGGATTTTTTTAAAAATCACTTTAAAAACTTACAATGTTAATTATTACTTGGGTCTCGATTGTTTTCTGTTTGCCTCCTCCCCAACTAGGATGTAAGCCTTGAAGAGCAGGGACCTTGCCTGTGTTGTTTATTATTTTGTCCTGTACCCAGATCAGTGCCTAACAAACACTTGTTGAATGTTTGACTATCATGTAAAGTATGAAAAGTTATCCATAATTGTACTTCCCAGAGATAAATAACCATTCTTGATATTATGGTATATAGTTTTCTAATTTTACATACTTACTAGTGTCTAATATTATGCTCTTATACCATATTTCGTTGAGTCTAAAGATGAACATGTTTTACTGTATTTTATGTCTCTAAAATTGGGATGTCGTATAATCAAGAGTTTGCCATGATTTAATTGGCAGCATTTTTCTTTCTCAATAGCACATAAAATGAGGCTGTGTCTTAATAGCATCTTAGATTTGATGAAATTTGGTATGTATTTGAAACAAAAATGAGATCATTAGGTTCAACTCCCCCACCTAGATATCAATATTTTGAGCATTTTCCTATATCACTGTATTTAGATCTGTCACATTCTTAACAGATATCTAGCATATTGTTAAGGGTGTATCATAAATTGTTCAACCAGTTCCTCTTGATGAACAGTTGGAGCTTTTCCAGTGTTTTTTTCTGTTACAGACAGTGTTGTGTTGAATATACTTGTACATATCTTTTGAGTGCCTGGATCAGTGGGTACACATATTTTCTGTAGTGTATGAGGGTACCTGTTTCCCTATATCCTCAGTATTACTACATCTTAAGAAATTATTAAAATTTTTGTTAATCTGATGAATGAAAACATATCCTAATGTCTTATTCATTTATTTATGAATGAGGTTGAGCCTCTTTTCATGTTTACTTTTTAAATTTTCTCTTCTGTGATGCACTTGTGCATAGGGCAGTAGACTTTTAATTGGCTGGCAGATTTGCCCTAATTAGAAAGAGAGGCCATCACACTTCGGAGCCATGTGTTGTCATATTAATTTTTGGGAACGACTTTCAGGGCAGAGTCCACCCTTGTGGAAGGCAAGAGGGCTTTATAAGGACCCAGGATTAGGGGAGAGACAGAATTCAGGAATAATCAGAATTGTTGTATCCTTTATAATGGAGGCCAAGAAGGGTTACAGTCTCATCAGTTTGTGAGCTGAATACTGGAACTTAAACTATGCTCTTACTCTTTAAATGCTCCTCTCCTTTCTGATATGATTTGGTTATAGTATGGTATTGTTGGGTTAGTGGTCTGAAATAGGCACAACTCTGGGACTTGAGTGAAGTCAATATTGGATCTAGAGATTAAATCTTTGATCATTTAAGACTAGATTAATGTGGGTTTTTTGCACATTGCCAAGATGTTCTTGTCAACCTTTTTGAGCACTTTTACTATGCCAGACAATGTGTGTTTCAAAGATAGATATCAGATGGTCTCTGCCTTTTAGGTTCCATTGCAGCCTATGGAGAAGACAGATTTCAATCCTTCGGTGAGAGTGAGTCCAGAAGGTACAGGGAATATGAAGAGCACAGAGGAAGGTGTTTAGTCTAACAGAGTTTAAGGAAGACTTCTTGGAGTAGGTGTGATAAACTGAGTCTTGAAGGATGATAAGAGTTAGCTGAGAGTAGTAAATAGTAAAGGATACAAGAGTATGAGAGAAGATATGTATGATTGAAATGGACTACAAGTGGTAGGGTTTTCTTAGAACATAACATTGGAGGTAAAGAGTGACTTATGATGAGTCTGGGAAGATAAGCAAGAACCAGATAATGAAGGGCCTTAAATGCCATGTTAAAGATTCTGCATTTTTTAGGTTAAGGGGAATAATCTTAATTTTAATCTTAATCTTAATAATCTTAATCTTAATCTTAATCTTAATAATCTTAATTATGAGTAATGGTGTGGTCAGATTTGCATTTGAGAAATCACTGCCTGAAGATTGATTAAGGGGCAAGAGCTAAGGCAGTAAGGTGTGTTGGGAAACGATTCTGGTAATCCAGGTGAGAGGATTGAGGCTTTAGCTCAATGGTAATAGAGCCTACTGGAAAAATCATAGTTATTTCTCTTATATAATATTTGGCCTTCTTGTTCAGAATCCCTCTGAGATTAAATTTCATGTAGCTGATGGCTTATATTCATTTTCTAATTATTTGTTGTTTTATGTCTGTAAGAAGTTTATACTTTTATAAATACCTGCTAATGATACTATATGGAGATGGTTAATAAATGTTTTTGATGATTATAAAAATTGGGAGATGTTAGCTCTTTTGGTATACTTAGTGATTATCTTAGAGGGAAACAATTGGGGAATTTTGCCTTTGGGTAGAAGTAATGATTCGTTAGATTAAATTTAGATTGTATAATTTTTTTAACTTATATGAATTTATAATTTCTGTGTGCTGATTTCTCTCTCTCTCTTTTTTAAGGCTATTAGCAAAAGATGGTGGATCGCTTGGCAAACAGTGAAGCAAATACTAGACGTATAAATATAGTAGAAAACTGTTTTGGAGCAGCTGGTCAACCCTTAACTATACCTGGACGGGTTCTTATTGGAGAAGGAGTATTGACTAAGTTGTGCAGAAAAAAGCCTAAAGCAAGGCAGTTTTTCTTATTTAATGATATTCTTGTATATGGCAATATTGTCATCCAGAAGAAAAAATATAACAAACAACATATTATTCCCCTGGAAAATGTCACAATTGATTCTATCAAAGATGAGGGAGACTTGAGGAATGGATGGCTGATCAAGACACCAACTAAATCGTTTGCAGTTTATGCTGCCACTGCCACTGAGAAATCAGAATGGATGAATCACATAAATAAATGTGTTACTGATTTACTCTCCAAAAGTGGGAAGACACCCAGTAATGAACATGCTGCTGTCTGGGTTCCTGACTCTGAGGCAACTGTATGTATGCGTTGTCAGAAAGCAAAATTCACACCTGTTAATCGTCGTCACCACTGCCGCAAGTGTGGTTTTGTTGTCTGTGGGCCCTGCTCTGAAAAGAGATTTCTTCTTCCCAGCCAGTCCTCTAAGCCTGTGAGGATTTGTGACTTCTGCTATGACTTGCTTTCTACTGGGGACATGGCCACGTGCCAGCCTACTAGATCGGACTCTTATAGTCAGTCATTGAAGTCTACTTTAAATGATGTATCTGACGATGATGACGATGATGATAGCAGTGACTAAAGGCGTATTTTGAAATATTTAATCAGATGTGACTATCTGAGAAATCAGCTCTGGGGGGAATGTAAAATCCTGAGCTTTCTGTCAGTTTTGCTCTAGCCATGAATTTGCCTGAGAAACTTATAACCTATGTGCCTCAATATATTCTATAGAAAATAGGTCCTGTTACCATCCCCCAGCCCCAACTGCTGCTGCCACTCTCTCCTCACCTCCCCCAGCGCCCTATTCTTCTACAGGGATAGACTGTTGCGAATATATCAGATAAAGTTTTGGTTTCTTATTCTTGTTTTAATTCTAGACTATTTTCTTGAATGGTTGGGAAAAGATGTTTATTTAACATGTACTACACTGTTGTTTATTATATGTTCTGTTATATGGAAAAACTAAAAGCAAAGAATGATGGAAAAAGGAGTGTGATGTGGTCAGTTAATAATGTTATTAGCTTTTTTCTAACCATCCTATCTAAAGGTTAAGACACCAGTAACAGAAATACATGCTTTGGAAATACTTTGTTTGGCTTTTTCATATACCAGGTGGTGCCTTATCATAATAGCACTGTTGCATGTAATAAGCCCCTACCTTCTCACTTTTTAGTTTGTTTTAAAAATACACTGGTGCTCTTTGAGGTGTAAAATGAATGTTATAAATGGGTGTAATTAGAAAATACTTCTCATTTGACAGCTACAAATAACTAAATTTAGAGGTTCTTTATTCTATATGAATATTTTTCCATAAAATAGTTGTGATTATTCTATATTTTTACTTTTTGTAGGTATCAAATTATAATTGTCATTCTGGGGAATTTGGTTTGAAATTTATCAAATACAAATTGTCATTGCATTATTGCTACTTTTAGTAAGACATATTTTTAGGTATAAATTCATCTGCTTTAACATTGTTTCTAGAATGAAACATCTTATACAACTTCTTGAAATGAAACAATCTCTTAAAAAAAACCACATGCTAGAGCACAGATCTCCTTAGGTTGATGATTTGGAAGAAATAATGTATGAGAATGGTCAAGAGAGACCAGTTAAGTTTGACTAGACTTCATATCTGTGGAAGTATTTTCTCTTTCAGTGTGAAACTATCTTGAATTTACAAATATAGTGTTATATTTTATAAAGTTTTGTAAAGTCCCAAACAATATTTCTATTTTTGTAAAACAGTTGTATGTTTAATCTGTTTCTGAAATCATTTTGCAATCTATGGAAATAGAGTAGCAATTGATCTTTCTAAATTGTGAACTTTATTGAGTCAGTCTAGATTGCTTTTAAGAAGAGGTAATTTTTCACTCTTTGCTTTTGAGGCAGCCATTAGGTTGAAAGTATATTTATCATATAAAACTTGATGCATTTTGCACTACTCTCTCCATTTGTATGCTGCAAATAACTGTAGTCTTTCAAATATGAAAAATCAGTCTGAAGTTTGTTTTAAATTCTAAATTCTTTTGTTTTAAAATCTTTAAATCTGGATATATTTCAAATGTCATGAGAGGTTTGATTTAATAACTTGTGATGGAGGATTCTTTGGTTTGGTTAAGGCACTAACTTTACTTTTAAGTTGTGAAAGCACCTGAGATATATAGATCTCCCTGTAGGAAATGTGAAAGAAAGGCACAACAGGTTTTTTTTTGTTTTGTTTTAATATCATGTGGACTTTTGTTTCTAAGCAATATTTACATATAATCAATAAACATATCCAAAAAGGACCGTGAAATCTGAGAAGTGCTAATGGAGACTTGCTCATACATAGGAACCTAGCAAATTCAGGAACCAGGGGGAAATGTTCTGAGATAACATTTATGTTGTCAACCTCTATTGACTCTGTTTTTACAATAAAAAATATTTTACAACTTACCTTCTGTGCATATTGTGACTTGACGATTTTTTACCCCTTGCTAAGGTTAATGGAGATGTTATGCGTATTCTACCTCATTTCAGCAGCCGTGAGTGCCTTCTATGTGCCAGGCATTGTTCTAGGCACTAGGAGTAGAGCAGTGAAGAGAAATTGCCTCCTTTTCATGGAGTTTACCTGCAAATAGAGTCCAAGCTGTGTTTTCTTCCAGAATTTTTTTCTGTAATTTTTAGAGCTTTTATAAATCTTACTTATATATATACCTGAAATGATTTTGGTGCCAGTTTCTCATGCTGTTCTCTTGAATGAAATTTACTTGGACTGTACTGGATCCCCAGTACATTAACCAAATTGATAACTATTGGCATAAAGGAAGCAAAAATTTGTAGATGCCAAGGAAAAATATTAAATTGAATACATACACCTTAACACAGGAATTCATGCCTTTGGGTCAAGTGCATACAATGGCCAGTTTTATATAAAGTCATTTGTTTATATATCTTTGTCACTTTTATGCTGAAATTTTTTTCTTTTTTTGGCCGCACTGCATGCAGCATGTGAGATCTTAGTTCCCCAACCAGGGATCGAACCTGTGCCCCCTGCAGTGGAAGCACAGAGTCTTAACCACTGTACTGGGAAGTCCCTGAAATTCTTATAAATGGGTAGTATTGAATTGTATACCTCTGATTTTTTAAACATTCAAAAATGTACTTGAGCTGTAATCTTTCTCTTGGATGTGCTAACTTGTTCTCAAATACATGTTGTAGCTTTATACAGTGTAGTAGCAATTATCTACAAATCCACATGATTGCTATACATTTTAGAAGATAAAATTGAATAGTAAAGTCTAGGATGAAAATACATGAAACTTTATTTTATTGATAGTAACTTAAAAGTTTTAATTTAAAAGCTAGATTATTTTCAGTTCATTCAGCATTTATTAAGTATCTGTTATGTTAGGCTTCATAATATTGGTGTTGGTTGTTTTAAACTTTTTAAGGGTCATTTCTATAAAGGTTATTATCAATGGCATTCTCTTACAGTAAATTTCTTAAAAATCACTTTGTATTTGGCATCTGAAGTAATTGAAAATTTTTTTTGCAATAGTACACTTAGTATACCAAATTTCAACTCTAGAAAGTAGAATTTTAAGCCATTTAACTAACAGTATCGCTCTTTGCATCCACTCTAAATGTAGTATTTGGCAAAAACAGAAATCGGCAAAGGTAGAATTGCTTGGCTTGATAATCCTATCTTTTTAATTGATCAGTACTAAAAGGTTGAGGAAGTTGGTTGATAATATTGCTAACATTATCTTCACCATCCGAACCATTGTTATATTTAATTACGTTATTGCTGTAAAGCCTTGATGGTATTATCTAACAGTTTATCAAGAAAAAAGGAGTAGTCAGTATCACTTTAAACAGATTTTGCTCCTGTCAGCTTAATGTTTAGAAGAAATAACATGCTTTACTCTTCTTTATTTTTAGCTTTATTGAGATATAATTCACTTACCATACAGTTCACCCATTTAAGGTATACAATTAAGAAAATAAGATAAAGTTATACAGTGGCTTTGGTATATTCTTGAAACCATCACCACTGTTTCCAAAACATTTTCATCACTTCAAAAGTAGCCCTGCACTCATTAGCAATCACTCCCCAATCCCCTAGCCCTAGGCAACCACTAATCTACTTTCTGTCTATAGATTTGCCTTATCTGGACATTTGACAAATGAAGTCATACATTATGTGGTCTTTGGTGACCTACTTTTTTTCACTTAGTATGTTTTTAAGATTCATGTTATCATGCATGAGTACTTCTTTTTGTTGCCAATTAATATTGTATGGATGACCTACGTTTTATTGATTTATCAGTTGACATTTGGGTTGTTTCCACTTTTGGGCTATTGTGAATAATCTTGTGACAGACATTTGTGTACAGGTTTTTGTGTAGACATGTTTTTATTTCTTTTGAGTACGTACCTAGAAATGGAGCAGTGGCTTATATGTTACCTCAATGTTTAACCTTTTGAGGAGCTGCCAAACTGTTTTCCAAAGTGGCTGTACCATTTTACTTTCCATCATCAATGTAGCCAATTTCTCCACATCTTCCCCAACACTTACTGCCTTTGATTATAGCTTGTGAAGTATCCCATGGTTTTGATTTGTATTTTCCTAATGGCTAATGACGTTGATGACCTTTTCATGTGCTTATTGGTCATTTGCATGTCTTTTTTGGTGATGTGTCTGTTAATGATCCTTTGCTGACTTTTAAATTAGGTGGTTTTTCTTTTTTGTCGTTGAGTTGTAAGCGTTCTTTATATAATCTGGATATAAGACTTTATCAGGTAATTGATTTGCAAATATTTTCCCTCGTTCTGTGAATCGTCTTTTCACTTTCTTGATGGTATTTGTTTGAAGCACAAAAGTTTAATTTTGATGAAGTCCAATTTATCAGTTTTTTCTTTTGTTGATTGTGCTTGTAAGTGTCATATCTAAGACAGTAGATAATGCCTAACTCAAGATCATGAAGATTTACTCCTATGTTTCCTTCTAACTCTTGAGTGTGATGAGGACTCTTGGTTATTGATACACAGAACATATCCTTAATATTTCCTCCAGAATTAGAGTTGGGAGCTATTTCCTAATGAATTAGATAATTCATTAGAATTCTTTAGCGAATTTCCAGTCAAGTAAAACGGCAATATGTTTGCATTAGCCTTTTCTTTCAAGTCAGTAGGGTAAAACTATTGGATATACTGCAGGCAGGCTCAGAAAACATTTTTTCATATGCCGAAGACATGGTTTATTGTTGCTGGCAGCTGACTTCATATAATTTTGCTTTGAAGTCCAAGTTACTGTCAGAAAGAATGACTCAAACTATTCTGACTTAAGACAAACTGTTACAAAAGTAATAGGGTAAAATTGTAAAGTCTAGATTTTTGTATATAGATCATGCTTTATTTATTTAGGCTGCGCCGGGTCTTAGTTGTGGCACGCGGGATCTTCATTGCAGCATGTGGGATCCTTTTTAGTTGCGGCATGCATGTGGGATCTAGTTCCCTGACCAGGGATCGAACCCGGGCTCCCTGCATTGGGAGTGCAGCATCCTACCCCATTGGACCAACAGGGAAGTCCCTAGATCATGCTTTCTTATAGGAATATCCTAATGACTTGAAGAAACGAAAATTCCAGAGTTACTTTGGCAAACTTTTTACTCCATAAACATCATCACATCTTATCAGGTGGTGCTCAATTTCAATATGTCACATTAGGGTACATGAAGATCTATCATATAGATACTGTATTCCTCGTCAAACTTTCATTTATTTCTTTTATGGACTCATGGTTTCCTACTTAAGCGGTTCTCAAACTTGAGTGTGCATGAGAATCCTATGGAGGGCTTATTAAAACATCGACTGCTGGGCCCTATCTCCAGAGTTCCTGATTCTGTAGGTCTGGAGTGGGACTCAAGAATTTGCATTTCTAACAAGTTTCCAGGCGATGCTGTTGTTACTGGCCCAGGGACCATACTTTATTACCCATTATTATCATAATTTATTCTGATGCTCAAATAGTCCCTAATTTGGCCAGTGGCAAGCTGGCTTCTGTGGCCTATTGACAAATCTTCACTATTTGAGCCCTTTTTACTTTTTTGCTACAGGATGTTCTAGACTCATCTTGAACTTTCCCTTCCCCAACCCAGGAATTGGCCATTTCTCCAAAGAGCCCTTTTAGTGGAGAGTGATACTTAGAAGCCAAGATTTGGGCATGAGTTGTACTTGTTGCTTTGGGGAATGTATCAGTCCCAGGCCCTTTCAGTGGACAAATCTAGTGTGTGTATACACACACACACTTTTTTTAATTTTTTGTTTTAAATTTTTTTTAACATCTTTATTGGGGTATAATTGCTTTACAATGGTGTGTTAGTTTCTGCTTTATAACAAAATGAATCAGTTATACATATGTTCCCATATCTCTTCCCTCTTGCATCTTCCTCCCTCCCACCCTCCCTATCCCACCCCTCTAGCTGGTCACAAAGCACCGAGCTGATCTCCCTGTGCTATGCGGCTGCTTCCCACTAGCTATCTACCTTACATTTTGTAGTGTATATATGTCCATGCCTCTCTCTCGCTTTGTCACAGCTCACCCTTCCCTCTCCCCATATCCTCAAGTCCGTTCTCCAGTAGGTCTGTGTCTTTATTCCTGTCTTACGCCTAGGTTCTTCATGACATTTTTTTTTCTTAAATTCCATATATATGTGTTAGCATACGGTATTTGTCTTTCTGACTTCAGTCTGTATGACAGACTCTAGGTCTATCCACCTCATTACAAATAGCTCAATTTCGTTTCTTTTTATGGCTGAGTAATATTCCATTGTATGTATGTGCCACATCTTCTTTATCCATTCATCCGATGATGGGCACTTAGGTTGTTTCCATCTCCGGGCTATTGTAAATAGAGCTGCAATGAACATTTTGGTACATGACTCTTTTTGAATTATGGTTTTCTCAGAGTATATGCCCAGTAGTGGGATTGCTGGGTCATATGGTAGTTCTATTTGTAGTTTTTTAAGGAACCTCCATACTGTTCTCCATAGTGGCTGTACCAATTCACATTCCCACCAGCAGTGCAGGAGTGTTCCCTTTTCTTCACACCCTCTCCAGCATTTATTGTTTCTAGATTTTCTGATGATGGCCATTCTGACTGGTACACACACACTCATATCTGAACTTCCACATCTGTCTCTATGTGGAAATCCCCGACTTCATACTGAATTGATACCTCCAGTTCTAACACTATGAGTTTCCTCTCTTCTCGGACAGTGAAAGACTGGGTCTCATTAATATATTTAGATTGTTCGATCAGTCTCCCAGTATGTCACCTATCTCATCATCACAGCTGCCTCTCTCCCACCTGGGTACCCTGTAACCCCACTCAGGCTCTGATACTTCATATCAGGCTGCTTTTATCATCGATGGCCCCCTTATCCCACTCCAACAGCCAGTGCTGAGCCTTACCCCATGTGTGGACATCCTTCCCACCCTGTTTGGTCTCTCACAACTCGTTCTGGGCTGCCCTCACATATGGATACCCTCCACACCTGGGCTCCAGCATTCAACAGTGGACCACTTCTCTGCGGGGGTGCCTCCTCACCCTGCCTACTGCTGACATCCCACTCTGAGCCAGCCACAGACAAGGACACTTTACCGTGTGTGGTCTCTGACTCTCCTCACTGGGTCACTCCCATTTCTGACCTGAGTGCTCTTCTCATCCTGCTTTGACACCAGGCCCCAAGCCTTACCCCTGTGTGAATGTCCTCCCTCCTCACTGTGTTTGGGACATGAACTATGCACCTTTCTTCTCTGCTTGGGCTCTGACGGACCACCCATGCCAAGCTGCTCCCCTCATGTGGACACCTTGCCGTCTTTGGGCTCTGACTCACTGCACCAGGCTGCCTACCCTCCTCACTCCGTCACCACCCTCCCCAACACACTCTCTTCTCCGGCTCTGACCCCTCCACCCCCCACCAGGCTTCCCCTCTGAACGGACCCCTCCCTTGCTCTGGTGCACCTGATGACTTAGGACTGAGTTGCTCAGGAGAAGACACGGGCTTATTCGCATGAGAAAACTAGAAAAAGAAGAAAGGTGGGGTGGTGGAGAAACAGAGAAAGAGAAAGCAAGCAAGCGAGCAGGGGAATATCTTTAAAACAAACTCACCTGATGGCATGTACAAATAAGAGAGAGAAAACTGGAGCTCTGAGCTGCTCTGGCTGAAGGGAGGTTTGGAGAGCCAAGAACCAGGACAGACCCTGGCTTGTCCTCCCTCCACCTTCCTAAGACCTCAGGGGATTTGGAAACCACAGCTTTAAACCAAGTCAGCTGACATTTGCAGGTTGCCCAAGATAACCCAAGTGGTTTCCAGTTGTTTTTATGTAATGATGATTGAAAAGTAAAGGTGTAAAGTTATTTTTAGGGCTTTAGTTTAACTTATAAATAAATCACAAATCAACCTGTTTTAACAGTGGTGTGACCCTAGCATAGAGTATGCTTGAGGGAGGAGGCCTAGGAACTCAATTTCAATGAGAAATCCATGAATGGAATTTATTGAATTTTTTTTAATATAAATTTATTTATTTTTGGCTGCGTTGGGTCTTCGTTGCTGTGCACGGGCTCTCTAGTTGTGGCGAGAGGGGGCTACTCTTCGTTGCGGTGCACGGGCTTCTCATTGTGGTGGCTTCTCGTTGCAGAGCACGGGCTCTAGGCGCATGGGCTTCAGTAGTTGTGGCTCACGGGCTCAGTAGTTGTGGCTCGCGGGCTCTAGAGCGCAGGCTCAGTAGTTGTGGCGCGTGGGCTTAGCTGCCCTGCAGCATGTGAGATATTCCCGGACCAGGGCTCGAATCCATGTCCCTTTCATTGGCACCACCGGGGAAGTCCTCAATTTATTGAATTTTAAGAGAGTTTTAGTGAAAGGAACCAGAGGAATGGATTTGAAGTGCACAATTCTCCAGAAATTATTTGAAAATGTATTTCTGTGATATAAAAAGTAAGTGGCCACTATTATATACAATTCTACATTTATATGTGAGCCAGCATGGTAAACCATGATATATTTCAGAAAAGTGTAAGATTCACATGAACAAACGTAATGTTACTAATCAAATGAAAATAATTCTACAGAGTAATATATCATCGAGAAATAGAAAAAGCAGAGCAAACTGCCAGAGCAAGGTTAATGAGTTTAAAGGAGATTATATTTTTTGATACTTTTTTTTTTTGCGGTACACGGGCCTCTCACTGTTGTGGCCTCTCCCGTTGCGGAGCACAGGCTCAGCGGCCGTGGCTCACGGGCCCAGCAGCTCCGCGGCTCGTGGGATCTTCCCAGACCGGGGCACGAACCCGTGTCCCCTGCATCGACAGGCGGACTCTCAACCACTGCACCACCAGGGAAGGCTGAAACCAATTTACTTTTAACTTGGTATAGTAAAGCATATTTTGGTGTGTAATGACTTCCAATTTCATCGGCTTCTATCTTTTAAAAGCGTTTCTTGGGGATATTTTAACTAAATCTCTGAGCATAGAAACTGAAACCTGCATGGATGAAGGTCAAGTTTTTACTTGCTGCTTTGTGTGAATAAAAGAGTGAAAAGCATGTTTGATGTATAAACACAAATAAATGCCTTATAAAGTTTTACTGATTTCCTAAAATTTATTTTCCATAAAGGGAAATTGTTAATGGTAACACTGTTAAGCTTACGGTGATAATTTGACATTTTACATCTAGTGGTTTAGAAAATAGTTTCTGTGATTTTCAAATATTTCACAGTAGCGTTTAAGGTCTTAAATGCAGAAAGAATGACAGAATGTTAAAAGTAGCTTTTGCTTGGCCAGTTGCTTAGGTGCCAAATTATCTTAATTCCAACCAAAGCACGTTGTAGAGTCTAGGCTGAAAGGTATAAATTAATATAATTCCTTATTTTCATTGGGAGCCTCCCTTCTATGTAATGTCTCTTTTTTTCTAAGCTCATGAGGTATATGTATGAATAATTCAATTTGATTTCCCTTTACATTAAAAGCTATGTTAAATTAACTGTATCTCAATGAAAAAAATAGAATAAAATTTAAAAAAATTAAAAAATAAAAATAAAAAGCTGTGCTACGTGTGTTTTAGGCAAGGTTTACCTGGACTGTTAAAATTGACCCTCTCTGGTTGTGGGCCCTCATTTGGAGGCCCAGTTGACCTCATTGCCTAGGGTGGAAACTAGAACTGCCTTTAAATCATAACTGATAATTTATTTCATCCTTAGGCATACTATTCTATTCATAACACCAACAATAATAATAGTTATCCCATTAATAATAATAAACAACTATCATTTGATTTACTCTATGACAGGCCCTGTTCTAAGTACATCTGTTAAGTCAGTTAATTCTCACATCAATCCTCTGAAGTAGGAAGAGTATTATTAGCCTTAATCTAGAGGGGTAGCGAGGTCGGTCACACATTTAATAAGTGGCAGGCCCAGGATGTGAACCCAGGTGGCCTGGCTCCGAGTTCACGTTCCTGTGTCTCACCTAAAGAGGCTACCCAAAGTTGAGGAGGTCTCTGTATGCATTTGAGGGAACTACTGATGAATTTTGCACATGGGCAACACTGCAAAAATTCCCACTCTTATATAAGCCTCAGTTCAGTCGTCCTCATCTGTCTTCCTCATTTCATTGTTGATTTTCTGGGGCTTCTCTAACACTTTTGCATACACCATGTTTACCCTACTAAATGTGACTTTCTGAGGGAAACGATCTCATATTGTTATTTTAGAAACTGTGATATTCATTCAGTCAAACACATTTATTCTTGGGCTTCCCTGGTGGCGCAGTGGTTGAGAGTCTGCCTGCCGACGGAGGGGACATGGGTTTGTGCCCCGGTTAGGGAAGATCCCACATGCTGCGGAGCGGGCTCGCTGAGCCTATGCTCTGCAATGGGAGAGGCCACAACAGTGAGAGGCCCACATACTGCAAAAAAAAAAAAAACCCCAAAAAAACACTTTTATTCATTTAGTGGCAGGAATTTAGCTACTCCTCCAAAATCTCCATTATTTTCCACACCAAATCACTCCAAGTCAACATGATCTAAGTAGAAACAGTGTGCTTGCTGTGTAGACCAGCTTTAAGGCACAACCATTCCTTCCAGCCCTAGACTGAGCCCTATCCACTCCTTCCATATAGAAATGACGGAGCTACCACTACATTCTGTAACTCTAGTTGACTACCCTGCACTGCACAATGCCTGGCTCATTCATTCACCTGAGTCAACTAGCAAGTGTCTCACTGAGCAAATACACTTTCCACCAGGCAGTTTTAGGCTCTGGGATTATAGCAGTGATCAAAGCAGTCTGAAGCTCCTGTCCTCATGAAGCTTATGTTCTAGTGTGTAATACAATGGCAGGTAGGGTAAGTGCTGTGATGAAAATGGGGTTAAATGAGCGGCCTTGAAAGTGGTGGAAGGAGCTTTTTGAATCTCTACTGTGTACGTAACGGGTGCTTCCTAAGTGCTGGAATGAATGAAAATTAAAGCTCAGGATAGAAATTTAGTTTACTGTCCTAGACTAGAATCAACTATGAGGTTATAACTCCATTCTGAAGGATGAACATTTGTTTAAGTAACTCATGCTAAAAAATAAAGCTGGCCTCTAGACCTAGAGGAAGCTAGGCCCTGCTAGGAAATATTTGACCTGGTTGCAAGCACTTGCCCTCTTAACTGAATTTAAACAGAATGACAGTTTTCAGGGCCAAGTTTACAAGCACCTTTTAATCATTGAATTTGTTAATATTCCCCTTTGGGGACTACTGAAGAAAGATTTATCTTGCTGTGGGATGACAAACAGAAAAAGGCTCTTTTGAGTGAATAAATTAGGCATGCCAGCAGCGGTGATAATTGGAATGCTAGCAAAATGTAGCTCAGTCAGGGCTTATTCTCATTTCAAGCCATTCTGTGTCCTAGTCTGTCATCAGATGAGTGGCTTTGAAGTCGGCTGTCCTCTTTGTTTGGCTTTGGAGGATAGCCACTAATTAGGACATTATGTATCTAAAGAATGTAGCTCTTTCCAAGCCTTTGCCAGTTCTTAGAACAGCGAGCTTTGGAAGAAAAGATTGGGATTTGCTTCCTGGTGCTGGAAGTTTGGAGGAAACCCAGCTCAAGTGTGACCACTTCTGAGGCACTCTCCCAGCACTGTCCGCTTCACCCTTCACCTTCTCCACACCTCCCATCAGAACCGTTTTCATCCGCTGGTCTATTCTGCTCCTGTTGTCTTAGAGTTGCTTTATTTGTGCCTGTTTCTTGGTCTTGTTTGGGGACCGTTCAGGGCAGGAGGGCACCTTGTTCATCCTTTTGTCCCCAGTGTCTCACACCATGCCTGATATACAGTAAGCACGCAATAACTGCTTGTTGAATTCAACGTGATACAAGTCTCCCCTGGAGCATCCTCTCTAAAGAGAAAGTAAATGTCTCCTGAGGCTGCACACAGACATCGTTTTCTTTAGGCAAGTGTTGGAAGCACTGCTGCCTGTTGACCATGTAATTCATCCAGTGTCCACTGGAGCATCCTCTCTTAGGAGAAAGGTAAATGTCTCCTGAGTGTGCCAGGGAACACCAGGCTGTTCCTGCCCAACAGGCTGGCTCTGTGGGCATGACAGCAGAGGCGGCTGGCCCAGCTTGTGTTCCCAATGCCAGAAGGACAAGCACACGTGGTACTGCCCTTGGAAAGGCGTCTGTGCCACTTCACAGTCTGTGCTCCGCCTTTGCTGAGCAAGGGCCTTTTCCTGATTTTCACATTTCTGCAAAAGAAGGTTCCATAGGTTTTTCCTTTTGCAAGTGAGCTTCAGAAATGGAATCTGCTGTGGCAAAGGTGAAGGATGTTTCTTCTACTCATCATCACCTCTTTCCTAATCTCTTATTTAGGTTACTCAAATCCTTTCTCAGACCAGTCTAAGAATAAATACTAAGCTTCAGGCAGACTTCCAGTGGACTTCCACTGCCTCTCAGGAGGAAAAGCCTTTCTAGTAACTTTTCTTTGGGAACAATTTGAATCTGTTTATTTAAATTTAGAGGATTCACTGCTGTATTTTCCTGTGACATGAGAGGCCAAAAGCTCCCTCTTTATCGAAGCCTGTGGCTGGATTAGGTCAGCAGAGGCCAAGACTGTGATCAACTGGTAACTTCAAAAAATATGCACGTTATAGGGATGTATGGTGAGAAATGCCATCTTCTTCCAGGGATAACTAAAATTTTAGTCAGTGTTCCATTGTAGGCGCTATGGCTGAAGAAAAACTCAAGATCTTAGACATTTTTCACAAAATGTTGAGGTGATCAGAGTTTGAAAAATAAGAGCTTTAAAACTTGGTATCACTCTCGTTTAAGAAAGTTGAGAACTGACTTTTTAATAGGATTCCTTAAAAGAAAACTTCAGGGCTTCCCTGGTGGCGCAGTGGTTGAGAGTCCGCCTGCCGATGCAGGGGACACGGGTTCGTGCCCCGGTTCGGGAGGATCCCACGTGCCGCGGAGCGGCTGGGCCCGTGAGCCATGGCCGCTGAGCCTGCACGTCCGGAGCCTGTGCTCCGCAACGGGAGAGGCCACAGCAGTGAGAGGCCCGGGTACCGCAAAAAAAAAAAAAAAAAAAAAAAAAAATCCTGGTGATGGGTTTCCCTGGTGGCACAGAGGTTTAGAATCTGCCTGCCAGTGCAGGGGATACGGGTTCGGGCCCTGGTCCAGGAAGATCCCACATGCCGCGGAGCAACTAAGCCCGTGCACCACAACTACTGAGCCTGTGCTCTAGAGCCCGTGAGCCACAACTACTGAAGCCCGCACGCCTAGAGCCCGTGCTCTGCAACAAGAGAAGCCCCCGCAATGAGAAGCCTGTTCACCGCGATGAGGAGTAGCCCCTGCTTACCGCAGCTAAAGAAAGCCCGCGCGCAGCAACGAAGACCCAACACAGCCAAAAATATATAAATAAATACAAATAAACTTATAAATATAAAAAAAATCCTGGTGATAAGGAATTCAGAAACACAAGGACAGACTAGAGAGATAAAAGGTAACTGAAACAAAAATCTAAGTAGGGACCCAGGGTAAGATCTGGGGCTCTGAAGTGCTACAGAGATAGATGCATTATGCGCTGATTATTAGATGTGGGTCTCAGAGTTGTTTGCCATTTGGATGTTTAAACTTTCTGAATTTCCTCTGGGTTTCTTTATGACTGCTCAACAATTAAACATTAACTCCTCACTACTTTATTCTTTCTGCTCTTTTGAAATAATAACAACAGAGAGTCTGCAGAGATTGGGAAGTTCAGTCATAGTTTAGGTAAAGGACAGATGGTTGTCTGAACTTATCATCAGCTTGTCCTAAGATGTTCCCTGGGAGTCCCATGCAGTGATAGAGAGTGTTTCTCTTGCTCTCTTTTGTGAGATCTGACTTCCTTAGCCTGCCTATGGTGTATGGGATAGAGGCTGTGTACATGTGTGTGCAAGTGTGTGTGTTCCTATGCGTGAGAGTGAACTGGTCAGTCTTGGGTGGGTTCATACGTTGGTCAGAATTTGAGATTTATTCTTTTTAACTCCAGTTTCTACCTGCTGTGAAACGGTAGGTAAGCAGGACAATGGAAGTTTGTAGCTGGAGGAGTTCAGGTCATCAGACTCTATCTGTCCAGCTGAGGAAGCTGGGCCCCAGGGTGGTGACTTGCCCGAGGTCATGTAGAACAGTGAGACAGAGGCCTGTGGAGAACCCAATTTCCTAGTTCCGTGGTGGCCATTTGCTAGTTGGGATGATTGAGGCACCCGTGTAATTTTGATTTCAAAAATGCTGAAATGGAGATGTGTCATTCATTTAAAATGATGTTTTAATGAAGTGAACAGAGAGCAGGAGAGCTCATTGTTGACATTGTGGTGGCCTCTCTTTTTTTTTTTTTTGCCATACGCGGGCCTCTCACTGTTGTGGCCTCTCCCGTTGCGGAGCACAGGCTCCGGACGCGCAGGCTCAGCGGCCATGGCTCACGGGCCCAGCCGCTCCGCGGCACGTGGGATCTTCCCGGACTGGGGCACGAACCCACGTCCCCTGCATCAGCAGGCGGACTCTCAACCACTGTGCCACCAGGGAGGCCCAGTGGCCTCTCTTAATGGCTCATCTCACAGTTCTGGATGGTTCTAGGGTTTGGATGCGGTTGGGTGGTGAGCAGAAGTACAGTGGCCTATCAAGTTTGTCCGTACATGGGGGTTACTTTCTACACTAAAACAGGAAGTAAACATCCAGCAAAGTTAAGGCTTCTGAAAATCCTTTAGGAAGAGACTGGTACACACGCGCTCAGTAAGACAAACACAGCTAGAGCTTCCTCCAGCATTGGCTGTTTCTTCATTTAAGCACCAGATGAAGCCATGGCTTGCACTTGGGGCCATGGTGTATCCCAAACACATATCTTTAGACGTTGACCAGTGAGATGCTCCCACACAAGAGGCCCGGGGGTCCGAGCCTGAGGGATAAGGTACAGCAGCTTTAGGTCTTGGGGAGGGAGGGCCCACAGCAGCATCTACACTAAACAAAGACGAAGAACTAAAGGTTTTTTACGTAACCATACAATTGAATTTAAGTAATTTAAAAGTATGTTTGCACATTTGATGCCACGATAGACTATCATTTTGTTGAAATCAATTCATTCCAAAATGAAAGTCACATAAATTAAATTGTCCCAGTCTTTAATATATTTCTTCCTCTCTTTTCTTATGTTCTCCCTTTCCCCCCTTCACTTTTTTTCTCCAAACTTAACCCCCAGGCAGAATTCTTTTACTCCTCTCTACCCCCAAAACGGTACCCACTTTCTACATCTCTCTTTTTCCTCTTATCTCTTCTCTCCTCCAAACTTGTTAATTACAGCTTGTTTATCTTTTAGATGTAAGTTTTTTTTAATTAAAAATTTTTTATGTGTTTAATTTGTTCCTTTTTAGGCAAAAAAATATTGCGTGACTTCCCTCTCCTTTACTTTTTACTCTTCAGTTAATGCTAATTTCCTAGCTGGTCATTTATTGGCTGTGTGACTGGACACAATTTTCTTCACCTGCTTAAGCCTGTCTCCTCTTCTGTGAAGTAAGGATAATAATAGCACTTTCCAGACAGAGTTGTTTTTAAGTTCATGAGATAAAGTGCTTAGTTCAGGGTACAGCAAATGTTTAATTAATAGTAACCACTAAGATTATCAGTTTTTTAATACTTGTATTTTAAATAGCATGCAAATACCTGCTGCCTAAGGATAAAGAATATTTTTATTGTTCATTTTAATTTCACTTTGTTTCATCCCCCCAGCATATGTGAATAAGTTTGGGCTATGAAAACTATTTTGAATAGGGAGATCTCCTCATAGCTTTTTATTTTTTTAGTTTTTAATGGACTTTATTTTTTGGAATGTTTTGGGTTCACAGAAAAACTGAGGGAAAGTACGGTGAGTTCCTATGTGCCCCATTCTCCCCACCATACACACCCTCTCTCACCATCAACGTCTGGCTCCAGAGAGGTACGTTTGTTACAGTTGATGAACCCACATTTGCCTTTTATTTTTTTAACTATGTAAATTGTTTCTTAAGGCGGTCATTTCTGGTTCTGTGAGCCATCCTAAAGACTCCCTTTACCAGGCATTTAAGGGAAAGGTAGCGGGTCCATGGGGCCCAGCTGCACATTAACCTTTTATTAACTATTCAAGATGCAGGAGCTCCTTGGAATTGGATGGACTGGTAAGAATAGTACAACCAGTGTATCCTGTCTGGCTGCCCCTTTTCTTTTCTCTTCTACTTTGTGAAGTTCTTTAAGGGCCTCAAAATGCCCCAACCCAACAATGGGTGGGAGAAAAAGCCAGCTTCAGAGATGCCAGTGTTTAACGCTGAAGAGACGTGGACAGAATCCGCCAATAAATAACAACACCAGAGTCCATTCATACCGAGTTCCGAGTGGGAGAGGTGAATGGGGAACAGGCGTCCCCACCAGCCCTCTTCGCTCTGCATGAGAGCACAGAAGAAGCCGGGCTGGGGTGGCGAGCATCCCAGCCTCCAGTTACTGTTTCCTCATCCAGGCTACCCCGTCCCACTACTCTTGCCAACCCGCGGACACACACTTGGAGAACCAAGCAGGAAGACCTGGCTAAACGTTAACTTTCAGATTAAGCTCGATCCAAATTAAAGAGGGGACACGTGGCCCTGTGTCTGGATGGTTAGCATATTTGATGCTGACTTCTTCTTTGCAAGGTCACCACGGCTTAGTTACAGAAGTGATGATATAATTTCTTCTTCCCAAACCAGCAGACGTTTTAAAAATTAATAGAAGTGGAATTTGAACCTGGGATGTGACAATGACTCAAGAAAAAGGTCCCTAGAGCCTCCTGATAATCTTTATCTATTGATGTACAAACATCATACAAGCAAGGGATAAAGAGAAAATCTTCACTTTTTTCTAAACCTTTCCATCTTAATGTCTATTGTCGGAACCATAGTTGTCAAGAAATGCATTATAAATCATTTTTAAAAAGTGATCAGAAGTTAGTAAGCAGTTCTCTTGGAGAGTAAACTGAATGGTTTCTGGAGATGTTTAAAAAGCTAGACTGGGAAGTACAGTGTTCTGGAAGGTTTGGTGTTGGTCTGTGTTCAGCCGGCATAGTAAAACCCTGGGGGAATACACTTCCCCCTCTGGCTTTCACTTAGGCAAATTGGACGTCTGATTTGCAGTCTGGTGGGTTGGGGGATCCCCACCACTTTTGGCTTAAGTTACGGCGCCTAATCAACTGGCTTATTTAACCATAAATGTGAAAGCTTTGACTGAAAACCCAGTTTAAATGTGGACTACTGAACTTTCCTGAGGTTACGGGAACTCATCATTTGTCCAGCCCTTACATTCAGGGAAACTCTCTTTTAATGAACCTCATTTCACAGTTGCACAGACTAGACCAGCTTGGCTGGAAGAGACAGGAAGCTCGCTGTGCAGGTGTCCTGCCTCAGGTTGGGGGAGAGGGGTCCCGCATGAGCAGAACCAGTCCCTCCTCAGAAAAGCTTTCCACCCTCCCACTGCCAGCGCCTGCCATCTCCCCATCAGCTCTCTCAGCTTTCTCCTGTGATATTTTCTCTGTTCTTCACTATTGCAGTAAATGGCTGTAAAATGTTAAACATTAACACCTAGAGTGGCACCCTCAATCCAATCCTTCCTGCCCCTTCCCTGGTTTAGTTTTCCTTCCTTAGCACTTAACTACCAACAAACACTCTCCTTTGTTTACACACTTTGTTTATTGTCTCTCCTGCTGGAAGTCAGCTTCTTGAGGTCAGGGCGTTTTGTTTATTTTTACTGTTTTATCTCCATCACCTAAAACAGTGCCTGGCACATAGTAGCTGTTCAACAAACATCTGTGGCATGAAAGAATAACAGCAGGCCCTACAGCTCAAGCCAAGCCCACTTCATACCTCTTAGTACACTTCCTCAGAATTGCCAACTACAGGCTTCCTTGGTTTTGTGGCAGAGTTAAAGGTGAAGGGAAAGGTCTCATCAGGGCAGTCTCCGTGGCTGTGCTCTGCGCCATCACAGGGACCTGTGCTCAGAAGGAGCCTGTGCTTTAAGGCTCTGCCGTCACTGTCTCAAAATTCTTAATAATTTTTTCTTTGAACTTGTGCCTTGTAAGGGAAGTCCAGTGGGACCACGGATCACGCACGTGGGAGAGAGGGACGTGCACTGCGAGTGCCTGGCATCCGTTTCTGCATGGCTCCTGGTGCCCCCAGAGCACACGGCTCCAGTGACGGCCGCGCGTTCGCTTTCGGTGAGCTCAGAGCAGGTGCGAGGTGAGCGCGTTGCGTCTCCGCCTGGGTCAGCAGGGGCTCCCACAGCTTGAGAAGACGGGCTTTTTGTTTGAATCAGAACTTGCTTTGAAAACAGAAAGAAGGCAAGAAACATGCTGGTATCCTTCCTCCGTCCTGTTCCTCTCCTGGATGAGCCGACCGCTTGCTCTGAAAACGATGCTGTGGAAGCAAAGGGAGAGAGAGAGATCTCCCCTCCTGCCCCTCCTTACTTGTCAGTAAGATGACGGTGGACGGCTGGTACTTTGCTTTGCAGTGAAGAAGCGAAGTTAAAGTAGTTGACTTAGTTTTGTGCAGCATTTCCCACACATTTCTGTCCAGCACAAAATACATACACATGTACCAACTCTGGAACAGGAGTTTTGTGAAATGCTCTTATGTTTGCATTTAAACAAACATAAGATCATTTGCACGATATAAAGTTAAACAGTAAAATTCATGCTAATACTTTAAAGTTTTACTTTTTCTCTCCCGAGAACATTTAATAGCAAATAAGAAACACCCATGATGGAAGAAAGGAAAAAGCTTTATATTTTAGTAACTTTAATTATATTTTTTTCTCGCTTTTTGAACAAGGGATCCCACAATTGGGCCCTATAAATTATGTAAACGGCCCTGTTTGTCATGGCTGTGGTTGAATAATCCAGTTCAGCCTGTCAGATTCTGGGGCCACGTTTCTCAAATAATTATGTAAGTGTAGGAAGCCCAACGTCTCAGCAGATTGAGTTCCACCCCTCCTTTTGCAAGTCAACTACTTGGAACTTGGCACGTCATTTCTTACAGGAACGTTGTTTGGAACGGTGGTCAGTTTTCCAAGCTAGCCCTCAAAAACATATTGAAACAATACTTCGGCAGATTATCTTCATTATATTTGAAGCATTGCATTAGCGTAGCTGAAGACCATTAGTGCTGTTTGCACTGTGGGGTTGCACGGAACAGCTGAGCGGGGCCGTGGGAATTCTGACTGGTTCTGGCCAATGAGCTGTGAGCACTGGCATGTGCCACTCAGGGCAAGAGCATCTGGTAGACAGTGTGAGACCCGCCGAGACAAACTCTGCCATAGTGACTGGCAGTATTCCAGGGATGGCTGCTCCATCAGCCTGGGTACCAGGGAGGGTGTGACACAGAGCAGAGCCCCATTGGACTGAGGTGGCATGGAGCGTTACCAGAGCAGAACCTCACCAACTCTGATCAATGAAGTCATCAATCAGGGTTCTTTGATTGCAACCAGTAGATGCCAATTCTGGCTAATTTAAACAAAGAGGCACTTGTTGGATCCTGGAGCAGCTCACAGACTCGAAGAAATGTCCGGGTCTTAGGTGGCAGGACAACTCCAGGACTCTTAGTTATTCCTGGGCCCATACCAGCATAACTCAGCTCCAACCATTTTCTGCTCTTGTGTTACTCCACCCAAGAGTCAGATTTCTGGGAGAGAGGGCTGGGTTGTCTTAATTTTGGTCATCTGCCCCTCCCTTAGCCAGGAACTGGGGACTTTGACGGACAGTCCCAGTAGCACTGCCCACAAAGAAACACAGAGATGTTTGTTTCCAAAAGCAGCAGATGTCCACCACGCACTGCACGGCCACTCTTGGAGTAGCCTAGAGCGGCGGATGGAGAGAAAGCAATGTGAAACTAACCATACCCCTGGGGCAGGATGTCATAAGTTGGGGTCTGTAGTTCAGGGATGCTGATACCTATTTTGTGTTGAACGTTATAGTGGCTGCTGTGAGCCCTCCGGTCTGCTGAGGCTTCTCCCTTCTTAGCCTTTAAGACAACGGTTCTTAACCTGGCTGTAGATGAAGGGGTGGGGATGGGAAAGGGAAGCTTCTGTAAAAATAACCAAGGCTCAGGTCTTACCCCTGAGGCTGTGATTTGTCTGGTGAAGTTGGATATCAGAATTTATTAACAGCTGCCCTGGTTAAGCTGGCCAAGGTTCAGTGGATCTGCTTTGGGACCTTAACCTGGCCAAGCCCCACCATCACACTTGGTCATTAAGGGTAGGAAGGCTACATGTGGAGTGTTTCTCTCCTGTAGGTTTAGTGCCAGAAACAAGTTCAGGCTGCTTGTTTTTTCTCTAAAAGCTTGAGATATGTTCTTTTTGTTTGTTTGTTTTCCTGCAGTAGCTTAGTCCTACTTTATTTACCCAAATGCAGTTTTAGGCTTGTCGCTGGAACAAATATATTGACCTACTCGGCACTCAAAGGAGGAAGTGAAACACCAGAAAGGTTTGGGGCTGGACCTTGTTCATACTTGTGTTGCTTCTTCTTCTGCTGTGGCTGCCCTGGTGACCCCGCTAAGGTCCCTCTCCCCTCAGTCCCTACCTGGAGAGAAAAAAGGATGATAGAAGTCCTTCAGATACAGATCCTCGCGCCCCCAAGTGGTGAAGTCGCATCTCTGGTACCCAGTCGCAAAGCCTTGCCAACCGAGGTTGCACGTGCTCTTTCAGGAGCTCCGGCCAAGCTCCCTTTGCACAGCGGTCACAGCAGGAGCGGGACCGGAACGGGAGCGGCAGACACTTGGGAGTGAGGCTTGTTTTATCTTTGCGTTGCAGTTATCACGAGATCTGTCACTGTCGAACTGCTTCCTCTCTTTCATCCTGACTTAGTGTGTTCCATGTTGGTGCCACCGCCCTCCATCATCTGCTGGAGCCTGAGGAAGAAATGCCCACTCTGGCTTTGGGAGTCATTCCAGAACGTGCGGCCCAGGATCCTTGTAAGTTGGAGGTGGAGGATTTCCGGCACATCTGTTGCGGGGAGGAGGACATGGTAACCCCAGGCTGCGGAGACCCCTCCGTATGACTCAGGCTGTCTGCCCCCACCAGCCAGCTGGAGGGACAGCAAGCAAAGCATCATCCTTTGAGGGTGAAGCCAGGGCACGGCTCCCCGTGCTGCAGCCTTATTCGGGGCTTACTGGCCACAGCATAGCCTGGGCTGCTCCCACGGATTCGCTCAGGTACATGCCAGCACCCCTGGCACTTCCCTCTGCTGGTTTGGCCTCTTGGGGACGTTCTTAAATCCATTCACGAAGTCGGGCTGCATCAACAGAGGAAGTAGCAATGATTCCCTTAGAATGACACAGTTTTGGTGGAGAAAGGCGATATCATCTGACTTTCCCAAGGGAAACTTTTCACAGGAAAAAGTTTGAAAACCCTCCCTAAAAATCTCAGAATTGGCATGGAGGTTTTCACTGGGAAGTGACGTGGTGTCATAAACTGGAGTAGTGAGGCTCCTGGTCCCACACTGACTGCTGATCTGGGGCTCTCTGTCCCTGTGTTAACTTACCTGTGACCCAGGGAGGGCAGGCAGCCTGATGGTTAAGAGCATGGGCTTTGAAGTCAGACTGATCTGGTATTAAGACTTGGTTCGAACAGTCTATGAACTTGCAGAGTAACTTGACCTTGTTAAAGCCTCGGTTCCTTCATTCATAAATTGGGGACATAATAATTTGCATGAATTTGCATTTACTTAACTTCCTCAAGTCCCTGGTTCCCTTAGCTGTAAACTGGGGATAACAATTTTTCCTAAACTCAGAGGGTTGTTGTGAGGATAAATTATATAAGGTTTTTGAAGCTCTTAAGGCCAGTCGTGGGCATACAGTAGTCACTCACAAAATTGAAGCTGTTTTTTTTTGTTTGTTTGTTTCTTTGCGGTACGTGGACCTCTCACTGTTGTGGCCTCTACCGTTGCGGAGCACAGGCTCTGGACGCGCAGGCCCAGCGGCCACCGCCCACGGGCCCAGCCGCTCCGCGGCATGTGGGATCTTCCTGGACCGGGGCATGAACCCGTGTCCCCTGCATTGGCAGGCGGACTCTCAACCACTGCGCCACCAGGGAAGCCCGAAGCTGTTTTTATTAGGAATGATAGTACCTGCCTTGATTCCATTGTAAGCAGTTCTTTGGATCAAATGAAGCAAGGTTTTCAAAAGCAGTTGGGAAACTGGAGATGGACACAAATACAAGATAATTGTTTGGAAACTGACTTCCTCTGCTGACTGAATGATTCATTTTTCTCCTTTAACTGTCAGTGTAGCTGACTGATTTGTGGCTGATGAAACGTCCTCAGGGGCTTCCCTGGTGGCACAGTGGTTAAGAATCCACCTGCCAATGCAGGGGACATGGGTTCGAACCCTGGTCTGGGAAGATCCCACGTGCTGCGGAAAAACTAAGCCCGTGTGCCACAACTACTGAAGCCTACGCTCTAGAGCCCGTGAGCCACAACTACGGAGCCTGTGCACCACAACTACTGAAGCCTGCACGCCTAGAACCTGTGATCTGCAACAAGAGAAGCCACCGCAACGAGAAACCCGTGCACTGCAACGAAGAGTAGCCCCCGCTCGCCACAACTGGAGGAAGCCCGCATGCAGCAACGAAGACCCAATACAGCCAAAAAATGAAAAAATGAAATAAATAAATTTTAAAAAGATTATGAAAAGAAACGTCCTCAGGAGCCAGAGGATCTGCTGGTCCAGGCCTTGCGTTTTTGCCTTCAGTCGCGGGCTAACCTGATCAACCGCGTGAAGGCACTACGCAACTTTCACTTTTTAAGATTCACAACTCCGGCAACTGTTTTTTTTTTTTTGCAAGATGATGTAAATATTTTCTTTTCTTTTTTGAAAACCCTCACCATTTGTCCCTTCACCACTAATCTTTGAGCAGCCTGATGATTAATGGGTCTCCAACGTTCGGCTTTTATGTAAGAAGTAAGAGCCGAACCTCCGCTTCCCAGGGCGAGGCTGTTTAGCATGACAACGCGGCGTATCTGCTCGCATGTTTCCTGTGGAAGTTCTGCAGTGCTTTGTGGAATCGTTTTTCCTGAGCAGTTGCAAGATACCTGTTTTGCAATAAACCTAGAGTAAGCATCTAGTTATCTATTGCCATGTAATCAACTGTCCCCCACTCCGTGACTCGGAGAGCTGACTGTGTTCTGCTTGCTTGTGTAGCCCTGTCTGTTCTGCAGGGCCTCGTCTGGGAAGACGCAACGGCCAGAGGTGGCTTCACGGTGGGTGAGGTGAAGCATCTTCCCTCAGAAATTCCCGCATTTTTTTTTTTAAAAACAGCTCAAGAAAGTTAGTCAAAGTGGGTGCAGTGCTTAGGAATCTTTGGAAGAAAGATACCAATATGCACGCACTGGTGCCTCGTGTGAGACTACAAGTGCAGTTTCTGAGGCTGCAGGCTGTTTAAAATCCTTCTTGTCCCACTGAAACTAAGACGCTAACTTCCTAAAGGAGAAAGGCTTCCTCGTTTTGCTGAGATCCCTGGACAGATCGTTTGCTTTCATAGAAGTAGAGGCATAACTCATACCTGACTCCAGTGACCAAAACTGGATGTGCACAGCTGACAGACTTCTCTCATTAGACCCTAGTTAATAACCACAGAATTTCCTATTCATTTTATCCTGAGAAGAGTTTAGATCTGTTTGCACTGGTTTATAATAATTGGAGAAGTCCTGAGTTCGTAGCAGTTAAAGTAATTATGTAAATATGTATATTTGTATATTTTGGTCAGCAGGGTCGGGGGCATGGACGGAGAGGGATAGACAGATTCAGAGCAGGATAGAGAAGATAAAAATTATGTCTCATTCCCTCTCACAGAGATAACTGCTAATATAGTTCCACCCACTCTCTTTTAGTGGCATATATTTAAACCATTTTGTTATAAAAATGATGCTCAATTATTATAGAATATTAAAGGGAAAAACCTTATAATGCCCCCATTTAGAGAACCAGTGTTACCATTATGATGTCCTTTGTTTTCTGCCCTGCATATACAGTTAAACACTGAATATGCATTACAGCATAAGCATTTTCCTAAACAAAAAAAACAGCACAAACTTTAAATGCACAAGACGGAAATGATAGCACACAGGACACACACATATCTTGCATTTCAACCTTCTTTATAAACACTGATGAAAATATCAAATAAAATATTTGGCATGAGATCCATCAATCTACTTTAAGGAATGTACCGTGACCAAGTGAATTTCATTTCAGGAATGCAGAGATAACAAAATATTAGGAAATCTGTTAGTATAATCAATCTTATGTGAAAACTTCATATGATTATTTTGATACTGAAAAGCCATATTCATCATGTGATTTTGAAAAATCTCAAACTAATAATAATACGCTTGATTAGACACAGTCCTGTTAGAGTCAGAGAAAGACAAGTGTCACCCTTTTCTCCTTGTTTAAAAGTGCTTGTCAGTACAGTGAGCAGGATTGTGAAGCAAGATGTCTAAATATTGGAGAGAAGAAAGAAAAATTGTCTTCATTTGAAGATGATATGATTGTTCACCAAGAGAATCATTAAAAAGCTTTTGGGGGCTTCCCTGGTGGCACAGTGGTTGAGAGTCTGCCTGCCAATGCAGGGGACGCGGGTTCGTGCCCCGGTCCGGGAAGATCCCACATACCGCAGAGCGGCTGGGCCCGTGAGCCATGGCCGCTGAGCCTGCGCATCCGGAGCCTGTGTTCCACAATGGGAGAGGCCACAACAGTGAGAGGCCCGCGTACCGCAAAAAAAAAAAAAAAAGCTTTTGGAAGTAATAGAGTTCCCTGTAGTGTACAAGTACAAAGTAAATATATATAAAATTAATGGTTTCTTAGATCTCAGCAACAACCAGTTAGAAAATATAATGGAAAAGATATTCCACTTACAAGAGTATAAAGAAAATTAAATACCTAGGAGTACATGTAACCAAAAACCAAACCAAACCAAAATAGAATAGAATCTTTATGAAACTCTCCTGAGAGAAATAGCATTTGAATACGCGAAAAGACAAATCATGTTATTGGATGGTGTATTAGTTTTCTAGGGCCACCATAACAAATTACCACAAACTGAGTGACCAAGAACTTTACTGTCACAGCTCTGGAGATTAGAATTCTGAATTCAAAGTGTCAGCAGACTCTCTGAAGGCTCTAGAAGAGAATCTACTTAATGCTTGTCTCTTAGGATCAGATGTTGCTGGAATTCTTGGCATTCCTTGGCTTGTAGACACATCCAATCTCTGCCTGTGGCATTAATAGCATTCTCCATGTGTTTCTGTCTCTGTGTCTCTGCTTCTCTCCTTTTAAGGACACTCGTCACATTGAATTAGGGCCCATTCTAATGACTTCAACTTGACTGTATCTGAAAAGACCCTGTTTCCAAATAGTGTCATATTCACGGTTTCCAGGGGTTAGGACTTCAGCATATCTTTTTAAGGGGACACAATTCAACCCATAACACATGAGAAGACACAATGTGAAAAAGATTCACATTCTCAAACCAATCAGAAATCCTACACAATCTCAATAAAAACCCCAAAGTGATTCCAAATGAATTCTGAAACTCACAGGGGGGAGGGGAGCAATATGAAAATAGCCAGGACAATTCTGAAAAAGGCAAGTCGCAAGGAAGTACTTGCCCACTAAGTATTAAGAGGTATTACAAAGCTATATCAACTGTGTATGATACCAATGCAGCAACAGACAGATCAATGAAACAAGACAGTACAGACCCAACTGAGTGAGTCTGTGTGTGTGTGTGTGTGTGTGTGTGTGTGTGTGTGTGTGTGATATGGGCTGAATTATGTCTCTCCAACATTCATATGTTGAAGTATTAACCCCCAGTACCTCAGAATGTGACTGTATTTGAGATATCAGAGGGTCTTTAAAGAGGTGATTAAGTTAATATGCGGCCATCAGGTTGGCTTTACTCCAATATGACTGGTGTCAATGTAAGAAGAGCAGATTAGGACACAGACATTATGCACAGAGGGAACACCATGTGAAGGTACAGGGAGACAGCCATCTAAAGCCAAGGAGAGAGGCCTCAGAAGAAAGCAGTGCTGCTGACCCCTTGATCTCAGACTTATAGCTTCAGAACTGTGAGAAAATAAATTTCTGTTGTTTAAGCCATTCCATCTGCCATTTTGTTACAGCAGCCCTAGCAAACTAATGCAGTGTTTATATGTATATGATGAAGCTGGCATTTTAAATCTCTGACAACTATCTAGCAGGAAAACCATAAAGCTTGAGCCTTACTTCATTTTTTTTTTTTTTTTTTCCCGATACGTGGGCCTCTCACTGTTGTGGCCTCTCCCATTGCGGAGCACAGGCTCTGGATGCGCAGGCTCAGCGGCCATGGCTCACGGGCCCAGCTGCTCCGTGGCATGTGGGATCTTCCCGGACCGGGGCACGAACCCGTGTCCCCTGCATTGGCAGGCGGACCCTCAACCACTGTGCTACCAGGGAAGCCCCTTACTTCATTTTTTACACCAAAATAAATTGTAAATAATAAAAAATTCAAAGATTAGAAATGAACCATATAATACCAAAATATGGGTAACTATTTTTATAGTCCTGAAGTGCAGAACGTAAGATACCAAAGGGAAACGATAAAGGAATATTTTATAGATTCAGGTACGTACAATTAAAATAAAACACTTTGAAGATTAAGAGTAATAAAGTTGAAATACAAATGACAAACTAACGAAATATGTTTGCAACATATATGACACTGAGTTAACATCTCTAATATACAAAGGACATTTACAAATTAATTTTAATAAGGCAAGGTCTTTTAAAAATGAGCAAATGGCATAAACAGCAGTTCACAAAAGAGGAAAAGCAAATGTGAAATAAATATATGAAAATGTGTTCATTCTCACTCATAATTAAAAGAATACCAGTTAAAACAATAAAGATAGCCCATGTTTGGTGGCAGCGGTAGTGATTATAAAGATGGACAGTATCAGGTGGCGGGGCAATGGGCTTTCAGAAACTCTTGCTCGGGGTGTATTGGTTCAGACTTTCTGAAGTCAACTTGACATTATGTGTTACCATTAGAACAGGCATACTTTTTGACCCGGTTTCTGATTGTATCCTAAGGAGATAATTGGACACGTGTACAAAGGTGATTGCATTAGTGTGCTACTTGTAACAGCAAAAATGTAGGAAATGTTCATTAGCAGGAAATCAGTTATCCAAATAACGGGCAAGCCATATTCTGAAATACAATATGGCCATTAAAAATAATGGCCCCAAAATGTCTGTATTATTATTCTGTAAAAATGTCTATTAGGCAGTCAGTGGAATAAGCAATTTGAAAAAAATGGATATCATGATTCCGTTTTGTAAAATTATATGCCCAGAAAGATGTCTGGAAGATAATTTGTTGGATTATTGATAGCGATTGCCTGTTGATGATGGAATTTGGGGTAACTGTCATATTTTTCTTTATACTTCTTAATGTGTTTGGAATTACAATGAACACAGACTATTTTTATCATCAGAACAGATGAATAAAGCTGTTTTCCTTTGGGGAAAACTATTCATAGATATTTTTAATGATTGTAAAATAATAATGTGTCCCCTATTGTTAGGCATTTACATTTTTCTAAAGTTTCAGTATTACAAACAGCGCTGTGATGAACATATTTGTGTGCAAATATTTGTTCATATTTCAGATTATTTCTTTTCTTGGAATGGAATTACTAGATCAAAGATATGAACATTTTTAAGGCTCTAGATACATAGTGTCAAATCATTTCTGAGAAAGACCATATCAATTTACATGGCTTTGATCATCACATCCTTATCAATATTGAGTGTTATCACTCTGGACAATACTGGCTAAACTAATGGGAGGAAATGATATTCCATTGCTGTTTTTATTTGAATTTCATTTATAACAGGTTTATTAATTACTAAAGAAGATACTACTTTTATAATTCTTTAGTCATGTCATATGCATTTTTCTATTGAGGTCTTGCTGCTTATCTTTTAACATTTTGTCATATTAATAGTAATATTTTAAAAATCTGAGTTAATGTTAAGATTTCTGCCATGAGTTTTAAGTTGTTTAGTGGTTAAATTAATTGATCATTTCCTTTGTAATTTCTTTTGTTGCTGTTATGCTTATGTAGCCTTTCCCTACCCAGATATAAGATAAAATATCTATATTTTTTAATACTTTGTGTCTTAATTTTTTTGTACATTTTGACTTAAAAGTTTTTGGAGTGTGAATGACATGGTGTGCTAAATATTTTTCCAAGTTTTCATTTCCTCATAACCTTAACTTAAAAAAAATTTTTAATTGACTTTATTTTTTAGAGCAGTTTTGGGTTCACAGCAAAATTGAGCAGAAAGTACAGAGAGTTCCCATATTTCCCCCTGTCCCCCCACCCTGCTACCCCCAGAGTGGTACATTTGTTACAATCGATGAACCTACATTGATACAACATTATCACCCAAAGTCCATAGTTTATCTGAGGGTTCATTTTTGGTGTTGTACATTCTATGGGTTTGACAAATGTATAATGACATGTGTCCGCCATTATAGTATCCTAATGACATGTGTCCACCATTATAGTATCCTAATGACATGTGTCTGCCATTATAGTATCCTAATGACATGTGTCCGCCATTATAGCATCCTAATGACATGTGTCTGCCATTATAGTATCCTACAGAATAGTTTCACTGCCCTGAAATCCTCTGTGCTCCACCTACTCATCCCTCCCCATCCCCAACCCCTGGCAATCACTGATCTCCTTAGTTTTGCCTTTTCCAAGATGTCATCATACAGTTGGAATCCTATACTATAGCTGGAATCATACAGTTTGTAGTCTTTTCATATTGGCTTCTTTCAGTTAGTAATATGCATTTAACTTTTCTCCATATTTTTTTCATGGCTTGATAGCTTATTTCTTTCTAGTGTTGAATAATATTTCATTGTATTGACATACCAGTTTATCTATCTATTCACCTACTGCAGGAAATCTTGGTTGCTTCCAAGTTTTGGCAATTACAAATAAGGCTGCTATAAATATTCATGTGCAGGTTTTTGTATCGACATAAGTTTTCATTTCATTGGTTAAGTACCAAGGAGCGCAATTGCTGGATCTTAAGGTAAGAGTATGTCTAGTTTTGTAAGAAAGCACCGTCTTCCGAAATGACTGTATTAATTTGCAGTCCCACCAAAAGTGAAGAGAGTTCTCATTGCTCTACATCCTTGTGAGCATTTGGTGCTATCAGTGTTCTGGATTTCGGCTGTTCTGATAGGTGTAGAGTGATATCTCATTACTGTTTTAATTTTCATTTCCCTAATGACATATGATGTTGAGCATCTTTTAATATGCTTACTCGCCATCTGTATATCTTCCATCTTCTGTGTGAAGTGTCTGTTCACATCTTTAGCCCATATTTAAATCAAGTTGCTCATTTTCTTATTGTTGAGTTTTAAGAGTTCTTTGTATATTTTGGATAGCAGTCCTTCATCAGATATGTCTTTTGCAAATATTTTCTTCCACCCTGTGGCTTGTCTTTTCATTCTCTTGACAGTGTCTTTTTCACAGTGCAATTTTTTTTTTTTTTTTTTTTTTTGCGGTACGCGGGCCTCTCACTGTTGTGGCCTCTCCCGTCACGGAGCACAGGCTCCGGACGCGCAGGCTCAGTGGCCATGGCTCACGGGCCCAGCCGCTCTGCGGCATGTGGGATCTTCCCAGACTGGGGCACGAACCCGTGTCCCCTGCATCGGCAGGCAGACTCTCAACCACTGTGCCACCAGGGAAGCCCCTCATAGTGCAATTTTTAATGTTAGTGAAGTCCAGCTCATCAGTTAGATATTTCATGGACTGTGCCTTTGGACTGGTGTCTAAAAAGTCATCACCATACCCAAGGTCACCTAGATTTTCTTTTCCTTTTAAATATTTATTTATTTTTTGGCTGCGTTGGGTCTTCGTTGCTGTGCACAGGCTTTCTCTAGTTGCGGCGAGCAGGGGCTACTCTTCGTTGTGGTGCTCAGGCTTCTCATTGTGATGGTTTCTCTTGCTGTGGAGCACAGGCTCTAGGCGTGTGGGCTTCAGTAGCTGTGGCTTGCAGGCTCTAGAGCACAGGCTCAGTAGCCGGGGTGCATGGGCTTAGTTGCTCCGTGGTATGTGGAATCTTCCTGGACCAGGAATCAAACCCCTGTCCCCTGCATTGGCAGGCGGATTCTTAACCACTGCACCACCAGGGAAGTCCCTAGATTTTCTTCTATGTTATCTTCTAGGAATTTTATAGTTTTACATTTTATGATCCATTTTGAATTGTGAAGAATGTAAGGTCTTTGTCTAGATTTATTTATTTATTTGTTTTGCATGTGGATGTCTGGCTGTTCCAACACTACTTGTTGAAAAGACTGTCTTTTCTCCACTGTACTGCTCCTCACAAGTTTTCGTTAAGTAATCTATCATTTTGCCTTATATTTGAGGTGTGTCCTTTGTCAGATTCTTTGTCTAAGGTACATTTCTGGATTCTTAATTCTGCTCTGTTAATGTGTTTGCCTATAACTTGCATATACTTGCTATTTTAATTTAATAAGAAGTGTTAAAACGAAGATGCACCGGTCCCCAATTATTACTATTTTTCCCTTTAAATTTTTTGGTTTCACCAAAAACTCCTGTTTGATTTTTGAATGTAGTTAATGAATCCATAAATTAATTTGGGAAGATTGGCACATTGGCTTCTCATTTTTAGGAACCTGGTAGTCTCTCAGTCATATTGTTTTGTTCATTAATTGAATTAGGCCAAAGGGCATGGAGCTGAAAGTGACCTTAACAGAAATGTGCAAACCAGACCATGATAGGCACTCCCTAAGGTGGCTTATGGAAGGAAGTAGCCAGAAATTGTGAGGCACTCCCAGGGATAATTTATCAACCAGAGGCATTATGAGGCCCAGACTTTGTTTTGAAGCCTATACTTTTATTTGCTAAATCTAGCACCCTATCCCTAACAAATGTCAGTTCCCTTCCCTTCCTACCATCTGTAAGCCTGGATTTGTGACCCTGACTACCTCCCAGGTCTCTGTGAGGCTCTCATTTATTCCCACAAACGGATTCAACCCACAAAGGCTTGTTGGGCCGGTACGGGAGGTGCACAAAGACAGAGCGAGAGAGGTTAACCAAGATTTCTGGCTTGGACTTGTATTATGAAATGGCCTAAAAAAGGTCAAGTGGTGTTCAAACACAAGCTGTTGGTGTCACGGTGGCCATTGAGTTTCTGGGGCCTCCTTTTGGACTGGAAACTCCAGAAGAATGGCATTTGATCTCTTTCAGGAGCTTAATGTGGTATCCGTCACCTCCCCCTGGTTCTCTAGGAAGCCTGTCGGTGCAGAGAAGGAGCTGGGTCACACTCCGGTCAGGTCGGGGAGAAGCCAGGATTAGCAACTCCAGCTCCCCGGCGGTACATCCCCATACCCTCCCGGGCTCTGCTCACACCTGTCCGTGAATCAGAGCTTTGTTCTGGCTCCCCTGATGGCAGGAGCCTTCCTGCCTGTCCCACAGCGGAGATTCCTTTCTGGACTCACACTTTCAGATTCCCCTGGCTACTGGCTCTGCTTCACTCCCCACCCATCCCCACCCCCCAGTAGGGAGAGGGGCTGCAGAGCCCACGTGTCTTGCTGTCCTCCCAGCACCTCCCAGGTCTTGCCACTCCTGCCGAAGCCAAAAGAGACCCCACCCAACCCCGGAGTGGGGTCCCTGCCCAGGGTGGGGAGAGTGCTGACTCACCCACCAGAGTTGGGGGACAGTGGGATGTGAGCAGATCAGTGTGGTGTGATTTCCTCCTACCTTTTTGGAGTGCGTAGGGTGGAGGTAAGGCAAGGTCATCAGTCCTCTTAGGGAGGGGAGAAGCTTCTCAGAATCTTGTGTCAGGTCAGGTGGCTTGCAGGTCGTGGGTGGAGCAGGTCTCACCTGAGGGGAGAGCAGAGGCCCCGTAGCGTAGACCTGGGTCAGCTCTGGTGCAGACACTGTCAGCTCACATTAGTGATTCTTTGTGCCCTGGTTCCTTCTTTGCAAATTAGGTTTTTTTTAAAAAAATTTTTATTTATTTTTGGCTGCGTTGGGACTTCGTTGTGGTACATGGGCTTCTGATTGCGGTGACTTCTCTTGTTGCGGAGCACAGGTTCTAGGCACGCAGGTTTCAGTAGTTGTGGCATGCGGGTTCCGTAGTTGTGGCTCACAGGCTCTAGAGCGCAGCTCAGTAGTTGTGGTGCACGGACTTAGTTGCTCTGCGGCATGTGGGATCTTCCCGGACCAGGGTTGGACCCGTTCCCCCGCATTGGCAGGCAGATTCTTAACCACTGCACCACCAGGGAAGTTCCTGCAAATTAGGTTTAATAAACTGCCAATCTCATGCGGTTGCTGTGAGACATTATAAGATGCAACTGAAGTGCTTAGTCCAGCACCTCGTATTAATACGAGGAGGGAAAGGCTGCTCTGAGCTTGGGTTGAAATGGTTTCTCTGGAGTAAACTGAAAAGATTTCCATGACACCTTGCTTCGTGCAGATGTCCTGGGCAGGGGGTAGCGGGTGGGCAGGTGGCAGTCTTCTACTCTCCTCCCCCCTCCCTGGTCTCCAGTAAGGGGTGTGTGCATGGAGAGGGTGAGATTAGCTCACGGGCTCACAGCAAAGCCACCTGATCTTTATAAACTGCAAACCTGTCTCTTCAGAATTCCAACCAGCAGGCACACCCGGAAACCAATGCCAGAAGAATTTTGTCACACCCAGGATGGGCCACTAATTAATGATGCTTCTGTCTTTAATCCCAGATGGGTTTGCATCTGTATGTTTTAGGGACTGAGGCAGGAGACAGATGGGCTCCGGGCTGGGCAGCTGGAGTTGTCCCCTGTGGAAGGATACTCTAAAATAGCAGGAGGGAGGAGAAGCTGAGCCCTGCCCAGATAAAAGCCCACATGTTCCTCATTCTCGAAGTCAAGGAGACCTTCCCGGCTACACATGCACAGAAAGGCTCCTTGAAGGTCAAAAAGGGAGGAGGCGTCACCTCATAGCAGGTGATGTCAACCTACCCTTAGGCCTCTTCGCTAGAATCCATCTTGACTGAGAGATGTGATCGCACACAGGGGAGGACCCTGAGATAAACCCAATACGGACTCAGAACCAGGCAAAGCAAGATGATTGGTCAAAGGAAACCTGGAAGAAATGCCCCATAAAAGTGATTCAAACTACCATGAGGGCGTGACTCTCCCTCTGGGCCCGCCCGTGTGTCTATCCATGTATACCCCTTTTCCTCCTAATAAGCACTTCACTTGTTTCACTGCTTTCTGTCTCTATGAGGACATTCATTTCGACGCAGCTGATGGGCCAGGGCCTTGTCACTGGCCACTGGTCCCTGGTGGTCTGGGGATTAGGATTCAGTGCTCTCGCTGCTGCAGCCTGACTTCAGTCTCTGGCCGGGAACCAAAATCCTGCTTCAAGCCGCTGCAGGCCGAGGCGACCCGGACTCAGGACTAAATGGTAAAAACACCCACTGACACATAGACACAAAGCAAAGGTGTCTGACGCGAGGGCATCTTAGAGGAGGAGAGAGGGAAATAACATTTATTGGGTCCCAGGGGGTCTGCAAACATTACTTCATTTACTCTTCATAAGAATCCTAGATCGTAGATAGCTTTTATCAGTTTATAGAAATGGGGGTCCAGAGGTTAAGCAGGAACCCCAACGTCACACAACTTGTAAGTGGGGGAGTCAGCATTCACACCCACGACTCACTCCGCAGCCACCTTCCGACTCTATCAGGGAGTGTTCCGAACCACCACTCTGGCCCTGTGTCCGCGGCTGAGGACACACTTTCTCACCAAATCCAGGGCAGCCTCAGTGCTCTTCTACATATAGTCGATCACTCTGGATCTGCAGGGTGGGTGTGCAAACCAAGCCTGTGGGCTATCCCAGCACCATTCCAGCTGCCTTCCCATCGGCCATCATGGGCTCTTTGTGCTGACTCAGGTGTGTCTTAGGGCCCAGCTCCCCTGCAATGCTGACGCTGGGCTCAGGTAGGCAGTGCCAGGTGTATGACAGGTATCCTGGGAAGGTTTATCATTGATGCGGGGCACTTTTTCATTAGCGGTGCGTACATTTGAGTCAGTCATTCCCCTCTCCTCTGTTAAACGTTAGTTCCTCTGGGATCGGTGACATCCATACTTTACTGCAAATTTATTTTCTGGGTCACTTTTTCTTTGTCCAGTTTTTTCTTTTCCAGTTGTCTGGGGACATTGGCTGAAACCCAAAGCCTAGAACAACAGGTGATCTCCCTTGCCCCCCTCCCCAACTTCCTCACCCCCTCACCTCCACCAACCCACACATTTTAAAGAGAGTTGCTAGAGCATCCATGACGAGCTTGCTAAGAAGTATTCAAACCGGTCCTGCAACTTCTGGTCTTAGCACGTCACCCACCTCCAGCCTAGATCTAAGAGAAGTCTAAAGAATGTTCAGAGAGCTGAGGATTTCTTTAATGAGAAGGAAGGTGCAGCCAAACCCCATGTGGCTTCGTTAAACTATTTCTTGGGCATGGCATAATTTCCATAGTTTGTTGGGCCAGGGCCGGAATGTTTCCTTGGGGTCCGAGGTGACATGACTGACACCTTGGGAGATAGCTAGGCTCGAGGGTCTTGAAAGCTCCCCAACTCAAGAGTTCTGCCTGCTCAGGAAGGGACACCCCAGTACAAAGTGCCTCTGTGGGCTGAACTTTCAAGCAGGAGCTAAGGGATGTTTGTAGAAAGTTAGCTGAGGGCATCACCCATGTCACCTGGATCAGAGAATGGGGCAGTGCTGCGGGATCCTCAGCAAGGGGTCTTCAGGAACCCACTCAAGGCCCCCTTGAAGAATAGGGGAAAAGTCTGCCTGTAGACAACTGGTAAGTAACAGCCTCCCAAAGATGTCCACGTCCTAATCTCCAGAACCTGTGACTACGTTGCCTTAATTACAGAAAGGATTTCATAGATGTGATTAAGGATCTTGAAATGGGGAAATTACCCTGGATTATCCAGGCAGGCCCAATATAATCACAAGAGTCATTTTAAGAGAAATGTGAGGACAGAAGCAGAGGTCAGAGAGGAGAGAAGGTGCTCCTGGCTTTGAAGATGGAGGAGAGGGCCACATGCCAAGGAATGCAGGTAGCCCCTAAAAGCTGAAAAAGGCAAGGAAAGGGATTCTCCCTTTGAGCCTCCAGAAGGAACGCAGCCCATTGTAGACTTAAGATCTCAAGAACTGTACGAGAATAAATGTTGGTTGCTTTAAGCCGCTAAATTGGTGGCAGTCTGTGAAGGCAGCAGTAGGAAACTAATACACCTTCCATGACCTGGAGGCATTCAGCAGCCAGTGTATCTTTGTCAGATGAAATACAGCCTGCCCAAATGTGGCACGCAACATTCTTATGCCAAAACATTATTCATTGTTTATCTGACATTCAAATTTAACCGGGCATCCTGTTTTTTTCTAATTTGCTAATTCTGGTCAGAGAGGAGTAGAAAATGCATTAACTAAAAGGACGATTTGCCCCTCTGCTTCTCATATCTCTTCCCTGCCCCAAACCTGGAGACCCAAAGCAGGTGGTGAATGTGGAAGAAGGAGTAGGAAGTCAGAAGGAAGGGTCCGTGACCCTCCCCAGGGCAGGTATCTGTGTCTGTGTCGGGTGCAGGGCTGAAGAAGAGGCAATAAGCCTTGAGTTGGCTGAGAGATGCAGGTTTTCACTTAGATTGGCCCGGAATTTTTAATATCTGAAGATAAGGATCATTGGTTAATATCTGAAAGTGACCAGAATATTTTGGGATCTTTCCAAGATATTGTCCCAGGAGGGGAAGAGAGAACCAAGAGCAAAGGGTTGAAAGGCAGGGGGGAGAAAAAGGAAAGGCAATGTCCAATTACACAGCAAATCCAGCCCAGTCAGTAAACCAGTCACCATCTCTTTACCCAATCACCACTCTCCTCTGCTGACCTGCTTTCACCGCTTCTGGGAAAAGTGACACCCACATCTTACCCTGCCATAATTTTACTAGATTGCTTTTTTTCTGAGCCAGGAACGATGACCTGGCACCACAGTCAGGGGAGAGGGTGAGGAAAAGGGCAGAAATTCCAGAGGGGCCTCAGGAATAAGGAGGACCGCGTGTGAACTGGATGACTTTTTGGGGCGTGGCCATCTCTCGAGACTGGGCCTGAGCAGCTTTGGTGAACCAGGCCCAAATCCCACCATCCAAAAGGAAAAAGATGGTGAGGCTGAAAAGTTAGGTGCCTGGAGTTTTCCAGACAGGCCCTGTGAAAATCTCCCAAAGCAGAGCTCGCACTAGAATTCCACGCGGTGATTGTGTTGGCTGCAGGGAACTGCTGAGAACATTCCCTCCACCTGGGTTTTCTTGACCTAAGCAGATGTGAGTGGCTTCTGTGTGACTCACCCTAAGCCTGACCTATTTGTGAAATGCTTTCTCTACAAAAAGCTGGAGATGAGTGCAGAGAATTATACATTTATAACCCCAGTATAGACAGGATTGTCTAACCCTCTCATTTTAGCTACTCCCTGCCCCGCCCGTGGTCTGTGAATGCTGACCAAATGTTGGCGAGTGTCTAATGGCCTAACCTATTGGCTCCAGCGGTAATTGCCAGGTAGGTGGGGGTAGGAGATGAAGAGTAGTGGGGGGCTTGCAAAGTGCAGGAGCAGTGGGCTCGGGGAGGCTGTGAGCGCCCAGAGATCCATTTCTCATTCTGCTTTGCTTCGCGGTACCCCAGGAACCTTGTAAGTATGAATGGCTGCAGACGAGGTATCAGCACAGTGGGGAGTTGGCCTGATGTAGTGGAAGGAGCTGGGACTTCACACTCAGATCTGGGCTTGGATTTTTTTCTGCCATGTTACTTGCCGTGTGATGGGCTTTTCATACTCTCTTCCAGAACCTCTTTCCTCATCTACCAAATGGCCATAGTGATCTGCCCTTTCTGTATCTCAGACTTCATATAAGAGTAAGAGAAATGTTACCTATGAAATGTCACATACTGCAAAATGTTCTACAAAAGTTTTGAAAGTGCTTAGAGAGCTTTACATGAGGTTTCTGAAAACTTGCCTTTTTCATGACAGCTGATGCTAACATGGTCTGGACTAGCTGAGCCTGCCTGGGACCCACCTTCCCGTCTGCCCAGACTCTCCCATCTAACTCCCCGTCAGGATTTGGGTGGGGAACCCAGTGGGCCCAGCCCCGGGAGCTCCGGTTAATAACTAGGGCCGCTGCTACCGACACTGCAGAGCTGCTGGTGCCCCTGAGAAGGTCTCCATTTCCCCCTCTGTGCCCCGCCAAGGAGGAGGGAGTGCTCTGGGGCTGGGGGAAAGGGTGGCACCGCGGACAGCACCTCGCTGGGCTCTGCCATGGCCGCCTGCTGGCTACCTTGCTCAGCAGTCTCTGAACGTGGAGCTTTGAGGGGGCGTTGGTGGTGACCTTGGGTTAAGCTCAGATGCCACACTCGTTCCTGCGGCTGAGAGCAGCTACCTGCCAAGGCAGGTGTGGGCCTTTTCTGTTGCAGAGGCTGAGGTTGTATCACCCTCCTAAAACTCCTTTGGCTTCATCTTTGAAAAGAGAAGATGTGACACGGTGGTTGAGTCATGTGCTTGGATTCTGGCTTGTTTCCTTGGAGATTTGACTGGTCGCCATTGGGACCACAGGCAGGAGTGGAGCTGGTTTCCTCTGCACCTGTTTTTGTCAACTTCTGATATTAACAGAACGGCCAGATTCCAGAGACTTCCCAGGTCTAGCTGGGCCAGATTGGGATCTGCAGTGAGGCCAGTGGTGGGTCAGGGAGTACACACGAGGTGAGGAGGGAGAGGGGAGTCCCAGCCTCGGCCACAGGGCTCAGACGTGCTTCCTGCTGGGTTCTGCTCCCTGCCCCAGGTGTGACCGGCCCTGGGCAGATCAACTGCTGTGGCGAGGTGGGAGGTGGGGAGGTGGGAGGTGGGGAATTGGGCCCCACTGAGAAGCTAGACCAGAGCAAGGGCATTTCCTGACAGAAGTGTCTAAGGACTTCAGAGAACAGTCTTTTAGAATGTTACGAGTCACCTTTGCTGACATCCAAAATTTACACACAAAAATGTAAAGCCATTCTCATCTTTGTCTTTTGCGAGGATCATTAGCTGCAAACACCCCCAGCACATGGACAGAATCAACACAACATAGACATTATTTCAATATGCAAGTTTTGGACCCAGATTGCCTGGTTTCAAATCCTGACTTTGCCCCTTACTCACTGGGCTACTTTGGGCAAGTCATTTAACCTACCTGTGCCTCAGTTTCCCCATATGGATCCCATGGGAAAATAATAGTATCAACTTTATAGGATTTATTATTAGTTTTAGTTTATTAGTCTTATTATTTATTTTTTTAGTTTTATTTATTTTATTTTTATTATTTATTATTATTAGTTTATTAGTTTAATTTATTTTTAGTATTATTTATTTTTATTATTATTAGTTTTATTATTTATTTTATTTTATTATTTATTATTATTATTAGTTTTCCCATATGGATCCCATGGGAAAATAATAGTATCAACTTTATAGGATTTATTATTATCCCATGGATAATAACAGTATCAACTTTATAGGATTGCTGTGAGGGAGGAAAATGTACGTTAATACATGTAAAGTGCTTAGAATAAGGATGGGGTCAAAATAAACTTTCAATAAGTGTGAGCTCATCTTGTTTCATGTCATTATTTCAAGAGTATAACATTTCTCCTCTCCTTTTTGTATGCCTGGCTCTGATGGAAAATAGGTTTCAAGTGGTGTGTCAAGTTCAGTCCATTGGTTGTAGCTACCTGGACAGCTGTGTTGAGAAGGATTCTGAAGCTGCATCCAATCTCAGCAAGGGGAATTATGTGTCCCATTAGCGGGGTCTGCTGTGAGTGAGGACATAGGGAGCAGTGGCATGGGTGCCACATAGTTTCCTGTTCTGTGACTTGCTCTGCTTTAAGGGTTTTTGTTTGTTTGTTTGTTTGTTTGCAATATCTTTTTTTTTCCTTTTTTTTCCTGGCTGTGCCACGCGGCATGTGGGTTCTTCATTCCCTGACCAGGGATAGAACCTTCACCCCCTGCAGTGGAAGCGTGGTGTCTTAACCACTGGACCGCCAGGGAAGTCCCTGCTTTAAGGTTTTTTTTTTTTCTCTCTCTTTCTACCTCGGTCCCAGCCCTCCCCTTGCTACCTGCCTTTGCCTCTGGTATCCCGGTCCTTTGATGGGCTTTGCTGTCAATAGCTGCTCTGTAGAATCTGGAGTTCATGTCAGATAAGAACTTTGAGCTTTTTTTCCTTTGGAGAAAGCAAAGCCCGCAAGGCCTGGTATAGAGGATGCTGCTAGCTCAGTGGGGAACCTGAGGGTTTCTCTGTGTGCAGAGCAAGGGCGTTCTCAGAGAAACCGGGAAGCTCTTCACCGGGCAGCTTAGTCTTCTGTGATCCCCATTGTTCTGGAATCTAAACGCTAATGATTAGTACAGGAACTTCCTCACAGCCTAGGCAATCATTGACTTGTTAATGCATGCAGGACCTTGTGCTGAGTTATCCCTATTTCCATTCAGTGGCGGTCTTTCTGCCTGAACACAGGTGGACGGTTGTGGTCAGGTCACCTTGTGGCCCCTTGTGGCCATCTCTGTTTGCAGAGTGCCATTCTGCCAGTTTGGGGAGCTGTGCTTTGTTTGAGTCGAAGAGATCTGGGTTTGAATTCCTTGTTCTACCAATTACTAGCGTCGTGATTTGAATAAGTTGCTTAAACTCTCTAAGCCTCACTCTCCTTGTCCGTAAACGGGAAGAAGAGCAGACCCACCTCATCAGGCTGTAGGGAGGCCTAAGCGAAGGACGCACTGAAAGCACGTGGCATGAGCCTGGCCCATGTTAAGTGCACCAAAAGCGGTAGCTATTATTTTCTTAACTCAACCAGAAAGCTCATCTTCATTAAATGATATAATATAAAAATAATGGTTCAAATTTGTGTGACACTTTCACCTTTATTATGCCTAGCACAGAGCAAGCACTGAGTATTAGCTATTATTATTAATAATAACATTGAGAGCAGCAGCTCTACTTAGCTATGAAGGGTGAGATTATCACCCAAGCCCTTGACCAGGCCTCTTAACTTGGGGCCCATGGACCCCTTGATGGTCTGTGGGTAGAATCTGTGGGGTTTGTGACCTTGGATAGGAAAAGAATTAGACTTTTTATTTTCACTAACCTCTAACTGAAATTAAGAATCTCCTTCAATTATGAACATAGGCAAAATACACTAGTAGTAACAACACCTGTGACCTTGACACCAGCACAATTCCACATAAAATATTGGCTAGGCTTGATGCTACTTCAAAACTAGATATTAAATCTGCTGTTAGAACTTGTTATTTAATGTGTTAATACAGAAGCACATATTCTGATACTTACATTTCAATGTAACTGTTTTTCTTTAATATTTTATTTCTTTATTTATTTTTATAAATTTATTTATTTTTGGCTGTGTTGGGTTTTCGTTTCTGTGCGCGGGCTTTCTCTAGTTGCGGCAAGCGGGGGCTACTCTTCATCGTGGTGCACGGGCTTCTCATTGTCGTGGCTTCTCGTGTTGTGGAGCACAGGCTCTACACGTGCAGGCTCAGTAGTTGCGCCTCACGGGCTTAGTTGCTCCGTGGCACGTGGGATCTTCCCAGACCAGGGCTCGAACCCATGTCCCCTGCATTGGCAGGCAGATTCTTAACCACTGTGGCACCAGGGAAGCCCTGTTTAATACTTTATATTCATTTTATGCAGTTAAGAACTTTATCCTAGAAAATGTCAACAGGCTTCACCAGACTGACTGCTGGAGGAGTCCAGGGCATGACAAGGTTAAGAATTTACAGAGTATGGAGGCAGTCCCCAAGGCCACCCTCACTTCTGATGCCAATTGCAAGACCTGGGGTCCCCAAGACCACCCTCAGTTTTTTGTTTTAGTTTCTTGTTTCTTAATTGAAGTATAGTTGATTTATAATGTTTCAGGTATATAGTAAAGTGATTCAGTTATTTATATATATATACTTTTTTCGGATTCTTTTCCATTATAGGTTACTACAAGACATTGAATATAGTTCCCTGTACTACACAGTAGGTCCTTGTTGTTTATCTATTTTATATATAGTAGTGTGTATCTGTTAATTCCAAATCTGTCTCTTCCCCCACTTTCCCCTTTGGTAACTATAAGTTTGCTTTCTATGTCTGTGTGTCTACTTCTGTTTTGTAAATAAGTTCATTCGTATCATTTTTTTAGATTCCACATATAAGCGATATCATATGATGTTTGCTTTTCTCTGTCTGACTTACTTCACTTATATGATAATCTCTATGTCCATCTATGTGGATGAGACCACCTTCAATTTTCATAAATTACTAGAATAACTTATAGAATTTACTGAAAGCTACTGTACTTATGGCTACAGTTTATTACAGTGAAAGGAATCAGCAAAGGGAAGATACACCTGGAGCAGAAAGTTCCAAGAGGGGAGCTTCCGGCTGTCCTCTCCCAGTGGAGTCATGGACAGCACCAACTTTTCCTGGCAATGATGTGTGACACTACACATGGGATATTGCCAACCAGAGAAGCCCACCTGAGCCTTGGTGTCCAGAAGTTTCATTTAGACGCAGTCAGGTAGCCATGGTGGACCACCTGCTTGGCTGACCTTTCATCTCCAGGCGTCTGGAGGTAGAACTGATATCATGTGGTCAAAGCCTCCAGTATAAATCACATTGTTAGACTATCCAGTGTGGTCCAAGACCCCAGGTAAACGCTTATCTGGCAGGACATTCTAAGAATTTAGCAATACCTTGCAGGAGCTGAGGACAAAGGCCAGACCTGTCTTTGGGGAAGGTTAATTCTTTACTACACAGGCTCCACTCTGGAAACTGCCTTGGAGCGGCCAGCTTGGAAGCGGGTGAGGGTCGGGGTGGGGTGGGAATCAGCTAACACACACAGTTGTAGCTACTGAGACCGTTTAGATCTGGGGTTCCCAACTCCTGGTCCGCGGATCGGTAGCGGTCCGGGGCCTGTTAGGAACCGGGCCGCACAGCAGGAGGTGAGCAGCTGGTGAGTGAGCGATGCCTCATTTGCCGTTCCCCACCGCCTCCTGACCCAGCCCCCATCTCCCCCACGCCTCGACCAGGTCCGTGGAAAAAGTCTTCCATGAAACCAGTCCCTGGAGCCAGAAAGGTTGAGGACCGCTGGTTTAGAGCAATTTTTTTTTTTTTTTTTTTTTGTACCCAGCAAAGACAGTGTAAAGGTCATTGTTTCCGGAGGCAACTGAATAATACCAATGATTAAAAACATAGCTCAGCCTTGTCTCTACACCTAACAGTTTCCAAAGTGTATTTCCAAATGTTGGAAGTGTTAATTCTCAAAACACGTGGAAGGAAGGGGTCCTGTTAAACCTCAGAAGTGAAGACCCCAGTGGTGGGGCAGAATGTGGACTGCCCCACGCCTCCTCCCGGGCTGTTCAGACAGAGTGAGTCCTGTGGCCGAGAAGATCAGCAGGTATTTTGCAGAATCAGGTTACCTGGTCATGCCGGGGCGGTGCTAGGAGCTTAGCCAGCTTTGGAGATGGCCTGTTCTGGAGTTCACTGGGCGTGATTACGTGAGGTAATTGACTGCGCATGTGACCAGCTTACATGTGGGAAAGCACAAGTTTGCCGGAGCCTGGAGTCTTCTAGGCCCAACACGTTTTGACTCATCTAAAGTGAACCCAGAGTCATGACCTCATCCTCCAGTTTGGGGTAAATTACATGCAGTCAATCTCTATGTTAACATTGAAAAGCCACACTTTCAGGACCCTATTGCTGGTGTCTTCCTGGGTAAGGTCATTTCTATGGGCCTGTGAGGGCTGAGGCTCCGCCACCTCTGCAGGAGCCTGTGTTCCCTGAAGGGGAGAAGTGCACTGGCCCCGCAGGTGGGCACAGAAGGCTTTCTGGGGTGTGGCTAGGATCCAGAGAGCTTCGTGTTTCCCTGAAGAGCACATCTGTGCTCACAAGTGTACTTGTATATAATTTCTGCAGTAGCTGTGACTATTTTATGGAGGTCTGTGTGGTTTTTTTAAAGCTGCCTTTAAAAAGGATCCTTTCAGGGCTTCCCTGGTGGCGCGGTGGTTGAGAGTCCGCCTGCCGATGCAGGGGACACGGGTTCGTGCCCCGGTCCGGGAAGATCCCACATGCCGCGGAGCGGCTGGGCCCGTGAGCCATGGCCGCTAAGCCTGCGCGTCCGGAGCCTGTGCTCCGCAACAGGAGAGGCCACAACAGTGAGAGGCCCGCGTACTGGAAAAAAAAAAAAAAAAAAAAAGATCCTTTCAAATGACCATTCTCCCCTTCTCCTCACCAGTGCTGCTGTCCATAATCATTTGGAGGAAGCTCTTTCAGATAATCATCTACACGCCTTTTGGCCCTCATTGCCCAACTGGACTGCAGCTCCATGGGGCAAGGCCTGCTCTGTCCTGTGTATCTCAGCACCAACAGCAGTGCCTGGCATAGAGCGGGCACTTGGCAGATGTTTGTTGAATGAATAATAAGAACGAATCCTATGAGATCACTCACTGTATTCATTTCCTGTGGCTCCTATAACAAATTACCAGAAACTAGGTGACTTAAAACAACAGAAATTTGTTCTCTTACAGTTTCAGTGGCCATAAGTGCAAAGTCAGTATCACTGGGCCAAAATCAAGGGGTCAGCAGGGCTAACACCCTGTGGTGGCTCTAGGGGAGAATCTGTTCCTTGTTTCTTCTGGCCTCTGGTGGCTGCAGCATTCCTTGGCTCGTGGCCGCATCACTCCAATATCTGCCCCTGTGGTCGCCTTCTCCTCTTCTGTGTGTGTCAGATCTCCATCTGCCTCCCTCTTTTAAGGATACACATGGTTGGATTTGGGGCCCACCAGGAAATCCAGGATAATCTCTCCCCATCACAAGACCCTTAATTACACCTGCAAAATTCCCCTTCCTCCCTTTTTCTCTGTGTAAGGTAGCATTCACAAGTTCTAGGTTTAGGAAGTGGAAATCTTCTGGGAGGCCATTGTTCAGCCTACCATACTCACAAAGGGGATATAAACCAACAGAAGGCTGGGCAGTCCCTCACTGAGCAGTCTGGCAGGGGGACACACATATTCCTGAACACTGCTAATTCAGGGAAAGTGTCTCAGAGGACTCTGGCTCATGGGGGAGCCCTCATGCCCATATTTGGGGCCTATGTTACTATGAACACGTGAGAACAAGGTATAACCATCTCCTTTCACCCTCAGAGTCTGTGCTCTCAGCAGACCCACGCTCGCCCTCCCCAGAGCAGGTTCCTGCCCTGAGTCTCCTGTGGCAGCTGCAGATGTCAGGAAAGACAGCCCTTCCCAGGACCCAACCTCAGGAGGGCCCTGGTCCTAGGGCTCCCTGGCGTGTCTCTATGGGGAACCATCTTTTCCTGATCATGTAGGTAAGTTGTCCTTCCCTTTGACAGCAACCACATCTCTGCAGCCTGGTAGGTGGCGGGGGGGGGGGGGGGGGGGGGGGGGGGGAGCGGGGAAAGCAGCAGATAAGGGAGCAGTGATAATTTGGAAAGGTCAGATGCCAGATAAAGAGAGGTCAGATAAGGAGGAATCCGCTCCAGGCAGACAGGCTAAAGCCTACAGCAAGTTTTGCTTTTTGTGATCCCTGGGACCTGCGGATTCTGCTGCTACCCTCTGTCCCCAAACAAATGATGAAAAAGAAAGACTAAGAAAATAGACAGGACTTGTTGTCTGGATTTAGCAGGTTTATCCATGCTCACTTGCTCTCCACATCACCCTCCTACAGAATGCCCTGCCCCCAATGGTTCCAAATAGCTTTCCAACCTATTGTTTAGGGACCTGTGTAATTGAGGTCTTTTATTCTCTATTCTCTAGATTTTCTCTAAATTTTCACTAATCTTATTGTTGCTCTGGCCGGGACTCCCAGAGTGAGTCTGCAGGAAAAGGTGGGACTAAAGCAGAGTGTAACTCCAGGATTTCTCCGTCCAGGTCCGTCCTAACACTCAGCCAGGGAGGAGCTGGGTTGAGGGGAGGGGTGGGTGCACATGCACATCTTCCTTCCAGCCATCCTCTCAGATGGGCTGCCTTCTCTGGGAGTGCTGCCTCTGATGCAGTCTCCATTCCTTTTTTTGTATTTCCCTTCAATCTGATTCATCCCCTGTGGGCAATAAGAGCCACTGTGGGTTCCCTGGCGGAGTTCTTCTTTTTTAGAGGAATTTGTTTTATTTATTTATTTGCATAATATAGGGTTTTTTAATCGAGGTATAATTGACATGTAACATTATATTAGTTTCAGGTGTACAACATAATGATTTAATATTTGTGTGTATTGTGAATGAACACCACAATAATTTGAGTTAACATCCATCACCAAACATAGCTACAGATTTTTGTTTTCTTGAGATGAGAACATGTAAGATCTTCTCTTTTAACAACGTTCAAATATACAATACAGTATTATTAACTATAGTCGCTGTGCTGTACGTTACGTCCCCAGGACTTATTTTATAACTGGAAATTTGTACTCATAATAGAGTTCTTACAGTTAAAATGTTGACTTTTATTCATCAAGAGTAAAAGAGATTTCATTGGCTAGATTTGTTTTGATGAGTCAGGGGAGGGCCTCAATTTAGAACAGTTGTCTTCCAAAGATTTGGTAGGGGGTAATTTTTTGTTTCTTTTCTTTGGGTTTTTAGTTTGTTTTTTTTTTCCAGATGAAGCTACAAGTACATTTGTGTCTTTGTCTAAACAGGTAATGCCAACTTCATTTTCAAACAGTGTGCTTGGGCTCCATTCATCACTGTGTTAGGGTTTTTTACATTTTTTAATTAATTTTTTTGGAGTATAGTTGCTTTACAATGTTGTGTTAGTTTCTGCTGTACAGCAAAGTGAATCAGCCATACGTATACATATATCCCCTCTTTTTTGGATTTCCTTCCGATTTAGGTCACCACAGAGCACTGAGTAGAGTTCCCTGTTGCCTGGCAGAGTTCTGAGTGGAGAATCAGGTGGCCTCAGGTGCCCTTCTGCCCTGGCTCGCTGAATTTTCACAGATAGTACAGCATCTCTGGGCCTCTGTCTGCTGTGGGACAGTGTGAAACAGGTTTATCAACAAGGATCTTTCCAGTGGTGCTACTCTGAGCCTCTATGGTGTTAGAATTGGCTCAAGGACCGAGTTTGGATCTCGAAGTTTAGGTTTATTCCGTATTTGCAGCCCTCTTTAAAAAGCAGGTGGCACATGGCTCTGCATCTGTCTGAACTTGTGGTCATTGTGTTTTATCTGTTCCATGACCAGCAAAGGACTGGCTTAGGCCTTGCATTTCAGAGAGGGGGGACCAGGCTCCCTGGGCACACTCAAGTGTGAGGGGCTGGCAGCGGAGCTGAGGAAGGGGGTGAGGTTGGAAGGCTGCCTGCAACCTCCCCTCGGCACCACCCTCCCTGGGTGGATCTCACATCCTTTTGCTGGGGAGAAGAGTCTGAAGGGATATGCCAGGAGGTGGCTGTTATAACAAAATGCCACAGAGTGGGTGGCTTAAGCATCAGAAATGCATTTCTCACAGTTCTGGAGTCCGAGATCAGGTTGCCAGCAGGGTCAGTTTCTGGTAAGTGTTCTTTTCCTGATGTAAACAAAAAGAACAGTGTTCATTATCCTGTTATACAAAGGGTTAAATCACAACCCACTGCAGTCACCCAGGACAGTGTGCCCTGGGCATTCAGGAGGGAAAAACTGCAGGAGACACTCTGTGTTTTGGATAAACAGGCCCCTACCCAGTTAAGGTGCATTTCTGAGGAAGAATTTCAACGACCCCAGATTCTTGTGTCTTCCATGCTAGAAAAGCACATTAACTTCAGATATCTGTTCTTTGTGATTAGCGGTCATCTTTTACCAAGATGTATGCTTGACTAATTGTTTTTCCTAGCCCCCAAATTCATTTATATACTGGCTCCTCACCTACCTCTTCAGAGTAGTTCCTCAGAGCTAGCTGACAGCCTGATTCCTGGACTATAGTCCTCAGTAAGATGCCTGAAAATAACTTAACTCACAACTCTGTTGTTTTTTTCTTTCAGTTGACACTGGTTTGCAGACTGTTTCCTTCTTACTGTGTCTTCACATGGTGGAGAGAGAGATCCTCTCTCGTGTCTTTTTCTATAAGGGCACTAATCCCATTCATGAGCGCTTCACCCTCATGACCTCATTTAAACATAACCACCTCTCAAAGGCCCCGCCTGCAAAGACCATCACATTGGGGATGAGGTATCCACATATGAATTTTGAGGGGGACACAAGCAGCACTGTTCTCAAGGGGCAAGGTGGCAGCATCTCTCCTGCTGCCCACAGGGCCAGGTGTCTGCTGGCAAGTCTGGGCATGGACAGGAGGGTGCGTACAAAGGGGGCTTCCGCCTGCAATGTCTTCCCTGGGAATAAGCTTGCCTGTGCAGAGTGGCTCACATTTACACGTGACGCCTTTGTCAGATCCGCTATCTCTCCATTCTCCCCAAATCCCCCTGAGCTCCTCCTGGGTGCCACATCCTGCAGTAGTAAGAGAAGGAGGTGAGTCGGTCCTGGAGCCTGCCCTCTAGGGACTCTTCCTGGTAGGGAAGACCCTCTGGTGAGCCCTGTGTTGGGGGGTCCAGCAAGAGAAGCTGTAGAAGGTTTAGATTTGACCTCTTGATTTTTTTTTTTTTTCGGTACGCGGGCCTCTCACTGTTGTGGCCTCTCCCGTTGTGGAGCTCAGGCTCCGGACGCTCAGGCTCAGCGGCCATGGCTCACGGGCCCAGCTGCTCCGCGGCATGTGGGATCCTCCCGGACCGGGGCACGAACCCGTGTCCCCTGCATCGGCAGGCGGACTCTCAACCACTGCGCCACCAGGGAAGCCCAACCTCTTGATATTTTTGATATGCCATGTTCTTTACCACCCAAGGCCTCGCCACAGGCTGATCCCTCTGCCCAAATTCCCTTCTCCCATTCACCTGGTGAGCTCCTACTTATCTTTCAGGTGCCCTGAAAAGTCTTCCCTGAGGCCCTCCCCATCATTATTCCAATTCCTCTTGACATCTCTTAGCTTTGTTTCCTTTTCCTCTCCCTCCCACAGGAGAGAGACTGTGTCTGTCATGTTCCTTGTCATACCCCAGTGCCTGGCACATAGTAAGCAGGCAGTACATGCTTAATGGATCATCGAAGGAAAATGTTACACAGAGGAGGCACTGATTAACTTTATCAGGAGCGAATCAGGGAAGGCTTTCTGGAGGAGGTGTTGACTAAAGGAAGAAGAAAAGTTTGCTGGGTGTTCTAGGCAGTCGGAACAGAAGGTGCAAAGGCCCAGAGTGGTGACATCATATGGAAGGTTGGTGTTGTCAAGATGCAGATGAAAGAGCTGCAGGGTCAGGGTCTGCCCATGGAAGACCCAGCATGTGTGTTCAGAGCTGGGGGATGGGAATTAGAAGGGGCACAATGCCACTGCCCTGGAGGCTGTATTAGGTGGATTGACGGCCCCCAGGCTGGAGCAAGGAGGCCAGTTAGGAGGTTATTGTGATGCACCAGGAAAGAAACATAGGCCTGAACCCAGGCAGCAGCTGTGAGGATGGGGAGGGGAGATGAATTTGAGGTTTCAAGCTGGAACCCCAGGGCTTGATGACTAATCCAGTGCGGTAGAAGGAGCAGTGGAGAGTGGAAGTTCATGCCACTAACCTGAACCACAGACCCAAGAAGAACAACAACTTTGAGGAAGTTGAGGTGGGAAGGTTTAGATCAGTTCTGATTCAGACACAGCGAGTTTGAAGATCCTTTGGGACCTCATGTAGCAAACGGTTTTATATTTGAGTCCAGAGCTTGAGAGAATTCAGAGCAGGAGGTGTAGATTTGGACTCCTGGTCATATATGTGGAAATTAAAACCATAGGGATGAATGAGACTGCTGGGGAGAGGGTGTGGAGTAGGGCCAGAGGTCTGGGCATAAAACCCTTGGGGAAGTAAAAACTCAAGTTGCCTTCAGAGGAAGAGTACCCAGGAGAGGACACCAAGAAAGGTCTGTCCCTCTATCCTCCTTGACATAAGTATGTGGTCCTTCCTGTTCCAAAGAGTGGATCTTGACAGTGGAAGCCAGTGGTGGTAACCTCATTCCCCTTGTCAGTGATTGGTATAGGAATGGACCTGTGACCCATCCTGACCAATGAAACGTGAGAGGAAGAGTTCTAAAGGGCTTCTGGGAAAGGTTTCCTATTCTTAAGATGGGAGCAAGGATGAGATGGTTCTATTTTACCTCTGGACTTTGTCCAGTCTGCATGGGATACCAGAAACAGTTGCAGCTATCTGTGATCATAAGGAAACCCAGCCTAGGGAGCAAGTCCACATGCCAAAGCTGACAGAGAGGAGAAATGGAAAGAACTGGAATCTTTGATGACATTGGTGATCTACTACCGCAGCCATCCCTGGAATCCACTCTTCCATCGAGCCTTTTCCTATGTGATACAATGAATTTTATTTTTGTTTTGGCCAGTTTAGATTAGGTTTTCTGTTACTTTCTACTAGAGTAACCAAGGGAGGAAAATATTTCAGCAGAACTCCTCAGAAATTCATTATGAAAAAAGTCTAATACCGTTAATTGGATTTGGCAGTATGGTGGTCAAAGGGCAAATTCAGTGGACAGATGGGCTAGAAGGCTGACCAAAGAGACTAAAATGTGAGTGGGAGGTGTGGACGTAAAGACTGTAAGTGTAGACTGAAACAGACACCTGGTCAGAAGACCTGGATTTTAGTAAGTCAAGGATAGGCTATGATGTGATAACAAACAAATGCCAAGCCTCAGTGGCCCAACACACACAAGCTCTGTATTTTGTTTTTGTTTTTTCACTTGTATGAAGTCCTCCGTGGATCAGACAGCTCTCTTCCAGCAGTGTCTTGGGGACCTGGGTTGTTTCAATATTGTGGTTATGCCGTCTCAACGTGAGAACTCTGTGGTGAGCATGGCAGGTGAAGGGAGAGCTGAGGGGGCGTTCAGGGTGCTTCCTCCGCCTTATCCCGCTAGTGACACCTGTAACTCTTGCTCCCAGTCCATTGGACAGAAGTGGTCACGTGGCCCTGTCTAGCTACAGGGGAAATTGTGGAGCAGCCATGGATATGTGGTGAGCATCAACTGTGTCTGCTGGATCTTAACTTTCTGAACTTTACTTTTTCCTCAGTAAAATAGAAGATCACCCAACTCACACAGGGTTGTGAAAATCAAAGAAGATATGGAGGACCTCTTTTTTCTGTTGTCTTCCATGATTCTGTTTTGTCTCGTTTTTTCCATGCCTGTATAATCTGGGTGTTAAAAGTAAATCCCACCTACTGAACACCTACTAGGGATAATGGTAATAGGTAGGATTCATTGAGTGCTTACTCTTAGTCAGGCACAATTCCAGGCACTGTCCATACATCAACATAGTACTGAACATACTGTTTTCTCCATTTTGCAGGGAACTCATGCCTAGCATGGTGTCTGGCACACAGAAGGCTTTCGATAGATGTTTGGATAAATTCAGCAACTTGTTCAAATCACAGATCTAGCAAGGGGCAAAGTGACCAGTGGCCCCCCCAAATACATCTAGGTCTTAATCCCTGCAACCTGTGAATGTCACTTTCCTAATATGGCAAAAAGGGCTTTGTCATAATCCAGATGTGATTAAGTTAAATTTAATCCAGATGTGGTTAAGGATCTCAAGATAGGAAGAGTAGTCACGATTATCCAGGTGGGCTCCAAATGCAATCACATGTATCCTTTTAAGGGGAAGGCAGAGGGAAATTTGACACACAGAAAAGAGAAGGCGATGTGACCAGAAGGTGGAGATTGAAGTGATGCGGTCACAAGCCAGTGAATGCCACCGGAAGCTGGAAGAGGCGAGATGATGGATTCTTTCCTTCCTTCGAGGCTCTGGACAGAGTGCCACCTTCTCAATTCCTTGATTCCAGCCCAGGGACACAGATTTCAGAACTTTGGTTTCCAGAACCACAAGAGAATAAATTTCTATTGTTTGAAACGACCCAGTTTACGGCAATTCGATACGGCAGCCACAGGAAATTGATACACCAGGTTTGGGTGATGGCCCAGGAACACCTTAGAGTCTGCAGTCCTCTGGCCTCTGCCACCTAGAAGGTCAAGAAGGGGTTCCTACGGGCCCCTGTGCCTGCAGCAGAGACAGAGGAGGAGGCGGAGATGCACTGGGGTTGGTCTGAAAGAAGAGTTTTAAAAAACAGTCTATAGACTCCCAGGAATCAGAAGTTGAAAGCCATCCATCCAGAAACGCTTATTATGCACGTGCTGTGTGGCAGACCCGCTGGGACTACAGATTTAAGAAGACTTGGAATTGGGTGTGGGTGGATTCATGCTGTTGAGGATGAGGCGAGGGGGTCCCGGGACTGGGCTGCGGGCTGGAGCTGCGGGGGCGGAGGAAGCCCGAGGCCTGTCCTGCTGGCCCTGCTAAGGGGGCAGGTGCCTGGCCAGGAAGGGCCTGGAATCTCCTCACCTGAAAGCAGACGCGAGGCGTGTGCGTCCCAGGGTGGGTGTTTGGTTCAGGTTTCTCAGGAAGTCAAGGCAGTGGTGGTGGAGGAAAGTGGCCTGGAGTCCTGTCTGACCTGGAAGGAAGTGTGCGGGGTGAAGCGTGGAGAGGCCAACCTTCAGGGGGACTGTGAGGCCTGCAGCCAAGGTGTGGGGTGCAGGCGAAACAGGCGGAGGCTGCCAGCCACGGAGCTCATGGCCCGTGTCTCCAGGGACAGAGACGGGGCTCCTGGAGCTGTGGTCTGGGGTCACTTTTGGGTCTGCTCGGCCCAAGGGAAGGGAGCGCTGCCCCTGCAGACAGAGGGACCTCTGGGCCTTGCCACTACTGCTGGGCGTTGACCTTGGGCCTGAGGGTTTGTGGACCTTGGTTGTCACGTGACACTGCAACCTGGGGCTGAGAATGTACGTGACCTCTTCTGGGAGGCCGTCCGTGGGCACACCGGACTGGAGGGCTCCACTGGCCCAACTCACACGATCGGCCGAGAGGGGCCACGACAGCATCTTCAATTTTATGGAAGAAACAGAGCTCAAGGAAGAGGGAGGGCGTCCTACCAAATCAGGAAGAGACAAAAAGGGGGAGGTTAGCCAGGAAGGGGGGGGGCTGGGATACTGGTCAGCGCCCAGTAGCTGGAACATTCCAGCACTTTCCTGAAAGAGAGCTCCCTCAGGGAGAGAAGTCTCATTCTGTTCAGTTTTTGAGGGGGGCACTTTGAGAGCGTGACATGGTGAAGACAGTCCCTGCTTCTGTGGTGGTGGGGCTCTCGGCCTCTCCTCTTTTCTCGTCTCTCAGCTTCTCTTTGTCTTTTTTCCCTTCCTGTCTCCTCTCCCTTCTCCCCTTTTCTTCTCCCATCCTTTCTTTGTGAATGGCTCCTAGACTCTTCCTGTCTCTCTTTCTGTCCCGTGCTGTGTCTGCATCGATCACAGCCCCCTGAACACACACACACATTCACACACACACACAGAATCTGGCTTTATTCGGATCACCTCCGCTAATAGGCCAGCCAGGACATCACCGGAAGCACCTGTGCTCTGACACGGCCCAAGCACATTTTTTCTATTTTCTCATTTATACTTCCTCATTCACATTTTCCTTTCTGCAGGTTTGCTTACAACGTCATCTGAGACTTTCTGGCCCCTTCACGTTTCTTCATCTATTTTTATCAGCAAGCACCCAAACTTCTTCCTGGTGCCTCCCCGCCCCCACGCAGCCTGAAGAGAAGGCTCAGCTCCCTGGGGCCCAGGAGGGTCAAGAGGCTGCTGGGGGATGGGCAGCAGGCAGAGAGGTCTGGCTCCTCACCTGGACTCCTGAGAAGCCAGTCAAACAGGAGGAGATGATAGTCTCCCCTCTGCTCTTAGCCTCCCCGGAGCTGCTCCCTCCTGAAGTCCAGGAGCCCTTCTGGAAGCAGGAGAAGAATTCCCACATGGAGGTTACAGAGTTCCCCATTAGCACATGATTTAAAGCTGGGATACCAGAGGGGCAGTCCAGGTCCCGCTTCTATTCCTGGTGACCCCTGGCAAGTCACATGATCCCTTAGAACCTCAGTATTTTTAGTCTGGAAATCAGGCATTTTAGTTTGCTCTACCTACTGCACAAAGGGTTCTGCGTTGTGAGCTACCTGTAAGGGTGACGACAACAAAGACAAGGGTGATGTTGATGACAGCACTTGCCACAGACTGTGTGCCAGGCCCTATCGTAGGTGCCTTAATGTATGAACTCACTTCATCCTACAACAACCTCAGAAGTACGTACTGTTATCATCTCTGTTTTACAGACGAGGAAATGGAGGTGCAGAGAGGTTAAGCTACTTGTCCAAGGTTACACAGCTGGTAAGCAGCTGAGCTGGGATTCAAACTCAGCAGTCTGGCCCCAGACCTCACACCCCTGTGACTGAGACTTCCATGGTCTGGAAGAACAATGTTACTCCCTCTCTCCCAGTACGACAACAAGTGCCCAGGGGGAGGGGATCCAGTTTGCAGAAGTGGTCGTCCAGGTCCTGAGAGCGTGTGGCCATCTCCACCTTGGCCATCTCCTGAGGGCGACGCAGTCACTGGGCGGAAGGGGGGCGCTGCTCTAGGGCTTCAGTAACCTTGTGTTTTTTCAGTGCAGTCTCTTCAGGCTTTGTTACCACAATACATTTATTTTTGGAGTATTACTATTACCAGTTTGACACCGCAGCCCTCTTATTTGTCAGCCCCATTCTTTCTGGTTTATGTTTAAGTGTGTTGTGTGTTGACTCCACTGCTGCTATCTTTGCTTCTTTTCTAAAAACGGTATTCGAGTGGGAAGCACTGTGTACTCACTCACTTCTTCAGCAGACGTGACTTCCGTGTAAGGACGCTGTGCTGATTGCTCTGGGGGACATCAAAGATGAAGTCGGTGTGGCCTTTGCCCTCAAGAATCTTCCAGTCCAGGAGTGACAAGTAACATGCATGGACGTAGCTGTAATGGCACATGGATGCTGGGTGAGCATTGCCACCAAAGTCACGGCAGGACTTCAGACAGCTCTCAGGGAAGTCTTTTTAGAGGAGATAGTGGATAAATAAGTTATGGCGCAGAGATCCCAAAACACAGTAGTCTATATAAGATCAATCTTAGGATATAATTTTATTTCCCTCTCCCGTAACAGTGCAGACGCAGGTGGCACTAGTCTGGTGGGACAGCTCAGCTCCGCAGGGTCATTCAGGGACACAGTTTTGCTCTATGCTGTTGCTTTGCTCCACTGTCCTGTTGGGTATTATCTTCATCTGTATGGTTAAAGCTTGGTCATTGCTGCATTGACCTCCCACCTTGTGGCAAGGGCGAAGGGAGGGTGGAGGAACAAACAGATGCTTTAAGGCACGGACCCAGAGTGGCTCACCTATTCCGTTGGCCAGAACTTGGCCATTTGGCCACATTTAATTACAAAGCAGGTTGGGAAAGGTAGTCTATAGCCAAGTAACCAAGTGTCCAGCTAAAAGTTCCATGTGGAAGAAAGAGATAATGGGGGAATATTATCTATATCTCAATGACTTGGGCCTTGGCAAATGGACAGGATATTGTGGGGTAGGAATTGGAGGGGGAGGGCATTCCAGGTGGAGAAAACGGCAGAGGTGCGGGAAGGTGCATGATGGATTTGGAGAAAGTGAAGATCCAGCATACCTGGGGTGTGGGATTTATGTAGAGGAGCCTGTGACCCACGTTTGGGTAGAGACGGGGCAGGCTTCATCTCTTTAATAGGCTGCTCAGTCTTCCCATAGAATATGGTCCTTGTCACCTGCCATCCAAAAACGAATCTTCTTTAATCAACCACACAGGATGTGGCCACCATCCGCCCAACTCAGGAAATTTAATTTTGAACTGACAGCGATCTAGATTCTATCACAAGTTGGCTCCCCAAGGCTGTGTTACTTTCAACAGTGATTTTCTTTTTAACACCTTTATTGCATTATAACTGCTCTACAATAGTGTGTTAGTTTCTGCTTTATAACAAAGTGAATCAGCCATACATATACATATATCCCCAAATCTCCTCCCTCTTGCGTCTCCCACCCTCCCTCTCCCACCCCTCTAGCTGGTCACAGAGCTGATCCCCCTGTGCTATGTGGCTGCTTCCCACTAGCTATCTATTTTACATTTGGTAGTGTATATATGTTCATGCCACTCTCCCACTTCCTCCCAGCTTACCATTCCCCCTCCCTGTGTCCTCAAGTCCATTCTCTATGTCTGTGTCTTTATTCCTGTCCTGTCCCTAGGTTCATGAGAACCTTTTTTTTTTTTTTTTTAGATTCCATATATATGTGTTAGCATACAGTATTTGTTTTTCTTTCTGACTTACTTTACTCTGTATGACAGACTCTAGGTCCATCCACCTCACTACAAATAACTCAATTTCGTTTCTTTTTATGGATGAATAATATGCCATTGCATATATGTGCCACATCTTCTTTATCCATTCATCTGTCGATGGACACTTAGGTTGCTTCCATGTCCTGACTATTGTAAAAAGTGCTGCAATGAATATTATGGTACATGAGTCTTTTTGAATTACGGTTTTCTCAGGGTGTATGCCCAGTAGTGGGATTGCTGGGTCATATTGTAGTTCTATTTTTAGTTTTTTAAGGAATCTCCATACTGTTCTCCATAGTGGCTGTATCAATTTACATTCCCACCAACAGTGCAAGAAGTTTCCCTTTTCTCCACACCCTCTCCAGCATTTATTGTTTGTAGATTTTTTGATGATGGCCATTCTGACTGGTGTGAGGTGATACTTCACTTTAGTTTTGTTTTGCATTTCTTAATGATTAGTGATGATGAGCATCCTTTCATGTGTTTGTTGGCAATCTGTATATCTTCTTTGGAGAAATGTCTGTTTAGGTCTTCTGCCCATTTTTGGATTGGGTTGTTTGTTTTTTTGATATTGAGCTGCATGAGCTGCTTGTAAATTTTGGAGATTAATCCTTTGTCTGTTGCTTCATTTGCAAATATTTTCTCCCATTCTAAGGGTTGTCTTTTCATCTTGTTTATGGTTTCCTTTGCTGTGCAAAAGGTTTTCAGTTTCATTAGGTCCATTTGTTTATTTTAGTTTTTATTTCCATTTCTCTAGGAGGTGGGTCGAAAAGGATCTTGCTGTGATTTATGTCATAGAGTGTTCTGCCTATGTTTTCCTCTAAGAGTTTTATAGTGTTTGGCCTTATATTTAGGTCTTTAATCCATTTTGAGTTTATTTTTGTGTATGGTGTTATGGAGTGTTCTAATTTCATTCTTTTACATTTAGCTGTCCAGTTTTCCCGGCACCACTTATTGAAGAGGCTGTCTTTTCTCCACTGCATATTCTTGCAGCCTTTATCAAAAATGAGGTGACCATATGTGCATGGGTTTATCTCTGGGCTTTCTATCCTATTCAATTGATCTATATTTCTGTTGTTGTGCCAGTACCATACTATCTTGATTACTGTAGCTTTGTAGTATAGTCTGAAGTCCAAGAGCCTGATTCCCCCAGCTCCATTTTTCTTTCTCTAGATGGCTTTGGCTATTCAGGCTATTGTATTTCCATACAAGTTGTGAATTTTTTTGTTCTAGTTCTGTGAAAAATTTCATTGGTAGTTTGATAGGGATTGCATTGAATCTGTAGATTGCTTTGGGTAGTAGAGTCATTTTCACAATGTTAATTCTTCCAATCCAAGAACATGGTATATCTCTCCATCTATTTGTATCATCCTTAATTTCTTTCATCAGTGTCTTATAGTTTTATGCATACAGGTCTTTTGTCTCCTTAGGTAGGTTTATTCCTAGGTATTTTATTCTTTTTGTTGCAGTGGTACATGGGAGTGTTTCCTTAATTTCGCTTTCATATTTTTCATCATTAGTGTATAGTAATGCAAGAGATTTCTGTGCATTAATTTTGTATCCTGCTACTTTACTGAATTCATTGATTAGCTCTAGTAGTTTTCTGGTAGCATCTTTAGGATTCTCTATGTATAGTATCATGTCATCTGCAAACAGTGAGAGCTTTACTTCTTCTTTTCCTATTTGGATTCCTTTTATTTCTTTTTCTTCTCTGATTGCTGTGGCTAAAACTTCCAGAACTATGTTGAATAATAGTGGTGAGAGTGGACAACCTTGTCTTGTTCCTTATCTTAGTGGAAATGGTTTCAGTTTTTCATCATTGAGAATGACATTGGCTGTGGGTTTGTCATATATGGCCTTTATTATGTTGAGGTAAGTTCCCTCTATGCCTACTTTCTGGAGGGTTTTTATCCTAAATGGGTGTTGAATTTTGTTGAAAGCTTTTTCTGCATCTATTGAGATGATCATATGGTTTTTATCCTTCAATTTGTTAATATAGTGTATCACATTGATTGATTTGCATATATTGAAGAATCCTTGCATTCCTGGGATAAACTCTTGATCATGGTGTATGATCCTTTTAATATGCTGTTGGATTCTGTTTGCTAGTATTTTGTTGAGGATTTTTGCATCTATGTTCATAATAATATTGGCCTGTAGTTTTCTTTTTTTGTGACATCTTTTTCTGGTTTTGGTATCAGGGTGATGGTGGCCTCGTAGAATGAGTTTGGGAGTGTTCCTCCCTCTGCTATATTTTGGAAGAGTTTGAGAAGGATAGGTGTTAGCTCTTCTCTAAATGTTTGGTAGAATTCGCCTGTGAAGCCATCTGGTCCTGGGCTTTTGTTTGTTGGAAGATTTTTAATCACAGTCTCAATTTCAGTGCTTGTGATTGGTCTGTTTATATTTTCTATTTCTTCCTGGTTCAGTCTCGGGGGTTGTGCTTTTCTAAGAATTTGTCCATTTCTTCCAGGTTCTCCATTTTATTGGCATATAATTGCTTGTAGTAATCGCTCATGATCCTTTGTATTTCTGCAGTGTCAGTTGTTACTTCTCCTTTTTTCATTTCTAATTCTATTGATCTGAGTCTTCTCCCTTTTTTTCTTGATGAGTCTGGCTAATGTTTTATCAATTTTGTTTATCTTCTCAAAGAACCAGCTTTTAGTTTTATTGATCTTTGCTATTGTTTCCTTCATTTCTTTTTCATTTATTTCTGATCTGCTCTTTATGATTTCTTTCCTTCTGCTAACTTTGGGTTTTTTTTTTTTTTTGTTCTTCTTTCTCTAATTGCTTTAGGTGTAAGGTTAAGTTGGTTATTTGAGATTTTTCTTGTTTCTTGAGGTAGGACTGTATTGCTATATATTTCCCTCTTAGAACTGCTCTTGTTGCATTCCATAGGTTTAGGGTTGTCGTGTTTGCATTGTCATTTGTTTCTAGGTATTTTTGGATTTCCTGTTTGATTTCTTCAGTGATCTCTTGGTTATTTAGTAGTGTATTGTTTAGCCACCATGTGTTTGTATTTTTTACAGATTATTTCCTGTAATTTATATCTAGTCTCCTAGCATTGTGGTCAGAAAAGATACCTGATATGATTTCAATTTTCTTAAATTTACCACGGCTTGATTTGTGACCCAAGATGTGAGCTATCCTGGAGGGTGTTTCATGAGCACTTGAGAAGAAACTGTATTCTGTTGTTTTTGGATGGAATGTCCTATAAATATCAATTAAGTCCATCTGTTTAATGCGTCATTTAAAGCTTGTGTTTCTTTATTTATTTTCATTTTGGATGATCTGTCCATTGGTGAAAGTGGGGTGTTAAAGTCCCCTACTATGAATGTGTTACTGTCGATTTCCCCTTTTGTGGCTGTTAGCATTTGCCTTATGTATTGAGGTGCTCCTATGTTGGGTGCATAAATATTTACAATTGTTATATCTTCTTCTTGGCTTGATCCCTTGATCATTATGTAGTGTCCTTGTTTGTCTCTTGTAATAGTCTTTATTTTAAGTCTATTTTGTCTGATATGAGAATTGCTACTCCAGCTTTCTTTTGATTCCCATTTGCATGGAATATCTTTTTCCATTCCCTCACTTTCAGTCTGCATGTGCCCTAGGTCTGAAGTGGGTCTCCTGTAAACACCATATATACGGGTCTTCTTTTTGTACCCATTCAGCCAGTCTATGTCTTTTGGTTGGAGCTTTTAATCCATTTACTCAACAGTGATTTCTGTATCAAATACTGACTGCCATTTAATACAAGTTCTGTAAAGTACCCTGTTAGCCCAGTGCCTAGCAAAAACCTTCACTGTGTTGGATTTTGTGTTAAGCCCTTGGAAGAAATGGCCACATGAAGAAACTTTGATATGTTTCAATAAAATGTTAAGGGTATTGCTTACTATTTTGCTCACTGAATAATACGGTATTTTGCTTTGTATAAGAATCAACCAATTATATGTCAATTATATATATATGTCAATAAAGCTGGAAGGAAAAAGCTTCAAAAATTATAAATGTATTTATAGAGACCCTATGTACATATCACAGACCATATTTGGGATTCTTCATTAAGTTTTTACATTGGTTTTTGGATTCAGAACATATGTATTTTAATAATAATATTAGTGCTTTAGCTCATATGTTGTCTTTTTGACTTGCTTTTCCAAAATGGCCATGTTGCCTTTCAGAATTTTCATGATGTCTGCTGGATTTCCATGTGATTTACTGAAAGAAGGAACATTTTTTTCAGGCATAGAAATCTCTTTCTGCAATATGGAATGCTAAAAACAAACAAATAAACAACGTATTTATGAATAAAAAAAAGAATCAACCAGATATATCTATTAATATCATGCTGCTCTGTCCTTGGCATTCAACACTTCAACAAGTGTTGATTAGGGCACTATTGGCAGGCCCTGTGCCAGGTACTGGAAATATAGAGAGAAGAGACACAGTCCCAAACTTCAAGGAGCTCACAGTCTGGGGCAGGGTGTAGGGGTGTGTGACATGTGGAGCAGATAGATAAGTAATAGGCATTTATGATATAATGTGTGTTGTGAGAGACAAAGGGCAAGATGCTATGGGAGCTTGGAGAGGGAAGGTTGAAGAAGGCCTTCTGAAGGAGCTGAGTCTTCAAGGTTGAGGAAGGGTTAATAATGTGAGGAATGGCTAGAAGAATGCTCCCAGCAAAGGGAACAGAATATGCAAACACATGGAGGAATGAAAGAGGGCGGGGCAGAGGTGGCTGGGAACTCAAGCAGCTACACAGGGCTCTGGTTCAGGGGATGGTGGGAGCATGGCTGGAGTGGTAGCTGGGGCTGGTCACATGGGCCTTGCAGCCACCCCGAGGAGGATGGTCTTTGGCCCAAAGGGTCTGCACGCGTGATTAGATGCGTATCTTAGAAATGTCAGCTGTGTCAACATAAACTGGGCAGGGAAGGGACAAAGAAGGGAACATGTTTCATCATTTCAGCTGAGAAATGATGTGCCTTTAAATATGTGACGACAAGGTGGACATAAAGAGGTGGAGAGAAATTCGAGGTATATGAAGGAAGAAGGATGGATAACAATTGGTGAATGACTTGGGGGTAAAGGAGAGACGCCTGTCAGATGTTGGATTGGGTGGCTACTCACGCAGCTGAAGGTTACAGGACAAGGAACAGGTGAGGCATGGGGGATGCAGAGTCTGACCGTGGAAACATTGAGATATGGGTCAGGTGGTCAGATGTGCAGGAGGAAGAGAGACTTAGGAGTTACCAATGTGCATGTGCTGGTTAAAGACAGGAGTGTGTTCAAACCTGGTGAACGGGGGATGATACACCTGCTGTGTTGTCACACATTTTATTCAGTAAGAAAAAAGAAAAAAAGCAGCTTATGGAAGGCCTACTGTGGGCCTGGAACACATGGTGGCTAAACAATACACTACTAAATAACCAAGAGATCACTGGAGAAATCAAACAGGAAATCCAAAAATACCTAGAAACAAATGACAATGCAAACACGACAACCCTAAACCTATGGAATGCAACAAGAGCAGTTCTAAGAGGGAAATATATAGCAATACAGTCCTACCTCAAGAAACAAGAAAAATCTCAAATAACCAACTTAACCTTACACCTAAAGCAATTAGAGAAAGAAGAACAAAAAAAAAAAACCCAAAGTTAGCAGAAGGAAAGAAATCATAAAGAGCAGATCAGAAATAAATGAAAAAGAAATGAAGGAAACAATAGCAAAGATCAATAAAACTAAAAGCTGGTTCTTTGAGAAGATAAACAAAATTGATAAACCATTAGCCAGACTCATCAAGAAAAAAAGAGAGAAGACTCAGATCAATAGAATTAGAAATGAAAAAAGGAGAAGTAACAACTGACACTGCAGAAATACAAAGGATCATGAGCGATTACTACAAGCAACTATATGCCAACTATAGGCCTGAAATGAGCCCAAACTGGCACCAGGGCACATCTGTCCCTGGTGGGAAGGGAGGTTCACCAGCATTAGGTTTTGAAAGGTGTGAACAAGGGGGTGGGAGGTGGGGAAAAAGAGCAGAGGGTACTTAATTACTGACATTTATTTAGTGCAAGCTTAGTTTAGTAGGTTGAATGCCCACTCTTCACCCCGCCCGCCCCCCAAAAATGTCCAAGTCCCAACCCCCGGTAGCTGTGCATGTGACCTTATTTGGAAAGGGGTCTTTGCAGATGTAGTTAAGAAGCTTGAGATGAGGTCATCCTGGATTTGGGGCGGGTACTAAATGCAGTGACTGGTATCCTTATGAAAGAGAAGAGAGGGAGACCTGACCACATGGAGGAAGACAGCGTGAGTCTGGGAGCAGTGATTGGAGTGAGGCTGCCACAAGCCATGGGACACCTGGGCTACCAGAAGCTGGAAGAGGCAAGAAAGGATTCTCCCCGAGAGCCTTTGGAGAGAGCACAGTCCTACCAACATCTTGATTCTGACCCAGTGAGACTAATTTCAGACTTCTGACCTCCAGAACTGTGAGAGAATAAATTTCTGTTGTTGTAAGTCACGGAGTTTGTGGTAATCCCAGGAAACTAACGCAGCTGGCAAACACGTGGCAGGCAAGTACCTCCTTTGCCCCAGGCAGACATTAATAATCATTATCAGAGTTCTTCCCCATAGAACCTGACACCACCTCCATCATGTCCACAGGGCCCTCCAAGCAGCTGCTTGGACCCCGACTGGAGTCGACAAGCTGGATGAAACCTATTGGCGTCCTTGCTTCAGTGCCTACCACCAGGCGTGGCACTGACAGTTCAGGAAAGAGTCTGGCGGGGTCACTGATCTCAAGGGGCTGAGTCTTGGCCTGTGTGTGGGTGTGTGGTGTGTGGGCGTGTGGGGTGTGGGCAGATCACCCCTGGAGCATTAACAGCTCTTGTTAGTCTTTGAACATCTGCTCAGGCCCACCTGGACTCCTCTCTGGGTCTCCTCTGGCTCCCCAGTAGCCCAGCAGCAGGTCTGCAGACAGCAGCCCAGAGTTGTGGCTTTACCCCTGTGAGGTGACTAATTCACCCACAAAGGCTAAGCAGTGAAAACCACCACTTGAGCCAATATGATAAGGAAAGTGCACCCGTGCCTAGATTTAAAGGCTATGAATTCCTGAGGAGGCCTCCTTAGCGCTTTCTGGAGTCACAGAGAAAAAGACAGCCCAGAGGAGGTGTGACATGGGACCTGGGCTTGAAGGAGGAGTGGAAATTACCTAGGTGTGGAGGAAGAGAGGAGAAGTCATTAAAACTGCAGGCTCCCCTCCACGGGGGACTTCTTATCCTTCTGTCAAGGCGGATTGCTCACCCAGGGCACTCTTTCTACTTTCCTTCCTTCCTTCTTCCCTCCTTCCCCCTGTTTTCTTTTTTCATCCTAGCCCTCCAATTACTTGCATCAGAGTCATTGGCTATACTTATAGACTCTTGGGCTGCATCCCAGACGTAATGAGCTAGAATCTATGAGGATAGGACCTAGGTATCTGCATTTTTAACACCTTCCTCAGGTGATTCTGAAGCACCATCAACTGAGAGTAATTGTACGTAAGGGTACTCCAACATAGCCTACCGTTGCTGGCCTGACACAAAGCAGGTGTGTGTGCTTTTCGGTGGAGCCTTGTTCCTTGGCTCAGAGCCACCCTGCTCTGTGGGCCAGTTTTGGGCAGGCTGAGCACAGGGGCGTAGCACTCGGTGGCTAGTCCGCGTTTTTTGTTTTTCTCTGTAAAAACAGGTACAAAATTTATTATTAGAGACGTAGCAGAACAACAAGTGGGAGAGCACACAGAGAAACAGTTTGTTTAGTGAAGACAGAAGCAAGGCAGAGATGCACACCCTGAGAGGAAGGGTGTGGCATCCTCCTTAATGAGGAGAGCCCAGCCTGGGATATGGTGAGAATGCCTTTGCTACTCATTAGCTAGATGGTCTTAAGCAAAGCTCTTTTCTCATCTGTAAAGTGGGGCAATGATAGAACCAACCTCAGTGGGTTGTTGAGAGGGCTACGTGAGGGTGGGTATGCACAGGACAGTTCCCAAAGCAGAGCTCTTGTTTGTTTTTATATTTTGTTTTTAAATAATGATGATCAAGAAAACTAACATATCATATCCAAAAGGGAGAAAACCTGATTGAAATCATCACTACAAAGCCCAGCTGAAGGACTTCCGTGGTGGCACAGTGGTTAAGAATTCGCCTGCTAACGCAGGGGACACGAGTTTAATCCCCGGTCTGGGAAGATCCCACATGCCGCGGAGCAACTAATGCCATGCGCTGCAACTACTGAGCCTGCGCTCTAGAGCCCATGAGACACAACTACCGAGCCTGTGCTCTGCAGCTAGTGAAGCCTGTATGCTGCAACTATTGAAGTCCTCATGCTCTAGGGCTCACGCGCTGCAACTACTGAAGCCCGCACGCCTAGAGCCCGTGCTCCGCAACAAGAGAAGCCACTGCAATGAGAAGCCCACGCACCGCAGCGAAGAGTAGCCCCTTCTCTCTGCAACTAGAGAAAGCCCTTGTGCAGCAACGAAGACCCAGTGCAGCCAAACCCCCCCCCCCAAAAAAAGCCCAATTGAAGTTTGGTTGTTTTGATCAAAGTGGTGAGAATAGGGTCAAGTATGCCTGAAGGTCAGCAGTGATTCTCAGTAGATTACACATCAGAGCCACTGTGTTCAAAAACATCAGTCCACCCTGGTTCCACCCGCCCCCATCCCCTCATTAAACTGGAATCTCTAATGAGGAGGTATTTGCATTAAAAAAAAACAAAAGCCCTTTCCTATGGTAAGAATCACCTGGAGACACTTGTAGAACTATCTTTCTGCTTTAGAGGGTTGGGGATGGGTTCTGGAATTTGCATTTTTAAACAGGTGCTTCTTTTTTTTAATTGAAGTATAGTTGATTGTGTTAGTTTCAGGTGTACAGCACAGTGATTCAGGTTCTTTTCCCTTATAGGTTATTACAAAATATTGACTATCGTTCCCTTGCTATACAGTAGGTCCTTGTTGGTTATCTATGGTATTGGCACAAAAACAGACATAGAGATCAATGGAACAAGATAGAAGGCCCAGAAATAAACCCATGTACCTATCATTATTAATCTACGACAAAGGAGGCAAGAATACACAATGGAGGAAAGACAGTCTCTTCAATAAGCGGTGCTGGGAAAACTGAACAGCTACATGTAAAAGAATGAAATTAGAACATTCTCTAACACCATATACAAAAATAAACAGGGGCTTCTTTTGAGAAGTTAAGGAGGCACTGGTTGAAAGCAAGCTTGACCTGTGGGAGAGAGAATTTTTGGCACCATCTAACTAGTCAGAAGCCTCCTTCTCTACTATCTGCAATTCTTTTTCTTTTTAAATTTTTATTTATGTTTTGGTCGTGTTGGGTGTTCATTGCTGTGTGCAGGCTTTCTCTAGTTGCAGAGAGCGGGGGCTTCTCTTGTTGTGGAGCATGGGCTCTAGGCACACGGGCTTCAGTAGTTGCGGCATGCAGGCTCACAGGTTCTAGAGCACAGGCTCCGTAGTTGTGGCACACGGGCTTAGTTGCTCCGTGGCATGTGGCATCTTCCCGGACCAGGGCTCGAACCCCTATCCCCTGCATTGGCAGGTGGATTCTTAACCACTGCGCCACCAGGGAAGTCCCACCTGCAATTCTTTGTGATGGCACTGAAACCGTGTAACTCAGATTGGGACTTGAACCCATGGTCTTTTAACTGAGATCACACACCTGGTCTCAGGACTTAATGAAGCTCAGGTTCTTGATGTCTCATGGAAGAAAGAATTCAAAGGGAGAGACAAAGTGATAGGGAAGAAGTGGATTTATTTAGAGAGAAACACACTCTACAGAGTGTGGACCATCTCAGAAGGCGAGAGTGGCCTCAAAATATGGCAATGGTTAGTTTTTATGGGCTGGGTAATTTCATAGGCTAATGAGTGGAAGGATTATTCCAATTATTTGGGGGAAGGGGGTGGAGATTTCCAGGAATTGGGCCATTGCCCACTTTTTGGCCTTTGACGGTTGGCCTTGGAACTGTCATGGTGCTGGTAGGTGTGTCACTTAGTTTATGCTAATGTATTACAATGGGCGTATGATGAGGCTCAAGGTCCACTGGAAGTCGAATATTCTGCCGTCTTGGACCTAGTTGGTTCTAACCAGTTTTTGCTATATCCTATGGCTATGTCATTCTTTTAAAGGCTGTGTCCTGCCCCTTTCCTCCTGTTTCAGCTCCACCTCCAGGCAGGAGTCTGGAAATACTGTTCATGAGAGTTGTGCTTGGAGATTACAAAGCATAAAACCTTAGTTGGTGTGTGTATGTGTTTCTACAAACAACACACTTCTGAAAACTACCTAAGATGATGGTAGAAAAAAGGATTGGCTAAAATTGTAGAAATTGGGGACCGAGAGAGTGCTCAGAGAAATATCACCTCTAACACTAAATAAAAACAAAAGGGTGAGGGGATACACCCATGGACAGATGGGGAGAATTTAGGACTCGATCCTGAATGGAGGGTCCTGCAACTGAAACAGGGAGTCCCCGCTTCAGTCACCTTCCAAGATGGTGTAGCTTCACTGACTACTTCCACCTGAGAAGTCTGGGAGCACTAAGCTTCCCCATGTGCTTCAAGCCTAGAAAATGATAGAACCTGTCCCACTACTCTTGGGACAAGGAGGGGCCTGCTTAGCCAATCTTAGCAAGACATGAGCCAGGGGAAGGCTAAGGCTCTCTCTCCCCTCCCTCTCCCCTCTCTTTAGAAGGACCACTCTTCTCATCTCAGCCCCTCCTGTCTGTCTCTCCCCGGGCTGGCTGCCAAGGGGATGGCTTTGCTCTCTGGACCCCATGCCGCTGGTGCCTTAGGTTTTCTGACATGGCTTCTGTTACAGGAACTTCAAAACCACTTGAACAGTATCACGCTCAAATAGTCCCATTCTGAGGAACCATCCCCACTAGGCATGTTGAAGTTTGTAATGAACCAGTGCTGGAGTAACAGCATTCTTCCAAGACGAGGATCACTAGACACGGCAACAATTGAACAAGCCCTTGGAAGATGATTTGTGAAAACAAAACAACAACAATGAGAATATTGTACAGGTCTGTGAATGTACTAAAAACGACTGAGCTGTGTACTTAAGTGCGTGACTCATATGGTGTGAGAATTATATCTGAATAAAACCGTAACCCCGCCCCCCCGCCCCAAAGTAGAAGAATTAAAAAAGTAAAATGGAGATAATGATTTCCTGAAAAGGCAGTTTCTCATTTGAAGACGTAATGACCAGCCTGTGCGGGACTTGTTTTTCTCTCCTATCCTGTTTAGAAAATACCAGCATGGGATCCTCCATCAGCACGACAGAACCTGACTCACCCCTACCTCTACAAACCATGCCATTATTGAAGAGGGTGACATTTGACAAATGCCGAAAGAGCCAAAGAGGCTAACCGTTGGTTTTCAGGTTGGGTTTGTAAACTGAATCCTGACTAGCATTAATAATAGTAGCTAGGGGCTTCCCTGGTGGCACAGTGGTTGGGAGTCCGCCTGCCGATGCGGGGGACGCGGGTTCGTGCCCCTGTCCGGGAGGATCCCACATGCCGCAGAGCGGCTGGGCCTGTGAGCCATGGCCGCTGAGCCTGCGCGTCCGGAGCCTGTGCTCCGCAATGGGAGGGGCCACAACAGTGAGAGGCCCGCGTAACGCAAAAAAAAATAAAATAAAAAAATAATAATAGTAGCTAGTGCTATGACACGCCAGGCCCTGCCTAAGCACACTCCAGCCTCACAAGAACCCTATAAGGTAGTGCTGCATTTCACACTGAAAACCGAAGTGTAGTTGGATAAATTGCTCGAAGTCACACAGCTTTATGGCCAAGCCAGAGGCCAACCTCGGGTTCTAACTCTGGCTGCACGTTGCGAATATCCGGAGAGCTTGACAGCCCACTGGGCCTTGGTTCCTGGCCCTGGAGATTCTGATTTGATTGATTTGGGGGTGTGGCCTGAGCATCAGGCTTTTTGCTTTTGTTTTGATCATAGCGCACGGGTGGTTTCAATAAGAACCACTCTCTAGGGTCCAGGGTCCATGGGAAACGACGGGAGGTTCACTCCTTGCAGGCACCACTGCCGTGGTTTGGGCAGCTGTCCCTGGCGGCGTGGCTAGATTCCTCCATTCGGGGTTAATAGAAGGAGAAGGACTATGACTTTCAGGACAGTGGCCGTGGCCGCCAGCTTCCACATAACCTGTTAGGCCCTGTCTGATCCTTGACCTCTGCTGGCCTCCCCTCCGCACAGCTGGAAACCCTGATCTCACCCCCCAAGTCCAGCCCCATCCCACCCCGAGCCCTCTGCCCTCATCTCACCCTGGGCGGGGGTGTGAGGGGGTGAGACGGGGACAATAGAGGCATCATCAGCTCAAATATCATAGGACATCGCTTATACGTGGAATCTAAAGAAGGGGTACAAATGAACTTATTTACAAAACAGAAGTAGAGTCATGGGTGTAGAAAACAAACTTATGGTTACTTATCCCAGGGGATAAATGGGGGGGAGAGGTAAACTGGGAGATCGGGACTGACATATACACACGACTATATACAAAATAGATAAATAATAAGAACCTGCTGTCTAGCACAGGGCACTCTACTCAATACTCTGTAATGGCCTATATGGGAAAAGAATCTGAAAAAAAAAAAAAAAGAGTGGCTATATGTATATGTATAACTGATTCACTTTGCTGTACACCTGAAAGTAACACAACATTGTAAACCAACTATACTCTAATAAAAATTAAAAAAAAAAAAAAGTGTGTTAACAGCAAGAATTCCTGGCTGTAAATCCGCCCAACCTTGTGCTGAATTCCTATAACCGACTTTTGGACTTTGTCGTGGGGCTGCACTGTGAACTAGTTAATGTAACTGCATGTCTGCCCAGCTCCTCCGTGAAGAAAGTCCTCGTCAGGAACGCTGCTCCCTTTCTCACGTGTGGCCCTGCATTTCACTCAGGGGTGAGTCTCTTTTCAGCCTTTGACCCCTGTAGCTGCCCCTTTATAATTCCAGTCCCAGGTTCCTATCCTGCCACCGTTCCCGAGTGGGTCTCCCTCTGGCTAGTTTTGCTCTGACCTCCTTTGGCGGCCTGGCAGGATGATTCCTACGAAATGGTCCTCTTCAAGACCCACATGCTTGCCCTGGGTTTACATTTTCAACCCCGGTTAAGGATCCGCCCTTCACAATAGCCATGTACAGTCCTCTGAAGTTAATAGGGAAGTTGGGTTAAAAACACATAATGAAAATACTCGATTAAAATACTGGAGGAGGGCTTCCCTGGTGGCTCAGTGGTTGAGAGTCTGCCTGCCGATGCAGGGGACACGGGTTCATGCCCCGGTCCGGGAAGATCCCACATGCCGCAGAGCGGCTGGGCCCGTGAGCCATGGCCGCTGAGCCTGCGCGTCCGGAGCCTGTGCTCCGCAACGCGAGAGGCCACAAGAGTGAGAGGCCCGCGTACCGCAAAAAAAAAAAAAAAAAAAACTAGAGGAAAGTAAGTGGGAAACACGAGGCCCCACCCTCAGGACCTCTCAGCTGAGGGCCACCACCCTTCCAGCTCCCCTGCTGCTAGGCAGCCTCTCCTCTGCCCTCCCCACCGTGGGCTGGCTTCCTGCCCATCTCTCTACCATCAGGAGGCAGCTGCAGGAAGGAAGCCCCGTCTCCCCAAACTCGACAAGTTCAGCAGGAGACTGCTAACCTCTACTGAAAAATGTGAGCCTGGCTAGGCCTTTGGCTCTCACGTTGACCTCTGTCCTAAATACAGCCCCTCTGTCTAATACCCTCCTAAATACAGACCTCTGTCCTAAATACAGACCGCACAAGCTCTGACCTGACGCCTCCCAACTCCTCTTCTCACTGCCAGCTCCAGCTCAGGCCTCTGATCTTTGCCTTTTAGAAACCCTGTTCGTGGACAGCACCCTCCCCGGTGGCTTTTAGCTCTTTGTGGAATCTCCCTCTTCCTTCTCGCTTGAGCTAAGGAAACAATGCAACGGCCCAGAGCCCCTGCGAGGGAAGCTGTTTGTTCTCACACCCCAAATTTACCTCAGGCCTGGAAGCCTTTGTTGATATTCTTGTAGCTTCTTATTACTATTTATAGGCCAGTACGTGTTCACCCTCCTGGAGGAGGTCCTCTGAAATCTGGGCCATTCCTCATGCACCGTCTGTAACATTCAGGATTAGCTTCTCTGCTGACGGAAAGCCTAAAATAACAGCGTCTCAAACACAAGATTTTATTAAGTCAAAGAAGTCTCAGAGGTAGGTGTTCCAGGGCAGGTAAGTTGGCTTCATGGTCTCAGGACCCAGGCTTACTCTCTTCTACTGCTCTGCCTTTCTTAGGATGGGACCTTCGTCCTCGTGGCCCAGTGTGCGGTGCAAGCTTCAGTCAACACGCCAGGTCGGCTTCCAGAAGTACCCCAGCGTGGTCACGTGGCCACTCCAAGCTGCCAGCCGGGCTGGGCGATGTGATTATTAAAAGTCTGGGTGATGATGGTTCCAGCAAAAAGGCCCAACCCCTTCTGCTGAGTAGCAAGGGGCAGATGGATACTGGGAGGCAACTCTCGGTGGCTGCCCGACCCTCCACTGCCAGGGTCTCCCGCACAAGCCCTGAGGACTTCGGGGCTGGTTTCCCTCTGACTTTACCATCATCGTGGGAGACCTCAGCATCCGTGTCAATGAGACCCTCTCCATGCCGACAGTCCGTGCAGCCTCGCCTCCCTACGGCCACAGCATGGGCCTCGTCATCCTACCTCTAAAGTGTCGCCTGAGCACAGCCTCTCATCCTCCCTGGGCTCTCCTCCCTCCCACCCATCTATTCTGGGTCCTCGCTAGGATCTTGAGTTCCTGGCCTCTTCACACTTACCGTGCTCAGTTTCCTGCCCCTGGCCCGCAGTTCTCTCCCCGCACGGCTCCCCGTTGCAGGCCTGGGACCCGGGCCCGCCTCTGTCGCCTGTCGCAGAGCCGAGGGGCCCCGATGCAGCTGCTCTCAGCCCCTTACGTGGACTTGGTCCCTTTCTCTCATTTGCCTTCGCTAGTTCAACCCTAACACTTTCCTCAGGCCCCTAGGAATGACTCCGCTTTCTACTTTTTTAGAAAAGGGGTCCTCAGGTGTGGTCTTCTCCGCCTCGTGTCCCCACTGCCCAAGCTTCTGGGACCAGCCTTTTCCTCCTGCCCCATCTCCTCTCGGAGCTACAGGCGGCTGGCTGCAGGCAGCTACACTTCTCATCTTTGCGTCTCCTCGGGACTGTCACGCCTTTGCGTGTCCCCTGGATTTCCTGTACCTTCAGCCTCGTCTTCCTCGCCTTCCCCGTCCCCGGACATAAACATAAGGATCTCGCCCCCGCGTACCTCTGCGCATCGGTCTATGGAGGTCCTCTCGCAGTGCTGGAAAGTTTCCTCACTGCCTCTCTCCACCTCCGCACTCCCACTGGTACTATTTCCCCGACACCCGCCCAGGTGCCCACTGACATGGTCTTTGCAGCTCTCGCCTGGTGACTCTCGTGGGCAGGACTCGCTATCAGCCAGCCCCCTTTCTACCCTCTCACAATCTCTGTTCCCTTAGCTTTCCAGGCACCCCTCATTCTTCAGTCACTCCTTCTCTGCGCTGCTCCCCTGCCCTAGCTGCTTTCCTCTCCGTGTGGATAAAGGTAATTCGTATTTCCCACAGAATGGGGGCCACGCTGGTGGCCAGGCCCACGTCACAGATTAACAAACCCAAGTCAGCCCAGCACTTGTAGGACACACCTCACCATCAAGGAAACTTAACACACCAGTCATGATTCTCTAACTCGGCTTTAGCTTACCTTGCCCTAGAAAATAGGACCTGCTGGCCTTGCAAGGACATCCTGACTTCCTAGCCAACCATGCCTGTTTCCCATCGTCACTTCTAAGCTCTATAAACTCGCTCTTGCCAAATCTCTGAAGAGGAGGGCTCCTCTGCTTGTGAAGCACTGTACTCCCTGCACCCCTGGATTGTTTCCCCTTGAATAAAGGACATCACATGTGGGCTTTCCTGGTGGTGCAGTGGTTAAGCATCCTCCTGCCAATGCAGGGGACACGGGTTCCAGCCCTGGTCCGGGAAGATCCCACATGCTGTGGAGCAACCAAGCCCGTGCGCCACAACTACTGAGCCTGCACTCTAGAGCCTGCGAGCCACAACTACTGAGCCCACGTGCCACAGCTACTGAAGCCCGTGAGCCTAGAGCCCGTGCTCCGCAACAAGAGGAGCCCCTGCAATGAGAAGCCGGTGCACCGCAACGGAGAGTAGCCCCCGTTCGCTGCAACTAGAGAAAGACCGCGCACAGCAACGAAGACCCAATGCAGCTATAAATAAATAAATAAATTTATTTAAAAAAAAAAAAAGGACATCACACGTGTTACCAAATTGTTTTATTGTTGTCATTCCACAGTGTCTTGGGCATGCTGAGTTCTCCAGCCTTCCTCCCAGGCCCCCGGCTCTCTCAGGGGCCATATTCCCCAGCCAGCTCTCTCACACCTAGGGGTTCAGCCACTCCCTGCATCCCAACAGGGCTTCCTGGTTTGAAGGAAGCTAAGGTTGCCCAGTTCTCAGGCATGTTTGGGCCTGTCTGGGAGCCCAGTGGACAAACTCGCCCAGGTCTATTTGTAAGGGAACTAGGGATCTCCTGGGAAGAACCCAGCTACTGTTTCATTCCCTCCATCACAATCAACCAACAGATTTACCTCAACACACATCTGTGAGCACTCTTCTAGGCACTGGGGGATCAGAGGGAACAAAACAGACAAGATTTTGGTCTTCATGGAAATACACATAAACAAGATCAATAAGTAAGCTATGCTGTGAGAAATGCTAAGAAGAAAAAGCAAGCAGGTGAGGAGGTAAGAAGTGTGTGTGTGTGTGTGTGTGTGTGTGTGTGTGTGTGGACGGGTGCTGACATTTGAGATAGTGTAATCACTGAGAGGCAAGCAAAGACTGAAGGGGGGTGCATGGCCACATGCAGGGAGAATGTTCCAGGCTGAAGGAACAGCAAGTGCAAAGGGCCTGAGAGGACAGCAAAGGTCCTTGGCCTGAGGACTGGAGGAACAGCCCAGAGTCAAGGTCAGAGCATCGTGGGGGGTGTGTGTGGGGGTGGTGGTTGTGTTAAGGCTGAGACCACAGGGTTTGCAAGGATTTGGGTTTCACTCTGAAGTGGGGAGACAGGGAGGGTGTGAGCAGAGCATATGGTCTGCTGGATGTTTTACTCAGGCTACTGTGTTAAGAATGGGCTGAAGGGGGACTTCCCGGTGGTCCAGTGGTTAAGACTCTGTGCTTCCAATGCAGGGGGTGTGGGTTCGATCCCTGGTCAGGGAACTAAGATCCCACATGCCTCGTGGCATGGGTAAAAAAATTTTTTTTTAAAAAAATGAGTAGGCTGAAGGGCAGAAACAGGAAGACTAGTTGGGAGGCTGTTTCAATAATCCAGGCAAGGGATAGCAGTGGCTGGGTCTGGGCTGGGAACGATGGAGGTGATGAGAAGTGGCTAAAATCTGCATGGGTTTTGAGGGTAGCGCCAACAGAATGATAATGTTGGGCCCACAGACTGGATGATCCAGACTCTGGGTACTGGTCCTTGTCTACTTGGACCGTGCCTTCAGGTTGCACAGTCAGGGTGGGCTAGGGATTTTCTTTTACCCTGAAGCAAATTGATATTCCCAGAGTCAATCATTATGGAAAGATGCTAATCCTGGGGTAGGAGTGGAGGCAGGCTCGGACTGGGGCTAGGGTGTCCATGGGGCTTGGATCCCCAGGTGTGGAGGTGCTGGGGACATTCCTGGTGATGGTGATGGTGGTGCTGTTGGTAGTGGTGGCTTTGGAGGGGTGGCGGTGGCGGCTGCTAGAGTTAGCCCTGCCCTAGATGGGGCCTGGCCTGTTGAGGGACTAGGGTGCAGTGGGTTTTGTTGGTTTTCAGAGAAGCCACTTCGAATAGTGGTCAAACTTCACCTGCTTGTTGAACATTTGTTCTGTCAACGCAGACATCAGTGCCCTTGCTGGTGGGCCCTGGCGCCAGTGGGTCAGAGCTGGAGCCATGGCTCTTGGGTAGGCATGGCTCTGAGTCTGGGGGGTCCGCAGGGGCCAGGAGCGGGGAGGGGGGAACAGCGGATGCCACGTGGCCGCAGAGGTCTAGTTCAAGAAGTAAGTTCATGTAAGTAAGTAAGCTCAAGTGTTCCCTGGGATTGTGTGTGGGATGAGTCCGAGTTCCCTGGGAGTGGGGAGAGGCAGAGACAGAGAAAGCTGGTCCTGGTGACTCACCGTCACGTTCCTTTTCACTCCAAGCTCCTGTTGCCTGGGAAGTGTGCCTTCTAGTCAGCTGACTCCTGATCTCTCTCCAGGCCAGCCTTCCCTCCCAGTAACCGCACCTCTGGGCACCTTGGCTTCTGATAGCCAAGCTCTCAAACACAGCATGTCCCCTAATGAGCGCTTCGTCCCCTGACACCCTCTCTCCCTCCTGCTCTCAGTCTCCAGAGCTAGGCCCCCTTACCCTCCAGCCAGCTGCCCGGCCAGAGCCTGGAGTGCAGCTTGACTCCTTCTCTCTTTCTGTCTGTCACAGCCAATTAATCCTCTGACTCTGTGCGTCGCCTCCTAAACATCTCTCCACTCCCTCGTCTTTTTCCCAGCCTCGTAGCTCTGGCCAGAGTCCTGAGGTGGCCCCTGACAGGTTAATCTCCCCATCACGTCCTCCTCTCCATCCATCTCACCCCGCGGCCCCCCGGAGTGCTTCCCGGGGTGCTGGCTCCAACCTGCTCTCCTTTCATCAGTGGCTCCCCGTCGTCCTGGGGAGCTCAGCTCTCCCACTGCAGGGCATACGAGGCTCGGCTACCTGTGCAGCCTCGGCCCTGCAGCACTTCCCGGGCAGCCTCTCTGAACACGCGGTGGGTGGGAGGGTGGAGGCTCTGCCCAGTATCTTCTGTTTCCGTAGACCAGGAGGAATACTCACCAAGGGAAGGCGTGGAGGAAGCTGCCCTCCCCGCCGCCCTGTTCTCTTGGACTGGGGCTGGGCTCTCTGGGACCTGGGAGGAGGAGCCCAGCCCCCTCAGCGGGGGTTATCTCCCCGTTTGTCCCGCAGAAACATTCATTTGGTGCCGGTGCGGTGCCGTTTTGCCGGTGTTCATTGACTGGGCTGGGCTTTGCTTGGGGAATGGGGAGGCCTGAGGTTTGGGGTAGGAGAAATCCAGTTTAGAGTGCTATTTATTATTCTGCTAAAACCCGAGCCAAACCAGGCTCTCTCAAACCTCCATGCTTCAGCCTCTGCTCTTCCCTCCCTGAAATGGCCCATCCTCCTTGTGGCAAATTCCTCTCTTGTCTCCAGCCTCCCTCAGGCTCTGCATCAGCCATGGTGTCTCCCCAACCCCTTCTGCGCTCCAGAGCTCCTTTTCCAGGTGTCCCCCCACACTCGGTGCTTTCTTCCATTGTCACCAGTGCCTAATGCTACTGCAGTGTTTGTGTGTCTAATGCAAATTGCCCCCCTACCCCCTTACTTCCTTCTCATTTTTGTATCCCTTGCTCCTAGCACAGGGTCCGGCACACAGTAGTTTGCTTGATAAAAGTTTACCAAGGGCTTCCCTGGTGGCGCAGTGGTTGAGAGTCCGCCTGCCGATGCAGGGGACACGGGTTCGTGCCCCGGTCCGGGAAGATCCCACATGCCGCGGAGCGGCTGGGCCCGTGAGCCATGGCCGCTGAGCCTGCGCGTCCGGAGCCTGTGCTCCGCAACGGGAGAGGCCACCACAGTGAGAGGCCCGCGCACCGCAAAAAAAAAAAAAAAAAAAGTTTTCCAAATAAGTCAGTTCAACATAGTCTATGCCACATATATTATGTTCTAGGCACTGTAAGGTAAGCACTGGGATACAAGATGAATAGATGGGGACCCTTGGAGTTGTACAGTCTACTGGAAAAGTGTACACAGTTGCAATTAAGTCCTTATCAAGTAATACGATAAGTCCTACAATAAATCTATGAAGAATGCAGCTCTTGGGTAAAGAAGTATTGGATCTGGAGTTAAGACTGGGTTTAAATCTGCCAGCTGAAAACTGCCAATTGCCATCCGCCTCTACAAAGCTTGTCACTAACCACTGCAGTCTCTGACCTTCAACACAGCCTAAAAAGAGTTCAGGGTGGAGATCAGGAATGAGGCACTCTGCTCTGGGAAAAACTGGCAGAACGGGCCTGCAGATAGTTAGATATTTTCAGAAGATTTTATGAGCCCAAATTCTTCCAGCTTCTCATATCTAGAGAAGCACTAAAATCATTAAAGGAGACGTCTGCTCCTCGTGACTAGCAGCAAAATGTGTGCATTCTGCCAAAATGTGTGCTTGGTTGCATGTATTCCCCTTCACTAAAATCACATATGTACTGACCTCACCCCTACCTCTTCGGAGCAGTTCCTCCGAGCTACCTGAGAAGCTGTCTCCAGGGCTCTGGTCCTCAATTGGCCCCAAATAAAACTTAACTCACAAATCTCATGCCGTGCATTTCTTTTTTCAGTCGACAAACCCTAGCTCCATAACCTACTAGCCTTTGTTTTCATAACTGTACAATGGGAACAATAGTACCTATCTCAATAGGTTAAAGAGAAAATGAGATGTAGTATGTAAAAGCATCCTGCATAGTTACTGGGCACATAATATGTGCCCAATTAACATTTGCAGAATTGTCCCTGCTGCTAGAGCCTTTGATTTTGCCTGGGGCCGTTGCACAGACTTCGGGCGCTAGATTTGGGGAGGGCAGCTGTAAATTGCATTTCTGGACAGAGGTCTGGGAGCTGTGGGCTGTATCCTGGGGAAGCTGAGGCAAGGCATCTTCCAGAGGACAGGAGCAAGGGGATCTGTGGTAATGTGTCCCCGACCTGCCCCACAGCTGCCGAGTCAGGCCCAGGCCCAAAGGGCTCTGTTTTGTCTGAGGGAACGGGAGCTTGTTGCTGCAGGTCAGGCCTGGACAGGCCCTGGGTGCTGGGACTTATGCCCAGCTGTTTCATGGGAGCAGCTCACAGCCTTGCCCAGCCCCTCCTGTTCCTCCCATCCCTGCAGGGAGGCCCCAGGGAGCCTCAGCCCAGATTCCTAGAGTGACTGCCAGCTGGGATTTAGAGTGGGGATGCTTTTTCCTTGGGGCTTTAAAGTGCCGCCCCCAAAGCAAAGAACTCCTGCCCCAAGTGGTGGAGGTAAAGGTCAAGCAGCCCTGGGTGACATCCTAGCTCTTTGAGTTTGTAACCTTGGGCGTGTAGTCTGACCTCTTTAAGACTAGTTCCTTCATTTGTAAAATGGGGATAAGAATTCCAACCTCCCAGGGCTGCTACCAGAATTAAATAAGGAAAGCTGTACTTTCTTACTTTGCACAGTGAAGACCTTTGTACCTGGCGTTTATTGTTCACGGTAGCTGTAGGGGAAAGTTAAAGAAAGGACCTAGAGACTCACTCTGATCTAATCAATCATGGAGTCCAGAGAGTCCAGTGCTTCTCAGACTTTGCAGTTCAAATCACCCAGGGATCTATGAAATGCCAATTCGGACCCAGTGGGCCCGGGACAGCAGCTGTGAGCCTGCATTTCTAACCAGCTGCCGGGGATCCATCCCATGCTGCCCGCCAGTCCCACATGCGAGCAGCAGGGCTGTAGGTGCATCTCTTCACCTCCGCAGGGCCCTGCCCCGTTCTCCTGACTGGCCCGGCTCCTCCAGCCTTCCCCAGCTCCATGCAGGCTGCTTAGTCTTGTCAGATGAATCTTCCTAAAGCGGAGGAGAAAACTTCTGACGTCCAGCCAAGAATGATTGCAGGAGCCGCTGCTTTTTTTTTTTTTTTTTTTTTTTTTTTTTTTTGCAGTACGCGGGCCTCTCACTGCTGTGGCCTCTCCCGTTGCGGAGCACAGGCTCCGGACACGCAGGCTCAGCGGCCATGGCTCACGGGCCCAGCCAATCCGCGGCATGTGGGATCTTCCCGGACCGGGGCACAAACCCGTGTCCCCTGCATCGGCAGGCGGACTCTCAACCACTGCGCCACCAGGGAAGCCCCCAGGGCTTGTTTTTAAGAAGACTTTAAGTGGTATGAGGCTTAGCAAGAAAGGTGGCTGTTTCAGGCATGAGCTCCCTCTGGGTGGGGGATGCTTGCTCTTAGGCTCTTTGCTGGACTCAGTTTCTCTGTTGCGAAAGGGCTCAGCAGGTACCTGGAAGCCCTGGCTGATGGCGGTGAGGAGGACCTGCGCGGGAAAGAGGCCAGATGAAGGGCCTAGAGCCATCCTCTGTGCCCCATCTCCACGCAGCTCCAGTGTCTGCGGGGAGGAGGAGGGAGAAACAGTGGCCACACAGACATTCAGACAGATCAAGCCCTGCTTTGAAGAGCTGGCAGCCATCGCCTTAATGTGCCTGGAGACGCTCTGGAGAAAAGAGGAAAATGGGCAGAGGCGCTGAGGCATAGGGCTGATGAGGGGCTCACGGCATTGTGGGGGGCTGAATCCCGCAGGAGTCTTCCCTCAGGTGGGAGGACTTCCCCGGTTTTCTGGTAGTCACAGTGTCAGCCAACAAGAAGCTTTGAGCTGGCTTCACATAGTTCTAATGTCAAGACATATAAAGTTGAGATTTACTACATTGCATGAAACTGAAGAAGGAGCCGTGCGCTGGCAGGGTCTGGAGTTGCGGCAGAGACTCGGCCGCCAGGGGTTGCGCTGGCAGAGCCTTAAGGTCGGATGCTAAGAGTAGGTCTGGAGGAGTGTAATTTTCGAGCTGATGAATGAGAAAATGCAGATGGCAATTACGGCATATAAACCACATTCAAGAGGACATTGGGGCCCTTGTGAGGCTTTATCAGCTTTTTTGTTTTTGCATAAAAGAGATGACGGGCATGAGCCTGGCTGGTCTGTTAGCTTAAACACAGATGTGCCTTTGCAGCTGTGGTTACACTTGTCGGGCTGTCAGGAGGAAATTGTATATTGAGTATTCATGAACAACTGATTGAATAGAGGAAGCTGACTGTCCACCAGTTGCGGCTCTGATTCCACTTTGACAGCATAGATGTGAGATAAGGAAATGCTTTAAAACACGGGAGGGCCTGGAGTAGGTCTATAGTAAATTATTTTACACCTATGATGGCTCCGCGGGATTAAAAAAAACAACCCACTCTCATAATATTCTTCTTTCATTTATTTATTAATCTACTTCCAGAAAGTGATGGAGGCAACTTACAATTAAAAACACCTATGTAAACTGGGCAGCTTAAATATAAGTCAGAAAGAGCAGAAACTAGAGAGGAAATGGAGAGAAAATTCTGCCCAGAACCCAAGGTAAGAGGTACTGGGCATTAAATATAGGTCCGATGTTCTCTTGTCTTGCTTTCTTCACCTTCCTATACATAAGACTCTGAAGAAGTTGCATTTCCTGTGGCTTCCATCAAAGAAGTTATGAAACATTTCCCCAGGAGCTCAAAGCTGGATTCTGGGTCAGCTTGCAGCACGTTTCTGAGCCCAGAGAGCACTCAGGACCATCTTTTTGGTCCTGTGGCCCCCTACTCTGCTTCCCTCTCCTCACCCTGGAAGATTACTGCTAACTCCCCATGCTTGTTCTGGACCCCAGGTCCTGAGACAGCCGCTGTCTGGGCCTTAGTTTGCAGGGTGGGTGTCCAGTGGAAAGGCAGCCTCGGTGAGTACAGTGAGGCCAGGTCCTGAGGACAGGCTCTCAGCTGGTGTGCCCACCTGGCTGGATTCCCCTCCCAATACCCTTCTGAATTGGGGCCCGGGGGACCAACAGCGCAGGGAGAAGTCAAGAGTGGGAGAGACAGGAGGCTGGAGAGTGGGCGCGGCCTTGAAGGCGTGTTGAACCTGGAACTCTGTGTTTTAAAGCAGGGAAGTGACCTGCCCAGAGTTGTACCTCACATTCACGCAGCACTGGGTCTCCAGCTACTGTGCTGGGCGACAGGACTGAACACAGGGAATCCATCAGGCGTGGAGCTTGGCAGTGGACCATGGCTCGGGTTAAAGGTGGCAGGTCCATCCTGTGGGCTCCTTTCCCCTCCAGTGTCGGTCACTCCCCACTCCTGCTCTCTCGGCTCCAGTCATTTCGTAGATCTTTAAGTTCTGGGAAAGGGCTTCATTCTCTCCCGTATCTGGGCCTTCCCAAGATAGTTTTCCCTCCCATGAATATAAACCCATGAGCTTCACTGGCTGTTACCCGCTCCTTCCTTCGGGATAATGTCCCTGACGTCTCACCCTCCACGGCACCCTGCAGTTCCCCTTTGAAATAGTCACTGTGCTTGTAATTACATGGATGGAGTGGACACTCCCTATTTTTGTGGACCAGCAACCTATTTTGTATGTATGGCTATAGTACCCTTGTCTTATTTGGGGGTACCACCCCTCCTTCACTCTGGACCTATGTGCTTTGGGTAAAGTTGACCCCCGCCCCTGGGCACTGAGAGTAGAACATGTGACCTAGGCTAGACCAATCAGTATAGTCCATCCCTGTGGGCTTCAGTGATTGGTCCAGGAATGGGCAGGTGATCCAATTAAGCCAATCAGGGCTAAGGACACTCAGTCCCTGGATATTTGGGTTTGGGGCACTGACTCACTTCCACAGACCTGAGGCTGTGATGACGTGAACCTGAGTTTTCCTGGACCACCGTGACTGAGATTGAACCAACCCAGAGGGAAGACAGCCAAGAGGTATCTCCTAGTGACATCTCTGAAGCTCTGAATCAAGCTGTACCTAAAGCCCGCTCTATCTTTGCACGTTTCAGTTATGGGAGCTAATCAATTCCCTTATAATACATAGACCTGTTTGAGTTGGATTTTCTGTCAGTTGCAATGGAAATAATCTAAATGATAGCATTGGTCTATGTTGTCTTCCTTTTGCCGTGAGCACAGGGACTATATCTGTGTCTCCGGGCCTGGCTTAGTGCCTGGCCCATAGGAATGTTCAACAAATGAATCAACCAATGAAGAGAGGGGTCTCAGAGCTTCCCCAATCTCACCCTTTTTTCCTTTCAGACCCGGAAATGAGGCAGTGGCTTGTGGTTCTTTCTGGGTGATGATTTTGTTACAGAGTCCCATTGCAACCAATTTTCTTTAGAGCTGGAAACTTCAGCTACAAGAAAGCAGCCACTTACAAGTCATGACAAAAGGGCGTCTGGGAAAGACCTGTTGCTCAATGAGATTTTCAAAGTGTCTAAAGTTCTACTGTCAGCAGGATTCCTTTGGTTTACAGTTCTGAGACCTTTTAGGAATTCTCTGTAAATACATATCTGTATCTGCTTATATGAGTATATAGAAACTCTGACAAGATACACAGGAAACTAATGAAAATGGTTATCTGCAGAGGCTTGGGATGGGAATTGGCTCAATGGAAGACAGGTGGGTGTAGGAATGAGAATTTTTATACTGTTTAAGTTTTGAGCCATATGAATGTATTACCTTTTCAAAAATTAAGAAAGAGAATATCCATGAGAGTGCAGAAAAACCAGAAGCCATTATCGGCTCTTAACAACTGGGGTGGGGGGCATTTATTTATAGCTTGTTTTTCAACTGGTGCAGCTGGTTTTATTGCGGGAGGCCATGATAGACTGGGCAGGAGTGGTTTGTCCTTGTTGAGGAAGGGGAGTCAGAAAGAAGGATGAAGAGTTCAGGGGACCATTTGGAGAGATTTGGCCTGGGCAGATCACACACCTGACAAGGTGAGAGGGAGAAGAATTAGGCTGGTTGAAGGGAGGGGTAGAGCATCAAGGATCCTCTTTCCCAGGGGCCCACCTGTCTCTGGCTGGACTTGATAATTTCCAAGACTCCTCTTATCTAAAAAAGTTCCTGACACCCCCATCTGTGTATCTGTAGGCACGTCCTTTTAACTTTCCAAGCCTGTTGACTCGTCTATAAAACAAAGGGGCTGGGGCTTCCCTGGTGGTGCAGTGGTTGAGAGTCCGCCTGCCGATTTAGGGGATGCAGGTTCGTGCCCCGGTCCGGGAAGATCCCACATGCCGCGGAGCGGCTGGGCCCGTGAGCCGTGGCCGCTGAGCCTGCGCGTCCAGAGCTTGTGCTCCGCAACGGGAGAGGCCACAGCAGTGAGAGGCCCACATACCGCAAAAAAAAATAAAATAAAATAAAAATAAAACAAAGGGGCTGGATTAATGATCCAGTCCTAAGTCCTTTCCAGTTCTGATGATCTTATGCTGAGATGCTGTCTTCTCTCCCTGTGACCCCTGTGATAAAGCCCCACCCCTGCTCAGAAAAGATACGAGTTATAATCAGGGAATAACACATGTACCTTCAGGACATGCCAAGCTTAAACCCTGAAGAGAGCTTGCCTGTCAGAGCACCTAGCAAGAATATTCACGGTTCCTTCTTCTGTTTAAATGTTGCTCGCTGAAGGTAAGTGAACGAGCAGGTGGTGAATCAGCTGACAGTGCAGTTGATATGCTTCCTGCCCCACTCGGCCTGCATCCTGGGGACTCCCTTGCAGGCCCCCTAACGCCCTCGTGCTGCAGCGTGCTCGCCCACCGGCCAGTGGCCTTCTGCAGAGCTGAAAACCCGTGCCGGTGACCGTGACCCTTGAAAGGCTGCTGCCCCTCACCTCTGAGAGAACCCCCGTGAGAACGGGGAAGGCCCTCACCTTAGGAGCGCAGTGGTGGCAGTTGCTATGGTTGTCAGTGATCAGAGCAGCAAGGTGGGTGATAGGCCGCATTTGGTGATGACTGGAAGGACACTGATCTGGTGTGGGGTGATGGCGGAGCACCCAGGCTGGTCCGTGGGTCTGGAGGATGGGTGCCCCTCAGGCACAGGCTCTGTTGAGGGGCAGGAAGACAGGTGGCCCGGTGGGAACATTCACAAGGGCTCAGCTTTAGATTTCGATACGACAGCAAATGAGACAATAAATTCAGGGACACAGGTAGAGTGACAGGACTGAAAGTTGTTTGTCACATCACTGAAAACGGGCAGCTCCTGGCATCCAGACCTCATGGTAGGGCAAGAACAGTAGCAGCTGCTCACAGAGGGGCGGAGAGAGTGGGGGGCAAAGGTACCATTCAAGCCCCATAGACCCTACTGCCTATAATGTGCTGTAAAAGAAAAAGATATACAGTTTATATATTACATATGTGTCATTAAATTCTGTAATTATTACATGGCTTGTGCTTTTGTGTTAATACAGTAATTTGCTCAATGTAATCATTTAAATGATATCAGTATTTCTGTGACTTTGTTTTGAGCCTTCATTTCCTAACTGACTGGGAGTCACAGTATGTGGAGGTGGGCCAGGCTCTTCTTTCCCGGAGGCTCCATGGGGAGCCCTCCTCTGAGGATGGTGGGCTCATGGTTGCCCAGGCAGCCAACAGGGAATTGGAACAGCAGCTGAAGAACTGACTCAGCTGTCTTCTGGCATCCTGAGCACAGGGCTTTGCCCTCCATCTCTTCACCTAGATCACCTGCCCCAGGTGCGGAGCATACCACTGGATGTCAGGTGCCTTTCTGTGCCAGGGGCTTCCGCACTGGGAGCTCCAAGTTCCTATCTCCAGGTGGATGGGACTGCATTGCCTGAACTCTCTGCCCAGGCGGTCAAAAGTTACACACAGATTTCTTTTAGGAATATGACTTTGGTTGGCTTCTCCTACTTGGCATTTCTCAAAGATTTTTCATTTCCCTATTTCTCCCTGACCTCCTCCCATGCTTAATCCTACCAACAGGAACCTCCTAACAACCTCATGGTCTCACTCCCTCCCAGCCTCATGTCCTGGCCCCCTTTCCCCATGAAGCCCTTTGCTGGTTTTGAAATTATGGCTTACGTCTTGTCAGCAGCCTCTGGTGGTGCCAAAGCAAAGGGAGTGGGGAGGAGAGGACCAGAGGACAAGCCAAATGTTTGTTCTTTTCCTTTTTTAGTTCTGTGGTCTCCAGAGGCTGCTCAGACAGTATGACCCAGAGTTTGAAACTTCCACTGCTATTTATCTGAATACAATTTGAGTTACACTGTGTGCGAAGGGAAGCTGGTAAATGAAATGAGTTTGGGCTTTGAAGTTAACCAAATTTGGGTTGAAATCTCAATTTAACAATTTAGCTGAAGTGGCCAGTTTTCTGGAGAAAAATAATTATTAAATTTGACGCAAGAAGTGATGAAAATATGTATGAACCACTAATCTCTGTACTTTCTCTGTACAGAGAAAGTATTCCTATTCTCTGTACTTTCCTGTATGTTTGAAATATTTCATAATTCAATGTTTTAAAATGCTAATAATGATCAACAAATATAGACTCTTCATCCCATTCCTTTAGGGAAGAAACTAGTCACCCTCATCCATAGTTCATACTAACATACAAGTTGAAGCAATCTTGTGAAAGAGTAATTTGACAATATCATCTAAATTAAAAATGTGCTAATTTGATCAAGCAATCTTTCTTTTTTTTTTTTTTCTTAAAACCACCACCATTTAATCTCACAATTTTGTGGACCATGAATTCAGACAAGGCTTTGCCTTGGTAATTCTTCTGCTCCACATTAACTGTGGTCACTTGCTAGTACTGTATTTAGATGGCAAAGGGGCTGATTTGGATGGTCTAAGATAACTTCACTGAGTAGGAAAGGCGGGGCTTCACTGGCACCATCAACCAGAGGGTCTATATACATGGCCTCTTTGGCATCTGGATATATCTCAGATTAGTTGGACTTTTTTTGTTTTGGCGGTACGCGGGCCTCTCACTGTGTGGCCTCTCCCGTTGCGGAGCACAGGCTCCGGATGCGCAGGCTCAGCGGCCATGGCTCACGGGCCCAGCCGCTCTGCGGCATGTGGGATCTTCCCGGACCGGGGCACGAACCTGTGTCCCCTAAATCGGCAGGCGGACTCTCAACCACTGCGCCACCAGGGAAGCTCTGGATTTGTTATTTGATGGACTACTTACATGACCTGGCTGCTCGAAATTTGGTCCATAGACCAGCACTATAGGCATCACCTGAAAGCTTGGAAATGCAGAATCTGACCAGAAATCCCATTTTTAATAATCTGTAGGAAATACTAGTAAGTGTACAGATATCTCTACAAAGATATTCCCTGAAGCATTGTTTTTTACAGAAAAAATATTGAAACAGAAATCTCCATAAATAGAAAAATAGTTAAATAAACCTTGGAACATCCACACCATGGAATACCATGAAGCCATTACAAATGAGATAAATCTATGTATACTGGTCTGGAAAGATGTCCATGATATACTATTTGGTAAGAAACAAACAAACAAATAGCAAGATAATATATCTATATCTATCAGGACTCCATTTTTGTTCAGAAAAAAATTTCAGGAAATATCTCTATCATCCATCCATGCATCTATCCATCCATCCAAAAGTTCAGAAGGATGGGCATCCAATGTATAATGTTTCCCTTTCGGGATAGTGGAGAGATTTTCACATTTTTCTATATTGTATTTTAATGCACAAAAAAAAGTGAGAGTAGGAAATAATTTTTTATTTTCTGTTTTGCTTTCTCTATATTTAAATGAAAAAAACAAGCCTTAAAATAAAGCCAAATCACTGTATTTTGGGAACATTTGTGCTGAACCATCATGCTTAAAGGTCAGGAAGATATGGTTTCCCGGTCTCAGAAAGCCTGTCAGCACAAACACCCTCACCCTTGCAGTTTCCTCAATTGCTTTTGACAAGCCTGGTACCTTGATTTCCCATCTTTTGTTGCGAGGAGTCATTTCATTGAAACTCTTTAACTTTAGATCCTATTATATTCCTTGAAGTGCTCAAGGAGTTGATTTTTGAAGTGAATCCGTTAAAATGTTCCACTTTTCTTCCTCACCTGAGTTCACAGCTCAAGATGACAAGTGCTTCCATGTAGAAAGGGCTGTGAAATATTCTCGGTAAGACTGATCTAGTGTTTGGTGCCTACCCTTTTCTCCGAAGAACAAAGACAGGTGGTTTAGACTAGGGAGGATTTCTATTTTCAGGCAGAGAAAGACATTTAACTCCACCACTACAAGATAACTTTAACAACAGCAGGCAGATTTTGATGAAAAACCGGAGTGCATGATGTTTGGGATTGTTCTTCTGGGTGCTTTTCCCAGAGACCAAAGCCCAACAAAGACATGAGATCCGGTCCTCAGTGCAGGTCTGCCCCCTATGGGCTAGATTCTCAATTTATTAGTTTCACTAAGTCAGCCTTACTCAGAAGAAGGGTCTTTTTAAATCACCAAGTAAGTCCCTGGAACAAAATTTGTCCCTTTCTTATCCACTGTGATGAGCTGTTGCCGCGAAGGCTTCTTCAGGACTTCCTTCCTTTTCTGGTCCTTCAGGCCTCAGGGATGGCTGGTGTTGGGCTCATAATGTGGGTTGATGACTAGACAGCTGACCTGGAGTGGCAGCAGGAATTTTAGACTATGAAAGGGGAAGTTTAACGAAGTGCTTTCCTTTCTCCTTCCCTGGGGGCAGTGTATGTTTCTAGCACAAGCATTGACACATGGGTTAGCAGTTTCCATTTTGGTCACATTAGAATCAACGATGAGCAAACAGGGAGATGTCCAGCAGTGAATTTCGCTTGGCTGTGAAATCACCTCCCTGCACCAGCTCTGCCTGTAGATGTCGACGCTTTGATGTTTGGTACCGACCAGAGTCAAAGACACCTAACTCAAAAGACCAGTTATCACCATTCATTAGGAAATGACCCATGTGTTACCAACTCTACTCCTGTCTGAAAACTATCACCTCCGGGCCCTGCTGCCACAAACCCGGCACAGTGCAGGCAGGCACTTTAGGTGAAACGTGCCTGTGCTTTGAAGCTCCTTTTAAATGGGTCGCTTTGGGTCTCCTGCTATAAGACAAAACTTGGTGGTACTAAAACATGCTTAAGGCAAAATGGAGAACACGGAAGGAGAGGACCTGTCTAGAACCATGGCAGAAAGTTATCTTTAAGGTGTGCATTTTTATATTGACAGAGATCTTAGCAAAGAATTCACACTTAGTGCCAGGCACATTAACCGTGTTATGTGGGTTATCTCACTCACTTCCTCTCAGCAATTCTGTGAGGTCAGCATTCTTACGGTCTCTGTTGCACAGGTCGGGGAGAAGGGGCTCGGGGTGGATTAGTGCCCTGCAGAACACCATGTCCCCTGCGTGCTGCACAGCCAGGATTCCAATCCAGGCCATCTGCTTCCAGGTCTGTGCTCCTTCCCTCACCCACTCCAGCAGCTCACGTGGGGCACTGAATACTGATTAACTGGGCAAAGGCAAGGAGGCGCAAGGAGCCCCTTTGCTGAGGACACAGTGCTGGGCCACGTGTGTCCCTGCATAATCTATGCCTTTACGGGTGGAGCCGTATAAATCCTTTCCTTCTCATTTCCTGGGTTTATTATTGGACCGGGTGTATTTCAGAATAAATGTGCTGGCAATTAAATTAAATATATAAACGTCTTCCACAGAAGCTGAGTGGAAAGAAGCCCGAGTGGTCTTTTGTGCATAGTCAGCTGCGGGGAGAAACCAAGAGAAGGGATTTGGAAGGCCCTTGCTGGGTTCTTCCGGGCTCCAGATGCTGAGGCTGGAGAGACTTATAATAGGCTATGCCTCAATCCACTGGGAAAAATCTTGTTTAATCCCCTATCCCTTAAGAAAAATGTAAAGGTAAAACATTATATCCGTTGAGAGCAAATCTTTCATAATTTCCCCTACACATCTTGTGGATGTCAATTTTAAAAGAAAAATCTTGAATACAAGATACAAGCCAATACATTGGCTTCTTAGCTCTGTAAAGTTTCTCTACTGACTTAAAATTGTCCTTCATCTCTTTTCTAGAGTCCTGTTTTCTACCTAATATTATTAGTGCTGCTCTTTGCAATGGAAGATGGTGCCAGTGGCTCACTTTCTGGAGGGCACATTTCTGAGATGCCTCTTCTAGTGGGCAAGGATCTGCACTGTCCACATTTGGAGGTTGCTATTCTTATCCGTGTAAGACGAATGAGTCATTATGGGACTCAAACCTCAAACTCAGCACTGACCCCACGCTGTTTCTAGGTACTAAGAGAAATACTGATGACAATACACCCTGAACCCTATATGAAATAATTACTTTAAAATGCTTACATCATGGAAAGAGATCCATGAAAATTTAATCCTGGGACATTAAAAATCACTTAGTACAACCTCATAGTTTTATATTGGCAGTAAGAGCTCTTAGCAAATAATTTTTTTATTTTTAAAGCAAGTGAAGATACTAAATCCCAAAGAGCAATGAGACATGCTCAAGATCTTATCACTGCCAGTAGATTATCAACCCTGGACGCGCACTGAAATAAGTGGGAGAGTTTTTAAAAAATACTGATAGTTGGGCCTCACTGAAGACGAGAGTTTCTGAGTCTAGGGTCTGGTTACTGACACTTTTTTTTTTTTTTTTTTTTTTTGCTGTACGTGGGCCTCTCACTGTTGTGGCCTCTCCCGTTGCAGAGCACAGGCTCCAGACGCGCAGGCTCAGCGGCCATGGCTCACGGGCCCAGCTGCTCCGCGGCATGTGGGATCTTCCCGGATCGGGGCACGAACCCATGTTCCCCGCAATGGCAGGCGGACTCTCAACCACTGCGCCACCAGGGAAGCCCTGGTTACTGACAATTTTTAAAGCTCTCCAGGCAACTAAACTTAAGCCAAAGTTGAGACCCGCTGAGGCTAGACAAGAACCCTGGCCCTAATATTCTCCCAGGGTTATCAAAATCGGGGCAGGCTCTCATTCCTCATTCCTGAGCACATGGAAGGCTTGACTAATGAATTCTGGAACTCCTTCCTGCTGCGTCTAACCTGGCCTCCTTCTCATTGGAAGCTACCACCTGTACTTCAGTGTTGGGAGACGATCTGAAGCCTAGCTCCACCTGGGCACTCTACCTTGCGTCCTCTAAACAAAGTCATGGAAAATATCTGAAAGTATTATTCTGGTAAAGCTGGGATTGTGTATTCTCACATCCAGTGTATTCATCAGTGAGTCGACCAGGGCTCTGCTGGGGAATACCAGGGTGAAAGCCCTGGGTTACTCAACTGAGGTTCTGCTTTAGCTCATCTGGCAGAAAGCAACTTCTCCTTTCCCTTTACACACAGATGGAGAGTCAAGTGGATCTAGGTTTGAATCCTACTCTGCTATTTACAACCTATGTGATTTTGGGCAAGTTCTTTGTGTCTCAGTTTCTTCATCTGTAAATAAGAATAATGATAAAACTATCTCCTGAGTCCAGCCTTCTTGCCTCTCCTCTGGTATTGATCTCTAGCAAAACTGAAGCCTGGGCCGGCCGGTCTTCTTTATCTGTCTGAATCTCGATCTTTTCAGGTCCCTGAAAATAACTTGTTTTGATAAACAAATCCTTGAGAAGAAAGGCCTTACTCACTAGTATTCAGAGTTCCTACAAATGGCCTTCTGATGACGATGACTACATTACAAAACATCTTTTCTTGGGTACTTTGTACTCTTCTAGGCAGAGATGAGCTCTGCAGTCTCCTAACAATTTGGATTTTATCAGAATCAGTTCTATTCAAACCTGAGAGTAAAGGGTAGACGGCTGACCGGATGCAAGACACAGCAGTCCAGCAGCCTGGGTCATCACTCAGGGACATGAGCCTATGTCATGCAGAGAAACCATCTTGCTTCTAGTTGGAACCAGAGTTTGGTTAGATCTGTGAGGCCAGCCAACCCCCCAGGTCTCTCTCCCTGTTGCTTTTTGGCTAAAATGTAAGTTCCTTCAGGCTCTCATCTCAACACTGCTCAACATCTCTAGCCATCCCCTACTCACTCACCTCCCCGCAGTGTTGCCCCTGGGCAACTTCATTCCCCACACCTTCCGGAATGCCCTTTTGTGGTGAACTCCACATGCCCTTACACTGCCTTAATTAACAAGGCTTTCTTGGAATGGCTCCCTGAGGTCCTTTCATTCTCAAAGTTTGAGATGTTATTCTTCTCCCCCTGAGTTCAGATGAGGACACGCAGTCCTCTTGGAAGGAAGGGGAAGATTAATTGTGAACAAAAGTTCCACACAAATAGTACGCGTCACTCGGAAGAAGTGTTCATCATCTTTCTCCCTCGACTGCATCTTCCAATTAGTTCCATTTCCATCTCATGGGACTACGTGGGACAGGTTCTTAATCCAATCCTACCTCTCCAGTGCAGCCTCTTATCTAACCACACCACTCTGCCATATCTGCGGTATAAATCAAGCCAAAGAAATTTACTTGCAGCTCTTTAAAAACAACTTAAGAATCATTACCTACAAGAAAGAAGAGCCTCCTTCCCTCCCACTTGGATTTCAATGCCTATGCTCTGTAAGGACGCTGTTTACTTCTCTCAGAGAGTATTCATGGCCTCAGCAGTCAGTGGTTCACTTCTTTCTGCCACTGACTGAAAGCTCCAAGGGGATGCAGATCATGCGTTTTGGAAACCCGCATCTCTCTGGCCCCAGAATCTGGGCTCTTCCTCACAACATGAACACCATCTCCCAACGTATGGCTAGCACAACACTGGACCCACAAGGCATTCTAAGAGGAACAGTATTCAAGTGTCTCAAGCTGGAAGGAAACTCATATGTCATTAAATTCAACTCTCATTTTGAATTTGAAGCCCAGGACTCAGTGGCTTACCCACGATGCCCCAGGAAGTTAGTGGCACACGGTCCCAGATAGTTTCCCCTGTACCACTAGGAGATCATTGCAGACTATAAAGAGATTGCAATCTAATCTCCAAGATGAATATAAAATAAGCACACAGATAATTATAATACAAGGCATTATATGAGAAATAGAAAGTTTGAGAGCAGATGGGAGGGGGAGAAATCACACCTTTAGGCTGGGGTGAGGTAATCAAGAATGTGCAACAGTCCTCAACCTTTTTGGTCACAGGACCCTTTTACTGTCTTAAAAATTACTGCAAACCCCAAAGAGCTTGTTTTTTTGTGATTATATATATTGATAGTTATCATATTAGAAATTAAAACTGAAAACATGAAAAACTATTTAATTAACTGAAATCCACTGCAAATCACTTGTTCGAATCACTACTAGTCTCATCAGTAAAGTCTCATGCTCAGATTGGTAGATACGAGTCTTCCAAAATTCTAATTTTTGCTTGAAGACTTACGTTTTATCATTGGCAACAAATACTAACCAGTAATTTTCCTGGAGGTGACTCACTTTGTTAATTTTTGAGAAAATGTATGCTAAGTAAGTCTGAATACCCATAGTTTGTCCGTTGTTCTTTCAAGCAAAAGTGGATTCCATGAAAAAAGTGGTTTGTGCAGCTCACAGATTGCACAGGTGCTTTTTGTGTACTCCCCATTAATCACACAGAATATTTAAAAGATATGCGTTATTAATCTTACTGCCTTTATGAAGGACATTCTTAAGTGAAACTGACTTTTTCTATTGCAGGTGCATGGTGCCACTGCTTTGAATCGTAAGGTGCCAGCAGTTTTTATTATTTGCACCACGAGCATAAATGTCAACAAAGTGAAAACGTGTAAAAGCACTAACGTCTTAGTGTTACGGAAATAGGTTTGACCATGTGCGCCCCCTGAAAGACTCCTGGGCACTCCTCTGTGAGTGGACAACACTCTGAGAACCACTAGGGTACAAGACACAGGCTTTGAAAAAATGAGTCGGATTTTGATAGAAGAAGATGAGGGAGGGCAGGAACATTAAGACAGTAAGCTGTGAAGTATATCTAAGGAACAGTGTGGGGGGCTGTAGGTCTAGTTGGAAGAGGAGGGAAGAAGATGCAGAAGAAGCCAAAAAGATACTGTGAAAAGCCTGGAAGGCCTTCATGAAGATCAACTAGGTTTAAACCAGACAGGAAGAAGAGGTTAGGGTGAGCAGGTGTTTTGTTTTTTTGTGTTTGAAAGTTATTTCAACTTATACAAAAATAAAGCTAGACATGTTTACATTTACTAGTTATAAAATAAAAGTGACAGCAGAGCTACCTTCCTCATATGGAATATTTAGGGAATGAATAAACAAACATGTGGTGAAATGCTTTCCTATAAGAAACATGTTGTACCAATTAATTTAGATAGTATTACTTTTAGAAAGACGAATGAAGGAATTTATTAAGCACTTATTCTGAACTAAAAACTATACTGCTATATTATTTTCACGTTATATGATTTAATCCTTACAACAAGCTTACAAGAGAGGTATCACCACTCATATAGATGAGGCAAAGGAAACCCCAAAAGTTTAGTAACTTTCCACAGGACATGACTTTCAACTCTGATTTTGTAACACTTCATATTGTCACCCATTATCTTCGGGGAAAGTCTGAAAACAAATTTAATTATCATCAACCATATGTATATCTATATATTCCATGCAATATTTTTAAATAGGGCACATTTTGGTGTCACAAAGCCAAATAAATGTGATACAATGTAAAAATCTCTAAAGAGATTGTATATTTTGAATTTTTTCTTTCCTTCCAGAATTACCTTAAACAGTATGTAAAGCTGATTACTAGCTGGTATCAGCTGATAGAAGTTTTGTTAAAACCTAACAGCTGAAAAAAAAAATCAACATTCGAGTTACTGTTGAGCTTCATCACAATACTTACTGGATTCAGGACCTTTTTCCCACCACATTTAAAAATATCAGATGAGTAAGAAAAGGAAGGAAGACGATTAGAAACCATAGTTTGATGCCATCTTCTTTGGCCCAAGAAAAGAAGTGTTAAGTGTACTGACATCATCGTACAGGTCTGGATGCACACCACCATATCAACATGGCTCCTTCCTGCACTTGGACCTGTTCTTTCAGCTACTACACTCTCTTACACGTGCATGTACACAAATTCACGCTTACACCCACACTAAAACTTATGGCATGCCTCTCTTCCCCGATGAAAATAAATAAATTCTTTGTTCAACTGGATGGTTGGAAACATTTTGTTGACATTTTAAAGGAAATTATCAAAATTATATCAAATTAATCCCCAAATGAATATTTTATTATAAAACAAAAAAATACACCTAAATACAGAGTAAAGCTACTTATTATTTATTCATTTCTAGGCAAGATAAGTGTCTGAGAGTACAATGCAGTTCAAATAAAGTAGCTACCTGGCTTGATAAAAAATACTCATTAAAGGTAGAAAATTATTATGAATATTGAAAATAAATATGCAAAACATCTTGAAAGTTTTACAGACTTTGTCCTTAAACATTATAGTTGATTAGAAACTATACTGTTCTTCTACATTGATACTAAAATAGCTGCATTTTGGCTTAAATTACAACTGGTAATAATCTATACATTTGTATATAAACATAATATTCTTTCTACATTTTCGATTAAAAATTATACAATATTAAAAAGTTTATAAATTGCCAACAAAAATGTGAACTCATTTATACATTTCTGACATTAGAGAACTAATTATTATAATTATTATGTTATGGAATGCCAAACATGGGCAACATATCTAAGTTATAGAATAGTTATGATGAAATAATAAAAGAGGAAAAAAATTTCAAATCCATAATTTAGTAAATTTGCTCATTTAAATTAAAAAGAAATCACCATTACGATTAAATGTGCCAAATTCCATGAGGTTCTGAATGTGTGGATCTTGTTGCTTTGCTATTTTTGAAATAGGCAACTTCAATCCAAATCCCCATTTCCTTTTTTATTTTCTTTAAAAGGATCAATTTTTTTTTAAATGTATGTATCTATTTATTTATTTATTTGACTGCATTGGGTCTTCGTTGCTGCATGCGGGCCTTTTCTAGTTGCGGTGAGCAGGGGCTACTCTTCACTGAGGTGTGCAGGCTTCTCATTGAGGTGGCTTCTCTTGTTGCAGGGCACGGGTTCTAGGCATGGGGGCTTCAGTAGTTGTGGCATGCAGGCTCAGTAGTTGTGGCTCACGGGCTCTAGAATGCAGGCTCAGTAGTTGTGGGACACAGGCTTAGCTGCTCCGTGGCATGTGTGATCTTCCCAGACCAGGGCTCAAAGCCATGTCCCCTGCATTGGCAGGTGGATTCTTAACCACTGCGCCACCAGGGAAGTCCCTCACTATGTTTCCGACACAATTACACTGAGATAAAAGTTTAGGGGGTAAAAAATTTTTATTGAAAGATAAGATTGGTAAACATATTCTTAATACAAAAAATGTGAGCATCTGCCACAATGAGATTTATCCTGTTGGAATACTAGACTTACTGGAGCAAGTGATACACATATGCAAATGTGCCATGGTTAGGAGAAGGAGTTTAATGACCAGATCTTTCTTTGCCTGAGTAAAATGGCTGGAACAGATTCAGTATAAGACTACGCAGATCATAACTTTGCTTCAGTTCCTCGCTTTCAGCAAGCCTGTGTCATGCATTTGAACAATATATTAGACACAGGCGGTAAAGAGCTGCTGGCATATTGGAATCTCTTGATGGGGCTGCGAGCTGGTAATTTTGAGGTAACTGATCTTCTGAACGTGCTGCTACTGTAGGGCTCCTCAAGTCTTAGTCATATTAAGAAGGAGCCCAACAGGTTACCTGTTGGTTCAGCTATGCTTTCTTCTTTCATGTACTCACCAATAAACAGTATGTCAACCTGATCCTACCAGAAAAATCTACAGGCTGCCTGAGAATATATTTTACTTGCTGTTCTCTTTACTTAATGGAGTTTTAGGGCATTAAAGGCAAGAAGGTACTTGGAAAATCCAAAAATGACCTCTCTGTATTAGGATTTTTCCTTGTACTTTTAGGTGCATCAAAAAAACCCACTTTTATATAGAAATGAATACTTGCTAAAAGAGCAAACTAAATAACTTCTCATATCTAAATGAACAAAAGGAGGAGAAATAAGCTAAAACTGGTAATATATACTTACTACTGTGCATAGTATTGCTTTGAATTGGTGAAGTTAGATCAGATACAGGCAGTGTTTTCACCTACAATATACCTATACTCCCGAAAACCCTTCAATTAGCCACTGATCACATGGTTTCTGACATGTCTAAATTATGATCTTTGCTAACAACAGATTTGACTGGAAGAGGTGATGTGTACACCCCTCAATGACCTCTCTGCAGGGCCAGCTTTATCCCTTTTAACTGCTATAAAGAGGAATGTTTATGCTAAGCATACTAGCAGTCAGTAACGCTGCAGTTGCTACTGAATGGCTATACATTTGTATGAAACTCCACAATGAAATTTCTATTTAACAGGGGACAGGCTAGCAAAGAAGTATTTGGATAACTTGTTACCTTACTTCCTAAGTGAAATGTCCATATATCAAAAAGGAATAATTCCAAAACGTTAGAGCACATTATCTTCCCAAGTCCATTTGGTCTTTGAAAATTTATACAGTCATTAAATGAAATTTCCTGTCTTTTCCAAAGGGCATGATACTATGTCCCTTTACCTAAATATTGTGACAATTAATAGAGACTGTTCTCATGGATGTATTTGTCTGAATGTGGAAAGTCTGCGTTCTTAGTGTTTACCGCAAACCCAGCGAAGGTGATGATCCGTCTGAAGGTCCGTCAGCTCTTCAATGGTTCTCCAGCTGCACTGGCAGGCGTATGCCCGTGTCCCTTTCTTCTTTACCAACTTTGTTTTTAATTTGTGGAATTCTGGCATATTGTTCCTATTAGTAAAATAAGAAGGTTTTAGCATAGTAGCTTTGTTCAGTGCTTAATGACTTAAAAAAAACAAAAAAGAAATTCTAACTGCTTTATTTTCCTATCTTCACAACATCCAAACGCTAAACTACCTGGTGCTCTCACACGAAAAACAGAAGATACACTTTGGCGTTCTCTTTCTGAGGATTTCAATGTTTTTAAATGGCAATCCTCTAGGTCTGTTTATTAAGGCTGTTGTAGAACACAGTGACCTAAAGAGAAGAATTATTGATCTGTCTTATCAGAGGCTACATGATATAAGAATAGAGTGGAAAAGATGGTGGTTCATCTCCTACCTCAAATACTCACCTGTGCCATATTTTAAAAGCCTGCAGTGTGGAGGGGCTTCCCTGGTGGCGCAGTGGTTGAGAGTCCGCCTGCCGATGCAGGGGACACGGGTTCGTGCCCTGGTCCGGGAAGATCCCATGCGCTGCGGAGCGGCTGGGCCCGTGAGCCATGGCCGCTGAGCCTGCGCGTCCGGAGCCTGTGCTCCGCAACGGGAGAGGCCACAACAGTGAGAGGCCCGTGTACCGCAAAAATAAAAAATAAAAAATAAAGCGAGCAGTGTGGCAAATGGAGGGCATATAAGAGGCATAAAGATAACAGGCTTCTGATGGGTTAACTATAGAAATTTTTCATTAATAGAGAAAAAGTGCTTGTTATTTCTATGTGTTGAATTCATATTATATCTCATTTGTTTCAATGATCTGCTTATTTACGTACACTACCAGAAACAAAACAAATGCCTATCCTGAAATAAATGTCAGTAATTTTAACATAATTAAACCTATGCGCAGAACTCATGAAAAACGATAACCATCTGACTTGATGCTATTACAAAAAAGACTGCAGAAGTTAAATTTAATTAATAGGAAATCAATTATGATTTTCATAGTCCATGTACTGAATTTATGTAAATATTCCATGACAAAAGAAAATGAAAAAATTCAAAGTGAAATGATGAAAAAATACATAGTGAAATGATGAAATACAGTATAAGTACTTTTAAAGAAAGAAATACACTGTTAACTGTTGATGTCACTGCTACAGAAAGCAGGAAACAAAGTGCCCTCTGGTGGCCAATGGGCACCACATTCAGTACTGCACAAAATTCAGGCACAATTGAGGTTAGACCCTAACAAAACCTAAGAGATTTTCCAGGCCAACTGTCTGACTTCAGGAAACTGAGACTTTGACCAGCTGAACAACTTAGCTAAGGTTACAGTGAGATAGGGGAAGAACTGAATAAGTTTTACTGCAAAGAAAAAAGCCAAACAAAACTAAATGTGTTTAATGAAAACTAAATGGCTAAATGAAGGACTGTCCTTTATTCAATCTGCAATATATTTTGACAAACTTAACATGTCACACTTGATTGAATACTTAGAGATTTCAGGAGTAGGAATCATGAAAGCCAAGGAACTATCAATAATTAATACATTTCAAGTAGTGCATATTTTAAAAGCTGAGAAAGAAAATTTCATTATTTCCCATAAAGCAAACACAGTTTAATAGAAAAATAAGAGCATTTTATTTAGCTATCATGGCAGGATGGTCAAGTATAGCTTATACTTCTTTTAGAAAGTTCTAGAACTTGTCAAAGCTAGGATACACTTATTACCCTCAAGTGTTTCATCTCCCCTCTACTTTCAAGCAGATCACATCTTCATTCACAAAATCAGGCAGTGAGATGTGAAAAGGCCTCCATTTCCTAGCTGTCCCCTTGAATACATCAGTATATGACCTCTTTCCACCCAGGCACAGAGGCGGCCTCTTCCTATCCAAGGCCCACTTTCCATCAGCACTCTAGACCCCAAAGCCTCCAGGACCTTGTTACTCACATAACCTTCCCTTCTCTTGTCTTCCCCACCACCCCACAATATAAACATCAAAGCGTCTCCTATCTTTTTTTAAAAAAATATTTATTTATTTATTTATTTTTGGTTGTGTCAGGTCTTAGCTGCAGCACGTGGGATCTTTCGTTGTGGCATGCAGGCTCTTCTTTGTGGTGTGCGGGCTTCTCTCTGGTTGTGGCACATGGGCCCCAGAGTGTGTGGGCTCTGTAGTTGCGGCATGCGGGCTCTCTAGTTGCAGCACATGGGCTTAGTTGCCCTGCAGCATTTCGGATCTCAGTTCCCTGACCAGAGATCGAACCAGCGTCCCCTGCATTGCAAGACTGATTCTTAACCACTGGACCGGTGGTTAAGGGAACCACTGGACCAGGGAAGTCCCAGCACCTCCTATCTTAACTAAATGATCCCTTAACTCTGCATTCACTGACAGGCTTCCAAGTCACCTTACTGGGTAATATCATCCAGTTTCATGGTTTCATCTACCACTTTACAGTCTACATTTCTTAATCTGAGCTTCAGAGCCCCAAAGAGTACGGGCTCTTGACCTGGGATTTTGGGACCACACTAGGCTTTATTTGGGTTGGGTACTATGAAATCTCTCAAACTGTAATTTTTCTATGTATCTGCATATTTGAATCTTTCTGTGTATATGTTGAGAGGATTCAGATTTTCAGAACAGTTCTTGATGTGAAAAGTTTAAAAACTCTTACATTAACACTAGAGGAGACTCCTAGAGATTTACATGAGAATGGATGCCAGAGAGGTGTGAAGAAAGCCTCTCGCGGTTTTCTTTATGCTACTGAAGAGTGCTGCAATAATTCTGATGACTTGTATCTGAAAATATAGTCTTTGCTTAGGCACAGGTTTGGGGGGCCAAAAATGCATGATATGTGTACTTTACTAATTTTTAGCCCTTAATTTTTATTTGAAAATGTGAATGTATAGTTCAGATACATTTTTATAACTTAAAAACATTAGGTATTCACTGAGTATTTAAGGATGTACAAATTACAAAAATATAAGTAAGACACTATCCCAACCACAAGGAGGGAGGCAGACATACACCACCCTAAGATATTTTCAGTCTTTTATTACAGTAAGTGCTATAACTGGTACAACGTGCTGTGGACACACGGAAGAGGATGAGTTTACTTCCAAGTTGAGAGAGTGGTAAGGGAATCATAGAAGATGAGCAATGAACCATACCCTGAGGGACAGGTAGGGTTTAGGTAGATAAAATGGTGGGAAGGTAGCCCAAGAGGTGGAGAGTTTATACAAAGTCATAGGGAATGGGAGCATTATGGGAGCATTGTTTTTTTTTTTTTTTTTGCAGTATGCGGGCCTCTCACTGTTGTAACCTCTCCCGTTGCGGAGCACAGGCTCCGGACACGCAGGCTCAGTGGCCATGGCTCACGGGCCCAGCCGCTCCACGGCATGTGGGATCTTCCCGGACCGGGACACGAACCTGTGTCCCCTGCATCAGCAGGTGGACTCTCAACCACTGCGCCACCAGGGAAGCCCCGGGAGCATTGTTTTGATGTAGCTAAAATCTTGCTAAGGTGAAAAGTATACCATGGAAAGACAAACAAAACTGGGTAATAGATAGTTGGGGACTGGATTATGGAAGGTCTTGAATGCCATGCTGAGGAATTTGGACATTATTCTGCAAGCAGAAGGGTTTTGGGCAAGAGGATGGCATACTCAGAGTTATGCTTTAATTCTCAGCAAGTGAAGGGTGGTCTGGAAGAAGAGATTGTACACAGGAAAATCAGTGAGGAGGCTACTTCTGAACTCCTGTCCAGAAGTAACATGTCCTTAACTAGGCTGACAGCAGACAGATGGAAAGGAGGAGATGATGCGAGAAATATCAAAGAGGTGGAGGCCACACAATCTGGCCAAGGTCACCAAGAGGCATTACTGCACAGTAAGAAATATAAAGTTATATATTAAGTACATTTTTCACAGAGTGAAGTTCTTTAGAAACATACCTGAAAAACAGGTAATCACATGATTTGTCCCACCCATAGTCATCGCAGCTTACTACCCAGAAATCACAGGCTATACAACGCAGATGGTCACATGCTCTGTTCAGAGAAAAAGAACTGTACATTAGAAATTACTGTTAAATTTAAATATGAAAATATGCTGATTTATTCACAGACTATACCACATATTACAGATTACCGAGTAAACAACAGAAAAGTAAAGATGAATCTGAGTATAAATTTTTATACTATTGGTCTGATTACCTATTTGAACTTTCAGGTTAAATTTCTGCACAAACCTACCTATTTTACTAAGATCTTGCATACTGATACATATATGCACACATGTATATTTACATATATAAAAGAAAAAAATGGATGTGTAGATCTTTTAGTTCAATGGTTTTCAAATTTGTCTGAGGGAGATCTTCACTTAAGCTACCTTCTTTACGTGTTTCCCTTCCTAATGAAAATTTCAGGATGCCTCTACCACAGAATTTGTCACATTGTATTGAAATGCTGGGACAATATCTTCTCTGTGCTGGGACAATATCTTATTTGTTTCTGTTTCCCCACTGCTTGGCATTAATGTATTCATTCACTCACTTAAAAAGTATTTACTGAAAGACTACTATGTGCTGGTGAGATTCTGTCCTCAAACAGCTTAGATTCTAATTCGAGAAGAAATACTCATAAATTATGTAGCACGTTAGAAGGTTAAAAGTGCTTTAAATGAAATAAAAAGTAGAGTCGATAAAATTGAAAGTACTGGGAGGAAGTGTGTTATAATTTTAAATACAAGAGTCTGCATAGGCTTCACTGGTGAGGTATATCTAAGCAGTTTCTTTAAGTGGAGTGGTAGTTGGTAAAGGAAGTGGGGTTAATAGAAGGTTACATTTAAGAAGGAAAAAGAGTCGGTTTGTATACTGATGGCAAAGATGCAATGAAGGGAAAAATGCTGCTGATGAGAGAGGGTAGAACTGCTAGAACAATACTCAGCACATAACAGTTACTCAGTGACAACCTGAGGAACCGAAATGCCAAGCAAATCTCAAAATTCATATAGTACATAGTAACTTCAGGAGTAAAATGATAATATATGGTAAGAATTATGAATTGCTGCTGCAAACCATTTGATTTGTATAATAATTGTGATTTAAAGAAAACTTCTCCATTGTCTGAAGTATTTTAAAACTAGAATCAATATAGATACATTTGATCATCTAAAAATTAAAAGGAAATAACAAGAGTTTTAAAGATACCAAAAACAAAGTGAAAAGACCAATAATAGAGTGAAAGAAAACATTTTCAACACACAGTCAAATACTTATACTGATAAAGAGTGCTTACAAATGACAACAAAGAAAGAAACTCTAAAAATATAATGTCACTATGTCACTAATATAGGTAGCATAGATTAGTAGTTAAAGAGTGTAGATAAGATTGTCTACGTTCAAATGCTGATTCCCTAGCTGTGTAACTATAGTCAAGTAATTTAACTTCTCTGTGACTCAGTTTCCCTATCTATAAAATGGGGATAATAATGCACACCTCATAGAAGAATTATGAGGAGTTAACCAAGTTAATATTGATAAAGTGCTCATGACAGTGCCTGGCACACAACATTTATTAAACAGTTAAAATACTACATAAAGAATTAAAATTTCAAGCAACCATGAAATATATATTTAAACCAATTAAGTTAGCAAAAATTAGCCCTCTCAGACATTTCTGGTGGGTATGTGAACTGCTATAACCTTTTGGGAAAAATCTTGGCATAATTTTACGATTAAAATTATACCTAGCTGCTGCACCATCAATCCCATTTTGGGGAATATATTACATATAAATAAAAGCACCAGAGTATAGGCGTGTATCTCAAGAATAATTTCTACTGCAGTGCTGTTGAAGTGGCAAAAAACAGGATACCACCTGGATAGCTATCAAAGAGGGAAAAGACTGAATGACATTTGTACTATGGAATATTAGGCAGTTGATACAAGAGTTAATTAGATTTAACTACTGACATAGAGGTGCACAAGGCAAGGTACACAATAACATATATAACATGATCCTGTCTTTGTAAAAACTACCCCACAAATTTTCCTGTATAGGTGTTTATAACAAGTTTGTAAGAACATGGAGAAAAATGTGGAAGGTAATATACCACGCAGCTATCACTGGTTGCCTCAGGAGGGGTGGGAATGGAGAGGAAGGAAGGAGAGTACTATCTTTCTCCTTATACATTTTGACTTTTTATTTTTTTCAAAAAGCATATAATACTTCTGCAATTAAAAAATAAAATAAAATCCATCACTATATTTTTTTTCACTTATTTCCCTCTAAAATTCAGATAACTTAACTTCAAAATTGCAAATATATTTTGGCCTGAAAGTTTCTTTGAGAATGAATGCTTTGTATTTCTAAAAACATTAATCACAACAATAATTAAACACTTAAAATCTTAAGTTTCATAAACAATTCCATATTTCCTTTTAAACTGTTAGCAATTTATGAAGTTGAATTTGTACATATGGAAATTCAACACAATTACATTTGTACACATTTGAACTTGGATTTTGAATGTACAAGTCAGGAAATGCAAAATGATGGTTCCCAAAGCTGCTATAACTTGCTTTCTTATGCATATGTATTTATTACATGATTGCACAGAGTGTTAACTTTAATGCCTTAATACATATGTGCAATTTGGCTGAATTACTGCTGTTGTGGGAACTATAATTTAGAATTTCCTGACATTCTGTATGTGTAAAATTTCAACCATAATGTTAAATATAGCGTTTTAATTTAAAATTTAGCAGTTTATTCAAATCTATTCACACTACCATATTTTCCTACCAACACTGTCCTTTGAGAAAAATAAAACTAACTTGCAGCTAAGAAATCATTCTGCTGCTACGATTCACTCTATTAGACCATTATTATACCAGTCTATGGGATAATCCAGGCTTGCAAGTAGTTTAAAAAATAACGAGGAGAGTAAAATTCAATTTGGCTTGAAAATAACACCTTGGTTTTATCTAGATCTTATTAATGCCACCATGCTTTGCTACTGCTCTTCCCCTTTATACCAAGTGGGTAAAAGATTCAAATCTTTACACTCTAAAATCATTCGCGATTACTCTCAAATCAGAGCTTGATCCAAAATCAAACAAACATAACACATGAAAAAGAGGCAGAACAGACTCGATTTCCTTCATGCCCTAGGCATGTAAATCAGTGCTTATTTTCAGGGCTTAAATATATTTTTCTTTTATAACTATATATAAAAGAATATCTAACATAAAGTCATGGTTCCAATGAAAGATAAATTGTCAGGTCTTTCCTCGAAAATGTGAGTAAATACAAACATGGAAGTGTCATCAACAGCTTTGTCCTTTTATCAGGCTAGTAAGTAAAATCTTTACCCTTTTAAAGATGTTAGTGGTGGGAATGTCCCAAATATAGCCCAATATAGTCTTCTGCACAGACCCTGGTTCTCAGTCAAATCCTTCAGATCTACACAGTAGACTGGGGAGTCTTGCTGTTTGGGCAGCTGGAAAACAACAGCTGCAATAACAAAAGCGGCTTCCCTCTTACATACATTATAAAAGCGTCTGCAAATTGGTATACTAGAAGGAATAATGGACTAGGCATAAAGTTACACGTTGGAGTCCTTGCCTTGGGCAAGGCACAGGGCTTGGGAGTCATTCTTGACAACTTTCTCTCTTGCCTCCAACAGCCATTTAATCACTGAATTCTGTCAATTCTATGTTCTAATATCTCAAGTGTGACCCTTTTTCCCTACAGCCACTGCCACCACTTAGGTCACAGCTGCCATCCCTGTCTCTTTCCTGGACCACCGGTACCTACTGCCTGTTGACGGGTCTCCCTGTGTTCTCTCCTGTCTTGTCCCTCCAACTTCCAATCCATTTTCCATTCTGGAACCAAAATTTCTTTCTTTAGAAACACAAATATGATTATGTCATCCCTATCTGCTTAAAAAAAAACCCAAACAACCCAATGGCTTCCACTGCTATAGGACATATTTTTCTAAAATCCTCCAGGGGAGCCCAAACCAAACGTCCCCCGACTACCTCTCCAGCCCCACCAGGAGCCATTCTTTCCCCCACTCACTACACTCCAGCTCACCTGGCTGCTCCCTGTTCCTCCCACACCCCTGGCTCCTTCCAGCTCAGGGATCGTCTAACATGGGGGGTCCTCTGGCTCCAATGCTCCCCTGTCTTTGCTTAATTCCTACTTATTTATCATATCATAGTCTGATTAAATGTTATTTGCTTAGGAAAGCATTCCCTAACACTTCATATTAGTTAGGATGCCAATTATCTATGCTTATAGTATTCTGTACTTACCCTTCACATTACATATTATGGGGAAATTAAATAGTTATTTGTGGAATTAAAGTCTCTTTCCTCATCTAGACTGAAAGCTCATTGAGGGCAGGGAAGTGTCTATTTATTTGTTCACCACAATGTGTTCACTCAAAACCTAGGACTTAGCAAGGACATGATGAATTAATACGTGTTTAATGAATTTAACATCAGTGCCTCAGTTTCCTCATTTATAAAATGGGGTTAAAAATTCTTGCTCTATCTGCATCTTGGTTTTTCCCTGTGAAGCAGGTGAACCAATACACATATACTTACAAAAAAGTGCTCTGGACAGTATAAAGTACTTCATACATATAATATTTTACATGCACATGAGTATGTATGTGCTTATCTTTCTGTGTGTGTTGATCTATGTCATGAAGAAGGTGGTCAATGATTAGTATCTTTGTGATGGGTGAAGAAGATCTGTGAATATAAACATTTACCTGTGCATATTTATGCAAATTGTATGTGTTTTCCCTTCTTGTCACTGTGCAAAAGGTAGGAATGGGGTTGAAAGACAGTGGTATTCTCATGGATCAATGTTATATACAGACATACACTGAAATTCCATCTGGAACGAGATTCTTCTCTGCTAGAACTAAATCAAAGTACATGTAAAAATATACTACATAAAAGAGAATCTTAATAAAATGTTTACTCTTGGAAGTAAACCAGAACACACAAAGATATTTCCTGAGATAAAATGGAAAAGTAGTAGAATATAGGATTCTTGCAGCTGAGGTATAACACAATAAGGCAGCACAAACAGACGAGAAATACCCACAAACAACTCCAAACAACTGTACCTATAGTAGCTAGCTGACCTGCAACATGGGCACAATTTTAATGTATTATTTCATTTAATCCTTACAATAACTCAGTTTCCTCACCCATAAAAACTAAAGTATTTATGGGTGAGGAAACTGAGGTTTTGTAAGATTATATCCCTTCTCAAGGCTTCACAGCTTGTAAGAGGCAGAGTGAATATCTGAACTTAGGTATTCTGTCATCAGAGCCCTTTTTCTTCATGCCCTGGGTATAATCATGTGTTTCTTTATCAGTTTCTCTACTGGCCAGTGTTTTACCTTTTTTGGTATCTAGTACCTAGGACATAGAGGGCATTCAATGAATATTTAAACAAAGAAAAGGAAAAGGAAGTTCAAACAGAATGACAAAATGAGTCTACAGTAAGTGAATTAAGCAGGTAAGACAGTGGGGACATGCATTAGAAAGGAGTGTCATTCTAGACAGGGAGTAAGTGTAAAAATACTCAGAGGTAGAAAAATATAAGTGGAAAGTAGAAGGATAACAAGTGTTCTAGTGGAAGTAGAGTATCTAGCCCAGGCTTTAACTGGAGGTGAAAGAACTAAAAAGAGAAGAGGAAGAACAACAACTTGGTAAAGCAAACAATGAGTTTAGAGTTAATATGAGACAGATGGCAGCTCTCATTTTCCTTCTGAACAGGGGAGAGGTGCTCAAAATGTTATGTTAGGTATATTTTCTTTAATGCTCTATGTGGGTGAGACTACAGAAGATGGAAGTGGATGGTAACTAGGAAACGTTTGCCGTATAGCTCAAGGATGACTTGAGGGAAGCCTGGATTCGAGGCAGAGTGGTCTGGCATTGACTGAGACAAATCCAACTGGGTAGACACAGTAAGTCAGGATTGATAAGCAGCCAGACTGTATTCTTCTCTAAGGGCAGTGTGTGTCTCTAAACCTTCGAATAGACAGTCCTCAACGCACGACGATTCAGGTGCTATCAACTCTTTATTTACAGCCCTCACAGCAGGCATCACCCCTGTGGGTTGCTATAGCCTGTCTGCTGCCTGGTGTTCCTGGTCTAGGCTTCCCCAGATTCCCAGTTTCCCTCTGGTCCTATAGCCCTTTTTTTCCAGGCCTCCTCGGATCTAGGCCAGCTCTACCACAACCCTCCAACAATGTCCTTTTGGATCCCACTTCCATTATTCAATGTAATGGTTATCTCTCCTGAAACGTGATCAGAATGCAGTCATACAGCTCAGTCTTTTACTTCTTTTATCAGAAAATGAAAAAGTGCTTTAGAAATAACTAGACAAAATATAATAATCTAGTTAAGTGGGCCTCTATAAAAATAGAACCAAACTTAACAGGACAGTAAAATGATTTGCTGAACTACTTACAACAGACAAGACATGGAAACAACCTAAATGTCCATCGACAGATGAATGGATAAAGAAGATGTGGCACATATATACAATGGAATACTACTCAGCCATAATAAAGAATGAAATAATGTCATTTTCAGCAACATGGATGGGCCTAGAGATTATATACCAAGTGAAGTAAGTCAGAAAGAGAAAAACAAATACCATATGATATCACTTATATGTGGAATCTAAAATACAACACAAGTGAACTTATCTACGAAACAGAAATAGACTCACAGACATAGAGAACAGACTTGTGGTTGCCAAGGGGGAGGTGGGTGGGGGAGGGATGGCTTGGGAGTTTGGGATTAGCAGACACAAACTATCATATGTAAAATGGATAAACAATAAGGTCCTACTGTATAGCATACAGAACTATATTCAATATCCTGTGATAAACCATAATAGAAAAGAATATGAAAAAGAAGGTATATATATGTATAACTGAATCACTTTGCTGTACAGTAGAAATTAACACAACATTGTAAATCAACTATACTTCAATAAAAAAAAAATTGCTGAAAATCGATGTTTCCCCACTTTACGACAATGACAATGGAATAGGCTAGGAGTCTGAGGCTGATAGGGGCTTGGGGTAGGTAGCATCATGACCATAAGATTGCCCTAAAAGAGGTACTGAGTGAGATCCTGGGTGAAAGGAGGGTTGGGGAAGAGACAACAAAAGGAGGCTTTCTCCTTTTGAAATATGTAAAATCAAGAGACTGTGCTTAAGAACTCCTTGGGTACTACAGACCCACAGCTTCTGATGCTGACTGGCCAAGGCAGTGTGGGTGACACATCATATAGTTCACCTGTCCTACTCACTGGTTTTCACTGCCTGGAAGGAAAAATGGCAAGATAGAAGCTCAACTCCTGGTGTCTTGTGGAAACCAAGCTGGGATGGAAGTGATCCAGGCACTTCAAGTGGCTCTTAAAGAAGGGTGTCAACACAATGAACAACACATACCCAACACCATAGCTTTTAACAACTATCACCCAATAATAATCAGTATTTCAGTAAAGTGTTCTTAGTTAGACTGGCTAACAAAATATACCTTTTATTATGAAACAGACTCATGCCAAGATGATAAGAACTATGTTTTAACAGGGTATCAATTTGGAAAAAACTAATTAAGAAAGTATAACATATTTCTGACATCTTACCTCTGTGAAGTATTTGTCCCAACCCCACATGGAACAGCGCTTCCACCAAGGTATACTGGGCTGCAGCTGGACGTGTTCAACAGATGGAAGAAAAATAAAATTAAAACATAAAAGAAACATGAGAAGTTAATTTGGCCTCATTGACTCTATATTCTTGTAATCAAATTGTATATTTTCCTGAGCAAGCCAACTATTTCAAGGAAGAGGTATTTATTTCAGGGTCAGTGTGTTATTGGATAAAACCTGTATATTCAGGAACACTCAAGGAGTTAAAATGAGTCACAGAAAAATGTGTTTGCCAAATAACGTAAGGCACAAAGTAAATACTGAAGAATATAACAGAACATTAATTTTGAGAAACCATTCACACTTTTTTTTTTTTTATGCAGCAGAAAATTATTTACAATAGCAATAACCTCCCATTCAAGTTCCTTTACACTAAGGAGTCACAGACCATAAGAACACTGAAAAATGCTGCTGTTGGTCTGTCTCCTGAAAGCCGACCAGTGGTGCTTTGTTGCTCAATGTTGTTAAACGGTAACAAAATCTACTAGACCATGCTCACCAGTGTGTATAATTCACCAAAGCAATCCCAACTTACCTCTTACCAGGGCCTTGAATGTAAGCTCTGACAGATGTGTTACCTGAAGATTTAGATTTTAATTTCTGTTAAAAAAACAAAACAATAAAAGGCCAAGGGTAACTTAGAGAATTGTAACATGAAAACTAATATTCTTTATTTTATAACAAGGATATTTTAAAAATGGCTTAAAATTTCCTATGATTTTAAAGTTTCTGAAATGAAAACAATGATCAAAACCCTTTAAAGGCAAAAGGGAAGTAGACCTCCCTGAGGAATTTACGAATTACTATGCTAACGTTTAGTCTAGAAAATTGATATACTGCCATTATTAGCATGCTAAGATTTAGAGTCACTTTATAACTCTTCAGTTAATACTAGAGTTCAATGATTTAATATGAAGGAGCTGCTATTTAAAACTTCATCCTGGAAAAATTCAATTGAGGAGTAAAAAAACCTCAGACTCATTTTAAAGGCTGTGAATGGTACTCACCTGAACTAAAAATAAACTAACCAAACTCCTGGGTAACTTCAGGAATATTAATTTTGATCAGATGAAATGGTATCAACCATTAGATGTCCAATGAAAATGTAGAGCTACCTAGTCACAATCATACAGTAGTTCCTATATGGTTACATAACATCATAATTAGCAAGCATTTATTAAGTGCTAACTGGTATAAGGTACCAAACAACATGGCCGACCACATACTAGGACCACCGCCAAGGAAAGGAAGTAGGATGGAGAGAAGGCAATTTAAACTATGCAGAGACATGCCATCAATTTACCTAGTAGGTGAGGAAATTTAATGGAGGCAAAAATACTTTACTATTTCTCTTAACTCTTTTATTTGTTGAATAAAACTGATGTTAAACAGAACTGGAAACATTTTTGGTGCATAGCTGAAAAGTAATAACGTGCCTAAGTCTCTTTTTGTCTTTGGGAGCACACTCCATGTGCCATCCAGGCTTGTGTTTGCAACTCAAGGCTGGCACACTGGGACATCTGCTGTTGTTTCTGGGCTTTCTTGTGTGAGTCTGCAACTGATATTATATTGTAAGTCAACTATACTTCAATTAAGAAAAGAAAGAAACACAACAGGACGGGCGAGCAATGGAGGAGGGACCAATACTCTCAAGAGCATCTGGCCTCTGAGGACAAGGTGGGCATGGACGAGCAATTCACAGACACTTCCTTTCCTCATCCAATCAGTGTTTTACATTGATCTGCTTTCCTCCAGAAGTTTACTTGGGTTGCTTTCTCCCCTGCAGGCTGGAAAACTGGATATAATAACTAACTTCAAAAAGGGAGCACACAGAAGAAGTGCATAAAAGCTTATTCTTCATGATTATAAGAGCTATTTTTATTTCAGATTAGTATATCTTCTCTAATACTTCTTTAGAGAAGTATTTCCTTCTCTTTCTGAAATGCCTTGAACTGAAGAGACAGTGCCTCACACACAGATACATACCCTGTAGTGCTTACTAAATAATGAATTGCTCAGATGATCAATGAATAACATCATGTAGTTTTTTTCCTACCACTAATTAAATTAGTATTGCTATTCAGCATTTATGATGCATTCTGTTCGCAGAGTATTCAACACCATTGCTATTGTGTTGACATGTTATTCAACTAGGCCATCAGCTTATTAATTTACCACAGATGAACTGAAAATGTTAAATTTAGAGAAATTAAGATTTTTTAAACTTGGTTTTATTTTTATTCTTTGTTTTTCTAATTGAAGTATAATTGACCTACAACACTATGTTAGTTTCAGGGGTAAAACATACTGACTTGGTATTTCTATACATTACAAAATGATCACCACAGAAAGTCTAGTCACCATACAGAGCTATTACAGTATTATTGACTATATCCCTCATGCTGTACATTTCATCTCTGTGACTCATGTATTTTGTACATCCCTCATGTATTTCACTGACCTCTCCCACTCCTCTCCCCTCTGGCACAGAGAAATACAAAGCTTAAGATCTATACCAGTCACTTAAATTTTAGTCTGACAAAAAAAGAAGTGGCCCATATCCCTAATCTTAACACAATCATTGCCTAGTTATTTTTAGTCCACTGTCTTGCTTTAATCTTCCCTACGTTAAAAACAAACAAATCAACCCTCTTTGGTATTATATTTATTTCTTAGATTTTTTTCCTTGTGGTCCTTGTAATTTAGACTTCCATTTGGTCTCTTTCTAACAAATATATATATATATATATATATATATATATATATATATATATATATAAAAATCTAACAAACATATTCTGTGCCTACCAAACTGGTAAAAATGAAAGTATATACATTCTCATCACTGCTGGTGAGAAGAATACAAATAAGACAGTTACTTTGGGAAACATTTTGGCAATGGGTAGAAAAGTTGAAGATGAGCACACCTTGTGACTTCCTAGGTTTATATATCCTAGAGAAACTCCTATACATGGGTTAAAAAAAAAAGACATACAAAGATATTTGATGAAGCACTGTTTGTATGAGCAACAACTTGGCATAATCAAAATGTCTAATCACCAGGGATGTAGATAAACTGTGGTGGAGTTATGTAAGGGACTGCTATACATTAGTTAAAATTGTTTATGGTTACATACATATGTAATAAAAGTATAAAAGTATGGATGGAAAGGCTGATGGTTACCTTTGGGAAGGAAGGCAGTAGAGTAAGATTTGGAGAGTTCTTAAACTATAATTTTTATTTCTTTAAAAAAAGTCCAGGGAGTTCCCTGGCGATCCAGTGGTTGGGACTCAGCGCTTTCACTGCTGTGCCCTGGGTTCAATGCCCAGTCAGGGAACTAAAATCCCACAAATCACATGGTGTGGCCAAAAAAAAAAAAAAAAAAAAAAAATCCAGAGGAGCAAATCTGGCAAAATGTTAAGATACGTTCAGTATGACTAGTAAATATATAGGTGGCTGTTATATTATTTTATGAGCTTTTATAAAATTGATATAGATATATAAGCATTTAAAAAAATAAAATACTACCAACTTAACTGATTAGTTCATGGGATGAGAGCAACGGCAAAGCATCTGAGATGCTAAGCACATTCCTATAATGAAAGCTGATTTTGGTCTTTTAGAAAAGTATTCTTAGAGTATACAAATAAATGCAAGTAACCAACTTCATCTGCAAGTTGACTTTTGTTCAACAGCTTTTCTAATTTCTCATTCTTGCTGAGAAATAAAAAGCAAAACACAGTTTCTAATTTTTTTCTTATTTAAATCTAAGTGGAATAATTTCTTTAAATAATTGTATTTCTCAGAATTCAAAGGACTATAGATACTTGTGTATTCTAATAAGTTTTCAGACTATTCTAAACATGTCTTGAGATAATGAAAGAATTACTGTGTATTTAGAACATTTGACTTACAAAGCATTTTTTGTCAAAGTTGGGCTCTTCAAATATTTCGTTAATAAGACTGTCAAGATCATGTTCTTTTTTAAATGTTTCTGTTGATCTGAAAAAACAAACAACAAACAAACAAGAAAACAGCTGAAGCTTAAGTGCAGATAAAGTCAGCCAGCATCAGAAGAGTTTTGTTTAAATAAAGTCCATTACTAGAGTTGATAACAGAAGGACAAATGTGATGTTCTTTTTTTCCTACTATGGACATAGCCTAGGATTCTTGAGAAAAAGGATGTAGTTCATCAGGTACAAATTCCCATGTGTACTTTTACATACTTAAAATATAACGTTTAAAGCTGTACGTTATATATAAGAGAAAGGTGGGTAGGCACTTTTCTAAATTACATCAACCATTTATTTAAGAATACAAAATATTACAAAATTATAAGTAGAACCTGAGAATTATAAACAAAGATAATTTTAATATGTCTAATTTTCCCCTAAGGGTTCCATTGTAAGTCAAATAATCATACCTCTTTACTACAGGAGCCAAAGGTTATATAACCAAATGATTAATTACACACATACACACAAAAAAGTGGTATTTGCTTGACAGAGTATCTCTACCTCTTTACCTTCTGTGGGTATAATCATCACAGGATTACTGACAAACTGTTACTGCATGGAACTCCTATTTAATAGCTAACATTTACTGAATACTTTACATAGATGAAGATATAGGGACTGAGAGATTCAAAAACTCGCCAAGGTCATATAAATAGTGGGAGGAGAGGCTTGGAATTGAGTCTAGGGCAGTCTAGATACCTAACACTAAATGAGATTAACTCTCTTTAGAGTTTACGTTACAGATGCTGTATATCATTATAACTTTATAACTTCATTGGATCACTAAATTATTTGTTTTAAAAGACAGGTTTTTTTAGACTAACTCTCTATTTCTAGAAACATATTTGCTCCAAAACTGTTAACATCAGGATTATAGTCCTCCTTTGATACTGCTTAGAGTAAGATAATTAACCTGATGTAAGAAAACGCAGAGGCTACTGCCTAACACTGAATGTTTGATTCCATCTATGTCCAGACTTTGCCTCTTCAGTTTTTCCCTTTCTAACTTTTACCCCTAATATCTTCCACTGTATACTGGGTTCTTCCCAAGTATGCTAAGTATGCTTTCCTCTTCAAAGAAACATTCCAAAACCCCACTTGAAGCTGCCACCCTATTTTACTCACTACTGAAGAGTAGTCTATATCCATTATTTCTACTTCCTTACAAGTATATTGGATTTAGCATCTGCTGGTGATCTGGATAAGGGTTTCTTAACCTTAGAAATACTGACATTTGGGACCAGATAATTCGTTGGTGTGTGTGTGTGTGTGTGTGTGTGTGTGTGTGTGTGTACCACAGTGAGAGGGGCAGGCTATTGTGCACTGTAGGATGTTTTACAGCATCCCTGCTTCTACCCACTAGATGCCAGTAGCACACCCTTCCCCAGTTATGACAATCAAAAATGTCAAGACATTGCCAAATGCCCCTTGAGTGGTAAAGTCATCATCTGTTGAGAACTACCCACCTAGTTTAAATTATTTAACCTCTCTGAACCTCAGACATTTTATATGTAAAGAGGAAATCTAGACAACTATCTAAAACTTCTTCCAGGTGTAATATTCCATCTCTGGCCTCTATATCCCTCAACTATAGTGAAACTCTTTTTTTCAAAGTCACTACTGCCCAAATCACTATATTCAATGGCCTTTCTCGGTTCCAATTAGCTTTAATCTTTCAGAAGCACCTGACACTTGTGTACCAATTCCTTCAATTTCTTTTGTGACAGCAGGTTGCTAAGATGTCCTCTAGAAATTCTCTCCTCTGGTTTTCATGATGTACTCTCTGATGTACTCTGTACTTTCATGATGTACTTAGCAGTAGTTCCTGGCATCCAGATGTGTCATGGTCATTTATTATCTGCAGAGCTATCATTTTTAAGGGACAATTTCGGTATTTTAACTCTTTTAAGAAAAAGAGATACAGGCTATATCACTACACAATTGGCAGGTAGTCTCCTATTAATAAATTCATAATGTAAATCAGTTCCTAACTTTTAGGTATCAATTTTGGCTCAGGACAAAATTTTAATATTTGACATTATATACTACATTTGTTATTAAGTTTAGGGTCTTTGTTGCTGGTTTTTTTTTGGCATAATTTACAACTACACTGCCAAATGAAGTGAATGACAACACTTGAATTCAACACATGAATGACAACAGTACTGGTTTGTTACAGCTTCTATAAATGTATTATTGAAAAATCTGAGGTAGTAAGGTGGGATGGGATGCTACGAGCATTATGGATGGATTTTAGTAGTGTAACAACAGGCTATGGAGAGAGGTACAAAAGGACCTGTGCTTGGAGAGGATCCGTCCACCTTAGTAACCCTTTCCATTTTCAGCAGCCTGCTCTAAGACATCCTATCCCTCTGTGCTAGTTCTCCTAAGATGAATAGGCTCTGGAAGGCTCTTTGATAAATTTTCTCCATGCCCCAAAGGAATAAATAAAAAGAACAAAAGAACTTGCAAGGTAACATTGTTGTAGGATAGGAATGGTAGATGTGCTGGGAATGAGTACATAAGAATGTCCAGCATTCAAGATAATAATATACAAATTAGTGAGAGTGATATTTGCATAAACAGTCAAATGAGCGTTAGCCCATTCAAAGCAGTCATTTTTTTGGCCGAGTCCCCACTAGGGATGAACCCATGCCCCCTGCATTGGGAGCTCGGAGTCTTAACCACCGAACCGCCAGGGAAGTCCCCAAAGCAGTCATTTTAGTTGGCTCTACAGTTATTTTTTTAGAATGCTGCCAAGTACTCGACTAATTTTTAGAACTTCTGCTTCTAAATTTTAGACTCTTTTCAATGTTTTTATCTTCTGAGGGTGAATTTTTATAAACAAATGTCATTAGAGGTAAGTCTTGTAAATTGGGTAGCAATGGTGTTGGGTTCTGGGAAATCACACGCAGGTGCGCAAAAACAAAACAAAACCCACAGATGCAGCCATAAATAAACAAGATTGACTTTCTTGGGTTGTTCCAAAGCTGCCTCTGTGTAATTCCACAAGCATCTCCAAGAGATTCAAGCAAGAGTCACTGCAGAGGCTCCCAAGCCATCACTTTGAAGGACAATACTCACTCTGGCAAAAATTTTGTTTTTTTGGAATTGAGGGGGGAAGTGAGATAAAGAAGAAAGTCCTATTATTGAATAATTACACAGAAGAAAAATGACTGACAAATTTGAAAGATACTTTTTCTGGATCAAAAGCCAAGACTTAAGAAAATTCCCCAAATTTCAATTTGGATGCCTGAGATCATCTGGTACCCTTAGCTGGGGCCATGGGGAGAAGGAAGGTGGCTGGATTAATAAAGACAGTGTTACCAATAATTAAACCTTTTAATCTTAAATCTAATCTCATTCAATTATCTGAGCTTAAAAAAAAATCAACTAATGATGGAATAGAATGGAATCGTTTTCTCCAACAATTGGCCCAAGAATTGTTCTGCCTTGGGAATGGGGTCCCAAGAGGACCAGAGGCAATAGGATGAGGTTCTCTGTGCGGGCATCTCAAAAGCGGAAAAGAATCGCTCACACAAACGGAGGCCCGGGTCACCGTGACCCCCTCGGGGCTCAAGAGAGAGAGCCTAAGCTGCACCCCCTCTCCCGCATCGGAACCTGAGCGAAACCGCGGGCTCTAGAGGCGGGGCATCAGCGGGGCCAGTCCTCTGGGGCTTGCTTGGGGGGCGGAGTCGGGCCTTGGGAAGAGATGTTAGGATCCTACAGGCCGGGGAGCTGAAGTGTGTGCGGCCCCGGTAATGGGGAATTGAGAGTCTGGGCCCTAGCAGGAAGAGGAGCTGGAGGTCGCGGGCGGGGGTACATTTCTTTGGGTCCGGCGGCGGAGGGGTGGCTTTAGGACCTGAAGCAGGCTTCACCAGAACAGCCCACCCCTCCCGCCTGTTAACCTGAGATTCTCTTCCGCCTCGGCTCGGTTCCGGTCGTTGCTGAGGATGCCACCGCCACCGCCTCTGGGCCGTTCGACCATACCCAGTCTCAGTGGGTCTGGTCTGCAAAACTTGGACTCGACCTCATCCAAGAGCTCGTCCAGGTCCTTCGCCATCTTGAATCGTCATGTCCTTCCCTTGCTCTGGTAGCTACAGCACCGTGTGGTTTCCAGGGGCAACGCGAGGATCCGCAGGGCGCGCTGGCCACCCCCGCGCATGCGCGAGCCATTCAGAGGCTGTCTTAGGAGCTCGCGATGCCTAGGCGCTGACGCGCTCGCGCGGAAGGATGCAGTGGGGTAGCGAAGCGCCGGGGCACAGGCTTTCCCGCGGGGCAAGAGGTCTGACGGAACTGTCCATTCCTACTTCGCGACGCTTTGCTTTTCTTTCTTCCAGATTATCTGGCGTGTTTTGTCCCATCTCCCTCTTCTGGACTCAAGTTGTAACCACAGTCACACGACTGCCTAGCTCCCTCATCCGCTCTTCATCCTGCCCCATTGGGGGTCCCAGTTGTATTCCAGCAGTTCATAAATTCTTTAAATAATCTGTGGAGAAGCCTGCAAAAGGAAAACAAGGATTTGTACCAAAAGCTCAACTGGTCGTAGTCGGCAGGATTCGAACCTGCGCGGGGAGACCCCAATGGATTTCTAGTCCATCGCCTTAACCACTCGGCCACGACTACTGTTGACGTTATCTTTGGCAATGAGATCTATGTAGTCTACACACAAGTATCTACTCCAGTAACAGGTATGTTTAGATCGTGAGAAAAACATTGCAAAACTGTTCTGCCAGATAAGAGCATATTTGAATGTTATGGCGCTAATAATTTTACCTTCTTGAAGGGCTCTTAGAGCATATCTCGTCCAACCTTTTACTCCCCATCAGAAAAAACTGAATTTTAGTAAAATCGCTAAAGTTACCGTCAGAAAACAAGAGGTAAGGAAGAAAGCCTGGTGCTGCTGTACACCTGCTTGCAGAGGTGTGCATTTCCAGGAGGGAACCGGCAACCGTGGGGCCACCGACCAGCCTCCGGGCTTCCTTGCCGGGCTCCCAGCTCCACCCCTGCCCCTCTCTCTTGGACAAACAGCTCCCAAGGACTCTTTTTACCCACTAGGCACTAAAATGCTGTTGCCCACTGATTTAAATTCACTATGCAGGGCCAGACTGTCCCACAGTGCCGTAAAAACACTACTTTGAAAAGTGTGATACGTGATAAAATGCAAGGTATTGTCATTTCATGGTACTGCTGTAAAATACTGTGCATACCGAAACCTGAACTTTGAGTATTTCTAACGTGGGATAGCAAAGAGGTTGGCAGCCTTGGAAACTCTGGAGCTAGTTTAATCGAGTTGAATTAGTAGCTCCATTTATTTGGTTTGTTGTTTGTTCAGAATATCTTTAATGTCCCTGAAGAGCAACATGAAGTGGTGTGATGGAGCGAATGTAGAGCCTACCTTTAAATATTCGACTTTTGGGACCCAGCTGTTAAATGCAACCATTATTAAAAAATTAAATTAAATATATTAAAAAACAAAAGCAATACTCAAAATTCACCACAGTCTAGTTATTTCCCTACATTTTACTATAATTTATGCTGTTGAGGTTATTTACATCTATTGTATCTGAAATACTATACAGTGGATTGTTATTGTGAATCTCTTCCTAACTTCCTGTTAGTGATGTCACTTGGGTAGCTTGGAATCAGGCTTCCTGCGTGTACTTACTCCAGGGAAATTGCACATGCTACAAAGTACTTTTCTCACTAGAGTTAGTTGTCAAGCATTTAACAGCACATCACTAATGTTTACCACCAGACCAACCTTGAATATTCCCAGCAAGGCAACATTCCACTTACCTGTCTGGCTGCCCTGGTTATACTCCCTGAAGCTTTCTTTGTTTTAGCTATCAGAATCCTAGCATATCGTATGACTTCCCACTCAATATTTTAAAGTTTTGTTTTGTTTTTCCCTAACTTGCTTTGCTGGGTGATGGTACTTGGAACTGGCCTCCAAAAAAAGACAGGAATAAGCCACTTGATACTGAAATTGCCCTTGCAATATGGTTCTGGGGGAGTTATGCATAGTTGCCACACAGTTTAATAGGCTTAAATTAATAATTTGATTTTTCTCTAGAAAAGATGAAATCTGAGGTATACCACCAGTGGCTGAAAGAATCTTTTAGCATGTAGAAGATTTGCATGAAGGACTAGGAAAAGATAAAAGAGGAAATGTTTCTAGTTGTGTGTTTTGTTTACATGAATATTGGAAAAAATTGGAGCTTGTTTCCTTCTTCCACTCCCACTCCGGTTTTAATAGAATATCATGTGTAGATCATCCAGAGGTTTGGTGTTTTGAGAATTTCACTTACAGCTTGTTCAACTCTTCATTGGGTCTTCTGACCTCAGTTGTGTTGTCTTTCTGGTTTGCGTTAGAGTGAGAAAAGTCAAGTTCAGTGTCTACAATGAGAAACGCCACATATCACATATGTGTATGGCTGTTTGATAAATGGGATGATGATAGCATACTATTAAAAATCTGCAGGGAGTTCCCTGGTGGCCTAGTGGTTAGGATTTCAGGCTTTACTGCTGTGGCCCAGGTTTAGTCCTTGGTGAGATAACTGAGATCCCACAAGCCACAGCGGCAAAAAAAAAAAAAAAAATCCAGATGTCAGGAGTGATACCAGGTGAACTTCAGCGGCCTCTAAGTAATGGAGGTGGAGGTACGTGATGAATGTATACTTGGCTTTGGAAGAGTCTGCCTTCGTGCAAATCATATTAGAAGATAATTAAAAAATATATTATATATTCCTTTGGTCTTTTTGTTTTCCAAAGTGAAGAATCTTATTTATTCTCTTTATAATTGTTAATATGTGTAGACAGTGATGTGAATCCTTGTCCCTTAACTCTTTCCCAGTCTTGGAAAGCATGCCGAGTGTCAGATGTTTCATAAAGGAGTATAGCCAAGAGTCTTCAGACAATACAATTATTAAACACGGTAAAAGTGGCGTGCTGTGTATTATTGCATTTACTTAGCATTCCAAGCAAGTATTTTAGGGAAAAGGTGTCCATGATAAGAAAACAAAGCCCTGTTGACTTTCCCAAGTAAATAGATAGATAAATAGATACCCACCGCTGGGCAGTGACAGTGGCGTGGGTGTGAGGGAGGAGGCATCTTCACAGAACAGTCACCAGCTTCCCAGCAGCTAATGCTATAGAAGAAATGGAAATAGCATTGGGGGCAGCTCTGATTCTTTTAAGTCGTCCTGAGTTAGGCCTTGATGCCGTGTAGGTAAATTCAGTCCATAACACGCAGAATCTTTATTGGAATTTGTACATTCATCTCTCACAGCTGTGGAGAGTTTAGACTAGTCACAACTCTCACTGGGATACTATCATCTTTGTAATTTGAAAAAGGATCAGGAGCCTGCAGGCTTGGAACATCTTGAGAAAGCTCTGGCCCTGAAATACATCATCACACGTGGGGGACACCACTTGCGGCATCATCGCAGAGAGCTTAGGAATGCCGAAATCAAGTACTTCTCTGGCATGATTTCAAATGGCCTGAGAACTGTTTTTTTTTTAACTGCAAAACAGATTCTTTCCTCTTCCATCAACCCTGTTGCTGTCAATGTGTCCAGTGTTAGGTGCCAGAAATGAGCATAGCCTCTTAACAATAACAATGACAAGGTTAACACGGCCGCCGGGGGCTCTCTCAAGAATCTGTTAGGGTGTATTTGGATCCACAGGCACGTTCTGAAGATGTGCACCTCTTCAGTCTTTCTAGCCTAAGTACATTTCTCTTCGGCAGCCTGGACAAAACCTGTCACTTTTTTTGCCAGACCTTCTCATGCTTTCAGGCCCCTCGGCCACTATTTTTCACGGACCCCCATGTGTCCATATGGTAGCGCTAGGCTCAAAGTTGGTATATGGGAAGCAGCCTCTGACAGCACGGAGGCCTGGTGAACTATAGTCATTTGTTCAAAAGGCCAGTACTCACGGATGTGCTCTAAGAGGGTCATACAATTTTTGATCCCACCCAAATGGACATTTTATCACCATGCACATAGCAACCAACAAACAGATCAGCCCGAAGAGGCAAGTGCTAATGTATGTGGTGCAAACCCATCGTCCCTCTGAGGAGTCAGTAGTCGAGCCTTTGTTTGAGGCTTTGACATTAAAATAATTTTTTCACTTCTGTAGTTCTGTGAGTCCAACTCCCTCTTCCCTCCTCCTTGTTTCATATCATGTTTTGCTTTATGATTTTCAGCCTTCAGAAAGTTAAACCTGATTCAAGCAAAAGAAAAAGGATCAGTTGAGGAACCATGTGGGGCAGTAGGAATTTCAGCTAGGCGTTAGAACGAAAGCAAAGTGAGAACCAAATGGATGGAGGCCATCAGAAATGTCTCACAGGCCGGGGCTTGGGTTTAGTGCCGCGAAGTCTTCTGTGTTCCCGATTGGCCATAGTGCCTCATAGGAAGGAGGCCCGGGTTTTAAGCTGACCAGGTTGCTCTGTTTCCTCAGTCACACTTCCACCTATCAATCATTCTTTATAGTTTTAAAAAAGATGCCTGTAGGTTTCTGAAAATCCAAAAGCTGTCCACCCACATGAAAAGCTCACAGAAGTCCCTAAGGATAAAGCCAACAGAACTGTCTCCCTTACAGTGAACTGCCCAAGGAATATTATAGAGGGATGGAGAGGACTTTAGTGATTGTGTATAAAACTCTTTCATTTTACAGATGAAGCAATTAAGGCCAGAGAAGTGAAGCAATTTAGAAATTCTTTAACTAAGAGATTTTCATTGCAACCATTACATTGTCTTATTTCATTATCATACTGGTTATCCTGGATAATACTGTTTTTAGTGGCTATAAAATTAATGATATAAATTTAATATCAGATTGCCACACTTTGGAATCCTTTCATTCCCGGATTGACCGTATCAATAAAAGCTATTTTATCCCCTCTAGTTCTTTGTCTCTGATTGTCTGTGTCATTTGGTGGTATCCACTGCTCTGTAGTTTTAAGTGATTATGTCTAGACCTCATATTGCATATGAGGACACAAACTCCTGAAGGACAGGGGCTGGAACTGATGCATATTTGTTTCTCCTGTAGTGCCTAGGAAGGTGGGGGAGAAGTGTGGCCTTTGAGAACATTTAAATTGAAATCCTCTTATTATACTACTTTTGGGGACTAGGAAATCCCCACTGTATGCTAACAGTGAGGCTGACTCAACGACCTGTGAATTAGAAGCCTGTAGAGATGCTAAGGTCTTCCTTTCCCCATTCCTGCTAATATGGGCGCAGAATGGTCTGTTCAAGCCACAGAAACTCTCAGCTGAAGGAGAATGAGTCTTTTGAGCGCGCAGGGAGGTCTCAGCTCCAGGAGAGGCTGTGGAAGCTACAGAGAGACCTTGAGCTCACCTCTGCGCCCCCAGTGCTGGCATGGGCCTGGCCTTTGAATGAAGGGGCAGATTCCTTCCATAGAAGGAGCAGCATATTTTCTGGCCTTTGGCTTTTTTTCTTATGAAATGGACATCATCTCAGACTGCACGCAGTCATATTCTGTGAGTTATTTATCATTTATTGACAGAACGTCTCTGATTGCTCTGTCAGTTCCTGTTTGCCCTGCTTGGTTGTGGGTACTGAAATATCCCACCTGCAGGATGAACCCCACCAGCCCCTGAGCCGTCCCAGGACTTGCTCACTCTTCTTCATCATGGTTAAATCTGGAATTAGTTTGGGATGGCCTAAGTCTGATATCCAGTGAGCAAAATGCCACATTGATGTCTGCCCCATGAACCCCTGTGTGATGGACTTCTACTTTTAGATTGAACTCCATTTCTGTTCTTGGGCTGAAACTTTGTCCAAACCCCAAACCCTTTTCCAGGGCTCTAGTAGTTTCCTAGGGCTTCCAAAGATAAATTGCTACAAACTTGGTGGATTAAAAGAACAGAAATTTATTCTCTCAGTACCGAAGGCCAGAAGTCCGAAATCAAGGTGTGGGCAGGACCACACTCCCTCTGAAGGTTCCAAGGGACAGTCTGTTCCTTGCCTCTTCCAGCTTCTGGTGGCTTTTAGCATTCCTTGACTTGTAGCCTCGTCACTCCAATCTCTGCTTCCGTCTTGACATAGCCTTCCCTGTGTGTCTTCTCTGTGTGTCTATTTTATGAGATCCATCTGACTGCCTTTAAGACTCACCCAGATTATCCAGGATAAGCCCCTCCTTTCAAGATCCTAAAGTTAATCATGTCTGTAAAGATCCCTTTTCCGAATAACGTAACATTAATAGATTCCAGGGAGTTGACATGGATATCTACTTTTGGGGGGGTCATTACTTAGTTTACAAAGGCCCTGATAGCTCCTGGCCCATGTTGGCCCCTCCTCCTGGGAGATGGGCCCCTTGTCTTTCTTGTTTCTGGCTAAGGTTAAGATTCAACATGAATGAGTCTGTCTGGAATTCTGTCACCCACTTGACAGTATCTCCACAGCTGTGGACACATCTTGCGAGTATCTCCACAACTCCCACGTTCTTACTGCCTTTCCGGGCCTCCAGTTCTAGCCCCTTGGGTATAAGTGTCAGGCTGGATCAGATCCAAGCTTGCCTTTAAATAATGTGATTTTGCCTGGTGGACTCCTTTCCCACAAATAAGCGCAAGGGCAGGTCAATTCTCTTAGCCTGAGTCGTACTGGAATGGTTTCCATCCTCTTGTCAACCTGGCATTGAGGTCTCAGAATGCCTCATGGCAATGCCTGTGTCAGGTACAGTATTCTCATGTCTATAGTATAATTTATTGCACACCTGCCATATTCTGAGCTCTTTGTATAACTTATTTTATTGAATTGTCACATGTGAAGAAATAGGGACAGAGAGCTAAAGTTACTTGCCCAAGGTCAAACAACCTGGGTTTTGAAATTGGGTCTAACTGCAAAATTCATGTTCATTTTTTTGTGCCATACTATATTTTATGTGTTTTCATTATTTATCTTAAGGTTATCTTCTCTCCTCTCATGGCTAGTGATATCCTTAGCTTTCTATGGTACAATCAACTAAAATAAAAATTTAAAAAGATAACTTTCTTAATCTAAAGGAAACATAACTTAATGAAAGGCAGCATACTAATGGTGGTGAACATGTGGCTTTAGAAGTCACATGGGCCTTGGTTTCAGTCTCACTTCCCCAGTTTACTAGCTGAGGATGGGGGTACTTGAAGGCATTCTTTATCTTCTCTGTCAATTTCTTCATATGTTAAAAAATGGGGTTAGTAATACAGTAATGGCTTGGCAAGGATGTTGAGAGGGTGGAATGGGAGCCCAAGGTGGAGGCGACAGAATTGCAGAGCTACTGAGAGAGCAGGACAGCCTCTAACAATGAGCCCAGTGGAAAAGACCATCTTTATGGCCTAGCACCTCTCTGGGCTTGCCTAATGTTTTCTGTCCAAAGACAGGGCACTGCTTTGTAACAGACAGATTACTGGACTAAGTAGAGAGGAGTTAGTTTCATTCCTTTAAAACGAATCTACACATCAAAGACTACTTTGCTTGAGCCCTAGGGAGGGGCACAAGATGGAAGTTAAGCCTCCTGATAGGAAATAGTCAGTCAAGTCTGAAGGGGCCTTCGAGGGATCCCTATTGAGGGCAGAGAGAACAGGTTAATGATGTTCCAGTGCAGATTAAGTCAGAGAAAACATATATCTGTTGCACAAAATCCTTTCTGTTGAATCCTGCTGCTACTACCCCAGTTCAAACTCTTGTCCATTACAAAAATCTGCAAATATCCTCTAACTGGTTTCCCTACCCCCAGGCACTCTTCCTCCAATCAGACCTGTATACTTATACTCCTGGCAAGCTTCTTAGAACTGACTCACAGTAAGAAATTCATTTTAGATGACAGCACAGTATACACATACATCTCTCTGCTGTCTGTCTAGTCATCTACTTCCTTACCTGTATGTTTTCTATCTAAAGTGAGACAAAAGTTTTATGAAATTGTATTTTAATCTATGTGAGATGCATTCTGATATATTCTGTTCTCTTCCATTCCATTCCATTCTATCCTTTTATTTAGAAAAAAAAAGTGCTAGTCAAAACCTACTTAAATTGATTCCTAATAAGCAGTGACCCATGGTTTGAAGTGTTCTGTCCTTAGAGCATTACTCTGATTGTGTCCTTAGTTTCTTACTAAAGCTCTGATGGTCTTACATTGCCTTCCATATGAAGTCCAAATCCTTAGCCTGGAAGGCTCCTAGTGCCCCCTCAGATCCCCCTGGCAGGAGGCAGCAGACTGGGGGCTTTGGAGTCAGGTGGGCCAGAACTGAAGGCTGGTCTATGGCACTCAGAAGTACTGTGGCTGTGGACAAGTTAACTTAATTTTTTATATCCCTGAACCTTCCCTTGTAAGAGGGAATAATGATGCCTACCTCACTGGGCTGTTGTGAGGGTCAGATGAGAGTACACACAGTAAGTGCTCAGTAAAAATTAGTGGTGAGGTTTTCTGCCCAGTATGTGCTCTGGTTCCCAACATACTCCACTTCTGGCTGTTTTCCAGAAGAACTTGGTGCCCTCCTATATCCGTGCATTTGCTCATTCTATTACTCCTTCCCTGACCTGACTGCCTTTTTTGGGGAAGTCTAATCAATCTTTCTTGACTCAGCCAAAATGTCACCATTTTAGTTTCAACTGATCGATGAATGAAAAGTGGTCCACTCCTCCCTTGAGTATCTGTAGCCCTATAACCATGTTGTGGCACTTATCGTCTGTCATAGTTATTTCTAGTGTCCCTTACAAGAATGTGAGATGCATGAGGATGGGGAATGTGTTCGCCCCACGTGTACTCTCCCAATGTGCATCCCCTCAAAACACTTAGCACAAATAATATATTGAATGATTAAGTGTGTAAAATTGCCACTTGCTGTAGGAAGCTGGGATGAATATGGCTCTAAGTTTTCTAGTTAAAATAGAATGTTTGATAACTGTGTATATAACTGAGGATGTCTTGCCTATCCTATATTTTTAATTCCATCAGAAATGAAAATAATCCTTGGTTGATCTGAACCTTTCATATATACATAGACTGCTCACGTAAGTGACCAGCTTGGGCTGTTTTTTTTTCTTTTAGCTGCATTGGGTCTTTGTTGCTGTGCGTGGGCCTTCTCTAGTTGTGGCAAGCGGGGGCTACTCTTTGTTGCGGTGGCTTCTCTTGTTGTGGAGCATGGGCTCTAGGCACGTGGGCTTCAGTAGATGCAGCACGTGGGCTCAGTAGTTGTGGTGCGCGGGCTCTAGGGCATGCAGGCTTCAGTAGTTGTGGCTCGCAGTCTCAGTAGTTGTGGCTCGCGGGCCCTAGAGTGCAGTCTCAGCAGTTGTGGCACACGGGCTTAGTTGCTCCGTGGCATGTGGGATCCTCCTGGACCAGGGATTGAACCCATGTCCCCTGAAATGGCAGGCAGATTCTTAAACATTGCGCCACCAGGGAAGTCCCTCAAGCCGGTTTTTTATCAGTGATATCAATGTGGTTAATGATCATTCCCAGAATTAGCTTGTATGCACGTGTCTGTGTGTGCTTTAATTCTTATATCAGTGCATGGTAGGGGAAAATTAGTTAGCAAAATAACAGAATGGTATAGTTCTAGAAGAAATCCTGGCTTAGGAGTACAGGGTGGTGGTTATGAGTACAGGCTCTGGACTTAAACCTCCTGAATTTAAACATTATTTAAATAGAATTCATCTATTTACTGGTTGTGCTATTTAATCTATTTAATCTCTCTATGTGTCTATGTCCTCACCTGTATAATTGGGGGCTAATGAGAGTACCTACATTTTTAGGACTCTTGTGAGGATTAAAAGAGTTAATACATGTGAAGTACTTAAATAGTATCTGGTCAACATCTACCCGTTGAACACTATGCATACCCTATATTCTAGAAATTCCGCTTCTAGGTATATACCCAATAGATATGAGTACATATATTTACCAAGAGACATTTACTGGAATGTTCACAGTAGCATGATTTATTGATATAATAGCCCCAAACTGGAAGATACCTCAATGCCCATCAACAGTACAATGGATAAATAAATTCCATTATATGTAAATAATAGGATGTTATATAGCAATGAAAATGAATAAACTTTATGTGCATGTGACATGGATGAATCTCACAAACATAATATAGAGTAAAAGTAGCCAGGTATGAAAAAGTAAATACTGTTTATGATTCCTTTATATAAAGATCAAAAACAGGCAAAACTAGAAAATAGAATAATGACTGCCCTAGTTGTGGAGAATGACTAGAAAGTAGCATGAGGAGAGTATCTGGGGGTGCTGGATATGTTGACTTTTTGTTGTGGATACTGACTATGTGGGTGTGCCCAGTTTGTGAAAATTCACCAAGATGTATACTTGTGATTTCTGTACTTTTCTGTATGTAAATTATTTTTTAAAAGTTTTTAAAAGCACTGTTGACCTGAACTTAATAGACCACCAGATATTTCTCCAGCAAAGATGGGTTTATTCAGGATTGGCAGAGAATTGCAATTTTGGCTCTGCAACCATGGCAAGCCATGTGCAAGTCCCCACGCGACAATGGAAGAGTGCTTTCATAGAGGGAAGAAGTAAGTTGGGAGGGCTATTGTAAACCAAAGTCCACGGCTTTTCATTGACTGAGTCCTTTCCAGGGAAGAAGAGGAGTCATTCTTGTTCATTTTGGGCTCTGCTATCGTTGCAGGGCATGGGAGCTCCCTCTTCTGGTCTCCCAAATCTATTTAATTGAGGTTTCTGTTTATTAATTTTTTATATTTCCCCCTTTTGATCAAGATCTTTCTCTGAAAGCATCCCTGATCAAGAGTCAGATTTTCAAGTTTCAGAGGCTTTTTGTCTCTCAGTGTTAAGAAAGATGTAGTGTCTCAGGCTGGAGGGAAAGTGGACAGATTGGAAACTTATTAAGGTCACATTCGAGACAAGGAGGGTTGGAGGGAGAACTCTCAGGCACTTTTAATCTAAAGTCTATATGTTATCAAGATTATAGATGTTAGAGATCATCTGAAGTGTTGTACAATCTCAAAGGTTTGGCAGTAAACTTCCAAGAGGCCTGGTCTAGATATCTTGGGAAAGCTGTGTCGTCAGTTGTCTTCTCCTTCAATTCCAGGCAGTCTTAACTTTCAGGTCATCAGATGATGTGCAGGTCGAGTCACGTTTCATTGCTTTATTTAGGTGTTTCATGTGAATCCAAGAGTCTATTCCCTAGAATTTGGTGGCATGTGGGTTACTTAGCAATACCTGAAAGGGGCCTTTCCAGCAAGGTTGAAGAAGGTTCTTCTGGAGGTGTCTTTTCTAATAACCAAAATCTCCAGGTTGCAAGGTGTGGCACTTAAGGTCTTTATCTCCCGACATATTTTTAATAGAAGCAATTAGGCCTTTGCAATATTAGACTATCTCTACTTTTATCAGTTGTGGGTCAAAAGAAGCAGTAGCCAAGTACATTGGGCATCCTATGACTATCTCAAAAGCTGAGAGTTTATGAGTTCCAAAAGGTGTGGATCTGAGATTTAGAAGCATTAATGGCAATGTTTTGGCCAAGGTATTTGAAAGACCTCTACAAATTTTGCCAATTGAGTCTTAATAATGCCATTAGTGTGTTTGAAAAACCAGAGGATTGAGGGTGCTAAGCATAACAAAAGTGTTATAAAACCAGAAAACAGTGCAGACCTGTTGAAGTACATGGCCAGTAAAATGCATTCCTCAATCACTATGAAGTTTTCGAGGAGTTCCCCAGCTAGGGATAATCTTTTCCAAAAGGACTTTAGCCACAGGAGAGGCAGTAGTCTGAAAGGGAAGGCTTCAGTCCAGTATGAAAACATACAGACCATGACTAAAACAGATTTATATCCATTAGACAGAGAAAGTTGTATGAAATCCATTTGCCAGACCTCTAGGCTGTTTACAGTGTTTGGGAGCAGTATGAACAGGCTTCCCTGGTTTGTATCAGACAAGTGTAGGCACTTTCTACAAGTGTAGTAAGGTAGGCACATTTTGTGGGCTGGTTAATATTTTCCCTGCAATATTGGTTCAATAAGGCTATCATTTTGTCAGTAGACCAGTGGTTTAATGCATATACTGGGGTGAGGAGTGGGAATTTTAGTCTCCAGTAGGACTAGGTTGATATTTGGTCTAAACCAGAGTTTTCCCTTTTTGTCAAACCAACAGTTGTTGAATTTCCAATCTTTTTTTTTTTTTTTCTGAGGCCAATTGTTGGGCTTCTCTAAGTCAGTTTTTCTAAGTTATCATTTGGTGAACTATCCCTCTAGACCATGACAGAGTTTTGGCTGTTGTTGGTCCCTTTAAAAAGGCAGCATTCCTTGTGGAAATATTAGCAAGGCAATTTGCCTTAGCTTCCAGAGAGTCAAGTTTAGAATGCCTTGGAATCTTAAAAATAGCTAAAGTGGCAGGTAAAGGTATTGCATTCAATAATTTCTGAATGTAGGAGCCAGTTTTAATTTAATTTCCACTGGAAGTAAGAAAGTTACGTTGCTTCCACAACATTCCAAAATCATGAGCTATTCCAAAAGCATATCTACTATCAATAGAAGTATTGGCAGTTTGGTTCTTGGCTAAAGTACAAGCTTGTGTAAGAGCAGATAATGCAACCTGTTGGGCTGGAGTAGCCATAGGTAAAGATGCTGACTCAACAACATCAAAAGGAGTTGTAATAGCATACCCAGCACAGTATTTGCTATTTCATCTTTTAAATAAGGGACATGAGTGAACCATTAGAAGTCAGCATTACCCAAAAGATTTCCCTGCAGATTATCACGAGGAATCAGGAAATGGTCTGTTAGGCAGTGGTGAGGGACTTTGTCAGTGACAGAGGGGAGAAGGGTAGCTGGGTAAGGTTATTACATAAGAGAGTTATGTCAGGAGCAGTTTACAAAAGGACTTCATAGGAGGTGAGGCAACTAGCTGAGAAATACTGAATATGAAGAGCATTCAGGAGGACTTCTACAGCATGAGGTACAAAAATGGTTAAAGGGATCCCACAGTGATTTTCTCAGTGGCCTTAACCAAAAGGGCAGCGGCAGTAATGGCTCTAAGGCAAGGGGTGTATCCCCATGTCACAGGGTGCAGTTGCTGGTCCAGTTGGTGGCCCTTGTGTTTTTAGGTGAGTACCCAAAGGGCATTTCCTTCCTTTTCCTATATAAAAAGGAAAAAGGGAATTTGATAATTGGGATGCCAAGGGCAGGTAGGTTCATCAAACTCTTCTTCTAGGCACTGAAGTCTGTGTCTCCAGTTCTTCCCATAAAATTGGGTCAGGGTTGTTATTTTTGAGTGAAACATGTAGAGGTTTGGCCATAAAAGAGAAATTTGAAATCTAATTTCAGTAATAACTAACTAGCCCAAGAAAACCTCCAAGTTTTCTAAGTTGGCACTTAGTTTTGGGAAACTTAGGACACCATGAAGTCTATCTGGATCTAGGTGTAACCCTGTTCGGATATCAGATGCTCTAAATATTGAACCTGGGTTTGGACAAACTGCAATTTTTCCTTGGCGACCTTATATCCCTTTAACATGAAAAGCTTTATCAAGTGGATGCCGCCTTCCTGAGGAGGCTTGAGAAGGAGGGCAGAGAAGCAGATCATCTATATCAGCAGTCTCCAACCTTTTTGGTACCAGGGACTGCTTTTGTGGAAGACAATTTTTCCACAGACCAGGGTGGGGGGATGGTTTGGGGATGATTCAAGCACATTACATTTATTGTGCACTTTATTTCTATTATTATTACATTGTAATATATAATGAAATAATTACACAACTCACCATAATGCAGAATCAGTAGGAGCCCTGAGCTTGTTTTCCTGCAACTAGATGGTCCCATCTGAGGGTGATGGGAGACAGTGACACCCGAAGTGTGTTGCTATGTCCAGTCTACTCTGTAATCTCGTTTTGGTTGCTGTCACTGCAGAAAAACCCTGCCTCACAGAGACAGGATGTTGGAAATGGAAGCAGGCTTTTCAGTGCTTTTGTGGCAATCTCAGGATATTCTGCTTTGACTTTAATTCGAACATGTGGAGATTTGAAGTTGTCTCAAACATACTTTTAAAGGCACCGTCATTTGCGATCTCAAGCAGTTGATCCTCTTCCAGCACAGGCAAAGTCAATTCACCTGGCTTATTCACAAATGGGTTGCGGATCCATTCCTTCCCAGTTTGGGGATCTTTTGTGGTTGGGAAATAATGCTCAAATTCTTTTGAAAGCTGAGGTAGGTGATAGCTGGGAGAAAGAAGGCCCTGGCTCAATCTCTTTCCAAATCTCTGCTAATGTTTTTTTTTTTTTTTTTTTTTGCGGTACGCGGGCCTCTCACTGTTGCGGCCTCTCCCGTTGCAGAGCACAGGCTCCGGACGCGCAGGCTCAGTGAGCCATGGCTCACGGGCCTAACCGCTCCACGGCATGTGGGATCTTCCCGGACCGGGGCACGAACCCGTGTCCCCTGCGTCGGCAGGCGGACCCTCAACCACTGCGCCACCAGGGAAGCCCTTGTCTTTTAAGGTAGGGTACTTGGTCTCCACGTGGCAAAGCACTTTTGAAGGTTTCATGGCTTTGTTGGATAGTGGGCTTGGAGAATGTGAATCACCTGTTGCAATGAACCTGTAATTTAAGTAGGACTCTTGGTATTTTCTTTTAAATGCAGCTTTCTTTTTGTTGGCACTCTTAGTATATGTGCTGCCGAAGCGAGCACTTTGTTGGCACTCTTAGAGTCTTCTGCTGCCTCATCATTGGGTCTTTCCCCCTTTTCAAAGAAGCTCTCCAGCGACATTTGTTTTTTACTCATTTTGGCTAGGGTTAACTTGTGGGCTTACCATAACTGTGACTGAGACAAGCGCGCAGGGTGGGAAAGAGGCGCGGACAGAAGTGGAAAATAAAATAATGCGTGGGCCATGCACAGACAAAAATAAGTGTCGGATTCTGACTTAAAGCCTGCCACCAGATGCAGGTGTACAACTGAAGTTCATCAACTCACTTGCCACCATAAAGCCTGCTACTAGCAGGCTTTTTTGTCTGCTTTTTTTTTTGTTAATGCAGCTTGTCACTTGCCACTCACTGATAGGGTTTTGATATGAATCTGCAAGCAATTGATTTATTATTATGTTCTCTGTGCCGTCAAACCTCTCTGCTAATGATAATCTTTATTTGCAGCTGTTCCCCAGTGCCAGCATCACCGCTCAGCTCCACCTCTGATCATCAGGCATTAGATTCTCATAAGGAGCATGAAACCTAGATCCCTCGCGTGTGCAGTTCACAGTAGGGTTCACGTTCCTCTGAGAATATAATGCAGCCACTGATCTGACAGGAGGCGGAACTCAGGCGGTAATGTGAGTGATGGGGAGCGGCTGTAAATACAGATGAAGCTTTGCTCGCCCTCCGCTCACCTCCTGCTGAGTGACCGGGTTCCTAACAGGCCACGGACTGGTACTGGTCTGTGGCCTGGGGGTTGGGGACCCCTGATCTCCATATTGCAACAAAGTAGAATCTCTAGGGAACTTTATATCATCCAGATTAGCCTTCAGGATTTGCAAGAAATAATAAGGACTTAATAAAACCCTGAGGCATTACTGTCCAGGTGAATTATTTTTCTTCCCAAGTGAAGGCAAAAAAAAAAAAAAAAAATTGGCTAACTTCATCAACTGGAATACTAAAGAATGCACTGCATAAATCAGTTACAGTAAAGAATTTGCCTCTGGTGTAGATGGATGTTAGTAGTGTTCGAGGGTTAGGAACAACAGGGTGTCGAGGGGTAACGATGTTGTTTATTGCTTGGGGTCCTGGATAAACCTACACTCTTGGCCCTTAGGTTTTCTCACTGGTGAAATGGGAGTGTTACAGGGATTACTACAAGGGATAATGAGGCCTTGAGCCTTGTAATCTTCTAGTATGGGTTTTATACCTTGAAGGTCTTTTTTTACTTACAGAGTATTGATTAATTTTGGGGAGAGATTTTCAGGGGTCTGTTTGAATCTTGAGGGGAGGTACATCATGAATTTTGCCACCATCAGTTGGAGATTTTTCCCGATAGGAAACTGGTAACTGATTCAATAGGGACAGATGATCAGTGTTTCTAGAATCAGCTCTAATATCATCAGAGACCGAAGAAATAAAAGATGTCAAAGGTATCATTTACTTCACCTGGTTGGTTACTTCCATGACTACTTTAAAATTCTAGATTTATTTCCCCCTTTGGGAGAAAGAAATTCCAGCATGATACTTCTCTAAGAAGTCTCAGTCTAATAAATGGATAGGGGCAGAGGAACTAAGGAGAAAAGGGTGTGTATCTCAGAGGGCTCAGAGGCAGGAACCTCTTGAGGCTTATTGGAGATCCCCACTATTTGAATTATTTGAGTACTCCGAGGCAAGGGCTGTTTTATAGTACTGGGCACTGAGAGTGTGGCTCCAGTGTCAATTAGGACTGGAAGAGAAACATTTCTCTTCCCCAATCTGGAGAAATGTTTCTCCAAGCTGATTAAGAGGGAGAATTGGGAAGAGCCCCTGCACTTCCTTGGAGGTCCGTCATTGAGAATCGGAAGGATGTTGGAAAGGCTGGTTAGAGGGCTGAAAGTGCCTAAGGTGCTTACATTTGTAAAGATCTCTTTTCCAGTACCCTAGATCTTTGCAATAATAGCGGAAGCTAGGAGGGTTTGGTTTCATTTAGGAGGCTTCATTTGCTAGAGGTGAAGGTTAAGAATTTTGGTGGTCTTCCTTTGAGGACATTCATCTAGGATGAGAGAGAGCTGGTTTGCCAGATTAACTAAATCTGGCGGGAGGTAGTTTCCCATTCCATTCTGGTCCTTTTTACTAGAAGGGAAAGGTCTCAGTTCAGTCCATAAATAAAAATAGAGCAAAAGCTAGCCATGTGGACTCAACATCTGAAGGAAGACCAGAATTTTCCTTAAAAATAATCTGAAGTTGAGTGTAATAATCACGAACACGTTCATCAGATTTTTGTGTGCAAGCGTGAATTTTATTCCAATCAACAGGCTTTGGAAAAGCCCTAGGAATTGCTCAATGATGTCGCCTAGCAGTTGCGCAAGCCTGACTATGATAAGCAGGCCAGTCTCCCAGTTGTAATTCTAGAGACCTTTCAGGGTTTTCCCAATTAGCAGTTCCCATCCAATGTTGAGCCTGGCCTTTACCGACAAGCATATGAATTAGGTGATGTAAGTCAGAGAAACCAGGTTGATTAGTTTGAACGACTGTGTTAACATTTCTCAGCGAATCTGTGAAGATCTTTGGTTACTTTGGGAAAATCTTTGACTATGGCTTGCAGTTAGGCTTCAGTCCAGAGAGTATAAGAAATTAAGGGCTTAGCCTCTCAATCCTCAGGACGCTTAATTTTAAAGGGACAGGTTCTGAAAAGTTCAGAGGAAGAGGGAGTGGGGAGAATTTCAGAGAAAAGGGGAAGTTGGGTGAGAGAATTAGTATGGCAGTATTGAAGTTGAAAAGGAGGTGTCGGCAGGGTAGAGAGGAGGGAGGAAAATGGCACTAGAGGCAGAGTCTGGGCTTGAGGAGCAGGGGAAGAGACAAGGTGGCTCTGGAGGCAGAGCCTGAGACAGAGAAGCCTAGGAAGAAGAGCCTGAGGCTTCAGGGCCACTTTATTTTTCTTAAATCGATTGTTTGCCTCAGTTAATCTTAAAGTTTTATTTTGCAGAGAGGCAATTTTAGATTCCTGATAACACTGGGAAACCTCAAAATCCAACTGAAACAAGCATTCCACTAAATTCTGGAAAATTTTGAGCTATTGTAGTCCAATTTGGTTTTAAGGAAATTAAGTTTGAGGATTTCAGAAAGTTCCCCATAATGGCCATTGATACTTTAGATTGCCTTTGGTCAGGTTGGTCCTTTTAGTTAGAAATGTGCATGAGGAAGGACATAAAATTGGCAGGAGTCATTGTGTGGGTGCACCCTCAAAATATTTAGGTAACTGGGATCCCATTTCTCAGAGGTTTTTCTCTAGTCTAAAAGAACAGTTTTCAAATGGTTCAAATAGCTTACAGTTCAAGTCCAACAGCTTGCAAGCCTGAATACCAGCCAATTCAAAGGCAATAGCCTTGTCCCGGAGGAGTAGCCAGGCTGAAGTCTTTTTCAGCCAGTTTTTGGAAGATAGCCCCTTCCTGAGGAATAGGCTGAAGGCTGAATGGCCACAGTTTCATTTGAAGCAACTTATTCCTGAAGGATGAGCCAAAGTTTGTTGATACAGTTTGACCTCAAGATCAGACCAAAGTGCTAAATGAGTACTCATATACAAAACAAGGCCTTAACCAGAAAGATGAAACCTTAACATAGAGCCCAAGTAAAATCTGGAAATCTTTGAATGAAAGAGGGAGTGAGCTTGGATTGAGGATAAAGATGTACCTTCAAACTGCAGGGTTGGTGAGAAATGTAGTGAGCGACAGTGGGCTCGCTTGTGGGTATTGTCCCTGTTTGCTCATTCGACCCAGAGTTGTCAAGGGTCTTCTCTGGTTCCCATATGGGCCACTAAGATGTTGACCTGAAATTGACTGCTAGACATTTCTCCAGCAAAGATGGGTTTATTCAAGATCAGCAAAGAACTGTAATTTGGGGACTGCAACCATGGCGAGCCACATGGTTGGGAAGGGAAGGAGAACACTTTTATGGATGGGAAAAGAAAGTTGGGAGGGCTAGAGAAAATGAAGAGCCCATGGCTTTTCATTGTTTGAGTCCTTGCTGGGAAAGAAGAGGAGTTGTTCTTATTCCTGTTGGGCTCTGCTATAGTCACGTATGGGAATAGCCCCTTCTGGTCTTTCAAGTCTATTTAATTGAGGTTTCTGTTTATTAATTTTTTAAAAAATTTATTTATTTTGGCTGCGTTGGGTTTTCATTGCTGGGCACGGGCTTTCTCTGGCTGCGGTGAGCCGGGGCTACTCTTCACTGTAGTGCGCGGGCTTCTCATTGTGGTCGCCTCTCTTGTTGCAGAGCACAGGCTCTAGGCACATGGGCTTCAGAAGTTGTGGCACACAGGCTCAGTAGTTGTGGCTTGTGGGCTCTAGAGCGCAGGCTCAGCAGTTGTGGTGTACAGGCTTAGTTGCTCCGCGGCCCGTGGGATCTTCCCAGACCAGGGCTCGAAACCGTGTCCCCTACATTGGCAGGCGCACTCTTAACCACTGTGCCACCAGGGAAGTCCCTGTTTATTTTTTTGAAGATTTTGTTTTTGATGTGGACCATTTTTAAAGTCTTTATTGAATTTGTTACAATATTACTTCTGTTTTTTTTTTTTTTTTTTTTTGGCTGTGAGGCATGTGGGATCTTAGCTCCCCGAACAGGGATTGAACCTGCACCCCCTGCACCGGAAGGTGAAGTCTTAACCACTGGACCACCAGGGAAGTCTCTGTTTATTAAGTTTTTACAGTATACAGTGAATAAAACGTGCTCAATAAAGGTTGTTATTATTTTTATTGTTAGCCAGAAAGACCAGGTTTTGAATCCTGGCTCTATGATCATTGAGACTAGGGGATTTCTTAAACTCTCCATTCTTTAAAACAATAAACAGAGATGATGATGATACTTGCCTTGAAGAGATGTTAGGTGTTATTGAAAACTGCTGAGATGAGATGTTTAAAATGGTGCCAACCTCTTTAATAGCCAGCAACAGCCTTGGAGCAGAGTTATTAGAATAGGAAAAATCACTTGAGTTAATCCCTTTGCTGTAAAAATGTAAGGCCAGCAGATATCTCTTATCCCTGGGGTGATATTATCAAGGGATTTTTTTTTATGGTCTGCCAGAGGTAGCCCCCTCACCATAGCCCTTGGTATATAGAACTGGTCTTGAGTAGGAGTTGGTAATTTTTCCAAGTAGCCAAGGAACCCCCTGGAAGCAAAGGGATAAAGTCCTTGGTCCTTCTCTTTTGAGAGTTAATGTCATTAGACATTGATGTACTGGGCTAATATTTGTTGGAAATAAAGAACACCAAGGGGCCTAGAGTGGAATTCACCATGGGCATATCTAGCTTGGATTCAGAATCTGGGTCAGGGCTTCATGGGGCCCTTGGACCGTGAGAAGGGGTGGTTCTACAGCACTTGGGTGAGGCAGGACCTTTCTGCACCCAGCCAGCTGGGCATTGTTTCATGCTTAGAGATGATGACTGAGTGAATCCATTTGACTTGAAAGGATGGGTGGAGGCTTGACGGTGGCCTGAGCAAAGCAAAGACTTCTCCGTGGCAGAGATAATCAGCCTTTGGACTGGGTGGGACCAGTGTCTGGTATGACCATGAGGTAGCCACCAAGCAGTGGTACTGGTGAGCTAGTAGAAACTTTCTAGTTATTTCTCTCACCTGGCATTTGGAAGTACGACTGACTCTTTAGAACTGAGAAAGGCCCTAGGATGTTGTACTCTATAGGGATGAAAGAGTGGATAAGGCCTCAAGGAAGGAATTTCAGACTTCATGCTGGTAAGGTCTTTGGGCCTTAAGCAATTTACTAGAAGGATAGAATAAATGAAATAATATTTGTATTTTAGGCTTGTGAAGCATACATCCTGGTTAATAATAATAGCTGTAATAATAGCTCTCATTTAATAATAATAGCTGTAATAATAGCTATCATTTAATAATAATAGCTGTAATAATAGCTATCATTTATTGGGCATTTTATGTCTGGCATGGAGACTGACCTTTGTTCACCAAAACTTGTCTTCTCCTTCTTCCCAGACATGATTAAAGTAGCTATCCCAATATCCTTTGAGTCAGATGTGGTCCTGTGACTAAATTCAGAAAAGAAACATTGTGTAGCACTTCTGGTCTTAGGCCTCAGGACAATAGGTTTTCCTACAGTGCTCTCCTTCCCTGCTGCTGGTTGGAACCCAGAGTGGTCCAGTTTTGACCAGGTCGATGTTAGCAATGTCCTAGGGGATGACAGAGCAACAAAAAGGAAGGAACCGGGGTCCTAAATGACTATGTGGAGGAGGGCTTCCCTGCTACCCTGGACTGTCAGCCCTGTAACTATTCTGTGAGGAAAAATAAGCTTTTTTTGGGTCATCTAAGCTTACGTTTCTTAAATTTTAATGGGCACATGGCTCACTTGGAGATCTTGCTAAAATGCAAATCCTGATTCAGTAGGCCTTGAATGGGGGCTTGAGTGGGGCTTGAGATTCTGCATTTCTAACAAATTCCTAAGTGATGTTAGTGATGTTGGTTCAGGATCTATAATTTAAGTCTCTCTCCCAGGAATTCTGATTTAATTGGTTGCAGTGGAGCTCTGGGACAGCTGAAAAAAAAAAAAACCACCCTACCCAGGTGATTCCAATCTACAGATAGGGTTGAGACCCACTGCATGGGAGAACATTTTCTGGGGATGCAGGAATCCTTTCCTGGTGCCCTTCAGCAGAGGAGACAATTCCTTCTAGCTTTTCTAAACAGCCTTGTCATCCTGTCTTCTTATTTATTAACCACTTATGGATAATGCTTCTGGTTGCTTGTGTGCACTGCTGGGAGTACTTGTTTTCCTAAGCTTCATTTCAGCCAGAAAGTTCTTTTTTTTGACTTCTTGTTTGACATCTTGTTTGGGACGCTGAGCTTTGTCTTTGAACAAAATAATTCAAGATGATAATGTATAGAGAAGCTGATTGTTGGCTCTTCCCAAAATCTGTCTTTAGGGACCACATGTGGAACATTTGATCTTCAACACTACAGCCGTGGTTTAACTTGAGCTTTCAGCCCTAAGACAGACAGACGCTCACCATTACTGAGATGGATGATGTAATAATTAAACTACTATTTTGTGCAATCAGTTTCACTTGACGGTTTCAAAGCCTTAAGAACATCTGGTGGCAATTTGTAGTTAACACAACATTATTTTGCATTTATTAAGTGTTGATAATGCAATAGGTGTTGTACAGAATACAGTCCCTGCTCAGAGGTCAGGAGAGGGCAAATATGTCCCAAAGAAAGAATGTGAGACTTATAATAGTTAAGGATTTTTCCTAAAAACCCCATGTTAGTTGAAACTTTATAATTTTGGAAAAAGCTGTCACTTGTATAACTTTTCTGCAGTTTATAAAATGCTTTTACATAGATTAGTTTAATCTTTACTTTAGCCTTGTTGCATTGTGATGTAGTCAGTAGCTTACAGTGACTGGTTTGGGTTCCTGGACCAAAGGAAGGGTGGGGTTACTGTGACTGGCATAGACCAGTCAGGATCCTCTCCCGGAGCTGGGCTGGGAGTCAGTTTCCCATGGGCCACGTGGAGGGGGTGGATGAATGAACAAAGTCAGGTCTCTGTTGGGAAATAAGCAGAGGGGAACGGACGCTGGTAGCACTCAACAGGGTTTAGTGCCAGTATTTGGGGCTGATTTATAGAGGAAAAACCTGAGGGTTATGGAAGTTGAATGACTGCCCAAGATCCCACAGTTAAGTGGTGGCAGAATGGACACTTCTAATTGTAAATCTGTTGTCCACTTTAGCAGCAGAACCAACCCAGGACAATAGTCAAAGCAGAGGTTTGTCTGCAGCACTTCCCTACCCCCTTCTTCCCCTCCTCTCTTATCCTCTTTCCCTTACAATTTAGCAAAAAGGACTCACTGGCCTTGTTGTGGTCCCAGCCCATTGATAGTGATGCTCGCCGCCAAGAATGCGCGCGGCACTCGGCAGGCCTGACCAGCATTACTTGTAGGGAAACCCCCAAAGATATTGCCCCAACCCGGGCCAGTGTTGTGGGTGGACCAGCCCTTGTGGTTCTTACTGTAGTCGCAGGAGGCACTTCAGCCAAGCCATCAGGGAACTGTGCTGAACAAGATTTATTACTCGTGAGTCCTGGAGGGTACAGGGCACACCTGATGGCTACACAGCCAAGCTGGGGGGTGGGGAGAGAGAATGAGAGAGAGGACCTGGGGCTGTGCATATGTTAGGGCCCAAGGGTGGGATGTTGAGGGTTTTGTAAGTTCACTATTGGCTAATTTAAAGCATAACAAAGGGAATTAGGGCACAGGAAGGGAGAAGCGAAGTCACTCACGGGGTCAGTTATCTAGGTTACCCAGGGCTTTCTGAAAGAGGGACCTTCATGGGTGAGGGCAGCCTAACTCCTTATCTGATTTTTTGATAGTAGCGGTGTCAGACAGCTGGTAATGTAATTATTAAATGTGGACATCTTTGAAATGGATGCCTTGACAATCAAAAGCTTAATATCAGGCACTTACATTAGAGTAATGACGATACCATTTCTGCACTGTCCTGAACCCTAGAACCTTGGCCACACTTATTTTGTTTCTTTGGGCTTCTATTCTTCAAGGAAGGAATTAGAACTGTTGTAGAATTTGCTAAGAACTCTAATTTTCATGAATTTTACAACTCTTTTCTCCCTCTTCCCCTGGAGCCTCTTCTTATCAGTGGTTTCAAAATTTTTGGTAAATACACACAGTGAGATGTGTATTTTCTGTAACGACGCACATACACTGTGAATTAAAAGTATCATTGAACAATGTTTACCCTCGGTACAGAATGCGATGCCCTCTTCTAGTATAATCTACTGTAGTCTATATCTTATCTCAACCTTCCTAGCTTATTTTATTTTTTAAAATTCTGCAGAAAAAGGACTACATTGATTTCATGACCCTTCCATGGATCTCAACCCTTAGTAAAGCTGTCAGGGTCAACCTTCAACTGACTCTTTGGGCCTTAGCTAGGCAAGTCTTCAATTCTCCCGATCTCCCCATCCACTACCCGACCCCCAGTAAAATTTCTCCACCTTACATCTCATCTCCTTGGGATCCTGGCTCCCGCTTTCCCCTGTGACAGTCGTCACTTAGATATTCTGACATTTAGCTCAGCTGTGTGCTAACACTCTTTATTCTGCCCAACCCTCTCAGGCCCAAGCGATTATGAAATCTTAGATCTAGTGACCTCAGATTTCTGTACAATCAGATTCTCTTCTCTTTCTACCTCTCCCTCCTGTCTCTCTCCCTTCCTCCCTTCCATCTTTTCTTCTCCTCAGAGTGAGGTGCTCAAGTCTAAGACTTAGTAATGGTTCGTCCCACTTAAATACTAAACCTCTTTACCACAAATGTTTGACGTTAGCTCTGCCCATAGAACTGTAGCTCTGCCCAGAATCCCTGCAGAAATGCTGAATTTGTGCAGGTTCACCAGCAACTTTCACCCCCAGAAATCAAGTCCAGTCTAGCTCTTCATAAGTACATAAATCATTTTAGGGAAGGTGAAAGTTCATCTGGCCCAATATTTCTCCTCTGTTTTTGGTTTATCTTAATCCCGTTTTGCTATTTTTTCACCACGCCCTTAATCTTCTCTGTCTCCAAAAGAAGCATAACTGCCCCTCCTCAACTTTTACAAATTCTGTTAGAGCCACTTTCTTCAATAACTTATTCCATATGTTGCAGACATAAGCTCCATCAGGATCCTCCCTCCCCCCGCTGCTTCCTCATTTTTGTCTGGCATCCCTCAGTGTTTGAATCATTACAAGTAGAAGGAGAAGATACTCTCCAGTCTCATACGAGTGGGGCCTTTCTCCTTGGTGCTTTCTGTGTGTTGCCTCATTTCAAAGGTTTTGTGGGCGTTTAACCCAGTGAGAAAGAGCTGCTCTGCCTTTACTGTCCTTTTTCTTCCCTTGAAAGCCCCACGTGGCTTGGGCGATGCTGCCCTTCCCTGCTCAGGACACCGTGCTTCCTGGGATAAAGGTCAAAAAAGGCCTCCATCTTCCTTGGTGGGGTCCAATAAGAACTCTGAGCAGACAGAGGACACCTCTCTGGTTTTCCAGTCAATTTCCTCTGCAGACACGCTCTCAGATTTTAACTGTTTTTAAACAGATTTTTTTCTTTGTGTAAATAACTCCACTTATCTCCATTCTAGTTATTTTTCTGATCTGTGCCCAGATTTGACTGTTTCGTGAGAAACGTACTCTTGTTCTTGGTTCTCTGCTCCCAGACTAATTATTTCCCTTTGCACTGATAATAATTACTTTTACCTTTGTTGACCTGAAATGAATAGACTGCCAGCTATTTCTTCAGCAAAGATGGGTTCATTCAGGATCAGCAGAGAATTGCAGTTCAGGGTCTGCAACCATGGCGAGCCACATGCAGTTCCCCCCATAGCGAGGGAAGGAGAACACTTTTATATAGGGGAAAAGAATGTTGGGAGGGCTAGAGAAAATGAAGAGTCGTGGCTTTTCATTGGCTGAGTCCTTGCCAGGAAAGAAGAGAAGTCTTCTTCCTTCTGGTCTTCCAGCTCTATTTAACTGAGGTTTCTGTTTTATTAATATTTTTATACCTTTCAGGTGGCTATAGCTTTTCTTTGTGATGAGATCCTTTCTGTGCACCCACAGGCTTTACAACCTTTTACCTTTTTCCACATCTCTCTGAAACCAGAGAGGGAGCCTTGCCTGCTTTGCCCTGGGGTCAGGGCCCCACAGGCGCTAGGACCTGTAAACAGTTCACAGGAGGGAGGGCTGCGGTAGGGAGTTGCACGTCATTGTTGTTGATTTGTAAGTTTGACCTTTCTTGCAAAGGTCAGCTGCCAGGAAGCTGCTTTAGAGTGTTGGCCATGCCTCCGAGGCACGGCACCCTGTGGATGTGGTGTCTGTGCCAGCGTCCGTGAAAGGGAGAGTGTTGCATGCTGAGTATTTTTTTTTTTTTTTTTTTGCGGTACGCGGGCCTCTCACTGCTGTGGCCTCTCCCGTTGCGGAGCACAGGCTCCGGACGCGCAGGCTCCGGACGCGCAGGCTCAGCGGCCACGGCTCACGGGCCCAGCCGCTCCGCGGCATGTGGGATCCTCCCGGACCGGGGCACGAACCCGCGTCCCCTGCATCGGGAGGCAGACTCCCAACCACTGCGCCACCAGGGAAGCCCCGAGTATTATTTTGCAGTACCAATTTCTTCCTTTTTCCCCCCTTTCCAGTCTTTTGAAGATGTCATTGGGTTTGCTCCACAGCTCCAAATGACCACCTCTTTGCAAACACTGGCCTTATGTGCACTGACACCTGTCGTTGGAGGCACTTCTAAGCCAAAGGGGACTTGATAGATTCCTTTGTCTCTCATTTGACCCCATAGTGCATTATTTAAGGGGTTTCTTTGTCTCGCCCCATAATGTAGTATTCAAGTAAATAAACTCCGATGCCATACTGCCTGGATAAAATATTACAGCTGAGCTACCTATTCACTGTGGATCTTGGGGAAATTACTTAATCTTTCTGTGCCTCAGTTTCCTCATCTGTAATATGGAGCCGATAATGCTACTCTCCTGAGAATGAAACAAGTTAATGTATGGGAGTGCTTAAGAAGAGTGCCTGACACATTGTAAGCACCCAGAATATATCGGCTTTTTTTATTTGGCACTTCCATATTCTGACTCCATTCTCCAAACCCCCCACCCTTGGACCACTTCTATGAATGGACAGTTAGGAGACATTGGTCCTTGGAACTGTGTTCTTTTATTTATTTATTTATTTATTTATTGCGGTACGCAGGCCTCTCATTGTTGTGGCCTCTCCCGTTGCGGAGCACAGGCTCCGGACGCACAGGCTCAGTGGGCCATGGCTCATGGGCCTAACCGCTCTGCGGCATGTGGGATCTTCCCGGACCGTGGCACGAACCCATGTCCCCTGCATCAGCAGGTGGACTCTCAACCACTGCGCCACCAGGGAAGCCCCCTGTATTCTTTTTTTAAATCTCTGGTTTTATTTTGCCGACTTCTGAGATCCTATATCTATGCATAGAATGGACATAGGATTTTTGTATTTGGAGCTCCTCTGATGGACACGGTGACTCCCAGCAGGGAGAACAAAAGAGGCACCCCTGTCTGTGCCTCTCCTGGGAAGACAGCTGTATCACTTCCCCGAGTGCCTTGAGGGAATCAGTAGGAACCAGCTCCATCCAGTTGTCCCTTCCTTTTTTTTTTTTTATTAATTAATTTATTTATTGTTGGCTGTGTTGGGTCTTCGTTGCTGCACGCAGGCTGTCTCTAGTTGTGTCGAGTGGGGGCTACTTTGTTGCAGTGCACGGGCTTCTCATTGCAGTGGCTTCTCTTGTTGCAGAGCACCGGCTCTAGGCACGTGGGCTTCAGTAGCTGTGGCATGCGGGCTCAGTAGTTGTGGCTCACGGGCCCTGGAACGCAGGCTCAGTAGTGGCACATGGGCTTAGTTGCTCCGCGACATGTGGGTTCTTCCCGGACCAGGGTTCGAACCCATGTCCCCTGTGTTGGCAGGCAGATTCTTAACCACTGTGCCACCAGGGAAGTCCGAGTTGTTCCTTTTTTATTGCCTGTATTACCTGCTCCGATTTAGCTATCACTTTGGTATTTATTAATTATGCTGTGGCTGACCTTTAAGGTATGTCTTTTTTTTATGCAACTTAGCCAAAATCACATTTTGGGGCAACACTAATTATAGTAATACTGGCAGGTACTATTACTTGGCTTTCTAAGCTCTTTCCATACCTAATTTTTAGCCCGCATTGGTAATTTTATGAAATGGGGTAATCACTTTCTAACTCTTGTTATCTTTCCTTGGGTGAACTTTCATTTTAATTTTTTTGGCAAGTGAGCTACAGATAAAGCCTGGGATTATAGCAAAACATATTTAAACACTTTGAATTGAACACAAAGTTAACTGAATCTTTTACTAAGTTGGCAAGTTAATTGAACGACTGATTAACTGGTTCCTTCAGTCAACTTTCTTGAATAGTGGGTCTGTTATCATATAGGTAGAGCCTGCAACAGTTTCACTTCCCTAACCCTATGCAAACACAAGTATTATTTTGCTGTGGTTCTTTGTCAAGCAGTACTTGCTCTTAAAACCCTGCTACTGGGGATATTTTCAGGTAACATTACATGGATTGTCTTTGCAACTCTTCTTATTCCATGTGTGAATCAGCTCAGCAGAATAACAGATTTGTCTGAACTCCCAGATTGTTTCTGTGCCTTGAATCACTTGCCAAGTGGTCTTGACCTTGAAGGGCAAAACTTAGTATTGGTTTGTGTCCTTTCTTTATCACCAAGCAGACCGACAACTAATTCCGCAGGGCCTTGCGGGGCAAGAGACGTCTCAGAGGCTGGTTTATTTCTCAGCTTGGGTCTGCTAGTGTAGCAGTCCTTGGGGGTAACTCATTTCTTATAGTTACAGGGTCTGCCTCCTAGACTTATAGGCCTCAACATTTATTTTATTAATTTCCAGGCAGTAACATAATGACCACTACGTAACTCTTACAGCGTGCAGGCGCAGCTCTAAGTACTTTAGGTATATTACTCCACTTAATGCTTTCAACAGCCCTATGAGGTAAGCTCTATTATTACACCCACTTCACAGATGAGGAAACAAAAAGCGCTTCAGAGAGATGAGGTTCTTGCCTGAGGTCCCATAGCAAGAGAGTGGTAATATCCAAGGTCCCAGAGCTGGTGACGGTAAAGGATTTAAAAAACCTGGTTCTGGAGTCATAACTATTATACTCTACTGAGGATGGACTTTAACTTTTGCTGAAACCAGAGTGGAAGTTGATTTATTTACGACAAGAGATATAATAACCACGATAATAAACATTGATTATTTTCTCTGGTCACTCCTTCCTACTTAAGTGAGCAAATCCACTTAAAAGTCCAAATCATGATCAACTGTTGTTAGATGAGCATAAAACCAGCACAAAGAAATTTAAAAAATTAATCAGATTGTGTGGGTAGGGAACCAGGGAGCATTGTTGGTCCCTCTGGGCTCCAGGTTACACGGCCTCAGCCATTTTATCGCAGATACATCAGTGTTTGGAGCCGAGAGGTGATGCCTAAATCTTGCTCCATGGTGTCTTAGGTCAGTGTCAGGAGTCTGGGGCGCAATTACCAGCTCCACCATGGGAAATAAGCAGAGAAGGAGCCAAGATGAGATGCCAGGAGAACCGAGAACCATGTGTGATGCGTGGGAAGGCTCCAAGCAGGCTATGGGGAGGCATTCCGGAAGAATTTCCTGAGCTAGAGTCCAGTGTTTGCCATGGATTCTTATGTGTGCCTCTGGTGTGGGCATCCTGGGAAGAGTTAAAAGAGCCACCAAAGAGGAGGCTTGATTTCTAGGACTCCAGGAAGCTGCATAGATCACCCTTTCTCCTTCTAGGGATGTGCTTAGAACTCTGACAGTGCCAAGAATCAGCCTGCCTTCCATCTTGGGTGGAGCAGAGTCCCAATAACATTCTTAACTCTCAAATTACTTAAAAAAATCTTTTTATTTTGAAATAATTACAGATCCATAGGAAGTTGTAAAAATAGTGCAGAGAGGTGCTTTACCCAGTTTCCCCTAGTGGTACTCTTACCTAACTAGAGTACAGTATCAAACCAGGAAATTGACATTGGTACCATCCATTAGAACTTTTTCAGATTTCACCAGTTTTACATGCACTTACTTGTGTGTGTGTGTGTGTTTGAGAGAGAGAGAGAGAGAGAGAGAGTAGTTCTATGTAGTTTTTTCACACGTGTAGATTTGTGTATTGTATCACCACCGTAATCAAGATACAGAACTCTTCCATCACCACAAAGATCCTTGAATTCCTTTTAAAGAAGAAAAATCTATTCCTGAAAGCACTATTAGCTCAAGTTGCTACAATACAATTGAGAAGTTAGAGTTTTCTTTATATCCTTTACATTTCATTAATATTTTTGTGTGAATACATCCTATTCACCTCTAAGCACCTAACAACACTTGGATCTTTTTGGCTGGATTGGGAGGTTATGTTGCTTCCATTTCCAACATACCCTTTGGTAAGCCACCTAAGGAGGTGGGAGATTGGTCTGTCTTCTTTACCACAGTCTATCTAGCACCTAGAACAGGGCCTAGCACACAGAAGGCACCCAATAAACATTTCTGAAATGAATTAACTCATTCTATCTTGATTCTTACTACTAATGCTGTCAGCGAGGGGGCCTCCAACAACCCCATACAGTCTTTTTTAAAAAATCTTTATTGCTTTACAAAGTTGTGTTAGTTTCTGCTGTATAACAGAGTGAATCAGCTATATGTATACATATATCCCCTCTTTTTTGGATTTCCTTCCCATTTAGGTCACCACAGAGCACTGAGTAGAGTTCCCTGTGCTAGACAGCATGTTCTCATTAGTTGTCTATTTTACACATAGTATCAATACTGTATATATATCAATCCCAATCTCCCAGTTCATCCCACCCCACCCGCCTGTCCCCCTTGGTATCCATATGTTTGTTCTCTACGCCTGTGTCTCTATTTCTGCTTTGTAAATAAGATTGTCTATACCAATTTTTTCAGATTCCACATATATGTGTTAATATACTATATTTGTTTTTCTCTTTCTGACTTACTTCACTCTGTATGACGCTCTCTAGGTCCATTCAGTTCTCTATAAATGACCCAATTTCATTCCTTTTTATGGCTGAGTAATATTCCATTGTATATATGTACCACATCTTCTTTATCCATTCCTCTGTTGATGGACATTTAGGTGGCTTCCATGTCCTGGCTATTGTAAATAGAGCTGCAATGAACATTGGGGTGCATGTGTGTTTTTGAATTATGGTTTTCTCAGGGTATATGCCCAGTAGTGGGATTGTTGGGTCACATGGTAGTTCTATTTTTAGTTTTTTAAGGAACCTCCATACTGTTCTCCCTAGTGGCTGTACCAATTTGCATTCCCACCAAGAGGGTTACCTTTTCTCCACACCCTCTCCAGCATTTACTGTTTGCAGATTTTTTTTTTTTTTTTTTTTTTTTAACGGTATGCAGACCTCTCACTGTTGTGGCCTCTCCTGTTGCGGAGCACAGACTCCGGATGTGCAGGCTCAGCGGCCATGGCTCACGGGCCCAGCTGCTCTGTGGCACGTGGGATCCTCCCGGACCGGGGCACGCACCCATGTCCCCTGCATCAGCAGGTGGACTCTCAACCACTGTGCCACCAGGGAAGTCCTAAACTGCTCTTTGAACTAGCTTTCCTTTCAGGTATTCTCAGTTTGGGCAGAGGCATTACCTTTCTCTTGTTCTGATAGTTGATACCTGGTTGAAATTCTCTGTGTTTAGTATATTAATTGCCATTGGTTCTTCCTCTGACACAGCCTTCATCTAATGTCTGGATTCTTAAAACTAAATGTCTAAATGCTACCCTGACTTCAGAAACCACCTCTCCCTGCTTACACCCCTCTCCATGCTGCCCATTATTTCTATTTATTTTATTTTTTGGCTGCATCGGGTCTTAGTTGCGGCATGTGGGATCTTCGTTGAGGCACTGGGATCTTTGTTGCGGTACGCGGGCTTCTCTCTAGTTGTGTGGGCTCCAGAGCACGTAGGCTCTGTAGTTTGTGGCATGGGGCTCTCTCGTTGAGGCACACGAGCTCAGTAGTTGTGGTGCGCGGGCTTAGTTACCCCGTGGCATGTGATATCTTAGTTCCTCAATCAGGGATCGAACCCATGTCCCCTGCATTGGAAGGAGGATTCTTTACCACTGGACCACCAGGGAGACAAGAATGAGAGAAGGCAGCTGGGATTAACTGGGGAGAGAGAGAGCCCTGAGGACTTGCCTTGGTGGGACAGCAGGAGCGTGAACTATGAGAAGGAGTTAATGCTTCGTCATGAACAGACTCACCACCTGCATCAGTGCATGCTAGGTGAAGACAGGCAGGGCTACGAGGATGAAATTCCAAGGAGGATGCTGCCTTCTCCCCAGGCAGTGGTAGAATTTGCAAATGGATGGACTGCAGAGCTGGAACTGCAGGAGAGGTAAGAAGACCTTCCAATCCCTGTGGTTGGGCTCATAGGTGAAGTAAGGGGCCAGGGTTCAGAACCCTGAAGCTGAAGGGAAGAAACCAGGGTCTTGCAGGACAGGGATGACGGTTGGGAAGCGATGTGTGGGAGGACTAGAAAGTGAGCTAGTTTGGAGTTTGCTCTTTGGGGCCAACAAGAGGGAAAAGCCTAGGCCCAGATTTCAGGACCCTTGATGCGGTAGACAAACCCACCAGCCCAAGCTCTGGCCCTTCTGAGGCTTATCTGGTGCCAGAGCTGCTCCAAGGTCCCAGGCAGAGCCAGGACTGGAACTCCTGCTGTTTTCCTAGGGTCAGTGGGTGGTGGGAAGGCAGGGGCGGAGGCAACGGCTGTGAACCCTGCCCCTCCACTTGCTGCCCTTCCCCCACCCCCGGCATTTTTAAAGTTCCAAACGTATTTCTGGGCTCCCCATCTTGGACCAGAAAGGGGCTGCCAGAAAGTGAAGACTAGTCTCTTGGAATGTGTGAGGTGCAAGGAGAAAAGCTGCTGTTCTATCCTGGGAGCGTGGTGCCCCAGGAGAATGGGTGAGAATTAAACCTTCTTCCTGCCTTTTAATCTTTTTTATTTTCTATGTTACTGCATTGGTCTGATTCCACTTTCCTTCTTCCTTGTCCTTTCCTTCCTCCCCTTCCATCCTTCCTTCCTTCCTTTTGATGAAGGAGAAGGGGAACTGGCTAATAACCTGACATGATGAAATCTGCCATGCTGTTTAAGAAAATGTGACCTAAATAATTAAAAATAATATATCATAATGTTAAATTAGTAACATGGAATTGTTATGGAAACAACATGTGCTGGGATTGGTTAATGGGAACAAGCCTATTTCAGCTTTGAGGAAAAGCTACAGCTTGCAGTGGGTGGTGGATAAACACAGCATGTAGTACATCATATATGCCCATGCAGTGAAATGAGCCAGACGGGCAGGCTCTCAGAAGAGATGAAATGAATTAGAGGCCAGAGCTTGAAAAGGTAAAAGGGACCTTCTAATTGTCTTCAAGTAGTTGAAGATGATCAAATCTCAAGAAGAGTGTTTCAGGGAATTTACGAAGGCACAGGAAAACCAGTATTTTAAGGGCATTTCGTGGCTTGGCTAGTAGATTACATTTACGGTTTAGTAGCTAGGAAATAAAGTGCCAAATTCTTTATATCCATTGAAATGTCCATAATTTTCTCAGAAAAGCTAGAAGCTGAATTTTATGAATGGTACCCTGAGTCAGTACCCTGGAGTCAGATAGGCTAGGTTCAAATTCACTTACCAGGGTGCTTGATCCCAGGGTAAGTTATTTCTCTGAACTTCAGTTTTCTCATCTTTGAAATGGGGATGATTATGGGAATTAAATGAGGTAATAATGTACACGATTGTGGTTTTCAAGGTGCTATTCAATACTAGTTGTTATTCTTCCCAAGTCCTATCTCCTAGACTAGAAGGTTTAGGGCAACACCCTGCAGGGTCGCACGTGTTTGCTTTTTACCTCCACTCGGAGGCTTACGGTGCAGTGTATTCCAGTATCCTTACCCAAGTGCCATGGAACCTCTGGGACCTGAGCCTATGTTTCTCCCCCTTCTCTATTAATGATAACAAAAGGAACAGTCATAGTCATTGCAGAATCCAGTTAAAGCCAGGCTTTTTCTTTCCCCCACCTTGAGCTCTTTGGGCTGGGAGCTTGTATGGGGATAGTGGGAAGGCTTGGCCGGCTCCTGTGTTTCCCTGTCTTGTTCTTTTACTTCCACCCCACTCCCTCTGGTGTCCTGGGTGAGAGTGGGAGGAGAAGGAGGAAGGAGAAAGGGCTTGGAAGGTCTTACTTGAAAACAGTTGTAACTGGCATTGGGGCACCTGAGTGGCTTGGGTGCTACAGTGCTGATGCTGACTCTTGTGGGGAGAGGTCGTCCAGGGACTCTGGCCCTAGCATTTTCCCACCTGTAGCTCCCTTGATACTGGCGGTGGCTCCTGCAGCTGTACATTTGTGACTCTCTCCTCAGTTCTTGACTATCATCTCTCTGTTGGATTACCTTGACCTTCTAGGCAGTCCATTTAAAGCTCATCCGTTGGTCTCTTCCATGGGGTTTATAGCTGCCCAGTGAGAAACCTATGAACATCTTTGCCCCACCAAACTCTAGGAAAGCTGGCTGTTCCCTTTGTTGTCTTGCCTCTTTGCCACCAGCCAGGATGCTCCAGCCAGCTTCTTACCCTTAACATTTGGGGAACGAGTCAGATGTCAGTCCTGCCATCACTAGGGAACAAATGACAAACTCTTGAAGTTCTTCTCTTAAAGAACCCTTCATTTGGCATAAGGTGGGGTTTGGGGAGAGGCACTGTCTTCTCTTTGTTCACAGTGGGGAGGACTCTTGGGTTACCAACAACTCTCTTCAAAGAAAATCCCAGCTACCTCCTAGCTTCTTCCTGACCTAATGAATTTGTACATTGCTTTTTACAGTGTATTTTTTGGAGGGGGCTGATGAGCTCCCCTTGGAAGAACAATATTTTTGGTCACCCCCTTGTAAATCCTGCAGGATGGCCTTGGCATCTGTCTTCTAAGCTTTGAGGCATGGCCCACACTCAGAGATGGGAAGGGTCCCATCTGAACACTGTTTCACCAGGGTGAGGTTAAGTGTTCACAAAGATGGGGCTGTAAACAGAATTTTTTCAGGGCCCTTCTGCTGCCCCTGGATACCTAGAGGCCCCTGGACCTCAGGGCCTCCTTCTGTGTACCGGCCCCAGAATCCTTAATACAAGTCATAAAGCTCTCATTCCCAACTAATCCCGAACAAAGTTGTTAGACAAAGCCAGTCTGGTTCAAGGAAATCACTTAAAGCAAATGCAAAACCAGTGCAGTTAAAAGGAAAGGAAAATTCACGAAGGGAAAAAAAAAATCCAAGGAGAATTTCAGCATAGAGTTTTTGGCAGATGAAACCAACATTCTGTCTCGTTATAGCCACCCTGTCTGAGCTGGGGGCAAGGAGAGGGGAGCTCTCCCTCCCTGGAGGGGTTCTCTTTTTGCCTCCCCCCGCCTGCACCAGTAGTTTGAAGTACCTGTCCCTTCTATTAATACTGGGTCATCGCCAGTAGGACTCATAGGTTTTCTCTGTAAGCTTGTAACCAGGATGGTATATGTACCAAAGTGTTACCCAATTTGAAGGGTATGTGGGAAAACCCCCCAACCCTAGCACATAATTATCCTCTCAGCATCATTTAGAAAGTCACAGCCATTCCCTCCATTCCCTCAACCTCTAACATGACCAGTAGGGGGCACTGCAGGGTGAGATTCCCAGCAGTACCCCTGCCTCTCTACCAAGTTACTGGAACATGAAGTATGGAACATAATCCACTTATTTTAGTGATAGTAGTATACTTTTAGCTACAGTCATTCTTGCTGAGCGATTATCTATGAATTGAAGATCTCAGTTGCTCTTGGGATGTGATTGGCTAAAGAAGGACGTTTTAGCTTGAAGGATATGGGATACATTCTGACTGGGTGTTAGGAAGATGTGAAGCAATGGGCCCTAGTGATTGTCCCTGGAAGAATGGTTCAGAGATGACCACTGGGGACCATGATGCATTTGGCTAGGGCACTGAGAGAAGGGTCTGGCAGCCTTAGATGCGGATGTGAGGGAGCCAGAGACGTGAAAGCTGAGTGTTTTAAAACCTCAGGAAGCAGCTATCTTCTACGCCTGACTTTATTGGATACTGTGAACTTGGGCAATTGAACTTAAAGCCAACAGTGAGTTTATTATAAAATAAATAAAGGCACAAATAGTTCTTTTTGTCAAGGAAGGGAAATTGAGGGAAGAGTGGAGAGTAAAGAGAAAACAAATCATAGATTTTAAAAGAGTCACAGATACTAAAACAAAAATCCAAGGCAGATTTGGAAACTAGGGCTTTTTTATTTAAAACAAAATTATTTTTCAATCAGGGAATTTAGGTGATTCAAATAAAAAGGTACAAAGTGGTTGATAATGAGAGGTCTACCCCTTTGTACGAGGCACCATTTTCCCCTCTCCATGGCTTTCTAGAGATACTTTATGCATATATACAAATGATGCATCGTTCTAGTTTCCTTTTTTAATATGACTGTAACTTGGAGATAATTCCTTTCTAGTCCTGAAGTGTTTCTTCGTTCTTTTTTATTGCTGTAAAATATTTCGTTGTCTGTGGACAGACATCTGGGTTCTTTTCAGTCATTTCCTACTACAGATGAGGATTTGTTGGACATCCTTATACAGGAAGCCGGAGCTGTGGGGAGAACACTAAAGTTCTCCACAGTGGCCAATTCAGAATCGGGCTGCTTTGAGGGGGCTACCAGGGAGGGGTACCTTCCCAGGAGGAGACAAGGACCCAAAAAGTTCTTTATATACCTACCAACCCAAGGTTGTAAAAGTTTATGAATCTGTGACCTCACCTCTACTCCAAGACCATTTATAGTTTTCGTAAAGTTTTACGTGTACCATGGTCTTCCTGTGTAGATCCCGAGGAACTTTCTGATTTTCATCCTATTCCTTTGTCTCCTCTGGGCCTCAGTTTATTCATCTGGAAAATCAGAAAGGTGGACTTTAAGATGTTCTTAAACTCTTCCTTAAGCCACAGTACTTTTATTTTTTTTCTGCCAGATGAAATTTAGGAGGAACTCTAATAAACGGTCCAGATAAAAACAAGGAATGGTATGATTTCATAGTCTCTTAATTATTTCTTGGCAGATGGTTTTCTGTGGAACCCCTGAAGTAGCTCTGAAAAGCTGTGGGCATCTATGGAAGGTTGGATGAAAAGAAACAGACACCAGCTTGAAAGGTTTTTTGTTTATGTCTTTGATAACATTATAATAATGGCTGGTTACCTTGATTCATAGGGGCACAAGATTCTATTGAGATTCTATCATCTACTAGCTTCTATATAAATTATGACATTAGATACATTGACCAAAAGGGAAAAGGCCAGGAACATAGAACATGAAAAGTAGGTCTGGGTGGTGGTGGTGGTGGGGAGGTGGGTGAGAAGGAAAGAGAGAAAAGGAAACAACTAGGGAGATAAAGAAGAAAAGATGTTCACATGACCTTTAGATTAATGCACTGAGCTGCACCTTTTGTGAGCTGATTCCTGAATGTGGGAGGCTCTGAGGTGGGAAAGGACCATATATAGGAAGCAGAGAGATTGAGATACTTACAATTTAGTTGAGATTTTAAAGATACAACATGTAGATATTGACATTTTCCAGCAGCGTAAATAACTTCATCTCTGGATTTTAGACAGGTTGGAAAGATTCTAAACATGGTATGGTTAAATAGCCTGGGGGAAGCACACTTCAATCTTGTCTCGTCTTCTGGAGGAGGAATCATGATGGGGGTGTGTCTTTGTCATGCTGCAGGCAGACTGAACCATCAATGCTAGGCTGGTGTTTGGCACCATTCTCCTCTTAGGAACGTCCCCTGGGGGTCTGTGGCATCTGGGGAGATGTCTCTGTGGCAGGCAGAGTTCAGTGGAGGTTTAGCCCTAAAAATTCTTCAGAGTGAATACTTGTGGCCCTGGTCCATTGAATGATAGCAGAGGAATCACAAAAACGATTTGATCTGTGAGTCATGTCTAAAAGTCCCTGAGCAGCCTCATTTTCCTCCTAATCATAGCAAACTGTCCCCCACATCTAAGTTAAGAAAAACTCCCAGCATTGATAAACTAAGTATTTATCCTGTTTAAAAAATATACGAAATGTGAATAAGTATAATAAAAATATAATAATATAAATATAATGACAATAAGATCAGGGTTCTATGGGCTCATCATTTTTAATATTTTGCTAGCTTTGAGACTTTGAGTTTGTATCTGAATTTAATGTAAGTCAGAAGAGGGAATGGGAAGTGCAAGGTGTGTGTGTGTGGGGGGGTGGGTAGGTGTGTGGGGGGGTGTGTAGCAGGCAAGAAAAGAGTTATGGCCTCAGACTTTATTCAGGGTTTCCTGAGTTTATAAAGATAGCAGTAACAAAACTTGGTGGTTCAGATATTCTGTCCCTCCTGGCCTTTAATACCCTTTGGGATTTTAAGAGGTGCTGGAACTGTTTTGTTTTGTTTTGTTTTTTCCTGCAAATAGGTGGGAAATTTTGTGGATTTTCAACGTAGGAATTAAAATCACTGTTTTCTGTACTGTCTGATGTCTGCTAGAAGCCATCCTATCCAAGAAATTATTCATCACAGTGCAGGGATTTCTGAAGTCTTTTGAATGAAATGAGTTTGCGTAGACAAATGGCGGGTCACAGCGGGAATGCAGGAGATGAACCTGCCCTGGAAGGTCATAGATTGGCCAATCAGCCTCTGAACTTAAGGGTAGGGAACTGAGAAGGCCAAGGGTAATGGTCTGATCTCCTTAAAGGCTATTAATGGGTTTGCTAACCCCAGAAAGTGATCGCTGCTGCTGGTCACGGGTAGGTTCAGTGAGAATCTCATCATTCCCATTGAAAGTCTGGTTCAAAATTGTTACTAACGTGGGGTCAATGATGTCATCTCTGTATAAAGAGAAAACACTATGGTCGAAGAGACACAGCTAGTCAAATGGCTTATCAAATTAACTGTCTAATTTGAGAAGTGTCTTAGAATGATGACAATAATTTTGAACAGGCAAATCAAGTATGTTTTGACCTGATACCTGTCCAACTATGCATCCTGACCATTGGCAACTGCAGGACTGGTATCCAATTGTGGCTGATAAAGGATAATAATCCACACCCCATCAAATCCTGATGAACAGAGAAGAGGGTAACTTCCTTTTTTCTCTGAGGATAGTGAAAAATCTGAATTTTTTTTTTTTTAACATCTTTATTGGAGTATAATTGCTTTACAATGGTATGTTAGTTTCAGCTTCACAACAAAATGAATCAGTTATATATATACATATATTCCTATATCTCTTCCCGCTTGCGTCTCCCTCCCTCCCACCCTCTCTATCCCACCCCTCCAGGCGGTCACAAAGCACCGAGCTGATCTCCCTGTGCTATGCGGCTGCTTCCCACTAGCTATCTACCTTACGTTTGGTAGTGTATATATGTCCATGCCTCTTTATCGCTTTGTCACCGTTTACACTTCCCCCTCCCCATAGCCTCAAGTCCATTCTCTAGTAAGTCTGTGTCTTTATTCCTGTTTCACCCCTAGGTTTTTCATGACATTTTTTTTTAAAATTCCATATATATGTGTTAGCATACGGTATTTGTCTCTCTCTTTCTGACTTACTTCACTCTGTATGACAGACTCTAGGTCTATCCACCTCATTACAAATAGCTCAATTTCGTCTCTTTTTATGGCTGAGTAATATTCCATTGTATATATGTGCCACATCTTCTTTATCCATTCATCCGATGATGGACACTTAGGTTGTTTCCATCTCTGGGCTATTGTAAATAGAGCTGCAATGAACATTTTGGTACATGACTCTTTTTGAATTCTGAATTTTTAAAAAGACTTCTTTGATAAAGAGATTGTAAGCACCTAGAAGGGTAGGGACATCATATATATATATATATATATATATATATATATAAAAATTATATATAAAATTTTAAAAAATCCCATCACCTCCTCTTATTCCCTCAGGTGTGGTTCTATGGGCAGAGTGAACACTATTAAGTGTAATTGACAAAATGATGTAGCTTTCACTATTTGAAATGAGTCATCCTTAAAGATCTCAAAAGGCTGTGGTGAGGGAGACAGTGTTATAAAGGGTATGTTGGTTTTGAAAGGACATAGAGAACTTTGAGAATGTTTCTAAGAGAGGCAAAAGCATCTTGGAAGTGCTAGAAAAAAAGATCCTAACCAATTTGATCTTGCTGAGCTAGCTCTTTATCCCTCAGCTGCGTGATTGTGGGGAAGTTGTTTAAACGCTCAGTACCTTAGTTTCCTCATCTGTAAAACTGGAAGAATAATGTATCTACAATACAGGGTTGTTCCTAGAATTAAATGAGCTAACATATCAGAACTTGGAACAATGATCGGCAGTAGGAATTGCTCAACAAATGTTAACAATTACTATCACTTTCATTAAAGATCTTGGGGGAAAGGATAGATTAACTTCTCTCCTCCCCCAAAATGTAAAATATTTAACTCACATACTTTCAATTTAACGTTCTTTTAATCTCAGAGAGAGAGAGTTTTGTGAACCTTCCAGCGTAGTAATTTACAATTGTGGAGTCTGTCATGCTTTCCCCTTTACTTCAGCTTCAGCTACTTTGAGTTCTCTGTGGGAGATCTGAATAGACATTTCTCCAAAGAAGACATACAGATGGTCAACAGGAATGTGAAAAAATGCTGAACACCACTAATTATTAGAGAAATTCAAATCAAAACTACAATGAGTTATCACCTCACTCTGGTCAGAATGGCCATCATCAAAAAGTTCACAAATAATAAATGCTGGAGAGGGTGTGGAGAAAAAGGAAACCTCCGGTACTGTTGGTGGGAATGTGAATTAGTGCAGCCACTAGGGAGGTTCATTAAAAAACTAAAAATAGAGCTACCATATATAAACCTGCAATCCCACTCCTGGGCATATATCTGGAGAAAACCATAATTCAAAAAGATACATGCACTCTAATATTCATTGCAGCACTATTTACAGTAGCCCAGACATGCAAACAACCTAAATGTCCATCAACAGATTAATGGATAAATAATATGCGGTATATTTATACAATGGAATACTATTCGTCCATAAAAAAGAATAAAATAATGCCATTTGCAGCAACATCGATGGGCCTAGAGATTATCATACTAAGTGAAGTAGGACAGAGAAAGACAAATATCATATAATATTGCTTATATGTGGAATCTAAAAAAAAAAAGATACAAATGAACTCATTTACAAAACAGAAAGAGACTCACAGACATAGAAAACAAACTTATGGTTACCAAAGGGAAAAGGGGGAAAGGGATAAGTTAAGAGGTTAGGATTAACATATACACGTTACTATATGTAAAATATATAACCAACAAGGACCTGAATCACTGTGCTTTTCACCACTGAAAATAACATGGGATTGTAAATCAACTATACTTCAATAAAAAATAAATAAATTAAAAAATACATATGGAATTTTAATGAAATAACACTGGTAATGTAACAAATGTGACTTTTTATACATGCCAACGAGTACTGTCTCATTAAAATGTGTTCATCGTGAGAGGCAAATGACACCCATAACATTCAAAATAATTTGGTGTTCCTTTCAGAACTGTCTTCAGATTCATGGATGAAAACCAGTCTCATAACTTTATATCACACTTTAAACTTTTTAATTAAAAAAACTTTTTAGTTTAAAATAATTTGACTCACAAAAATGTTGCAAAAACAGTTCAAAGAATTTCCACATACTCTTCATCCAAATTCCCCAAATATCAACACCTTATACAACCACAGTATAATCATGAAAAGCAGGTAATATAATACTAATCTACACACTTTATTCAAATTTCACAAACTGTCCTACTGATGTCCTTTTTCTGGTCCAGTTCAGGGCACACATTGCATTTAGTTGTATTACCTTAGTTTCCTTTAATCTGGAACATTTTCTTGGTCTTTGTCTTGTCTGATGTTGACACTTTTGAAGAGGATTGACCAGTTATTTTACAGAATCTCCCTCAGTTTGGGTTTGTCTGATGTTTCCTCATAATTAAAGTTGTGAATTTTTGGCAAGAATACCATAGACACGACCCTGTGGCCTTCTCAGTACATTGTATCAGGAGGCACGGGATATCAGTTTCTCATTACTGATTACTGGCCATATTTGCTTACTTGGTTGAGGTGGTGTCTGCTAGGCTTCTCCACTGTAAAGTTACTACTTTCCCCTTTGTAAATAAGTCTCTTATAGGGAGATATTTTGAGACTATGTAAGTATCCCCTTTCTCATTCATTGTCTAATTTTAGCATTGTATTAGAATTCTCCAGAGAAACAGAAACAGTAGGATATATATATGTGTGTGTAATGTGTATTTACATATATTCATTATGAGGAATTGGCTCACATGATGATGGAGGCTGAGAAGTCCTATGATGTGCCTTCTGCAAGCTCGAGACCCAGGAAACTGGGTGGTATAGTTCCAGTCTGAGTCCAAAGGCCTGAGAAGCAGGGGAGATGATAATGTAAGTCCCAGTCCAAGAGTAAGAGAAGACCAACGTCCCAGCTCAGGCAGGCAGGCAGGCAGGCAGGAAGAAAAAGGGATGAATTCCGCCTTCCTCTGCCTTTTTGTTCTGTTCAGGCCTTGAATGGATTGAATGATACCCACACACACTGGGGAAGGCCATCTACTTTACAGAGTCCACCCACTCAAATGCTGATCTCATCTGGAAACACCCTCACAGATACACCCAGAAATAATATTTAATCTGGGCACCTCATAGTACAGTCAAGTTGACACATAAAATTAACCTTCACAACCTCTATCTATAATTCTTGCCTGGAACAATGATTACTTAGGTGTTTGCCCAAATGGTCACATTTTTTTTTTTTTTAACTCCAAACCAGTATGTCTAGATGGGCAGTTCACTTTTACACACTTGAATGGGCGACAGGGTGACTGTGGGTTGTTCCCACATTCAAATCCAATGTCTGTAAGTGCTGTACTTCTTTTCCTCCTCCCATTCCTCCCTGTTCTACTATGTTTTACAGTGCCTACACAGAGGCTTCTCAGACAGAGGAAAGCACATGTTATTTGGAAACAGACAGATCTGGATTTGAATCCTATACCCACCACATACCAGTTGGGTAACCTATTCAAGTAACTTAATCTCTGGGTTTCAGGCGCCTCCTAAGTGAAAAGAGTATTCCACTTCATGGGCTGTTTTAAAGGGTATATAAGCTACCACATATAAAATTTTCTGCATCAAGCATGATGTGAGGCTCTTTAATGAAAGTTGGCTCTTTGTTGTTCTTTTTCCAATGAAGGCAATCAAATAGTCACGGTAGATACAAAGGCTGAGTTTTGATTTCATGAATTTAGATTGAGGCCAGCTTTAAAAAAATCTCTTCAGGTGATTCTAATGTGCACCCAGAGTTGAGCACCACCGAATTAGATGCTCACTTAAGGCCTTACTGATTTAAAACTCTAAGATAAAAGGAAACTGAATATAGCTTTACTTTTGTAATTTTAGCATGGTATCATTAAAGGTATGGACAATAAAAATAATAAAATATTGTATAAAGGGGAAAATTTTGTGAAAAGGGGCAATTTGAGGTATTGGTTCATTCATCCACTTAGGTAATCAGTGGTTTCTTGAACCCCTATGTTTAGATGTTGTGCTGAGCACTGGGGCATATAAAGATGAAATGGGCACAGTCAAGCAGTTACAGCACAGTACAGTGTGATGCAAGCTATAGTGGAGGGAGGTATACAATGGTCTAATACGTCACGAATACTATGCATGGTGTTTGCCATGTGAAGGAGTTCAGTTTTTATTTCATCAGTGTTTGACAACTTATAAAGACTACTGAGTGGGTAGGGACATCATGATTTGCTAGAAATATTACTCTGGTGTGTTTGGAATGGGTGAGCAAGGAGATAGGGTGATCAGGAGAGAGAAGAGCGAGGGGGAGGGAGGGGGAAGAGGCTGGGTGCTTAATGCTGGGATATGACAGTGGGGATGAAAATGAGGGGCTTGACTTGTGAGATATGTTAGGGGTGGAATGACAGGACTTGAAGACCAGTTATGTGAGGGGGAGGCTTTGATGTCTTCCAGGTGCGTATGTAATTGGTGTCCTCATTCACTGAACTAGGGGAAGGGCATGGTTGTGGATGGGGATCTAGTGAGTTCAGTTTTGAATCTGTTATGAATTGAGGCATTTGGGAATATGTTATCTCACTAGATGGTGGTTGATATATGGATCTGGAACTTGGGAAAGGAACCTCCATTAGAGAGAAAGATGAGGAACTATACAGTTGGTATCTGTAGCCACTGGTATGGATGCAACTGTCCAGATAGAACATGTAGAAGACTAAGAGAAAAGTCAAGGACAGAGCTTAGGAATAATTAGTGTTAAGTGGAAGGTGGGTGGAAAAGGAGCCAGAGAGGAGAGTCTGAGGAGAGGCAGAGAGCATGACGAGGACCAGAAGGGGAGCATCTCAGGGACATCAGGAGTAAGACATTTGAGGAAGGGCAAACTGGTCATTAAAAGTGACAGAAGCATCAAATAAAGTAAGTTCTGGACTGAGCGAAAAGAATTGGATGTGGCCTCTAGGTGGACATAGGAGACTTTATTGTATTTGTCTAATGAAATTTGTAGAGTTTCTGAGAACAGGTTGAAACGTCCCCTGCTTTCAAGAAAACTTCCATGACTAATTCCACACCACCCTGCTCACTCAACACATTAAGAACATTGAATACATCCTCCCTGAGCTGGAAGTCACTTTGTAGGTCCTTTAACCTAGGCCTTACTGAACAGGTAAGGAAATTAACACCCAGAAAAGTCATTACTTGCCTGGGGTCAAGTGACACATTTAAGACATTAATCCAGGGTTTTTCCACAGACATTGGCATTGGTGCAATTACTTTGTACTAATTTACTACTTGTTCATATGTTGCCTATTTACACACTGGTTGTTTTGTATTTATGTAGTTTGGGGTTTTGCAGTTTCCCAAGGTTGTAGGAACTACATATATACTACTTTATTACCTTCTTTCTTTCTCACTGTTTACCTTTTGCCTTTATGGGCTACTTTAAAGAATAAATAAACTATGATCTTGGGCAGAAGGATCCTACAAAGCAACCCATAGAGCCTAGGAGAAGGAGCCTGAAAAGTGTTTCTTAGCAAGTCGCTCAGCAGAGGATCAAAGCCTGATGTCCCAGTCTGGTTTGTCTCTTTGTATCCTTTTACTGCAGAAAATCAAGTTCTGGCCAACATGCATTTTGCTGTCCCATGTAAGGCATTGCTCAGCAAAGCCCTGTCTCCTCCACTCTACCATTCCCTTGGCTAAGTGGCCTTGGGGGCTACCGAGAGGATGGCAGGAGAGCTGAGGAAACAGCAGCCCAATCACTTTCTGACTCTGAGACTCAGGACCTAGTGTCTGAGAAATTTCATCTAGAGAACTCCTTGTCTTTTAGAAGCATTTGTGCTTTCATAACATTCTGGGTGAGTTCTTATGGCACCTGTCTCAACCACTTTTGTTCTCTTCCATTTATTCAATCTTCATCCATCTTCTCAACCTCTCTCTCCATTTCTTTTCTCTTTGTCTCTCTTTGTGTCTCTGTCAGCTACAGACCTCTTCATTCACCCTGTCTCTACATATCTTTTTCTGTCTTTATCTTTAGGTAGCATGTCTTTAAGCCAGCATGCATAAAACGAATAGCAAAAACTGTGGTACATAGTAATTGTTCAATAAACATTGTAATTGTGCAGTCAGAAGGTGTTTAGATGTGCTGGAACCATGGAACCATTGAGTGTATGATAGTACTATATAGAAGTCAATAACATTTCTTTTTAGCTTCGACATTTTGATCAAGGACCTCCAAGTACCATGTAGTCCTGACTCAGAAAGTTAGCTACAGGGACAGGCAGTGTATAGGCCTGGAGCTCAGAGAAGTCCTGCCTTGTAGCTCTACCTGTGGGCAGGTACTCCTCTAGGATTCACTATTTCTGAATCTACAGCCACAGAAATCCACCTCACATACATGTGATGTGCATGCCAGGAGAACGGTGAGCCCACCAGGAATTTGTAATGATATCTAGTGCAGTGGATATTAAAAATTTTAAACTAACTAACATCTATTCCCCCTTCCTAGAAACATCCTGATTTCCTTTTGGGTCAAGGCCTTGCCCCACTGTGATGTCTTGGGATAATCCACATGTCAGGAGGCTGTTCTGGAAGTGGGAAAGACAAGATTCTTTTTCTCGCTATCCTGGTATAGCTAGGATAACACACGGCCTAGGCTCAGATAATCAGACACATCCTCCCGGGACTTGGAATTTTGAGTGAGTGATGGAAAAATAAGAGAAACAGTTGGAATTTCCTCATCACAGCAGCGGTACCCTGATCAGTGCTCAGTTCCTGGTTCCTTCCTCTGGAGCTGACCTGGATCCTGCCTGTTTCCAGGCTTGTTCTTCAGCCTCTCGTCAGTTCTGTAAGCCCATCATTTCCTTTGGCTAGAGTTAACCACTGTCCTAGTCTGCTCGGGCTGCTGTAACAAAATGCCACAGACTGCGTGGCTTCAACAACAGAAACTTATTTTCTCATAGTTCTGGAGGCTCTGAGTTCAAGATCAAGGCTCTGGAAGAGTTTGGTTTCTGGTGAGGATTTTCTTCCTGTCTTGCAGAGGGCTGCTTTGGCCTCACATGGTCTTTCTGTACATGCATGATGGGAGAGAGTGGGCTTGATCTCTGGTATCTCTTATAAGGACACTAATCCTTTCATTTTATTTATTTATTTATTTAGTAAAGTTATGTCTTTTTATTTTTATTTTATTTATTTATTTTTGGCTATGTTGGGTCTTCGTTACTGCGCGCAGGCTTTTCTCTAGTTGCGGCGAGCGGGGGCTACTCTTTGTTGCGGTGCGTGGGCTTCTCATTGTGATGGCTTCTCTTGTTGCGGAGCACGGGCTCTAGGCACGTGGGCCTCAGTAGTTGTGGCACGTGGGCTCAGTAGCTGTGGCTCGCAGGCTCTAAGAGTGCAGGCTCAGTGGTTGTGGCTCACGGGCTTAGTTGCTCCGCAGCATGTGGGATCTTCCCGGACCAGGGATCGGACCTGTGTCCCCTGCATTGACAGGCAGAGTCTTATCCACTGTGCCACCAGGGAAGCCCAGGACACTAATCCTTTTAGATCAGGTTCCACCCTATGACCTCTTAACCTCAATTACGTCCTTACTTCATACACAGCCACACTTGGGGTTAAGATTTCACCATGTGGGTTTTAGGGGAGCACGAACATTCAGTCCATAACACGAGCCAAAGTCAGTTTGTTTTGCTTGCAAATTAGGAACTTAAGCTGATACACTTAAACCTAAGTCTGCCAGTCTTACTTTTCCCTTCTGAAATCCAAACTCCGAAATGAAAAAAGGTTTTTGTTTTTGTTTTGCATCTTGTCCTGCAAGACTGGGCTTTATTCACTTGGTTGAAATAGTAGTCTATTTAATAAAAAGTGAGGATCTTTAGAATGTTAGTTCTCCCACTTTCCTTGCATCTCTGGCTTCTCTGGCATTTCTTGAGCAAGCCTGTTAGTCAAGCAGGTGATTGGAGACTCTCTGATGTCATTCTCCACACTGATGTCAGATGCCAACCTTAGGGCTGGCTGGGTGGAAAAATGACCAGCTTGGCTCTTAAAGTAATGGCTCCATGTTGCAAGAAGTTGGCAATTCTCTTCTTGCTTTTTTCTTTTTATTGGTTGTTCCACAGTCTGGAGAGCATACACAGCTGCCTGGCAGCTCTGCTCCTAAAGCTGTGGCACTCACCATCAAAGGCCGTTCCTCTGACTGCCGCTCCAGACAGGACAATGGCAAATAATATTAAGTCAAGCTCTTCCCCCAAGGGTCTCTGAGCTAGAAGTCTGCATGGAGCTTATCAGTGGGAAATCTGCCTAAAATTGTCCCCAGGATAATGCTTGTGTCAAACAAGCAGCACATAGTCCCACATATGTATGCAAGGAACTACCAACCAAAAAGGTGAATATAAATATGGCCCTAAAAAACACTTGGTTCATGCTCATTTCATTTTTAATTTTCCCCCAGTATTCCCCTTCACACCTGGAAATCACTCAGTATGAAGTAACCCACAGCACTTTCCAGAGCTGTTTTTGTGTTTTCTTTTCAACTGCAGATGTCTGGGAAACAGTAAACTCTTGTTTTGAAGCCTTTTAAAATTGAGTTTTTGATTCCAAGCAATTGAAAATTGTTCCTGTTTATGCTTCTTATTGGCGATAGTTTAACTAGCTGGATTTTGTTTTCTCTGGATTATGGTTTTTTACGGTTTTCCTTTAGGAGTTTACCAGTCCCTGGAGCTCACTGGTAGCAAAGGAAAAATGTGTCTAGAGAAATTGAATTTCTCTTATGTCCACAGAAAAAGTAGCCAGTTGCCATTATGGGGTAAAACTGGGGCTTTCTTCCCAGAGATTCATGGGTTAGTAAAGTTTGAGCAATATTAATACCTTTTTTTTTTTTTTTTTTTTTTGCAAGGCTAGGGTATGTACTTTGCAAAGTATCTGTAAAAGTAAGTCAAGATAGCCACTTATTTCTGGCATTTGTTATGGGGTAATTATCCTAATAGTTCTTTACTCTTGTAATTTAGCAAAAGAGATATTTTACTTACTCTTGAGTTGTTTGGGCAAGCATGACTCATAGTTACCCAAGTGTAGATCATTTATTAGAATGTCTAAAATTCTTCTTTTTTAGTCAGTCTTACAGGTAGTTGTTACCATCCTGTACCGTTTTCACCAGTTCTTCCTACCCCTACCAACTAAAACCACCCAACCCGCTATTGAGAATTCACTGTGTGTACATTCCTGGGTTCTGGGATGAAGGCTGAAGGGGGATGAAGGTGTGTTGAAGAAAGTATTTAGAAATAAAGGTCACATGTTTGTAGTTGGTCCAGACTGTGAATGGTACAAAGTATGTGGAAACCAAAAGGGGGGCAGGGTAGGCTTTGCTAGGGCATGTTTCTTACAGGAGAGTGTAGGCTCCACATGGATTATGTGGAGAAGATGGTGGGAGGTGATAATTTCAGGCTGGAAGATGGCTGAGAAGAGATGTGAATGGAAAAGCCAGGTGGGTAAGGAAACTAATCATTGTTGGACAGTCCTATGTGCTGGGAACTGTGTAAAGTCCTTTACTATGTATCTTTAAAAATGTAACCTTCTTTATTAATTTACAGTGTGGTAGGAGGTTTTATGTCTTTATTTTAGAGAAGAAACCTAAGATCGAGGAAGTCACACAAAGCGTACATACTGGAGTTGATAATAAAATTCAGGTCCACTTGACTCCAAAGAGTGAAAATGATCAAGACTAGCTTAGGAGAGATTTTCCTGGCTGGAAGGGAGGGGCCTCCATAGGTGGAGCAAGAGATGAGGTTTGATACCTTGGGAGTGGGGCAGTGAAGGCATGTTTCTGTCTCATGGGAAAGACAACTGAAGCTCCCGTAGGTCCTTGAACGGGGGAAGCATGTGAAGGAAGCAAGGATAGGGAAGTACTGCCCGGGGAACTTGTGTGCCCTTCACAGGTAACCAAGAACAGTTAGTGTGAAGCCTCAATACCCTCGACTTGCAAATTTCCTACTTTGCTCCTGGCTCTCTCCATTCTAATTTGTCCTGCTCTCAGCAGTGAGAATTGGCTTTCCCAAGCATTATGTGAAGCCCCTTTCCTCTCTTAGAACAGCTCTGAGGACCCCAATGGCATGTCTTCCTAACCGCAAATCCCTGCCTCTTATTACCTAACTGCCTATTCTTTTGCACCTTACCTTATAATTTCCTTTCCAACTCAGGATCCATCCACCCTCCTGTTAGCACAACTTTTGCATTCTGCCGAGTTTTTTTCTCTCTTCAGTTCAGTGAATTTGACCTTTCCTGTCAGGTCTTTCTAGATGGAATCAACTTGACATTTTAAGGGGCGTTTTAACAGGGCTCTCAGTTTTTGTGATATGATATGAATATATCTATATTTATATTTTGTATTCTTTCATCAGATACATTTAGACTGATTTGTAAATTTCACGTGTCTGCTCTTAGATTGTAAACTCAAGGAAGGCTGTCAAGGAACTGTCATTTTCAGGGCCTTTCTGTCTCCCCAGAATGCCTGGTTAAATATTTTGACTCTGATAGTCACCGAATCGTTGCCCAAATGAGTATAGCGCACTTCTCATCAGACTTTCTCTTCTTGGTGAACATTCCTGCTCGACAGTGGCCTCATTTACTTTAGGCCTGGATTAATAGTTTTGGTTCCCGAGTCTTCTTACTCTTCTTTGCATGTCTGCTTAATCTTACGAGTAGGTCGAGGGAAGCCTGCTGGAAATAAGGTTAATACTTCTGCCATATATTGGAAGAAAAAAGAATAAGAAAAATCCAAACCTCCAAATTCTACTTTTCTCTCACACCCGCTGTGCAACCCTATCATTCTTCTGGAGGGGACTTCTAGCTGCCCTGCTCTCCAGAAGCCCCATGGGAACACGCAGAGCTCAGTGTGTCCAGCTGATGGAACCCAGCACAGTACCTGACAGCTGCCTGATTTGGCCAGAGAGGAGCCCCTTGCTGATCTCCTGGTGCCTGCATTGCTGCCTCACCTGTACGTGAGTGTCCAGCCCGGACACGTCTTCCTTGTTAAAGCCAGCTATTCCATATCAGGCTCAGCCCCGCATGGTGTTTCTCTCCTTAGATTAGTGTAGCTGTCTCCTGACACAGGAATCAAGCTCCTTCTGCACAGTTGGATATGTGCTCTTCAGGCACGGCCAGAGAGACTCATTTCTTGCTTACTTTATGTCGGTCATATTTTTTGGTTAAGAAAGCATTTAATCATATCTTTATGATTACAGTTGACCCTTGAACAACACGGGTTTGAACTGCACAGGTCCACATATAGGTGGATTTTTTTCAATAGTAAATACTACATACTACACGATCACCAGTTAGTTGAATCCACGGATACAGAGGAACTGCATATACGAAGGACTGTATATACGTGGATTTTCCACTGTGCGGAGAGTTAGGGCCCTTAATCTCCACATTGTCCAAGGGTCAACTGTACTTATTATTGTATACTTAGAGATGCTAAAATAGTTCAATCTTTGTAAAGTGAGGAGCTCTCCTATAATATTCTCCTAGTTAGAAAATATTTCTCCAGAAAACTATTTTTGATTTTTTTGTTTGTTTGTTTTTGTTTGTTTTGTTTTTTGGCTGTGCCACACGGCATGCAGTATCTTAGTTCCACGACTAGGGATCAAACCCGTGCCCCCTGCAGTGGAAGGGCAGAGTCTTAACCACTGGACTGCCACAGAAGTCCCAGGAAACTGTTCTTAAAATACCTTCTCCAGGAATCCTTTCAATGAGAGGAGAGTTGATCTTTTCTGCTGGGTTCCCTTCTCCAGATGAACTTGCCTCAATCATGGTATCCCCTCCTCTTCCCAGAGCATTAACTGGGCTTGCCTTATGGCTGACGCATCCTGAAAACGCTTTATTGATTAATATCTGTGTTTCTGAGATCTTGTAACAGCTTCTTATCTCTCTCTGAAGAAAGTGAATGGACAACAGTTCTTTGGCTATCTTCTTATTAATGGTCCCTTCTCATACTTGTCTAATAGGACTGGTTGACAGCGTTTCAATTAAAAAAAGAAAAAAGGAGACATGATAGCACAAGGTTGTATTTTTTTTTTTTTTTTCGGTACGCGGGCCTCTTACTGTTGTGGACTCTCCCTTTGCGGAGCACAGGCTCCGGATGTGCAGGCTCAGCGGCCATGGCTCACGGGCCCAGCCGCTCCGCAGCATGTGGGATCTTCCCAAACCGGAGCACAAACCCGTGTCCCCTGCATCGGCAGGTGGACTTTCAACCACTGCGCCACCAGGGAAGCCCAAGGTTGTAGTTGCATCAATCCAGGTCTGTGTCTGATGTTCTCTGAGGTTAGTTCCCCTAGATGTTGAGTGTTTTAGATTGTAAGATCTTAAGAGGTTCAAGATTGTATCTGTTTTGGCTTTTATATAGCAACTGGCATTAGCCACGAATACATAGATCCTTGATGAATGCCTTGGAAAAGGACACTTAGAGTGAAATTAGAATATCCATCCAAGAAATAATAGTGAAACTAACTGAAGGATACTGATGATTTCTCTTGCACGTGTGTGTGTTTGTGTGTTTTCACTTTAGTCATGTAGTTTGGGTCCATAAAGCTTTAAGAATATTTTCTATAAATGCAAATGAGTCTACCTAGATTTTGGTTCCACCCAGGACCAGCCAGATGGAGCAGCTCATGGCAGTAAAGAGGTCCTGCATTGAACCTTGAGTGTTTTGAATATGCCCAGGCAGAGAGGAGTGAGAAAACTGTAGCAAGGATGAGGATGAAGGCCAGTGACAAAGTCAGGAGTGCCAAGAAGATGTTTCATATTGAAGTGTTTTGATAAGAACATGGCTAGAGAGGTCTGAGCAGGGTAGGTGGAGAACAGAGGAAGAATGAGGTACAGAGCAGGTGTGTTTGGCAGGTTCGGAAATAGTCCTAAAAATAGTCTTATGTGAGTCACACCTTTTATGCAGAGTTTAGTGGGTGCTGCCAGGGTGGAGATGACAAAGAGGTGAGAAGCTCAGCATCCTTAAAGGAACCTATGAGGCTTTGTCTGTTTTTGCACGTGCAATAATGGAACTATCCTCAAGCTATTCTGACCGTAACTTTCAATCAAGGGTCTCAGTCTCTTCTTTCCTCTTGGCAGCATAGTAAGCTGGAAGTGTTGTTTCTTTTGATTAGACAGTCATATGGATAAATAGTAGTTCATTGGTTTCATTAAACATAGATCCGAACTGATAAGGAGTTTTCAGGATTGGGCCAAAGTGGCTTGGGGCCAATTTGCAGCAGTCACAAAGTATTTCTCAGACTGTGGCCAGTGTTTGTTTTTTCAACATGTAGGAGTGGGGCTTCCCTGGTGGTGCTGTGGTTAAGAATCTGCCTGCCAATGCAGGGAACACGGGTTTGAGCCCTGGTCTGGGAAGATCCCCACATGCCGCGGAGCAACTAATCCCGTGCACCACAACTACTGAGCCTGCGCTCTAGAGCCTGCGAACCACAACTACTGAACCTGCGTGCCACAACTACTGAAGCCCATGCGCCTAGAGCCCATGCTCCACAATGAGAAGCCCATGCACCACAATCAAGAGTAGCTCTCGCTCTCCATGGCAAGAGAAAGCCTGCACACAGCAACGAAGACCCAGCGCAGTCAAGAAAATAAAAATAAATAAATAAATAAAAATTAAAGAAAAAGAAAAGAAAAAACATTGGTAAAAGAAAAATGTAGGATATATGCATTTAAGAATGTCCAGAGCCACAGATTCCATCCCAGCTAGACTCGTCATATCACAAAGCTGGGAGCCTGAGAATCAACATTTAAACCCTCCCAATCCCCCAGCCCTGTGACTGAGTTGCACGCTACAGTCTCTGAGGAACAGTAGGCAGTTGGTTCAGAAGAACTTGTAGATTTTCAAGCCTTCCACATGAACTGAGGCCAGATTTCCAAGGAGGAATCCTAGAGTGGGGTTAGTGAATTTTCAGTGGTCTGTGGGAGTTAAGCCATAGGGAATGTTTCCGGCAGTCCAAATAGTTCCTATCATTGTAGACATAGCTCAAGTTCACCTTTTAGATGGAGACCTCCAAGTCCACCCTTGCCACAGAACGTGCTTGCTGTCATCTGCTTTCATAGAGTTTATTTGTACAACTTTTTTGACAACTCATCTTACTCTGCCTTGTGATATCTTAGCTAAATCTCACACAGCTACCAAACTTCATTTTAAAAATTACAGTATAACTTACCTATAGTAATAGGCACATCATTTAAATTTCATATCAATTAAATTTCATTCCATTTTCACATGCTTATATAACCATGTAGTGACCACTTGGATCATTTCCAGTACTCCAGAAAATTTCCTTGTGCTCACAGGTAATAGTTTTCTAAAGGTGGCCACTATTTAGACTTTATCACCATACAATAATTTCAGGCTATTTTTGAACTTCAGATATATGGAATCATGTAGTATGTAGTCTTTTGTGTGAACTTCCTCCCTCAACATTCTGTGATATTTCTCCATGTTTTTGAGAGTATTACTAATTTTTCTTTTTCATTGCTGTGTTATATCCTATTGTATAAGTATACTATAACTTATTAACTTATCTACTGTTGGTGAATATTTTGGTTGTTTCCAGTTTTGGACCAGCAACATTCTTTTTTTTTTTTTTTAGGGAAACAAATATCTTTTTTTTAATTGAAGCATAATTGACATACAGCATGATATTAATTTCAGGTGTACAATGTAATGATTCAACATTTTTATACATTGCAAAATGATTACCACAATAAGTCTAGTGATCATCTGTCACCATACAAAGTTACAAAATTTTTTTTTCTTGTGATGACAACTTTTAAGATTTACTTCTTCGTGTAACTTTCAAATTTGCAATACAATGTTATTAGCTATAGTTGCCATGCTGTACATTACATCTCCATCACTTATTTATTTTATAACTGGAAGTTTGTATCTTTTTTTTTAATATCTTTGTTGGAGTACAGTTGCTTTACAGTGGTGCGTTAGTTTCTGCTTTATAACAAAGTGAATCAGCTATACATATACATGTATCTCCATATCTCTTCCCTCTTGCGTTTCCCTCCCACCCTCCCCATCCCACCCCTCTAGGAGGTCACAAAGCACCGAGCTGATCTCCCTGTGCTATGCAGCTATTTCCCACGAGCTATCTATTTTACATTTGGCAGTATATATCTGTCCATGACAGTCTCTCTCTTCATCCCAGCTTACCCTTCCCCCTCCTTAGCAACATTCTTATACAAGTCTTTTAGTGTTCAAGACCATTTTTTGCTGGAGATATATTCAGGAGTGGAGCTGCTGGGCCATAGGTATATGTGTGCTTGGTTTCAGTAGGCATTGCTAAACAAACATCTTCCTAGGTGGCTGGAAAATGTTTGTTTAGCAAACATTCTTACCAGCTGTGTATGAGAATTCCGATGTTTTTAACTTTTTATATCTTGTCTCCCTGACATGGCTTTGTACAGGAAAGCATGCAACCAGGTTCATATGTTTTGTGTTAGCCATAGTGCCTGCACAGAGACTATGGATGGTAGGGGTGTGATAAACATAAAGGAATTAACAATCAGAAGCTCACCGAAATCAGATTCTCTGCACTGCAAAAAGACTACAAGAAACTGCAGGAAAATCAAGATCATCCAGAACTTGAGAAAGAGAACAATATGATTCAAACCTTCCATGCACTGTTTGAAAATCTTACCCCATTCCTTGCCATTTAATATCAGGATATTACTCAAAGGTGAACCAAATGACTGTCTGTAAACCACTGAACCAAAAAGCCTGTTTAAGTAATAGAGTCTTGTGCAAACAGCAATCTTTTTATTTGAGAATAATAAAATGTTTTTGTCATCTTAGATGATCTAACAAGTTTTCTAATTTATAAATGTAGCTCTTTGCTCTAAACTCTTTTGTGGGTTCAGGCGAGGGCCTGAAAATAATTTCTAGCTGGTTGTTGACGGTGGATGTGACAAGCTCCTTTCTTGGAAGACAGCAGCATGGTGTGGTAGAAAGCACATGATTTGGGTTTCAACCTCACGTTTGATACACCCTTTTTATGTGACCCCGATCAAGTCTTCATCTTTCTGGGTTTGTTTGCTTGTCTTGGCAATGACAGTGTCTACCTCTCTCTGGGCTGAAAGGATGGTGATTGTGAAAATGCAAGTCCAGAGATGGCATATAGATGGGATATAAAAAACGTCAACCTTGAAGAGGGAGGCAGAGGAGTCAGGATCAGCGATGCCATGTGAGAAAGACTGGACTGGGCGCTGCTGGCTCTGAAGATGGAAGGGGCCAGGAACCAAGGGATGCACACTATTAAAAAAATGTGAGCTTCTCTTCCCTTTGATTTCTTTTTTTTAATTAAATGTTTTTCCAGCTTCATTGAGGTATAATTGACATATAACGTTGTGTAAGTTTAAGGTATGCAGTGTGTTGATTTGATACACTTATATATTGCGAAGAATTACCACCAGTAGTGTTAGCTAACAGCTGCATCACATCATATAATCACCATTTCTTCTTTGTGGTGAGAATATTTAAGATCTACTCTTTGGCAACTTTCAAGTATATAATACAGATTATTAACTGTAATCACAATGCTGTACTTTAGGTCCCTGCCACTTACTCGTTTTATAGCTGGAAGTTTGTACCCTTTGACCACCATCTCTACTTTTCCCCCACGTCCCTGCCCCCTGGTAACCACCACTCTACTCTCCGTTTTTATGAGTTCGGCTTTTTTAGTTGCCACATAATAAGTGAATCATACAGTATTTGTTTTTCTCTGTCTGGCTTATTTTCACTTAGCGTAGTGCCCTCAAGGTCCATTCATGTTGTTGCAAATGGCAGGAAAGATTTTCTTCTTTCTCAAGGCCTAATAGAAAATACTGTTGTATGTACACACCACATTTTCTTTATGCATTCATCCAATGACGAACACTGAGGTTGTTTCCATACCTTGGCTATTGTGAATAATGCTGTAATGAGCATGGGGTGCAGATATCTCTTTGAGATCCCGTTTTCATTTCCCAAAAGTGGAACTGCTGGATCATATGGTATTTCTATTTTTAATTTTTTGAGGAATCTCCATACTGTTTTCCATAGTGGCTGCCCTTCAATTTCTTGGTGGCATTGTGATGGCTGGTATTAGCCTTGGCTTTGGAGTCTGACCTAGATGGGAACCTGGAACCTGGCTCTGCCATGAATTAGCTGTTTGACTTGGACAAATTACTTAACTTTACTAAGCCTCAGGTTCATTTGTAAGATAACAGTGATATATTGCCCACTTTATAGGGTTGTAGTAGGATTCAATGAGCAAAGTAACCTATTTAGTTATATGTAAAGCAGTCTACTTAGAGGCTGGTGCATGATAGTTGCTCAAGATAGCCGTTTCTTCTCCCGTTCTAAGATTTCTCCCACGTGAGCATTCTGACTCTTAAGATTTTGAATTTCTCAGAATCTTAGCGTAAAAGGTCCAAGTTGCAAGGTGTCCAGTGATATGGAAGACTTGAAGTTACCCACTTATTTGAAGCAGAATGTGCAAGACTTGAATTCTGGGGGGCAGAAACTTTATCTTTTATGATTTAGTAAAAGAATGATACCATTTACCTGAGTGTTTTGGTTATATGAATGATCATGCAGTACCTAATGTATAAGCCTCAGCTTTTCAGTTTGTATTTGTTGTATAGACTTAGTTGAAATAGCACCTTACCGCCTGCCCCCCTCCAAAAAAGAAAGAATCTTGCCAGTGAACCCACCTTCCATGGTGGTCAAAGTGGATGTACACTGAAATTCAAGAGAATAGCCTTTTTCTGGGTGAAGACTTTTGGATCAATTGTTCTCATTGGGGGCATTTTTGAAATCTGTGGAGGCATTCCTGTGAAGCACCATTAGCCTGTAGTGAGCAGAGCCCAAGAATGAAAGATGTCCCTGCAGAACACTTTTGTCCCCCTCCCCCATATTTCTCACTCACCTTTCTAATGTCTTGATCTTCAAGGTAAGGTCCCCCGCTTTCCTTATTATTGCCTCCAGATATGAAGTTGTTAGAGGTAAGTGTGTATTATAATAAATTTTAGTATGCACCAGTACCTTCTTTCATTTTCCTGTTTTTCCCATACCTAATGATTTCTGATCTTTTCTCAAAAGCGAACACTCATAAAGGGCAAATGCGTACTATTCTGTTCCGTTTTCCGCTATGTTGTCCTGCACAAGCATTTACATATTGAAACATAAAGTAACACAAAAGTTACTTTATTATAAATTACTTTCATCTATCCTTTATATTATAGCTAGGGTAGTATTTTCATATTCTGAAATAGTATGTATATATATATATATATATATATGTGTAAGTTAGATTTACATATATATGTAAATCAATGATAAATCTGTAAGATTTATCATTACAGTACAGTGATGAGCCTGATGGGATTGGATCCCTTCTCTACAAGTCCTTTGGAGATTTTTCTATTTGGTCATTTCTCCAGTTCCTACCGCTCTTCAGCGCAACATTTTTATGTTACCAAAAAATCACACTAGTGCTAAAAAATGAGAGAAAGAAATAGGTGAGCTGAGACTCTTTGCACTGTGCCCTGGTTATTCTCTTGCTGTGCACTTAGGATTCCTATAGGGGGAAAAACATTTTTTGCTATTAAAGGGCAGAGCATGAGGCATCAAATTTCCTGAAGGAGTGACTCTCACTTCCTTCTCTTCTGTCCTACCTGCTAAGAAAACCTGCTTGTTCTCTGATTACCTTAAATCACACACTGAACCCTTTGGAGATTTTCCTGATCTCATCCTGATCTTTTTAGTCTTATCTGCCTAGGATTTTTGTTTCACTTTCTGCTGGATTTAATGTACCGCCTCCATTTCTGGTCGTTTTCCTCACTGTCCCTTTTTCTCCCTCCATTCCCTTACCTGCTCATCTGGTAAACACATGAACATGTACTTTATGGGGTTTACCAGCAGATCCCAGCTGAGCAGGAGACAGGCTCAGCCTACAGCAAGCCACATGGCAGGGGATGACCTAGAGAGGCCCAGCTACCAGAGCAAATCCTACCAAATAAGGCTGCCCCTCTGGTGCCAGTTTGCTAAAAAGGCACAGCTAGACAAAGATATGGGTAGTAACAATTTGGAGCACCAAAAGAAGACTCTCCTTCCAAAGCTTTGGGATTATTTCAAAAGCCTGATTTATTTGTACCATATTGAGCTGGGTGGGAACAAAAAACTTATGTCTTATGTCCTTGTTAGGGGTGAGTGCAATGTATGAACTAATCATAACATAGAGATGATGCAGTGGTTAGAATGCAGGCTCTGGGTTCAAAATCTGGACTCACTGCTCCCTGGCTGTGGCATTTGGAGCAAGTTACAAACTTCTCTTATGCTTCAGTTCCCTCATTTGTGTAATGGGGATAATAATAATGCCCACTTCAGAGTGGTATGTGAAGGCTTAGACTTTTGTCTGGCACATGGTAGGAGTGTATATGTTATAATTTTATAATGTAAAAATAATATTTATAATTTTAATAAACATTTTAGTTTATAATTATGTAATTAAAATTTTCATATTCTCTGACCCTCTAGAGAGGCCTTATTTTATATCATTGATTTTACAACCTAGGTTCAAGAATAATGGTATTATTAAACATCTTTTGTACTAATTATTATGTTTTGGAAAACCAGATTAAATTTGTAGCCCATTTGAATTCATGTAATAATAAGTTATTCTATAGTGGAAGTCTACAACCCTGGCTTTCCTCAAATTTTTACTCCATGGAGCACTATTACTGCAAGATGTTCTCCCCAAAACGGGTTCTATGTTGCAATATAATTTGGTTGCAGCACACAGTATGCCATTCTTGCAGACTCACGGTGCACATCAGCATGTCAAAGGCTTATAAAAGTCCTGTGAAGAAACCTGTTTAACTTAAAAAAGAGATACTATCTTAACACAAGTTTCCTAGAAAATGGGGCCTGAGCCGAAGTTCATATCCTAAGGATTTATCAGGAGGTGCAATCCTAGGGCAGCAAGATTGAGGCAAAAAGGGAATTGAGACAGAGAAAGGGAAAGCAAATGCTGGATGGTGCGTTACCTAGACGGCTTCATAAGAGAGAGCACCTCATGACCAGGTGAGGGCTGTGTCTTCCAGGCAGGCTGTTTGCAATCAGCACACTCTTGAATCCTCTGGAGTCATTTTCCATTATTCAAGGTTTACCCATGAAGTGTTAATATTACTGCACTTAGGGATTGTTACCTGTCTTCTTCGGGTAGCTGCTAGGTCAGGCAGATCCCATGCTTCACAACATGGCCTTGGACCCTTGGTTAGATCGGGGCACTGGGGCCCCTGTGAGGCCTCTGCAGAGAACACAGTGGTGGCTTTGTTAAAGCTTTGTCCTCACTCCCGGCGTGAGGACTCAAGGGCTGAGGACAGCCTTTGGTGCTGTGTTAGGAGATGAGGCCATGATTGTTGGCCTGGGAGGAGGGTGTGGGGGTGAGCAGATCTGGAGAGGCATGTAAACTGGCTCCTATATGCCTACCCTTTCACAAACTTTTAACTACGTAAAACTCACTTCCTTCCCCTCTCCCTTTTTAAAATTACTCTCGTTATTATCCCATAAAATTCATGTCCTGAGGCCTAAATTATGGAGATGTTGTATACAATAGCTCTTAATAATATGATAGAGAATTGACTGAATTCCATAGCTTTTGAAGATGATTCCAGGTAGAGTGATACTTGCAATTTTAGAGCCCTGTGTTTCATTGATAGTCCATTTTAAATCGGGGACAACAGCCATACTGACTTAGAATCATAGTTCATCTTACACAGTATTCCGATGCAAAGAGGTGATCCCAGGTAATGTACTTGGAGCATTTGTGTTTCTTCCTAATGTCAGTCTCCTCTTTTTTCCCCACCCTCAGTTTGTCATTTATCTTCTGACCAAATGCTGAAATGTAAAAATTCAAGACCACCTTTTAAAATCTGAGAAACTTAATTTAGGAAATAGGAGGAAATACTATTTCACAAAGTAAGATAGTATTTTGAGACTATTTTAAACTCACAGAAAAGTTGCAAAAGTAGTACAAGGAATTCCCATATGTCCTTCATCCTTCATCTAGAGACCCATTCAAGTTTTGCTAGTTGTCCCAATAACGTTCTCTATAGCACAAGGATCTAGGTCTGAATTGTGATTGCTTTTAGTTATCAGGTCTCTCTAGTCTCCTTCAATCTGAAAACTCCTCAGTCTTCCCATGACTTTCATGATTTTTATATTTTTCAAGATTATAAGCTAGTCATTTTGTAAAATATCACTCAGACTCACTTTGGTCTGTCCAATGTTTTCTTATGACTAGACCCAGGTTATGTATTTTTAAAAAATATTTATTTATTGATTGATTTATTTGGCTCCGTCGGGTCTTAGTTGCGACATGTGAGATCTTTGTTGCGGCATGTGGGATCTTTTGCTGCGGCACATGGGCTTCTTTCCAGTTGTGGCGCATGGGCTCTCTAGTTGTGGCGCACAGGCTCCAGAGCGTGCGGGCTCAGTAGTTGTGGTGCGTAGGCCCAGTTGCCCAGCGGCACAGCATGTGGGATCCTAGTTCCCCGACCAGGGATTGAATCCGCGTCCCCTGTGTTGGAAGGCAGATTCTTAACCAGTGGACCACCAGAGAAGTCCCCCAGCGTTATGTATTTTTGGTTGGAATATCACAGAAGTGAGTCTGTGTTCTTTATATTGTACCAAAGCGTTGCATATGGTGTTGACTTGCCCTATTACTGGTGGCATAACCTTGATCATTTGGTGAAGATGGTGTCTGCCAGGTTTCTCCACTGTAAATTTCCTTCCCCCTACCCCTTTGCAATTCATAAAAATTTTGAGGACAGGTACTTTAAGACTGTAAAACCCATTCTTCATCCCACTTTCACCCACGAGTTTTAGAATATTTCTTGCTTTAATTATTACTATTGTGGTTGCCAAATGGTGATTTTGAAGTTCCATCATTCTTTCTATTTTTATTAGTTGACATTCTACTGTAAGGAAGGTCTTTCTTTTCTCCCTATTAATTTTTAAAATTTGTTTATGAGTGTGGACTTCTGGATTCCAGTTTATTCAATGGATCATAATCTATTACTATCATCATTTATTTTGATTCTCAAATTGTCCCAGACTTGACAAGAGGGAGGCCTTTCAAACTGTCTTCTGCATCTTTTGACATGCCCCGATCATTCTTTGAGCACTTCCTTACTTGCCCCACAAGACAGATATTCCAGGTTCATTTTGTTCTTTCACTGCCCTACACTTAGGCTCAACCATTTGTCCAAGGAGCCCTGATTTTTTTTAGTGGAGAGTGATATTTAGAAATACATACCTGAACAGTAGGTGTGCTCATTGTTACTGAGATGTAACTGCACCCAGGCCCTCTCAGAAGACAGAACTAGGAAATATATGTGTGTTTAAACATATATGTATGCATTTACATTTGTATTTATTTCTGTATCTCTCTATATAAAAATAATTTATACTGCTATTTTCAGTTCCAATCAAACACCACAGGGTTCATTCTAGCTTTCCTCTTTCCAAATTTGTATCTACCTTCTCCAGTAGTAAGAAATATATGCCCATTATCTTTAATACATTTATTTACTTAATCTCTCTGAATGTAGCTAGTCTTCAGGCCATCAGCCTGCTTGGAAATCCCTTATGCAGACCCCAAACTCCACCCTGTTCAGAATCCCTACCCACAGAAGGAAGGCTTGATAGCAATCTTTAAACTTAGTTATAACCTATGTTTTCTTAGTAGCTATTTCTGGCTTGGTCATTCATGAAATTTTCCAGATCCTTTGGGGCTTAATTTATATTTCCCATTTCTACCACTTTCTTGGTGTAATGAGTTCCACAGTCTAATCTTTACTTTGTGAAATAGTATTTCCTCCTCTTTCCTAAATTAAGTTTCTCAAATTTTAAAAGGTGGTCTTTATACTACAAAGCTACAGTAATCAAGACAGTATGGTACTGGCACAAAAACAGAAATGTAGATCAATGGAACAGGATAGAAAGCCCAGAGATAAACCCATGCACATATGGTCACCTTATCTTTGATAAAGGAGGCATGAACATGCAGTGGAGAAAAGACAGCCTCTTCAATAAGTGGTGCTGGGAAAACTGGACAGCTACATGTAAAAGAATGAAATTAGAACACTGTCTAACACCATACACAAAAATAAACTCAAAATGGATTAAAGACCTAAATGTAAGGCCAGACACTATCAAACTCTTAGAAGAAAACATAGGCAGAACACTCTATGACATAAATCACAGCAAGATCCTTTTTGACCCACCTCCTAGAGAAATGGAAATAAAAACAAAAATAAACAAATGGGACCTAATGAAACTTAAAAGCTTTTGCACAGCAAAGGAAACCATAAGGAAGACGAAAAGACAACCCTCAGAATTGGAGAAAATATTTGCAAATGAAGCAACTGACAAAGGATTAATCTCCAAAATTTACAAGCAGCTCAATATCAAAAAAGCAAACAACCCAATCCAAAAATGGGCAGAAAACCTAAATAGACATTTTTCCAAAGAAGATATTTAGATTGCCAAAAAACACATGAAAGAATGCTCAACGTCATTAATTATTAGAGAAATGCAAATCAAAACTACAATGATGTATCATCTCACACCGGTCAGAATGGCCATCATCAAAAAATCTACAAACAATAAATGCTGGAGAGGGTGTGCACTGTTGGTGGGAATGTAAACTGATATAGCCACTATGGAGAACAGTATGAAGGTTCCTTAAAAAACTCAAAATAGAACTACCATACGACCCAGCAATCCCACTACTGGACATATACCCTGAGAAAACCATAATTCAAAAAGAGTCATGTACCAAAATGTTCATTGCAGCTCTATTTACAATAGCCAGGACATGGAAGCAACCTAAGTGCCCTTCAACAAATGAATGGATAAAGAAGATGTGGCACATGTATACAATGGAATATTACTCAGCCATAAAAAGAAACAAAATTGAGTTATTTGTAGTGAGGTGGATGGACCTAGAGTCTGTCATACAGAGTGAAGTAAGTCAGAAAGAAAAAAACAAATACCGTATGCTAACACATATATATGGAATCTGAAAAAAAAAAAAAAGTCATGAAGTACCTAGGGACAAGACGGGAATAAAGACACAGACCTACTAGAGAATGTACTTGAGGATACGGAGAGGGGGAAGGGTAAGCTGGGACAATGTGAGAGAGTGGCATGGACATATATACACTACCAAACGTAAAATATATAGCTAATGGGAAGCAGCCACATAGCACAGGGAGATCAGCTCGGTGCTTTGTGACCACCTAGAGGGGTGGGATAGGGAGGGTGGGAGGGAAGGAGATGCAAGAGGGAAGAGATATGGGAACATATGTATATGTATGTGTAAGTGATTCACTTTGTTATTAAGCAGAAACTAACACACCATTGTAAAGCAATTATACTCCAATAAAGACGTTAAAAAAAAAAAGGTGGTCTTGAACTTTTACATTTCAGTATTTGGTGAACACATTTCTGGTAGTTCAAGTTCAGCCTCAAACTCACCAACCATAGGACTCAGCAGGATTTGTTCATCTCATATCCATATAATTCATGGTTTTGTTTATTTTGGTCATAGCCTCTTTGAGTTTGTGAGCAGTGAAATCTTTATGGATAGTATTTGTCTTTTACCACTTTCTTCATTGCTTTTCAAAAAATTTCCTGGTTCCATTAACATGATCTTTATCATCTGATTATCAGGATTTTCTATAATGTTCCAGCTGTTGTTTTACATAGTTTTACATTAGGGAAGAACCTAATTTTTTGGCTTTGAATATTCTTGTTTCTCCTTGGGCCACTGCTGAATGTTCCTTGTTTGAGGGGAGCCTTGAATGCAGGTGGCTGGAACTCAGTCAGGAGGGATAATTGTCTCAAGTGACTGGTAAGAGGAAAACCAGAGGATAAATGGTGGTGTTGTCTTAAGAGCAAGGGGGGCCAAACAGGATTCAGGGTGAGAAAAAGAGCCCTCCGAGTAATTGCCATAAACAGTGCTGTGGACCATGACATAGCTTTGAGGAGCACTGTCCTCTTGTTTAAAGACAGGGTTAAAGGACTTCCCTGGTGTTCCAGTGGTTAAGAATCTGTCTTGCAATGCAGGAGATGCCGGTTCAATCCCTGGTCGGGGAACTAAGATCCCACATGCTGCGGGACAGCTAAGCCTGCACACCTCAATGAAGCAAAGAGCCTGTGTGCTGCAATGAAAGATCCCAGGTGCCACAACTAAGACCTGACGCAGCCAAAAAAAATTAAAGAAAAAAAAAAAAAGACAAGAGTTAAGGCAGATGATAGAACATGGAACCAATGTTCTGTACGAATAAACTACAGTAAATGTGAGGTCCTTTTCATGGGTCAAAGTCTGTTCTCTAGAACCCTTCATTGTATATGCATATTTTAAATAATTTCAAGTTTTTACTTAAAACACATTTATTATTCTTTTGGTCACTCATTGAGACTTATAACACCAGCTTTTGACCTATCTTTCCTGTCTCACTGGAATGACTCTTCACCTAAAGCCTGTGGCAACTCCGTTTCCAGACTCAGTCTTGATCCAGGACAGGATTTATTAGCAGCTGTGATGCCAACACTTGGCAGGACTTAGAATTAAATTCTCCTTCAAGACTTGGGAACCCATGGCTCAGTTAACACTGAGAGACAGTGTGGTACAGTAGGAGGTGCTTTGGGTTTAAAGTCCAGCCTCCAGTTTTTACTTTATTACTTAGTAGCTATATGTTTGTGAAAGTTACTCAAAACTCATTTTCCTTCTCTGTGAAATGGAGATAATATTCACCTTGTAGGATTAAATTGCAGTATATAAAGTGTACCTAAAGTTTCTGACCCATAGACACTCAGGAAACAGTGGCTATCTTTCTAATTAAGACTACTGCTGGACTCCGTATTGCTTCTTGAGTTGCCCTATTATGAAACGTTACTGGGGTACTCTAGGAATGACCACCAGATGCTTGATAACTCTGAGGAATAGCAATTTCTTTCTCCAGTCCATGGAACTGGGTCTTGGCCTAGAGATTTTACTTATTTCCATATTTTGGCCCACCTTTCTGTATGGCAGACGCTGGGAAGCTTGCTGGGGTTCTAAATGAGAATCCATTTCCACCAGTTAGACATACTGTATGATATTTGGAACACTGCTTGGCTATTATCTATTGGAAAGCAAGGTAGAGGAGGTGTCTGCTTTTTCTGTAGCAGTGATCCTATCACTGGGCCTCTTGGTGTGAACATCAAGAGGTGACTTGCTGTGACAGTTGCAGTAGTTTTGTGCTGATTGTACTGACTACAGCAGCATCCCCGTGCTTACTTCCTAGCTTTATGGGGTCAAGAGGCTGTTGTGGAGGTGGTAGAAGCATCTCGACTCCCCATCTTCTTCGTTTTTGGCAGAGGAAACTGCTCCCCTGGCAGACTGATTTGGCAGTGTTTTACCTGGGGTCATTCCTGGCGGCTCAGCCTCAAGCCTGCTCCTCCTGGCTTCCAGTTAGATTCCAGGCAAAACTTGCCTGTGTTGAATCCCTTTTTCCTGAAACTAGCTAGATTGGTTTTGTTTCCTTCAACTGAACCCTGCCAGATATAAGTCCTACTCTCTGATTTTGTCCAGGTTTTCTTGGTCATATGCTGAAGCCTGTGACTGCAGACCCTGGTACCTTGTCTTCCTCTTTAAGACTTGCTTTCTGGGGTTGGGGTCTTGACTCAAACCTGTCCTGCAGCCATGAAAAGGTATTCTGATTGGCACCTGCTGGCCTGACTGAGCTCCAGCTTTTACTGCTGCTTTAGTTCTTTGAAGGGCTCCACCTGTATGAGTGGACTGCTCAGTGCAAACTATTGCTTGAGGTATCCTGACCTTGGCATAGCCTTTGAACTCCATGCCTGGATCTCCTGTCTGCCTGCCTTAATAGCCACTCAGTTCTCCCAGCCCCTGACTCAGGTCTTGAGCTGAGTCTTATGGTCTGTTCTCTGTGGCCAAGAATGATTTATGGCATATCCTGGCATATCCTGTATATCCTGGACCTGATCAGAGATTTTCCACTGGGTCTGGTCCATGGCACTCACTCTCTACCCAGAAGAGTTTAGAGTCAGCCACCAATTTGTGATACCACTAGGTGCTCCTTTGAAATTACATACCAAAATAGTAACTCTTACAGATTACCTGCAAAAATAGTAGAAGTTCTATTGTTTATATGTTTCTAATTAGGGAAGGCTAAATCTACCCTTGAATTAGTTCTCTATTGTAAGGTAGAAGTTGAATGGTATTGTGTTTTTAAAACGTTTCTGCTGAAGTCATTGCACATTTTTACCTATACTGTGATTGGTAAGAGAAAAAAGATCATTTTTTCCCATCTTCAAGAAGATCTGAATAGTTTTCATACTGACTGAATTAATATAACTGTACAATTTAAGTCAGAGCATAAGTAGGTTAAACAGTGCTACCCTAACTTTCCTATAACCAATGAGTAAATTGATTTTCTTATGACACGTAAGTAAATACTGTAGTCTCATTGTTAAAGGTTATATAAAACCATTATAATTAATTAGAATTCATGGTGGAATTTATAAGAAGTAGTCCATTTTATAATGGCCAGATATAAAATAAATATAAATTTGAAATGATAATATCTTCACCCCCATCTTAGCAAAAAGTTATATCTGAAGGACTGATTATACAGATGGATAATGGCCACACAATATATAAAAACAGAACTTTGACCCACAACCTGCCTCAACCTGCCCAGGAAACCAACCCATTTTTTGTAATAACCAGCCCAGGAAGCCAGTGTGTTATCCATTAGACTTGGAGGAAGTCAGGTTGCTATTTTTGGTAACCATCTAGGAACCCAAACAATAACCCCCATAACAGTTGGCCCCAGATGGCCAGGACTTGATTAATAACTGGCAGCTTCCCTAATTTTTGCCCTTGCTTCCAACTTAAGACCAATCGGAGAAAGCCGAGTATGTCTCTTAACCAATCACCTAGGACGCCCCACTTCTAGTCAGTCTGTCTGTAGCTTCCCCATGCCAACAGCCTCCAATCAGACCATACCTGAAGCCCCCTTTTTTCCACTATGAAGCTTCCCCACTCCTCTGCCTGCCTTTGAGTCTTTGCCAAAATGCGAGTTATGGTGACTGACTCTTGCTATAGCAAGCTCTGAATAAATAGCCTTTGCTTGTTCTCATTTGGTTGGTCTTGCTTTATTTCCACGTATCTGTAGTGTCTTCAAGAAACCTTGTCTTGTAAAGATATTCCTCTTTTCCCTGTTGCCTATAAGCGTGCTGGTATTCTCAAAGTCCTGAGTCAATAATTTAAAGTTTCTCAATCTCTCAACTTTCCTGTTATTGACAATTTGTGTCCTCTGATTTGAACTTTTAAATTAGGCTGAATTTTAAAATTTGATTTATAACTTAAAATTCAACATTCTCTATCCCCAATAAAATAGTTTTCTCCAACAGGTTGCATTATAACGAAAAATTTAACAATCTTTGGTGTCAAATTGATTGAACCCATTTTGAATGTTAACTAGAATACATCCTGCATGCTTATGTTTCTCCTCTGAGAATACAAATAATTAAGCAGGTATTGAGAAAAAGCAGTGAATCATTTTTCCTTAAGTGTTTCATAATCTTCCTTTGTTTGATTGGCAATACCTTCTCCTCATTATTAATCTCATGATCTTTAAAAATTTTTTTAAATTTATTTCAGTTAATGTTTTTCTTTTTAAAATTGCAGTATAGTTGATGGTATCATCATCTTATTACAATTTTTATTACATTTTATTGTCTCCTCTTATCTCACATTACCGTAAGTCATTGTTTCTCAAAGTGTGGTCCTCAGATCATTTATATTGCCAAGAGGCTTGTCAAAATGCAGGTTCTTGGTCCTTATCCAAGATCTACTAAGGCTGACTTTTGGAGTGTGTCCCAGGAATTTGCATTTCAAACATGTTCTTCAGATGATTTCTATATATATCATGTTTTTTCTATATATTTGTCTTATCTGTTTATGTCTGTGTAATCTATGTATTTCATCATGCTATCTGTCTGTCTAAAGACTAAAATTTAGGAATCACTGGTCTATTAAATGTCTGTCAAGTACCTGGCATAATGTCTTCAATCCTCAAAATGGTTGTAAATTATAATTTCTATTTTATAGTTAAGAAAACTGTGGCTGAAGACAATAAGTGACTTGTTCAGCGTCACACAGCTAGTAAACTGTAGAGCTGGGAGTAGAAGCCAGATTATCAATACAGAAATAATCCTATATGTTGAGGAAAAAAGTGTTTAAGTTTCATTACCAAATACATATCTCACAATTTAGCCTATGTTTACACCCAGTTACCAGAGAGACTCTTACAGCTCAGTTGGATTGTATGATACTCTCTGAGTCCATCCATGTTGCTGCAAATGGCATTATTTCATTCTTTTTTATGGCTGAGTAGTATTCCACTGTATATACATGCCACATCTTCTTTATCCATTCATCTGTCGATGAACATTTAGGTTGTTTCCATGTCTTGGCTATTGTGAATGGTGCTGCTATGAACATAGTGGTGCATGTATCTCTTTGAATTATAGTTTTGTCCAGATGTATGCCCAGTAGTGGGATTGCTGGATCACATGGCAACTCTATTTTTAGTTTTTTGAGGAACCTAATGGGGGCTGATCTTAATGCTCTACTGAATTAACCATCCAATTGAGGTGTAAGAGTCTCTCTGGTAGCTGGGTGTAAACACAGGCTAAATTGTGAAGTATGTATTTGGTAATGAAACTTAAACTTCATCCCATTTATAAGATAAGCAATGTCTCGGTGGGGCCCTTGAGCAAAGGTATAAGTGATTAGTTCCCCGGGGCAGCTACAGATGATTAACTCTTAGAGCAGCAAGCAATATAGTTTCAGCAGAGAGTCCTGTGATTGTTGAGATTGGGACAGAACTCGAACTGTGGGGATCTAAGTTCATTTTCTGTTGGCAAAACATCTCTAAGGGAAAGTCTTAAAAAGGCTTATAAAAACTTAAAAGGCCCTTGGACATCAAATGGCTCTTACAAATTAATCAGAAACATACGGATTAGATTTCTCATAAAATACATTTAGGTTTAAAATTATGGGAAAAAGCACAGGGCAAAATGTCTTTTAGGTTTGTCCAAACCAAACCCTAAATGCTTGGGAAAAGTTGGAAATACTGTAACAACAGCAGGATGACGCTGAGCACATATGTGGCATCTTCAGGTGACACAGGAAAAGAGTCCCATTCTCCTACAGTGGGGCAGAGCCTGAACTTCCCTGGAAATGTGGATGGCAGCTCTGGCGGGTTTCTGTGAGGCTGGCTGGTTCAGTAAGGATGGTGGCAGGAGATGGGAAGGGAGGAGGAGAATTTGGAGGCAGAGAAGATAGTCTTTCATTCTTCCCAGGAAGGTTGGCTAGTGGCATTCTTTTCCCCAGTAGGTGCTGGCCCGTTCCACCCTTGGAAAGTCTTCGGAGAGCAACCTTGGTGTAAAGGAGGGATATCAGGCTGGGTGGAAGAAGACCTGCATTTTAATCCTAGCTCTGCCAATTCCTGGCTGGCTGATGTTCAAGGCCCCACCCTAAGACAAATGAATGCCCTTCATGATTCAGAAGGCTTATTAAGCCTCAGTTTCCCACCCGTTGAATGGGAGATAGCGCAAACCTTGGAGTGGTGTTGGGAAGATTTAGGTGAGATGGTGATCTCCTCCACTTAAGCACAGTGCTTGGCACATTCTAAGAGCTCAGTAATTGACTATATTATTGTTACTCTTTGGCATGATCCTAATGTTCTTGTTCTTAGATTTCTAAGGAAAAAGGAGTCAGTTGCCACCCAGAGGGAGGAATGGAGGAAGGGATGTGGGAACAAAGGGTTTTCCTTATATCTAGGAAGAAGATAAATTTTAGAATTGAATTTAAAACTAAATATTGGAACGAATGATCCCTTGCATGGAGGTGTGAATCTGATCTGTTAATTCCTCCTTTGGATGCAAACAACTTTTTGGTTCTTTCCTTTAAAAAATAAGCACCAGTCATGGATCACAAATGGTTATTTAGTCTTCTAAACTTGTGTTTTGTTTGGAAATAATCTGATTTTCAAGTAGTAGTATATATTTTTGTATGAACGATTATCTCAAAGAGTTTTGAAGCGATAAGCAAAAAAAAAAAAAAAGTCTTTTCATGACTCAGTGCCTTTTCAGTACCAAAAGAGACTGTTACTGGAAATGGATAATTGAGTGTTACGAAAACCTTCAGTCTATTGTGATCAGTTTCTTCCCCCTTCTCTGATCTAGGCTTCCACACTTGACACCTATCTGCCTAGAGAGCATGACCCTCCATGGGGGCAATGCGAAGCCATAAAGCCAGCTACATCTTTGGAAGTGAGACATCTTCCTGTTTTCCCCAACTCTTCTCCCTCCTCCAACCCCACCTCACAGCTTACTCAAAGCCCAGGGAGACTGAATAACTGACTAAATTTGTCTATGTATGGAGGCATCTGTCCACAAAAATGTTTTCTTGTCCTTGAAAATGTTTTGATTGCTGTCTTCTAGGTAGTTCAAAAAAGAGCTTGAATCAAAATGGTTACAACCATCATATGGTTGAGTATATGGCCATTCTGTAGTAGTATTAATTAGATACTTGAAAAAAAATATAAGTATCCGTGTGTTCTGTTAATAATTTGTGTCCTTAGATCTTTTACATTCATTTTTGTGCTCGTGTTTGTTTATGTGACCTTGTAGCCCCTTGCATCAAATAAAACACACCTGTCATGTCTGGGAAAATGAATGCGAAACTCTTCTGTTGCCTGACCATTCTGCATTTGTGTGACTGCGTACATATTTTATTTAATTACAGATTTTAAATGAAAGAGAGAGGACTAATAATTTAATGTTACCGTGAGAATTCAATTTATTTTATTATCCTGAAATTTATGGTTAACTCTAGTGTTGCTTATACCTTATAATGGTTACACATTTTAGGGGTATATCTACAATGGAAAAAGTCCATCCACCGCTGACAACTTCTTGTTAAAACTGGATTGCATAAGCTCAGAGCAGTGTGTTACATAATAAGACAATTTACAATCATCGTGATAACATAGGATGTTTTCTGGAAAGAAAAGATAGAAATATTTGTAAAACTGCACCTGCAAGGAGGCTATAATTTCTGTGTGGCTGTGACAGACAATGTGAATCATGGATTATTACCATTTTTTTTTAAGGGCTTCATGCATTTCCCATTATTTATTATAGCTCCTCTAGGATTTTCCCCAGTATACTCACACGGATTGAGATAGATATATATTCGGACACACAGATGTGTATACAGTTATATACTTATACACATATATTATACACACACATTATGCTCAAAATTTATGGCAAAGAAAATAAATAAGCTCAATGGCTAAAGCCTTGCAAAACACCCAAACTCAGACAAAAGGAACCTTTACATCTGCCTATTAAACTTACGGCTAAATCCCTAGAAGGATTCTCAAAGCTGCTGCCCAGATTTTCAAGGAGAAACCTCCATCTCGTTAATGAACCGTAGCCAAAGGCCAGGTTTCCCTCTGGTGTACACGCACCCAGTGGCCTCATTTGTCATTTTTCTCTGGGCCCTGCTGAGCTGCGTCCAGCCCCAAGTGCCCATGGATGTGACTGATTCCAGCGAAACCAAATGGAGCTCTTTCTTTGCACTTTCCTGTTGTCATCGCAAGTTGTTTATAAGCCCCACTCTCGGTGCCAGATGATTCCCTGCTGCAAGTGAATCAGTTCTGTGAAATATTTATAGTTCAGTCTATTCGATATTTAATAATTGTACACGGCAACAGGGCAAAGTCTGTCAAGTCTGATTTCTGTGTCCTTTCTTCTTTCTTGATAACTTGACTACTCTCAGACATCTCTAGTCCCAACATTCTTTCTGTATCAGTTACCTATTGCTACAATAATGCTGAGTAACAAATAGGTGTACAACCTCAGTGACGTAATTAGCATTTATTGTTCATTCTGGAGTCAGCTGGGGGTTGGCTAGAGGGTTCTGCTGATGGGGTTGGCTAGAGGGTTCTGTTGATCCTGGCTGGTCTTGTTTACTTATCTTGGGCGAGGTCAGCTAGCTTTTCAGTGATCGAAGATGGCCTCAGCTGGGGCAATTGGCTTTGCTAAGTATCTCATCTTCTGTCAGGTGAGTCCAAGCATGTTCTTATGATGTTGGCAGTGTTGCAAGAGGGAGGGCAAGCACCTTTCAAATCTTTTTTGCATCACATTGCTAACATCTCACTGGAACAGCAAATCACTTGGATGAGCCCAGAGTCAGAGTGGGGGGCATTAACAAATTACATGGCAAAAGATGCAGATACAGAAAGGGTTGATGAACTGGACTGTACTTTTGACAAATTGTTTGTCATTTTCCTGACTGAGGAAGCGTCTGTTCCTCCATCCCCTTGTATCTGGGCTAGGCCAGTGGTTATATGATTCATAGAACACCATGGAAGTGACCCACTGTCCATCTGGGCCCAGCCTTTCAGTGGATTGGCAGCTCCTATGTGCTCCTTCTTGGAATGTTCATTCTTGTGCTGTCCTCTCTCGGAACACAGTTGCCATGAGATAAGAAGCCCAGACCACATGGAGAGGCTACAAAGGTAGCCTCAACTGCTAGCCACGTGCATGGATGGTTCAGCCCAACTGGGCTCCACATGCCTGCAGCCCCGCCAGCGTCATGTGGATGAGAAGACCTGCCCGGCATGGCCCAGAATTGTGAGAGACAGTAAAATGGTTACAGTTTATTTACGCCACTAATATTTGGGATGGTTTGCTGTGCAGCCATAGATAACTGAACTGCACCAGGAGTGACATTCTAGGCATTCGATCAGGGTGAAGGAGGGAGGTATTTTTGATCTGTAGGTTTTTCTAGAGCCTTTGTAAAAGGTAGTGATGCGTTTTATCTAAACTCATAGCCAACTTTGCAAATAGTTCTATGACAAGGTAAATGTAGTTTACCAAGTATGCTGATTCCCAAGTACAGAATCACATAAACCTCAGAGGGATCCTAGCCATTGTAGACTTTGCCACATCAGCACCTTGGGCTCCATTCTCTATTTTTGACTCCAGAGAGCACCGCAGAGGGCTCCTCAGAGCAGAAAAGAGGGACTCCCTTCTCTCTTGTCACTTCCTAAGACATGCAGGTGTGAGTGTGTGGGTGAAAACACACATATACAACGCACACACACTTTATTATTATTTTTAAAACTTAGATGCACTTTCTCTGCTGCTGATCTCATTCTTCTGTGACACCCAGCATGGTTCAGGGCCCTGTGTCCCACCCATCTGTTGATGAAGACCAATCTCTGCCCATGACATTGAATTTAATTTTGAAAGAGATTTGCTGTTGTGGCTGAGAAGTCACATTGTGCCTTCCCAGGACAAACAGCATTTCCATTTGAATTGTCACCTGCTGTGACTTGTCCAGATTTTTGCTCTCTTCCTTGCTGCAGATGGTTGGAAGCCGACTGTACCGTCATTTAACTCGGATAGTTGTCCTTTCTAGCTGCAAATTCCTATCTTGTCATTCCCTCTTCCCCCAGCTTTATCGAGGTATAATTGACAAATATAACTGTACATATTTAAAGTGTACAACATAATTATTTGATATACGTGTACACAATTTGATATACATTACCACAATCAAGTTAATTAACACATCCATCAGCTCACAAAGTTACCTTTCGTGTGTGTTGAGAATGCTTAAGATCTACTCTCTTAGCAAATTTCAAGTATACGATACAGTATGAAGGATGGTCACAGTACTATACATTAGATCCTCAGAACTTGTTCATCTTAGAAGTGAAAGTTTGTACCCTTTAGTTAACTTCTTCCCATTTGCCCCACCCTCCCCAGCCCCTGGTAGCTACCATTCTACTGTTTCTATGAGTTGGAGTTTTTTTTTTTAGATTCCGTATATAAGTGATACCATGCCATATTTTTCTTTCTCTGTCTGGCTTATTTCGCTTAGCATAATGCCCCCCAGCTTCATTCGTGTTGTCAAAAATAGTGGGATTTCTTCCTTTTTTAAGGCTGAATACTTGTCCATTGTATGTATGTATGTATGTATGTATTATCTATCTGTCTATCTATCTATCTATCATCTATCTATCATCACATTTTCTTTATCCATTCATCCATTGATGGACACTTAGGTTGTTTCTATGTCTTAGCTATTGCAAATAATGCTGCAGTGAACATGGGGGTACAGATATCTCTTCAAGGGACTGATTTCATTTCCTTTGGATGTATACCTGTAAGTGAGATTGCTGGGTTTTATGGTAGTTCTATTTTTAACTTTCTCCCCCTATTTTTAGCCCCACACACTTCTCTGCTTTCCTTTGCGTTTGGTGCCCCTGAGTCTGGAGCCTCTGTAGCTTGGTTTCTTGCAGAGAACAAGGCTGTGGTGTCTGGCAGGAGCCAGGGCCAGGTCGATTCTTGTTTGGAAGAAATAGGGGAAAGGACCTACTTGGAGAGAGATATGTCCCCGCTCCTAGTCTGCCCAGGCAGGGATTGTGGAGGCAGAATTTCACAGCTGCCTCCTGTGGGGCTTGTATCTCCAAATGGGACTCTGTCAGAGGTTCTATGCGGCAAGCTGACACAACTCTCCTTGGTATTGTGACCTCTGTAGACTCTCAAATCACAAATTTTATCATTTCTCCTGCTTTGCTAAGTCGCACATCATTCCTTCAACTCCATCTTTCCAAAATTAGTGTAAATGTTTTGCCTTCTGAAATCTCCCCATTGCCTTTATGGGTTAAAAGATTAAAAGAATTCCTTTGCTGTATTATATTTGGATTTAAGTAGGAAGAGTTGATAAACTCATGTTGTCAATACTCCATGTTTAACCAGAACTCTTTCTTTGGATTTGAACTGATATAGAGTCTAGCAATATTATGATGTTAATTTAGTTATCTCTCAAGAGACTTCAGTGGAGTCCTCTAATTTCTTGAGGAACCTCCATACTGTTTTCCATAATCGTTGTACCACTTTACATACCCACCAACAGTGTACAGGATTCCCTTTTCTCCACACCCTATCCTAAATTTATCTCTTATCTTTTTGATAATAGCCATCCTAACAGGTGTGAGGTGATATCCCACTGTGACTTTTTTTTTTTGAGTAACAATATGGCCAACCTTATTATTTATTTATTTTTTACATCTTTATTGGAGTATAATTGCTTTACAATGGTGTGTTAGTTTCTGCTTTATAACAAAGGGAATCAGTTATACATATACGTATGTTCCCATATCTCTTCCCTCTTGCGTCTCCCTCCCTCCCACCCTCCCTATCCCACCCCCCCACTGTGACTCTTAAGTAGGTAAACCACCAAAGGGCTAGGGGTGAGAGGCACCAGGGTGCCAGCCTGATGCAGTGAAGATAGCTCTAGGCTCAGGCTATGAGACATATTAGGTGGTAGTAATATCTGCGATGTCTGTGGGTCTCTTCAGCTTCTCTGGGCCTCATTTCCTCATCTATAGGGTGGGGGTAATTAGAGATGATAGTCCTGTAAGGCCTCTCCTAGCTTTACAATTCTCAGATTTTACAGAACACCTGGAGACACTGACACTGACTTTTGGAGACTCCTTTGAGGGTTCTTTCCATGAGGTAGGCAGTGTGGGGTGTGATAGGGAACATGTGCCTTAGGAAAGTGAGCACGCCTGTCATGCTTCAGAGCCTTACCCCAGCTTCTTTTGCCTACTTTCCATGTTTAGTTTGAAAATGAGATCCATGGTCTTACCTTACTTCTTTGATTCACTGCCAGTATTTTGCTGAACCAAACCAAAGGGAGAGTTTAGGTTAGTGTACAGTAAAGAGGGACAGATGACAAAAATAGTCCTTTCACTTCAATTAATGCATTGAGAACCCAGTTCTTTTCTTCGTGGTTCAGAGTGGTCTTCCAAGAAAGCTCCTGAGTGTGGAGGCTAAGTTCCCTGTCCCTTTGCCCACCATACACACTTGTCTGTTTTCTGAGCTGTTGGGAATAGCCCATATCTCCTAGGGTAGCTCTGGGATTAGCACATCCTGGCCTGGACCCATTCCCTCAGGAGGTGCTGGGGGGCATAGACTCCAAGGTGCAAGCTGAGGGGAACATACCAGATGGCTGGATGAAGGTCAGTCATGTTGGCATTTGTTTCTGTGGCAGAGCTCTGAGGTGATGAATGGTGCACTAAAATGATGAGCATTACATTAGAAACTTGGAAAGGTGTATTCACTTACTGATGGCAAACTTAGCAATGATTTGGACACACCCAGCCACTTTTCAAGTGCTATGGGGTTAGCAAAAGCATAGAGCTTGTTTTGCCCAGAATTTTTCCCTCATAATTTTTAAGCTTGTGTGCATTTTAATGGAAATTTAATCATATGTTTCAGATTTATTTACACTTAACTCATCAAAATGTTGTTTTGCAAGAGGGAGTCAAGGTCCAAGAAGCCTTTTGAGTTTTTTTATAAGCTTTTTAAGGACTTTGCTTTTTTCTTATAAACAGGAAACCATGTATCACTGAGAGAAAACAAACTTGAACCCCAAAATGTTCAAGTTTGATTTGAAACTCAGGAGTCATGAACACCAGGAATACTCTGAGGTGAAATGGACTTCCCCATTCTTAGAAATTCACAGGGAAACAGCTGAGGATTTCAGCAGAATACTATTTTTCAAAAATTAGTGAATATCCTGAAATGTAGCATACAAATTAGAAATGTTATAGCTCTTTTTCTTTTTCACATCACTTGCTTTTGACACATTTTTTCACTACTTTTTTCCTGCATAAAAATTGGGTGAAGTAAAAAACCACATCATAAGCAGAGATTTCATTTCATGTCAAGTTTCTTAGTAGCATTATAATTATACCAAATAAATAAATAAATAAATGTTGTACAAACAAAAGTAACCAATTGCGAGAAAAACTGTCTGTGGCCTAACTTCACCCCAGCTATTTTGTCTGTACTGGCTATGTCTATGCAGGTAAAGTGGACAGCTGATTGGTTCATCTGTACATGTCTGTTGCAGATTTTTTTTCTCCTCCTCAAGGGGTTGAAGCAGTTATCTAAATATGAAGGAAGGAATTCATTGTTTTGATAGTCTGAATTAGTTTTTATATACTCATACCTTTAGACTTACATGCTTTGCTTTTATACTCTATGCTTTTTACTTTATTTACTTATGTAAGTATATGTACTTATATACTTTCAAGCTCTAAATATTTTACTTATATACTCTTTATTCACTTTTATTTATTTTACTTTATATTCATATACTTTACTTATATATTATAGAGTCTGGATTAGTGCTTATATTAGAGTTCACACAATACATTATGTATGCGGTGCCTGTGTGTACTTCATCATCCTTTTGATATCAATTTGTTTATTTCCCCTTGGAAATACAGGTCAATTAATTGACTGCAAAAATGTCTATCCAACTTTAGTGCTAGAAGAGTTGAAATGAGCAAAGTGGACTGACCATTCAACTAAGAACTCAACATTTAGTCCTTGGTCTTTGCAGTGGTTGGAGAAACAGAAATTGACCTGAGAGCATTCAATTCATGCTTGCTGGAGAGGTGCCTCTAAAGACTGAGGCTCTGCCAATAGGGCCAAATGCAGAATGGGAAGTTTTTCCGTGTCCAGTCTTCTGGAATACATGATATAAATTGATCTTTTGTGACCCTGTCGTTTTCTCGCCTGAAATTTTTTTGTGTTTTAGTAGGAGGAGTAGCTCTTCTAGTTCACCATCACCTGACTAAACTTTATACTCCTGCTGCTCATTTGAATTTTACTCACTACCTACATGTAACAAGTTGGATGGGTCTGAAGAGTATTTTCAACAATATCTTACACATTACGAATTCTTGTTTTATTACTGACATTTTATTACAGGTTAAAAAAATGTATAACTGGCAGAAATACCTTTTGGAGAAACGAATAGATTGTAAAAAAATGAACCACAAAATAAAATTTATCAATGCCATGATCACAGCCAATGAAGTAACTGACTAGAAACTTCCCAGGTTCATATCCTTTACAGCTGTTCAGAGGAACTCTATCAGATCTGCCCAGGAGAGCAATAAAGAAACTTGGTGGCAAAACACAGCACAAATAATCGCTCATCCTGTGTGAAATGCCTTTCATCCTCTTTGGGAAAACCTCCTTGTGGCAGGAAGAAGCCAGGTAGCATGGAATAAAAGAGTGAGTGGTTTCTGCCAAGTAGGTACCCAAGAGCCAGCTGGCAACCAGGGACTCCTGGGTGGAGATCCAGATTTGAATGGCAAAAGTCAAAGGAAAAACAAGGATTGCACCAGCTTCAGAACCCAGCACTTACATGGCCTCATCAAGGAGGCTCAGGGGGAATAAAGCACATAAATAAAGATAAAACTTAAAAACAGGCTTCAGAGGCCCGGTGTAGCATGTTAGCTATTATGGGGCTTCCACGAGAGCCCAAGGATGCGTCATTGTGGGTGGTTATGACTCTCGGAAGAGTGCAGAGCTGGGCGGTTTCAGCTGGGGTGGTGCAGGTAAGTTGCTGGGCTTTTATGTGGAAGTTGAGCCCTTTTTATGATCCATTTACAAGACTATGCCCTCTGTGTGCCAGTCACATTCAGGTGCATTCTGAATTTGACCTAATCAGTCTGTATCATCAGTGTTACTGCTTAATGATTATATATTCTATGCTCTTCTGTGAAATAATTGAGAACACATATTACATAGTTAAATGCTACATTGAAGTGGATATCCTCAAAAACTATGATCCACTCATCAATGTGTATGTATGTGAAATTCACCTTTGAATGCACATTATGTTATTTTTCTCTTCTTTTTTAGATTTAAAATGGAAATATTTTGAAAACTGACATGGATTTCATGTGAGAAGAGGGCTTCTAGACAGGTTTGTAGGAGGTTAGCATCTTCCTGGCAAATTTTCCTTTGGAGTTTTTGTCATTCCAATCTTCATTTAGTTTAGTCACGATTACAGTAAAAAATCAGAATTTTTGTTTTCTTGAATTTGAGAAGTAGAAATACGCAAGCTTCTCTTCTCCACTCTCCACAATCTAAACAAAATTCAAATACCCATCATAATTTTTTTCACCTTTAAAGGGCCTTTACTGGAAGGAGCCAAAGAACTTGGATTCCTCTCTCCTTCCCTGGAATACATTCGGCTTTGTTCTTTGCAGCCGAGGCAAATGCTGCTAAAGAGAGTTTCAGTTTAATGTGTAATTAATAGTTTGGCATTTCCCAAGGGCTTTCCTCGGGACCCTTTCTGTATCTGTTTTGTATTACAGGGCTCCCTTGCTAAATATTTCCAGATCACATAGATTTAGATAAGACAAGTTCCAGAACTTAGAGTATTTTTTATTTTGACATTTACAGTATTTATTAGTGTAATGAAAGTAATACTTTGACAAGTCCCCAAGTAATAAATGCAATATTGTCGAACCCTGAGTCATTTAGAGTAACTTTCAGTGGCTAGTGACCACCTAATATCCAACTGTTCTCCTTTCGGAGGTGTTAACAAATTTGAAATACCTCAGGATCAGCCCTTTTAGGTTGCTTTCCCATGATGGTAATTGTATTTCCCCTCAGTCCCTCTGGGTGGTCGGTGGGCCTGACATATCTTGTTCCTTCATCTGTGAGAATTAAAGAGTTAGGAAAGGATGAACTACAGCTCCAGGCAAATCACATTCTTTGTGCCTGGGCTGAGCATGGGGCATGCTGGGACTTATGGTGTGTCAAGGGGAGCAGCCATTAACCCCAAACCGTGTGTGTTAACCAGAGGGCAGTATGGGTCACCCTGAGTATCAGGAGACAGGACTGTACTGAAACATAACTTCAACTCAACCTGGGAACTAATTATGGTTCACTTGGATGTTTTCCTGAATAGTCTTCAGTGAAGTGTGTTGGGTGGGCTTTATTCATTCTCCCTTTCTCCCTTCTCCACAGTTCTTTGCTTTTCTTACGGAATTTATCTCATTTTGCAACATATAGTAATATGTTATGTTCTACTAGGAATGTATGTCTCTATGCTTTACTGGGTTTGAGCCTGGGAAGGGACTATTTTTCTCATTGTTCAGTCTTCCCAGCTCTTAACATAGTGCTTTCCGTAAATATTTTTCAAATTTTATCAAAGGTCTCAATCATACAGAACTCTGTTTTTTTGTGTGGTAGCTAGGGTAATCCTAGCTGCTTGTAACAAGTAAACTACCAAATTTCAGTGGCTTTACCCAAGAAGAGTTTACTTCTCATTCATGGAATTGTCCGGCATGAGTATGCCTGGTCAGTGCGGCTTCCTCCATATGGTGACTCAAGGACCCAGGCTCCTTCTGTCTTGTGGCTCTGCCTCCTCTAGGCCCTCAGAATTTTCTGCATCCAGCCAGAGATAGGGGGAGAGAGTACAGAAAAAGGACATCTGTGTCTTAATGACCTTGCCTAGAAGTGACATGCATCACTTTCATTCGTATTCTGTCGGGAAGAACTAGTCACGTGGTCTTACCTGGATGCAGGGGGATGGGGAGAAGAAGTCCCTGGCAGGCTGCTGCTTCTCAGTAGAGAAGGGGATGCTATAGGAAGAGGAGCACATGTTTTTGGAGGCCAGCCATCTCTACCATCTTTCCCAAAGGTAAATACCTTGAAGAATGACAGAATCATACAAAATTATCTCTCAAAGGACTTCAGGGCCATGATAACTCCACTCTCCATTTTACAGTTGAGGATGCATGGACTTAAAGAGGGAATGAGAATTTTCCAAGTCCATACAGCTAGTTAATGGCAGAGTTGGGATTAGAACCTGGGTCTTCTGATTGCCAGTTATTTCTGCAGCACTATGTACAAAGTGCTTGTGATTTTTGCGCTGCTCAGGTATAGTTATATATCAGGTACCTGAGAACAGTGGATGGGTAACTTTTTGTGGAAAGTTCAGCTGGGGTTGTTGAGTCAGGTTTCCTTTTGGTGTGTTTAATTTGGCTTCCACTTTCCCCTTCTAGTCTTTCACTTCTGACTTAGCAGAAGTCCCCTCTCCTTATGATAAGTAACAATAGTTTAAATTGGCTGGATTTGGAGGTGCGTGAGAAATGGGAGCATGGTGTGGGTCATAGGTGTAGCCAAAGTGACCAGTGCCATTGGTGGAGTGATTCCAGTGTTGTAAGGTGAGGCATGGTATGATTTGAAGGAGCATGTGTCTAAAACCTCCTAGTGGTCAACATGAATCTCCTCTTAAATTTTTTTTTCTTTTAAGGGCTACAAAAGGTTCTTGTTAAAATACACTTATAGAAATTATTTGGGTAATATACAAACATTCAAGCTATCTCTTTACTGATTGGTTTGTCAGCATGTAGATCAGTAGTGAGCAGGGTCTTGAGGGAACGAGCGAGGGTGGATAAGTTTTGAGAGGGAAGAAGAAACTGTAGAGTTGTGGAGGACAGGTTACTCTGGGGAGGGCGGACTGGAGTGGAGGGCTGTGCTAGTTTTAGAGGGGACTTTTTTTTTTACTTATTATTTTTAATCGAAGTTTAATTGATCTACAATATCGTGTTGTCAGAGATTTGAATGAGGGCACTGGGTAACTGGCAGATGATGGAGGAAATAGAGCATGAGCTGGGAAGGTGGGGAAGCACCAAAGACAAATTTATTATTTCATGTGATGATGATGGACTGACCATCATCTGTGGCAAAGAGTCTTAGTTCCAGACCTGGCTTTATACTCAATCTGTATCACTGGGTCAGGGACTCAACCTTGCTGGGCTTCAGTTTCTCCACTTATAAAATAGGAGGGTGTACCAGGCCACTAGTTTTCTAACTATGTTATCTGGGGACTTGGGGGGTCTTGTGGATATGCTTCAAGGGATCACTGCAGCGATGGCTGCGAGTATCAAGTAAGTGGTTTCTGCCACGCCCTGTCACTCTCACTACAACCAAATTAACTTTGCTCTATCTGTTTTGTATTGAATTTCTGCAGAAATTTTTTGTTTGAAGGAAAAGTTATGGGTCTAAAAGAAAATTTTGGAAAGCACTCAGCCTAGACAATTTCTCGGGATTCTTCTAGTTCTGACATTTTGGGTATCTGTGATCAGTATTTAAAGCCTTCAAATGTTGGGGGCTGTATACAGGCCAGATCATAAGCTCCCACGTTCCCTGTTCTCAGGAGACTGTAACTGAAGACTCACAACCAGTAGGGATTTGGAGAACTATTGCATAGGACACACTATCAAATGCATGATAAGACTCTGATAGATACTATTATTACTTTTACCATTTTAAAAACGAGGAGACTAAGGCTCAGAGACATAAAGCAACCCAGCCCAAAACAAACGAAAAACCAACCAAACAAAAAATAGGGCTGGGATTCAAAATCAGCTCTGACTCCACAGTCCATACTCTTCTTGGTTCTTATTCTCTGACCCAGGGATTCCCTTACATGGCTCTAGGCTCTTTTGCAGGCTTCCTCTGCCCTATGGGTCCCCAAGTGGCTCTTCCAGAGTGGGAAGGCTTCCTTTCCTGAGTGGGTGTAACAGCCCCCTGGCTGTCAAGGTGACTTAAGTTCTCACCTGGGCTACAAATCCCACACTAAGAACAGCACTCAGCCCTGGGCAGTCTTCCTGGTGAAGGACTCATAACTTACAAGCTCACTGAGGTTGTAGAGCTCCTGAGGAACAGAGAACACAGTTCACATGGCACAAGGCAAGGAGCTGGGCTATCCTAAGAACACCACCCTGATTATTCCCTGGTAAAGTGTGGTAAGATTCTGGTTGTAGGTGAGGAGAAACCACTTAAAAAAACAAACCAAACAAAATCTTTAAGTTCTGAAAACAGCCATATGTTGAGAGGTATCTGGATTTTTCTCAAAGACTTTCAACCTCCCCCAGGCTTTTGCTTCTAACACAATGTGTTTTTCATGGCTTTGTCAACCGTAGTTTTATTAGTAAATGCCACTCGACCTGCAAGCTAATTGTCCAGAAGCAAAATTAAGTTGAAGATGAGCTTGTAATCTACCCTGCCTCTCAGCCCACTTCTGTGTTTGTATAAGTTTTAAGGCTATCTCCCTGTTGCAGGCTCTGAATAGCATAACCTTGGTGATGAATTCCAGATGTTAAATGACAGAGTGCTTCAGGGGCTTATACACTGTAGTTGTGAGTGAACAAATGTATTTTTTTCTTTGTGATTAAAAGGCTAAATAGCAGGTCATGTGTATCTATGCATGCAAATGGGTATTTATATTTTTGATCAGGTGGAATGTACCTGGAGACTGTAAATGTCACTGATTGGTATAACATGATTGACTCTAAATGTCTGAGTGGCTCAAAAGACCAACTCTGGGGCAGAGTGGCCCAGATCGGTCAGCCTTCTCTCTGGGAGGTGTTGGATATATCTATTACCTTGTGGTGATGCTATCACAGCTGTTCACGTATGTCCAAACTCATCAAATTGTACACATTAAATATGTGCCGTTCTTCGTTTTAAAAAAACAGAATAAAGGAGAAAACTGTTGGGAAAAAAATCCTGCCAAAGGCCACAGTCATCTTTGCCGATCTTTGTAAGAATTAGCAACCTCATGCCTCATTCCTCTGGTTTTTTGTTTTTTGTTTTAGTTCCCAGAAGTTGCATTTTTTGATCATCCCATCATTCACGTGTTCATTCATTCATGCAGAAACCTTCAGCACTGTGCTGAACGAATAAATTGGGAAACAGCACAAATGATACATGGATGGGCCCTTTCCTCATGTCTAATAGAGAAGAAAGATACATGAGCCAAGAATTGCCTTAGAGTGTGTTAAGTATTCTAGTAGGGGAATGCCGTATGCACCATGACAGAGCAAAGGAGGAGACAGAACATGTGGGTAGGAGGATTGTGCAAGGTGAGTATGACTCAGCCAGATGAAGTGGGGAGGAGAAGGAAACGACAGGCATCTGAAACAGCATGAGTAAAGCATTATGGGAAGAAATGGCATTCATAGTAGGCAAAGTGAGGGAACCATGATTAGTTGGGTAGGACTTGATTTGAATAGAGTAATGTGTTAGCAGGGGTAGGAGCGCTCTTGGCATTCTCTACTTACCCGATTATAGCTTTATCACACCCATCATAACTTCTTATTTACTTGTCTAGCTCCCCCACCAGACAGCATTTCTTCGGGGGCAGAAATTATGACTCTTTCAGTATGGTATGAACCCACCATTCAGCACAGTGATTGGCACAGAGTGGGGAGACTCAGTAACTACTGACTGACTGGATGAAGGAGGAGGGTGAGAAGAGCACACAGCTGGTGTAGTTACCAGGTAGTTTCCACAACAGGCCGGTCATACCTTAACTGCTTTCACTCGGTCTTAGAAGTAAGTGGCCCTTTCAGACTCAGACCCAGCATGCCTTCCTGGTGGTTGCCCCCTTTCTTCCTTCCGTCACTGCCGGACCACTCTGCTGCCTTCTCCTGGGTCAGCTTCTTTAGTTGAGTCAGTTCCTGCCAGGGTCACTCCAGCCTTTGAGAGTCGGTCTCTGTCTGGTCAAGGCTTCCTTCTCCCGTAATCTTCCTCCCTGGTGGAAGGAAGGAAGGACAACACTGACTTGCTTATTGTTTTAAGCCAAAAACTTTTTTTGCTCAAATATTATTGTTCTCATTCTCCTTCATAGTGTTTACCAAATATTTATTCATTATATAATTATATCATCGGAAGTTTCATAGCTGCTGGAATATGAGCTTCATGAGGTCAAGGATACCTGACTTTTCCCCTCTTGGGTTTCTAGCATCCTGCATAATGCCTGATGTGCTCTGTCACGCTCAACAAACACCTGTAGAGGAAATGAATGTCACAACCTCCTAGAGAACTTGTTTATTGCAAATATGGTGGTGGTTCCTTATACGTTGTGCTCTTTTTGTCTGTTTCTATGGCTAGATTTTGAGCTCTCTGCGGGTAAGACTTTCCCATGTGCCCCCAGATTGCACGATAATACTGGATTCTTTCAGACTCGAGAATTGAAGGACTATCAGTTTTATTTTTATGGCCGGTGTGATATCTCTGAGTCTCTCTTCAAGCAATCCCCATGTTCCCCAAGCACAAGATTGTGATGCTGTGATCCTGAAGCCCCTGAGGCTGACAGTCCTCTGGGCCACATCCCTTTATTGGAGATGGCTGATGTCAATCACAACATGAGGCAATCTCTAATTCCAACTGCTGACCACTGAAGGTTTTCCTTTGGCTGTGCATACCAGCTCTCCTGGTTGAGTGCCCTCTAATATATAATTAATGACGGCTCCAGCAGTTCACACATTCAGAAGTCTTTCTAGGCATGATCTCACCACCAAGCTGTGATGCCTCACTGCCGAGAGGTTCCATGTAGCCCTGGGGGAGGTCTCTCAGTCCAACCAGCCTGCAGATCTGGTGTTCAGTAATGTTATGAGCTTGGGGAGTGTGCCTGAATCCAGCCACTCATTCCCGCCCTGCCCCCCTTTCTTGATGTTTTTGACCCACAAAATATATTCATGTTGATTTCAAATGGAGACTGGAGTATCCACTGGCCAGGCAAGCTTCCAGTACTAAAACCCTCCAAATGGTGAATCTTAATTAGGGTGACCAGTTGTCTGGTTTGCCCGGGACCGAAAGATTTCCTGGAAAGTGGGACTTAAATTGTTAAAACCAGGACAGTCCTGGGAAAACTGGGATGGTTGGTCACCCTAATCTCAATAGAGGTTTGGATTAGAGAATGCGGTGGGTCCTTGAAGGAAAAAAACTGTATAAAGAGAGCAGGTCTAGCCTGAGTTATCCCCTGGGTTGAAACTGAGGGTGGTTTTGATAACCCCTTGAACCTACAATTGTTGTTAGAAGTGAGAGTAGTCTTGTAGGTTGACTGTGCCCACTCTAAAAGTGTACAGTTGGCTAACTCTCATTATTGACATTAATTGTTTGCATCTTAGGAAACATTGGAATCAGGAACCGAAGACATATCAGAAACTCAGTATATCAGTTTGGGTTCACCCAGGGGCAGATCCTGACTTAAGGATTCAAGTGCAAGTAGTTTGGGACGTCAAAGAAAACACTGTAGGGGAAGAGGGAAGGAAGATAGGACAGCCAGTCAAGGGTACCTTAGCAAGCTAGTTACTGGCGCTGGGTGAGTGGCGCTTAGTCTTCAATCTTTTCCTCTAGAGCAGAGTTTCTCACTATGGACATTTTGGGCTGGATAATTCCTTGCTGTGGGGACTGTCCTGAGCATTATAGGACGTTTAGCAGCATCCCTGGTGTCTATCCACAGATGTCCATGGCACTCCCTTTCCCCTGGCTGTGACAACCAAAACTGTCTCCAGACACTGCCAAATGTCCCTTGGGGGGATAATTGGACTGGTTTATAATCAGTGTTCTAGAACACACACAGGGTTATCGCACCTCCAGGTGAGGGAGTTGGGGTATTTATATGCTAATTTCTCTGTCATTGGTTTGAAGCTGCTGAGGAAGACTTTGAAGGAAGCTCTCAGGCAAATGTTGGCAGTTGGAAGTTGGCCAGCGTGCACTGAAGTAGAACCAGGCACCTGAGCGGGCGCTGGCAGCACGTGCTTCCGTCTGTCTGCTATACTCACTCTCTCTCTGCAGACCACCTTTCTCCTCTCCTCTGTCCACATGGTGGAATATGATTTCTGGTCACTCCCAGCCACACACACAAATCCCATCAGACTTTAAATTCTAATTCAAAGTTCCCAGGACAGGCAATCTGATTTGCCAAATTTGGGTCAGGTGTTCAACCTGGACTTAACCGCTGTGACCATATAGTACAAACGTGACATTTCAATTCAATGCAAACAGGCAGCATGAGGAGACTGGATGTTGGCAGGAATGGGCAGCTATTTCAGCAAACACTCCTCTGGCCTCCCCTATGTGCAAGGCTATGTGAAGGTACGTAGACATAGGACTTGTCAGAGTACCCAGAGAGGGTGAACAGAATACTGGATTTAGAGATAGAACTGATGCCTTTGTGGAGGACGTGGTAGGAAACATTTTTCCCCCTAATGCCCAGGTGAGTAATTGTGCCAGGGAGAGCAGGAAGAAAAGCTGAAGTAATTGTCTCTCCCTGTGCACACTCCTTATGGTGAACAGCAAAGTGGACATTTTGATGGCCTGGGGCAGTTTTCCCTCTGGTCCTCAAGATCAATTTAGGCCTCACTGACAAATTCTCTGAGGCCTTTTCTTATCTTAGAAGGAGTTGCATGATCTGGCGTTAGGTTAGCTGGCAGGCAAAGGGGGTGGTATGTGACATGTCCCTGTCTGACAGCCTCATCTGTTTGCTGTGTTGTAATAAAGGAAGACCAGAGTAAGGGACCCTGGCTGCCAGCCCTTCTCATTGCCAGCTCCATTCTTTTTTTCAAAACAATTAAGGAGACAAAGGCTGGAAACATAATGATTCTTTATCAGACCCTGGTATAGGGAGGTCTTTGCCCTTGATGAACCTCCTTGCCTGGCAAGTGCAGAGAGGTTGGGTCGTTATATGCTCTGCTAGGCCTTCAGACCCCTCTGCAGGAGGACAGCAGGGTCTGGTAGGCAGACCAAGGACGTTCCCTTTACTTGGGGTGTAGGTTTATGAGGGGCGGCTTTCTGCAGAGCCCGACAGAGGTTATGGGTGTTTGGCCAGAGCATCGCTAGGTGGGCTGTTGCCTCATACAACCCAAGGGGGCACCAACCACACAGGTTGCAGTGTGAACGTTGCCCTGGGGTCATGGAGCAGTAGCTCTGTCAAGTCACCCTTGACTAGTTCCCTCTGCAGAGAAGAATCACAGGGCAAAATGTGATGGCACTCTGTCCTGTTGTAGCTCTTACCGTCTGGTCACTTCCCAGGCCTGGTTGTGGTAGGAGAGGGTGAACCATAGTGTGACTTAGCTTGGGTCCTTCTGACCACCTGGAGGACAGTTGATTTGTTTGTAATGGTTGTTGTACCAAAACTTGGGGTTCATCTGGCTGAGGGGAGGGCAAGAAGCATGATCCTCTTCCCACGTAGAGTGATGGGGGTGGCCATGAGAATGTGCCTGCTTTGCAGATCACCAATCACAGGAGGGTAATTGACCAAAGACCTTAGCTCTGAAATCCATCTCTATGTTTGTGTCAAGGTCATGATTCTCACAGGCTGTTTCCAGCCTATGGCTGAATGTGCCAGGGAGACTGAGGCAGCCCCATTCCCGGGACACCTGTGAATCCTCTGGTGGCCAACTTTGGCTCCAGAGTTTCCAACTGCCTTGCCAAACCTTCCTTAGACTTCTGGCTGTCTTGGAGGCTTCTGCCCTACCTTCCCTCTGGAGACTTGCCTGGCAATCTGACGGCTCTCCCAGCTTTCCTTAGCTCCCTCCCCATTTCATCTCTAACAAGGTATTTCCCCTAGTACAGTCCTTGCCCATGTAATCCCATCTCAGTGGACCACACTGACACAGATGAAAAAATAACAGTAGTAAACCAGGACTGGCTTAGAGAAACCTAACCAAAATTTTTTGGAGAAATCCTGAATGCTTTGATTGAGATTCCTAAAGACAAGAGAGAAGCTGATAGCAAGGACTTTGCTTGGTGAATATAAAAAATGAGAACTCAACCCTTTTAATTCCAGAAAATGACCAATTTGGTTCAAGTAACATTGGTAGAGTGACTCTTATGTGCCAAGAAAGAGGCTGAGCATAGAATATGACTAAGACCTAGTCTCTGCCCTCATGTAGCTTGTGGTCTAGAGGGAGAGAGACCCACGTGATTTGACAATTTTACTGAAATATGATTCTAGTAAGATAGAGAGTAGGCAATGGGACTAACTCAGCTGTGTAAAGACAGGAACCAGCTCCACATAATAATTTCTAGCACCTTCCTAGGAGGCAGTGTTGGCTCAGGAAAAGGGGACTGGGGAGGCTTTGGAGGCTTGACTTGCGCCAGTGGAGGAATGAGAGGGATAGTGATGAAAGCAAGGCAGATGAGCCTTCCGTTCTAGCTCTAGGATGAAGTGCTGTGTATCCCTAGCACTTCTGTTTCTTTTTAATTAGCAAAAAGCAGATTCCCCCACTTTCCCCATACATGAGTGGAAAAAACAGCTCTGTAACGTACACAGAGATTAGACTTAAGATGTGTCTTCCTGGGAATTCCCGTCCTATGTACACGTGTATAAAATGAAATTAACTGAGCCATTGTGTGCCCTCCAAGGCAACTTGCATTTAGCACATACTGACCAAATGAAACCTACTCAGACAAGCAGGCAGGTACTTGGCCTCTTCTGGGCTCTGTTTAAGATGCCTGTCCTCTGAAGCAGCTGGTGCTACCAGGTTTTCTGGCAAAGCTGCTCTTTCTACAAGTAGGGCTGGGAAAGAGCACAGTACAATGAAAAAAAAAAAAACAAAACTTGAACCAAAAACACTTGAATAAACAGATGCCTGATTTACTTCTCTAGCCTTTTCCTCGGCCTCATGATGCCTGACAAAAATTGAGTCGAAAGTGATGGCTGGGGTAAGAGGAGGCCAGCAATATGTCACCCGATCAAGCTGAGACCTCAGGGGATGGAAAAGGCATTTAGCTCTAAGCTCAGCCGTGGTGATGCAGCAAGACAAGAGCCCTTGTAGCTCCGGCAGCTCCTCCTTCCTTCTTCTTTCCACACGATTCAATTTCATGCCATTTGCAATCATGAGACAAAGGAACGTTCCAAATTCCAGGCCCCCATCCTGAAGCACCCTTCAGAAGCCCAGGGAAGGAAGCCCAGCAGCCTCGTGCATTCCTCTGGCCATAGGCAGTCCGTGGTGATTTTGAGGGATAGAACCAGACTCTGGGTTTTCAACTTTTAGCCCCAATGGGTAGGAAATCTCTTGAAGTTGAAAAAAAGGTTTTATGCTTTCAGAAAGAATATTAAAAAATGGCAAAAGCTTCTTGATGCCCAAGGTGTATTTTTGTGTCCTGTAGAGGAGATCATAGCATTGGCACCTGTGACTCCAGTCAAGTGAGAAAGTGCTGGAAGCCATCTCTTCAGAACATACTTGCCTTACCCATGGGGTGAAAAGCAGAAGGTATCTCAGAAAACCTCAAAGCCCATTTGCTCATCACCACCACCACTTGCCATCTGTTGCGTCATAGATTGCAGTTTTCATCATTTTTGGCGTTGGCTTCCACCTGCAAGAGTCCTGGGTGGCTATGACGCCAGCCTCTGGGCCTGAACCAGTATTGTCACCATTGAATTTCTTGTGGGGATACAGTGACTCTGGAGAGTGTGTGTGCCTGGTAGTAATGGGGGATTAAAAGGTGATAGTTTTGGTCTTTCAGTTTGTGGGCTTTTAATTTGAGCTGTAGCCCAAAGACACCTTACGATGCTAGCTTGTAATAGGAGCTACATCAAAATGAAAGAGCACCACACCGTCATGATGGTACTTCAATTTCATTCAGGGTCTTCTGGGCACCAAAGAGTTATGGGCTCTACCCAAGCAGTTCTAGTGCTGTGTCACGAGGCTGAAGCCACAGATCAGGTGAGGATGTGAATGAGAAGCAAGAAAAGGGAGATGAAGGGTGTAGGTTGTTCTTTCAAAAATTTTTTCAGCTAATGGAAGGAGATCCAAAAGGCAGAAGACAGAAGGGGGAATAGAAGGAAGTATCTTTTTTTGGGGGGGGGTGGTTAATGGTAGAAAATTAAGCAATGAGGGGAAGCCTTACCTTTATTTCTATTTCCTTCTCTCTTCTTCCCCCTTTCTCTTCCTTTTCCTTCATCTTCCTCCTTCCTTCTCAGTTAACCAATCAAACTCTAGCAGTGGAAGAGAGTGTATTTGTGAAAAAGAAGGATTACTTGCTATTTACTATCCATAGACCCTGTCCTCTAAATAGGACAGATCCTACTAAGTAGTGCCTTTTGTTTACCAAGTAGAGTTATAGGTGTAAGAACTCATGATTGGAGAATTAAGGAGAGGGCTAAATTGCTGGAGATGAGAAAAAGGGGCTGGGAACTGGGAATTTCCGGTAGGTTGGGAAGACTGAAGATAACAAGGCTGTGAAATATGCATGGGACAAATGTCCAGAGGAAATAAGGCAACTAGGTGCACACTGGGACTCTGAAGGGAAACAAGTTGACTGATTCTGGGGTTTTATTAATTTTCACTGAGTGATGTGTCATGGATCCTCCTTCATGTTTCCTTAAGATTTTCAGCAAAAATCTGCATTAATTTCTAATGCTTGGCAGAATGGGATTTGCTTTTTAGGATCTGCCATGAAGTGCCAAATCCTGCTTGGAGTGAGAACAGAGGATGCTCACTGTATTCCGTGGGATGCTTTTGGCTGCAAGTAACATGAAAGCCAACAAGTGGTGATCTAACCAAAAGATGTTTTACTGTTTATTTCATAAGCGTGTAGGCAGGCGGTTCTAGGACTGGTTGAACACTTGTAGAATTCTGATGCTGGTGCAGAATCTCTGGAATTCTCCTGATCTTCTGCCCTGTATAGTTGCAAGATGACCAAACACTCAACTTGAGAGCAAAATGAGCCCCTTTTTTCTCATTAGGGAGAAAAAATATCTTTCTCAAATGCCTCCCATAGACGTTCCTATGCTTCTCACTAGTCAGAGGTGGGTCACATGACCACTCTAGCTGCAAGAGAGGCGTGGAAAGCAAGTGTCTGTTTTTTCTCAGCCTCTATAGCGAGAATGAGCAAGAGAGAAAGGTGATTGGGGATGACAGTTGGACAGCCACTGTTGTGTGCTGTGTGTGCAGGTATCTGCAGGCACTGTAAGTCCTCATCAAGTCTTTGTAAGTCTTCAAGATTTCCTCTACATTTCCATAAGAATGGATTTTTGTTTTCTCCTTTTCCAATGTCTGCTTCCTCTATAGGATCACCTCTGAAGTTTTAGAAGACATTTATTTGTATCCTTATCCTTGCAAAGTAATTGAACTTTAGAAAAATTCCTCAGTCATTTTCACTTTTCCCCCTATGGGATATATATCACCTCACTGTAAAAGACACAGCACGTGTTTCAGAGCAAAGATCACCAGCTAGGCACTGGGTGAGCAGGAGCCTGTGGTTGGCATGGCCCAGTTTTAAGGAACTTGGTTTTGTGATTGTATCTTGCTAAAGCACCAGAGTCCTGGCTTCCAAGTAAGAATTTCCTTTACTTGGCTTTTTTTTTTTAAATAAGTGACTTCAATATAACTTTTTTAAGGGGAAAAAATCCACTTTCCCTGAGTCTCTCTTGACAGTAGAAGGCTACTAGCTGCTTGGATATTTTAAGGAAGGCCAGTTGCTGATAATAAAAAGGAGTTTACTGGGACACTCTGAAGAATGGCTTCCAGACTCAAGAAGATTGAATGTTGTGTTTAATGGTCACCTTCAGAAATCACTGGGTTTATGTGCTTATGATATATCAGTTAACCCTGTACTTCAGTGAGTCACATAACTCTTGCAGCCTTTCTGCTCCTGCTGGGTACATGTAAATCTTGATGACAATGACCTCTCTATCTGTTGGCCTGTTCCCAACCTCTGTGTGGGCCTGCAACGTGGAAGCACACGTCCATTCTTGTCTTTGGGTGTTTTCTTGAGTTTAGTAAGCACATCTCTCCAGTTCAAAGAGTCAGTAATTTACCTTGAAGCACACTGTTCACTATTATTTGTGGGGCTTTCCGGTAAATGGTTCTTAGAAGCTCTTGGGCAGAACTGTGTTTAGAGGGATTTGGAGGAGGGAGGTGGGACGCATCACCTCTGTTGGGCGGGTCCCCCCTGCCCCCACCCGGCTCTGTCTCATCTGCTCTGGCTGCTGCTCATGCTCTGTGTCTGCTTTGGGCTCCCACCTGGCTGGTGCAGAGAGAGAATAACCATCCTGTCTTTAAGCTAAACACTGGTTTTCAGAGGAACCACTCACAAGTACATGATGGAGTCATGTTTATTAGGGCTGGTTCCAGAAAAAGCAGGTGTAGAGGCGTGTATATGACACCAGGTATTTAGATGTTGGTTATTTCATCTACTAACTCAGGCCTTAGCAGGTTGTGTCTACTACAGATGGGTGTTGTGCCTTAATAATTTCCACTGTGCCTGTGCCTGGAGCACTTAAAATTTTTGTTGACTGAGTTGACCTCATGAAAGGTCACTTAACCCCATTGGAGCCAGTTTTCTCCTTTGAAAATGGAATTAATAATGTGTGTCTTGAAGGGAAAGGGCTAAATGAAATGTTTGGATAAAATCATTTACCATAGTGCCTGGCATTCAGTAGTTGTCCAAGGGGATAGTATATCTTATGTCTCTTTTTCTTCAGTGCCTCCTAGTCACTGTCTTTCCTCTCCCTGGTGGTCTCCCTGGTGACCTCCCAGTTCTTTCGGGTACTCAAAGCCCCTCTTCTTTCTACCTTGTTTTGTGGGTCCCGGACTAGGAAAAGTATTTACGCTAAGGTGTAAATGTTGGAAAATGATGGAACCTGTGGATGATGGGATATTTGAGGTTAGCTTAGGGTATGTGGCCGAGAGAGGAGGAGATGGGGATGAAATGGGGTTGGGAGGGAGTAGAATTCGCTTTGCAGAGATGTGTGGGAGGGGAGAAGGGTGCCGGTACTTCTTCTCAAAAACCTTGTGTTAGTGCTCCAGGGAAATCTGCAACCTCTTTTCTTACCTGGAGAAGAACAGTGGAACAATCCAGGGCCTGCAGAGGCATGACTATGAAGACTAAGACTCTTTAGTTTGCAGGGTCAAGGTTGAAGGAGCATAGGCTTAAACTTCTATAAAGTCAGTTAAGACTAGGGGCTGTGCTGGGAGCTTCAGCATGACACTTTACGTAGACCTAAGAAATATGTTACAATTCCAAGGTGGTCTAGGCTGAAGCTATAAATAGGTCCAAGAAGCATGTAGTTAAATTCATGGAAGATGAGTACTTAAGGGAACCTTTAGTTACATGCACAAGTTGTGAGATTGACATCACAGAGGAAGGTGATTTCCTTCTACCTGTTAGACTAGATACTCTGTCAGGGACAATATGAGGATGTAGGGGCACTGGTCAGATCTGACATGTAGAAGGAGAAGGCTCAAATTGTGTTTATTTACCTCTGAATGAATTTCATTGCTTATAGTCTACATTTGGAAAGACTTTTCTCTATTGAGAAAAAGATTTTATTTATATTTGTTTGTTTTCTTAATAAACACACATTGAGTGCCTATTTAGGGCCACCCACCAGAACTTATTCATCTTATGGCTGGAAGTTTGTACACTTCAACCAACATCTCCCCATGCGCCCTCCCAGCCTCTGGCAACCATCATTCTACTCTCTATTTCTATGAATTCAGGTTTTTTTAGGTTCCACATATAAGTGAGAATATACAATATTAGTCTTTCTCTGTCCGACTTGTTTCATTTTGCCTGATGACCTCAAGGTCCATTCATGTTGTTGCAAAAGGCAGGGTTTCCTTCTTTTTAATGGCTGAATAATATTTATATAAATATTTACATTTAATATTTATATAAGTATACATTTTTTTCATACATAAGGAAGACTAAGAAGTGTGTTTTCCACTGAGCAGCTGTGTGCCCAGGTGTAATTCTATAATACTAGCAGAGGAGAGAATAGATTTGGGGACAGTAAGCCATACCCTTATGGGTCAGCCAGTCTCCTTCCTGCACCTCTTCCAGTCATGACGGTCCAGATGTCCTAGACCAGATGTCCCAGAGAGGGAAAGAGCAGGAATGGCCTAAAACAGAGGAATGACTATGTGCCTTTGGGACCATAAAGAGATAATAGCCCAGAAATCCAGGCTTTCTTGAAAGACAAGAGGAAGCCCTGAATTTTCCAACTCCCACTACATATTAAGAATAAAGCTTAGTGGATTAGAACCTAAGGCACAGGCAGAGAGAAAATAGGACAGGATGCGAAGTTCCTTCACCTGAGACGGGGAGAGGAGGGAATGGTGAGCAAGGAGAGAACAGAAATGCGGGGTAGGGTGAGGGAGAAGCCAGAAACAGAGGAGATCTTGGGTCTCCAAAGCCCCTCTGGAATTCTGGGAAGATTCTGCCCTACTACGTGGGGTGGCTGCAATGGGAATGGCAGCCCAGGAGAGCATATCAGCAGAAAAAGGGCCTGAGAGACTCCCCCAGTCCTCCTTCAGCTCCTGTATGGATGAAAAGGATCCAGAAAGTTCCTTTGTTCATTGAAAAATCATTTATTGAATTCCTACTATGTGTAAGGCTTTGTTCTATGCACTTGAGACACCCTGGTGAACAAAACAAGCATCCTTGTTCTGGAGGAATGAGGCAGGGTGAGGGAGTGGGGAAGAAAGATACACGAACAGACAAAAAAAGTAAGTAGCTTATAGATTTTGTTACGTAATAAGTGCTGTGGAAGAATGGAAATGTAGAACAGGATGAGGGGCCTCATGAGATCAGAGTGGCAGGAAGTAGACAGCATCAAATGGGCAGGGGAGGTCACATGGAGAAGGGGGGGGGGTGAACAAAGTCATGAAGGAAACAGGCATTTGGCCAAGTGGATGCGGGGACAGAGGCAGAGGGACCAGCTCCGTGGTGTTCTCTCTCCCCAGTGTCTGCCAGCCATGGGGCTACCTGCAGACATGTTTGCCTTCCTCCAGCTTCTGACCCTCTGTCTACACCCTTTTCCTTTCTGATTCTGCCTTCTGCTTCCTTCTCCATCCTTTCCCCTCCCAGCCCTAAGTTGGAGTCAGCAAGGCGGCCAGCATGATGAGTGGGGTAAGAGGGATGTGAGAGTGCCAGGTGGGGAGGGGTGAAGTCAGAGAGGGAGCGGGTGTCCGCTCAGTGCAGCCTCACACCTTGGCTTTTAACCTGAGTGAAATGAGAGCCACTGGAGGGTTTTGAGCAAAGGAGTGATGGGACCTGAATTTTGTTTTAAAAAGATCACTCTGCTCGTGTGATGCAGCTGCTTCCCACTAGCTATCTGTTTTACATGTGGTAGTGTATATATGTCAGTACTACTCTCTCACTTCATCCCAGCTTACCCTTCCACCTCCCCGTGTCCTCAAGTCCATTCTCTACATCTGCATCTTTATTCCTGTCCTGCCCCTAGATTTGGGCAAGAGGGACGGGATAAGGGGGTATATGTATACATATAGCTGATTCACTTTGTTATACAGCAGAAACTAACACAACATTGTAAAGCAATTATACTCCAATAAAGATGTTAAAAAAAAATCACTCTGCTACTGTGTTGAAAATAGCCCGTGGGTGGCAGGGGTGGAGGTCAGGAGACTTGCTGAGTAGCTGCTGCAGTCACCCAGGCAGCAGACCACGTGGCTTGGATCTGTGAGAAGTGTGGTTGGATTCTGTGCCTTTCGTGGGCACTCAGAAAATAGCTGACAGTTGAGAAGCAGTGAGCCTGCCCCCCTGGGGTCAGCATGGTGGGGGCCAAGGTGCATGCCTTTGGGGACCTTGAGGTAGGCAGTCCATAGATCAGAAGGGTGTGGGTGACACTCTGATGCACCCAAGAGCCAAGGTGGGACTGATTCAGCCAGTGGGGGTCCCTGGGCCCTATCCCAGCCAAGGAAAAAGAGCACGAATGTCCCCAGTGGCTGATGCTTCAGAAGAGTTTGCAGTAGACAGATGCCAATGCCCAGGAACCAGGAGGCATCACAGTGCTCAACAGAGGGTCACAGGGCACCCCTCCTCTCAGCACCTTGAGGAAACAACATCACCTTACTTGCCATGTTAGGATGGAGTAAGGGATGTTAGGATGTTAGGAGGGGCAGGGGAGACCCTTGCAGAAAGAAACCTTTCAAAGTTACCCCTGAAGTAACTTTGAACTTCGAGAGAATATTTACCCTCAGTGAAAATGCTTTAAATGGGAGGAGACTGGGTAAACGTAACTAGCAGATGTATTATTTTTCTACTGGGCCTGGGAATGGGAGCTTTTGAGCCGGCTCAGTTCAGACATAGGAAGATAAAAGAAGCAACAGTTCTGCACATTGGAATGGTAGTGCGCGAACTTCAGACCCATGATACAGGTGTTACCAGTTGGAAAAAATAATCAAGGCCCTTTTTTTTTTTTTGCTGTACGCGGGCCTCTCCCTGCTGTGGCCTCTCCCGTTGCAGAGCACAGGCTCCGGACACCCAGGCTCAGTGGCCATGGCTCACGGGCCCAGCTGCTCCACGGCATGTGGGATCCTCCCGGACCGGGGCATGAACCCGCGTCCCCTGCATTGGCAGGCGGACTCTCAAGCACTGCGCCACCAGGGAAGCCCTCAAGGCCCTTTTTGGTAATGGTGACAAATTCTGTCTCCTAAATTAGTTCTGGTTGGCGTCCCTGCCTAAAGGAATGACTGAATGGTAGGCATTTCTTGCAGGAGGAGAGATTTAGGTCAGCTGGACCTTTCCAGACCTCTCTTGTGAAACCAGGTGAGTCCTGACTGCGATGGGCATGAACAGGGCTGACCTTCCATAGCAGAAGACGCTTTGGGGACTGTGGGGCAGATCCTTAGACATAATGAGTCAGAAGGGAACAGCAGCGGCGTTACTTTAGTTTTGCACCCATGAAGAAAACCGCCGTGGGTAATGCTGGAGTAACAAGCACTGAAACAGGAAGTCTTCTCTTTTCTAAACAAAATCCATGCGTTCTCCCAGCCCCCATTCCTGGCAGCCACAGCATTGGGTGTGGAGCTGCTCTTTGGAGCAGCCATCTTACTCTGCTGGGTTCCCCAGTGGAGATCGGCAGGCGGCTGGAAATGCTGCTCTCAGCTTCACAAACCCTCTCTTAGAGGGTACATAGATGCTCTGGGGGCTCCGGTGGGGAAGAAAGACATTTTCTTGGATCATGGCCCATTTATTACTTCACACTCTGGGCATGCTGTGATGTCAGACTCTACCCTGAAGCCTTGCAGAGGGATGCAGCCACCCCAGGAAGCTTGGGCATCTTGGGGAGGTGCAGTCCGTTCTGGGAGCTTTGGGAGAGGGTCAGCCCTGAAGGCAGGGCTTGCATTTCTGACCCCTGCTGGAAAAGGATCCAGCACTTTCCGTTAACATCCTAGAGGAGGCAGGGGAAGGTGGATGATGGCGTACTGGTCCACATGCGCCATTCGGCCGAACCCGAGAAGCGTGGTGTTGGCTGCCGGCTCGGGCTGCTAGAGCTGTGAGGAGGGCAGGGTGAGGGCTGCGGCTCTGCCTGCAAAGCGGGGTTGGACCAGTTCCCCGGCGTGTGCCGGGATGTGATTTGCTTCTCTCAGTACCAGTCCGCGGGCTGCGTGTGAAGAGTCAGAAAACAAGAAGCTACCAGCAGAGGGCATCTTGTTTGGTTCTTTTCCAGACATCGTCCTGTGAGTCCAGTGGGGCTCTAACATCTTGCTGTTCTGTGGATTAGAAGAAAAGTCAGGGTGCACCCTGCCCTGTTCCAGAAAGAATTTAAGGCCGTTCGGAAAGTCACACCCAACCCAACAAAATGGTACCTGACTCACCATAAATGTTTGGTGAAGGCGGCGACAAGGAGAAATGAGGGTTTAAAGCAAGGGAGTCGTGCTGTCCTCGGCTACTTCATTAGGTGCTCTTTAATTGAGGGTGTGTTTACATCTGCCTCAAAGGGTTGTTGCGAGAAAGAAGTGAGCTTAAATGAGAAGTGCTTAGTAGTACCTCAACATGTAAGGACTCCGTGTCCATTAGCTATTGTTATTGTGGCAGTAAGGACGAGGATTTCTATTCTGAGGCACTTCTAGGAGACAGTCTAGCCTAGTGGTTAAGACCATGGGCTTTGCTGTCTGTCAAAGGGAGACTTGAGCCTGATGCTGGATTTACTGCCTCTGTGATCACAGACCTATTAGGTGGCCTCTCTAAGTCTTGACTTTCATACTGTTTACATGGAGGTGATAATACTAACCTCATAGGGTTGTTGTGAGAATGAAAGAAATGGGCATGTCACGTTGTATTGTCATCTTGTGCTGCCATAACATAGTACCATAGACTGGGTGGCTTGAACAACAAAAAGCCATTTCTCATAGTTCTGGAGGCTAGAACTCCAAGAGCAAGGTGTTGGTAAGGTAGGTTTCATTCTGAGCCCTCTTCTTTTTCTTGTAGGTGGCTGCCTCTTGTAGTGTGGTCGTGTGACCTCTTTTTTGTGTGCAGCAGAGACGGGGGAGAGAGAGAAAGGGATATCAAGCTCTCTTTGGTTTGTCTTCTTATAAGGACACTAATCTTGTCCAGTTGGGACCCCACCCTTATGAACTCATTTAAACTTAATTACTTCCTTAGAGGCCCCATCTCCAAATATATTAATAGCTACACTGGGGGTCTTCAGCATATGAATTTTGGGGGGACACAAACGTTCAGTCCATAACATGACTGTCAGGCAGTGATGTCCGGATCATCTGGGTGGTTCCAAAAGCTCAGGGTAGGTTTTATTTTGTGTTGCTTGATGACCCACTGTGTGCGAAAGCATGGGGTTGAGCCTTGTGGGCAGTGGATGAAACAGTGGGGTGGACTTCTCAAAGGAGTTTACTATGTAGTATAATAAGCAGATAACATACAGAAAAGACAAGGGAGAAATAGAGTGGGCTGCTGATGAGAGGGCGGAGTACTGAGTGAGAGCCTCTGAACCCAAGCACGAATCCTGGGGAAGAACTTTTCAATGGTAAGATTATGCACCAGCAGGGCAAGGTCTCAGTACACAGGCGTGCAGCTGTACTGGTTGCTAAATGTGGAGAGACTTCAGTCCTGGTTGGTAAATGGTCTGGACACAGTAGGGGTCTCCAGGACCCAGCCCAGTCCTTTGCTGAGTGCTGTCTGGCTGGTTGGTTGGTTGGTAAGTGTTTTGAATATCATGCCTGTGCATCAGAGCACATTCTGGGGAGAGATTCAGATTAAGGAGCCCCTCGGGCAGAAACAGGATATGGGAGAGGCCCATCAGACTTTTTGCACCCTTAGTCTTATTTGTTTAACTTAGTTTCTGGGTATTTGTGTAACAACAAAAGTATATGGGTTATTATGCTTGTGTTTGCATATAATATTTTATAATTTGTCAATCTCTAAGACTAAAAATAAATGAAGGAATAAGACTGAGTCTAGGGGCTCGGGACTCATATTTGGGGTCTACTGCTTTTGAGCCACTTAAAGGTTTGAAAGCCAATGGAATTGGAGGTTGTATGGAGACCCAAGGCTGTTATCGTTGAGGAAATAACAGGTGGGGCTTGCTGGTTCTTCTAATATGGAGGATTGCTCTGGATATTCTTTGGGGCTCTGGCATAGACTGAATGATTGTGTCTCCTCCAAATTCATATGTTGAAGTGTTAATCCCTGGTATGATTATATTTGGAGATGGGGCCTTTGGTAGGTTTAGATGAGGTCATGGAGGTGGGGCTCTCATGGTAGGATTAGTGCCCTTATAAGAAGAGACACAGAGAGCTTGCTTTCTCCTTCTCCCCAATCCCAGGAGAGAGCTCTCACTAGAAACCAGCTATGCTGCCACCTTGATCTTGGACTTCCAGCCTCCAGAACTGTGAGAACATTTCTGTTGTATAAGCCACCTAGTCTGTGGTATTTTGTTATGGCAGCCGGAGCTGACCAAGACAAGCTTGCCAGTTGTTTTTTTATGCAATGATGGGTCAGGGAAAGGTCTTGTTATGTTTTCTGCACCTTCTTGTCCACTTCTCATGTGCTTTTATGATCATTTGTGCACCTGTCAATATCTGTTCTCAAGAGAGGCCTGATTCAATCAGCAGCATGAAATAATGGGGTTGGACAAATATCAAAGAAGAATCTCTGTCAAGGGGAATTGCAGTGGAGCAGGTACTAGGATTTTGGCCAAAGTATTTTCTAACTGTGGTATGCCTTCCAGTTATATATAGGAAACCTAAAGCTTGGCCAGACTTATGGCCCTGCTGGGCACACAGTAAGCACTCAGTAGGTGTTTGAGGGTAACTTAGCTAAGCCTGTCAGGGCCTACTCATCGGGGTTGTAATTAGGAGCACCTGTAGAGGAGAAAGAACTCTTCTTTGGGGGGTTTTCATTTACTAGTAGAAGCGATCTCTTAGTAGAAGAAACAACTACCAGGGATTCTAGGGAGATGGCTTTCTCTTGTCTCCTCTTAGCCAGTTGATGGATGCTGTGTAATCAACCCACCTACCCATGGCTCATGTAACTGGAGGAATCTGGAGAGGCTGTTTTCCAAGCCTGCTTGACCTTTTGTTCTCAGCTGTCTTGCATGTTTAAGCAATCCCTGTTGTTTTCTCAGGGCTATTCTCTGAAGCATTTGAAAGAAAAGAAACACCTTTCAGCATGTCTAAACTCAGAATTAGGCCACAGAGGAAAATGAACACAATCAAACGAACTCTTAAAATACCTTCCTGCCCAAGCATTCCTCTCTGAGCCAGTTTCTCTCTAATGCTTTAGTCTTTCTCTGATTAAAACAAAAACAGAACTAGGTTCTAAGGAAAGGGGACAATTCTTTCAAGGAGTTAGGTTACTAAGGTACCATGCTAAGTGATGTCCTAGAGGCCTAAAAGGGCTAAGTGATGTCCTAGAGGCCTAAAAGGGCTAAGTGATGTCCTAGAGGCCTAAAAGGGCTAAGTTGGTTTCTTCTTGGTTGCATAGAACTTTAGACTTTTCAGAGCATTTTTAGATCTATTATCTCTTTTATCTTAATGACAACCCCATGTTGAAAGGGCAGAGACATTTAGGGCCAGAGGCCCAGGGATGTTAAATGCTTTTTAGAAGATCCTATAGCTGGTTGACAACCAGAAGCAGGTCTACAGAGTTGGCTACTGGGGATATGAAACCCTGTGAACCTCTGACAGTCTGGAGATTCCCAACCAGTCTGAGACACATAACAAGTGTTTCTCTTTGTCTCTGCTTACTCAGGGCACAGGGAGGGACCGGTGGAAACTGCTGGTGGAAGGCACATTGTTTACCTACAGAGGAAGAAATGACACAGAGTGTGGGCGGATTGGGCATGTCAGATGCCTCAGAATTACCAAAGCATTTGTTTTTCATCATTAACAGCAGCAACACACATTTATTAAGTGCTAACTCTGTGCAAGGCCCAAGGCAGGATGCAGTGATGAATAAGACGTGATGTTTGTAGTTCATCTAGGGAGGTAAGACACAGTCATTTGAAAAAACACAAACATGAACACAAGGTGGTATTTGGTCAATGCTGAATGAGTGGTAGAGAAACAAGAGCTCAAGGAGTTTGAAAGTGGGAGATGGAAAGTTCTGAGATGGTCAGGGGAGGTTTCTAGAGATAGGATCTCGGAAGGTGAGGAAAAGCAGAGGGAGCAGTTTTGGTTGAGACAAATAATGTAGGGAAATACACAGAGTCAAGAGGATATAAGGCTACTTATTTGGGGGCATGAATAGATAAGTTTGGCAGGAGGAGAGAGCTGATTTAGGAAAAGGAATGGAAAACCAAGGTGGAAAGGAGGATAGAATGAGGCTGGAATATCAGGCTAAGAGAGACTTGGGACTTTAGAGTATGGGTCATGGAGAACCAGGGAACATTTTCAAATGACATGTCAAAGCAGAGTACAGGGAACTCCTATGTGAAGGCTGTCATCATGGTCCTGGCTTCCCAGAACACATACGGTACGACTTTCATGTACTGAGTTGCTACTTTGTTCCTGGCACTGGTTTCCTGGTTCCTGGAGATGCAAAGGTGAATTAGAACAGTTCCTGTCTTCAAGGAGTTGTGGGTTCAGGTACTTGGATCATGGCAAAGTCTTCTTAGTAAGGAAGAGTTACTGCCCATTGTTCCTTTTTATTCTGTCACATTTCATATCAGCCTCCCCTTTACGTTCTTCCTTCAGTTCTGTAAATATCTTCCATTAGGTTCCAGTGAAATCCATTGGAGCCTTTGAGCCAGTCTCTCTTCAAGGTCACCTTGAATACCTCGGATCTCAACTCCAGTATTGCATGTTGATTTTATTGGATAACCCTCAGAGGGAAGCCTTGTTTATTTTATCTCTAAATTATGGAGGAATGCTCCATTGTGGTGCTCAAGTACTGCACATGTACACGTTCAACCATAGGCTTGAAAGTCTAGAATTTCTGGAGTGTATATTTTATTCTTGTTTTGAAAATTAGGATCAGAAGTTGTTCACTTCCAATCTTCAGATACCTCTCCATTTTCCACATCTCATGTTGGTTAACTGATAGTGGCAGAGTCTCTTTGTATTGGGTGTAGGCTTGATTCAAACATCGAGACTTGAAACATATTTAAAGCTGTTCAACGTTCTCTTTCCAGCTCCTCAGCTACTAGGGTTCCGGTCTTTTCTCCACCATCATCACCACCACCACCTTCATTTTTGAACAGCTACAATTTGCTAGGAAATGTTGTAAAAAACATACTAGTTCTAAGGTAAAAATATCTAAAGTTCTGATGTAAAAATTTGAAGTTCTAATGTGAAAATCCATACTACTTCTAATAACTCTGGAGGGTAGATGTTAATATCCCCATTATACAGATATATAAATTGGGATCAGATTGTGTGATTTGCCCAAGACTACATAGCTCCTTAGTAGAGAAGCACAGATCTGAATGCAGGTCTATCCAGCCTCAAAGCTGAAGCTTCAGCCACTATACTATACTCCCTCTTACTCTATATACCTTACTTCTTTCTAGCCATATGCAGCTATTTGTGGTTTCCCTCAATACCTCTTCCTCTTTAGAGAAGGGGAATTAGGAAAGCAGACTGGGTGGGTGATAAGAGTCAAGCTTGTGAGTCAGACAGACATGAGTTTGAATCCTGAGCCCAGCACTTACCAGCTGCCATGGTGATATTACTTCATCTTATTGAGCCTTTGTTTTCATATCTGTAGAAGAGAGACAATAACCACCTTAGAGGATGTTCTGAGGTTTCAGAGAGACATGTATAACCCCTAGGACAGGGACTGGAATAACAGTAAGTGCTCAGTAAATGGGGCTGTTACAAGGTTTGGATTCACAGTCTGGGGGATTGCCAGTTCCTTGGCACTGCTCCAGTGGTGCAATTTCTCCTCTCAACTTTTCCCTTTCTTGTCAAGTTCTTCCACTCACCACCCCTTTGACTCTGGTTCTGATTCTTCTCTATTCCAGGAGGTTTTTTGCAAAAAAAATTTTGGGTTTCCATGTCAGGCTATTTTCCTACATTCTGTCCCATTAACCGGAATGGTTTCTTAATTCTTTCATCTTCTTCTTTGGCTCAAGAGTCACTCAGATGTATAGCATACAAAATTGGTGATTGGCTCAAGGAATTTTTAAAAAGGCAAACATAGTACATCCTTGCTGTCCATATGTCTTGGGACATGTGTGTTGTGCTTTCCCTGAACTAGGGATTCCTGGACCAGCAGCCTCAGCATCATCTGGAAACTTGTTAGAAATGCAGACTTTCAGGCTCTACCCCAGAAACTTTGAGGGTGGCCAGTTATCTGTGTTTTTACAAGTCCTCCAGGGGACTCTGATCTATATTAATATTTGAGAAGCACCCCCTGGATAGTCCCTCATGAATCGGGACCTTGACTGTGCACCTCCAGGCTGCCCAGCTGCTCCCTTCTTGGGACTGGCCTTAGCTTGGGACCAGGTGTTAGTTCTTGGCATTAGTTTGCATATTCTGATTCATAAACTTGTGCTGAGACCTTTGGCTCTTCTCTAAGTCACGTACTATGCAACTTTGGTATAGATCAAGTAGCTTCTCAGAACTTGATTCTTTAGAGAAGTTCATTTTATCTGATTTGAATTAAATTTAGGTTAATTTCCTCTTCCTTAAAAAATTATAGAGCCTTTTAATTATTTAGCCTGTGTTATGTAGCTTTCTTTTATTCTATAGCCCAATTGTCCATTTGCCTCTTAAAGATCACCTTCCTCTAATATATTTGTGGCGCATTATTGTTTGGGCTATTATTTATGACAAATCTTGGATGAAATCTTGCTTAAGGACTATTCTTGGAATGTTAGGAATTTGGATTATATTGTGAAGAAGTAAGTACATGGGCTCAACCATATATAGGCATAATATGGGCTAAAAATGGAAATAGGTTCAATAAGGATTAGCCTCATCAGACTGCGAAACTCTAAAGGAGAGGGACCATGCCTTATTAGCTTTTGTGTACCCATCATCTAACACCACGACTATCAGATATTTGTTAATGAGCATATACTATGCATAGGATTCGAGGCTACAATGATGGAAAAGTAGATACGTTTATAAAATTTAGTCTGGTGGTACTCAGTGAATAAATCATGATTTAGTGGGAAACAGTATGTTATGTATTATTAAGGGAAACTGAGAGTATATGGGGTTTCTTGGACTCAAGAGTTAATACTGGGGAGGATCATCTAAAGAATGACACTGACTTGATACAACACTTTAAAATGTTCTGCACTTCCCTGGTGGCGCAGTGGTTAAGAGTCTGCCTGACAATGCAGGGGACGTGGGTTCGAGCCTTGGTGCGGGAAGATCCCACATGCCGTGGAGCAACTAAGCCCATGCGCCACAACTACTGAGCCCGCATGTCTAGAGCCCGTGCTCCGCAACAAGAGAAGCCACTGCAATGAGAAGCCCGTGCAGTGCAACGAAGAGTAGCCCCTGCTCACCGCAACTAGAGAAAGCCCATGTGCAGCAACAAAGACCCAACGCAGTCAAAAATAAATAAATAAATTTATTACAAAAAGATGTTCTGATAATAGATGTAAAACTAATCCTAGTTTGAGCTTCTCAAGTCATTGTTGGCAAAGAGATGAAAATAAGCGGTATAACTTAGCACATTGGGGTAGCAGAAATAATGATGACGGTAACAGTGACAGTCATAGCCAACATTTGTCAAGTGTTCCCAATGTGCCAGACAGGGTGCTAAGGCTGTGCGGCCCTCATCCTGTCAGTCTTACGAACAGTGGACAGAGAGAACAACACTCTCTTAGCTCTGCCACTCTCCTGCAGTGCGACTCTGGCCAATTGCTTTGCTTCTCTTGGTCTCAGGGTCCTTGTTTATGAAATGGAGGGATTAGACTAAAGGTTGTCTTTGACTTCAAAGATACTGCTTTCTTTGTGTGTCTTGTTAACAGTTAACAGATATATTCTATCAGAGGTTCGGGTTTAAGCCTCACCTATTTCCCTCATGCATAATACTCTCTAACACCACATTTGAAGCATGGATAATACATGAAGCTGTAGCCAGATTTGGCCATATACTCGGGCTTGGGATAACATCTACAGAAGAGATTTCCTTTAATAGGGCCCTGAGTTAGGAAGGTAGATACATGGATATCTCTAGAACTATCCTCTTCTTTTAGACTGAATTTACCCTACCAACTACATTTTTCCTTCTTATAAATAACAAAGTGATGCATATTTCAATAAAAAAGTACGTCTGTGATATCACATTATTTTGCTTATTAACGGACTATAGAACTTCTGCTAAATTTATGAGACGTGCAACAGAATGTTACATCGCTCTCGAGCCACCACTGTTTTACAAATTTGGCATCTGCAGGCCTCAAAAGGCTGAAATGTTTTAAATTTATTTACACCCTGCAGTTTCCTTAGGGAACTGTTTTCCATAAGCTAATGAGTCGCTGGTGCAAGGCCTCTCTGTTATTCCTGGCAGGATCACTGAGACACATCGGCCTGCTGCCCTGCTTTTTTCCTCAGTAGTCCAGTGCAAATAATAAATATGGGAAAATACATCATCCCTTTGAATCTGGGAGCCAAGCTCCAGGGCTGCCAAGGTGAAAACAAAGCAATTGCAGGCTTGGAGTCTGTTCGTGTCCTGTACCACGTGTGCCTGCATTTTAGGGACGCTCCGAACGTGGCCCTTATCATGTCAGATTACTTATTCTGAGAACATAGGCAGTCTTTTGAAATCTACTCTATAAAATAGGCCTTTCTAAAGAAGTTTCCTTTAGTGGAGTAAATGCTATCCTGAAGTCAGGGAACTTGTCTTCTAGATGATGGGTCAGAGAGGACCTACCAAGCACCTCCAGGTGCCCGGCCCTGTGTTGTCGGCAGAAGTGAAAAGAGAGCAAGCAGAGAATGAAGCTTGGGTTCCCAGGCGCTCACGGTCAGGCTGGAGGGGGTGTTCCAGATCACGAGCGCTGCTCTTATCAAGGGCGATAACCCGCAGATGTCCAGTTGACTTACTGAGGAGTTCAACGTGACCAAGGCTTGGACACACCCTCGGCACACAGTAGGTGCCCAATGAGTGAATGGATAAATTGAGGTTGCTGCTTGTTTCTGGTGTCTCATGAGAGCAATCTAGCTGGTATCTAACATGGGAGTTCAACTGGTATTCATATTAGCAAAGCCCAAGGATTAAACATATGGGGTAAATAGCCTCAGGGCCTTCCCAGCCCCCAATGCAAGCAGATAGTCCCACCTCCAGCAGTCCTCTGATATCACCCTTTGTCAGCTTAACTCCATGTGGGCAATTAAATCTTACTGATTTAATTGAACACATTTCCTCCCCTTCTCTTTTCTGCTTTGTTTTCTCTGCTTGTCACTCAGAGCTGGTTGAGGTCAATCTGCATGTGTTTCCTTAGTTTGGGGAGGCAGTAAAGAGAATTTAAAAATCCATTTGGTGGCTCATAAGAAATGAAGGACTTTTCAATACTTAGACATATTTCCATCTTTACTATAGTTTTTAGGTAGTCTTGGGTCTGGGGACAGAGGAGAAACCTTAGGATTTTGAAAGTCCTTTTTCAATTCTGGGACTTTTCCAGAACACTGCTGTCCCTAATGTCTGTGGGACCCTGACACAACAGTTAGGACTCATCCTCAGCAAGGATGTGTGTAGGGGGTGAAGCTTGTCCTGTGCCCGTCCACATCCTCCCATGGCTCCCTCCTCTCTCTCACTCGCTTAGCTCCCTGAATGCTTCCCCCAGCTGTGTCTATGATATATCCTTGGATTCTGCCCTTAGATGGCTGTCTGTCCCTCAAGGTGTTACTGGAGAAACAGAATGTTAGCTAATAAAGGCTCAAGGAGTTGCTAACAGAAAAATGTTGGAAGACCAGCAAAAGGGTGGATTAGGGGCTGAAGCACAGGTTGAGGATCATTAAAAATTAGTCACAAAGCGCGAGTGTGTCCTTTGGATATATTTAGGGCACACATGTCTATTCTCTCAAATACCACATCCCCTTGTGTCCACTTCTCCACTGCATCTCTGAGCTCTCAGACCCGAGTGCTGGGAGTTCCTTCCTTCTGCTGTGACTGGGAACAGTCATTTCTACTTAGATTCTCTAGATAGAGAGATGGGACGGGAGAGCAAATTAGAAACTAGGGGGTGCTGTGAGATTATTTCTTTGGGTGTTAGGGGCTTCACATATACTACCACTATAATTGCGTATTTAAGGCAACTTTATGAGATGTCTGTTTTCTCACCATTTTACAGCTAAGGAAACTGAGATTCTGAGAATTGAAATAAATTGTCTCAAATAACATAGCTAATAGTTGAAGAGCCAATATGCACACCCAGGCCAAGTTGTTCGCTCCTTACTCTACCATGGTACCTCATTCAGTCTACCAGCTCTGTCAGGTGTCTGGGCAATTAATTCTTCACTGACCTCTGCAGCACAGATCATCTGGCCATGTTCCCAGGGCCTCTTTTCCAACTGTAGAAAAATCAGGAACATGCCTGCGGATAAGGGCTGGGTGCCCTCCACTCAGGATTCCTGGCCCTGCCCTCCCACCCTCCAGGTGTCTGCATGCACTCTCCCCTCTGCCCCCATCACTGGGAGAATATTAGTCTTCTGTAAATCTGCTCCCATAGGCCCCCCATGTGTGACTCTAGTAAGAAGAACATCTTTCATGCTGTACTGTCCTTATTTATACATGTCTACCTCTTTATCTAGAATATAAGGTCATGCACTGCATGGAGGCCTAAGGCCTCTTTGCCTGGCATGAGAAATGTTCAGTAAAGGTTGAATGAATCAATAATGTAGCGACAAAATTCTCATCACTCCTCCTGTGTTTCAGGATGACACATAGTTAATTCTTGCTTAAGCATGGGAGTAAATGGAGTACTGTGGGTGTTACTGTCTATGTTAAGGCAAAGGCCAATGGTGGACTAGAAGGTCAGCATGTATTGCTGATCAAGGTTCTTCTGGAGTTTCGGCACAGAGGAGGAGTGATGACAGACTCTCCCTGCTCGGTTATATCTCCCCAGGTAGGAATTTCTTTAGGTCGATGAAGCCTTCCTTAAAACAGAAGCACCTTCTAGAGTGGATTAAATCTACTGACATTTCAGTGACATTCATTTTACTCATATTAGTTAGTGCTGTTTAATCATTTTCAAACATTAGATGCAAATTACTTTCAGCCTACTTGAGGTGATCTCCTCGAGGATAATAGAACAGGGAACGGGATGGGAACTGACTTGGAGGGCGTAGAAATCCTATAGAGAAGCCACCACTGTAGGGAGACCTCTTCTCCCCATGACGAACACCCTGATAAAGAGATTATGGGCAGCCAGTAGCAGTGCGAGGTCATGGGGAACAGTGAGGGGCGAAAGCAGACAAGGGAGGGAGGAGAGAGGAAGCCAGAGAACTGTATCATTGCTCTGATCTTGAAGACGACCTTGCAAGGGAGGATTCCCTCCCAGAGTCAATGCCTGGGTCAGAGTGAGGCTCATCAGAGAAACGACAGTGTTTGTCTGTGACTGTGAACAACTGCCTTGAAGAGGAGGTCCTCTGCAGGATGTAACGGCACCCAGCACCTAGGAGGTTTCAGTGAACAGAAAATAACCTATACTCAAAGACACCTCAATTACCTGGCATGTAGCTCACCAGAAATCCCAATTAACTGATGTGTTTGGTATAATCTGCAATAAGAAAAAGCATCGAGAGAGAGCAAGATGGCATCTAGGATGTTATAGGGACCAAATTTAAGGTCTAGCAAATTGCCTACAATGCCTACATTTACTAGTGAAAACTGATGATCAGGATGAGAACTCTGGAGTCTTGCAAGATTTTCCGTCATCAAAGCTAGATTTTCTGGTGAAGGTACAGCTGGCGGTTGACGACACTGTTCTTTGAATCAAGGCATCGGAATTTGCACACCCGGATGGGTTTGCCCACTAAGTCAAAGTAGCCAATGTAGGAATCTGTACTACACTTTTATCCATGTGATCCCCATGGTCTTACCATGACCCATCAGGGCCTGTAGTACTTTTCTTATGAGCATCTCTAATGGATTCAATTCCTTTTCTGTTGACAGTGGATGGGATTCGTGAAACACTCCAGTGTCTCTGGGTATCACGTTTGGGGAAGACAGCTGACCAAGCTGTATATCAATTTTGATACCGAAGGATATATGGCTTTGAAAGACAAAGTCATGGAGATGCTCATGGGTGGAACATGAATGCAGCGTACTGCAAAGCCCAGGGCTCCCCTGTGGTTCGGGAAGGGCACATTCTGAACAGAGCCTCCCCAGATCCTGCCCCAGCTCTGCTCCAGCACCATTGCTGTAATGCCTTAGACGGCCGCCCAAACAGCAGCTGGCACTAAGACCTTTCCTGCACATCCCTAAGACTAACAGAGCACCGCGGGGAGGTCTTGGACCGACACTGATGCATATTCCTGGGCTCCTGTAGGACACTTGAGAAGGCATTTTGCCTTCAGAGTAGTGAAAGAGTAATGAAACGTGGGCTTTGGGGTTTGCAGAGCTGAATTTGAATTCTGAGACTAGCTGGCCCTCATGAATCATGATATCCCTCAGAGCCTGAGTTTCCCCACGTATCAGACAGAGATAACAACTTCAGAAGATTTAATAACAGAAAATGCTCAGCACGTAGTAGGCTCTTCCTTTGACAAACTCCCCCATCCTTAATAATTTCATTTAAACATTCCTTCCTTCTTTCATGAAACCTTCTCTGACCTCCTAAATCTGTGTAAGGCATCCCTTCTATAGACACCGTTCTTCCCCACCATACCCTTTAACACACTTCAAAACATTTGTTTTCTAAACTCCACCCTCTGTGTAACTCTGCCTTATTCCCCAACATCTGTCACAGTGCCTGACACATAGTTGGTTTTCCCCCACTCAATATTTGTTGAATGAACAAAGTAACTGAATAAACAGTAGCTAGTGTTTGTTCCAGACCTCTGATGTCTGAGGGAAGAGGCTCTATGGTGTGGCGGGACAAGTCTGGGCATAAGATTTTTATGGGTCCTACTTGGTGCTGCCAAGCAATGGGGTGCTGGGAATGGTCCCCCAGGTGAGGCAGCTCCGGAGTGTCAACCTGACCCCAGACCCACTGTTTCCTTTAGTTCTGGCCACAGCTAGTTGTGAAGGCAGTCAACCATGACAGGCAAGTCAAGAGGGGAAATGACACTTAAAAAAAAATTACAAAGTATTAAGATACTTGGTGTGGGTGGTTGACAGAAGGAAATCTAGGTATTTTCGTTTGTATCTTCTTTAGAGGTGTATATGTGGAGCTGTTTATTCCAGGCTTGATTCTACTCATTAGGTTGGAAGAGGTCCAGCTGTCAGACTAACATGGGGTATGAAGAGTGTTGGTTTATCCCCGGGCATGTATCAGGAATTTCAGACATTTTGATCTGTGCTTAGCACATAGCAGCATGGGGAGAATGGACCTAGAGTCAAATGACCTGCGTTTATGTGACATCTCACCCCTCTGCTGGTTGTTACTTAATCCTTCCGACCATCTGATCTTTCCGAGTCTCAGTTTCCCTGTCTATAAAGTGGGCACAGTAGTACTGACTTCACAGGCTTGTTGCCAAGATGAAATTAGTGCTGTATAAAGGTAAGAAGTCATGTAAGATAGTAATCTCCAATAGTTGTGCAGGCTGAACCCAACGAACATGGCAGGGAGCAGTTTCTACGGTGGCAGGTACCAAGAAACTTGGCACTCCTCTGCTTCTCTTTCCCATGATGTCAGCCATCAAACTCTGGTTGGCTTATATGTAAATAGAAAAATAATATGACCAAAGTAAATAAAAGTGGGAAATTGCATTTGTGTAATTTAAAAATGGTTTATTTTTTAAAAATTCAAGTCATTTGTTTTCATTCAAGCCATCTCCTCTTGGTTTGAGGGGATTATTGCCTTGTCGTTAATTGCACTTTGCTTAGAGTTTTCCCCCTTCAATTTCAAGACCAGATACTGTTCTTTTGTTGACATAACCATTGACCTTATGAAAAGTTTGTGCAGATAAATCATGGTTTTTAAGATAAGAGGGACACCAGCACAAACATGGAAAGCTGGTCACCACATGGGTGCTTGCATAAGTGCTGCAATTGGTTAATGGGGGCACGTTTTAGCCTACAGTTCTGATTTGCCTTTTCAATCCATTTGCAGCCTCACAGGGAAATGGGCTGAGAGTTTACTTGCAGATTTGCACAGAGTGTTACATTTTTAAGAAACTTCCAATGTGTTTTGATTCAGGCAAGCTTTTGCTGGCTGAGAAATGATGTGATGCGCCCAAAATACTTCTGCGGAGTGTGGTGTTGAGTGCCATTTTATTCCCATGGTCTATAAGTTCAGTACAAAAAGCCAGGAATGAGAAATGCAGTCTGACATTTTATCTACTTAAATATATCTCACTTAGGGCTGAGCCACTCCTGAAAATTAAAGTTTAAAATTTCCAAGTATACTTGTTGGTGGGGGGAACCCTCAAAGCCTAAGAGGTGTGGGGGCATCTCATTTGTGGGGCTGTTCAGCCTTTCCATTCATTTATTGCGTGTGCACAATGGAAAGCCCTTTAATGCTAAAGTAAATAATGACCTTTAAGGTATAGGCGCTCAGGGACTCCCCTGGTGGCGCAGTGGTTAAGAATCCACCTGCCAATGCAGGGGACATGGGTTCAAGCCCTGGTCAGGGAAGATCCCACATGCCACGGAGCAACTAAGCCCGTGCGCCACAACTACTGAGCCTGTGCTCCAGAGCCTGCGAGCCACAACTACTGAGCCTGCATGCTACAGCTACTGAAGCCCGTGTGCTACTACTGAAGCCCGTGTGCTATGACTACTGAAGCCCGTGTGCCTAGAGGCTGTACTCTGCAACAAGAGAAGCCACTGCAATGAGAAGCCCGTGCATCGCAACGAAGATTAGCCCCCGCTCGCCACAACTAGAGAAAACCTGCGTGCATCAGCGAAGACCCAACGCAGCCAAAAATAAAATAAAAAATAAATGAATACATTTATAAAAAGAAGGTATAAGCACTCAAATTAATGAGTTTAAATATTACTATGTATTTGTAACTACAGCCAGATTATTTGATAACGCCTATCTCTATTATCAGGGAGTACTTGGAATGCTTTTCTCCCATTTTATGAAGTTTTGTTTCATAAGAGGAGGTAGATATTTTAAAATATGATAACTTTATAAAACTTCAGCGTCAGATGTAAAGAATGGTTGTCTGTCTGCTCAAAGCAGAAAGGCTTTTGTTCCTACCATCTAGGTTGACCTGCTTTAAGCAGTAAGAGATGAGTCTTTCTGATACTAGATAGGGAAGAGTGAGTGTCCTCTGCTGAAATGTAATTGTTTTACTTATCTGCTTTTGTCTTAATTTATTAATTTATCTGCATATTTACTTATTGAGAATGTAATCATGTTATTTATTTGCACTTTTTCAGGGTGAATTTGAGCACCCTTCCTACAGTCCTTTCCTCCTATCAAGCCCCTGCATTCCACTCCTCCATTGATGTAGATGACTACATCATAAGCATCTAATACAGAGCCACCCTCTGCTAGTTATCAGAAAACTGACCCATTCCCAACTAGTTAATAACTTGAGTTACCACGTAACTCAAGATTTTTACTTTGCAGCATCTTTTGATTCTGACCCCTCTTTTGTTTCCATTTCCAAAATCACTCTGCCTGTCCAGTCTCTAGTAGTCCACACATGACTGGACTAACTTCTCACCTAGGTAATGCAGTTCACTGACCACCACAGCACTGTCAGATTAATTTCCTAACGTGGCGCTTACTCTCACCATTTCCCAACTTAAAGCACTGCCTTGGTTCCTTATTACCTACCTAGTAAGTGCCAACCTCTCAAGATAGCATTTAAGCTGTTGATAATATGACTCCAAGCTATTACCTATTCATTGAAAAAACATTTCAGAGCCTTATTCCTGCACACTGATGGGTTCTGGGGACATAGTGACAAACAGGACAGAGAGTGCCTCTGCCATCATGGGTCTTATATTCTAATGAGGGAGACAGATGTTAAAGAGCTTATGACAAAATCAGCTATTTATTGACATGTGTGCAAAGAGCTACGAAGGAGAAGCACTGTGTGCTTGGGAAGTGTGTTACAGGGATGTGAACAGTCAGGGAAGGCTGACCGATCTCTGAAAGGTGTTCCCAAGTGTGAGCAAGAGTTAATCAGATCGAGTAAGTTTGTGGGGAGTGGGAGTGGGTAAGTGAAGGGTGAGAATCAGGCAGAGCAAACAGCCTCGGGGAGGAATAAGGTCCACACGTGAGGGATTAAGAGCACACCTTTGCAGCGAGCAAGGAGGTGAGGGGCAGGGGAGAGCTGGAGAGGAACATGGGCTACACCTGCAGGGAGCAGGCCTGGGAAAGAGTTTGGATGATGGGAAACTTTGAGTAGGATGTAACATGACCAGATCTGAGTTTTAAAAAGTCACTGTCTGCAGTGGGAGAAAGGTCTGGAGTCAGGCCTGGGTACATGCAGGTAGACCAATTAGGAAGCTCTTGCAAAAGCCCAGGCAAGACGTGACTATTGCTTGGTCTAAGGTGGCAGTAGTACAGAAGAGAAATCAGATTTGAGAAATATCTCTGAGGTGGACTGGATAGGATTTGGAGGTTGTTTGATATTCAGGTAAGGGAGCAGCAGAATTGCTGTTGGCGTGGTGGTGACATTCTCCAAAATAGGGAATACTGAAAAAAGATCAGATTTAGGGAGAAGTATTACAAGTTTATTTTTTACTTTTTATAAGACATTCAAATAGTGATTTTTTTTGGTAAGTAAATACATTGAAAGGCAGTATTGTGTAGTGATTAAAAGCATGGTCTCTGAACCCTGACTGCCTCTTTTTTTTTTTTTTTTTGTGGTACGCGGGGCTCTCACTGTTGTGGCCTCTCCCGTTGCGGAGCACGGGCTCTGGACAAGCAGGCTCAGCGGCCATGGCTCACGGGCCCAGCCGCTCCACGGCATGTGGGATCCTCCCGGACCGGGGCACGAACCTGTGTCCCCTGCATCTGCAGGCAGACTCTCAACCACTGCAATACCAGGGAAGCCCCCTGACTGCCTCTTAGCAGCCATGTGACCTTGGGAAAGTTTCTTAACATTTCTGTGCCCCTGGTTTCTTCATCTGTTAAAAGGGAGGGGATCATGACAGTGGTACCCACCTTATAAGGTTCTGGTGAGGCCCAAATGAGGTTAGCATATGTAAAGCACTTAGATGGGTACCTAGTGCAGAGTGAGTACTGTGTAAGTGTTAGTCACTACTGTAATTTATATACAAGTCCAAAGCTCAGAGAAGTCTGGGCTACTTCTGTAAGTTGGGGGCTTCCTCATGAAAGGTGAGTGAAGCTGCAGGTGGCGATGAGGCTGTTGGTGGTGGACTCCGAGGGAGGGGGAAAGGGCTACTTCCAGGTCTTGAGGAGTCCAAGGGCGGACTGAGGATGGAGAGAGCCAAAGTGCCCGTGGCTGAGTGGGACAGAGAGAGAGAAGTTCAGAAGCAGAGAGGAGACGGAGCTTTGAGGAGCAGGTGGGAGTCCTTGAATGCTAAGACTGGAAAGTTCCTGGCTGATGGAGCAAGGCATTGAAAGCTTTCGCTAACTTTTAGGTGGCACAGTGGAGGTTGAAACCAGCTTGAAGAGTGAGGAAAGAGGGAGACGGTACATGGGAACAAATCATTTGAGAAGTTTGGCTTTTCAGAGAAGGAAACTTGGACCAGAAACACAGGGCCTCCTCCTGGCCAAGTGTGGGCCAATTGATAAGGACCCTAAAGAGCCTGAATACCCTTTTGGGTGCAGTGGAGCGAGCTATTAATCCCTTGGTCATGGCCTTCAGTGGATGGAGGAGTTGGCCTCAGAGTTCTCCTGCACAGGCTGAGTCCAGTGTTGGTGAACGTGGCCTGTGTTGGCTGGGTTGCTGTGCAGTTTATTGGTCCTAACTTTAGCAGTGGCTAATGAGATCTCACCACATGAGGAAGACGATGATACACCATGGATTGGGGAACATGCATACAGGCTCTTTGTAGAGAGTAAGCTGGACCCCTGATTAAGAAGGAAACTGACCTCCCAGGCTGTGAAAACTTTGAGTCTGGGCTCAAATGCTTGTGTTTAGCAAGAGCATCCCTCTTGTCTGTTGTGGGTCTGGAGAAGACCCCAGATCAAAGTAACACTTTAACAGGGGTGTGTTTTATCGCCTTAGATAAGGAAACCTGGGAGAACAGTCAGGTCCAGGTTGTAAATATTTGTTTTGTGGGACATTCTGCTTTTGGGAAAACTTTCCTCTAGCAGGCTCTTTGACTGCAAAGTGTGAGCCTTTCCTTGTGGCATGCTGTATTTGCTGGTGATTGTTGGAATGTGTAGTGAACTACCTCAGGTCATCTGGTCGTGATGCCCGGCTACTGGGGGGCTCCAGGCAGCCAGGATTCATAACTGTAAAGTCATTGGATCTTGTAAAGGACTGATTCACTGAGACTGACGGTACTCACTTTCTATAGTTTTACCCTCGAACACTGTACCTTTGGTGAGAGAAGAAACAAATAATAGGAAATAAAACATATAGTCAATTCTCATTATTCATGGTAGTTCTGTTCTATAAAGGCTCTGTAAACACTGAATGGGCAAATACCAAACCATTGCTTCTAGGGAAATACAGGCTTAGGTTTCTGTGAACCTCTGGTCACAATATTTTTCTCAGTGATCAATACATAGTCTTGTTTTATGAATATTTCTGTTTAAAGACACCTTATTTAATATATATTGTTGATTCATTAGCATTGAATTCATGGCCAGCAGGACTAGAAATCATGCCTAAGTGAAGCTTCTCTAACACAGGTACTTTCTCTGTAAGGCACATCACAGCTTTTCTGAGCTTAGGAACGCTAGACAGCACTTCAGCACTATGCTTGGGGCCATTTTGAGCAGTGAAATCACCAACAAAAAGCACAAAACTATGAACAATGTGGCACTAAGTATACCATGAAAAGGACACTCGTTTACAGTGTGAGAGCTGAGACAGGAAGCCAGGTGTCATCTGTTCAACCTCAGCTGGGAATGCACGTGTCAGGCAGCTCAAAATTTCCCCCACTCTGTGCACGTTCATAGATGACTGTGAAAGCAGGGTGAATACTGATACAGGGGTTGTAAATACATTTTAGTGAGTAGATGAATTCACAAATATGGAATCCATGAATAATGAGAATCTACTGTGTATTAGCATTTTCAGCTTTTGTAGATGTCTATAATTTGGATTGTCAGAAGTTGATTATTATAACCATTTAACACACCTTCTTACACTGAGATGCTATCATTGTCCTGGGGGTTAAAACCAAATCAGTCCAAATGCCTATACCATTTGATAGATAGATGATAGATAGATAGATAGATAGATAGATGTAACATGGTGAGGAGATTCAGAAAGATGATGGAAAGACACTCAGAGGTCCATTCTCAGGCTTGTTCTTCTCATGGCTGCAAGACAGTTATGGCAGTTCTGGGTGTCCTATTCAGACACAAAAGAGAAACCATTTCTTCCTGTGTGTCTTCTATTAGTGAAAAGTTCTCTGAAGCATTCTGAGAGATTTCCTCTCATATCTCATTGGCTAGGAGTATGTCACATGTCTAATCATTTACTGGCGAGAGTAATGAGGCCATGATAATTGACTTAAACCAATCCTAATTCACCCCTGGGGTTGGGAATGCACACACTTTTCTGAAGCACATGGCTTTGTGGAGAAGTTGATTTTGAACAAGACTGGGGCTCTCTCAGAAGAGGAAAGGGAAATGAATTTGTGATAATCAGACAATAGTGTGTACCATACTTACTAATGAAAGAGTGTGCACGAATATATGGGAAGAATTTTAATTGCAAATTGAGTTTATGCTTTACTTTATGTTAGACTTCCTACCACCTCCAGAAGACTGCTGGGCCAACTCCACAGTGCCCTCTTGGATACTTAAGTTCTTCTCAGACGTTCATTCTTTCTTCAGACACATATATAAGAAGCTCTCATTAAAATCACAGGGAAAAAACTGAGCAAGACTTTGTGGGACCTAATCTTGCTATGGTAGTATAAAGAGGAGTCCAGATTGTTCGCTACAACTCCCTTTGAGAGATGGAGTCTAATTGTCCGCCCCTTGAGTTGGGCTGGTCTTTGTGGATTTACCTGATTAATAGAATGTAGTAGAAATGAAGTTCCGGGACTTCTGAGACTAGGTCATAAGAAATCTTGTAGCTTTCTCCCAGACCTATTGGAATATTCACTTTTGAAATAGAGCCAGTATATTGTGAAGAAGTCCCAGTATCCCATGGAGAGGTCTAAGAAGAGGTGGAGAAGAACTAAGGCCCCTAGATGACAGCCCTGGTTAACCAGCATTAACTTGCCAGGCACGTGAGTGCACCGTCTCAAAGTATTGATAGATCTTCTAGCTTCGGTTGAGCCTCTCCAGCTGAAGTCACTTGGAGCAGAGATGAGCCGTCTCCACTGAGCTCTATCCTAGTTATCGACTGATGAGCAAAATAAATGATTAGTTTTGTTTTAAGCCACTATAGTTTGGGGTGGTCTGTTATTAAGCAATATACAACCAGAACATTTACAAGAGAAAACAAGACAAACTCAAGACTGCAATAATTCTAGCTGAATGCTTTAAGAACTAATAGTTAGACTCTTATTAATCACCCTATCCCTGTTAACGGTGCTCAAAAATGCTTATTGAATGAATAAATGAATGAATGGCCATTTCATTATTGCTGCCATTAGAATACTCAGGGAACAAGAAGAAACTTCTAGGCTGTTCTTTTCTAGGAAAATGATTTCAAGCTTTGGGCCTGTTTTTTTGGAACATCCAGAAAAATCCTAGAATCAAAGAGTTGAAAGGGAACATGTGTGATTTGTCACCCGGGGTTACACGGCACTTCATTCGTATGCTTTCCAAGTTGGTTTTATTGCCTCTTTAACTTTTCTCTTGAAAATCTCAGGAGAAGGAAAGCATTGACTTCAGCTTTGTGACGAGTAAGTCATTGATATTAGTCAAGAAAATGGAGAAAAGAAACATTTTCCCCTTGAGAATAAAAAAGAATTTTAATCCATTTTTTTCCTTAAGTGTACTTATTTCCACATTTTATGTAACGAAGTCCACTGGGTTTTGCAATGATTTCCCAACGGATGACAGAATTCCCATTTCTTCCATGGGGGTATTTATGGCAGTCCGCAGAGCAGAGCCTCACCTTGTGGAGCGTGGTGGTCCACCTCAGTGGCCTGCGGATGCCAGGTCTCTGTGATGGGCACATTGCCTTCAGTGGCTGGGCTCCCCAGGAACCACAGAAATGGATATTAGGGTTAAGTTTGCTACCTGCCTGGGTATCACTGTTAAGTGGTTGGGCACGTAGTGCTCACTGCAGAGATGCCTGGACTCCTCAGATGAATTTTATGTTTGGAGGACATTTTTCTTTGAGGAGGAAGTTATGACCCATGAAGTCTTTGCTGCAGAGATGATTTCTGTCTATTGAATTATGTCTTTAGTTTCAATATCTGCCTCAAGGAGGCAGGTAGATACTATGTGAATGGCTAAGAATTAGAGTTGAGGAAGAACTGGTAGTTCATACAAATTGGCTTTGTAAATCTTTCTAGCTGTGCATCCCATGTTCTCTACTTCATGTGAAGAAAGGACTTAGGGTATATGTTTTGCTCAAATGTATTTCTAAGTGTTTCTTATTCTGTTTCTCTCCCTTTTCCCTTGTCCTTGTTTTTGTCTTTTGACTTTCTGTCTTTCTAGACATTTGCTCTGTCTCTTTATCTTACTTAGCATTAAAATCAAACTACAGTACATATTTTACTAATGATATTTATTACAAACCACTTGTATTTTTTGCTCTTAATCTAAAAATCAAATAAATACATTATATAATTATCTTTCTTAAAACATGCCAAATTATTAGGAAGTTTTTTCTTACATAACTTATATCAATTGATTATTTTTCTGTGGGTAGTAGCCCTCAGTATTAAGAAACGTCCTCTCCACTGTGTGAGATCCTGGATATGAGGCTTTTAGGGGCCTGTTTCCTCGTTCCAGTCATCTTGAACTTAGGTAATTGGGAAAGAGAGCTGAAATTATCTGCTCATAAGCCCTTATAGGACTTCCTTCCCTCTGTTGAGGCCAGGACCCCAGCTGGAATGGACACGCCCATGACAGTCGGCCTTGGCCTCAGTGGCCTTCTCTGCAAACGAATCAGCAGATTGTCAGACGCTGCTCCCCAGTCTTCCTCTCAAGTCACCCCAGGTATGGAACAAAGTGTCACCACCTCTACTGGCCTCACTTCTCCCTGGGAGAAGATAAAGTGTGAGATACTGTGACCCCTCCGCCCATGATGAAGCTTCCTAGTTTTCTAACTTTTCTCCCTTGTGAACGCCATCAACCCTGGATCCCTGGTTCTGTCTTAGAGCCCTAACTCTAAGGTCATAATTTCTAAACCCTACATGCCACACAGATATGACAGACTGCTGCTGCCCACCAAGAGTCATTCTCTCTTTCACTTCCCAGACTCACTCACAGTTATATGTGTCCAGGTAACAGAATTCTAGCCAATGAAGTGTGAGTGAATCTGATGTAGGCCACTTCCGGCTGGCTGTACCCTTCTGTGTTTGTTCCTTCATTTGTTCCCTCTTCTGCCCAGCTGGAAGAGCAGTGCCCAGGATAACCTGTGAGCATCATGTTAGAGATGACAGAGCTGCCATCAACTTGGGTCCCTGAATAAATGCATGGAGCAGACCTTCCTCTTCCAAATCTAGAACCACCCAGGATTGTTATGTGAATAAAAAAATCAACACTATTAGGGTTGAACTTTACATTTGGGGTACTTATTCTAGCATTTAGTCTACCCTAAATAATAAACCAAGATGGTTTAACAATTGTCTACGCGTTCAGTGAACAATTTTAACCTAACACATTGACACTTTGTAGGCAGCTTATAGCGGCGAGAACTCTAGGTGGGCATTCCAAAGCATAGCTTGTGTGTGTGTGCGTACGTTGCAGGGGGAAAAGCCAATCCTCTCCTGACATGTTGGAGTCTGTCAGTTAGTTTACGCTGTTCAACAAATCACTGCCAAATATAATGACTTAAGACAATAACATTTAAATTAATGAATAATGAATAATACTGTTAGTTCACGATGCCATGGGGTGGCAGTCAGCTGGGCAGTCTGGTCTTGCTGGGCTCACCCGTGCAACTGCAGCTCAGCAGGCAGCTTGGCAGGGGCTGAATAGTCCAGGACGGGCCTCATGGCCAGGGCGTGTTGTTCAGTTTGATCATCTCTAATCCTGTTCAATACTCAAACTTTATCTTTCTCAGCAGAGGAGTCAGGTTCAAAGTATACATCATGGGAACTAAAAGCAGAGATTCGTGTGTTGTTGACTGTAGTGCAGGGGCACCCCCTGCCCAGCCAAACCCTGAGCAAGACTCAGAGCAAGCCAGGTAGATGCCACCACCAACGGCAGTGCCAGCCCAGCTGCGGCCATTTCCATCTCCTTTCAAGTTTAACTTGGGTGAGTGGGAGGTGGGAATCCATTTTTATTTCTGGTCTGTTTCCTGCTGATTGTGATTCTTCCGTTCATGCCCTGTGCAAGTTGAATCTCACCTCCACTGTCCTTCTCAAGGCCAGGTTCTCCTTTTATAGGTGTTTTCTTTTGTGGGGTGACGGATTGATGCAGCAACATTTTCCAAACACATATAAACCAGAGTGGTGCCCTTGAAAGCGCCTGGACCTCTGCAGAGCTGTCAGCCTCCTGGGGGTCTGCTCTGTTGGTCAGGGAGGGACAGGTGACCGTGGATTTCTTAAATCAAAAACCTTGAAACCTGCTTGAAATAACCCTCTTTTAATGTCTGGGGAAAAAAACCCAACAAAAACAAAACTTTGTGTGCTCAAGGGATGGGGGCAGAATTGTGAATTTTGTCTCCCAAATACACAGCTGCAATGCTGAGAGATGCTGGGGCTTTCACATTCCCCACACCTTCCCTCCACAGGGATCCATTCCAGGGGGTTCAGCCGGAATAGTGCCCTGCATGCAGCCTCTTTCCCTCTAGCTTTTACATGTTTTCTTACAAATAGAAAATTGGTTAAACACAGGCAGAGAAAGTGTGGGAAGGGAAAAGGAGCCACAGAAGAGATGCTTCCCTGCCTAAGGAGGGGGGAGGCGTTCCTGTGGCCAGAGTGGAGGAGCTGATGGACAGTGGGTTTCAGAGCCTCTGGGCTCTTTGAGTCCCCCAGCAGTGACTCCCCGAAGTCTTCCACCGCTCCCCTTTCAATCCCACACACTGTCTCCCTGAGGGCCTTCTGGGCTGGTGCCAGCAGGAAAACTGGGGGTGGGGGGCGGGTACAGCTCAGGTGTAGAGCATCTGACTGCAGCAGGAGAGCTCAACGGTGCACAGCCTGGGTCTCCAGAGCGGGGCTTAATTCTCTGGAAATAACTATGAAGATGCAGGTGGTGCTGATGGCCGTGGGGGAAGAGGAGGATGAAAAGGAAGTCAAGAGGGAGGATAAGGAAAAAGATTAAAACTGAGCATCCAAACCTAGTCCAACAAATGGGAATATGGGTAAACACGGAGATGACTTTTATTCCACTATTGCTTCTTCTAGCAATTAGAATCAAAAATCGAGAAGAAAACACCAGTCAGCAACTGGCAGCCCTTTCCTATGCTATGAAACTGTAAGCACAATTCCTGCCCTGGAGGAGATCTTCAATAAGGTCCAGTTTCTTTGAAAAAATTAAACAGCGTTATCAGATTTCCAGTTAAGCTTAGTATTTTAAACTCTGGTCAACTGTTTTTCTTTTTTTTTTTAGCATCTTTATTGGAGTATAATTGCTTTACAATGTGTGTTAGTTTCTGCTGTATAACAAAGTGAATCAGCTATACATATACATATATCCCCATATCTGCTTCCTCTTGCATCTCCCTCCCACCCTCCCTATCCCACCCCTCTAGATGGTCACAAAGCCCTGAGCCAATCTCCCTGTGCTGTGCGGCTGCTTCCCACAAGCTATCTGTTTTACACTTGGCAGTGTATATATGTCCATGCCACTCTCTCACCTTGTCCCAACTTACCCTTCCCTATCCCTGTGTCCTCAAGCCATTCTCTATGTCTGCGTCTCTATTCCTGTCCTGCCCCTAGGTTCATGAGAACCATTTTTTTTTAAGACTCCATAGATGTGTGTTAACATATGGTATTTGTTTTTCTCTTTCTGACTTACTTCACTCTGTATGACAGACTCTAGGTCCATCCACCTCACTACAAATAACTCAATTTCGTTTCTTTTTATGGATGAATAATATGCCATTGCATATATGTGCCACATCTTCTTTATCCATTCATCTGTCGATGGACAGTTAGGTTGCTTCCATGTCCTGACTATTGTAAAAAGTGCTGCAATGAATATTATGGTACATGAGTCTTTTTGAATTACGGTTTTCTCAGGGTACATGCCCAGTAGTGGGATTGCTGGGTCATATTGTAGTTCTATTTTTAGTTTTTTAAGGAATCTCCATACTGTTCTCCATAGTGGCTGTATCAATTTACATTCTCACCAACAGTGCAAGAGGGTTCCCTTTTCTCCACACCCTCTCCAGCATTTACTGTTCGTAGATTTTTTGATGATCGCCATTCTGACTGGTGTGAGGTGATACCTCATTGTAGTTTTGATTTGCATTTCTCTAGTGATTGGTGATGTTGACCATCCTTTCATGTGTTTGTTGGCAATCTGCATATATCCTTTGAGAAATGTCTATTTAGGTCTTCTGCCCATTTTTGGATTGGGTTTTTGTTTTTTTGATATTGAGCTGCATGAGCTGCTTGTAAATTTTGGAGAATAATCCTTTGTCAGTTGCTTCATTTGCAAATATTTTCTCCCATTCTGAGGGCTGCTTTTCATCTTGTTTATGGTTTCCTTTGCTGTGCAAAAGCTTTTAAGTTTCATTATGTCCCATTTGTTTATTTTTATTTTTATTTCCATTGTCTAGGAAGTGGGTCAAAAAGTATCTTGCTGTGATTTATGTCATAGAGTGTTCTGCCTATGTTTTGATAGTGTCTGGCCTTACATTTAGGTCTTTAATCCATTTTGAGTTTATTTTTGTGTGTGGTGTTAGGGAGTGTTCTAATTTCATACATTTACATGTACCTGTCCAGTTTTCCCAGCACCACTTATTGAAGAGGCTGTCTTTTCTCCACTGTATATTCTTGCCTCCTTTATCAAAGATAAGGTGACCATATGTGCGTGGGTTTATCTCTGGCCTTTCTATCCTGTTCCATTGATCTATATTTCTGTTTTTGTGCCAGTACCATACTGTCTTGATTACTGTAGCTTTGTAGTATAGTCTGAAGTCACAGAGCCTGATTCCTCCAGCACCATTTTTCTTTCTCAAGATTGCTTTGGCTATTCGGGGTCTTTTGTGTTTCCATACAAATGGTGAAATTTTTGGTTCTAGTTCTGTGAGAAATGCCAGTGGTAGTTTGATAGGGATTGTATTAAATCTGTAGATTGCTTTGGGTAGTAGAGTCATTTTCACAATTTTAATTCTTCCAATCCAAGAACATGGTATATCTCTCCATCTATTTGTATCATCTTTAAGTTCTTTCACCAGTGTCTTAAAATTTTCTGCATACAGGTCTTTTGTCTCCTTAGGTAGGTTTATTCCTAGGTATTTTATTCTTTTGTTGCAGTGGTAAATGGGAGTGTTTCCTTAATTTCTCTTTCAGACTTTTCATCATTAATGTATAGGGATGCAAGAGATTTCTGTGCATTAATTTTGTATCCTGCTACTTTACCAAATTCATTGATTAGCTCTAGTAGGTTTCTGGTAGCATCTTTAGGATTCTCTATGTATAGTATAATGTCATCTGCAAACAGTGACAGCTTTACTTCTTCTTTTCCAATTTGGATTCCTTTTACTTCTTTTTATTCTCTGATTGCTGTGGCTAAAACTTCCAAAACTATGTTGAATAATATTGGTGAGAGTGGGCAACCTTGTCTTGTTCCTGATCTTAGTGGAAGTGGTTTCATCATTGAGAATGATGTTGGCTGTGGGTTTGTCATAGATGGCCTTTATTATGTTGAGGTAAGTTCCCTCTATGCCTACTTTCTAGAGGGTTTTTATAATAAATGGGTGTTGAATTTTGGTGAAAGCTTTTTCTGCATCTACTGAGGTGATAATATGGTTTTTATCCCTCAGTTTGTTAATATGGTGTATCACAATGATTGATTTGAGTATGTTGAAGAATCCTTGTATTCCTAGGATAAACCCCACTCGATCATGGTGTATGATCCTTTTAATGTGCTGTTGCTAGTATTTTGTTGAGGATTTTTGCATCTATGTTCATCAGTGATATTGGCCTGTAGTTTTCTTTCTTTGTGATATCTTTGTCTGGTTTTGCTATCAGGGTGATGGTGACCTCATAGAATGAGTTTAGGAGTGTTCCTTCCTCTGCTATATTTTGGAAGAGTTTGAGAAGAATCGGTGTTATCTCTTCTCTAAATGTTTGATAGAATTCGCCTGTGAAGCCATCTGGTCCTGGGCTTTTGTTTGTTGGAAGACTTTTAACCACAGTCTCGATTTCAGTGCTTGTGATTTGTCTGTTTGTATTTTCTATTTTTTGCTGGTTCAGTCTCTGAAGGTTGTGCTTTTTTAAGAATTTGTCCATTTCTTCCTGGTTCTCCGTTTTACTGGCATGTAGTTGCTTGTAGTAATCTCTCATGATCCTTTGTATTTCTGCAGTGTCAGTTGTTACTTCTCCTTTTTCATTTCTAATTCTATTGATTTGAGTCTTCTCCCTTTTTTTCTTGATGAGTCTGGCTAATGGTTTATCAATTTTGTTTATCTTCTCAAAGAACCAGCATTCGGTTTTATTGATCTTTGCTATTGTTCTTTCATTTCTTTTTCATTTATTTCTGATCTGATCTTTATGATTTCTTTCCTTTTGCTAACTTTGGTTTTTTAAATTTTTTTCCTTCTTTGTCTAATTGCTTTAGGTGTAAGGTTAGGTTGCTTATTTGAGATGTTTCTTGTTTCTTGAGGTAGGATTGCATTGCTATAAACTTCCCTCTTACAACTGCTTTTGCCATATCCCATAGGTTTTGGGTCATTGTGTTTTCACTGTCATTATTTCTAGGTATTTTTTGATTTCCTTTTTGATTTCTTCAGTGATCTATTGGTTATTAAGTAGTGTATTGTTTAGCCTCCAATGAGTTTGCATTTTTTACAGATTTTTTCCTGTAATTGATATCTAGTCTCATAGCGTTGTGGTTGGAAAATATGCTTGATATGATTTCAATTTTCTTAAATTTACCAAGGTTTGATTTGTGACCCAAGATATGATCTATCCTGGAGAATGTTCCATGAGCACTTGAGAAGAAAGTGTATTCTGTTGTTTTTGGATGGAATATCCTACAAATATCAATTAAATCTATCTGTTTTGTTGTTTCACTTAAAGCTTGTGTTTCCTTATTTATTTTCTGTCTGGATGATTTGTCCATTGATGTAAGTGGGGCGTTAAAGCCCCCTACTATTATTGTATTACTGTCAGTTTCCCCTTTTATGGCTGTTAGCATTTGCCTTATGTATTGAGGTGCTCCTATGTTGGGTGCATAAATATTTACAACTGTTATATCTTCTTCTTGGATTGATCCCTTGATCATTCTGTAGTGTCCTTCTTTGTCTCTTGTAATAGTCTTTATTTTAAAGTCTGTTTTTTCTGATACGAGAATTGCTACTGCAGCTTTCTTTTGATTTCCATTTGCATGGAATATCTTTTTCTATCCCCTCACTTTCAGTCTGTATGTGTCCCTGTGTCTGAATTGGGTCTCTTGTAGACAGCATATATATTAGTGTGTTTTTTTGTATCCCTTCAGCCAGTGTATGTCCTTCAGTTCGAGCACTTAACCCATTTACATTTAAGGTAGTTATCGATATGTATGTTTCTATTACCATTTTCTTAATTGTTTTGGGTTTGTTTTTGTAGGTCTTTGCCTTCTCTTGTGTTTCCTGCCTAGAGAATTTTCCTTTAGGCTTTGTTGTAAAGGTGGTTTGCTGGTGCTCAATTCTCTTAACTTTTGCATGTCTGTAAAGGTTTTAATTTCTCCATCGAACCTGAGTGAGATTCTTGGTGGGTAGGGTAAATTTGATTGTAGTTTTTTCCCTTTCATCACTTTAGATATGTCCTGCCACTCCCTTCTGGCTTGCAGAGTTTCTGCTGAAAGATCAGCTGTTAACCTTATGGAGATTCCCTTCTATATTATTTGTTGATTTTCCCTTGCTGCTTTTAATATTTTTTCTTTGTATTTAATTTTTGATAGGTTGAGTTATATGTGTCTTGGCATGTTTCTCCTTGGATTTATCCTGTATGGGACTCTCTGCGCTTCCTGGGCTTGACTCTTTCCTTTCCCATGTTAGGGAAGTTTTCAACTATAATCTCTTCAAATATTTCCTCAGACCCTTTCTTTTTCTCTTCTTCTTCTGGGACCCCTATAATTTGAATGTTGGTGCATTTAATGTTGTCCCAGAGGTCTCTGAGACTGTCGTGAATTCTTCTCATTCTTTTTTCTTTATTCCGCTCTGTGGCAGTTATTTCCACTATTTTATCTTCCAGCTCACTTATCCGTTCTTCTGCCTCAGTTATTCTGCTATTGATTCCTTCTAGAGAATTTTTAATTTCACTTATTTTGTTCATCGTTTGTTTCCTCTTTAGTTCTTCTAGGTCCTTGTTAAACGTTTCTTGCCTTTTCTCCATTCTATTTTCAAGATTTTGGATCATCTTTACTATCATTTTTCTGAATTCTTTTTCAGGTAGACTGCCTATTTCCTCTTCATTTGTTTGGTCTGGTGGGTTTTTACCTCACTCCTTCATCTGCTGCGTATTTCTCTGTCTTCTCATTTTGTTTAACTTACTGTGTTTGGGGTCTCTTTTTCACAGGATGCAGTTTTGTAGTTCCCATTGTTTTTGGGGTCTGCCCCCAGTGGGTGTGGATGGTTCAGTGGGTTGTGTAGGCTTCCTGTTGGAGGGGCTTGGTGCCTGTGTTCTGGTGCATGGGGCAGGATCTTGTCTTTCTGGTGGGCAGGTCTGCGTCTGGTGGTGTGTTTTGGGGTGTCTGTGAACTTAGTATGATTTTAGGCAGCCTCTCTGCTAATGGGTGGGGTTGTGTCTCTGTCTTGCTAGTTGTTTGGCATCGGGCGAACCACATTGGAGCTTGCTGGCTGTTGGGTGGAGCTGGGTCTTAGTGTTCAGATGGAGTTCTCTGGGAGCGCTCTCGCCAATTGATATTAGGTGGGGCCACGTGGTCTCTGATGGTCCAGTTTCCTGTAGTAGGCTCTCCCACCTTGGAGGCTCAGGCCTGACACCCAGCCAGAGCACTAAGACCCTGTCGGCCACACATCTCTGAAGAAAAGTAAGAAAAAAGGGAAGAAAAAAATTTTTTTAAATAGAAAAAGTAATAAAAGCAAAAAATAATAAAATTAAAAATTTTTTTAAAATTAAAACAAAAGAAGAGAGCAACCAAACCAATCAACAAATCCAGCAATGATAACAAGCTCTAAAAACTAAATTAAGATAAACAGAAAAATCAGAAACACATCTGGCACAGACAGCAAACCCCAAGTCTACGGTTGCTCCCAAAGTCAACTGCCTCAGTTTTTGGAGCATTCGTTGTCTATTCAAGTATTCCACAGATACAGGGTTCATCTAGTTGATTCTGGGGATTTAATCCGCTGCTTCTGAGGCTGTATGGAGAAATTTCCCGTTCTCTTCTTTGTTTGCCCAGCTCCTGGGGTTCAGTCTTGGGTTGTCCCCACCGCTGGGTGTTCCCCGCCCATACAGGAGGGGGTTAATGCAGCGGCTGGTTAGGGTTCTCTTGCTCTCTCAGGCTAGGAAGAGGGAGGGGTACAGTAGTCATAATTGCAATGCAGGGAGAGCCTGCGGAGGCAGAGGCCGGCATGACATTGCAACAGCCTGAGGCGTGCCATGTGTTTTCCCGGAGAAGTTGTTCCTGGATCTCGGGACCCTGGCAGTGGCGGGCTGCACAGGCTCCCGGGGAGGGTGTGGGTAGTGACCTGTGTTTGCACACAGGATTCTTGGTGGCAGTGGCAGTGGCAGCAGTGTTAGCATTTCGTGCCTGTCTCTGTGGTCCGAGCTGATAGCCAGGGCTCATGCCCATCTCTGGAGCTCACTTAGGGGGTGCTTTGCCTTCTGTGGGCACACAGGAAAGGAATCCCCTCTCCTCACGCACCCCGAAACAATGGTCTCTTGCTTCTTTAGTAGGTCCAGACATTTTCCCTGACTCCCTCCCAGCTAGTTGTGGTGCACTAGCCCCCTTCAGGCTGTCTTCATGCAGCCAACCCCAGTCCTCTCCCTGGGGTCTGACTTCTGAAGCCCAAGCCTCAGCTCCCAGCCCCTGCCCGCCCCGGCGGGTGAGCAGACAAGAAGCCTCTTGGGCTGGTGAGTGCTGGTCAGCACCGATCCTCTGTGCAGGAATCTCTCCGCTTTGCCCTCCGCACCCCTGTTGCTGCATTCCCCTCCGTGCCTCTGAAGCTTCCCCCCTGCCATCCCCCGTCTCCACCAGTGAAGGGGTTTCCTAGTGTGTGGAAACCTTTCCTTCTTCACAGCTCCCTCCCAGAGGTGCAGGTCCCGTCCCTATTCTTTTGTCTCCGTTTTTTCTTTTGCCCTACCCAGGTACATAGGAATTTTCTTGCCTTTCAGGAAATCTGAGGTCTTCTGCCAGCGTTCAGTAGGTGTTCTGTAGGAGTTTGTCCACAGGGAGATGTGTTTTTGATGTATTTGTGGAGAGGAAGGTGATCTCCACGTCTTACTCCTCCACCATCTTGAAGGTCCTGGTCAACTGTTTAATGACGGTGCTGAGTCAATAAAAAATAGTACCGATTGAAAGAGAGATTATAATTGTGAGTGACAGTGACTGTTATTGATAGCAATTGGAGATAGGTGAGTGTGTGTTAAGAGATCAACCAAGAAAGTGCTTGGATGCAAAGTAAAAAGGAGACGAATTTGGTGAGTGTGGGTAGATGTGGATTATTGAAAAAAGGGAAGGGAGATGACAGACAACACAATCGAGCTTGCCAAGGATGTTTTGTGAGGCTCTCAGTAAAGAGAGGAAAGAAGTGACAAGACGTCTTTTTGGCATAAAACTGATATCATGGAGGGGCAGGGAGAGAAAAGATAACTGAGAGCCTGATGGGAGAAGGCAGGGAACCTTGTGCAAGAGCTTTGGATTTTTAATAAAAGAGCCATTAAATGAAACTACTTAGAAGCATTTCATCCAACTACTGTTTAAGATGTTTGGTGGTCCATTGTGGCCGTGATGAAAATTTAGAAGCAACTAATGTAACCAATAAATCCCCAGCCTTATTAGTTTGTGTCCTGCCTGTAAGAGTGCACTTTCTTTTAACATCCCAATTAATTGTCTGGAGTACCCATTGGCCTAATTGCAGGAAATTAGCTTCTATCAAAAGTTCCCCAGCTAATTCTAAGATAACTTCTTTACCGCATCATTAAAAGGGGTCAACCAAGTTCCTGCTCTGAGAACAAAGGGATAGACTGCTTCAAATCAAGTTCTGGGCTGCACCCAGAAGGCAGAAACTCTTTTGTTACTATTAGAAGGAAGTTATTTTTTTCAGTTTTCAAGCAAGCAGAGTTGATCTCTGCAGGTACCTCCTTGCAATGCAAACCTGACACTTTGCTGGGAACGACATTAGATGAGATATAGGTTTAGTTGTGCAGCTGAGTCCCCAAGTAACAGTGGCTTACAGAGCATAGAGGTTTATATCTCTATCTGTAAATCTGGCTGGCTTGTTGGCTTTGCTCTGCAAAGTCATTCAGGGGCCCACGTGTCTCTGATGTTGCTGCCCTGCTATCCCCAGGGTGTTGTCCTTGCCCGTGCATTCCAAGGTGGCTTCCCATCCCATCACATGCCAGCCCCAGCAAAGGAGAAAGGTGACAAGAGGGCAAGCCCAGAAATCACACACGTTTTTTTCAAATTCCAGAACTTAGGCACATGACCATATCTAGCTGCAAGGGAAGTTGAAAATAGAGGTTTTACTCTGAATGACCATGTGCACAGCTATAAATGCTATTACAGTGGAAGAAAGAGAACGTACACAATGAGTGAGCAGCAGTAGTTGTTGCCAGAGGTACCGAACATACATTTTTTTCATTTAATATTTACAGCAACTCTGAAAAATATAGTATCCCCAGGAAATTTAGGCTCAAGGAAGCATCTTCCCTTGGTCAAACCTACCAGGAAGCGAGAGGGCAAGGAAGCCTAAGGAATGTGGAGAGCAGGAGAGGGAAATGTTGGGGATGAATTTAAGGGCAAACAGATCAATGATAGGCACATCATCTAGAAGTCACCATGGACTTGGCACGTGAAGTATCCCTACATCCCCAACAAAATGAAAACACCTATTTCATGGATGTGTGCCAGAGGGATATGTGCTTAAGTAAAAGGGCTGAAAGGGAAAGAGAATTAGGACAGTTCTGAGTTTGCGATTATAGTACAAGGTCGAAAGGGAAATAGTTTGTCAATTGTGCTTTCGGAAAACCCTTGTCCCTCTCACCCAGGGAAGAGATGGAGAAGACCTGTTTGTGAATATTTGATAGGACCTCAGATTGGGAGTAAATATTAAATAATACCAAATCAAATTTCCCTGTTGTTCTCACACACACTTGGAATGATGTTGGCACATCATAGAAATAAAGCTGCTCCTATATGCCATCCAACACTTGCTAGAAATGCTTTCAACTTCCAAAATGTCACCTGGTCCCTCTTACCTTCTGGCCTCAATATGCTATTCCTTCTGAAACTCCACCCCCGTGATCTCTCTTCCCATCCCATCCCAGTCCTCTAAACCCTCTCTCGTTTTCCTTTGTTCAGCTAATGCCTTCTCATCCATCATGTCTCAGCTCAAGGCCACTTTCTCAAGAGGCTTCCCCCAAACCCTGGTTAGACTTGCCTTGTATGCAGGCTACTGCTGCACTACTACTACTAGTAATGAAATCAAATTATTAGTTAACCCTTATTGAGCACTTACCACCTGCCTGGTCCTGGGCCAAGTGCTTTCTATGCATTATCTCATTTAAACAGCCCAAGAAGGTGTGTACTATTACTTTCCATATTTTAGGGACAAGAAAACTGAAGATCAGAGAGGCTAAGAGTATTGGTTTCCTATGGCTGCTGTAACAGATTACCACAGACTTGGTGACTTAAAACAACAGAAATTTATTCTCTTATAGTTCTGGAGGCCAGAAGTTCAAAATCAAAGGGTGGGCAGGCTGTGCTCCCCTCCAAAGGCTCTAGGGGAGAATCCTTTCTTACCTCTTCAAGCCCCTGGAGGTTGCATGTGTTGCCTGGCTGCACCATTCCAATCTCTGCCTTCTCCTCTCTGTGTCTGTGTCTTGTCTCCTCTTGTCTCTCATACCTGTCATTGGATTTAGGGCCCACTTGGATAACCCAGGATGACCCCATCTTGAGATCCTTAATTATATCTGCAAAGACCCCTTTATCCAGAGAAGGTCATGTTCACAGGTTCTGGGTTGAGAATATCTTTTGGCGGGGGGTGGGGGCGGTCACTACTCAACCCACTAGACCAATTAACTCAGACAGTTGCTCAGGGTTAGGATGTGAACTCAGGCAGTGAGTGTTGAGAACTCATGCTTACAGTCTCTGTGCTGTTTTGCTTCCCTGGGTGCTGTCCTTATCTTAGTGCTACACACTTTTATAGTGTCCCATTAGCTAGTCTGTATCCCTCACTAGACTTGGAGCACCAGGAGTGACTGTCTTTGTTGATATTCACTGTTTTCCCAGCACAGCGGCTGGTTGGTGGTGCCTTTTCAGTAACCGTATGCTGAATGAAAAAATCAACGCCGGTTATATTGCAGAACTGTTCAGAGCATATTGTTTGATGTGAGTCACTGTGTTGGGCTCAAACCTTGACACCTTTTCATTGTCTCCTTATTTTCTGAAGGTGCTGCCTACCTCTGGGCTGTGTGGCTGTCTCTGAAGCCCTTGCCCAGTAACCTGAGTGACAGGAGTCTGAGCTCAGAGCCCAGGCCAGCGGGTCCTCCCTCATGCCCAGCACCCAGCCCTATCTGCACTGAGTGTCCCTCCACTTCTGGACTTGGACAGTGCCACTCCATGAGGATGGACTCCAGTTTTCCGAGCAGCCATAGAGGGGCTGGATGATATAACTTGGAAATATGGGGCGTCAGCTCCTTATGGGGTAAACCTCCATCAGTGGGGAGCAGTGATGTTTAGACTTACAGACCAGGTGGAAAAAGACACTATAGTAATGTCTGCTTCTGTGGATGCCCCTTGACAGGATGTAAAAATTGCATATCATGTTCAAATATTTCTATGATATTTTTTACTAGGTCTAAAAAATTCTTGCCTCGTGATAGAAAATTATATCTATATACACATGCATGATACAACCTCATATTCAGTTGGCAGAAAACCTTACCTAGCTGTTGGAAAGTCACACAGTAAGCTTAGCATCTACACTTCTCATCCTGTATTTCCTAAATGGTGCTATTGTTCACAAGCTTGTTTTACAGTTGAGAAAATTAGGAATACAGTTATGAAGAAATGATAAAGAGGGGGCAGGGAGTGTGTGATGGGAGGCACAGCCGTAATTTGAGAAGGAAGTGATGAGCTCTAGCTGGGCTGGCCTTAGAGGTGGTAGCCAGTGAAATGGGGCCAGAGGATGAGTAAGTGGTGGAAGGAAGGAGGGGAGAGGGCACCTAGAGGGAGAAGGAGATGGCATGGGCAAGGCATGGGGGCTGGGGCTCATGCCATCACGTTTCTTCTTCCAAATGCTTCTTGCCTGGACTCCATAATACTCCTTTAAGAATTGAGGTAAAATTCACATAACACAAAATGTTCATAAAACAGAAAATTGTTCATTTCAAAGTGGCATTTAGTGCATTCTCAGTGATGTGCAATCATCACCTCTATCTAGTTCCAAAACATTTTCATCGCCCGCAGAGAAAACCCTGTGCCCATTCAGTCGGCACTCCCCAACCTCCTCTTCTCTCAGCCCTTGGCAAACACTACTCTGTTTTCTATATCCATGGATTCACTTATTCTAGATATTTCACATACATGGAATCATATGATACATGACCTTTTGTGTCTGGCCTCCCATAGTTCTTTTTAACATATCTTCCATCTTCCCTCTTTTGCTTTTCCAAACTGTTCTCCCTAAGTAGTCATGATGCTCCTTCTATACCACAAAGCTGAACCTGCCACTCCCTTTCTTTCATTATTTTTTAAAATTTTTATTTATTTATTTTTGGCTGCCTTGTATCTTCATTGCTAAGCATGGGCTTTCTTTAGTTGCGGTGAGCGGGGGCTACTCTTCCGTTGCGGTGCATGGGCTTCTCACTGTGGTGGCTTCTCTTGTTGTGGAGCACAGGCTCTAGGGCATGCGGGCTTCAGCAGTTGTGGCACACGGGCTCAGTAGTTCTGGCTTGTGGGCTCTAGAGCACAGGCTCAGTAGTTGTGGCGCATGGGCTTAGCTGCTCCGTGGCATGTGGGATCTTCCCAGACCAGGGCTCGAACCCATGTGCCCTGCATTGGCAGGCGGATTCTTAACCACTGCGCCACTAGGGAAGTCCCTCCCTTTCTTTAAATTCTTCAGATGCTTCCAAATGCCCTTGAGATAAATGGAGTGATCGTGCCTGCCTACTTCTCCAACCTCAGCTTTCAGACTCCTTGTTCCCCTCGCGCACTCTCTCCACCCGTTGTGTCCAGACCCAACTCCTTTCCGTTCTTTGCTCGCCTCTAGGCCTCGCTATTGTCATGGCCCTTCCCTGGGCACTGCCTCCTCACTCACCATCCCCGACCTGGTATTAGATGTGACTCCCCCCAGAAACCTCCAGTCTGGTTAGCGCCCTTGTTCTGAGCTCCTCTTTCCCCCTCTGCTGCCAGCTCCATAGCAACCGTCACTCTTATTGCACCTTCTGATTTAAATACCAGTTTCCCCAGGGAACGCTGGCTTCCTTGAGGCAGACACTGTGTGGGTCTTGCTCATTCCTTAATACATGGCAGCAGCTGGTAATGTTTGTTTAAAGAGGGGAGGTGGGAAAGAAGATATTTTAAGGGATATCAGAGAAGTCTTTGAAAGGAGATATTGAGATGCAGTGTTATGACCAAACCAAGGAGAGCCTTGAATGCTAGGGGTTTAGAATTCATCCTGTAGGTCCAGGGTTAATGAATTCTAAAACCTGCTTCAGGCCAGCAGGAACCACAGTGGGTGAAGGGCCAGGAAAGGTGCAGAGGTACTGGGGGGGACATGGTGAACAGCAGAGAGCAGATGCCAGGGACAGGGCAGCTGTTCATAGCACCAGCTGATTACTGCCAGGTGGGAACATGGGCCCAGACTTCCCAGACCTTCTGAGTCTTTAAGAGAAGCCAGAAATCTGGATGTGTGTTTGTGTGTTTGTGTGTGTGTGTGTGTGTGTGTGTGTGTGAGTGAGTGCAGACACATACATGAAATCTCTATTTTAAAATGTTGTATCTGAATCAAGTTTTTGAAAAACACAGTGTGAGCCAAACAAAAGCCATCTGGGGCTGGATTCAGCTCAGAGGCTTCCAGTTTTCAGCCTCTGCTAGAGGCATTAAAGGCGCTTGAGCTGGGAAGGAACAGATTGAAAGTGGCATTGTAGGGCGATAACCACATAGGTGATACACTGTATGTCTTGACAGAGGAATCGTATAGAGGCAAGAAGACCAGCTAGAAGGCTGGCACACCAATTCATGGTTCATTCGGTGTACCTTGGGCACCAGGTAGGTGTCACCCTCTGTGATAAGGGCTTTTCCGGAAAAGAACTAAGGTGGCAGCTCTAGGAATAAAAACCAGACGTCCTTCTCGCTACCTCTACAGCCCCACTCTCTGCAGTGGAGGGACTCCCTGATGCCCTCTGCTGTCTTGCCCTGAGCAGATGGGCAGTCTGCTAGTCGTGTGACTTATTTGGGGCCTGACCTTTTCCCAAAATAACATCCCTGATTCTCCATCTTGTTCCTGAGTCTCACTTTTCACTTCAGGGCTGATGTCTTGCTTTCCTAGCTCAGAGACCTTGTCTTGGTGACTCACCCAGCATCTCATCCCTTCTGAGACTGGTTCCATGGCTTAGATAATTTTTAGAGCTTGATTGAGGTATTTTTGATATATAATGTTGTGTAAGTTTAAGGAGTATAATGTGATAATTTGATATATATTGCAAAATATTTACCACCGTAACATTAGCTAACACCTCTATCACCTCACATAATTATCATTTCTTTTTTGGAGTGAAAACACTTAAGATTTACTACCTTAGCAACTTTCAAGTATATAATACAGAATTATTAACTATAATCACCATGCTGTATGTTAGGTCCCCAGAACTTATTTGTCTTATAACTGCAAGTTTTCGACCAACATCTCCCCATTTCCCTCACCCCTTGGCCCCTGGTAACGAGCATTCTACTTTATGTTTCTATGAGTTTGGCTTTTTTAGATTCTATATATAAGTGATATCATGTAGTATTTGTCTTTCTCTGTCTGATTTATTTCACTTATAAGCATAATGGCAGGATTTCCTTCTGTCTCATGGCTGAATAATATTCCATTGTGTATACCTCCATCCTGGGGGCTCCCCTCCACTGCCAGGAGAAATGCCTACATTTGGGGACCTTCCTGGAGTAAGGAGGGGGAGAAAGACCTCTTGAGATGGAATAAACAGTCCTAATATGGAGTTTAAACTTTGAATGTTCCTAATGGGCTACTTTGTATATTTTTGTTTTTCTGCCATCAAATCAACAGGACTTGAGGAAAGAAAAAGTTGTTATAACAAAATTTAAAAAAAAACCTTTTAAAAATATCTGAATCATAGGGTGTACATTTCCATACCCCTGCCCCAACACGCACCATACAACAGACTGTTGTGCAGAAATTGGAGAGGTGAGACCTGAAGAATGAAGGCTATACAATCCCATACAGTACTTTGTGTCTGGATGTTGGGAACAAGGGAGAAGAAAAGGTCCAAGATGACTCTGAAGGGCCAAGTCTGAATGACCAGACTGGGAGAATGTAAACCATTAATAACAGAAAAAGGAAAGTAGGGTGTGGTGGGTAAAGCTGGTTGGCCACAGTTTGAGTGCAGCTAACTCTATCCTGGAGGTGATCATTGCAGGTCTGCAGACTTCCTGCCCCGACCTTGCCCTGGGCTGCCTAGTATCTTAGGGGTCTCTCTTGTCACATTTTTAGTAGAGACTGGTTGAGGAGGAGGGAGAAGAGACAGTGTAATCTGACTGCACCTCCGTGGCCTAACCACCTCCTTCAGTGGGAAAATGTTAAGTCAAATAAATTTGCCTTGTTACTGGTGACGACTTCTGACACTGTGGCTGCAAAGCATCTTGGAAACTGTTCCAATTAATTTTGAACGCTGCTGGTATAATTGAGAGTTGATTATATATGTGTGAGATAATTTGAGAAAATAAACTGTAAATTTTTGATGTTAGTGTTAATTTAGGCTTAAACTTTATTGTAGAATAAATAAGCTCAGAATCTTAGGGTTTGAAGAAATCTTAGAGGTAATTTAATTCAACTTCACCCAATACAAAAATCCTCAGTAGTAACACTTTGGTGTTTTATCAATAAGACAAGCTCCTTGTGGGCAGGGACTGTGTGAGCTTGTGGGCAGGGACTGTGTCTTATTTAGTTTTGAATTCCAAATGCCTTGCACGGTAAGTACTGGTTAAGTGTTTTAGTGGCTGTTCAATATATTGATTAGTCGGTAAGAAGCACACTAGCATATTTAAAAATTAGTAGTCTAGGTAAGTACCCAAATCTAGATTTTTGTTCATTGTAGACATAAGTTTAGCAGGGCTAAACCACATTCTAGGTTAGGAGTTATAAACATGTAAATCAATAACTGTAATGGAGATGTTAAGACTATACAAAGGTTAACATTCTGATTATCAATGCTGACATATCAGGGTTAGAAATGAAAACATTTTGTTCAGGAAAAGTGCAAATGTCTAGATCAGAAAATAGATCAAAAACTCTTTAAGACTTTAAAGAGACCTACCCCTTTTTTTAAAAAAATAACAGCCAGGTAGACTAGAGAATCCTGACTTTAAAATATGCTTTTAATAATAATACTTTTAAGAATGCAAACATAGATTTCACATCTGGTAATAAGGGCAAAACAGGTAATGAATTTTCTCTCCGAGAAATCAGTGATATCCCATCTGAAAAGACAAATCAAGAATGCTAGTTGGGTCAGCATAATTACAGCAGCAGGGACTGGAGACTTTCTGATAAGAATATTCACAGCAGGGAGTGAACCCAAATAATAAAATTAAAAAACTTTCCAAAATGACGAGGCCCCAAATCGTTGCGTCTCCATAGTAACAGAAGATCCAATATTTATACCTTTATTTACCCTTCTATTCAACCAAAAAAATGCACGGCATTTGCCATGGTAACACCCACATCATATATGCATGTATCGCTTCAGATATGGGGCCTGCTGTTCTAAAAACAACAAACACATACCAAGACGTGAGCGTCATGTGAAACCTCTACTCATTTTACAGTGTTTGGATGGAAAAATATGTCCCGCTGGACCTTGACATCTTTTTCTCAAGGACTGTTTTCCAGTTTCAGTGGCAGAAAACCCAGGTGTCTCTCTGGTTCTTTCTCTGCTTCCGAAGTCACAGTGAGAGTGATGCAGACATGTCATCCGTGCAAATGGAGGTGGGAGAGAGTTCAGGGTAGGAGTGTCAGTGGTAGGACGGGTTGGAGGGGGATTGCAGCTCTGGCAGGAAAGGGGAAGACGGCGCTGTGGCCACAATGCCTGACTCTACAGTTTAGGTGAGTGTAGGACATAGTCATCTATGGCCCCAAAGTGACTTGAGAAGCCTCGAAAAGCCTCTTTTCTCCGAAAGATTTCTTCCCTGCATTTACCTTGAGGGCTGAAATTAGACGGTCACATCTTTCAGTCACAGCAGCGGTATGGAGTCTTGCAATGTGATTATATAGGTGCTGACGGCGTTAATCCCGAAGTAGCCAGTACCACCTTGGCCATATAAGTTGATGCACTGGCTTGTCCAAACCCTTGGACTTACGACTGGTAATCAAACAGGGTAGAGGAGACGGAAGGTGTTGGGGGGTGGGGTGCTGCTGGGTGGCTTCAGAATTTGGGGACTTTAGCAGAGCTGGATCCTGGGTGGCCAAGGGATGGGGCTCAAGGTACTGCAAGGGGAATGGGGTGAGGGGAAGGAACAAACGCTTTGAGAAATATTGATTGTGTCAGCTGTGTGGCAGATACCAGGCTCTGAAAATAAACTTTACAATTTTGTCTGTGGCTGCCCAGGTTTTCAGCTTTCTAATTTACCCTGCTGTTGGCCTGACATAAAAGCCCGGGGTCTGGCTGAGAATCAAAGGTTCCGTGCTGTACTGTATGGCTTCCATCCCCATCCTCTCCCGAGCCCTTCACTATACCATCTTTCCCAGCATCGCATCTTTGGGATGACCGGTGTATCCACAAGAGAGGGCAAACGTCTATTGCTCGCTGACATTTCCTGTCCTAATTTTATTTGGCACTTCCCTTCTCTACTTTTCTCTTATTTCCGGTTATATGGCCGCTATTTTTGGTAGTTCCTGACCCAGATAATGTTGAGGAAAGGTAAGAGTGCCTTAGCTGGCTGTAGGGCTGTTGTATTCCATTTGCAGCTTTGAGTCCCATTGAGCAGTAGGTGCTTCTGGTTGCCTGCTTGCATTAGTCAGGCTAGGCTCTGCTGCGGTGATGAGCACACTCCAAAGTCTCAGTGGCTTAGCATGTAAAGGTTTACTTCGTGTTCAAGAAAAGTCTGACAGTTCCCTAGGGCGTTTTCCTTCTTGGCCTTGATTCAGAGATGGAGGCTGCTTAACATCCTGTGAATGCTTTTAGAAGGAGAAGGCAGAGTCGGAGGGTCTCGCGCTAGCTCTTCAATATTTCCGTCTAGAAATGATGTGTATCACTCTCACGGCCCTTTGGCCAGAACTGGCCACGTGGTCTGCCCCCAACCATTGGGGGCGGGGTGCGTCTGGCAAACGTGGCTAAGCTCGTGACATTCAGTGAGCAGTCAATGTTTCTGCCGTACTTGTGATATCTAAGAAGGTGACCAACCTTCTCAGATTTGCGATTCCAACCATCAGGGTAGTCAGGGCGAAGTTAAGGTAAAGTGTTCAGTTATTGAGCAATCCGAATGAAATCTTCTGAAGACATCACCTGGGAGTAGGAAAAGAAACGCATGTGCCACTTTTGCTAAAAAGGGCCCTTCTGGTGGTAACTGTCCTCACACAGGTCAGGCAAATTGGAGACCTGCCATGGGCTGAAGAGCCCCCTCCGTGGTACCACACGCCGTGTATTACTCTCTCAGTAAAAGCTGGGAATAGCTCCTGGTGAGAAAACGTTCATGGCTGGCCCTTCTTGACTGTTCCAGGAGCCAGTCCCCCAGTGCTGGGGATCTGTCTGTCACTCTCGTATCTCAGTAGTCCTGCCTGGGTTCCTGGCACCGCAAACCCCTGTCTGTAAACAATATGTTCTTTTACGAAAGACATGGGAAGCTGGCATATCAGAGAAATTGCGTATCTGCTTTAGAGACATGATTATTCTGGAAAATTACTGAACTCGATCCAAACTATAAAAACCAACCCGTCAAATTCCAACAATTGCTGACCAGGGATATTGTGAGGATTAATCAAAAGAGGTGGAATTGTAACTGTAGAATGGTGAGTGTCTCAGCTCTGTGGAGCAGCATGAAGCATCTGCTGAGCAAGTAGGAAACACCAAACAAGATCTCAATGACGAAGTGTACCCTCTGCAGTGAAAGAGATGAGGCCAAACTGGACCCTCGGTCTTGCTGGGGGGAGAAGTGGCGTGTGATCCACTGAGTGTCACTTCCTGTGGGAAGCCACCTCACTCTGCTGGAGCACCAACGCCTAGCAGAGCATTAAAGCAAGGATGGCCCTTCTAACCGTGGCACCTGTGCAGTTGCACAGGTTGCACACCCAGGAAGCTGGCCCTGGTAAGCACAGGAGCACATTCTCCCCTTCAGGAGATAAAGGTCATTGCTGACTCCGTGAGCCTTGGCTCCTGGAGTTTGAGTCTGGCTCTTCCTCGGTGGGGCTTGATCAATCACCTCCAGCAGGAAGGGTGTGGTGACAGACACTTCCGAGAACTGCATTCCAGAGAGTAGACCCTGCCCAGCACGGTGAGCCGCCATGCAGGACGTCCCCTCCCCTGCCCTGGAGCCTCCTCACGGGGGACAGAGGGGTAGTGGGGGTATGATGGAGATGGGCGAGCCACATGCCCTTTCACCCTCCAGTCCCAGGTTTGGACTACACACTCTGTTTTCACTTTGGACCCCAAATAATCCCCTTGCACAAAAACATCAGTGAGTTCTGCTGACTCTTTGTAGCTTTCTTAGAGGAAAACTCGGAGCACATACCATCCTCATCTATAAAGAACTTAAAATCTCTCACTAGGCATTTGTTTTCTCCCCGGTCCCCTATGTTACCTTGCTCCTCTTTTCTCTGCTTCTTTCCTTCCCTACCCCCAACTACCTTGGCCCTCTCCACCTCCCACCTCCCCTTTATTTCAGGAACTCCAGACTCCTGACCTCTTTTTCCTATCGTGCAGTTCAGCTCTGCCACCGCGTCTAACTTCAAAGGGAACAGAGAAACAAAGGGCCCTTCAGCCAATGGGACCCTCTCCATATAAGGTGGTTTAGTGACCATCGTTGTGACTCCCCCTTCACCTCAAGTGATAAAGTGATAAATCGTTGTTTAATGTATTTACAGAGAATGAGTACTACTTGCTTTATCCTTGTTACTTTCTCATGACACTTCTTCTATCCTGGATTTCACCTAGAAGGTCCCCACTACTATGCAGCCATGAGGGGTGGGGGGAAGGTGGGGGGCTGCGGCAGTGTGTTCTCATTAAGTGAGATGGGTCTTTTCCCTGAATTCTGGTGGGAGGGGAATTATCTTCCTGGAGTTCTGGGGCAGATGGTGGTGCTAAGTCCCAGTTCTGCATTGCTGGTACTCTCTGTTCAGTGACCACTTCATTCACGGCCATGAGCCTGCTTTTATTTCGTCTTACTTACTTACAGTTTTGGTCCAGGCAAGTCTTACCACCAGAAAGAAAGGGTAAACAATTTAAGTATAGAATTCTGTGTACTTTGGTATTGTCACGAGAGAATCCTTTATAATTGGCAGGCTTTTGTCTCGAATAAGAGAAATGCTTTTCTACCAGCACGAGATGCGAACTTGAAGGGAAAAGAGCACAGGCAAGAAATATTAGCCATGAGGAAAGAGACAGATGCTGTCTGCTCTTCCCTCGTGGGAAACATAACACCAGGATTCGTGTTACTAGGTGTGGTCTAATGAAGTCAGTTGGCTCAAAGTTGGATGGAATCCCGCTCCTTGGGAGAGCAGTATTCAAGTGGTAATCTAGTATGGTAGTCAGTTCCTTTTTAGTGGAAGAAAATCTCAAATAAAAACACAAAACCTTAGCATCTTTCCTGACCAAACTCAGGGGTATGGTGCAACTTGGACCAGGTTTTCGTTCTCCCTTCTGGAAGGGTGCCAGCATCCCCCTTCCCTTTATAGGTGGGTGTGTGATGCTCGCAGAGGCTCTGTCTCTCCTTATTTCAATGCCAGCCCCGACCCCCCTCTTTCCTCTCAGTTGAATCAAGCTAGTACCTACCCTGGGCCTATGCACAGCTCCACAGAGAGGACTTTTGTACGACGTTAGGATTCTTAGCCTCTTGGGGACCGGTTTCATTTACGGCAGTGTGTGAGAATTTAGCTTAATGCCTGGCATATAGTGCCTGGCAATAAATACTTGTGGAATAAGTGAAGAAACAGAAGAAAACTCAAATAGCCTTTTTCAAAGCAATTTTCATGTAAAGCACTGGGCCTCCATTCTGGAGCAAATAGTAAGACGTAGGAAATTTATTCTTAAGCTGGAGCGCCCTGGTGTTGGGTATGATTGGGGCAGGGGCCATGCTTATCAGTGCCGGAGTCTACTGATGCTACTTGCCTATCTAAAGTCTGTGTCAAAGATCCTCATCTGGAAGAGAGGGACCGGTTGGAATGAACTAAAGGCTGTCAGCCCATGGGTGAAGCTTTCAGAACTAGAATCTAAGGGCTGGTGGTGTTCATCAAGAAATAGGATTCAGTGAGTTGAAAGGGATCTTAGAATAATCTAATTCGTCCTCCTTTTTCTCTCTTGTCATCTTTTCCTCTCTGCCTTCCTTTTTTTGGAGATAGCAACTGAAGCTCAGAGAAGTTAGAGACTTGTTCAAACCACATAGTTAGTTGGCAACAAATTCAAGAACATATACCTGACTGGCTCCCAACTCAAGAGCTCATCCCATTTCTCCTCTGTGACCTTACTCTTGGGCAGTGTTTCTTAAACATTTTGGGTTTACTCTTTGGTAATTTGATGAAAGCGCTACACTTATCTCACAAAATGTATATCTTGTGAATCACGCAAAGTTCTGCATATTCTGGGATTCCCGTAACTCACTGCTTATTCCTCCCACTTCTGTTTATTTTCACCGTTGGCACTGGGCAAATGTTAGAAATGCCTCTGGAGAAAGACAAATACCATATGATATCACTTATATGTGGAATCTAAAAAAAATGATACAAATGAACTTATTTACAGGACAGAAATAGGCTCGCAGACATAGAAAACAAACTTACGGTTACCAAATATACTTCAATTAAAAAAATTACTTGGAAAAAATAAATGCCTCTGGAGTTAAACTAAAACTTAATTCTCACTAAGAGTTTTAGGCTCAGCTCCCTTTAAGGGTGGTAGAACCAAAAGGCTATTTCCCCATTCCGTGGGGAGTAGTAAAAAAGCTATAGCTGCAAAAGGAGATGAAAGAGGAAGAAGTTACAAAAGGACTAGTGAGATTGTCCTAGGGGAAAATCTTCCTGAGTGAAAGAACCATGAGACGGTGAAGTCGGTGCCCAAGGTAGGGACCGCAGCCTTGCTTCCTGAAGTTTTGCAAGCACGCCTGGATGCAGTCGGAGCCCACAGACCTTAGGGAACAATATCTGACAGGCAGGGGGCAAGTACAATATGATAGAATGAATCCTTTCCATTTCTAATTTCTATGATTCTGTGAAATGAAAACATTAAAGTCATAGACCCCCTAAAAAGCAGGACATTTCAGTGCTGGCCTGATCACCAAGATCAGAATTAATGTTCATATCTGGGGTTTTAAATTTTCACACTATGGCGTTCACAGGGAGACAGAAGGATGTTCTGCAGCCAACTGATTTCACACTATTGCTTTCCAGCACTGGGCACTTCAGAAGGTATAAGAAAACAACCAAACCAGTTAGGTCAAGTACTTGAGGACTATCTGACGTCCTGTTCTACCCCATTGGGCTGGATCCATGTAGTGTCCAGGAGGATTTGCTGCTGCTTTTGTCTCATCACATTCTGCTTAACATCACCAGGGTGAGTGGGGGCCCATCCAAGCTGGTTTCTGTGTTCTTTTTTTTTTTTAATTTTATTTATTTTTGACTGCATTTTTGGTCTTCATTGCGGTGCGCAGGCTTCTCGTCGTGGAAGCTTCTCTTATTGCGGAGCACGGGCTCTAGGCGCACGGGCTTCAGTAGTTGTGGCACACGGGGCCAGCTGCTCCGCGGCATGTGGGAATCTTCCTGGACCAGGGATCAAACCCCTGTCCCCTGCATTGGCAGGCGGATTCTTAACCACTTCCCTGTGGCACCAGGGAAGTCCCTCTGTGTTCTTTTGACAGGTCCCCATCATTCTTTGAGCATTTTCTTGCTTTCCAGCATGGCAAGATGGCCTAGGTTCATCTTCTACTTTCCCTACCCCAGTCTGGGAATCATCTGTTTTCCTAAGGAACTCTGATTTTGCAGTGGAGAAGAGTGCTTAGAAGCCAAGATTTGGGCACTAGGTGTGCTTTGTGTTCTTAAGGTGTCCCTGCCCCAAGGCCTTCTCAGTGGACAGAACTGTGAAATATGTGTATGTATATATCTATAGATATGGATACATGTGTATATATGGGCACACGTACACACGGGCTTGCCTCGGGCAGGCTGCTTGATTTCTGACTCCTCAGGCCAGGTTGCCCCCCGCCCTGCATGAACATTCTTCTTATCCTGCTTGATCTGCCCTGTTTTTCTTTTCACTAATTATCTCTTTGTTTCTAGAGTTCATCACATCTTTTGAGTCTTTAAACTATTTCAATGACTATATTTTCATTTCCAAGGTTTCAAATAAGCTTTTACAATCATCTATGATATCACAATTATATATTATCAGTTTTATAAATTTTTGTTCATTTTAAATGTCATCTTTCTCTCATTTATCTCTCTGGGCATCTGAAGCATGTTTATTTTATTTTTGTGTGAAATTCTTCCGATACAGTTTATTTCGTTTAGAGTAAATTTATGTTCAGGTTTGTTGGCTAACTTTCGTGGTATTAGATTTCTTGTATTTTAGAGCTTTGGTTTGAAGATGTATTTATTTACAAGTTTTTTAAAAATATATATATATTTATTTATATTTATTTATTTATTTATGGCTGTGTTAGGTCTTCATTGCTGCACACGGGCTTTCTCTAGTTGTGGCAAGTGGGGGCTACTCTTCTTTGCGGTGCGCAGGTTTCTCATTGCGGTGGCTTCTCGTTGCGGAGCACAGGCTCTAGGCTCGCGGGCTACAGTAGTTGCAGCATGCAGGCTCAGTAGTTGTGAGGCACGGGCCTAGTTGCTCCTCAGCATGTGGGATCTTCCCGGCCCAGGGCTCGAACCTGTGTCCGCGGCTTTGGCAGGCGGATTCTTAACCACTGTGCCACCAGGGAAGTCCCTGAAGATTTATTTTAAGTGGGAGCTTTTGTTGTTGTTTTGGGTTTTTTTCTCTTTCTCAATGTCCATCAGTTCTTTTTCTTTGTTATTGTTTAATTTTTTGCCTTTATCTCTGGGCTGCCAGGCCTTAAAATTGAGCTTTGATGGGCTTCCCTGGTGGCTCAGTGGTTGAGAGTCCGCCTGCCGATGCAGGGGACACGGGTTCGTGCCCCAGTCCGGGAAGATCCCACATGCTGCGGAGCGGCTGGGCCCGTGAGCCATGGCTGCTGAGCCTGAGCGTCCGGAGCCTGTGCTCCGCAATGGGAGAGGTCACAACAGTGAGAGGCCCACGTACCGCAAAAAAAAAAAAAAAAAAAAAAATTGAGCTTTGATGATAAACTTAATTCCTTGTCATGAAGCTTTGTCTCTCTGCTCCCATCTTCCCTGGCTCACAGCTTCTTATGAATCTATAGCCCTCTGTATTAGATCAGTACCCTTTTATTTTCTAGCTTCTTTCATAATCAAGAAACCCCAAACCTCATGGCTTCATGCAGAGAAACTGGCTTCATACCTAGTGGCAAATGGAGCACCTTTAGTTCCTATTACTCTGCCTTGCTTCCAGCAACTCCTGGCTGCCACTGCTTCTGACTCCAGAACCCAGCAGACCCACAGCCTCAGCCCTGATTTTAGATATTTAAAGATATTTTGAGTCATATCTATATATTAGATGTGTCTTATGATTTCATCTTTTTCTGTTTTCATCTATTATTTGGAAGAGAGGGGAAGCCAAATTGTGAAGTTACGGAGCTATCTTGCCTGGGAATCTTATTCTTATGTTTTTAAATGTATAATTCTGTGAACCATGGACCTTACTTAGTGTAATGGGACTTCTCTATAACTATGAGCCACATGGACCCTCTTACTCATGCCCTTGACCCTGCAAGGCAGGAATGTGCAGCCCTTCACTTCCTATTCCTAAGTATGAGAGGGTCTTACTATTGGAGGATCAAAGTGTGATTCCTGGAGGATCAAAGTGTTACTCTTGGGGGATCAACCACATTTGGAGTTCAGAAGATGGTAAAAATCAGTTTTCTTCTCTTCCAGATTATTCCAGTCCATACTGAGCGCCCTCAGATAGGCCTAAGAAGTCTGTTCCCTGGTCATCCCCTCCCTTCTTCCTCTCTCTCATGGTCTTCTCTGCATGTCCCAAGGTTCCCTGTTCCTCCTCCAAGCTTCTGTTTGTTCCTCTCAGTGGAGCTGGGCGCTGGTGGAGGTGGTGATGCTCTGCGTGCTCTAGGTCCTGCACACAGAGGGAGGGGAGGTCATGAAGAAAACTGATTGTTTTCAAATATTCTGAGAGCATAACTCTGGTATGTTATTTTGTTAAGTGTCTTGACCTCTTTTCCCTGCATTTCAAAGATCCTCTTCTATTAGGCTTTGTGGCCAGGTTCGCTGAAAGGTGATTTTGCTCCCAGTCCCAGAAAGGCCGTGTGAAGGGAAAGTAAAGCCCTCCTCCTGTGCTTTTGCAGAATTAAGTTGAACCCCATGAAATGTGACAGAATATAAACCTTTTGGAAAATTTCTGTTGTGCATTCTAAGGTTTTAGACTGAATCCAAGGCTTATCTTGAAACTTCTAACCCACCCTATGAAATTGGATCAAAACAAGCAACACTTTTGAGGGATAAACTAACAGAGACAACTAGGTAGAATCCAATTAAAAATGTATCTTAGACATAAAAGGACTATGACAGCAATAGAATGATCTGTTCATTTTAAGACAGAAGACTTCTAGTTTATGGGAGTTAATTTCATTTCTCCAATTATTTCAGAACTTAATAATGTGGTAAATACTTGAAGTTATTTTACTTTATTTGAAAAATAATTCATATCAGATTTTTCAGTTCTTTGAAATACAATCTGCTGGGTGCCTCCAGAGGCTAGAAACTCTTGTTTTGCATTCTTTCCCAGTTCAGGTTTTCTGCCTCTCAGAAGGGTGTTTCCTCAAAGTTGTACAGGCTCTGTAATCAGCCAGTCTTATGTCAGAATTCTCTCCCGATATTCTGATTTTATTCACTTTGTTCTGAAGAAGAGCCTGTTTTTAGACAAGGGGGGCAATGGCGGTAGAAGCAAAGGGCCATCTGTCCACCCTCACTCCCGGTCTCCAGAGGAAAGAAGTTTTGTTAGAGGAATTAGTTTGCTGCTGAAAAGCATTTGGAGAGTTATATTGTCAGGTACCAAGTTCTGGGGGATGTGCAGTAGATAAATGGCCTTTTTGACCTATGACATTAGTAATTGATCATCTGCTAGAACGAACCAGGAAGGGAGGGCATCTGGGAGCGGGAGAGACCTCCCTCTGACCAGGAATTCGTAAATCCAAAGGCCTCAGTGACCTGCAAGACCCTGTTCTTGTTTGGGTGCCTCCTAAAAATAGACCATATTGTAACGACACATGCATGTTTTATAGTGCCATTTATCTAGGTATGACAATATTAATTGAACTGTCAAATTGCTGGAGACCGAGCTGCTCGGTACAAATACTTGGAATTACAGAGAAAGAAATTCCCAGGGGGTCAAGGCAGCTAGACTCAATGTGGAATGTAAAACTCACAGGGGTAGTGCCTCCTGTCCACCTTTATCTGGTCAGAGATTCCAGGGAGCTGCCCAGCTTATTCATGCTTGAATGATTACATTAAGAAGCCTGGATCTTGCAGAGGTGTCTCTGTCTAAGGCAAACATGTGTGCACAGCTGGTTCTGTTACCTTAAAATACCAGTTAGCCTTGAATTAAGGCTTTGATGGAGGACTTCAGTGTTGATCTTGGGAAACTCTCTACACACTAATTCAAGAGGTGTGTTAGCTAAAGAGTTTGGGGCATAGGTTTGGAGATGCTCTCCGAGGGGAGAGGGAAACAAGGCATTATTTTCCATGTTATCTACCTCTGGATGTGGAAAGGTGTCACCCCTTACCAGCTTCTGAAATTTGGGTTGGGAATTAAAACACACATTACCATTGATTTCAAAATGTTTAGTTCATTTCATCATGAACATAGCATTCAGCATTTTCTCCAGGGACATATGGCAGTGACAAACTCTAAAAGATGCACGAGCGGACTTAACTCTTGTTCTTGTAAATGGCAACCTGGAATTCTAACTGCCCAGGATCCTCTGAAGAATAAATTGTCAGTCCAGTTTTTGAAACTGTCGTGAAACCACTTAAAAATTTTATGTTTGAAAACCTTCCCCGAGTTTGCTATTTTAAAAAGTGCTGTAGTGTGGAATACATGTGCCTTAAGGAAACAGTCCTGGAAACTTGTCTAAGGCAGGTGAGTTCTAGCCTCTGCCTGGTTGATCTAAGAGAAGCACCATTGTATGGAAATTTTAAGTAATGTCTAGCTGCCTGCTTCCATCCAGAAAGCTGTTGGGAGAGTGAATATATCACTTCCTTATTTTTCACTCATTGCCTTTACCAGTTACCTCCCAATTGGGACTTATCGTTTCCACAGTACTGACTGTGCTCACTATTGTCTCCCTTCTAAATGAGATGATATATGTAAAATTACTTTGTAAATTGCATGCCTCTTCTCAGTTAGATTATCCTTTTTCTTACTTCATCTTTCTTTGCTCCGTTCTCTCCATTTGGAGCCCCCTCCAATTCTCAGTATTCATCCAGAACCTTCCCAGTTTTCTGAGGTTGGCACGTAGCCGCCTGGAGCTAACTAGATGTTCAGGAAAATACCTAAGTAATGAAACAAAAGGGTCATCTCAAGACCCAGACTTGTCACGAAGCCTGTCCAAGTCATCTCCCAGTGATGCATCTGTTAGGTGGCTTCCTACCACGGGTACAGGCATGGTCACCATCTGTGGCGCCACCATTATCTGGGGGCTGCTGTCACCTAAAGCCGCCGAGCTGCTCTGTGCTCCCTGGGGCCCTCCATGTGCCAGAGTCACACTGCTTTCAGGGCAGAAGTGGAAAGCATGGCTATGTCCTCTTCTCTGCTACGCTGTGCTTTGAGGGTACTATTTACAATAGTTCTGCTTTGTCCCAATTTCTCACTGAGAGTTCAGAGTAAACACAGCTGTACATTCTTGCCTAACATCTCTCAACCTCCTTGTAATTCAGATAATTCCAAGTTAGAGACATCCTGCTGTACTCCATCCATCCACTTATTTTTCCGCCAAACCATTTACTGAATCTTCTAAGTGTCAACCACTGGGCCAGATACTTAGGATAAGATAGTGATATGTAGATAGAGCCCTTGCTGTCAGGAATTTAGAGGCATGAGACTGAGCAGACTTTGTGTGTCTGCTTCTTTCGTCTTTGGGTGTTTTCCCTATAAGACTTCGCAGACTCTCAACAAGTGGACTCTCGGCAAGTCTGTCCCACTCTTCAGCCAGGCGAGGCCAGGCGGGTGTTATGGGGCTGCGTTTCACAGCTGTCGCAGATGGTGGAGGTGGCAGGCAGTGTGAGGGAGGAGGGAGCCTCTGGGCCTTTTTTCACTCCCTTCAAAGATCACACGTGTGGGGCTCACGTTTCTACACTAACCTGTGCCTCGCTCAACGTCAGGACTCCCACCCTTGGTTTCAGGAGATTTATAAAACTGATGAGCTATTGAATAGGGCTTGTCCAAGGGGGGCAGTTTGGATGGGCAGGGCAGATTCTTGGGTGGTATGCAGCTGTTGAAGGAAAGGCGGAAATGAGTATAGCTGAGATGCTGCCCGCCACAGGTGATAAAGGAGTTCATGGGAGTGGTGCCTGAGAATCTGCAGCTCTGGGCTGGGCAACTATGTGCATCCTTGGTGCTGGTTACTGGCCTCAGACGGGCAAGAGCCTGGGCCGTCTCTCAGAGCTGATCCAGCTCCTTTTGGATGGTCCCTCCAGACCTGGCCTCCTCTATATAGGTTCACAGAGCCTTACCCACTCAAGCTTCCCCCTTCTTAGGCTGGGCAGCTCTCCTCTGGTCTCTATATCCACTCTTTGGCTCTCCATGAATTTTTTTCTCCAATCCATTAATTTGAGCAGTTTCTCAATGAGAGTGCTATTGGCAGTGTGATAGTTAAATAATACCCCCAGCAATATTTTCAACTCACTCCTACTTCCCACCTCCATCACGCTTGAGGGGGAGGTACCTCATATCTTACAGATCAAAACTACCAGCTTATGGGCCAAAGTCTAACCTTTGCTTTCTTCAGATTTTAGCTTTTGATTTTCAAAAATCTTTCTTTTTCTCTCAGAAAGGCTGATTCCTACAGCACAAACATGTTTGGCTTTCCACATTCATGTTTCTGTTACAGATTTTAACCAACTCCGTAGACGTTCAGGAACCGAACATTAAAAAGTTCTCTTTGCATCTCTGCTGTAATTCTGCCTGGGGCAATGAATATGTCCTGGCAACTCCAAGGAAAATCTTCGTTTAAAAATTTCAAATTTGGACTTCCCTGGTGGCACAGTGGTTAAGAACCTGCCTGCCAAAGCAGGGGACACGGGTTCGATCCCTGGTCCAGGCAGACCCCACATACTGCGGAGCAACTAAGCCCGCAAACCACAACTACTGAAGCTTGCGCTTCTAGATCCCGTGCTCCGCAACAAGAGAAGCCACTGCGATGAGAAGCTCGCGCACCGCAATAAAGAGTAGCCCCCGCTCACTGCAACTAGAGAAAGCCCGTGCACAGAAATGAAGACCCAATGCAGCCAAAAAAAAAAAAAAAAAAAAAAAAAAAATTCAAATTTCATCTCAGTGCCCATGTCTGAGACTCTCAGCAGAAAAAATAGAGGTTAGGCCTTAGTAGAGCTCCTCCGTACATTACCTCTAACATTCTAATTTGCTGCCCCCTCTCTCCACCCTTTATCAAGTTAAAGAGAAACACAGTGTGTCCAAAGCTAAACTAGAAAAGCCATTTGCTAGGAGAGAGGTGCACTGATTTAGCAAAGAGATGACGAAAGGCATCTCTAGTTTGAGACGAACAGATCTGTAGCAAAGGCAAGGACAACTTTGGAGAAAATTCAGAGTAGTCGAGGGTCCCAGACCCTCAGGTCAAAGTTAAGAAAATTATTCAGAAAAAGAGAAGCATATCATTAGAAAAAAATGTGTGAAGTGGATAGGTAGATCACGAAGGAAGAGATGTAAATGGCCAAGAATATTTGGCTTGTTTTACCAGAAACTGAACAGCAATCAGAATGGCAAGGAGTAAAATGTCTATTAATACTAAGAGTTGTCAGTCGGGTAGGAGGGGTGAGCATTTGTCTGCTTTACCATTAGGATAGTAAACTTGCGTGTCCAGAGCATTCTGGAGTATAATTTGACAATGTTTTGAAATTCTTAGAAAAAGTATACTCTTTTTTTTTTTTTTTTTTTGCGGTACGTGGGCCTCTCACTGTTGTGGCCTCTCCCGTTGCGGAGCACAGGCTCCGGACGCGCAGGCTCAGCGGCCATGGCTCACGGGCCCAGCCGCTCCGCGGCATGTGGGATCCTCCCGGACCGGGGCACGAACCCGTGTCCCCTGCATCGGCAGGCGGACTCTCAACCACTGCGCCACCAGGGAAGCCCTCTACTACTGTTTTATTCTTCAATTCACATGGAAGAAAAGTAGGCATCCAGAAGAAACTTAAATCGAATCTCTAGTGAATTTGAAGGTCTGAAGTTTTTCTCTCTTCTTCCGTTTGACCATGGTCCTCGTCCTCAAAGAATATTTATCTTGTAAGAGGGAAAAAATAGTAAACAAATAGCTATCATGCTAATGCTAAGTATAGTGTGAAAAAAATTCTGTGAGAATGGTTAGGGTGTGCAAAAAAGGGACTAGTTTGTTTCTAATTGCGATGAACCAGGAAAGGCCATCTTGCTGGGTTTTTAAAAAATGTGATAATTTTATTAACTGTAATATTATTTTAAAATGCGCACAGGTGGAACCACAAAATCCGTATAACTTTTCACTTCCAAGGTATTTTGTTCTATTCGGACTGTTATAGTGTTTAAGAACTTACAAATCAGTTGCAAATGCAGCTAGCTGAGATACTCAGTCCACTAAAAACCAATTAATTAAACGTATCTAATGTTAATTACTCACAATTGCCTGGCAGATAATTGATCCTCATTAAACATATGTTGATTCCGTCTCCCCTGTCTCATGTGTGGGAATGGTTAGGGATTATAGGGGGATTATTAGAATTATTGGAAGTCTCAAATTTGAACTGTATACTATAGACCGGTATTTTATTATTTTTATGTCAGGAAGACTCTTAAGGGTTACATTGTTTACATCCTTTAGTGAATAAATAACTATGCCACTAGCTTTTGTGAATGTCTTTCTGAAAAGTACAAGAAAATGTTTTATTTGCCTTAATCAGCAAGCAGGTTAAACATTCTTCCTGCAATTTCATGTAAGTGTTTAAATTTATTTCCCAAACCCTCATGAATATCAAAGGGTAAAAACTCAATCTCAGCACACAATTAGTGACTTTATATATACGATTCTCATTTGCTCATTACAACGTGTATGTATACTAGTCTCTGAACTCCACGGCCCAATTTCTTCTTCCCCTTGACCCTGCCAGCCCTTGTTTCACTCTAGCTTTGTGCAATGACCTCCACCCCTGCCAGCCTTTTTGTCTGGCCAGGCTTACATATGCGTAACTGAAATATCATGAATTCCAGATGAGTGGGATCCAAATTTGTGAGGTTGTTCTATATGCTTATTAATTCCACTGTCCCACACAGGTGGAAATGTGGTTTTAAGAGATGTTGGACGCTGTGAATTTTCCCTATGCGTTGCAAGGATGGAAAACACACGTGCTAAGTAACTCAGCTGACCGACTGTAAGAGCTCATTTTACACAATAGCTCTTAAATTTTTATAACGGCCTGGCTTACTGTTGGTGGTCTTGTTACTAGGCTTCAGTAATTGTACTTTGGGACTCTGTCTAATAGTGGAAGCATGAGGTAACATTGCTTTATGATTTCTTAAATGAATTAATACCTGGGAGGTGCCCTTGCCCTTTTACACCAATTAAACAGCATTTCCTTGTCTCTTAGCTTACATTAAATGCATTTAAAAGGACAAAAGAGTTTCTAGAGGGAATAAAAATGTACTGGACTGAGATTTAAAAATGTACCTAGTAAATGTCAAATCCTGCATCCAAGCTTATGGTAGGAACCTAGGTAGTGGTCTACATCATCATGTGTTTGAAAGAACACCAGCTGCTGTAGATGAGAGATGTGTGTGTACATGGAAAAGAAGTGGAAAAACTGGGTCAGCATGGTGACAAATAGTAGGCCAACAATGGCTTTCTTTTGAAAAAGGTAATTGAAGCAAAGTGGTTTTAAAGTTTCACTTATTTAATTAAAAGTCCCAATTATTCATTCATTTGAAGCTACCTTTTCTTTCTAGGTTCACCATTAAGACTGTTGGTTCTGGTGCCAGACTTTCTGTCTTTAGCCCAGATTGAGTACAGGGTGAGTTGTTGACTTTTGTAAGCCCCGGTTTCCTTATCTGGTTCATGGGGATGGCAATAGCATCTGTTTCCTAATGTTGTTGTGATGTATATTAAATGGAACAATCCTTATAAAGCATTTAAGTAGCAGGATGCCTGGACTCAGTGAACGCTGTTAATGTACGGGTGCTTCCTCATCTACAGACGGTATTATTTCTGCTCTAGACTTGGATGATGTGATATACTTTCAAAGTTTTTTCACACATCACAAATCATATCTCTTTTGATTCTTCCCATTGTTCTTTGAGGTAGGCAGAGCGGGGGTTATTTTCACCCAGTATTAGTCAGGGTAGGTTAGGCTGTAGAAGCAAGTAGGCTCCCCAAAACTTTAGTGGATTAGCCTGATGAATATTTATTCCTTACTCATGAAACAGTCCAAGGAAGATATTTTGGTTCAAGGGCAGCTTTCTTTTTTTTTTTAATTTTTATTTTTTTATTGAATTATAGCTGCTTTACAATGTTTCAGGTGTACACCACAGTGATTCAGTTTTATATATATGCATATATTTTGTTTTGGATTCTTTTCCATTATAGGTTATTATAAGATATTGGATATAGTTTCCTGTGTTATAAGTAGGTCCTTGTTGTTTATCTATTTTATATGTAGTAGTGTGTATATGTTAATCCCAAATTCCAAATTTATCCCTCCCCCACCTTCCCCCTTTGGTAGCCATAAATTTGTTTTCCATGTCTGTGAGTCTGTTTCTGTTTGTAAGTAAGTTTCATTTGTATCACTTTTTTTAGATTCCACATATAAGTGATATCATATGATGTTTGTCTTTGTCTGACTTACTTCACTTAGTATGATAATCTCTAGGTCCATCCATGTTGCTGCAAATGACATTATTTCATTCTTTTTTACGGCTGAGTAATATTCCATTGTATATATATACCATATTTTCTTTATCCATTCATCTGTCGACGGACATTTAGGTTGCTTCCATGTCTTGGGTATTAGTGCTGCTGTGAATGTTGGGGTGCATGTATCTTTTTAAATTAGAGTTTTCTCCAGATCTATACCTGGCAGCTTTCTTTTACAAGGTGATTCTAGGACATATTTTCTGGCTCTGCCCTCTTCAATGCGTGGCTATCTGGGCTTCCATCATTAACCAGATGCAACTGGTGGGAAGAGAAAAAGGGGGCATGTCAACTTCTTGGCCTGAAAATGGCACACACCACTCCTGCTCATATTCTGTTGGCTAGGAACGACAGTCACACCGTCATGCCTACCCACAAGGGAAACGAGATATATATGCTTCCTGTGCCCAGGAAGAAGATGAAACAGATTTATGGCGAATAGCTGGTAGTCTCTGCCACATACTCATTTAACAGAATGAAACTGGGGCCAGGGAAGCTGAAGTGATTTGCCCAACGTGATGTAAATATTTGTAGCCATCATCCAGCCTGTTGGGATATGTGAATCCTAGCTGGAGTCGTAAATGGAACAGTGAAGAGGACACAGGAGGAAAGAAAGAGTGGGCTGATGGGATAGAGGGCCAGCCTTGATACTGGCATGGAGATGCCCCACCGAGCAAATTCCCCGGGGATTCTCACAGCAGCTTTTTTAGTGCCTGAGGCAAACTTTATCTTCCACTTTGCTTGCCTTTCTTGCTGTTTCTTGTTCCCATTTGTAGATGCCTAGTGGGCAGCTAGGCCCGGGTGAGGGAGTTTCAAATCTCCACTGAGATAAAACAACAGCACCTCTCCTGCTGCTATTGTTGCAGGCATCCTGGCTGCGGGCTCACGGAGAAAACCTTGAATCAATTTGTCTCCTGGAGGCCAAGGGGTTGGCTGCCTGCCCTTCACAACTTGTTAAAATGAACACATAGACTCTGGGGGTGGGGTGCAGCTAAATCTGTGGGGTGATTCTCACCCCATGATCCTTTCTGCTGCTTTTTTGAGTTCTGGGATGTCAGTGTCACCGCGCTGGGAGCAGAGAGTGCTGAGCCTTCCATCGCTTTTCTTCTCCACCTGAAATGCTTTTAAATGTAACGCTTCAAATTTGCTGGAATTTTGCCCAGATACCTTTTCTCTCCCAGCTGGACTCAAACACTCACCCAAAGCTGTTCCTTCGGGACAAGAGTCTCAAAAGACCATGGCTCTTACCTTTCTGAGAGGTGATTAACGCCCAGGTCACATATGCATCAGACAGAGTCTGAGGGGCTCCCCCTCCGCCCTGGCCAATGGCCGATTGGACCAGCCAACACGTTTTGTTTTACTTGACATGAAAGCTGGTTGAAGTTAAGCAGGAGACATGTTTTTGTTTCTTTAATAAATAAAAGTAAGGACCCTCTACATGAATAAAAGTAAAAGTCACTCCCCTGAGGTTTTTAGGCTTCCAAAAATAGTCCCCAACTTAGCCAAGGCTAATGCAGCCAGAATTTCCATGGAAAGCTTCACTCGTGAGGAAGAGGCGGTGCCAATGGGTGTACAAACAGGCCGCCATCCACCAGTGCCCCCAACACCCCCGCTTCCTGTCTCAGTCACTTGGAGTTTAGAGAACAGGTTTTTGAACTCAAGTTCATTTTCTGGTTTGAGATAAAGACAACAGAGGCAGCAGCAATATTTCTTTATCGTGGAATCCAATTTGGGGGCTGCAGGGGGACGGGTGAGGTAGATTTATGACGGGAGGGTTGGGGGAAATTTGTACCTGTCAGTCAATGAGGGCAGATTTCTTTAAAAAAAGGAAAGACGGGGCAAGAAAATGATACTAGGTAAACTGACGTTAAAAAAAGAAAATGCGTTTTAAAGCAGCTTTTTCTTCCTCTGAATAATTGATTATCATGGCAAAGGTCAGCTGGTTAACAGCATGAGATGTCTTCTAGTATATTTAGCTGGAGACCCCTCTCTGCAGGATTTGCTCCCCAGTGCGGGGCTGCTCCAGACAGCACACCTGTGGACCGCTCACCTTGTCTACCTGTGGCCATGGCCGACTTTGTCTCCTTGAGCAAAAGGTCAGAGCATTTGTCTGCTTAGCAAACTTTACTGAAGTTCAGGGTTTCAGGAAAACTATTAGAAATGTGAGAGAAAAAGAACCACACCAGCCAGGGTGATTGCACCCATTCTGCTATGGGGCACCTTAGAAGTTGTGATGGCTTGAGGGAACCGACGTGGAAGTTTCAGGAATACAAATTTAAAAATAAGCACTTTTTTTGTCGTTGGGGAGGGAAGGAGGGTGATGGTAATGTTTTTAGCTATTAAAAATTCAGCTTTGCTTAGTAAAGAGTGCTTAGTTGCTTTAAAACAGATTTTCATTATTTTATTATTTTTATTATATTTTTTTTATAAAAGACACTCCTTTCATGGCAGACATGGGCTTGTTGCCATCGGGCTGTGGAGCTCCACCCACTGACTTTTGTTTTTTAAATGATATTTTAAAATATTTATTTTGTTTAGTTATTTATTTTGTTTAATTTTTTGGCTGCATTGGGTCTTAGTTGCTGGCACGCAGGATCTTCACTGAGGCATGCGAGCTCTTCGTTGCAGTGCACAGGCTTCTCTCTAGTTGTGGGGCGTGGGCTCTCTCGTTGAGGTTCGCGAGCTCAGTAGCTGTGGTGCTCGGGCTTAGCTGCCCCGTGGCATGTGGGAGCTTAGTGCCCCAACCAGAGACAGAACCGGCGTCCCCTTCATTGGAAGGCAGATTCTATTTTTTTTTTTTTTTTTTTTTTTTTTTTTGCGGTACGTGGGCCTCTCACTGCTGTGGTCTCTCCCGTTGCGCAGCACAGGCTCCGGATGCGCAGGCTCAGCGGCCATGGCCCACGGGCCCAGCCGCTCCGCGGCATGTGGGATCTTCCCGGACCGGGGCACGAACCCGCGTCCCCTGAATTGGCAGGCGGACTCTCAACCACTGCGCCACCAGGGAAGCCCGGAAGGCGGATTCTTTACCACTGGACCACCAGGGAAGTCCCCTAAAATAGATTTTTAAAGACGAATCTGTTCTTCACAAAATCAGGGTAATTTTCAAAGAGTTCGAAAAGCAAAATGTGAAAATCCTCCAAGGGGCACCTAAGCTGAATAAAAGAGGCAAACGCTCTTCCCTGCCATTTCAGGACATTACTTGATTTTTCTCCTGTGTCCTAATTTGGATGGATGTGTATGGGGGTAGTGGCGGTGGTGTATATGTGTGCGTTCAGTCTGGAGGGGTTTTATTATGTACATGACCTATCCGAAATTCGCTCAGTACTCCACAGTTTGAAAGACAGAAAAAACAAAATGGAATGGACAATGATTATAAGTATTATTTCACTGTGTTTTTTTTTTTTTTGCGGTACGCGGGCCTCTCACTGTTGTGGCCTCTCCCGTTGCGGAGCACAGGCTCCGGACGCGCAGGCCCAGCCGCTCCGTGGCATGTGGGATCCTCCCGGACCGGGGCACAAACCCGTGTCTCCTGCATCGGCAGGCGGACTCTCAACCACTGCGCCACCAGGGAAGCCCCTATAAGTATTATTTTAATTTATACTTTTCCGTGGGTCAAATAACCATGACAATGCAAAGACTTTTAAGAGCAAGTCCCCCAAAAGTCACCTCTGTCTGTGGCTGGGGGAGGGGACGAGGGGCCAGGAGGGGCTGGGATGAGGGAGTCATCCTTTCCCACAGCAGCTCATCAGCTAAGTTAGGCTTTTCATATAGAGATCCTTGTTCAGAGAAACTAAAACTGCATCCCTAGTCTTTCTTCAGAAACTTGGTAGCCCTGCTTTGTGAGATGATCAAGCATTTGATGGCATGAGAGACAAAGGTGTGTTATTTATTTCCTTTGAAATAATGGGGAGAATGTAGAAGAGCTAGTAACTGAAAAATAATACATGGCATATCCTAATTCTCTAGTCTTCAAAGAAGGAGTTTTAAAAGGACCTCACTTAAATTTTTCAAACAAAACTAAAATCATGGCTCATTTTTTTTTTTTTTTTAAGCTGAGAAAGAACTTCTGCACTGCAAAGGAAAATTCTTCTTGGGCAGAAGTGTGTTTACCCCTGGCATGCTGAAACTCTGAGATTCTGTGAAAATGTCCATTTTCATGCTTCTAGTGTTGGTTCCCTTTCTTGTTCAGTTTTAACTACACACACACTTAAAACAGGGATCCTATCCTGTATGTTTTGATGCCCAAACCTTCAGATATTTGTTTTGTTAGAAGAATATAGTGTCACTCAAGAAATGTTTGAGTCTCATGAAAGAAACTTTTCACTGTAAATGTTCAAGAACTCAGATCCACCAATGAATTCATGTCTATGTAATGGGAAAACATCTGGGTAAAAGGTACAACAAGATCAGTTTATAAAGGAGATTTTTTTAACAGTGCATCAGATTTTCAAATGTTAGTACACCCTGGCAGTGCACCTGTTGTATAAAGCAAGGCTTCCTTTTATATAATAACACCTCTCTCCCCTTCAAGCTTTCTGGCATAGAATCGTAAGTTTCAGTAAACAAGCCCAGCTTTACCATATGCTGTGCCTTTCACAACTTCACAGACTTTGGTTTTAACCCTGCCCAGTCTTCATCTTTCTGACCTGTCCCCATAAGGAAGCTTCTTTCCCTTCCCGGTGACAGTTTCTGTTGTCTTCAGACCAGTGTACTTGCATCTCCAATAAGTAGAATCATGGACTGTTGCCTGTCTTGTAGGACACCTAGACGTCACTCCTAATTTACAGTTGAAGAAATTGAGCCCAGAATGGTAAAAGGGACTTTTCCATCTCAATGTGAAAATAAGTATCACCTGCTTTGTTGCCTAAATATCTCTCAAGGCTTTTACTGCCTCTCTCTCCCCATAACCACTGCCCGCCTGGGTCAGACGCATCTCACCTTTTCTTTGGACCCTGTTGTAATAGCCTGTTGTCTGGCCTTTCCTAATCTTCCCCTGCCCACTTTACACTGGCTTTTTCTACTAGAATTAGGTTAATCAGTCTAAAATATGAATATGGCTACTGCCACTTCTGTGCTGAGGTACTCATTGCCTTCAGGATGAATTCCAAGTTTCTTAGCCCAGTGCACCAGTCGCTCTGTGACTTGACCCCTACCTGTCTCTCTAGGCTTCCTTCCCATCCTTTTTACCTCACTCTTCATGCTGCCTTAATATTAAACTGTTTGCAGTGCCCTGCATCCATACCACCAAACTGTCACTCGCCTGTGCGTGTGGTATTCCTGTATCAGTCTGATGTTTTGGTTGCAAGTAAATGAAACCAACCCTAGTTAATTTAGGCAGAAGAGAAATTTCTTAAAAGGGTATTGGTATTTGTTTTCCTCTTTCTGGGAAAAAAAGAAAAAAGAAAGGACATTGGGAGGCTTACAGAATTACTGCAAAGGCTGAAGAACTAGGTCAGAAGCTACCCAGCTGAAACCGAAGCTCAAATCACGCTCTGGGGCAGGTCCACTGAGGTTGCACTGCTGTAGCCTCCGCATTGCAGCCTGCTCTGCTGCACCCTGACCCTGGGGGTTGGGGGCTGCCCTTTGGCACCACTGTGCATGGAAGCTAGACCTTGATTTGGCTGCTTATAGCACCAGAAGTGATTTTTTTTGTGATCTGTATTTCTTTGTGTCCCTAGCTCCCAATCTCACAGTTTTGGCGCACGTATCTGCTTGTCCAAACCTAAGTCACATGCCTGTCCCTAAGTGCGCAGGAAGGGGGAAAGAAAGTATCAGAGATGTTCTCCGTCTATGCTGAGGATCCCACAAAGCTTCAGAAAGAGGGAAATTGCTCAAACAAAGGAAGTTCAGATGCTGTAGAGCCGCAAGAGTGACACTTGTCCAGTAAGATCCCTCAGCCTTTATGAGCTACCCATGTCTGTTAACAGCTTACTTTCATGCACTCTATCACCTTTATTCATCTAGCTAATTCTTGCTCATGTTTTAATATAAGCACAGGTGTCTTTGCCTCAAGGAAGTCTTCCTTGCACCCAGGTTGGGATTTGTTTCTCCCTTAGCCTTTTGGGCCTGTTTATGCCTTATCGCTTGTGACATTTTCTTATGTTCCTACATAGGTATTTGTGTTCAACTCTTGTTTTTAAACTCCCCAACGGTAGGTACTGTGCCTTAGGTATCTTTGGATACCCAGTGCCTACCACAGGGTTTGGCTTATGGACATGCCTGATGCATTTATTCATTCATTTGCTCACTGTTTGTTGAACTGAACTGCCGAAGATTACATAAGTAATTGGTGGCAGAGGTGGGAGTAAAACTCAAGTCTCTTGTCTTTAGTGGTTCTAAAATAACAGAAACAGGCACATCCCTCCTTTCCCTCTCTTCCACTCTAATCCTTATTGATTTTTTCCCATGGTTTAGATTCGGTGGATTCCTTTCCCAACCATTGCCGTGGCACATGGTTTAAGGAACCCAGATCTGTTGAACTGTAAACTGTGGTTCTGTCCTGGATATGGAATAGGCAAATGCAGAGAACTTTTGGGAAAATGTATGCAGCTACGATTTGGCTTTGAATGATTATACCTCAAATTGAATCAGGCTTCTTTGGTGCAGAAGTTCTCTAAAAGATCAATGCTTTGGCCTGTGGACTTTCTGGCCAAGAAGTGCGTGCACTTTTAAGAGGAACATAAACACAGCTCACGCTGGTCATACAGCAGCTTGGGTAGGTGGATTTATACTTCATCAGACAGTTGGTCCCTGGGTAGAAATGTGGGCCAAGGGCCAGGAGACCCTGGTTCAATTTCCAGTTAAGTCATCTCTGTTTATTTCTCACAAAATACATATTTAAAAAAATTTGAAATTAAAACGTCATGCTTAAAACACTCTACAGTAAACAGAGGTCTTAAAAGAAGAGCTGTTGCCAGCACCACTTTTTGTTAAAGCTGTATCCAATTTCAAGTTTATTTTATACCCAGGATACAGAGTGGTGTGCAGAGTGCTACAGAAGTCACTGCACATCTGATCTGACATTTCGGCAGGCCTTTTCCCCGAACAGGATACTCACAAACTTGGGGGCTGGCTTTGGGCATTGATGGATGCGCGTGGACGTGTCCATGGGATACTGGACGTTCGGTGTATGCCTCTACGGCCTGCTCCTTTCTGCTGTGCTCCACAAAAGTCCTGTTGATTTTACCTTTTAAGTAACTCCTTTCTCTTCATCTCCTCCCCTTTCCTGGTCCTATTTCTGTCACCTCCTGATTTGTCTCTCTGGATCCCCTATTGCCACTATCCAGTCAGTCCTGACCATTTGGCTTGCAGTACCCTCTCTACTTCATATACATCTGTGGCCTCCTATTGCCCTTAGGATAAAGGCAAAAATCCATAACATGGCCCAAGCCCGTAGGTCTGGTTCCATCAAGCTCTCCAACTTGGTCTGGCATCCACCCCCATAGCCCCTGCTTTCCCTGGGGCAGCCATACCAGGCTGTCAGTCTCATGAGCTTGTGCTATGTCCCTCCTGCCCCAAGGACACCCTTAGGCTGTTCTCTCTGCTTGGAAACCTCTCCTCAAAGCCCCCTCATCTCACCCACCCCGTGCTCTTCACCTAGTTAATGCCCACCTATTGTTCCGATTTCAGTTCCGAGGTCACTTCCTTAGGAAACTCTTCCTACCCTCCTACTCCCAGTGAGACCTCGTTGTTTATACTCTTACAGCATGGCGAGAACATTCTTTTCCTTTTCAGCATTTATCATCATTTGAATTTACACATTTATTTCTGTGATTATTTGAATAATCTTGGTGTCTGTCCTAACACCAGTGCAAACATTTTTCAAGCACTTACTGCATACTTGGCAATTTCTAAGTCCTGTCAAAGCATTAACATATTTAATTCTCACAAAAACTGAGGAAGTGTGTCCTATTACTACCCTTCTTGAGGGCTTAAGTGACTTGCTCACAGCCACACAGCAAGTTAGCATAGAGATGGGATTTGAGCCCAGACAGTCTTGCCCTAAGTATAAAGATTGAATCAAGACCCTGCATTGCCTTCTCAGTAGACAAAGATTTCTCAAACTTTGTTTCATTATTGACCTTTCAAGGGCCCCTTTTAGACATGCTTTACTGATCTTCCTCCCATGAATTTTTTTTTTTTTTTTTTTTTTTTTTTTTGCGGTACGCGGGCCTCTCACTGTTGTGGCCTCTCCCGTTGCGGAGCACAGGCTCCGGACACGCAGGCTCAGCGGCCATGGCTCACGGGCGCAGCCGCTCCGCAGCATGTGGGATCTTCCCGGACCGGGACACGAACCCGCGTCCCCTTCATCGGCAGGCAGACTCTCAACCACTGCGCCACCAGGAAAGCCCCCCCCCCGCCCCCATGAAATTTTAATGTTACAGGTAGATGTACTGTTGTGGTGGGCAGAATGGCTCCTCCCCTTACCACCCCTCCCCCCAAAGACATCCACGTCCTACACCCTGGAACCTGTGAATAAATTATATTGCATGGTATGGGGAACTTTTGGCTGCAGATGAAATTAAGGTTATTAATCAGATGACCTTGAGCTAAGGTGATTATTCTGTATTAGCCTGGTGGTCCCAATGTAATCACAAAGTTTCTTATAAGTGAGAGAGGGAGGCAGGAGGGACAGTGTGAGGGAGATGCAGTGTAAGAAAGACTTGACTGCCATTGCTGGCTTTGAAGATGGAAGAGGCCATTAGCCAAAGAATATGGGCAGCTTCTTGAAGCAGGAGAGGCAAGGGAACAGATTTTTCCCTAGAACGTGAGAAGGAGCACAGCCCTACCCACACCTTGTTTCCAGTCCAGGGAGTCCCATTGCAGACTTCTGACTCCCAGTACTGGAAGATAATAAATTTGTGTTATCTTAAGCTATTACGTTTATGATAATTTGTTACATCAGCAGTAGGGAACTAATACAAAAATGCAACTCTGTGTCTGTACGTATATACATACACATACACATGATTGCATACATTGCACATACTATATGCATATCTGTGATTTGTACATAAAATGAGTAATTTTCTTCAGCACCCAGGAACAACTTTTCACCCCTGGTGGCAATATAGCCTCTGTTAGAATGCATGTACTAGACTGTCAGAACAAGAATCATCCTGGTTTTGACCACTACTGTAGCTCCTGTTCCTAGCATAGTGCCTGGCACATAGTAGACACTCAATAAGTATTTGTTGACTGAGTGAGTGAATGAATAAATGGATGAATGACTATGAATGACTTGAATTAAATAAGCTGCTTATGAAACATAAAAAGGGCTAAAGAGCTCCGTGTTGGAAGTGAGTGAATCAATGTTTTTGAATAACTGTGAGACTGTAGTGCTGTGAACGCTGTTCATCTCCACAGATTTATCAATGTCCAAGGGCACCTGTAGCATTGGGTTAAAGTGATCCAAGCACCAGCAGGAGGGGCCTGGCCATGTTGGCTCTGGGCTGTGCAGAGAGCACAGCAGTAGGCAAATGGCCTCAGTCTGCCTGAAGTCTGGGGGGTAATTGGATGAAGTAGCCTCACGTATTTGGAAAAGGAATCAAGATCTACTGTGAAATGGTGAAACTTCTTGGTTTACCAATGATCAAGCTTTCTGTATACCAGGCTCCTTTTCTGTACTGTACACAAAACCCAGGCGGAGCCAAGAGCTTCAGGGCAGATGTTAGCCCTCTTCCCCTCCACCCGTCAAGTGTCCATTTGGAAGGAGTTTTCCAGGGCTAGGATTTTGGTGGCCTTGCTTTTGTAGGAGAACCTACATCCCCATGTGGTTTTCTGACCACCTCCCTGGGTCTGGGGAAGGTGCAGGCTCTTCCCGGGGCCTGCTCTGTGTCTGTCTCGTGGCGATGACGGGAACGCTAAACTCCTTTGGGTGACAGGCCATGCTGACTTTGGTTCTGCCCCTGGCGCTGGTGAGTTCAGCACATTTCTTTCTGACTCTCCTAGAGATGCTGTGTGGGACAGTCAGGCAGAACCAGCCAATCAGGGTGAATCCAGGGGGATGAAGTGTGGAATGTGTGGAGCTCTGCACTTCCATGCCAATGGGGACTGGGCAAAGTCTGGAGGATTGTTGGGAGGGGGCTGGGGGTGTTTGGGGAGGTGGCCGAAATGGGAGTGGGGCACAGTGCAGCACAGGAGGCCTCTGGGGGAGTAATTTCTCAGGCCTCAGAGCCTCTCTTGGCAGAGTCCCTCACTTCACTTGATCTCACCACACGGCAGTACTGGTCTCCAGGGCCTATGCATAGCTAACAAGGAACACTTGTCTGGCGTTCATGTTTACAAATAACTTTCCTGTATAAGATCTCGGGATGGTGAGTCTTGAGGGGGTCTGGTCTAACCTTTCTGTGGTTGTTTTGTTTCTGTATTTTAGCAATCATTGATTCCAATGCCTACTATGTGCGATGATAACAGCAAACAAAAACATTTGGATTGCATTTTCCATTCAACGTATTTTTTGACTTCCATTAGCTAATTCATATCCAGTCCTATGAGACTGGATCTTATGCCTTCATTTTTCAGATGAGAAAACTAAAGTTTAGCAAAGCACATGAACATACACTGTTCATTAGGCTATGGAAAATAATAGTATGATCTACCAAAATATGTATGTACTATAAGTGCTTTTATTCCTTTAATTCCCAGAGCCCTGGGGGTAGGCATTAGTATTACTCTCAGTTGACAAGTGGGAAAATTGAGGTGCAAGATGGCTAACAACTTGCCCAAGCTCAGACAGCTACTAACAAGAAGCAGGATTTAAACTCAGGTAACCTGGCTTCATAAACTAGAGTTTCAACCACTCTGCCATTCTGCATCCCTTCAAAGTGGTATTTCCAGTGCTGAATTCCACACCCTTCTTTCATCTCTACCATGGTACCTTTCTATGCCAAGCAATCTGAGAAGGACAATGACATCGTTTCTGCTTACAGTCTGGGTGGGGGAGTTAAGTTGCGCACCGGGTGATTTTCAGGGCAGAAGGCCGTATGTACTAAGGCAGAGGTCAAGAGGAGCTCTGAGGGACCATAAAGAGTGGCCCAGGAGACTTATACCTTGTGGTCTCCACAGCCCCTTCCCTGCTGGTCTTGCCCACGCTGGCCTTCCAGTGGAGTAGCTACTCTTAAGTGGAGTAGCCTTTGCAGTTGTCTGGATTAGTCATTTTGACTTCAGACTTGGGGTCTGGGGGCCATGCCCCTGGGAAGTTTCTCTTGGAAATTTTCCACCATATGTAGCATGACCAGAAAACATAGAGGTCATCAACAAGCAAACTGCTCAAAAGAAGTATCCTAAACTGTCCTATACCAGGTGCCTGAAGACAGAGATCCTTTGGGCTCTGGTTTTCCTTTGCTGGTTTCTTGGAAACTTGGAAGGATCATCTGTTGCTGCCTCTGCTAGGTGCTGCCTTTTCTTTTCCTTTTCTTTTTGACAGGAAAGTAGGATTTATTGGTGGGCGTAAGGTGGGCACAAAGCTCTCATGAGTGCAGGGCCTGCCATGTGTCCAGGGGGCCATGATTAGGGGTATGTTTGACCCCACAGCCATCTGGGATGAGCTGCTTTTCTGTCACCATGTTTTCAAATTCATCCACATTAAACTTAGCAAATCCCTACTTCTTGGAGATGTGGATCTTCTGGCGGCCAGGGAACTTGAACTTGGCCTTGCATAGGGCCTTGATCACATGCTCCTTGTTCTGCAGCTTGTTTTGCAGATGGACATTATGACTTCGCCAATGTGGACCCTGGCCACTGTGCCCTGGGGCTTTTCAAAGGCACCATGCATACCAATCTGGAGCCTAGATTAGGGACAGCATGCCAGATGTAAATGTCCACTGGAAAGGGCTGTCTCCAAGGTCCCTCAGGGCAACCCATACAGGCAACAGGCTGCATACACTACCTAGAAGTTTGCAGCCATTGCACACCAGGCCTCCATGGAGGAAAAAAGCACAGTCAGCTTAATTGGCTGCAAATAGGTGCTCCCTTTTCTAATCTTGGACTGAACCCAGCACTCCATGGCTACTTTCTCCCAGCCACTAGCCCAACTTAACCTTGACATGCCCCCCTTGGACATCATTTTCTAGATTTAAATGCAATCTTTTGTCTATATTTTGAAAACTCCAAATTAAGATATGTAGGTTTGGCACATATTTATATACTTCTGGGAGTAATGATTTAAAATATTTGAAATTAGAAGTGGCTTTAATTTCTTAAACATATGGTTACTGCCACGCTACCACCATAATTTTGCCAGAATCCCTACAGTCTGGCTGCTGTAATCATCTCTCTCTTTTGTTAGCCATGCAAGAAACTCTATTTTCTTCACTGGGGTTCTCTCCCCTTTATTTCCTTGCCCACACTGAGTCTATGCCTTTGTCATCACAGCTTGAAACGCCTGGATCCTTGGCCAATCAATGCCTTTATATGAGTATTTAGGGGACATTTGTTTCTTTAGTGTGGACTTTAAAATTAGTAAACCCCTCCAAACCAATTGGCATATAATTTTTTTGGATATTTGATATTTGGGAAATAAGTTACATAGAAGTTTATCTCATTCACTGGTAATGATCTTGGATAGTCTTGCTTTGTGTCTTATAACAAGAAGGTGATAATTTCCATGCATAATTGTATCACTAAGTAATATAAAACCATTTGATGTCATGTTTGCTTAGCATTTTGCTCTTAACCTTTATGTAGGTTTTAGTACGTGTGTTAGAGTTATTTGTTTTCCTGTCTGTTTCTCCCATAGATGATAAGTTTCTCACAATCAGGAATCCTTCCTCATTCATCTTTGCGTTTTCAGTCCTAGCATGGTGCTGGGGACAAAATATATGTCCAAAAAGTGGTGTAGAAAAAATCAGATTGATGTCTTTGATCAGTTTCATAAATGATCTACTATTATCACTCACTGAGTCATAACTATATATTTATGTCTCCTTTACCAACCATTAAGTTTCTGGTTTGGGCCATTTAGTACAAACTATAGATTAAAATGAACAGTTATATGCCAACACGTTGGACAACCTAGAAGAAATGGATACATTCCTAGAAACATACAACCTACCAAGACTGAATCATAAGGAAACAGAAAATCTGAACAGACCAATTACTAGTACAGAGATTGAATCACAATCAGAAGCCTCCCCTAAAACAAAAGTCCAGTACCAGAGGGCCTCACTGGTGAATTCTACTAAACATTCAAAGAATTAATACCAATCTTTCTCAAACTCTTTCAAAACATTGAAGAGGAAGGAATGCTTCCAAACTAATTTTATGAGGCCAGCATTACCCTGATACCAAAACCAGAAAGGGACACCACAAGAAAAGAAAATTACAGGCCAATATCCCTGATGAACAAAGATGCAAAACTTCTCAAGAAAATATTTGTGAACAAAATTCAACAATACATTGAAAAGACCATGCACCATGATCAAGTGGGATTTATTTCAGGGATGCAAGGATAGTTCAGCATCCACAAATCAGTCAGTGTGACACATCACATTAGCAAAATGAAGAATAAAAATCATATGATCATCTCGATATGCGTGGAAAAAGCATTTAACAAAATTCAACACCATTTATGATAAAAACTCTCAACAAATATGGGTATAGAGGATACATGCCTCAACACGATTCAGGCCATATATGACAAGCCCATAACTAATATCATACTCAGTGGTGAAAACTTGAAAGCTTTCCTCTAAGATCAGGAAAAAAACAGGGATGCCTACTTTCACCTTTTCTATTCAACATAGTATTGGAAAGTGTAGCCAGAGAAATTTAGGTGAGAAAAAGAAATAAAAGGCATCCAAATTGGAAAGGAGAAAGAAAAACTGTCACCATCTGCAGGTTATCTGGTATAATATATAGAAAAATCTAAATACTCCATGAAAAAAGCTGTTAGGACTAATAGACAAATTCAGTAAGGTTTCAGGATACACAATCAATACACACAAAAAAACTCTTGGATTTCTTTCTTTTAAATAATTAAATATTTATTTATTTATGGCTGTGTTGGGTCTTCATTGCTGTGCGCAGGCTTTCTCTAGTTGTGGCGAGCGGGGGCTACTCTTCGTTGCGGTGCACAGGCTTCTCATTGCAGTGCCTTCTCTTGTTGTGGGGCATGGGCTCTAGGTGCATGGGCTTCAGTAGTTGTGGCATGCGGGCTTCAGTAGCTGTGGCTCATGGGCTCTAGAGTGCAGGCTCAGTAGTTGTGGCACACAGGCTTAGTTGCTCTGCGGCATGTGGGATCTTCCTGGCCCAGGGCTTGAACCCGTGTCCCCTGCACTAGCAGGTGGATTCTTAACCACTGCTCCATGAGGGAAGTCCAAAACTCTTGGATTTCTATACACTACAAATGAACTATCAAAAAGAGAAATTAAGAAAACAATTCCACTTACAGTTGAATCAAGAAAAAGAAAATACCTGGGAATAAATTTAACCAAGGAGGTGAAAACCCTGTATATTGAAAACTATAAGACATTAATGAAAGAAATAGAAGATGCAAATAAATGGAAAGATATTCTGTATGCATGGAATGAAAGAAACAATACTGTTAAAATGTCTATACTATACAAAGCAATCTACAGATTCAGTGCAATCCCTATCAAAATTCCAATGGCATTTTTCACAGAAATAAAACAAATAATCCTAAAGTTTATATGGAACCACAAAAGACCCCAGATAGTCAAAACAATCTTGAGAAAGAAGAATAAAACTGGAGGCATCACACTCCCTGACTTCAAACCATATTATAAAGCTATAATAACTAAAACAGTATGGCATTGGCATAAAAACAGACACATAAATCAGTGGAACAGAATAGAGCACTCAGAAATAAACCCATACATATATGATCAATTAATTTACAACAAAGGAGCTAAGAATATACAATGGGGAAAGGACAGTCTCTTCAATAAATGATGTTGGGAAAACTGAACAGCCACATACAAAAGATTGAAGTTGGACTCCTGCTTTATACCATACACAAAAATTAATTCAAAATGTATTAAAGACTTGAACATAAGACTGGAAACCATAAAACTCCTAGAAGAAAACATAGTCATCTCCTCTGCATAGGTCTTGGCAATGATTTTTTGAATCTGACACCAAAAACGAAAGAAACAAAAGCAAAAATAAAACAAGTGAGACTACATCAAACTAAAAAGCTCTGCACAGCAAAAGAAACCATCAACAAAATGAAAAGGCAACCTACTGAATGGGGGAGAAAATATTTGCAAATCACACCTGATAAGGGGCTAATATCCAAAAAATATGTATGGAAGTAACCTAAGTGTCCATCGACAGACAAATGGTTAAGAAAGATATATATAAACACATACACATAAGACACAATGGAATTACTCAGCCATGAAAAAGAGTGAAATCTTGTTATTTGTGACAGCATGGATGGACCTAGAGGGTATTATGCTGAGTGAAATAAATCAGACAGAGAAAGACAAATACCATAGATTTCACTTATATGTGGAATCTAAAATACAAAAGAACAAAAATAACAAAAGTCAGGGGGTGTGAAGGTAAGTGAAATTGGTGAAGGAGATTGAGGTACACACTTCCAGTTATAAAATAAATAAGTCATGGGGATATAATGTACTGTGTAGGGAAAATAGTCAATAATATTGTAACACTTTGTATGGTGTTGGATGGTAACTAGACTCATATGATGATCATTTCGTAATGTGTGAAAATATCAAGGGGCTTCCCTGGTGGCGCAGTGGTTGAGAGTCCGCCTGCCGATGCAGGGGACACGGGTTCGTGCCCCGGTCCGGGAAGACCCCACATGCCGCGGAGCGGCTGGGCCCGTGAGCCATGGCCGTTGAGCCTGCGCGTCCGGAGCCTGTGCTCCACAATGGGAGAGGCCACAGCAGTGAGAGGCCCGCGTACCGCAAAAAAAAAAAAAAAAAAAAAAAAAAAAAAAAAAAAAAAATCAAAATCACTATGTTGTATACCTGAAACTAATATAATATTGTAAGTCAAATAAACTTTTATAAAAATATATAAAGAACTCATACAGTTCAACAGCCAAAAAACCCAAACAGGACAAAACCAACCCCCGAAACAATCCAATTAAAAAATGGGCAGAAGATCTTAATAGATATTTTTCCAAAGAAGACATATGGATGGGCAACAGGTACATGAAAAGATGCTCAACATCATTAATCTCCAGGGAAATGCAAATCAAAACCACAATGAGCTATCACCTCACACCTGTTAGAATAGTTATTTTCAAAAAGAAAAGAAATAACATGTGTTGGTGAGGATGTGGAGAAAACAGACCACTTGTACACTCTTGGTGGAAATGTAAATTGGCACCCACTAGGGAAAACAATATAGAAGTTCCTCAAAACCTTAAACATGGGACTACCATATGACCTAGAAATTCCATTTCTGGGTAATTATCTGAAGAGAATGAAAACACCAATTTGAAAAGATATATGCACCTCCATGTTTACTGCAGTATTATTTACAATAGCCAAGACATGAAAACAATCTAAGTGTCCATCCATGGATGAATGGTTAAAGAGATTGTGGTGTATATATATATATATATATATATATATATATATATACACACACACACACACAATGGGATATTATTCAGCCATAAAAAAGAATGAAATATTGTCATTTTGACAACGTGGATGGACCTTGAGGGCATTAAGCTAAGTGGAATAAGTCAGACAGAGAAAGACAAATACTCTATGATCTCTAAAATATGTGGACTCTAAACAAACAAACCAAAAAGTAAAAAACAAGCTCATAGATGCAGAGAACAGATTGTTGGCTGCCAGAGGCGGGACAGGAGTGGGGTGGGGTACGTGTGGGAGAAATGGGTGAAGAGGGTCAAAAGGTAAAAAGAAAAAAATATTTTCCCTAAAACGCAAAACTGTAGTCAATTTAACTGTATGTCCTTGGGCTAGTTGCTCAGATGTACAAAGACTGAATTTTCTTATCTGTAAAATGAAAGTTCTAACAGTATCTACCCCATAGTCTGTCAAGAGCATTGAATGAGAATCTGTATTGTATATGAAAGTCCTTTGTGAACTGTATAAAATATTAAGATTAGCTGGGTGTTTGTTTACACGTGCTTTTGTATACACACACATTGTGAGAGTAATGGGATTTCTGATGATCTTTGTAGAATGGGGAGGAGTTAAATTGGCAGAGAAGAGAAGAGATAAGTCAATATGTGGGAAAAGTAAATAAATAAAAATAAAGAGCAGTTAATTGAAACCCAAATAAAATTAAAGGAGAAACATGAGAGGCATTCCTTTAAAAATAATAATGCCCACTGTTAATAAAAAACATATATAAATTTTCTGTAGCAATCCTGTGTTCTTCCTTTTCCACCAAACGTGGTAGTAAAACTACTTAACACGCTCAAGAAATCAACTACTTTCACTCATATTAATAATAATTCTAATAAAAAAATTCATATAATACTATATGCCAGGTACTGTTCTAAGACCTTGCAGGGGTTATCACAACAGCCCCATTATTATCTCCACTTTTCCAAGAACTAAAGTAGTTTGCCCAAGGTGATGCCACTAAGTGGTAGAGCTGGGATTTGAGTCTATAGAACCAGCCAGAGGCCAAGGACTTAGACACTATGCTGTATTTCTTTCTGAGTAACTTACTTAACCAATCAGTATCTACTGAGGTCCTGTGCGATAGATGCTTCCTCATTCATTTTCTCATATAACCTTGACAACAAGACTAAGAGATAAGTGTAATTATTAGTTTCACTTTTCAATTGAGGGAACTGAAACTCAGGTCAGATGGCTAGTGCCAGGTCATACCACTTGTAAGAGTATGAATTTAGAAGTAGATGCTTTACTCCTTCTATCATATCACAGCTGGATGCAAATCAATGAATTAATACTAAGTTCCTGGGGTCTAGTTTGTCATAATTCTTACTTTGCAAATCTGAGTCTTCTTTTTTAAATTGGAGTATAATTGCTTTACAATGTTGTGTTCGTTTCTGCTGTACAATGAAGTGAATCAGCTATGTGTATACATATATCCCCTCCCTTTTGAACCTCCCTCCCACCCCCTCCCCCAATCCCACCCTTCTAGGTCGTCACAGAGCACCGAGCTGAGCTTCCTGTTCATTATAGAATGTTCCCGCTAGCTATCTTTTTTATGCATGGTAATGTATATACGTCAATCCTAATCTCCCAATTCATCCCACCCTCCCCTTCCTCCTCTGTGTCCATATGTCCGTTCTCTATGTCTGTGTCTCTAGTCCTGCCCTGCAAATAGGTTCATCTGTACCAGTTTTCTAGATTCCACTTATATGCATTAATATATGATATTTGTTTTTCTCTTTCTGCCTTACCTCACTCTGTATGACAGACTCTAGGTCCATCCACATGTCTACAAATGACCCAATTTCATTTCTTTTTATGGCTGAGTAATATTCCATTGTGTATAGGTACCACATCTTCCATTCTGGAGAGGGTGTGGAGAAAAGGGAACCCTCTTACACTGTTGGTGGTAATATTCCATTGTGTAATATTCCATTGTGTATAGGTACCACATCTTCCATTCTGGAGAGGGTGTGGAGAAAAGGGAACCCTCTTACACTGTTGGTGGGAATGTAAATTGATACAGCCACTGTGGAGAACAGTATGGAAGTTCCTTAAAATACTAAAAATAGAACTACCATACGACACAGCAATCCCACTACTGGGCATATACCCTGAGAAAACCATAGTTCAAAAGGACACATGTACCCCAATGTTCATTGCAGCACTATTTACAATAGCCAGGACATGGAAACAACCTAAATGTCCAACGACAGATGAATGCAAATCTGAGTCTTAAAAGAAGGGGCTTTGGAGTTTAACAGAGCTTGGTTTGAGTCCTGGTTCTGCCACTTTCTAATTCTGAGACATTGGTCAAGTCAGATTAACTTCTTTGCATCTCAGTTTCCTTGTCATGAAAATGGGGTTTATGAATGAAAATTAAATGAGGTTTGCACACGAGTGTTTGGTAAGTGACAAAGCTCTGTACAGATGAATTTCTATTCACAAGACTGGCAGATGACTACACACAGGATCCAGTGGCAGAAGGAAGATTTGAACTTGCAACTCTCTGCTTGACTCCATTTGACCCCTCTATTTATCTGTTTCCTCATGTGCTCTTTGCATCCTCCCATCATCACCTTACTTAACAGTTTAATTGGGGGAATGAATGCCTCTTGTAGAAATAGCAAGTTTTTTTTTTTTTTTTTTTGCGGTACGTGGGCCTCCCACTGCCATGGCCTCTCCCATTGCGGTGCACAGTCTCCGGACGCGCAGGCTCAGCGGCCATGGCTCACGGGCCCAGCCGCTCCGCGGCATGTGGGATCCTCCCGGACTGGGGCACGAACCCGCATCCCCTGCATCGGCAGGCGGACTCTCAACCACTGCGCCACCAGGATGGCTCCTTAGTTGATTCTGAAGATGAAATATTTATTCTAGAACTGAATAGTTTTGGGTACATCACCAAGTCAAAGAAAAGGGAACAATAAAATTAGGTCTGTTAAGGACCTCATTAGGAACTTGTAGTCTGAGGGCCTATCATCAGTTAAACCTTAACTAGTTTTTCTGAAAATAGCTGCTCAGAGCAACACACAACTCCTGGAAGTTTAAAAAAACCCAGAAAGGTCAGATAACTCCTAGGACAAAACAAAACAAAACAAAACAAAAATTAAATAAAGAAAAAATAGAAAGAACAAATATCCCCCTATTCCAACAAAACGAATTTGTCCCATTTAAAGGCCATCAAACAACGCCTGGCCTTTACAGAGGTCTTTTCATTACATGAATTTCAAATGCCTTAAATTCACTGGATTATGACCAGTTCTCACCTCCTATAGAAGCAAGGTGGAAGCAGAATCAGCCTACAAGGTGAATTTGGATTTCTGGGGGAGGGCAAGGTAGTGATCTGGAAACTCTTCCCAGCGGCCTTTGCCTACCTGTTGGTCAAAGTTGCCTGATGGCTGCTTGGGCTTAGCTGTGGACAACCCAGGGCTCTACTCTCTACCCCCCTCCCCACGAGCTTACTTCCCCTTTTGCAAAATCATGACGTTCTTTCCCAAGTTAGGGAACGAGAATTTTCTTTTACAGAATGGAGTATGAAGCTAGGATACAATTACTCATATGGTTTAATTTAAAATGCAAAATCTTTGAAAAATAGGTATTTTCAAAATAAGCGTTTTGGTCTGGAGCTCTGGTTCTCATTAACTTGGCTGAAGCCCTTGATGATATGTTGGAACTGTTTAAACACCAACTCACATGCCTGCTCTCAGGTGTTCATAAACCCGCTGCCTTCCCCTGGGACCCTGGCCAGCACCGAGACCTGGTGTTTCCCTCACTCCATCTGTGACTTTTGTGAAAGGGAGCTGGATGGTTTAATGTGATGTTTAGTAATCTCTGCCCACTCAGCTGAAGTGCATGATGCAGGAATGACAGTACCTGGGGTCTGGTTCTGCCTTCAAACTCTGGCATGAATCCTCTGTTGTGCGTGGTCTCCCCCTCCGCTCCTGACCATGTCTCCATGGCAGGGACTTACCTTCACTGTGTTCATTGCACGTGAGTCTTTAAGGAAAAACTTTGGCTGAAACTGAAGAGTCTTTCCAGCCTGATGGGAACGTATTAAATTTTATTAGAACAAGCCAAACATAATCTCTACACATACTGTTAAACCTCGACTGCATGGTACAAAAGGCATTCCATAGGCATGTAAAATTACATGTTTGCTTTAAGACATGCCTTTTATCTAGGATGTTCCAAGAACATGAAAAGCATTAACCTCTGGTCCTCAGGAATGACCTTCATTAGGGAGGAAGGCAAGAAACCCGGGGGAATTTTTTTCCCCACAGGTTCCCAGGAAAGGGATAGCAGAGCTCTATGCCCTGCCCTGTGAGATACACGGGCCTTCTCTTGCCTGAGCACTTGAGGAGACATCCTGCACTGTAAACCCAAAGCCTTAAGCACCCTGGTCAACCCTAGAAGCTGTGATTCCACAGAGAGGGTGCATTTTGAAAGCCTTCCCCACCCCTTAGCTTCTTTGGTAAGACTTCTCTTGAAAAGACTCCAAAAGACTCCAAGAGAGCCTCTCTTCAGTTTTCCATTTGGAAAATAACAAAGGATGTAGTCTTTTATTTTTTTAAAAGACTTAATTTTATTGATTTTTGGCTACATTGGGTCATTATTGCTGCACACAGTCTTGACTCTAGTTGAGTGGGGGCTTCTCTTGTTGCGGAGCAACAGGCTCTGGGGGTGCGGCCTCTAGAGCGCAGGCTCAGTAGTTGTGGCGCATGGTCTTAGTTTCTCTGCGGCATGTGGGATCTTCCCAGACCAGGGATTGAACCTGTGTCCCCTGCGTTGGCAGGTGGATTCTTACCCACTGCGCTACCAGGGAAGTCCCCAAAGAGGCAGTCTTTTAATCTTATTATCTTTCTGATATCTCTTGGAACTTAACTTACTCAAGCCCACCATCAATTCAGCTGAGCCCCATTTCCTTGGCACCTTGATCCTTGCCCCCAATGCCAAGCCTCTATGCAGAGTCCTCTACTCCTCTTCCATGTTGCCCTCCTGGCTGATCCTCCTTTTGCTTGCTTCTGTATCCTTATCTTCTTAGTGAATGTCCCTTTCACCGTCTGCTCAGAAGAAACCTGTTGTAGACCTGCTCTTAGCATTTCTCTGCTACCAGCCCACAATTCCTTACTTGTGATTCTGAAATAAAGAAATGCATTGAGAACTGAAAGCTTTTTGTATTTTATATGGTGACAAAAATAGATGTAAACTGATGGGAATCTATTCATCCTGTTTACTCTTAATATTCATAGTTTTGTCTGAAGAAATATTAGTGTGTTCGGTTATGAAGTGCTTCCCAGGTATTACGTATTAACTGTATGTGTTCCATGATTAATTTTCTAAAATCTTAAAAATTCTGAATCCAGAAACAAATCTTGCCCCAAGGGATTTTGCGTAAGGGATTGTAGACCCGTGCTTCTAAACCATGGCTTTTAACCCGCTGGTAAAGTCCTTTCCTCTATTTGGGATCATGCTTTCTGGCTATTCCCCACACTCCTCTGTCATATTGACATCATCTGATCATCTTCTGGTTATTTCCCTCTGATGCAGGATACACATCTCCCTATTTTTCTTCTGCCCTCATTTCTGCGCTAAATTTACCCTGACTGAATTCACTATTTGCCAACTACAGGGGACCCTTTTCTTTCTTTATTTTATTGCCCTTTCTGTGTCCCTAGAAACTGTTCACTTCTCTCTTCTTGATACCATCTCCTCCCTTTCTTTCTTCAGCATCATCCTCTCTGGTCCTCCTTTCCCTCTCTCATCCGTTATTACTTGTGGGTGATTTAAGGCCATTAACAAGTGAAACTACTGGGCATTTCTTTTGGCTTAGGGTTACCATGAAAAATTATTGAGACACTAAGGGGACTATGGATTGAGAAAGTTTGAGAGTCATGTAGTGTATATATATTATGTATAGTCTAAAAGGAGAATCTTCATTTCTTTTTACTGCTGCCTAGAACCCCTTAGGGTGGATATACTATAGTTAATTCCACCAGACCCCTATTGGTGGACCTTTGGGTTATTTCCAGCTTTTAGCTATTTCAAGTAATGCTAAGATGAATAGCCTTGTGCATGTGTCTTTTTGTATCTTTGCCAATGTTTCTGTGGGAGAGATTCCTAGAAGTGGAATGGCTGGGTCAAAGGGTAAATGCATATGACATTTTGCTGGATACTGCCAAATTCCCCTGCATAGGAGTTATACCATTTTACATTCCCATCATCAAATTATGAGAGTGTCTGTTCCCCAAAGTCTTGCCAACAAAGTATGATGTCAAAGATTTGGGGTTTTGCCGATATGGCAGGTGAGAAATTGCATCTGACTGCAGTTTTAATTTGTATTTCTCTTATCATGAAAGAGGTTGAGCATTTTTTCATATGAGTAAGAGTAATTTGCATTTATTTTTCAATGAATTGTCTGATTATATCTCTAGTGAAAACTTCTATAGGGTTTTTGGTCTTTTTCCTCTCCATTTTTAAAGGCTCTTTATATGTAAATTATAAATATTTTTCCAGTTTGTCATTTGTCTTTTTGAAAAATATAAATATATATTTCCAAACAGCCGTCCAGAGGGTCATTTGTCTTTTTAGTTGCATATTATGTTGGTGTATTTTTTCTTTGCTATGCAAATTCTTTCACTTTTAATTTGGTGAAGCTTTTTGGATTTTGAACCACACAGTTAGGAAAATTTTCCCTACTCTATTAATCTGTATTTTCTTTTAATGCACGGAGCACAGGCTCCATACGTGAAGGCTCAGCAGCCATGGCTCACGGGCCCAGCCACTCTGTGGCATGTGCGATCTTCCCGGACTGGGGCACGAACCCGCGTCCCTGCATCGGCAGGCGGACTCTTAACCACTGCGCCACCAGGGAAGCCCTTAATGCACTTTTGACTTTGCCATGTCTCTCTATGTCCAGAAACTAAAGAAGACAATAAGAGAAAAATCATGTGAAATTTGGAAGGCAAGAATACAACTCCTTACCTTGGAGTGTCAGGACCTAGAATGACTTTGAGCATTTTCCTATGGACATATAGTCAGTCATCTTTTATATTTGGCTTCTAGTTCTGACTCTAAGAAGTGCCCATTTCTACCTGGAAAGTTGGCTTTAAAATATATTGACTACTTGTCCATTGACAGATGAATGGATAAAGAAGATGTGGCACATATATACAATGGAATATTACTCAGCCATAAAAAGAAACGAAATTGAGTTATTTGTAGTGGGGTGGATGGACATAGAGTCTGTCATACAGAGTGAAGTAAGCCAGAAAGAGAAACACAAATACTGTATGCTAACACATATATATGGAATCTAAAAAAAAAAAAAAAAAGGTCTGAAGAACCTAGGGGCAGGACAGGAATAAAGATGTAGATGTAGAGAATGGACTTGAGGACATGGGGACGGGGAAGGGTAAGCTGGGATGAAATGAGAGAGTAGCATTGACATATATACACTACCAAATGTAAAATAGATAGCTAGTGGGAAGCAGCTGCATAGCACAGGGAGATCAGCTCAGGGCTTTGTGACCACCCAGAGGGGTGGGAGGGAGATGCAAGAGGGAGGGGATATGGGGATATATGTATATGTATAGCTGATTCACTTTGTTATACAGCAGAAACTAACACACCATTGTAAAACAATTATGCTCCAATAAAGATGTTAAAAAATATATATATTGACTACAGGCAGTTGCCTTTGTTTTACTCAGTAAAGGATAGGGAAGTGAATTAATTGCCAGAACAGAGAAGGCATGTAAGTAAAGGAGTAGTGAAATTCTAGAGGCTGATTTGAGTAGATTTATTGGCACTTTTGTTCATCTTTGGTGAATGTGTGTGTGTGTGTGTGTGTGTGTGTGTGTGTGCATGTGTGATGATCCAAAGAGGTGCTGTGTAGCACCTTTTTTTTCAAAGAGATATTGACTTATGACCACTCACACACTGTGTTGCAGAGAAGCAAGGGAAAGCTTTGTAGAAGAGCAAGACCATGTTTCTACTACACCATTAGAAAACACTAACTTCGACCCTAATTAAGCAAAATGTCATCCCAACAAAAAAAATTCCATTTTCTTCATTAGTAGACTTGTATTACAAAAAATTATATTCCATTGTGTTTTTAATTTTGTTAAAAATTTTATTTAAAAGTTTGTGAAAATTTGTTTTCTATCTTGTTATATAAGTACCTATGTTAACATCCTTGATTTTGCCTCTTGGTGTGTCAAGCCTAAAATATATTCTACCTGGTTGCCCATCCCTGCATTAAATAAACAGTAACACTTGTGATGGATCTTAAAGGAGAAAGTTCGGTGTGTTATGGAGATTTAACTAGCCCGTGGCACAGTTCGCACATTTTATTTTTTAATTTTTTAAACTTTTTTTAACATCTTTATTGGTGTATAATTGCTTTACAATGTTGTGTTAGGTTCTGCTGTATAACAAAGTGAGTCAGCTATATGCATACATATATCCCCATATCCCCTCCCTCTTGCATCTCCCTCCCACCCTCCCTATCCCACCCCTCTCCATGGTCACAAAGCACCAAGCTGATCTCCCTGTGCTATGCAGCTGCTTCCCACTAGTTATCTAATTTACATTTGGTAGTGTATATATGTCCATGCCACTCTCTCACTTCGTCCCAGCTTACCCTTCCCCTTCCTGTGTCCTCAAGTCTGTTCTCTATGTCTGCGTCTTTATTCCTGCCCTGCCACTAGGTTCGTCAGAACCATTTTTTTTTTTTTAAGATTCCATATATATGCGTTAGCATACAGTATTTGTTTTTCTCTTTCTGACTTACTACACTCTGTATGACAGACTCCAGGTCCATCCACCTCACTACAAATAACTCAATTTCATTTCTTTTTATGGCTGAGTAGTATGCCATTGTATATATGTGCCACATCTTCTTTATCCATTCATCTGTCGATGGACACTTAGGTTGCTTCCATGTCCTGGCTATTGTAAATAGAGCTGCAATGAACATTGTGGTACATGACTCTTTTTGAATTATGGTTTTCTCAGGGTATATGCCCAGTAGTGGGATTGCTGGGTCGTATGGTAGTTCTATTTTTAGTTTTTTAAGAACCTCCATACTGTTCTCTATAGTGGTTGTATCAATTTACATTCCCACCAACAGTGCAAGAGGATTCCCTTTTCTCCACACCCTCTCCAGCATTTATTGTTTGTAGATTTTTTGAGGATGGCCATTCTGACCCGTGTGAGGTGATACCACATTGTAGTTTTGATTTGCATTTCTCTGATGATTAGTGATGAGCATCCTGTCATGTGTTTGTTGGCAATCTGTATATCTTCTTTGGAGAATGCAGAAGAATTCTCACCCACCCTGCCACAGGAGTCTGATTCAGCAGCTCTGAGTGGAAACAAGGGATCTGCATTTTAAACGAGGATGTGGATGATTCTCTTGCAGTTTGGACTACCATGAGAAAGTTGGTGTGGGGTGGGACAAGGCCTCTCCAAGGAAGTAAAATCTAAACTGAGACTTAAAGACTGAATAGAGCAAAAGTGGGCAGTTTGGAGAAGAGTGTTCTGAAGAGAAGGGACAGTGGACAGGGGCAGGAGTTTCAGAGGAAGTGAAAGAAGTTAGGGGTTTCTGGAGCAGAGAGAGTGAAGTAAACAATGCAAGAGACAGAGGAGACTGGGGAAGGAGTCGGGAGTTTCACTCCTAAAAGGTCTATCAGCCGTGTTATAGTTTTTGGACTTGATCCCAAGGACAATGAGAAACCACTGAATAAATGCTTTTAAAATAATTATTTTATATTAGCATCTTTATATATTTATATACACAGATGCGTGATTTTATTTTTTCATTTTTATTTTTTTGTCTCTTTCTAAAATTTTTTATTGGAGTGCAGTTGATTTACAATGTTAGTGTTAGTTTTAGTGTTAGTTTCAGGTGTACAGCAAAGTGAGTCAGTTATACACATACATATATCCACTATTTTTTTTTTTCAGATTCTTTTTTCCATATAGGCCATTACAGAGTATTGAGTAGAGTTCCCTGTGCTATATAGCAGGTTCTTGTTAGTTATCTATTTTATATATAGTAGTATGTATATGTCAATTCCAAGCTCCCAATTTATCCCTCCCCTCCTTATCCCCTGATAACTATAAGTTTGTTTCCTACATTCGTGATTTTATTTCATTTTTTAAGATTTTACTTAAATTTTTTTTTAATTGAAGTAGTTTACAATGTTGCGTTAGTTTCAAGTGCACAGCAAAGTGATTCAGTTATACATACATATGCATATGTTCTTTTTCAGATTCTTCTCCATTATAGTATACTACAAGATATTGAGTATAGTTCCCTGTGCTATATATACAGTAGGTCCTTGTTGTTTACCTATTTTGTATATAGTAATGTGTATATGTTAATCCCAAACTCCTAATTTATCCCTCCCCTGATATCCCCTTTGGTAACCATAAATAAGTTCATTTGTATCATTTTTGAAGATACTATGTATAAATGATATTGTATGATATTTGTCTTTCATGTTTGACTTACTCCACTTAATATGATAATCTGTAGCTACATCCCTGTTGCTGCAAATGGCGTTATTTCATTCTTTTTTATGACTGAGCAATATTCCATTGTGTGTATATGTGTGTGTGTATGTGTATATATATATCACATCTTCTTTATCCATTTGTCTGTCGATGGACATTCAGGTTGCTTCCATTCTTGGCTATTGTACATAGTGTTGCTGTGATCATTGGGGTGACATATGAGTGATTTTGTGTAAGTGCCTATATATGCATGACCTTTTTAAAAAAGTGTGGTCGTTTTTCTTTTCTTTTATTACATGGTCTCTCTTATTCTCTCTCCCCAAGTCTCCCCAAGGAACCTATTGTTATGGACTGAACTGTGTCCTCTCCCACCTCAAATTTGTAGTTGAAGCCTTAAACCCCAGTACCTCAGAATGTGACTGTATTTGGAGCTAGAGCTTTTAAAGAGAGAATTAAGATCGAATAAGATCATAATGGTAGGGGCCTAATCCAATATGACTGGTATCCTTATTAGAACGGGGAGAGACACCAGGGCTGCACACACAGGGGAGGAGCCACGTGAGGACACAGTGGGAAGGTGGCCATCTACAAGCCAAGGAGAGAGGCCTCAGGAGAAACCAAACCTGCTGACACCTTGATCTCTGGCTTCCAGAGAAAATAAATTTCTGTTATTTAAGCCACTCAGTTTGTGGAATTTTGTTGTGGCAGCCCTAGCAGACTAATACATTCATATTACTATCCTGCATTGTATTCATCCATAATTTTCTCCTTGCTTATATAGTCCTGTACAGCTCTAATATTAATAAACATATATCTATACTGCAAATTTCACTTAATTTAAGATGCTACAGGTAAAGACACACAATTATGTTCTATGTTGAAACAAAAAAAATGCTGCCAATTAAACCACGACACAATGCTTTCTTAACCCTTGTGACTTTTACTTTAAAACTTATTGAATTATTTCTTTTAGGCCTTTTTAGATATCACTCATTTGTACACATGAAAGGAAAACTGTAAGTGAAATAAAGGGGGCTAGATAGTCCTAAAACTTCTTCATATTCAGAATTTGACTCTTTGGAATCTCTTTTCAATTCACAGACTTTGGGTCTGTGATTTTCCACACACTGCTGTCATCTGTGCCATCCAGAGCATTAATGACGCAGCATTGCCTGTCATGCAACATTGCTCCACTGTTGCATTTGGACTGTTCCTTGAAGCCCCCAACACCCATTACCTGTGGGTACACATGCTCTGACGTGCATTTGTAGGCAAGGACAACACTGTAATGATTGCCATATGTCATTTGGTGACTGAAAGAGGCATCCTCATTTCAGAGATGTTATAGTGTGAAATAAATAGGCATTTCAGAATCAAGGAAGTACAAACATATTTTTTATACACACATATGCACACACAGACATGTTATGAGTAGTGTGGTTGCTTTTTTCTTTTTACCAAGATGGCATTATATTATACACATTTTCCTGCATTTTGCTTTTCTCATTCAATACTGCATAGAACTCCCTCCAACTCACTTGGCATAGCTCTTTTTTATTCTTTTAGGTAGACATATACTATTTTATGATGTAGACGTATCACAGTATATTTAGCCAGTTTCCCATTTGTGAACATTCATTTTGTTTATAAAGCTTTTTGCAACCGCAAACTATTCTGCAATAAGTATCGTGTACATATGTCCTCAGGCATTAGTGCTGTATATCACAGGACTGGAATTACTGAGTCAAAGGATACTGTTTATTTTAACATATGTTGTAAGATTTCTTTCCACAAATGCTAGGAAACCTCCTCTTTCTACTAGCAATGTATGAGAGTGCTCTGTTCCCCATAACCTGCATATTCATTTTGGGAGAATTGACATTAGATGATAATAGGTCTTCCCATCCAAGAGAGTGGTTATCTTGTTTGTCTTTAATAATATCTCTTTTTTTTCTTTATACAGTTATCATGCATTTCCTGTTAAATTTATTCCTAAGTATTTCACAATTTTTGTTCCTCTTAAAGTGAAATATTTTCCCTATTTCATTCCTAAGAGTTTATTCTAGAATAAAGTCATCGGTTTTTAAAATATTCAGCTTATATCCATTTCCAAATTGTCTTTTAATTCTGTTTCAAATATTTAGTCATATCACTGCCATTAAGAGATTTTTAAATCACTTTTCCCACCCGCAGCCTCTGGAGGCTGTCAGCAAACTATATTCCTCATGGCATTTTTCTCTTGAAGGAAGATGTGGCACTTCTATGGCTGCCACAGCTACTGTTCTTTCACCTTTCCTTCTGTAGAATGCTTTAAATTTCTGCTTATTTTTCCTCCTTTCTCTACTCTCTTGGGAGCACTTTTGCCTTCCTCCTCTCTCTACCCTCCACCTCCAAATCCTACTTTCTGAGATAGTGCTTCTTCTTAAAATATATCCCTTCTTTCAACCATCCTTACTTATCATAAATTATACACTATATACTACACAAATAGCTATGCATTTTCTTTAAGATTTTAGTTTACATACATATACATGCATATCAAGTATTATTGCTCAGTAATTTTTGTTCCTTTTTATCTTCTCCCATCTTGGAGTCTCTGTTTTGATTCATTTATGAAAGTGTTCATTTTTTTTTTTCTCAAGTATTTTCCTTATAAAGGGAACTTGAGTAATATCCTGTTTTGGTCCTTGCCTGTTTTCTAGTATCTTTCACTCATCTGACAACAGAATAGTATCTTGGCTGGGTATAGAATTCTTGGTTCATAGTCCTTACTTTCAGTTGTTTGTAGATGGTTTTCCTTAACTCCTAGCTTTCTAGGTTCTGTCTGACAAGTTGGATTTTTTTCCCCCCATGATAGCAGGTAGGTTGATTTTTAACTGTCTGTATGCTTATGAGATTTCCTCTTTCTCCTTAAAACTCAGGAATTCTAACCTGCTTTTGTCTGTGATTTTTCTTTCTTGTCAATCCAGCCTGAAACTCCATACATATGCTTCCAATCTGAGGATCTGGATCTTTCTTCAGTTCAGGGAAATTTTCTCTTACGCTTTATTGAATGATTGGCTTTCCTTCATCTGTTCCTTTTCCTCTTTTAGAAACACTTATTATTTTTATATTAACTCCTGATCCCTCCAGTTTCTCCTTTTTCTCTTGGATGCTTTAATTTCTTTTATCATTTTGCTCAGTACTTTGAAGTATATCTTGCATTTGCTCTTGTAGAGCATGAGTTAGGATCTTAATGATCATCTTCTCCTTTAATTTAACTAATAAATTTTCCCCTGAGAGATCTTATTTTTATGCAAGTAAAGTCTTTTAAAACTGCTTTCAGAACTCTTATTAACCTTATTTTCTATTCAGGTTTTTGTCTATTTTCTCCAGCAGTTCTGTCTCACTGAGAACTTGTTTTGATTGTTCTGCCTGATCTTCCTCTGTCTGGTTGCTGGGATTTCTTAAATGGGTAGTTAGTTTTCCCCGTCTACTCTTTAGGACTCAGGCCTGGTTGTTGAAGTGTCCTTAATGGTGGGAATCCTACAGGAGGTGAAAAGAAATGGATTTATGGTCCTGTAGGCCTGTAGTGCAAAGACAGATGCCAGCATTCTGCTGAGACACCTGGAAGAAACTTCGAGAAATCTTTACTCACCCAACTTAGGAGAAGGGAGGGTTTATTCACCTATTCTTCCCTCTCTTGGCTTTGGAAGGGTTTGAACGACCTGCACATGCCTACTAGGTTGATGTCAACTTTGAGGAAGTGGAGGGCATAGTTGGGATCCACAAATCCCTGATGAACAAGCTCTTCCTTTTGTGTACCAACACGCATAAGTCCTGGCTACCAACTGTACTCTGCTGTTGATTGCCCAGTCCAGTGGAAGAGGGAATCCTTCACTAGCTCTATCTGAAGGGACTGTAAGGAGCCCAGACTCTCACTCACAGGTCTGAGCACCTGCCTGTTGGAGAAACAAGTAGTTTGTTCTGGGAGTGCTAAGATGGGGACTTCACTCAGGTCACATGTTCCCAGAACCCCTGGTATGTGTCTCTTATTGAAGGATTTTAAGCATAGAAGTGACATGGCCAGATTTGCATTTGAACAGGCTTGTAACACTGGAGGCAGGGGAGCTAGTTACGAGTTTGTTGCAGGGGTCCAGGAGGGAAATGAAGGTGGTTTGGACTATGATGTTGGCACAGCAGACAGAAAAAAGTGACAGACTTGAGACTTGATGAGAAATCTTATTTAAGACTATAGGACAGATTGATTAATTGGAGATGGTGGCTAAGGAAGAAGCAGGAGTCAGTAATTAACATGCTCAATTAATTAGAATTCAGAAGACTATCAATCAAACTTAGATATGCAGAGAATCTGCATGAACCTTGGCAAAAGGAATATGAAAATTTAGGCAAAACAGTTTATCCTCAACGTTAAACAGGATCTGAATAAAAAAACTGTCAAATAGGAAAAAATAACATTGCTTTAGTTCATTTGCAAAATATTCATATAGCACCTAATATGTGCCAGTCACTGTGCTAGGGGCTAGAGATATAGCTCCGAGTACATTACCTTTCAGCAAGAGGCAACAAGATGATCTGAGATGCTTATGGCTGGTCTACCCTGTCAAAATTACTTGGCCACACAATTAGAAAGGGGAAGGGCTCAAAAAACCTTTTACAGTAGGGTATTACACTAGAATGGGAGAGAGGAAGCCTCTCAGATATTAATTTTGGTTTTTCCTCTTTTCAGTGAGGGCAATTCCAGTTGCTTCACTGTATAGGAAGATATATCACTATGGAATCTCTAAGTATACATTCTGAAAGAAAGGCAAATGACCTTGAAGTCATCTAGAAGGGCTAGGGTAAGGCACCTTAGCATCACTTGAGGGGAGCTGACTGGCTCTTATCCAGTAGGTGGTACAGAGCTACTCTCAAGAAAGAACTGAGCTACCCTGGGTACTGGCTGGCAGACCCCCTGTACATGGTGGAGGTCTGAGGGCCATGGGCTCAACTATAGACTTGGCTCTTATTGGCACATCAGGGACTTGAGCATGTACATTCTGTGGACAGAAGATGTATACAGGGACCTCATGGTGACTCTCGGAAATGAAGGCACAAATTTTCTGTATTTCCAGATTCTTTCAGGCAACTGTTAATGTAAACAAGAAAAGAACAATCAAAGTCGCGTCATTGCATTTAGAACCCCACCCTGTCACACTGCTGAAGATGATCCTTAGTCATTAGAGCAAATATTCCTGAGAATCCACTCAATGGTTCTGGAAAGATGTAGCAATTTTCTGTTTGTGAGTTGTGATTTGTAATACACAGATAAGTGGGCATGAAACAGTCTCAAAACCAGCTGTGGCTGGAGAGGAAAAAGAGGGATGGTAGTGATTTTACCAGCAACATGAGAAGTGACTCTCCTGCCCACATGCCATAGACATTTATACTTCTGTTCCTTAATCCTCACTTCTTCCCCCTCCCCTACCATGTCACTCCTATGAGCTGTATAGACCAAAGCTGAAGACAGTGCCTCAAAGAATGTAAGAAGGCAGTAACCAGGGCACTGGGAAAAGATGGTTCAGGGAAGAAGAGAGATCCATCTCTCTGAGGGGTAAGGGAGTGAGTTGACTGTTGCCATGGTGGAGGCAGAGCCCAGCAGCAGCTCCAGCAGGGGACCTAGAGCCACTCATCATCTGAGAACTCCTCACCTCCCATTTCGCTCCCCTCCCACCCACTGCCCAGGCAGTGAGGAATATTGGCATGGCTATGTCAATAATGGGAATTTGAGTACCTTTCCAGTTTTGAAAGGTAATCTATAGAATTATATTTTTGTTCTCAAAATATTGGTAAATTGGTAAACATCTTTGTAGTATTTTTATAGATTATTTAGAGAGATTGTAGATTAAATGTTCACAAATTCTCCTTATAGTAGATATTCTACTGTGCGAGTCCTAAGCTAGAGTCCAGGGGACAGGGCACACAGTTGATCTACTCTGTCTCTCATCCATGTGGTATCTCTTTCATATTTCTGTGGTATTTTTCTTGTCTTATCTCCTCCATGGGTAAGTAGGTCTGATTAGAGCTTGGCCCCCTGCATAAGTCTGGCTAAGTCCCTCTCTCTACTTTATAGACTGAGTCATTTTAGGGCCATGAGAAAAGGAGGAAGAAGCTCTTCTTAGGTGTTGAAGCCTAGATTCTAGCCTAGTTTACCAGAGAACCTATCGTGTGCTTGCTCTGCTATTAATAAAGTACTGCTTCATTTCCTTTTGTTGGACATGAAGTGTATATTCCCCGCAAGTCCAGAACTCTAAACAGGGTCTGTTATTCGTGCTCAGATGTAGCCAAGATATGTTACCAGCAAACATGCTTCAAGAGTGCTAAGGGGACAAATGCTTCCCTTTTTAGAAAGAGTCCCCCTTCCAAAAAACTACAGAAACTGGAGGAACAAAATCATGTACACTTCCCTATGATTTTAAACTTGTGGACCAAACCTGGAAGATTTATTTTCATCTGTTGAGTAGCAACACCAAAACATGGGAACACAGTGATTCTAGAACCATATTTCTCCAAATACATTCCAAGGAATCCTAGTTCTGCAAGCTATTGGTGGATGTACAGAGAATTTCACAGTCAAATAAATTTTGGAAATTACACTTTAGATAGATGTAAATAGGTTTCTTCACTGAAGGACTTTTGAGAGCCTTTGACATGCAAGTAGGCATAGTGAATCTCCAAGAGGAAGATAGGACAGGAATCTTCTGACAAACTGATTGGACCACAGAATCAGTCTCCTCCCTGCCTCAACACACACTTATTTTATTTGCTGAGGACATCTCACAGGAAGAAAGGCAACTCTAGATTTGGAGTAGAATGCTAAAGAGGATGGCAAATTCCTCAAGAATAGGAACACTTTTCTGTTTTGTCAACCTACTTTCCCCATCAGCTCTGAGGGATTTAGTCATTAGAGCAAATATTCCTGAGAATCCACTCAGTGGTTCTGGAAAGATGTAGATATAATAGCATTACTGTCTTGAATCAGTGTCTTAGGGATAACCTGGCCTACATCCTGAAGTGTCCTTATCTAGTTGAGAAACATACCTTCTTTCTTCTGCTTTTGCAAGGTGCTCTTAACCATTCATGGTGACATTCTTGCATTTTTGCAGTTCTTTTCCAAGCAATTCTTTCAACATTACCTCATTTTAACCTATTGGGTAATTTATTTTTAGCCTCAAATCCAATTAATTCCAAAGGTGTTAGGGGAACCTGATCCAAACATTTGTCTATTTAACCCTTTCTTAGAGGAAATACTGCATTTTCCCTATTCTGTACATAATTGCTGCTCTGTAACCATGGCTAATTAAGGAGGAAGGGACATAAAATTCATGTGACAGGGTTGTGACACCACAGAGGTCACAAGATATTTTAGGGAAGACTAAAAGTTGGAGAGGTAAAGATAACAATAAAAAATGTGTTTCTAATTTAACATGTTCACAATAGTTTACACATGAGGCTGCAACTAGAACATGTTGGAAACAGAATAAGTAAAATAAAAACTTGAAAAACAATCTCAGTTTGTGGATTGAAGCATTTTAGGGGAAATATTTGCTTTAAATTAATTCCAAGTCCCCACAATGAAGTATGGATCTTTTCTCCATTTCTCTGTGGTGGGTGTGGTGGGTATATGGACCAGAGGAAAACATATCAAAAGAGCTTTGAAGTGTTTCGATTCAAACCAACCCTCTGTGGAAAGGCTGAGGGAGAGGGGTGTGAAATAATTCACTATTTGGCAAATTCTCAAGATAGTTTTTCTTTCATCTTTTTTTTTCCTTCTCTCCCAGGTTCTTAATTCTGAGACAGGAATGATAAAGGGGCCCACAGTGCCTGCTCTTGGAACCAAATTCTAAAATGTGAGTGTTCAGAATCTTTTAAAAACGCTTGATCAATTAGATCGATTTTAGTGGCTCAGGCAGTGAGGACGAAGCTGGGGGAGTCATCGGATCGCTGTCACCACGACCAGAGCAGGTGCTGTGCCTGCAGAGGGCAGAGATAGAAACACTTCGGCAAGAAGGTTGGCTAGGAAGCGTTTGTACCAGGAAGACGCCCTTTCCTCCCTCCCTCCCTCCCACCCTTCTTCTGTCCTTTCTTCCTTCCTTTCTCTTCTTTCCCTCCTTTTTCTTTCTTCCATTCTTCTTTTTTTTCCTAGGACAAAGAAAGCAATCCACAATTCTTTATCCAAAAGTCTGAGTCAAGGCCTGTTTTAGAATTCAGAATATTTCAGATTTTAGAAAGGTAATTCAGTGTATATATTGTGTAGTATGTATACCCCCCCACCCCCCCCCACCCCCGCAAGGTCTGAGGAAGCACTCTGTAATTACTTTCACTTTAATGCATGAATATCATGACTCAATAGGATAAATACAGACTATGAAGAGCTTCATGTTTGGCTAGGTCACATTTTGCACTCGCCAAATCTTTTGATTTTCACAGCTTTTGGATTTTGACATCTTGGATAATGGCACGTGGACTTTTAAAAATCAACTTTGTTGAGGTGTAACGTACATACTGGTAGGAAGTATCCATTTTACTGGTAGGAAGTATGCATTTTACAGGTACAGTTTGATGAGTTTTGACATGTATACTCACTCACAAGCAAGATACAGACCATTTCTATCACCCCCCCCAAATTTTCCTCATGCCCTCCTACTCCAGGCCCTGGGCAACCAACTGCATTTTTTCACCGTAGACTAGATTTGTCTTTTTTAGAATTTCCTGTAAATGAAATCATACAGTATTTACTCGCTTTCTGTCTGGCTTCTTTTTGTCGGCTTAATATTTGGAGATTCATCCATGTTGGTACATATGTCAGTAGTCTGTTCCTTCCTGTTGTTGAATAGTATTCCTTTGCACTGAACTACCATAGTTTATCTGCTTACCTGTCAGTGGGCATTTGCACTGTAGAAACAATGCAAAGGTTTTGGCTATTATGAATAAAAGTTCTATGAAGATTTGTGTACAAATTACTCAAACAATTTATTTGGATAAATACCTAAGAATAGAATTGCTTGATCAGATAATAAGTGTATACTGTACTTTTCTTAAAGGGTACTTGATGGAGGTTCAAGAGAGGTTAAAATAACTTGCTCAGAGTTACACCTAATGAGCTGCTCAGTAGAAAAGATAGGATTTTAAAGTAGGTCTCCTGAATAATAATAATATAATAATAATAATAATAGCTTCCATTTATTGAATACTTAACCCATATCTTGGCTATTGTAAATAATGCTACAATGAACATTGGGTGCATGTATCTTTTTGAATTAGTGTTTTCATTTTCTTCAAATATATATACCCAGAAGTGGAATTGCTAGATCTTATGGTAGTTCTATTTTTAGTTTTTTTAGGAACCTCCATACTATTTTTCATAGTGACTGCACCATTTTACATTCCTACCAAAAGTGTACTAGGGTTCACTTTTCTCTACATCCTCACCAACATTTGTTATTTCTTGTGTTTTTGATGATAGCCATTCTGACAGGTATGAGGTGATATCTCATTGTAATTTTGATTTGCATTTCTCTGATGACTAGCGATGTTGCGCAGCTTTTCACATGCCTGTTGGCCATCTGTCTGTCTGCTTTGGAAAAATGTCTATTTAGGTTTTCTGCTTATTATTAAATTTTTTTTTTAATATTGAATTGTATGAGCTATTTATATATTTTGGATGTCAACCCTTTATCCATCATATCATTTGTGAATATTGCCTCCCATGAACTAGGTTGTCTTTTCATTTTGTCAATGGTTTCCTTTGCTGTAAAAAAGCTGTTTCAGGTCCCATTTGTTTATCTTTGCTTTTCCTTTGCCTTGAGAGACAGATCCAAAAAAATATTGCTATGGTTTATATTAAAGGGTATGCTGCCTGTGTTTTCTTCTAGGACTTTTATGATTTCCAGTCTTACATTTAGGTCTTTAATCCATTTTGAGTTTATTTTTGTATAAGGAAGTCAATTTCTAATCCCTGCTTTCCTTCCATTTGTATTTGTTTTCTTCTAACACTCCCTGAGAACTCACTTACACTCCTGTACATCCCTCAGTATGCTCTTACTCTGGTGGATTGTCCCAGAGTGTAAAATTCTCTGTGGCCAAAGTAATAATAAGAAAAATTGATTTTGGAGAAGGCTCCTTTAAAGACCAATCAAAGTATCTCAGTTTGATTGGACTTTTTGTCTTTCCCTGTTTTGTGCATAGTTCTGTTTAGGATGGGGCTGGATCTTTACTGGGATGTTCTGAGTTCAGAACACCAAAATGCTGTACTTACTAATTCTGAATCTTCTAAATGTATATTTAATCTTTTAAATGGAATGTTTTCTGGGACTACTAAATTTTTCAAGATACATTGGCTAACACCCACAGATAAAAGATATGCATGAATTCTTTTGAATTTGGCATGTTATTGCATAAGGTAGTAAAAGCCTATTTTCTCACATAGTGTAATGAAATATTTACTCTGATAACATTCAGTCTTCATCATATTTCAACTTACAACGTTTTTAAGATTTTCTATTTACCATTACAAATATATTTTCAAATGTATGATGAAAATTTTAGATTTCAGCTTAAAAGATGTGAAGGGATACATAGTTTATTGAAGTTATTTTAGGGGATATGTGAGCAAGAAAGCCTGAAGACTGCTGATGTGAGGGACCATGATAGAATGGCCAGCACTGCCTGACCTTGGGAGAGGTCCTTGGTGGAAGTGATTCACCTGGTGACTTGCCATGCACTTGTATATAGACAGGTGATTCAATGATTCAGTGAGAAATCAATGACAAATAGTTTGGTAAGTCTTTGAGAAAGGAAGTACAGGATGTGTGAGAGCACTAGTCAGCCACCCCCTCCAGACACGAGAACCACAGTTTGACGTTCCAGGCAGCATTCTAGAACAGATTATCAAAGGACTGATTTGGAAATAATGAAGTAGTGATCATTGGGACTTCCGATATCTTCAGCAAGTCACCATCACTAACCTTGTTTCCTTCCTCGACAGGGGATAGATTTGAAGGTCATTCACTCATTCAACAAAACCAAACGAAGAAAGTATTTTTAACACCTATTATGCACCAGAAACAGTTATAGGCACTAGATATACAGCAGTGAATAAAAGAGTAAAAATCTCTGTTTCCATGGAACTTACATTTTAGTAGTGGATAAAGACAAAAGACAAGTTAAGTAAGTAAAATATTTAGTATGTTAGAGATTGATAAATTGTAAGACTTAAGCAGAGTAGAGGGATTTGAGGTGTGTTTTTGCAGGAAATTGCAATTTTGCTGGTGTGACCAGGCAAATTCTCACTTATAAGGTGACTGTGAAGTAAAGATCAAGAAGTCAAGACAGTGATCACTATGTGACCATCCAGGGGAAGAGTGTTTGAGGTCAAATGGCAAGTGCGTTGGAATAGCAAGTGCAAAGGCCCTGAGGCAGGAATACTAGAGAAACAGTGAGGCTGCTGGTGGGGGCTGAACAGAGCAAGCAAAGCTGGAAATAGAGGTGAAGTGAAAAATGTAGCCAAGGGCCAGATCATACTGGGTCTTTGATCGTTGCTAGACCTTTGGTATTAACTCTGAGTGAGGTAAGTTTTGAGTAATGAGGAGGAATGAGGAGTGATGAGACTTGGCATATTTACAGGAGCACTCTGACTGAGAGTTGGGTACAGACTGAGAGGGCAAGGGTGGGAAAAGGTGAAAGATGCTGCTGTCTTGTACCTGGATGGTGGCAGTGGAGATGCTGAAAGTGATCAGATTCTGAATATATTTTGATGTTAGAGCTGCAGGATTAGCTGACCAACTGGGTGTAGAATGTGAGATAGAGGAGTCAACTGTAATGCCAAGGTTCTTAGCCTGAGGGGATAGAAGAATGAGTTTTCATTTCTTGAGATTGGAAATCTGCAGGAAGAGCTAGTTTATACTGTTGGTGGTGGTAGTGCAGTTATCAGAAGCTCAGTGTTCAACACATTAAGTTTGGAAACCTTATTAGACATTCAAATGGAGATGCCCAGTAGACAGTCAGATATTCAGACCTGTTGTTCAGGGGAGAGCTGGGCTGTGAGCATCGGCCAATGCTGCCCAAGCCATGAGTCTGGATGAGATCATCTCGGAGTAGGTGTGGTTAGAAAAGAAACGGAGTCCAAGAACTGAGTTCTGGGTTACTTCAAAATTCAGATGTCAAGGAAATGAAGAGGAACTGGAGAAGACATAGCCAGAAATGTAAAAGGAAAAGCCAAGTGGGTATGGTGTCCTGGAAACCAAATGAAGAAAGTGTTTAAAGGAGGAGTGGGAGCTCAGGGAAAGGCAATAAACATAGAGTAGCTGGATTTCAGTAAAGCATGTGGCGAAGTCTAATAAAATCCTATCAACAAGGAAAACAACCAAACTGGGTGGAAAAACGTAAACGGGATTTTTAGCTAGCTGCCCAGTTGTATTCAAAGATCCTGATTAATGGAATATTATTAATTCAGGCAATATGTCTTAAAATTGCAAAATCCTTGGCCCTAATTAGTAAACTTGGAAACTCCTGAAGTTCTTGCAGTTTTTTAAGGGAGAACCAACATGTTTTTCAATATTAAATTGTATGGTGATATGTAATATGCTTTTCAACCCAACGCATTCTCCAAGCCTCCAACATGTGGATTCTGATAAACCTCCCAGGGAGTCCTACCCTGCTTTTGAATTGGGGGTCTTTAAGTGCCTTAGGATTCTGTTCTCAACCCAGATTTTTCAAAATTAAAAAAATTAAATCAAGGTTTTTTTATTTTATTTTATTTTTTATTTTTTAATTTTTAATTTTTTGCGGTACGTGGGCCTCTCACTGCTGTGGCCTCTCCCGTTGCAGAGCACAGGCTCTGGACGCGCAGGCTCAGCAGCCATGGCTCACGGGCCCAGCTGCTCCGTGGCATGTGGGATCCTCCCGGACCAGGGCATGAACCCGTGTCCCCTGCATCGGCAGGCGGACTCTCAACCACTGCGCCTCCAGGGAAGCCCTAAGTCAACGTTTTTGATGGCAGCATAGAGCAAATCATTACATTTATGAATGTTTTACAGCTTTAACATCACATAATGAGATCTGTATTCAAAAAGAACCTGAATAAGCATTGATGATTTTTTGGCAATTTTGGAGTACAATTTGATGTCTGAAGGCTGGAATATTGAAAATGTAATCTTGACTTAAAAAATTAAAGAAGCAGACTACACACAACAGACCACTGAGTTTGAAGTCAAGTATGGGCAAGAATCAGGAGTGAATAATTAAAAGGATGGTTTGTAACCATTTGAAAAGGAGACAGCATGACTTAGCAGGTCATGCTGCCCTCGTTCTATCCCAGGGTACAGTTCCTACACTGGCAGAACAGGGAACTGTAATTTTTGAAGTTCTGCCTTTGACAATAATCCATCATCATATCACTGAAGCATCATCAAAGAGTCTAAAGTAGAGTAATATAGTCACAAAGGCACATGATTTATAGTCAGAGGACCTGGATTTGGGTCTTAGCTGTGCAACTTATTTATGTGGTACAGGAAAAATTTACCTACCCTCTGTAAATCTTAGTTTCTTCATCTGAAAATGACATAAATAATATCTTTATTACACCTTGCTCTCAGGTTCAAATGAGCTATATAGATGAAACAATTTCTAAAGCATAAAGTACTAATTAAACATCAGTTATTCTATATTGGAGAACTGTTGCTCAAATGGTAGCAGCTACCAAAAGTGGTGATGAGATCTTGGCTGAATTACAGAAAGAATAGCACATAGAACAAGAGAAATGACAGTCAGTTTTGTCTCTGCCCTGTAACAATTATACAAGGAATTCTATATTCAGGTCTATATTTTTAGAGGGACATAGGCAAATTAAATTGCAACTAGAGCACCTCATTAGAATATTGAGAAGATTGGAAAAATACCCCATGAGGAATATTTTAAGGGACTGAGAAGACTTGGTGGTATGATGATACGGATGAGATAAACATCTTCAAATAGCAAAGGAATGTTAGGTGGTGGAAGGATTTGGTTTGTTCTGTTTGGTCTCAAGGGTTAGCAATAGGACAGAATGGATGAAGCCTGACCCCTAATTACAGCATAAATGGCAGTGGCGATTTTCCCTTTTATTTCTGTGGACTTGTTTGATTCCTGTTCACTGATGTCCTTTTAGAGACCAGGGCCTTTAATAAAGAGTGACTTACTCAAGGTCATCCATCTGTTCACCAGAAACACACGCTCTGCACAACCACTGCCTGGATAGAGTCATGCCCTCTCAGGCTGCTCCTCTGACACTTGAATGCTTAAGTGTGGAAAGAGTGCATTTTTCCTCCTAGTTTTCTAGGACATGATTCTACTGTGAGTAGTACTTCACAGTGAAATGACTATGGTATTTAAAATTGCTGTTTGGTTGAATGGATGAAGCCAGACTCCTAGTCACAGAGAGAAACAGCTTTTTGATTAGAGCTATGCATGGCTACAGCAGGACTGGAGAAATCCCCATCAGCAGAGGCTTTCCAGCTATGGACTGGATGACTACCTGGCAGGGAAGAGGATTCATGAATCAATGGGTAGTCTGGCACAATGACCTCTTACTGCCCTCTGACCTCATGAGTCCATCATTCCATGACAGTCTTATTTATCTTTCTGTGTATCCCTGTACCATATGATATTCACAGTAATAGCATGCCATAATATGTTATGACTGCGTTTCCCATATTATTTAATCCTGGATTAAAAAACATCATTTAAACTGATATGTACCCGTTAATTTTTCTGACACTCTGCCTTGGCTCCCTGGCACTTGTTATGACCATTCATGTGCCTTAGAAACAGCAGATCCCAGAGAAACTTCATATGTGACAGGATTTTCCAAGGCCAAACTAATGGCATTTAGTCTTTATCCCAAATGAAGGAATGACTTTGATCTGTCAACTGCGAAAAGTAAACTGGGCATGACCTTCACTCATCACCAATCATCTCACTTAATGACATTTGTTAACTTTATTCTGATATTAGATCATGGTCTTTCTTTGTTCTGTCAGGTTTTTTTTTTTCATCCGAAGTCTAATTATTTCCATTTATATGTATGTGGAAAGCTCGGAAGTCTGAGTAGTGAATGTGGAGTTTATCCCTGTGTGGCTCAAACTTTGAAGACAATTCGTGTATTTGCTAATATTTGCCCAATTAAGGGCAGAAAATAAAGAGATAAGCTTTAAAGTCAAATATACTTTAAAGTATTCACTTCATTGCCCCTGAGACCTTGAGCATTTCTTTTGTTGTGCAGATTATATGTTCTAGCTCCTTTGGTTCTGTTGTGCCTTTTCACCCGGAAGGCCCCCCAAATGACAATTATTGTTTCTTAGAGGATGCAACTTCAGAGAAGCTGTCACAGTGAATCAGGCTGAACCTGACTTGAAGAAACCTTCTGGGATGTGAAATGTTGCAAGTGTTTTGTGATTAGAACTCTTATTTGATTAAAAGATATCAGAGCACCAAAAGCAGGTTAATCTTTTCACAGCATGACAGAAGATAGGCTAATCAGTTTTCTCACGATCATTCTGAAATAAGATAAATATAATTAGTGGTGTAGCATTTTATAGTAATTCTCAAGTATCTCAGTACTTCTTAAAACACTTTCCTTTAAATTAATATTTAAGTTTTATAATCCAAACTGATAGTTTATTTAAACATACTTATACCATACATAGATAAGAACTAGAATAAATTAATCTTGAAAATATTTGGTCAAAATCATTGGTCTAGGTAAGAAAATTGTGTCTACAATAAAACTGGGATTGACTCCCTATTCATCTGCTGATTGTTGCCCTTGAATTCTGAGCCACATCAGTCAACCTCCGTCCCATCTCACATCAGAAGGCTAAAATAACTCGGACAGAGAGTACATGTAAAATTCCTTAATTCTCTTCTTTCTCCCAGGCGTCTCTGAATGAGTAGTGAAAGGGAACAAAAAGAGAAACAATATGTGTTAAGTTTATTTTTAAAATTTATTAAAAAAATTCTTTGCCTCAGAGGGATAAGAGGGCAGGTGATTATTTTCATGGCTACATTCCTGTTCATTGAATTAATTGACTAATTAAAGGATAGTATAAATCAAATTAAGGTTTCTAATCAATTTCATTCCATTAAAGTATAAAATTATACTTAAAAAATTTAACAAAGGACTTGAAAGACCTGTACTCTGGAACCTACAAGACGCTGATGAAAGAGATTAAAGATGACACAAATAAATGGAAAGATGCATTGTATTTGTGCATTGGAAAAATTAGTAAATGTCCACACTCCCAAAGCAATCTATAAATCAGTGCAATCCCTATCAAAAATCGTTAATATCCAAATAATTATAAAGAACTCACAACTCAATATCAAAAAAAACCAAACTACCCAATTAAAAAAATGGGCAGAGGACCTGAATAGACACTTTTCAAAGGAAGACATATAGATGGCCAACAGACACATGAAAAGATGCTCAGTGTCACTAACCATCAGGAAAATGCAAATCAAAACCACAGTGAGATATCACCTCACACCTATGAGAATGGCTATTATCAAAAAGACAAGAAATAACAAGTGTTCTTGAGGATGTGGAGAAAAGGAAATCCTTGTGCACTGTTGTCAGTAGTGTCAACTGACACAGTCACTATGGAAAACAATATGGAGCTTCCTCAAAAAATTAAAAGTAGAACTACCATATGATCTAGAAATTCCACTTCTTGGTAGTTATCTGAAGAAAATGAAAACACCAACTCGAAAAGATATATGCATCTCCATGTTCATTGCAGCATTATTTACAAAGCCAAGATATGGAAACGACCTAAATGTCCATTGATGGATGAATGGATAAAAAAAATTGTGGTATATATATATATATATATATATATATATACACACACACACACACACACACATACACACACACACACACACACACACACACACACACACAATGGAATATTACTCAGCCATAAAAAGAATGAAATCTTTCCATTTGCAGCAACATGAATGAACCTAAAGGGTTTTATGCTAAGTGAAATTAGAGAAAGACAAATACCATATGGTTTCACTTATGCATGGAATCTAAAAAACAATAAATGGAACAAACAAAACAATACATAGATAAAGAGAACAAACTGGTGGTCACCAAAAAGGCTGGGTGTGGGGGGTTGGGTGAAGTGGATGAAAGGGATTAAGAGGTATAAACTTCCCGTTTAAAAAAAAAAAGGGATGTAATATACAGAATAAGGAATATAGTCAGAAATACTGTAATAATTTTATGTGGGGACAAATGGTTACTAGACTTATCATGGTGATCATTTCATAATGTATTTAAATGTCGAATCACTAAGTTGTACCTAAGACTAAAATAATATTGTGCAACAACTATACTGCAACAAAAAAGAAATGTAATGCCTATCAAATTGCTTTTGTTAGAATGTCTTTGAGAGTAAGTCCCTTTTATTTAATAAACATAAATTCAAATAAACTGCTAGAATTATTATCAGTTATATGCTAGAAATAATGATCTTCAGGGTTGGAGTTAATAACCTGTGGAAGTGACTGGATTTGATACCTCAGTTCTTAAATCCTCGCAGCATGTCACCAAGAATGACAACCATTTTAGACATTTTGACTTGAAATTAGGCTTGAAAATAGCTACTCTCTAGGGGTGAGTTAACATTTAATGTTGGGCATGTAGAAATGACTGCTGATTTTCATTCTTTGTATTAATTCCATGGGGAGGGTGAGCTAGTAAAACATTTGTGTGAGCCGGTCATTATTTGAAATTTATTTACCAAAGTGGCTTACGTAATAATCATCCCTGTGCTAAATCAGTCAGTCAACAAGTTTTTACTGAGTCCCTACTGGATTAGAGTAATGCACAGTAATGATGTATTCAGTAGTATACAGATGTTTGAAGCAAAGATTAGACATGAGCTCGACCCCCAAGGCCTTACAAGCCATTAGAGGAGACAAACAGACACATATCATCAACTGAAATGTAACCAGATGACTTAACTCCCAGAGCATGGAGGAGGAATGGCTGGGCCGGGATTGTTCTGGTGGGTGATGTGTGGGAAACTTCCATGATGTAGGTGCCTTGGTCTGGGTTAGGTAAAAAGCAGTTAGTGGCTTGGTAGATGAGAAAAGCAATTTGGCTTAGTGAATACAGTATAATTCAGACAAAGACTGAGGTAGAGAATGGAAGTCTTTTTAATTTATCTGGAGGTATAGCAAGACGGACAAGCATACAAGTAAGAGAGGTAATGGATAAAGTTATCTGAAACCAAGCTTGAGCAGGGATGAGATTGGAAAGGTATGAGTTGCATATCAGAATAATAAGCTCCATTTTAACTTTGTTAAACTCGGGGCCCTTCATGAAAAGAAAAGTGATTAAATGAGAGGCTTTTATCTGGGGACTGCTCACGTGGGGATCCTCCCCATGCTTACCATGTCTGGCTAATTTAAGACAGACCCAAACTTGACGAGCATCACAGAATGAAAAATTTGCTATCTGGAAGTTTCTGAACAAATGTCCCTTGCTCAAGCAAATATTCTGGTTTCTGACCGACCACTATCATTCAGCGTCATGTGAACATTGTTGGTTGACTTTCCCTTTTATTATTAGTTCCTTCTCACACTTAAATACTGTCACCATAGCAGTATGTTCAGTTAGATTCCATTTTTCCTGGCATTCTACCTTTTATTATAATTTTAAGGAAATAGCCAGTTTTAGCTAAGAATACTTTCTAACTTGTTCAGTTATGGAATGAATGATGACAGCTGCTCCTTCAGACAGCACAGGCTTCTCAGCACACTTTATGGTAAGGTCACCCAACCAAGGAGGGCAGGGTCAGCAAAAAATACTACCTGTGGTAATGACAAATTTGCACTGGTAACTGAGCCAGGTAACTCTAATCTGAGCCTCATGTCCTAACAAGGTTCAATAATCACTATGCCTCTTTTTCTTTATTAGGTGTAAAATGGATATCAGTTTGGCCCGTGACAATGCTAGTAAAATCATTCTCCAACTTCTTAATCTTCAATTCAGAGACTCTCTTCTGACTCTTAATGAGATCTATGATTTATGGGTCACTTAATATTAACAGGCAGCTTTCTTGGGCTTTACTTTTATTATCTCATTTAAACTACACAGCAGGTCTATGAGGTATTATACATACTGTTAGCTCTGTCTTAGGATGAGAAAACTGAGGCTCAAAAGAGATGTGGTATTTCTGTGGTCACAGAGCTGGGCTTCAAACCCAGATTGGTTTGACTGCAGAGCTTAGCTCTTTCTGTTATGCCACAAGAACTGTCTAGATTTTTATAAATGGTGGTCCTCAATCAACTACACCTGACTATTCTAGCCCTGCTCTTGTCAATCTGAGTATGAAGATCAGAGAACACCACAGTCCCTTCTTGCTTATGATATTTATTCTAGTCTAATAAGCAATTATTAGTGACAGTTAAATCACATGTGTTGAGAAGTGTGTACTGGAAGAGTGTAAACATTAAGGAAATAAGATCCTTGCTGTAGGAAGTTCCTAACTGGCACTGACATCCTCTAGTCATGTAGAACACATTTCCTTGGATCCTTAGCTGCTCCCTGTGCTTGGAGCCCCCTTTCCCACTTCTTTACCTAGTTAGTTTCCAAACTTTCTTCAGATACAGCTCAGGAGACAACAAGTAAACCTCATCTGCCTGGGATATTTTCTCTGATTCCTCAGATTTATTTGGATGTCTATCTTCCAAGAACCAGCAATACTCAGTGCATAGTTCTGTTGCACAAAGTATGTTGTCATGGGTTTTTTTTTTAACTCCTCCGTCTTCCTCTCCACACTAAGTACCCATAACCTAGTTTTATTCATCTTTGTATTCTTATCACTTATCAGAGCATTGAGTGAACAAGAGAAGAGGCCAAGACAATGCTGTCATTTGGGGGAGATGGTGAAGTAGAGGCTTCTAGATGGGAGAAGTCATTGAATTTCATTCTTGCTGGAGGAGGAAACATCTCCAAGGAGCTAGAACTTGTTCTGGACTTTGAAAGATGCTCTGAATTGGGAGGTGGTGAGAAAGGAGGAGGGCACAATCAGTGGGAGAGATGGAGAGCGCCTGTTCTCTCTAACTCTGAATACAAATCTGCTTCTCTGTGGCTTCTACTTGTTGTTCCTGGCTGAATACCTTCAGATCACACATAACCAATCTAATCCCCTTCCCTAAACAGCCTTGCAATGTCTGAAAACGTTAGGTTTCCATGAGGCTTCTTTTTCTATGGCAGGACTTCTCCAACACTCTAACCGTGACCCACATCCTTTTCTGAGCTGCTCACCATTCAGGTGCCCACAGCATTGGACAACACAGGAGGTCAGGACTAATACTTCCATGCTGAGATGGAGGCTTCTGTAAATACAGGCTGTACTGCACCACAGCTGGTAGGTGGTCACATCTACTCACTTGCTCATGTCAACCTTAGTGTCAGTGAGGACCACTGAGTCTTCATACACGTGAAACCATGTCTGCCCTTCTATTAGCGTCACTTACCATTCACTCACTCTCTCCCTCAGTCATTCCACAAATATTTATTAAGCATTTACTATGTGCTGAGGACATAAGGTCTAGAAGAGTTCCTGACGTAAATGTAGGAGCTTGCCTTTGCCTCTGCTTAATATTATCTTGTCACTTTGCGTCTGGCGAGTCAATCTTTCTTTTTTCTCTCTCTCTACCTCTCTGTCTGCCCCCCTACCCTTACCCTTGCATAGAGAGATAGATACAAATATAGATAGATAATATATATATAGATAGATATAAAGTATATGTAGTATATATGTATGTGTGTGTTTCAAGTGTTTGTGATGCTTTCTGGTTGTATATTGGTGAGGCTGATTATGGTATAAGGAAGAAAGCTTACAATGGACATAAATTGTGGAGTATAATCTTAGATAACATTAAAAATCACAACTGCTACAAGACGCTGAGATAGAGGAAAACAGTATATGTGGGGGGTAAGGGGTGGGAGCTGGGTAACAAATCTGTGAAAAGTGTGGGCTTTGAATCAGACTCTCTGAGGTCAAATGTGGACTCCATCACTTACCAGCTGCATGATTGACTGCAAAAAAGTTTAATTTCTCCACGTCTCATTTCCTTCTGCATATATATGAGTATACTCAGGCATAAATAACAGTTTCTGTTCAAAGGGTTGTTGTGATAACTAAATAAGACGATGTATTTAAAGTTGTGCCTGAGGCATATCAAAGACTCAATAGATGATATAAAAAATAAAGAAGAAAAATAGTTCTTTATATTGCCTGAAAAATATCAACCTTCAAGGAAGCAAAATGGGACACAATAATGTCAGAGTCCATTATAACCAAGTTTAGAGGTTGTTTGAATGCAAATTCTACTGGAATGTGACATTGAATTTTACTGGGCTTTAGCCAGTGTTGAGAAGTATTTTTACCAGAGTGAAATGGTTGTTGTAATAGCACTTGCTGCCGTAGGATTTGACTTGGATTACTAAGTAGTTCAATTAATAGTGAAAAAAATTAATTAAGAATCTCTGAGTCTTACATATACATAAAAAAAATACCATGAATCTTTTGCTCTAGGGTAAGATTAGAAAAAATTATACATCTGCACATTTTCGAGGATTAGGTGATTTAAAATTTGAGTTTAATATTTAAAAAATATATATTTAAAAGTTGAAAATTTATTAAGATTTAATTTTTCAGATTTATTTTCTAAACTCAAAACAGAACCAAAAGTGGACCTGGTATTTAATAAGCAGACTTTTTTCAGTAGCTACATGGTTAAGATACTACTAGTACATACTCTAAGAAAAACTAGAAAGTAAGACACTTAGGTCCTTTAACAAATATTTTCAAGGACTGTAATGAAATTTGATTGCAAAGTATGCTGACAGAATACAAAATAGAATAAAAAAAATTCAGACTTTCACTGAAAAAGCAAACCAAAACCAAAACAAAACAAAACAATGATAACAAAATAAAGAATCTCTGAGTCTTAAATGTATATTCTTTACCTACTTTTTACACATTTCACTTTCCACACCAATTCAAAATAGAGGGCATTCATTTTCTACAATATCTAAGAGGCTTATGCTTCTACCATATTATTCAAGTTAGTTAAATAGCTGTGCATAACTTGTAGATTATTGAAAATGGTTTGATTTGTTCTTGTATACTCATTTGAAGGACTTTTAAATAAGCCATGGGAACAACAATTACTGGAAAATAACTGGCTGCCTCATCTTTGGCTCAGGTGGTTTCAGTATTTTCAATTTCTAGTCTGTTTCAGAGTAAACCAAGGGAGTCTACCATTGAGGCAAGATTTAAGGATATTTCCAAACTTGGTTTTGAAGGTACTTGGGATATTACTTATAATTTCTTAATGAATTCCAGCAGCTCTTTTTGATAATTAGGGAATAAGCAAAGCCCTCAGCGACATGCCAGTACAGTGGAGTAATGGCCGTTAAAGACAAGCTTTGGGACTATTTGGAAACACATGGTCATTTCACCAGAAAAGTAAAACAAACTGAGCAGTTTTACTCAGCTTTCCTTCTTCGGCTCCATGCCATATCTATAGGTCAACTCCAGCTAGTCAGTCCTGGTGAGTTTTTTATTTGTCAGCTGTAGGAACTTTCTCTATGGCAGAACCTAGCTCTGTTCTAACTCTCTGCCCTGATATCAGGGACATGTTTATTTTCTTTACTTGAAGAAAGTGCCCCACTAATTTCTTTTATATAAGATAAAATTCAAAAACAATTATGTAGAATCAAAGCCAGTCAGTTCCAGCTCACCCTGGATGAAGATGGCAAATAAACTCATGTGGATTTGTGTCTCCCTGTTTGGCCTTTTAAGTTTTAGTAGCATTTTGATTTAACACATTTATTTCATACTAAAGGAAGCATTGTAAGTAATTTTAAGTGATAGATATTAGTTCCTCTTCCTCTTTCAGAACATCGCTTTCTGACTATTTTATAAAATTGATTGTCTCATGGTTCCATAAGAAAAAAGGCTCACTTAATATCTCTCATAATAACCTACAAGGTGTTGAGGTGTGATGAAAACAAAACAAGAAGGGGAAAAAAAATCTCAGTAAAAAAGACCCTTTTTCAGTTGAACAATTAGAGTGAATCTTTTTGCCTTTATTGAAAATATGCTGAGTAATGAAATAATAAAGCTTTGACTAAAGAATTGGTGTGTGAGGAGGCAGGGAAAATAGAAAGCAGGTGGGCTGTGTTTGTGTTAGGTTTGTACACTGCGCTTGGTGAATTTAGTTTTCTTTTTTTGTGGGGTGTCTTAAATTGCTATTGCAATTTTTGGTTAACTCTAGCTGTTCTCAGTTACATAACTGCTCCTTTTGGCTTCTAAAAAGAAAGGACAGTCTAAGGTCAAGAAAGAATCATGGTGAAAAGAACAGAGCATGAAGTGACTAGGTTCAAAGATTCAGGTGATGGCAGCACTCCAGGCACTGGTGCTAAGCCTGGGTCGGAAAACATCAAGAAAGGTGGCTGGAAATAGGCCTAGAACTTGAATTAGGCATACTTCCTTCATCATATTCTCATAGACACTTAGGCTCATGAAACTGTCAAGAGTAAGGACCTTAGAGATCCTCTTCATTTTGGAGATGAAGAAATTATATCTGCACATGAAAATGCTCAAGGCCAGAGGGGTGACATGAAGGCCACCCAGCAATTTAGGGAGAAAGCTGGTGTTAGAATGTAGGTCTGAGCCTGGCTTTCTCACCATCACAGTGTCATAGCTGACATTTTAACTCCTACCACAGTGGGGTCCAGGAATACCTGTAGAGCTGTAGAGGCTGATGGTAAAAGAGACGAAACACAGATCACTGGACTTGGCAACAGAACACCTAGGTCAAAGTTGTTTCCCTGAATCTCTGGATAAGTCATCAATGCTCTAAACATCAGTTTTCTCATTTACAAACTGGGCACATGACTATTTTCCCAGTTATCTCAATGGATCAAGTGAAATGTTGTTTATCAAAGTGCTATAAATTGGGAGATTGGGATTGACATATACACAATACTATATATAAAATAGATAACTAATAAGGACCTACTGTATAGCACAGGGGACTCTACTCAATACTCTGTAATGACCTACATGGGAAAAGAGTCTAAAAAGGAGTGGATATATGTATATGTATAACTGATTCACTTTGCTGTTCAGCAAAAACTAACACAACATTGTAAATCAACTGTACTCTAATAAAAATTAAAAAACAAAAAGTGCTATGACCACTAATGGCAATTCACATGTAAGGCATTACAGAATACCATTGGCCATTCTTTCCCTACAGACTTCTCAACAGCTACCCAGGGCTACCAAAATATCCCAATTGACTACCACCCAGAGGACACAGGGAATCACAAAAACTTATCTGGCATCTCATGAACCTGCAGCTCACCCAGAGTGAAATCTCCAAGAAGCCGGCTTTTAACTCAGCAAGTTGTGAACATTCATTTCATTTATTTATTCATGAACTCATTTACTGGATAAACGAGGCATATTTAAAATATTAGATGTAGTCCTCACCTTTCTCTAAAGGGGTCAACAGACAGATAAATAAAAGTGATTCAATATGGAAAATGTTGTATTTTAAGGACTGGGGAAGACTAAAAGAGGAAGTAAAGGGTTATGAAGAGGTTTTTGAAAAGAAGTGGTTTGAAGGTTGAGTAATACTGGGACCTGCTGAGAACATGAGGACATGCTGAGAAGATTTTTACAGGGAGAGGGGCCTCAATGAAGTCATAAGAATGTGACAAAAGAGACATGTGTGGGAAATGTTGTGTTGTCAAGTGAACCAGAGGGTAGGGAATATGGGGAGACTGTTGTGAAATGGGTCTAGACAGGTAGGATGAGGTCAGATCATGAATGTCCTTGGTCAACAGGCTAAGGAGATTGTTCTTTGTTCAAAAGACATAGGAGACACTAACATTTATTTTATAACTATTTTATTCCAGTTAAAAATGAGACAGGGTAATTATTGAAATATCCGAACAATTTGCACCTATACAAAGAAAGTTAAAAAAATCAATGAATCTGAATTTCTGGAAATAACAATCATTACCATTAGGTGAACATTGCTCTAGACTGCTTTCTATGTGCACATACAAATAGTTTAAAAGAGAGAAATACTTTTTAACTAACAAACTCCACCCACTCTTCAATTCCACAGCTATGAAACCATGAACATGCTAGATACAATGTATAAGAATAAAATCTAAATATATAAATTGATTTGAAAAAAGATAACTTCTGGCATGATGACATGTCAGAAATAAAGGCAGTGTTAGGTTTGAACAGTAAACTTTTGAGCAGACACTGTGATGGTTTTGGAAGATATTAGATTGGATAAGGGTATTAGAGACTGAGGTTATATTGCCCATGTAAACATGGGAAATATGGCATTGGGCCCGAGTGAGGCAGAGATATCTACTTAAAGCTGGGATCCTGGAAAGAAAAGGCTGCTTTCTTGGTAAAAGGAGCAAAAACCTACTTACTGGTTCAAGTAGGGTGACTAGAAAGTTTGTTATTTTTTGGAATTTTCGATGGGAAGATAAGAGAGGAATTAAAGCCCTTGGACACCAAAAATCATGTGAAGTTGGAATTTACATCACTGATTTAATGCTGGAATGTCCAAGCTGAGAAACAAATATCAAAACTAATTCCAGACCAAAAGCAAAAGTAAAATGATTTTGTAGCAAGACTTTTACACCTCAGAGTGCACAGGTATTTTGGGGGTAGAAGAAGGAAGGTGGGGGAAACAATTAAACCTTATAATTCGATGGGGAAATAATCTATCACAAGAGTCAGTAGACACTATAAATAGGAAAACTACTATTCCCATGAACTTGATGTAATAGAGCAATCTAACAAAGAGTATAAAATAACTATGCTTCAAATGGCTAAAGTGATAAAAGAAAAACTGGAAATTATAAGGAGAGAACAGCACACTGTGAAGAGATAGGTTTGAAGAACAAATAGAGCTTCTAGAAATGTAGACATGTTATTGGTATCCCTATGGATGAGTTAAACACTGGATTATATTATATACAGCTGAAGAAATAATTAGTGACTTTGAAGATAGGGCTGAGAAAATTACCTGGAATGCAGCAGAGAGAGAGAGATATACAGAGGTGGAAAAAATGGACAAGAGTTTAAGAGATATAGAAAACAGAAGAAGAGAGACAATGGAGAAGGGGAAATACTTGAAGAGGTAATGGGTTAAAATTTTCCAAACAGATAAAAAAAACACACCAGCTCTTAATTTGAAGAACTATATACTCATTAGTATACTGATAAATGTTTCACAACCAGTTGCCAAGATAAAGTTAGCACTGATTTATAGTGTTTGGTGGCTGCTGTGCTGTAAATACTGTCATCATGGCTGCTTTCAGGTTACCAGCTGAATTTAGGTGAATTACCAGCTGAATTTGAGTTTCTTCATTGAATGTGGTATTGGAAAGAAATATGCATAACCGGCTTTTGTGAGCTGGTCTGAGCTGAGTCCAGCACACAACTGCGTATGCTGAATCTTTGGGAAATATAAATAAAAATAAATCAGTACATAGGTGCATTGTTCTGAAAGTTCAGAATACTCATGAATAATATAATACCTTACTTATGAACACAGAAAACAGGTTCTCTTCCAAGAAAAAAAAAAATGTCTGACAGCAGACCTATTGGCAATGTTAGCTGGAGGACTGTGGAATACCATCTTCAAAGTACTGACTCAAAAAATCAACCTAAAATTCTATATTTACTTTGATAATTTTTTAAGAAGTGAGGTTAAAGTAAAGAAAAATTTCAAGCAATGGTGTGAGAATTTACCAAGTACTTATTCTTACTGAAAGAACTAATTAAGGGATGTATTTAAGGAAAAGAACCAAACTCAGAACGGAAGGTCTGGATGCCAGAGCAATGATAAAGAAACTCATAATCATGGGTAAATATAAATAAGCATCTTCTTACTTTATTATCTATAAAGTAAATAACCTGTTAAAATAATAATAAAAATGACTAATTTGGAAGGAGATTTAACAACAAAGGTAGAATTTAAATATTATACTACAATTAAATGAAAGATGAGGAGATCATTGGAAAGGATTGTAATGATTGGTTGGAGTGCAGTCTAACAGAAAGCAGGAAAAGAGAAATAGGGGAAAACACCGATTTAAAATAGAAAAGGAAAGTAAATATAAAGCAAAATAAGATAGTAGAAATAAATTCAAATCTATCAGTTATCCTAATAACTGAAAACATTTCGAATTCACCAGAGATTCTCATATTGGATTTAAAATATCCAGCTATATGTAGCTTACAGAAAAATACAAATATATAACACAAATTTGACAGCAAAGGGATAGGGAAAGATATACTAATATCTAATACTAAACATTAAAAACACAACATACACTCTCACAAACACAAAGCAACATTATAGTAGTAATATTGCTGTCAGACCAAATAAATATCAAGACACAAAGCATTATTATGAAAAAAGAGGTCCTTATACAATGGTAAAGGTATAAGGAACAATTCACTAGGAAAATATAATAATACTGAACCTGTATCCCCTTAATAACTCTGTGTTGCATAAAGCAAATTGAATGAACTGTATTTACCATTAATAGCATGGATAAAATTATTTTAAAGATGATTTAAAAAGAGAAAGACAATAATAGTGACATGAGATTATATATATGTAAAAAATTTTAAATGCACAAAATAACACTAAATTTTACTGTGGGTGATCAATTTATTGCCCCTTAGCTCCAAATTCACTCTTTTAGATTGTTCTGTGAAAATTGATCTGGACCCTTTAAACATTTTCCTTTGTGTGAAAATTGATCTGGACCCTTTAAACATTTTCCTTTGCTAGCTGGTCCTAAAGCTTTGTCAGTAGATGGTTCTGGGCAGTCACTGGAGGAGAAGAGTTTTGCTTCCTGGTTCTGGTGGTTTTTTGGCAGATGTTCTCTGGCATTGGGCTGTTGCAGTGCTGGTAGCTTCTCCAGGGCCATATTCCTGCAGTGCTGGGTAGCAGCAGCACCCAGCTACCAGCAGCTATTCCACATACTCCCACCCTGCACACCCACCTTGAGAAGTCTTGCAGTGGACTGCTGTCAATGTTACACCTACCTGTGAATAGCTTTCTCCGGTATCCTACAGCATGGATTTCCAGCAAGTTCCCAATTTATTTTGAAATATAAAGATTTAATTTAACATATACTAAATTTATCAGGAGAGAAAGTGAAGTGAAATGAAAGAATTGCTGTATATATTAATATATGTACATACATACGTATATATGTATGTATGTATGTATATACATACACACACATTTATGGTAGACTCACTATAAGAAATATTTCTAAAAATTCTCCTAGAGTTCATATTCCCTGAAATATAGAGTAATTTTTCTTCAACATTCCAAGCAAAAATCCTAAAATTTACCTGATTTGACGTATTTAGTTCCCATGCCCAGACCTGAATCAACACCTGAGGCCAGGGCAGTGGAATTTGCAAGATTGGTCTAAACCAATCAGAACCAACCCTTGGCATTGGGCACCAAAGCACAGGAGTCATGTGGAGGAAGGGTGGATATCTAAATGAAAACTTGTTGTTCTTAGGAAGGGGGAAGGGAAGTGGATATCAGATGGACAAACTAGGTATATCCACAACATGGTGTATATTTCTTAATCTGCAGACTCAAGGTTTTCTTCATTTGGGGGGAAATTTTTCTTCTCATAATCTTTGAGTGATTTTCTCTTCCATATTTTGGATTCTGTACCTAAGGGACACCAAAAACTTGTCTTTATTCTGAGTTATCTTTGTCATTTTTATATATTTTACTGTTATTGTTTTAATCTCTGCCCTTTTCCTCTGCATTTCCTGGGATTACCCAAAGCTTTTTATTTTTCGGCTAGTAATTTGATATTCAGCTGAATTGGTCTTCAATTTATTTTCTTAACCTTGCAGTCTCCCTTTCTTCTTATTCACCTTGTCTTATTGAATTATCACACCTATGAAAGTATTATATAGACTAAAGTGCTCATGAGGAACTCTCTTCTCTTCCGTGGTTATGTTTTTGTGCAAGCTAGGTTCTTCACCTATCTTGCCTGTTGTGTTGCTTCCTTTCATTTCTTTCCTCTTTGTAATATGTTTTCATGGTTACCACACCGTGTTTTCATCTTGATCATGTTCAACACAGGGAGTTCAGTTCAGATTTTTTTGCACTGATATATTATAGATGAATTATTTTGACTCATTCTTTTTTCATCACTCTATTCATTGTATCTAGTTGTAGGTGTATCCTCTTTCATTGAGGAAATACCTTTGGTCTTTGGAATATTTCCCCCAATCTAGTGTAGAGTCCTAGAGTCTTCATTCCCACCAAAGAGAGACAGCCTTGTTTATTTACCCAGGTTTTTTTTTTTTTTTTTTTTTTGTGGTACGCGGGCCTCTCCTGTTGCAGAGCACAGGCTCCGGATGTGCAGGCTCAGCGGCCATGGCTCATGGGCCCAGCCACTCCGCAGCATGTGGGATCTTCCCGGACCGGGGCATGAACCCGTGTCCCCTGCATAGACAGGCGGACTCTCAACCACTGCGCCACCAGGGAAGCCCCAGCCTTGTTTATTTACTTCTTACCATTATCTCCTCAACAAGCACTTTTCCTCCTCACATCAGTAGAAATTCCTTTCCTCCTCACATCAGCAGTATCAGTAGAAATTTCCTACTCATATCAGGAGTATCAGTAGAAATTTTCAAGATTTTATTAAATCACCAGTACTATCTCTGGGAGACTTGGGCACATTTTGTGTCAGAATATTGTTTCTTCAGCTTTTAGTTTTTGATAATTATAGCTGTAGGTTTTCCCCCTTTGTTTGCTTGGTTGGTGTTGATGTTTACCTTACACACTGGCCCTCATTTTTGTTAAGAGTTATAACAGAGAATCATGTGATCAGCTTTAGTTCCCTCATTTTTTTGTGTGTGTGGTACACGGGCCTCTCACTGTTGTGGCCTCTCCCATTGCAGAGCACAGGCTCCGGACGTGCAGGCTCAGCGGCCATAGCTCACAGGCCCAGCTGCTCCGCGGCATGTGGGATCCTCCCGGACTGGGGCATGAACCCGTGTCCCCCACATCGGCAGGCGGACTCTCAACCACTGTGCCACCAGGGAAGCCCAGTTCCCTCATTTTTAATCAGAAATCCATTGAAGGGTTTTAATCAGGGGAGAGTCATGTTTTAAATCATGATGGCAGGCATATGGAGATTATTAGAAATGTTCATGAAATAAATGAATGAATGAACAGTAGAGGTACATAAATGAAAATGTGGGTAGAGTGGGAAGAGAAGACATAATGGGTGGGATGGGGGAAGAAATTGGTAACTTGACTTTGGAACTCTTTCCAGCTAGATGACATTCATTTAATCTGATCTCTACCTTTGGGTAGATAGTAATGATTTGCAGAAATATGAGTCTTAACCCACAGAGCCAGTTGTTAGAGAAGCGAAACAACTAGTAACTTAAATGGAAGCTCATGGACCTAGTCACACTTTCATTTTGTTAGTTGTATGATAGGCCAAGTTCTGGCTTTGAGCAGGGCCCTTGGTTATGCCTTGCCTCCTCTCTCCCCACCCCTCATCCTCTCCTGTCCGACTGTCAGCACGTGGACCTTGATTGACAGATCCACTCTGCACAGAAAAGAACCTTAGGTTCTAATAAATTGCTTCCATAAATTTGGTGCTATGAATCTGACAAGCCATAAAGAAATTGATTGGCTAGAAGTAGGCTTCCTTGAGTTGGAAAATCTGGCTCCCTCTCATCCTCCTGGATATTATTTGAATTTACTTGATGTCCAGCAGGTTGTAAAAATGCAGCCTTCCGAGTAGGTAGTGAATTGATCAGAACTCTTTTCCTTGAAAGTGCCAGAAATCCAATTTGAACTAGCATAAACAAAGTAAAACATAAAAGAGAGACGCCCTAGTTTATGCACTGAAATGATGGGCTGAGCAAAGGAGAGACTGGCCGCTACAGGATTTGGTCTATCAGGAAAACCAGGGTTCCCTCATCATCTCTCATTTCTGCTTCACTCTGCTTTTAGCCTTGTTCTCTCCAGCTGACGGACTTCATGAGACTCCAGGAATCCAAGATCCTATATTCTTACAGTCTAGCGACCTTAGAGGAAGGGAAGCCCATTCCCTCCAGATCTCGTGAGAAATCTGGAGGAAGATTCTGATTGGCTCGTATTGGTCACGTGTCCACCTGTGGGGTGAGATTGAGGGATAGTAAATTGGCAGCTCCCACCAGAAATAGACGTTCTCTAAGAAAGCAAGGGAGGAGGTGATAGTCTGAGCACACAAAATAACACATTTTCTTTGAGGGGAGGAATAAAACCCTCTGTATGCTTTACAGGAACTAAATTCACCCCTGCCAAGCTGTCGAGGGATATGACCCTTCAATCATGTCCAAATATATGAGTGCCATTTGATACCTTTACATTGCTCTGTTTTGCCAAGCCCAGAATATCGCACTTGTTGATTTTGTAACCTCAAATAAAAATGAACCCCAGGATGTTTCCAGATTCAGCTTAATTCCAACCAGTTGTCACTTCCTCAGCCCAGGAGCTGGTATGGAAGTAGGTACTAGGCATCTGTTGCTTTGTGTTATGGCTAATGCATGAGAGAGATGCTCTTCTAGAACCAAAGAGCCCTAGCTACGCCACTGAGGATGAAGAAAGATTGTAGGGGACCAACTGGTTTTCGTTTGGACCATGATTAAGAGAAGGCTCCCTTGCTCTAATGCTTTTAAAATCAGCTCCCCTCCAAAGCACTTGGGTTACGTATATGCTATCTTGCAGAAAGACTCAGCATTTGAGATTCAAGCCAAATGCTTTTTAGCCCACTTAAAAAACACACTGCTGCCTTGGGCCCTGCCGGCTGCAGGGGCTGACTGGGCTGGAAGCCAGCTTTGAGGCTGACCATCATAGCTCTTGCCACTTAGTACGAAGGGAAGATTGGTGACATGGTTTATATTAGTAGCAATGCTAACCGTTTACTGGATACCTTACACATGGCCCAGGCACTTTTTTTAAAAGCCAACTTTCATTATTAAATAGTAAAATCTGACTTATTATTATTTTTTTGTGGTACGCGGGCCTCTCACTGTTGTGGCCTCTCCCGTTGTGGAGCACAGGCTCCAGACGCGCAGGCTCAGCGACCGTGGCTCATGGGCCTAGCCGCTCCGCGGCATGTGGGATCTTCCCGGACCGGGGCACGAACCCACGTCCCCTGCATTGGCAGGTGGACTCTCAACCACTGCGCCACCAGGGAAGCCCTAAAATCTGACATTTTAAAAGGCACAGACGCTTATATTATTTTGCTATTGAAAAAGTTGGTATGTAGCATATTGTTCTCCCAGATTCACAGATTAAAAATCAATGTCTGAGAGAAAATGTAACAAAATTATAATTGGGAAGAGAGGGCGTGACTAATTCGGTGACTTTAAGTTTCAAGAGGGAAGAACACTGTTTTATTGTTTTGTTTTTCTATTTTCTGTCTAGTGTTAAACACAGTGCCTGGTGCATAGTAGGCACTCATCAGATATTTATTGAATGAATGAATAAGTGAATGAATATATGAAACCTTTTAGGAGGAAGAACTGACCAAACATTAAAATGAAAACTTCGGTAACACCAAGTGTAAATATGAGCTTCCTTACAACAACAGTTGATTACATGAGAGGAAAATCTATCTAGTTTTCTTTATACCCTATTTTAACTAGAGCAGAAAATGGATGTCCCAAAGTCTCAGACAAATGAATTGTCCTTGCAACATGTCTATCTTACCAGAAGTTCCTAGACATTGTATGACCTCAACTTGCCAGTTTTCCAGCTGTAGTTTCTTAACTAAAGTGTTTCAAGATAAATTTGGTTAGTTTTTAGTCAAATGCATGACCCAAGTGACTCTGTGTAAAGAGTAACTTAGAATCCTCATGTCAGTTTTGGTATTTATAAAGTTGGACCAGTTACATAATTTGCGGGGACCAGTACAAACTGACAATGTGGGGCCCTTGTTCAAAAATTACTAAGAATTTCCAGACAGCAATAGCAGAGCATCACACCAAATGTAGGTCCTTCTAAACCGGGGACCTGTGTGACTACATAAGTGGCATGCCCATGAAAACAATTCTATATAGATTGCTTGTCTTTCGGGGACTCCTGAAGCATTGGTGAGTTCATATTTGCAGCAAGAGCACATGGAAATTACAGGGTTATTTGATTATTTCAAACATGGAGATGAGAAGTAGGGAAAATGTAATGTATAGGTGGAACTAAAACCTAGGGTAGAGATTATGACAAAAAATTTCACATATGTAATTTGCTCCCATTCACTATTAACATAATGTTCTTAGATCTTACAGTATATTTTTAGCATTTTGCTTTTTTTTTTTTTTTTTTTGCGGTACGTGGGCCTCTCACTGTTGTGGCCTCTCTCGTTGCGGAGCACAGGCTCCGGACGTGCAGCCATTGCTTGTGGGCCCAGCCACTCTGCAGCATGTGGGATCTTCCCGGACCGGGGCACGAACCTGTGTCCCCTGAATCAGCAGGCGGACTCTCAACCACTGCGCCACCAGGGAAGCCCTAGCATTTTGCTTTTGGGTAACCTGAGAGTTATGATATCTAGGCAACTTAAAATGTCTTTGATAAGTTTCATTCATTCTAAGCGTAGTAATTACAGTCTGTAATACTGCCGTACTGTATGGCTTTATTTTCTAATATTAAACAACTCTACCATTATGGACCAGCTGAAACTACGCTTGAAGTTACTTTTCTTAGATTTGGTCTCATCTGATCGTACCTTATAAAAGTTTATTGAAGAAGACTGAAGCATATCCTACTGGCCCAGAACTGAAGAGAAATGAGTCTTTTTAGGCCTGTAGGCTAGTAATACTCAAGAAATGCTTCTTGCATAATGAATGCTAATGTGTCACAGGCAATTACCATAGATGCTGATCAATGACAGTAATACTAAATGATGCCTCACCTTTTAACAACTGTGGTGAATACTTTAGAAGTATGTATTCTATAAATCTGAAAAGTTATCACTAAAACATTTCAAAAATTCAAATAATGCACTGAATTTTGCCCTGATTCAATTTGAGTAATTTCATTAAAATAATGATTCACAAGATGATTTATATGCAATTAATTTTGGATTTATTGTGATGCTTGTTCCTTTGGTTTATTGAGATATAATTTACATATAGTAAAATTCACCCTTCTTTGGTGTACAGTTCAATGAATTTTGACAAACTTACATAGTCATGTAATTGCCTCTACAATTAAGATAGAGAACATCTCCATCATCCCAAAAGTTTCCTTCAACTCCCTTTGTAGATAAGTCCTTCTCCTCACTCCAGTCCCTACACACCACTGATATGATTTCTGTCCTTCTAGTTTTGCATTTTATAGAATGTCATATAAAAGAAATGATTTGTATTATTTAAATTATTTTGAGTTTGTCTTCTTTTACTTATCATTATGCTTTCCTTGCTCCAGCAGTATTTGGTAATTATCTTGTTTTTAAAGCCCATCTAATAAGTATGTAGTGGTATCTCATTGTGGTTTTGGTATTAATTTCCCTAATAACGAATGATATTAAGCATTTTTTCGTGTATTTGCTCCATGTATCTTCTTTGGTAAAGTATCTTGTTCAAATCTTTTCCTTGATAAATGGAATATTTATAAATGGAATGGAATATTTATAAATGGAATATTTCCTGCCATATCAATAAACAAAGGATGTCATAGTCACCAATGATTGCAGCCCTCCAACATGAGCTGGTGAGTCCTGAGGAAACTCAGGGCTGAAAAGAATAGCAGCCATCAGACTGCAGCCACTCCCTGCAGCGAGCCCAGCGGAAACTCAGGGTGTGAAAATACAGGCCCCAGATAGCTAAGGTGCATATCAAAGGAATGATTTCAGTGAGCCCAGACTCTTGCATCTTCCCATACACAGAAAAGCACTAAATCCCTTAACTTGAGATATCTGGTTTTCTTTATTTAACAATAATCTTTTTTTTTTGACAACTGATTATCAGTTTATTAAAAATGTTGATTTAAGCATCTGCAATAGTGACTTCAACCTCGACTCCTGGCTCAATACTGTTAGAAGTGATCTGCTTGACAATCTCAGAGGACTGTGCAGGTCAATAAGTCGCTTGTGGATCCTCATCTGGAAACGATCCCAAGTCAACCTTCAACACAAGGAGTTTTCCTTGTAGTTATTCTCAGAGTCTTGGTAGGCATCGGAACCCGTCCTTTCACCTTGAGATTCTTTTCCTTTGCGCCTCTGATGAGGTCAGCACATACCTTCTCCAAACACTTCACGTTGCGGCTGATGAGGGTGATTCGAATCCGGTGAATCGCCACCTCGGGCTCCACGGGAGTCTTTTCGATATCTGTAAAAGCCATGGCTGCGGCACGGCTTCCTGACCGACTTGTTCCTCAGCGAGGGCGAACAGCGGTGAGTCAGGAGCATGAGTGGGTGGCCTGAGGCTCCGCTGCAGCGGCGACCGCGTCTTCCTCCAAGAGCTAACAATAATCTGTTGACTTCCGACTACCTGCTCTTTGCTGCAAAACTCCTCTATATCCTGGCTCCTCCCCTCGTCTCCTCAGAGCAGTTTCTCAGTTATCTGAAACGCTGTCTCCCAGGCTGCAGTCCTCACTTTGCCCCAAATAAAACTTAACTCGCAACTCTCATGTTGTGCATTTTCTTTAAGTCAACATCCTGTTACTTTCTTTTTATTTATTTATTAAGAATATTTTTTGAGTTTAAATTTTTTTTTCCAGGTTTATTGAGAAGTTTAAGGTGTACAACATAAATAAATAATTGATATAAGTTTAAGGTATACAACATAATGATTTGATATACGTATGTATTGCAAAATGATAACCATAATGTTTAATTAACATTCATCATCTCACACAGTTACAAAATTCTTTTTCCTATGATGAGAACTTTCAAGATCTACTCGCTTAGCAACTTTCAAATGTACAATACAGTACCGTTAGCGATAGTTGTCACACTGTACATAACCTTATAACTGGAAGTTTGTACCTTTTGATCGCTTTTGCTCAGTTCTCCCACTCCCCACTCCTTGCCTCTGTTTTCTTTATTTCTGTGAAAAATGATATTGGAGTCTTGTTAGGGCTTGCACTGAATCTATAGGTGGCTTCAGGTTCTATGAACATTTTAACAATATCAATTGTATCAATACATGAATATAGGATATCTTTTGATTTATTTGTGTCTTCAATTTCTTTCATTAACATCTTATAGTTATTAATGTAGAGATTTTTCACCTCCCTAGTTAAATTTATTCCTAAGTATTTTATTGTTTTTGATGCTATTGGGATTTTTTAAAAATTTCTTTTTTAGATAATTCATTGTTAATGTATAGAAACACAGCTGATTTTTGTATGTTGATTTTGCATCTTGCAACTTTACTAAATTCATTTATTAGTTTTAACAGTTTTCTTTTTGTAACATCTTTAGGATTTTCTACAAGTAAAATCATGTCATCTGAAAATAGAGATAATTTTGCTTACTTCCAGTTCTGATGCTCTTTATTTTATTTTATTTTTTGCCTGATTTTTCTGGCTAGGACTTCCAGTACTTGTTGAATAGGAGTGGTGAGAGTGGGTAACCTTGTCTTCTTCCCAATCTTAGAGGAAAAGGTTTCAACCTTCACCAACTCTATGTTAGTTGTGGACATGTCATATATGGCCTTTATTATGTCAAGGCATGCTTCTTCTATATCAATTTGTTGAGAGATTTTTTTTTAAATCATGAATAGATGTTGAATTTTGTCAAATGTTTTTTCTGCAACTATTGAGATGACCTTATGATTTTTATCTTTCATTTGATTAATGTGATGTATTACACTTATTGATTTGTGTATCTTGAACCATTCCTGCTTCTCAAGGGTCAATCTCTCTTAATCATGGTATATGATCTTTTTAATGTGCTATTGAATTTGGTTAACTGGTATTTTGTTGAGAGTTTTTGCATCTATATTCATCAGGGTTATTGGCTGTCATTTTCTTTTCTTGTAGTATTCTTGTCTGGTTTTGGTATCAGGGTGATGGTGGCTTCATAGGATGACTTTGGGAATGTTGCCTCCTCTTCAATTTTTTGGCAGAGTCTGAGAAGAATTGACATTAATTCTTCTGTAAATGTTTGGTAGAATTCACCAGTGAAACCATCTTGTCCTGGACTTTTTCTTTTGTGAGGTTTTTTTTTTGTTTGTTTTTTGTTTTTGCGTTACGCGGGCCTCTCACTGTTGTGGCCTCTCCCGTTGCGGAGCACAGGCTCCGGACGCGCAGGCTCAGCGGCCATGGCTCACGGGCCTAGCCGCTCCGCGGCATGTGGGATCCTCCCAGACTGGGGCACGAACCCATATCCCCCGCATCGGCAGGTGGACTCTCAACCACTGCTCCACCAGGGAAGCCCCTGTGAGATTTTTGATTGCTGTTTCACTCTCCTTACTCATTATTGGTCTGTTTGAATTTTCTATTCCTTCATGATTCAGTCTTGGCATATTGTACGTTTCCAGGAATTTAGCTATTTCTTCTAGGTTGTCCAGTTTGTTGGCATATAGTTTTTCATAGTAGTCTCTCATGATCCTTTGTACTTCTGTGGTATCCGTTATAATTTTATTTATCTTTCACTTATTATTTTATTTATTTGGGTCCTCTCTCTTTTTCTCTTGCTTAGTCTAGCTAAAGGTTTGTTTATTTTTTTATCTTTCCAAAGAGCAAACTCTTGGTTTTATTTTTCTTTTCTATTGTTCTCACATTCTCTATCTTTTTATTTCTGCTCTAATCTTTATTATTTCCTTCCTTCTGCTAACTTTGGGCTTAGTTGGTTCTTCTATTTCTAGTACCTTGAGGTGTAAAGTTAGCTTGTTTATTTGAGAACTCTCTTTTTTCTTAATGTATGTGTTTATCACTATAAATGTTCTTATTTCTGCTTTTGCTTCATCCAGTAAGTTTTTGTATATTGTGTTTCCATTTTTTTAAGTCTCAAGATGCTTTAAAATTTTTCCTTTAATTTCTTCCTTGAGCTATTGGCTGTTCAAGAGTGTGTTAACTTCCATATTTTGTGATTTTCCAGTTTTCCTCCTGTTATTGATTTCTAGTTTCATATTACTGTGGTCAGAAAAGATACTTGGTATGATTTCAGTCTTCTTAAATTTGCTAAGATTTGATTGTGGCCTACCATGATCTATTCTAGAAAATATTCCACGTATGCTTGAGAAGAATGTGTATTTTGCTGTTTGTAAGATGGAATGTTCTGGATAGGTCCATTTGGTCTATAGCATTGCTCAAATCTACTGTTTCCTTATTGATTCTCCATCAGGATAATATATCCATTGTTAGGAGTGGGGTATTAAGGCCCCCAACTCTTATTGTATTGCTGTTTATGTCTTATTTTAGGTCTGTTTAATATTTGCTTTATATATTTAGGTGCTCCAATGTTGAGTGCTTAAATATTTAAAATTGTCATATATTCTTAATAAATTGACTCCTTTTTCATTATATAATGATCTTCTTTGTCTCTTTTCACCATTTTTAGCTTAAAGTCTATTTTGTCTAATGTGAATATAGCTACCCCCACTTGCTTTTGGTCACCGTTTGCTTGAAATATCATTGCAATCCCTTCACTCTCACTGTGTGTGTCTTAAAGCTAAAGTGTCTCTTTAGTAGGAAGCATATTGTTGGTTTTTTAAAAAAAAATTATTCATCCATTCTATGTCTTTTGATGGCATAATTTAGTCCATTTACATTTAAAGTAACAATTGATAGCTAAGGATTTACTATTGTCATTTTGTTAATTGTTTTCTGAATGTTTTGTAGATTCTTTGTTCCTTGCTCCCTATTTGCTCTCTTCTTTTGTGATTTGGTGATTCCTTGTAGCAGTATGCTTTGACACCTTTATCATAATCTTTTGTGTAACTACTATAGGTTTTTCCTTTGTGGTGCTATGAGGCTCACATAAAATATATAACATCCTATTTTAAGCTGATAACAACTTAACTTTAATAGCATTTCTAAACTTACACTTTTCTTTCCCCACCCTACTCATATTTTAGGTTATTATAGTTACAGTTTACACATTTTTATTTTGCATATCCAATGAAAAATTATTGCAGTTATGGTTATTTTTACCACATGTGTTTTTCTAACTCTTCAACTAGAGTTGCAAGTGAATTATGCACCGCCATCACATTATTAGAGAATCTGACTTTTGAGTATATATTTACTATTACCAGTGAGTTTTACACCAGCATTCATATGTTTTTATGTTAATTAGTATCCTTTTATGTCTGCCTGAAGAACTCCTTTTAGCATTTCTTGTGAGGCAGGTCTAGTGGTGATAAATTCCCTCAGCTTTTGTCTGTTTGGAAAAGTCTTTATCTCTCCTTAATTTCTGAAGGATAGCTTTGCCAGGTATTGTATTCTTGGTTGACAGTTTTTTATTTCAATATTTTGAATATATCCTTTCATTTTCTCCTGACCTGAAAATTTTCTGTTGAGAAATCCACACATAGTCTTATTGGGGCTGGGGGCAGGGGCGGTGTGTGGAATTTCCCTTGTATGTGACATGTCACTTTTCTCTTATACTTTCATATTTCTCTCTTTGTCTTTGACCTTTGACAATTTAATGTGTCTTCCTGTAGCCATTTTCAAGTTCAACCTATTTGGGGTTCTCTGGGCCTCATGAATCTGGATGTCTATTACTCTCCCCAGGTTTGGAAAGTTTTCAGCCATTATTGATTTAAATATCTTTTTGGTCCCTTTCTCTTACTCTTGTCCTTCTGGGATTCCCAAAATATGTATATTGTTTTCCTGATAGTGTTCCACAAGTTTCATAGGCTTGCATCACTCTTTTTCATTCTTTTTTCTCCTCTGACTGGATGATTTCAAATGATCTTTCTTCTAGTTCTCTGATTATTTCTTCTGCTTGGTCAATCTATTGTTGAAGCTCTCTATTCAAGTCAGTCATTGTATTTTTCAGCTCTTGTGGTTCACTAAACTTCTTAAGAGGTTTTTTTGAATTCTTTATCAGACAGTTTATAGATCTTCATTTCTTTAGGGTCTGTTATTGGTGCTTTATTAGTTTCTCTTGGTGATGTCATGTTTACCTGATTTGCTGTCATCCTTGATTCCTTGCATTGGTATCTGGACATTTGGATAAGTGCACCCCTCCTCCAGACCTTACAGGTTCACTTTGGCAGAGACAATCCTTCACTATTCGGTTCTGCTTGGGGTTCTGGACTGGTCAGCTGACAGTGTCTTTGGGCAGGTGGGGCTTGCTATTGGAGGGGTGGTCTCTATTTGGTGAGGTCACTGCCCGTGCACTAAAGTCCAGGGAAGTGCTACTGGCTGGGAATAGCTGGATAGGACTGCTGGTTTAGTTTTCTGTCTTAGCTAGGCTATATGATGGACTCCATGGTTGCACGGATTCTCTGGTTGGGCTTCCTAGTCAGGTAGGACTGGATGCTATACTTGGCAGTTGGGCAGGGCTATGAACTTGCTTTCCTGTGCAAGCAGGGCTGTAGAATATATTCCATGGATATTACTGCTCAATGGCTGGAGACCTGAATCTGACAGGGCTGCCCACCAAACTTCCTGGCAAGATGGGACCACTGGCTCAGCTCTGCCAATGGGTAGGGCCATTGGCTGGGCTCTCTGCTCAAGTGACAATGTTGGTGAGGCTATAGAGGGCTATACAGCTTCCAGGTGCTCTGGGTAGGATTTGTGGCCAGGTGGAACTGGAGGGTATATTTAGCCCTAGGCAGAGCTTCAGACTTGTTTCCCAGCTTGAGTGGAGCCATATAACAGATTCCATGGCTGGCATGGCTCAATGGCTGGGGAACAGAATCAGGTAGAACTGTTCACTGGTCAGATAGGGCCAACAGCTAAGCTCTGCAGGTGGGAAGAGCTTCTGGCTGGGCTGTCTGCTTGGGTGACTCTGCAGCTGGTTATAGGGTGCAGCCTCCTGGGTACCTTGGTAAGGCTTCCTCATTGGATGAGACTGAGGGCTATATTTAACAGTAGGTAGGGCCATGAACCTAATTCGCTGCCTGGGCGGGACAACAGAACATGCTCCAAGCCCAGCTTGGCTTGCTGGCCAGGAACCCAAATCATGCAGAACTGTGCACTGAGCTCCCTGGCCAGACAGGGCCACCAGCTGAGCTCTGCAGACAGGCAGAACCACTGGCTGGGCTCTCTGCTCAAGTGCTGCTGGGCTACATTGCTTCCAAAGTTCTCCCCCCAGGTTTCCTGGTCAGTCAGGGTGAAGTCTGCACCTAGTGATGTGTGGGGCTATGAAATAGCTTCCTTGCCTGGGTGGTGTGGCAGCATAGGCTCCAAGCCCAGATAGGCTCATTGTTTTGGATCCTGAATCAGACAGAACTGCACACCAATTTTCTTGGCCAAAATGAGGCCACTGGCTTGGCTCTGTAGATGAGCAGTTGGCTGGGATCTCTAATTGGGCACTGCTGTGAGAAGGAACTTGATCTACCAAGATCTGAACCCTGGTTGCTGTAAGCCTTGCCCTCTACTTCATCACAGTCTGATCTCCAGTGGGCAAGCCCTGCAGATTTCCCCTGTGATTCCTGTGAAGTGACACCCAAATGGGCCTCCTGGGAAAGGACCCACAACACATGGGGAGCTGAATGTCCATCTTGGGCTCTCCTTTTCCCACTGGAGAAACCATAGGCCTGGGGGGGTCCCCTTAGTGCAGTGCTATTCTGGCCTGGGTGAGGGGCAATGAAATCAGAGTGTAGCTGCTTCTCCTACCCTTCTCAGTCTCTGTGGTCCAAGGGGATGCTTCAGCCTCACTTCCATGGTCTGGGATATTTACAGTGGTGTCTTGTCTATGGACAGTTTCTAGTTGGTTTTCTTATGAAGGGGACTGAAGTTGGGAATAATCTGTTGCCATGTTGATAATGTTACTCCTTTTTTAAAGAAATGGGGTAGTTTTCTTATTGAATTTTCTTATTAAGAATTCTTATATATTCTTATTATTAGTCCTTTATCAGATATATGTTTTGCAAATATTTTCTCCTAGTTTATGTCATTTTTTTTTTCATTTCCTTAACTTTATCTTTCAAAGAGAAGATGTTTTTGTTGGTGGTAATGTTAAGTTGGTGCAGCCACTGTGGAGAATAGTATAGATGTTACTTTAAAAACTAAAAATAGAGCTACCATATGATCCAGCAATCCCACTCCTGGGTATATATCCAGAAAAGATGAAAACTCTATTTAGAAAAGGTACATGCACCCCAATGTCCATAGCAGCGCTCTTTACGATAGCCAAGACATGGAAGCAACCTAAATGTCCATTGACAGATGAATGGATAAAAAAGATGTGTGTGTATACACACACACACACACACACTCACTCACTCATACATAAAGGAATATTATGCAGTCATAAAAAAGAATGAAATAATGCCATTTGCAGCAACATGGATGAACCTAGAGATTATCATACTAAGTGAAATAAGTCAGACAAAGACAAATATCATATGATATCAATTATTTGTGGAATCCCCCAAAAATGATACAAATGAACTTATTTACAAAACTGAAACAGACTCACAGACATACAGACATAGAAAACAATCTTATGGTTACCAAAGGGGAAAAGGGGGTGAGGTGGGGTGGGATAAATTAGGAGTTTGGGAGTAACATATACACGCTACTATATATAAAATAGGTAAAAAACAAGGACCTACTGTATAGAACAGGGAACTATATTCAATATCTTGTAGTAACCTGTAATGGAAAAGAACCTGAAAAAGAATATATATATATATATATATATATATATATATATATATATATATATATATATATATATATATATATAAAATCTCCTTAGCTATACACCTGAAGCTACACAACATTGTAAATCAACTATAGGTCAATAAAAAAAATTTTTAAAAACACAGAGAAGATGTTTTTAATTTTGATGAAAGCCAATTTATTAGATTTTTTCTTCTTTTATGATTCATGGTTTTATTTTTGGTTCTATGTAAGAAATCTTACATAAACTAAGGTTATAAATATTTTACCTATGTTATCTCCTAGAAGTTGTATAGTCTCATGTTTTACACTTAAGCCTATGAATTTTTAAAGTTAATTTTTGTACATGGAGCAAAGTATGGGTCAAAGTTTATTTCTTTACACTTGGATATCCAATTGTGCCAGGGCTGTTTGTTGAAGAGAATGTTGTTTATCTACCGACACTTTGTAAATACCAGTTGTCCATATATGTATGGGTCTATAGCTGGACTCTCTATTTTGTTCCATTGACCTATGTGTTCATCTTTTTTTTTTTAACATCTTTATTGGGGTATAATTGCTTTACAATGGTGTGTTAGTTTGTGCTTTATAACAAAGTGAATCAGCTATACATATACATATATCCCCTCCCTCTTGCATCTCCCTCCCACCCTCCCTATCCCACCCCTCTAGGTGATCACAAAGCATGGAGCTGATCTCCCTGTGCTATGTGGCTGCTTCCCACTAGCTATCTATTTTACATTTTGTAGTGTATATATGTCCATGCCACTCTCACTTCGTCCCAGCTTACCCTTCCTCTTCCCCGTGTCCTCAAGTCCATTCTCTACGTCTGCATCTTTATTCCTGTCCTGCCCTTAGATTCTTCAGAACCTTTTTGTTTTTTTTTTAGATTCCATATATATGTATTAGCATACAGTATTTGTTTTTCGCTTTCTGACTTACTTCACTCTGTATGACAGTCTCTAGGTCCATCCACCTTACTACAAATAACTCAACTTCGGTTCTTTTATGGCTGAGTAATATTCCATTGTATATATGTGCCACATCTTCTTTATTATGTGTTCATCTTTTCACAAATATCACGATGTCTTGACTATTGTACCTTTATAGTAAGTCTTGGAATTAGGTCCTACAAGTCTCCCAACTTTGTTCTTCTTTTCCAAAATTATTTTGGCTGTACTAGATCCTTTTGCTTTTCCTGACACATTTTGTTTTGGAATTAGTTTTGATTTCTAAAACATTCTGTTGGGATTTTGATTAGGATTGCTGAAATTCTTATTAGTTAGAGAAATTGTGTTGCCTCTCTTAAGAGACATTTTTGCAATTATTCCCTGGTGTTTGCTTCTTTTTCCCATTTATATTTACCCCTATACCCTGAAGCTAAAGTGCAGTTGACCCGGAATGACATTCAGCCTACAAAAGTAGCATGAAGGTCTTGCAATTGGGGTTGTGGTCTCAGGATTCAGGCTGCCTTTAAATGTGGGGGAGTTAGTGCTGAATAGTAGTTCTAGAGGCAGCCAGAGGTGGGAATGTGCAGGAGGGAAACCAACTTTGTGTTGTTTCTTTGAGCCTTGAGTAGATTGGAGCTAACTTCTTTAGCTTGTGCTACACTCCTCAGAGGAACGGCATGACTGAAATGTGAGAAATAGTACTAGTTTCTTTGATTATTTTAAAGTGTTCTCTTCTCCTTGTTTGTTGCTATTTTGGAAATCTCACTCATTCATCATTTACTCCAGTTGTCTCTTATTCTATCCCCTTTATCTTTTCCTTCCCTCACTCCAAATTCTTCCTTAAATTTCTGATGCTCGTTAAAAAGATGATCCTCTAGAGATTAGTAATGTAAATATATTTTGGTAGAAGTTTTGAGATAAAAAATTAAGCATAAAATTAATCAAAGTTATTGGGATGTGCTGATTATGATTAATTGTTGGATAAAATGTTCTGACAACCTAGGAATGTTTCCCCTGGTTTGACTCCAGTGTTAATCCACAACTTCATCCCCAAATAACAGTGTCTCTGTAGTGTATCTTTTACAACTTAGTGGAATTACTGAGTTTCAGATTTTCTTTCTTCTTCATGCCTGGCAGCCATGGACCAATTAATCTGAAAATATGAACATTTGAGGAGGATATTTTTCAGTGACTCAGCAAGGCAGCAGATGGCAAAATGTTTAATGTTTATTTCAAATCCATTTCCATATTGGATTCACATCCAGGAGGAGTGCTTAAAAACATTTTTATTTGGATAGAGACTGTTGTTCACTCTCAGACAACAATCTCTGTTGAAAAAACCATCATTTGAATTACAACTTATTTGACAAGTATGAGGCAGACATCGCAGCTTCAACGATTATGAGTGTGGCACTCTATCTTTCCTACCTCACACTGTATTTTACTTGCCATGGATATATTTACAAATGTTGTTTTTTAACAGAATTCCTTAATTCATGTATTTGTTCATTCATTAATTTACAAAACTTGTATTGAGCACTTACTATATTATATGAGTATCTATCTGCAGATAAAAAATCGCAATAAAATGGTCTATAATCAAGGACTCTAAAGTCTATTGGGTTTAGTAGCTTCATCAATAAGATTTAATTCCATTAAAACATTTATTTTGCTAGATAACCCTGCTTTTGTTTTGTTGGGCATACCTTTCATTCTAGAGTGTCTTGAAGATTGTTTAGGGAAGCTGGTTTGGTGACTAAGTACCAGAGACAGATGTACCTAGAAGGGTATAAAACTTATATTTGAGTCCCTCTTGCTTGCACAGACCACTTCCGGGGCTCTGAGAGGGGACCTATAAGTGTGTTTATATGGTCATAGTTTTTGTAAAATTTGCAAAGGTAAGATATTTTAACTGCAATTGGTTAAGACGACTGCCTCTTTCCATTCTGAATTTCCCTCTGTCCTTCTTCTCACACTAGATGGTAATGGAGGGACTATGGGCATTTTTGGGGATCCAGCTAAGCGGAAGTTGAGTTAAGGTTCACTTAGTTTGGGTTTTGTAAGATATGTTTATGGTTGGTATATCTATTCCATGAACAGTTTTCTAGCTGTCCCATGTAGGAATAACATAGAAATACTGCTCACTGAAATGACTCCCCCAGTGTTTTAACTTGAAGCTGCAAGGAGAAAGTCATAGTGCCCAGCACTGCCTAACATGTTAGGCGGAGGAGGAGCAGTTTAAAATGTGAACAGCTAGAAGCTAGGGTGGAAAATTCTTTTACACTGTTGATGTGCAAAATCGTAAACCATAAATTTAATTCTCATCAATGCTTAAACAAAATGGAAGTTGTCTTTCTTGATGAAATTATATTCCTAAATGCAGTACCTGCAATTGTAAAAGCACTATACAACCTCTTCTTTTTATTAATGAGAACTACATGAAATAGAATTCATCAGAATTTCTATATTTGTAGGGCACAAGCTGAAGCTATGCTATAGACAACATTTATGTAGCATTGTACGTGCTATGCATTCTAGCGTATTGAATAGCATCTTAGCATACCATTACCAGGAATAGTTATTAAGCCCAAATAAACTATATTAAGCTATCAAGTATGAAAAATAAATTTTTAACAATTATTATAGAGGAATTTAAATTTTTTCTGAATTAAAAAAGTTTGATATAGAAAATAATATTACAATATTTTTGTCATATGAAGAGACAATCAAACTAACAGCCAAAAGATGTAGGACAAAAAGTATTGTACAGATGTGTCCAGCTCCATTTTTCTTTCTCAAGATTGCTTTGGCTATTCAGGGTCTTCTGTGTTTCCATACAAATTGTGAAATTTTTTGTTCTAGTTCTGTGAAAAATGCCATTGGTAGTTTGATAGAGATTGCGTTGAATCTGTAGATTGCTTTGGGTAGTAGAGTCATTTTCACAATGTTGATTCTTCCAGTCTAAGAACATGGTATATCTCTCTATCTGTTTGTATAATCTTTAATTTCTTTCATCAGTGTCATAGTTTTCTGCATACAGGTCTTTTGTCTCCTTAGGTAGGTTTATTCCTAGGTATTTTATTCGTTTTGTTGCACTGGTAAATGGGAGTGTTTCCTTAATTTCTCTTTCAGATTTTTCATCATTAGTGTATAGGAATGCAAGAGATTTCTGGGCATTAATTTTGTATCCTGTTACTTTACCAAATTCATTGATTAGCTCTAGTAGTTTTCTGGTAGTGTCTTTAGGATTTTCTGGTAGTGTCTTTAGGATATGTATAGTATCATGTCATCTGCAAACAGTGACAGCTTTACTTCTTCTTTTCTGATTTGGATTCCTTTTATTTCTTTTTCTTCTCTGATTGCTGTGGCTAAAACTTCCAAAACTATGTTGAATAATAGTGGTGAGAGTGGACAACCTTGTCTTGTTCCTGATCTTAGAGGAAATGGTTTCAGTTTTTCACATTGAGAACGATGTTGGGTGTAGGTTTGTCATATATGACCTTTATTATGTTGAGGTAAGTTCCCTCTATGCCTGCTTTCTGGAGGGTCAGTTTCTTCGTTAATAAAAATATTATGTTGAATTTCTGGATTTTGTGATTTTTTCCTACCTTTGTAAATTTGTAGCTTGTTGTAATTTCTTTTCTTATTTTAAATAAATACTTACATGTCTGCCTAATTTTATATTAGTAATTTTGCATTATTTCTTTTAAAGATATCTCTCAGAATATATATGCTTCAGGCTTCCCCAAACCTGGGTCTGCTCTCTATTTGCTCCAGATTTCATTTTGTTCATCCAGTGATTCCTCAAGGAAGAGTAAATTTGGGGAACTGAATTATCCCTATGGGAGGAAATGAAGAAAGGAATTGGGGAGGGTTCAGTAAAGGGTGAAGGCAGAATAAAAATGAAGAAAAAGGGAAGTTAATGTGTTGAACACTTACATGATTGAGTTAAGATTGGTAGTGAATTGAGAGAAGGGGAACATGGGAAGAAGAATGGAAACAGGGACAAAAGAGAAGACGAATGGGATAGCACGTCTCTTTCGTTTAATAGAAATAACACAGAAATTAGAATCAAAAACAGTTTCCTTAATCTGTCCAGCTGTAGGTATGACCTTGATCAATTCCCTTATTTCCTCTGGGCTTTCTGCTCCTTCTTTGTAAAGCAGAAATAATAATACATATCCTGCGGATTATCAGGATTAAAAACAACTACATCAACCCCCCAGCCCACAGCAGGGTCTCGTAGCTATTATCACTGTTGTTGATTCAATCAAACATTGTGAAGGAGGCTCAGCAAAATGCAGAATCCCAGATCTCAAGAAAAACCTGAGGGACGAATGTATAGGCATTGCCTGCTTATGAAGGGAAATATCAGGAAAGTTAAAGCATGAAAAGAGACACAGATTAAAGGAGGCAGAAGAATGATTTGGGATATATGAGGTTAAAAGAGGGGGGCTGAGAAAACAGATTCCTCATAATCTAATCCCTACATCATGGCAAGAAAAGAAAAACAGATGCCTCCTTGATGGAAGTGGTAGAGGAGGCACAGGAAGAAAATGGGCAAAGTCTTACAGGGCTCTTAGGTTAAAAAGTTTGAAATTGGTACTGATAGTATGTGGCCATTTGGCCAAAATTGTGTTGTCAATGTATCTGCGTCTATTAGGCTGATGAATGGTCAACTCCAGGGCTCTTGGACCCTTACTAGGAATATCTATGGGCCCAGGTCTAAAGGAAAACCCAGAGACTCCGTTCAGAAAATGAAGACTCTGGGTTACTTTGGAATTTTCAATGAAATAATGGAGTTGGCAAATAAAAATTTCAGTTTGTATCTGATCAACTGTCATTTTGCTGGGTTAGGGGAAATAATACTAGACTTTAAAATAGTGAAAAAGAAAAGGAAAGAAGTTCATTACAGAAGAACAACACATTATCTTTGGAATTAAAAAATGTACTCCAGGTGGCTTCCGCTTTGAGGAAAATTAAGTTTGAAATGTCGACTTCTCAGTCTATAAATTAGAACCTACATATTTACATGTTCCATTTACAAAGAGATGGAAGGCTGAATTCCATCTTGCTTACAATGCTTAAAATGTCATTCAAATTCTGAAATTTCAGTTCATGGTTGGCTCTCTGGGTGACATGTGTTGCCTAAACTAGGGCCCAGGAAACATATATATATATATATATATTTTTTTTTTTTTAAAAAGGGAGTGGTGAGAAGTGGCACAAGTATGGCCCAAAATGGACACCTGAGGAGAGCCACAGGCTAAAGCTGAGTGTTAGTTAGTAATGTGACAGAGACCCTCTCCTTGACCAAATTTTAGTTGACGCCTCTGAACCCTATTCTCCATTAGGCTTCAACTTTGGGCCCTGTCCCTATCCCTATCCCAGTCCTTCCTGGTCCTGTATAGCCCAGTTTTAGCAAGAATCCTGTTAAGTCAGTTTAGAGAGAATCCCCCATCTTTGATATCTTCTCACCCTGACCTGCCTGCAGCAAGAATCCCATTGGGTCAGTTAAGCAAGAATTCCCCCTATCCTTGATGTCTTCCCTTAGTAATTTTCCATCCATCAACCCTCCCAACCCTCTCCTTGGCTATAAATCCTCACTTGTTCTTGTTTTGGGAATTGAGCCCAGTTCTATACTGAGGTCTCTTTTCCTCTATTGCAATAGTTCCTGAATGAAATTTGTCTTTACTGCTTTAACTACTGTCTGGTTCTGGTTTTCTTTAACAGACCTAAGATTGTGACTGGAAGCCATCATTCTGCGCTGGTAACCACTGGGTGGGCAAGCAGTCCGCTGTGTTCGGCAGTAAGTACACTCTACCTGAATAATTTTAGTAACATTCATAATTGCCACTTGCATACAGCTAAGAATTTCAAAGGCTTTCACATATGTTATTTTAGTTTTTCCCTCACAACGGCCCTTGTGAAATAGGCAGGGATCTTACAGAAGAGGAAACTGAGGCTCAGAGCAGTTGCTTATCTTGCAGGGGGGTCACTCAACAAGCAGAACTAGAACTGAAGGTTTCAGAATCCTCACTCAGTGCTCTGAGTTCAATTAGAATTTAAAACTTCAAAGAGAAATAGAGTACATTGTTCTAGCAGAAAATGGATTGTTAAGAAGATAAAGAGTTTGCTGACTTTTAAACAGGGCAATTAAAGAATCAGGTGGTGAATAAATAACTTGTCTTAGACATTAGAATGAATAACCATGTCATGGATATCTTTGAACAATTTACTTCTTTCATGTAGAGCCAGAGTTTCAATAGATTTAAACTATAGCAGAAAATACTTAGACACATCAGGAACAAATCTTGGCTGTAAAGCTGGTTATAGGCTCAATGTACGGTATATTTATTATCCAACAAACTCATTGAAATATCCACGGTTCTCAGACACTGGGTAAAATGCTAGAGGGAAAATGATGGACAAGACATGGTCCCTGCCATCTGAAGCTCTTGGCTAGTTTGTGTAGGAGAGACATGGTCAGACATCTAGTTACAGAACAGCCAGGAAAGGTGAGCTATTTGCGAGGGTAGAGCATGCTGATTGAAAGCAGTCCTTGGTCTGCTTAGCTGTATACCTGTCTATGACAGGAGCCTGGACCTGCAGTTCCCTGAAGTTCTTTTCAGTTCTCTTCTTTCAGTGACTCGTGAATCCTGTTTTCACAATGGCTGCTGTTTCTATTGCTATGGAAATGACAGTGATGTATATCACAAATTCAAATATGACATGACTACAGGACTCAAGAGGAGGAAAAGATGAGCTGTAAGGGGCACAGTTTTCCTCCAAGCCAAATAACTTTGCTAATGAGCAAGTATGTTAACAAAAAAATATATGAAAAACATGTGAGGCCATCGGCTGGGAGAATAGGGTATGTGCTTGAGGTTCTTCAACAGATGTGCCTGGGGTGAGCTCAGTAGATAAATCTTAACACCTCCACTGGAACATTTCTCAAGCCAAAATGCTGCTCCCTGGACGATCCAACAGCTGCAGTCTCCTGTTCTGATGTAGGAGGAGGCTGATAAGTCTCTCCCTGGATAAAGAGGGAGATTAGTTACCCTTTGCCCCCGGGCCATCTTCCCTCCAGGGGGAAGGTGATACCTAACTTTAGGAGAGGCTGCATTGGCATCAAGACAAATGCTGGTGTGATGAGAAAGACCACCCTCTCTCTTAAGCGTTTTCAGATGCATCCTCCTTGGCCTGGGTTTGGGGAGAAAACTGTCCAAGTACCACTGTGACCTGCTCTATCCTTGCCTGTCCCCTGTGAGAGAGTTTCAACCTCATTTTTGGAACCCCCCCACCCCTGCATGTGCAGAGAAATTCCCGTGTGACTTGACTTTCCATCTGAGATGGGTCTGGGGAGGTGGCCTGGGGATGAGACTCCAAGGTCAGCAGCAGAGCTTTCACCGTGAAGCAGCAGCCTCTCTTTAGAGCAGAGTTGGCTGTACACTTTCATCTTCCCCACCCTCTGGCCTGGTCTTTGAGGATGTCATGGTAAAAGTAAAGGAAACTTTGTTTAGTCTGCACCACAGCCTTGAATAGGCCATAAAAACTCCCCAGGCTGTGACCGACCAGACTTGGAACGCAGACCTCCACTCGTCACTTACGTACCTTCTTTGTCACTTTGTATTTTGTGTGTTGTCTCTCTCTCCACCCTGGTGGCCTGTAAACACACACATACCTGCCATCTGGAAGTTGCTGTGCTGATGTTGTGTTCTCCAAAGCCCCATGCATGTGTTGATGAAACTACAGGATATGTGCTATTGCTTATATGGGATTAATATGGACATTTGGAACTCAAGAAATCAGGGGAAACATTTCTAAGATAAAATCCCCTCTCCGGAAAACTCACCCCTTCAAAAATGCTAGTGGCTGCTTCCACATCTTTATTATGATTCTAAGGACTATGACACAGGCCTTGATTAGAAAAATCTTGATTTCTAATAGTTTCTGAAAAAAACCTCTCAATACCTGAGCATTAAAAAGTGTGCTTCAATATGAAGTGTCTGGAAGATTCCGTACGTGCAAGTCCTCCTTTAATTTAGGTAATGTAGAGCAATGATTTTTTTGTTTTTTTGCGGTACGCGGGCCTCTCACTGCTGTGGCCTCTCCCGTTGCGGAGCACAGGCTCCGGACGCGCAGGCTCAGCGGCCATGGCTCACGGGCCCAGCCGCTCCGCGGGATCTTCCCGGACCGGGGCATGAACCCGCGTCCCCTGCATCGGCAGGCGGACTCTCAACCACTGCGCCACCAGGGAAGCCCCTAGAGCAATGTTTTTTTAAAAAACATTTTCACCATGGAGAAAGAAGAAGAAGGAGAAGGGAAGGAGGAAGAGGAGGAGATGATGGTGGGGGCAGACAGGAGAGGATGGAGATGGAGAAGGAAAAGGAAAAGGAGAAGAAGAAAAAAAAGAGTTTGCTGCTGAGCTGAGAATCCAACTACAAAGCCAAGGCCCAGCTTGGAGCAGAGTTTTATGTCTGAGTTATAAACTCTGAAAATAGGGCTTTATAATGGAAATGTTGACAGACTCTCTCCCATAACTGGGCTAGCGGATGCCCGCTGTAATGTACTGTGTAATTTATAGGAGTCACCTGTTAAGCCATCTGGGAAAGAAAAGTTCCCTTCTTTTAAAATGTTAATAACTTGATTAACCTTTTGAACTTCATCATTATTCCAAGTGGAGTCCATGCAAGCCAATTGCTCCTAGCCATCCAATTTATATTTGTAGATAAAATTTGGGATAAAAAGATCCATACCGAGTGGATTTCTTATTCTTACCTGTAGGAAAATGAGTTGTTAAGAGAGAAGCTGCAGCTTGATGGACTGGATTCTGCAAACTAAAGCCTGCCCCAAGTTAAAGCAAGCATTGGGTCTCTTTGTACCTGAATCCATATATGCGTTTATCTTCCCTCCTTACCTTCCTCTCCCATTGGTTTTTCAGGCAAGAAACCAGGAACTGAGATCTCTCCTGCCCTTGGGGAGAATAGATATTATCCACTCTGGCAACCTTGACTCTATAACTTTAAATCGTTGCTAAATGGCTTGTATATATGGTTTTATGTCTTCTACATTTGTAGAGTTGTAGGTTCCCATACATCAGCTCCCCTGTTTTTCTATTTTCTTTCACTTTTAGTACTGCTCTTTTTCCTTATCAAAACATTCATATGGAATCTCTCTGTTCTCAACATTCATTCCATAAATGACCAGCACCCAGGCTGGGCTCTACTAGCTTGCCTCTGTTATTCTCGGGATCTATCCACTGGGCTTTTGACCCTTTTGGAACAAATCTATCTCACTGAATTAATCTAATAGGGTTAGAATTCCCTCAGACAAGCAGCCGCATAGCACAGGGAGATCAGCTCGGTGCTTTGTGACTGCCTGGAGGGGTGGGATAGGGAGGGTGGGAGGGAGGGAGACGCAAGCGGGAAGAGATATGGGAATATATGTATATATATAACTGATTCATTTTGTTGTGAAGCTGAAACTAACATACCATTGTAAAGCAATTATACTCCAATAAAGATGTTAAAAAAAAAAAAAAAAGAATTCCCTCAAACAGCAATGGGACACTTTAATGAATGCTAGATCTATCTTTGTTGTAGGAAGATTCAGTACTTTCTGAAGATGAAATTGCTCAGTTGGAATTTTCTGATTTGAGAATGTCATTTTAAATACAGACCAGGGTCCTTGTATATATGTTTTTCCTGTTTAATTTCTCTGAACTGATTATTTTACTGTTAACCTGGGTTACAAGTGTTTTTGTATGAGGGACACATCGTTGTCTATAGCACATTGTACTCCCATGTGATTCTCATTGATTAAATCAGGAGATCCTTTTCTGTATTTCCTGCAGAACACTAAAGCACTCGTACCCAAAGTAAGTCAAATAAAAATGATTATCCTAAGAAATGTAATCCTGGAGGAGCCAATCATGTTAAGCTACAATTTCCTCCAACCCTTTGATCTGAGAGACAATGCTTACCAAAAGGATATACTGCCCAAGAAGTTAGTTGTCTGATGGGAGAGTAAATATATGAAAACCTTTTGCACTTTCTGGTAAGTTCATCTCTATTTGTTCTTAATTAAGGCAACCAATCATCCTGGTTTACCTGTGATGCTCCTGGTTTTAGCACCAAAAGCCCTGCATCCCAGGAAACCTCTCAGTTCCAGGCAAACTAGGACAGTTGGTCATCCTATTCTTACTGAACAATTTTTTAAAGTTTGCTTTATTACCAGATAGTAATAGCACAAAGAGAAGCTAGAACTGTGTAAGACTTAGTATAAAGAACTATTTTTTTTATTGCTACAGTATTCACAAATGATTGGGCTTCCTGGAAATATAGAAAGCTCTCTGTCACTCAGAATGTTCATGCAGAAGTGGACTGGCTACCTGTAAGGAGTTTGTGGGGAGGATTCCTACTTTGGCAGGAAGACTGGACTTTATGATCTCTAAGCGTGTTTCCAACTCTAAATTTTAAAAATTCTAGATGGCTCCAAAAGACAGAAACATGACAGCTACAGGTAGACATCAGGAATCTTGAATTCTGATGTCTTTATGTACTCTGTATAGGTTTTATATTTTTATGTTAACCTGGTTTTGTATCTTGCCTGATACAAAACTCTACTGTATAGGTGTGCATAGTACTATTCTATTTTGTAACATAGTACACACCACTTGGATTCTAATGGTCTCTTCTGTGATTTTCAAACACTCACCCCTTGATGGGATGGAGCCTAAGTTCTTCGTTGGAATATAATGTTCATTAATTCCTTGAGCATTTATCCACTGGAAACATGGTTCCTGCTTGCAGTTTGATGTCATCCACCCTTCACATGCTCTGACACTCATATACACTTCACAGATGTGTCAAGAGAGGTCTCAAGATGTTGAGAGGAAAAGTTTGCCAAGGCTACAGTGAGATTGTGTGGCACAGCCAAAAATGAAAAAGTCAAAAGTCTGGCTCTGAGTTCTGTTTTCTAATGACTAGACACCACTCCCTCTTTGGAACAGATTTGATTTTAATGCTTTAAAGGGGCATAGAGAGCTGGCTGGTTTACAAAACTGAGAAATATTCTTCTTGCTGAAGCCACACCGCTTTCCCTGCCACCATCTTGAGGGAGTTTTGACCTTCCACAATAGACAAAGTCCCTATCCTCCCCTGTCCTTTCTTCCCATACTTCTTCCTCCCTAAATTCCTCTTGAATTCTCTAGATGGAAGCTTATTCTGATACTAGTTACTTAAGAGCAACAGAAAATTCTAAAGTACACAAAAATGTTTACAAGTACATAGAATGGTACAGAATCTAGATTAGGAGGTGATTCTTAGGAGTTCATATCGCCTTGATGTCTCTATTGAGATCTCAGAGAAAAGGATCTGGAAACAAAATACTTTTATTCTTTCTATGTTTAAGTTGAGCCTGCCCTCCTTGAATTGTCAGAGGAATCTCTTGCTTTACTGAACCTAAAACTTCCTGAACTCAATTCTTTCTCTTTGTCACCCTTTGTCTTCCCACCCTAGATCATGGGTTCTCTTTGATATTAGTGTAAGCATTTTCATTTATTCATTAACTATTTATTGAGCACCTACTACATTCTGTGTAGTATGCTGGTTTGAGAAAGTGAAATAAGTCATGTCCCTATTCTATCCTTGAAGAGCTCACTTTGTATATAATGATGGTGAGAGATAGAAAAACCTCTCCAAACAACTAACAATAATATAATTAGATAAGTGTTCAAAGCTTTAAACTGAAAGGCATTTAGACTTTTCTAGAACAGGTGGAGAGGCAGCTGTTGTTTGTCTATTAACATGATCTGCTGGTCTTTTAATATGTTGCCCTGATGATACAAACTAAACTATGCAGTAGGTGAGCACATTCAAGCTCATATCTGCCCTTCAACAAACCAGATCATTGGAAACACTTGTACTGGACTGTATCAGTATTGGCTTTCTTTAGACCTGATTTCTGACCTTTGCTTTGGTGTGATGCCATGAGCTCATATTTTGGGACATCATTTTAAAAACCCCATGAAACTTGTCAGTGTGCTTATTGTAATAAGGTCTTAAAAATACTTTATATAGTCTTTCTTCTATCAGGACCCACGGAAGAATGTTTTTCCAGGCTCAGGATTAGAAATTGTTACATATCTTTTGAGAACTGATTTCCTTTTAGCTTATGGAGATTATGACCCTTTTAACTGACTGTTTTCCTTTTTTGGGCTGGGTCTTAATAGTCATATAGTTCAATCACTCCTATCTGATTACATCCTCTCTGCTAGATGTCTAAGGCAGTGTTTTTCAACCTTTTAGACTGTAGCCCGGGCTAAAAACATGTTTTGTGTTGTGACCTAGTACACACACATAATTTAAAATAAAGTTTCACAAAACAGTACTAATTTCTATTGCAATGCCCTATTTTTAAATTCTATTCTTTTCTGTTCCATCCTGTTCCACCCCATTCCATTCCAATTTTTAAAAAAATGCTGGTTACAACTCACTAAATTGATTTCATAACTCTTTAGTGAGTTGTAACCCAGACTTTAAGAAAGACTGATTCATTCCTTTCCTTGAACACTTCCAGCTACAGAAAACTTAATGCTTCGTGAGGAAGTCCATTTTATCATTGGAAAATTTGCAGAACCTCCTTCAACTGAGCTTAACCCTGACTTGTTGGTAGATCTTGCCAGTATCCTCCTATTCTGTTTTTCAGTTTCATGAAGAATAGTCCAATCCTTCTTATTCCTGACCACCTCTCCAATAGTTGAAGAGAATATGTCCCCCTGAAAACTCTTTACCCATTTATATTTGGTTGTGGCTCCTGCAAAAAGCTTGGTGGCCAGATGTCAACAGCTGAAGAAAAGTGTTAGGCTAGGGCAATTAGAAATGTTCCCTGAAGCATTTGAGTAATTTGAAGGAAAGTGTTGCTTTTTAAAAATGTTCTCAATTTAACTGAACAATTGCCCCAATTCCCTATTTTACTTCAGCTTTGGAAAACCTGGCCCAACTTCTGCTGCACCATTGATTTTGCTCAAAGGTGGCAAGTGACAACACAGCCATTACATAAATGACATGAGAAAACAGCCTTCTTCCCCTAAGGTATTTAGCACACTCCACAGATGGCGACGAGCTAATTCAGTCCAAAGAAGAAACAAGTGAAATCATTCACTCAATTACCTTCATTGGGTAGAGGCAGTGTGGCTCTCTCAACTCCCCCAGAAGAAAAAAAAAAAAAACCTTCTGAAACTGCCATGCACGGGCAATTTCATTACAACAGAGTTCCAGTCACCTCTTGTTTTCTTAAACTTGTATTATTGAATGATTAGTCTTCTGTTTATGGTTACATTGCCAAGTATCCAAAGCAGAACTCTCTCCTTCATTCGAAGTTAATCGAACTGAAATGGACATGGCATTACCAAGGCCCATGGCCCTATGAGATCAGAAGAATTACTCAATCTGTACCACTTAGGATAGAAATTTTTGAAAGACGTTAGGATAAATTGACAAAGATTACTTACCTCAGAATACAGACCTCAAAATGCAATTCAGAAAGACTTTATTATAATTACATGCTGTAATGGGAAAGATTAAAATGCTGTGTGGCTGGATAATAGTACTCACTTAAGTAATGGCTAAATCCAAAGTTGAGAGGTGATCACGGGTAATCACTTTGTTCTTGATTCCTATGTACAAAAGTAAAGAGCAAATCTGTGTCCTTGAAGGGAAGCCTTGGAGTAAATGATTCCCTAAATTGATGGCAAATTCCCTAAGATATGTTGACATTGAGAGGAACATCGCTGTCCTGTACAATTGTTTAGCTAGATTTCACAACTAAAGCTCAAAAATAAAACATAAATATTTAACCAAACTGATGAGGATGACCTAAGTTAAGAATTAGCCTATATTTTCTGTTTTCGTAAGATTTCAGTTCTGTGATAGTTCTTTGGTATTTTCAGATGGCTTTATTTTAAGTTGGTTTCATTCAGAAAACATACTGAGAGAAAGAGCAATCATCCCATGAAAAATCTTTTCTTGGTAGTTCTCTGTTTCTCTCTCTCATTTCTAGTTTGCATCATATTTTAGTCTTTCTCAGTTTAGTCTATTCTTGGCTAAGATTTCTTATATTTAATTTCTTTATTAATTTGCATTTAGGCATTTCAACTTAGAGCTCTTGTGAAGAGTTGCAACCAAGAGCCTTGCTGAAGTCTTGGCTAAGGTCTAAGGCTTTTGACAGCAGAAGGCCAAGGAAGTGGGGGAAAGGTACTAAGTGGGAAAAGAATCAAAATATTTGTTCTTTCCTTGATATTATTTCACATAGGGGAATAGTGTTCCCATGGGAATGGCAAGAGATTACTACCTTAGACGGGGAGATACTGCTATTTGAACATACAAGGTACAGTCAACTGCGTGGCACTTTCAATAAACATGAAGGATAAAACCATATGGTAATTTAGGAAGGGTAATGAATATTATTATCTTCCTCTGCAGTTACTAACTTCTTTCATTCCATCTTCCCCTCTTGCTTTGAAATGGTTGGGAAAAATCAAGTTTTGGACAAGATCATTGTAGGGGTTGAAGATGCTGACCTGGAGGCTGAAAATATCCTATGGATGGATTTTGTTTGTCATATACAATGTTAAAAAAAATAAATACACTCATTCATAAAGTGTTTTTGTGCATAAAGAACATGCACAAAAATCTACAGCTAACATTATACTTAATGGTGAAAGACTGAATGCTTTGCTCTTCAGATTGGGAAAAAGGCAAGGATGTCCACTCTTACCACTGTTATTCAAGGGAGAACTGGGAGTTCTGGCTAGTTGAACAAGGCAAGAAAAGAAAATCAAAGACATACAGATTGGAAAGAAGAAGTAACACTGACCCTATTTGCAGATGATGTGATTGTCTATGTAGAAAATCTAGAGAAATCTACTAAAGAACTCTTAGAACTAAGTTTACTTAGGTGATAGGATACAGGATAAACATACAGTAGCAGTGGACATATGGATACTGAAATTAAAATACCTTTTAAAATTGCTAAAAACTACTTAGGTGTAAATCCAACAAAACATGAACAGGACTTATAGGTCGAAAAGTAAAAAACGTTGATGAAAGAAATATAATAAGACCTAAGTAAATGGAGATATCATGTGTTCATGGATTGGAAGCCTTAAAATACTAACCATGCCAGTTCTCCTCAAATTGACATACAGGTTTAATGCAATTCAAAATGCCAGCATTATTTTTTTTTAAATATTTCACAAAAAAATTATTAGAACTAATAAACCAACTTAGCAAAGTTTGTTTGCAGAATATGAAATCAACATATACGCATCACTTGCATTTCTGTACATTAACAATGAACAATCTGAAAAAGAATTAGGAGAACAATTCCATTTACAATAGCATCAAAAAGAATAAAATACTTAGGAATAAGCTTAACCAAAGACAGCATTATTTTTTGAAGATGTAGAAAATACTATTTTAAAATTTTATGGAAAGGCAAAGTGACTAGAATAGCTTAAATTCCTTGAAAAGAAGACCACAGTAGGAAGGATCAGTCTACCCAATTTCAAGACTTATTGTATAGTTACAGTAATCATGACTGTGTGCTATTAGTCATGGGATAGACATGTCAATAAATGGAATAAAATATAGAACCTGGAAGTAGACCCACATAGGTATTCCCCAGCAAGTTTTTGACAAAGATGCAAAAACAAATGGTGCCAGAGCAAGTAGATATCCAGACACACAGAAATAAACCTCACCCTAAGACTCACAGTTTATATAAGAATTAACTCAAAAAGACTTAACTGTAAAATATAAGCATCCAATAAGCTTAGAAACAATATAGAAGAAATCTCTGGAAACTAAAGCTAGGCAAAAAGTTCTTAGACTTGACATCAAAAGCATGATCCTTAAAAGGCAAATTGGATAAATTGGACTTCATCAAAACTAAAAACTTATGCTCTGTGAAAGACTGTTAGGAGGATGAAAGATAAGCTAAAAATTGGCTGAAAAGTATCTTCAAACTACATTTCTGACAAAGAACTAGTATCTAGAATATATTTTTAAAAATCTCAAAACTCAATATTTGTAGTGAGGTGGATGGACCTAGAGTCTGTCATACAGAGTGAAGTAAGTCAGAAAGAGAAAAACAAAATACCCTGTGCTAACACATATATATGGAATCTAGAAAACAAAAAAAGGTTTTAACAAACCTAGGGACAGGACAGGAATACAGATGCAGATGTAGAGGATGAACTTGAGGGCATGGGGAGGGAGAAAGGTAAGCTGGGATGAAGTGAGAGTAGCATTGACATATATACACTACCAAATGTAAAATAGATAGCTAGTGGGAAGCAGCTGCATCACACAGGGAGATTAGCTTGGTGCTATGTGACCACCTAGAGGGGTGGGATAGGGAGGGTGGGAGGGAGATCCAAGAGGGAGGGGATATGGAGATATATGTATGCATATAGCTGATTCACTTTGTTATAGAGCAGAAACTAACACACCATTGTAAAGCAATTATACTCCAATAAAGATGTTATTAAAAAAAAAACATGGCGAATAGAAAGTACAAAATAAAGTTGCAAAAAAGAAAATCTCAAAACTCAACAGTAACAAAACAAAAGCCCAAAAGATCCAGCTGGAAAATGAGCAAAAGACACAAAGAGACATTTACCAAAGAGGATATACAGATATCAAAGAAGCACACTGAAAGATGTTCAACATCATTAGCCATTAGGGAAACGTAAATTAAAATTACAATGAGATATCTCTACTTACTTGTCAAAGTGGCTAAAATCAAAAATAGTGACATCAAATGCTGACAGGATTACAGAGAAACTGGATCACTCATACATTGCTGGTGGGAATGTAAAATGGTGCAGCCGTTCTTAAAAATAGTTTGGCAGTTTCTTAAAAATATAGCCATACAGCTAATATATAACCTGGCAATTGCACTCCTGGGCATTTATTCCAGAGAAATAAAACATTTTGATCATACAAAAACCTGTACATGAATGTTTATATAAGCTTTATTCAAACTTTAAGTGGATGAATGGTTAAACAAACTGTGGTACATCCATATCATGTAATACTACTCAGCAATAAAAAGAAACAAAAATATTGATAAATGCAGTAACCTGGATAAATCTCCAGAGAATAATCCAGAGGTTTAAAAAAAAAATCCTAAAAGCTCCTATGCTCTGATTCTATTTCTGTAACATTTGTGACATGACAGCATTATAGAAATGGAGAACAAATTAAGAATTGCCAGGGGGGCTTCCCTGGTGGTCCAGTGGTTGAGAGTCTGCCTGCCGATGCAGGGGACATGGGTTCGTGCCCCGGTCTGGGAAGATTCCACATGCCGCGGAGCGGCTGGGCTCGTGAGCCATGGCCGCTGAGCCTGCGCGTCCGGAGCCTGTGCTCCACAACGGGAGAGGCCACAACAGTGAGAGGCCCGCGTACCGCAAAAAATAAAAAAAATAAAGAATTGCCAGGCATTCAGGAGAGAGTGGGAGCAGGAGGTGTGTGTGACTATAAAAGGGTAACATGAGGGATCCTTGTGGAGATGGAAATGTAGTGTATTCTGACTATACCAATGAAACTATCCTGTTTGTGATGTGAAAAACCTTGTTTTTCAAGAGGTTACCTTTGTGGGAATCTGGATAAAGGGTACATGGGATCTTTGTATCATTTCTTACAACTGTAAATGAATATATAATTGTCTCAAAAGAATAAAAAAGCCTTTAGACAGGATCTTCAGTTCACCAGAGACTCCACTATTTTCAGTTTAATCTATTAAATTAAATTAGCCCCCATTAACTTCAACTTAATTTCAACTATTTTCAATTTAATTTCAAATATAATAATTTGCTTTACATAGTTTTGTTTTCTGTCTGGCACATATAGGCATGGGAGAGAAAGAGAAAAGGATCTTGCTAACAAAATACAGAGAAGAAATGTCATGTGGTATTCCTCTTTTGGGGACAGATGAAAATTGGGTGGGTTTTAGCATTTGGAGACATTGTGTTCTCACACTTGTTCAGAGACCCACAGTAGATAATAGGACCCGTTGTGCTATAAGGATCTCTGTGTGTCTCTCTCCTCCATTAAATTCCTTGAAAGCAGGGACCATAACTTGCTTGTTCTTTTTACTCTCTTCCCCTCTCCTTTCTTCCCTCCACCTAGCATAGAGACTTAATCTAGAATTTAATAGGGGAGAGAATAGATTTCTAAGTTGATTAGTAACATAGAATGATCACAATACTAACCACATATACCCATGATCTGGTAACTACCTTTCTAACCTTAATTTACTTCCCTCCAGGTGCCAAGTGATTTAGCCAGCCTGAACTGCTCCAGCCTGCATACATGTTGGGGAGTTTTCAGGGCCTTTGCCCACACCCCTTCTTTTGTCTGGTGTTCCCTCTTCCATCCGCACAGGTCCAAATTATATTGATCTTTTACTGTTCAGTCTAAAGAATGCCTATTCCAAAAAGTCTTCTGTGCTGAAAATATTATTTCACAGTTTGTCTGTATCTCTTGTCACTTTCAACCTTGTAGGAGTATTGGGCTTGCTCTATGCGACTGCAAGACAATTGGGACCCACTATGTCCTGGTCCTTTTAGAACTTCCCACAGAAATGGGTTCAGTGAACTGCGTACAGCAGACCCAATAAGTGTGCATTAAAAGAGCAAAGCAAAGAAAAGTAAATAAAAGAAAGAATTTAGAATGCTTAGGCTAATGTAAGGAGGCTCTTGGGGTAGCCAAATAAAAATGATAGGAAGCTAGAAAGGAAACTTGAGAGTGGATCAGAAGCAATAGCAGACAATGCTAAAATGTTGCAAGACTGATTTTACATGGCATTGGTAGAGATTAGGCTGCTCGCCACAGCCAGTTTCACTGTAAATCATGTAACAGACCTTGTAGAAATGCCAAGATAGTAGAAGTCCGCTTAAAATGCTGAGCTCCAAGACACGCTCGACTTGAAACATTGTTTACTTTCTTCATTAGGAACTAAAGGGAAGAAAGTACAAGACAGCGGGTAGCAATTACCTAATATCTTTGCAGAAAGAGAGATTTTTCAAAATGTGCTTTTCTCACTAATCCTTGAGGGGAAATGAGGTTTATTTATGGTGTCAGGAGAGAACAAGGCATTAACAGTAAAAGATTTTATATGACTTCATGTTTTTAGGAAAGTCATTTGTTTACAAATCCGACTCAATCAAACCGAAAGGTATTTAATATAGTCCAGATTTGAATGTCACCTAATTTTGCACCCAAATTTCAGACTAAAGGAAGTAATTATGATAGAGCGTATACATTGATGTAAGAAGATATAGATTATAAATATTTCCTTACCATAGATGAAAACCTTAGAGTTAGACCATCCTATAGTCCAGGGAAAGAATGGAATAATTAAGTACAATTTCTTCCCTCTCTAGCTTTAAATAAAATTGTATGGGGCTAATGGAGATATCTAAAGTTACTTAACTACTTTGTTTGATAGTTCATGTCCTTTGACCAAGAAATAATTATGTAAATAATGCAAATGGTTTGAAGTCCAGTTATATGAAAATAATTAGGGCCATGGGCAACCTAGAAAAAAATGGATAAATTCGTAGAAATATACAATTGTCCAAAACTAAATCAGGAAGAAATAGATAATCTGAACAGACTGATTACTAGTAATGAAATTGAATCAGTAATCAAAAAAAAAATCCCCCAAAAGAAATTCTGGACTAGACAGTTTCACAGGGGAATTCTACCAAACATTTAAAAAATAATTAATACCTGTCCTTCTCAAACTATTCCAAAAAATTGAAGAGGAGGAAACACTTCCAAATTCATTCTATGTGGTCAGCATCACCCTGATACCCAAACCAGACAAAGACACTACAAAAAAGGAAAATTATGGGCCAATATTCCTGATGATCATAATTGAAAAAATCCTCAATAAAATATTAGCAAGCTGAATTCATCAATACATAAAGAGGATCATACATCATGTTCAAGTGGGATCTATTCTAGGGATGAAAGGATGGTTCAATATCCACAAATCAGTCAACATGATACACCACATTAACAATACAAAGAATTAAAAAATCACATGATCCTCTCAACAGATTCAGAAAAAACATTTGACAAAATTCAACATCCATTCATGATAAAAACTCTCAACAAAGTGAGTATAGAGGGAACATATCTTAACATTAAAAAGGCCATTTATGACAAATCCACAGCTAACATCATATTCAATGGTGAAAAGCTGAAAGCGTTTCCTCTAAGATCAAGAACAAGACAAGGATGTCAACTTTCACCATTTCTATTTAACATAGTTTTGGAGTCCTAACCACTACAATCAGACAGGAAAAATAAATTAAAGGCATTTAAATTGGAAGGGAAGAAGTAAAACTCACTATCTGTAGATGACATGATACTATATATAGAACACCCTAAAGACTCCACCAAAAAACTATTAAAACTAATAAATGAATTCAGTAAGTTTGGAAGATACAAGATTAACATACAGAAACCTGTAGCATATTTATACACTAATGATGAAAGAGAAATCAAGAACACAATCCCATTTACAATAGAATCAAAAAGAATTAAAATCCCTAGAAATAATATTAGCCAAGGAAGTGAAAGACCTGTACTTTGAAAACTATAAAACATTGATGAAGGAAACTGAAGATGTATAGATAACCAAGAAGGACCTACTATATAGCACAGGGAAATCTGCTCAATATTCTGTAATAACCTAAATGGGAAAAGAATTTGAAAAAGAATAGGTATATGTATACGTATAACTGAATTGTTTGCTGTACACCTGAAACTAACACAACATTGTAAATCAACTATAGTCTAATATAAAATAAAAATTGTAAAAAGTTAAGAAAAAAAAAAGGAAATTGAAGATGATGCAAATTGATGGAAAGGTATCCCATGCTCAAGAATTGGAAGAATTAATACTGTTAAAATGTCCATACCACCCAAGGGAATCTACACAGTAAATGTAATCCCATGACATTTTTCACAGAATTAGAGCAAAAAATCTTAAAATTTGTATGGAACCACAAAAGGCCCTGAATAGCCAAAGCAGTCTTGAGAAAAATGAACAAAGCTGGAGATATCAAGCTCTCTGTCTTCAGACTAGGCTACAATACAAAGCTACAGTAATCAAAATGATATGGTACTGGTACAAAAACAGACACATAGATAATGGAACAGAAGAGAGGTTGCAGAAATGAACCCACACTAATATGGTAAATTAATCTATGACAAAAAGGCAAGGATATACAATGGGGTAAAAACAGTTTCTTCAATAAGTGGTGTTGGGAAAATTGGACAGCTGTATGTAATAGAATGAAACTAGGATATTTCTCACACCGTATACAAAAATAAACTCAAAATGGATTAAAGACCTAAATGTAAGACCCCAAACCATAAAACTCCTAGAAGAAAACATAGGCAGTACACTCTTTGACACTGATCTTAGCAATAATTGTTTTTTGGATCTGTCTCCTTAAGAAAGGGAAACTAGCAAAAATAAACAAATGGGACCTACTCAAATATAAAAGCTTTTGCATAGTGAAAGAAACCTTCAACAAACTGAAAAGGCAACCTACTGAATGGGAGAAGATATTTGCGAACTATATGTCTTATAAGGAGTTAACATCCAAAATATATAAAGAACTCATACAATTTAATATTTTAAAACCCCAAAACAATCGATCGGATTATAAAACTAGCAGAGGACCTGAATAGGTATTTTTCCAAAGAAGACACACAGATGGATGACAGGCACATGAAAAGATGTTCAACATCACTAGTCATCAGGGAAATGCAAATCAAAATCACAATGACATACCTCATACCTGTCAGAATGGCTATCATCAAAAAGACAAGAAATAAAATGTGTTGGCAAGGATGTGGAGGAAAAGGACCCCTCATGCACTGTTGGTGGAAATGTAAATTGGCACAGTCACTATGGAAAACTGTATGGAGGGTACTTCCCTGGTGGTCCAGTGGTTAAGACTCTGTGCATCCAATTCAGGGGGCACAGGTTCAATCTCTGGTCAGGGAACTAAGAGCCCGCATGCCGCGTGGCATGGCCAAAAAAAAAAGAAAAAAAGAAAAAAAGAACTATAGAACTACCAGATGATTCAGCAATTCCTATCCTGGGTATTTATCTGAAGAAAAAAAACCCCCACTAATTTGAAAAGATATATACATTCTAATATTCATAGCAGCATTATGTACAATAGCCAGGATAAAGAAGCAACCTAAGTGTCCATCAACAGGTGAGTGAATAAAGAAGATATATACACACTTCTTATATATAAAATAGATAACTAATAAGAACCTACTGTATAGCAACAGGGAACTTTACTCAGTACTCTGTAATGACCTATACGGGAAAAGAATCTAAAAAAGAATGGATATAAGTATATGTATAACAGATTCACTTTGCTGTACAGCAGAAACTAACATAACATTGTAAATCAACTATACTCCAATAAAAATTAATAAAAAGAAGATATGGTATATATACATATATATACAAACACACATACAAATGCACACACAATGGAATATTCCTCAGCCATAAAAAATAATGAAATTTTGCCATTTGTGACACTATAGATGGAACTGCTCAGTGAAATAAGTCAGAGAGAGAAAGACAAATACTGTATTTTTTCACTTATCTGTAGAATTTAAAAAATAAAATAAATGAACAATTATAACAAAACGGAAACAGACTCACAGATACAGATAACAAGCTAGTGGTTACCAGCAGGGGATGGAGGGGTGGGAGGAAGGGCAAAATAGGTGAAGGGGATTAAGAAGTACAAACAACTAGGTATAAAATAAATAAATTACAAGGATGTAATGTACCACATCAGGAATATAGTCAATGTTTTATAATTTATATCGAGTATAATCTATAAAAATATTGAATCACTATGTTGCAACACCTGAAACTAATATAATATTGTAAGTCAACTATACTTCAATTTAAAAAAAATGCTTTGTACTTTTCAAAATATATTTGCATAGTTTATTTTATATAATCCTCTTTACAATAATCTTGTGATTCAAGCAGGGATTATTATTTTCGTTTTATGCAAGAGCAAACTGAGACTCAAAGCAAAACACAACTCACCAGTAAATGATATATTAGATTTTAGAACTGGAAGACATCTTATGAGATTACATCTGTGAAATTATTATCATATACAGTATAATGTAGTTGATTCTGCAGGCTTTTGGTCTAGCTACTTAGCTTTAAGCTGCGTGGAGTTACTCTCCTGTTTTGTAGATAAGGCATCTGAAGTATGACCGGATTGTGTCTTGGCCAAGGTCACATGGCTGAGACATTGTGGCAACAGTATACACACTGGACAATGGGCTAGGGAGCTGTTCACAGATTCTACTTTGAATCAGTTAAGGTCCGGTTCCAGGACATCCAAATTCAATTGTGTATCACAACTTCCTATTTGTATCTATGGGACGATGTGACATGGAAAAAAGCACCTTGAACCTATAGCAAACAGCGATAACCTTGGATATCAGAAAAGTGGTGATACATCATCGTGAAAGGAACTCTATGCACTAAAGCAGGTGACCAAGCTTTGCATGAGATCCCAAGGCAGGGGAGCCACTGGATAACTCATTCTTTAAGCAGGGTCCTCTACTATCAAAGATAGCACATCTTGACTGAGAATTCTTGGGGTGCTGATGAATGTACCACAATTCACTGAGAGCAGAGACGTATCACAGAATCGCCTACAGAAAAGCTGGCACAGCAAGCTTAAGTATAAGTGAGGGGCAAAGAAAAGTGCATTCTTTTGGAGCAAAATTCCTTCTTTTGAACAGGGAGCACCCAAGACAACAGATTTCTTCAGTGATTTTAAATCCTATTTTAAGAAGAGAATCATCTGGTCAGAATTGCATGAGGGTATTTTTTCTACCGTGATAACTGTAGCAAGAATGTTGGAAAGAGTTACTTTACATTTTGAACTAGGTGAGCCCTCTCACGGGTCCTTTTCAAATTCTTAAGCTATAGTTTTGGGAGTTATTTAAGAGAAAGCTTTCACAGGAATTGTAGTCAACTGCATTATAGTAGGTTTCCTATTATTCCTCTATCCTGATTATTGTTTTAATAATGATAAGGTGTCAGACTAATTTCAAGGGCTCTTAATGTTTGCTCTGTCCTTCTTTTGGCTTTAGGAAGGTAACCAGATCTTTGCGTTCCCTTGTCTCAGGGATCTTAGAAGTTGCTTGGAGACTTGTCTGTGAGGAGATTGTGCTATGTTTGTTCAGAGAGGGAGAGAAGCATGCTGGCAGGGTGGAGATGGTGGTCAACTTGGGAAAGGAAGAGCTATTTCCAAAGCTGCCAATGGGTGCCAGCCTATGGGTTCTTGAGCTACGAACAGCATCCTGGCTCCTCACGGTGCTGCCAGGACCCTAGAAGGGAAAGCTTCATGGACCACCTGGTCAGATTGGCCTCCAGATGCCAGAGCTCCCAGCCGGGGCAAAACTGCATGTCCCAGATTGGCATGGAAGCACAGGGCCTCCTGTCTACATGAGGACTTCCTGGGCTTGGACCATAAGCATATTCACAGTGAGCTGTAGGAGCTGATGATGAGAGGGCCCTCTTTAAATATGATGACCAGGGAAAGGCACTTGGCACTTCTGAATGATGCTGGGGGCAGTGGAAGGAAACACCAACAATAATGAAATTGAATTTCTTGCTATTCAGTGGCATCTGGTACAGATTAAATTTGATTTAGAGAAATAAATGTGACATTAAGCCTATCTATCTATATCTATCTAATAAAAATAGCAATATATGTACAGTTCTTTAAAGTTTACACTATACATTCACGCCTGCTATCTCACTGCGTACTAATAACCCTGTAAAGGGGTTAATGTTGTAGTTATATCCATTTTATAAGTGATTTTCCCAAGGTCCCAGAGCTTGTAAGGCAAGGCAGCTCCCATTGAGAGGGGATCCCCTCCTTCAGGTCTAAGCCATTTCATTCATTCCCCTCCTCCCCCGTCTGCAATTGAAGTGATCATTTAACAAACATTCCCTGAGGAACTATAACATATTGGGCACTGTATAAGGCATAGGGATCCAAAATCTAGTAAGCCATGGTCCCTGCCCTCAAGGAATCTTAGCCTTGAAGAGAAGAACTCCTGGGGCAGAATGGGGGGCCATGGTGAGGGGAGCGGGGAGGTGAAGCTGCAGAGAAAGCCAGGAAGCTGATGATGAATGAATGTGCTCCAAGCTTTTATTCCAGAAACTGCAAGTAGCCATTATAGGAGTTTGACCTTTTAATTTCTTTTTTTAATTACAGAAACCATTGAATTATTAATTAATAAACCAATTCAATAAGTATTTTTTAGCTTATTAACTTTATTTTATTTATTTTAAAAATCTTTATTGGAGTATCAGAAAGAGAAAAACAAATACCGTATGCTAACACATATATATGGAATCAATAAGTATTTTTAAGTGCCAGGCCCTGTAAGATGAGGAGTTAGTGGTTACCAAGATGGGTATGGGTCTCTGTTCTCAAAAAATTTATATTCTATTGGAAAGAGATAGACAAAGCCCATGTTAGAAATAGACATAAGAAATTCGTTATGGACTGTGATGATGGCATGCTGTGAAGAAAATACACAGGGCCCTGGGATGAAGAAAAATGAATGTTAAACAATCAGAGCTATATTTTAAAAATCTCTTCTAGCCTCCACCTCCGTTTCCCCCGTGGTATACATTCTTTCACGTCTTGATTATAAAATAAATATGTGCAAATATATGACTGCTTAATTTTCACAAATACAAGATAAGGCTATACGCATTGCTTTGTAACCTGCCTTTTTAAAACTTAATAATACATTATGGATACCCTTCCATGATAATACATTTTGATCATTCATTTCTTTTAAATGGCTGCATAATATTCTTCCATAGTATGAATGTATTTTATTTAACTTTTTTTTCTATTGAAGGTCATTCAGGTTGTTTCTAGTTTTTCTGCTGTTACAAACAGTGCTGTAATAAACGTTCATATACCAATATTCTTACATATTGGTACTTTTCTTTTTGTTGGAAATAGTTCTAGGTGTGATAGCTGCCCTGAATGTTCCATTCCTTTTTAAATCTGAACATATCCTGGCAGACTACTTTTCATAAAGCTTGTGGAAATATATGAGAATGCATAAGTCCTCATACCCTCTTCACATCTTCCTAGATGTTCTCAAACTTAATTTGTGCCAATCTTATAAGGTGAAAAAGTAGAATCTCATAGTTCTTTTTCTTTCTTTTTTTTTTTTTTTTTTTTGCGGTACGCGGGCCTCCCACTGCTGTGGCCTCTCCCGTTGCGGAGCACTGGCTCCGGACGCGCAGGCTCAGCGGCCATGGCTCACGGGCCCAGCTGCTCCGCGGCATGTGGGATCTTCCCGGACCGGGGCACGAACCCGTGTCCCCTGCATCGGCAGGTGGACTCTCAACCACTGTGCCGCCAGGGAAGCCCCCTCATAGTTCTTTTGATTTGCGTTTGCTTGACGATGAGAGCTCACACATTTTTCATAGGTTTTTATTTTTATTATTATTTTTATTGGAGTATAGTTGATTTACAATGTTGTGTTAGTTTCAGGTGTACAGCAAAGTGAATCAGTTATACATATACATATGTCCACTCTTTTTTTTTTAGATTCTTTTCCCATATAGGCCATTATAGAGTATTGAATAGAGTTCCCTATGCTATACAGCAGGTTCTTATCATAGGTTTGTTGATCATTTCATTCCTAGTGGATGAAAGACCTGTTTATAGCCTTTGCCCATGTTTCTGTTTGTCTTCTCACCAATGTATGGGCATTCTGAATATATTAGGGATGTTAACTCTTTATCATATGTGATGCACATATTTGCTCCCATTTTATCATTTGCCTTTTGACTTTGTTTTAGGCATCATCAAAGGGTTTTAAGCAGGGGAGTAACGGGATTATATATGCATTTCTGAAAGCTCATTCTGCGAGCACATGGAGATCTCATTGGAAGGAACAAGATTGGCAGCAGGGTCACTATTGGTAGTTGGAGGTGGTGCACTACTCCAGGAAATGAGTGGTGAGGGACTGAATTAATTCAGTGGTGGTGGGAACGGAGAGGGAAAAATAAATTTGCGACTGTAAGGAAATGAAGTCTATATGATGATGTGACTAATTGGATGGGGTTGTGATGAGGTTGAATTTCTGGTTTCTGAGGCAGGTGAGTGAAAGGGTGTTGATGGCATATTCTGAGAGGACACAGGGCTTGTGTGAGTGTGCAGATATCTAGGTTGGATTCAGGTAGGATTTGGGGGTACCTAAAGGTGTGGAGAGGTACAGTAAGCTGCTGGGTTTTGGGAGTATAGCTCACAGGAGAATGGTTTGGGCTGAGCCACGGCTGAGGAGTTTTGGTGTTACGCAGATGGCAACTGACTACAGATGTGGGAGTTGGAAGCTGCTCTGAGAGATGGGGACTCTGAGGACCCCAGAAGTCTGAGGAGAAAGCCCATGGCGCATCCACATTCGAAGGGTTCAACAAGCAGAGGAGCTGGCAATGGAGGCTCTTCCTTGCCTGGAGGCCCCAGAAGCCAGCCTGCACTCACCAGAGACAGAGGGGCCCCCAGGACTACTCCTTGCCCTTGGTAGGGGTGTCTCCAGTCCGAGAAGAGGGCTGTGAAGTAGGCACACCTCCTTCTCCTGTAGACAAGTCTCTCCCTTCTCCTCTTTCCCCCACTGCAGCCTGGGCAGGATCCAGAGATTCTCACTAGCTCTTCTCCCACTGAAGGATGTAGGCCTGCAGTTTCACTGGCCACTTGTTTGATTCTCCCTGCCTTCCAGCTGGGAAACCAACACACGCCATCGGGTCCCACTTCCTCCACATTCTCCAGAGGGCCCAGGTCTCTTTCTGACCTCCACTGCAGAGCTCAATTTACCATCTCAGTGAAAGGTGGTGGAATCTTTCACTCGTTCACTACAGCTTAATTTATGCCAAGGAAATGAAATGAATTCTCCTTAACAAAGTTCCAGTGAATGAGCTCACCCCACATTTGGTTTTTGAGTTAAAAGACCACTCTGAGATCTGGCCTGTCCTCCAAATACCAGAAAACTGGCTCCTGCCCATATGGAAATATTTGTTGTGTAAACTAGACTGATATGCAGCAATTTTTAAAATTACTTCTACCCAATTTTTGTCCAGTGGGATTAAAGGAGTTCCAGGTGACACAGAAAGAGAAAACTTAAGTGTTTGTCTCAGTTGATAGTGACACGGTTTACAGAAGGACTTGTGAATGTAGACATGATCTAAGAAGCCAAAGTTTATGGAAGAACAACACACACTATGTAAAACACCTGGTCTCTTAAACAGGAACCTGATACTTTCTCATTTATCCAACTGTGGCTTGCCGATTAACTCATAGTCTCTGGCTCTGTGGCTGTTTGTCTCTCCACTTTGATGCAATGTAAATTTGGCATAAATCTAGGGCCATCCATAGTTGAAGACTGCCATGGCAAATGAGTCATAACCATTGAATGTTATGGTTGGAAGGGGCTTTAAAGAACATCTAGGCCCAACCCCATCATTTTTCAGATGAGGAGACTGAGAGTAAAAACTTGTCCACAATCACATGATTAGCTGATACGCTGGATTTCACCTGGGGTTCCTGATCTCTGGACTTGTGGAGTTAGTACACCTCCATACGATCACTCAGCAGTAGACAGGAAAGCTGGCTTTTGACTCCTTCCCACCTGTTCCTCCCTACCTCCTATGCCTCCAAATAAGCATATTAGTTAAACCCTTGCCCTTGCTAAGCAAATTCGTCCTTAGACAAGGCCTCTGATGTCCCCTTCAAGCAGATGGACACTTCTAAGAAAGCTCCTCTTATATACAAATTTTGGAGTCACTGCTGACTTTCGCCATGAACATTTGGTTGATGGGTCTGCCAGGAACATAAAGGGTAAATATGGAGTAAAGAGAAATATTTTAAAATGTTGGAAGCTATTATAATACACTAGATATTAGATAATAAAAAAGGATGTCAGACCACAGGTCTGTCCACAATTCACTTCCAGTTTTATACCTGGGTTTTTATAACTGGCTTCAGTGACGTTTGTAGTATGTTTAACACTCACAGAGGATTATTTTTTTAAAAAATCTTCCTTCTCTACGCTAAACTAAGTAATGAGCTAAATAATAATAATAGCCAGAAAAGAAACACTGTGAAAATTTAACTCTCTTGATGTATATGTATATAATCATACTAGTGAAAATAAATATTACATACAGTACAAAAAGGAAAAAGTAATGGAGTAAGACTTTAACTATAGTAATATATTTTTTGGGGGGAAGGGAAAATCCTTATACCTATGTTTTTCTGAAACTGTAATGAATAATAGTATTACAGTTTCTATTTCTGAGCTTTAACTTCTGCAAATTTGTCAATGACAAGCTTATCTTCTTTGCATATTCACGTTCCAAAAATAGTACGACCAGATTTGCCATCCTATCTTATGGAAGAACACTTTATTAACTTCAATTTCAATTTTTTTCATGTGAAACAACATGTATACAAATAGAAAAGTCTCACACATAGGATAAATTTGGTAGAAATTCATAAAAATCCCAAACACAATATTCTAGAAATTGCAATACTGTTTTTTTTTTTCATTCAGACACATTTCTAGTGTCTTTCTTTTTTTTTTTTTTTTCTATTGGGGTATAGTTGTTTTATAATGTTGTGTTAGCTTCTACTGTACAGTGAAGTGAATCAGTCATTTGTATACATACATCCCCTCTTTTCTGGATTTCCTTCCCATTTAGGTCACCACAGAGCACTAAGTAGAGTTCCCTGTGCTATACGGCAGGTTCTCATTAGTTATCTATTTCATACATATTAGTGTATATATGTCAATCCCAATCTCCCATTCATCCCACCCACCCCCCTTTCCCTCCTTGGCATCCATATGTTTTTTCTCTATGTCTGTGACTCTATTCCTGCCTTGCAAACAGGTTCATCTGTACCATTTTTCTAGTTTGCACATATATGCGTTAATATGCAATATTTTTTTTCTCTTTCTGACTTACTTCACTCTGTATGACAGTCTCTAGATCCATCTAAGTCTCTACAAATGACCCAATTTCATTCCTTTTTATGGCTGAGTAATATTCCATTGTACATATATACCACATCTTCCTTATCCATTCATCTGTCGATGGGCATTTAGGTTGCTTCCATGACCTGGCTATTATAAATAGTGATGCAATGAACATTGGGGTGCATATGTCTTTTTGAATTACGGTTTTCTCTGGGTATATGCCTTTCAAATACCTCTCAGCAGAAATATCTCCACTAAAATATCTTCACTAGAAAATTTATCAGAAATCTCTATTATTTCTGGTGAGAACTTCCAAAGTTTTAATTCTTCTGCAAAAATCATTTAAAAGTAGCTAAGTGACAAAGGAAATGGACAATTTTTGATCAATGGCTTTAGAATAAGTGTCTAGTTCTTGGTGAAAATGATTGTGGGATTCATATATTATTGTTTAATTGCTTCTGGCAATGTAAGAGCTGCCTTTTTTTGTGGTTTCTCCTGGCATTCTTCGAAATTTCATTCTGTTTTCTAAGAAATGTCCATTTCCCTATATTTTTTGTTGCATGGTTAATAGCCTTACGCGATCTGTGTTAGTTGTCTAAAAGAATCCATTTTAAAGCTTGATGTCTCACTATGCATTGTTCAAAGCTGATGCTGGTTGTTTGCAAATATTTTTGTGTTTGATTAATCTCATCTAAAGCTTTACATCAGAAAAAAAAATAACAGAAAAGAAAAACTGCATCAACGAGAATAAAATTTGCACTGATTCTCTTGTACCATATTTTCTTTTGTGTCTTTCTGTGGGCATAGCTTCATCTTCCCTGGGAAAGCCTTTTCACTCTTATACTTACATTCTGCAGCATTTTCCAACAAGGAAGTAATACTGGAATGAATGAATTGACTTTTTCTGAAAGTTCCAAAAAATAAAAACTTCAAGTGCCCACACCAAATGCCAAATTAAAGTATTTCAAGTTCTCTTTCTTTGCCTTTACAATCACTGTGATGTCATTGTTTATTTTTATTTACTGCATAAACACAGGAATGTGTAGTACCATGGGGTTGGAGAGGTGAACTGTGCCCAAAGTGAGCTTGAAAGATTCATTCTGAACTATTACCAACTTACTCTCAAAACCAATGTGTGTAGCTTAGTCCACATGTGTTGAGGGCTGACTATATAACTAGGAGTTTTCTGAATTAACTTTATGCATAATACAATAACTACTAAAGACTAACTAATAAAAATGTACTAATTTCAGGTTTGCATATTAATGGTAAAACTCAATGGAAACTATAATAATGGTTTAGAACTTAGACAAAAGATTTTGGGGGGAAAACAGTAGCTTCTCATTGATATTGTTTAGAGTTATCAACACATGGTGATAATAAAATGCAGATCAACTTTATTATTGTTTTTAAATTCTCTGCAGGAAATGTGCCCACAAGGTAGAGTATACTTCTCTGCCCTTCACATGCCACTCCTGGGGTTCCTTCTGATTCTAACTGTGGAAGTGACCTATGCTCCTGGCTGCCTTTGTCCTGTTTCCATTCTCGACTTGCGCTTCAGAGATCATGCTTATCCCCATTTCTTTGATTTCATGAGGAAATGGTGGGAAAGGAGAAAGAAGATCAAGTTGTCGAGGTAGGTAAGGCAATCACACCATAGCACATTCCGTCCTTCTACTCTTCTCCTCTGTACCAACTAAAGAAGATGTGATGATTAGGTGAGTTAATACAAGTCAAGTATCTAGAACTACATCTAGTACGTAGTGCTCAATAGATGCTTGCCATTACTTGGAGGTAACCAGAATGAGAGGCAGGCTGGCGGGTCCTGGAATGGCAGCATAATTAGAGTTAGATCCTTCCTTATACCTTCTCCTCACAGGACTTTTTTGGGTGTTACAAGACTGAGTCTTCAGCAGAAGTTACTTTTTTCTACCATGTCTAAGGAGTCATAACATTCTGTGTGTAAATACGAGGCATTTTGGAGGGGAGACATTGCACGCCTTCACATTCTTATCCTGAAGGTGGTGTCATCTCTGGACTTGGGTCATGAGTCACTAAGGTTTCTCTTTAGGAGCCTCCATCATCAACACAGTCACAGAGCCCAACCTGAAAATAAGGCCTGTGCTTCTTTCAGTTTTGGCCCAGATAGATGGGTGTTCCATAGAGGGCAATAAACTCATGTCCCCCAAAGAGAATTTCCTAATGGGTATAGAGGATATTTGCTCATTTAAAAAAAATTGAGGTCTAATTTATATACAAAGAAAGCATAGGTATTAAGTATTTATTTCAATGAGTTTTGAAATGTCTATAAACTCTTCTCTCTACTGCTCAAAGCAAGAAATTGAATATTTCCATCATGGCAGAAAGTTCCCTCATTATTTGTTCATTTTAGAACTTGAATTCAGGTCTTCAGACCTTGGTTATTGTACAAGGAGTCTAGGGCAGAAGGGAGATGGTAGGACTGTGTCTGGCAGGAGGAATAGTGGGGTGATATGGTATCTTAGCCGACAAAAGAACACTGAAGACTCCCTGACAGGTAGGTTCATGAATGGCCCTTGTAATCAAGGGGGAGAGTTTACTCCAAAAAGAGAACTCAGCTGAACTGAAAAGGTTAAGAAATAAAAATGTTAATTAGGTGCAGAATTTTCACTGGTGTTGAAGAAATATTTTCATAGTCTCTTGTTAAAATAGGTAGTTTGAACTCTGAGTCTTCCAGATTATGTAAAGAAAGAGTATGTAAATATCATTACTTCTTTATCCCTGACTTGTGTATAGAGCTCTGGACCTAAGTTCCCGGAAGCAAGGTTTGGGGTCTACCAACAGACCAAAGGAGCAGAAGCAGCTTTTGAGTAGAACGGGGGCTCCTTTAATGACACTTGTTACCCACTGAAAAGCTCATGACCTTAGAATATTTGCAGTTCACACTGATTATGATAAATCCTTATTGCCAAACCATTTAATGAGATACTGATTCAAGGGAAAACCTTTGAAAACCACACTGCTTGCCATGTATCAGTGAACTTCTGCTCAGCACTGTCTCTTTCATGTCTTTTTAAAAACATGCTGATGTTATACAGCTGTGAAATTGTGTAATCTGCATTTGTGCAACCTTTGTTACTTGAATATGAACTAAGAGAAGGTTCTATTTTGCCAAAAACTTTCAGCTCACTTGAATGCATTGAAATAACACCACACTATTAACACCTTACGTGCTATGAGAAACTTGATGTTCAGCAGCCCAAAGGTTAAGCCTACAGTGTTGGACTCTTGTTTGTGAGTCTGTGTGAATGAGTGTGTGTGTGTGTGTGTGTATAGTAACTAATCATTTATTTTAATAGGGTGCTCCCTTGAGAGTGAGGCAGGCACTCTATATTTAATAGCACTTTTAAGGAGAGGAGTCAGTGTGAGCATATTAAGTTGCTCCTTTGGTTTACCAGAAGGCTTATTAAATCATTAACTGGAGGAAATTCTGACTGGGTAAGTTACAGTCTTACCCAGGCTGACAAGAAGGTGTGGGCTAGAGGGTACTGCTCCTGGTGACCTTGTTTCAATTCAAGGTTAATTATGGAAGTAGTTTCAAAAATCTAGAATTAATTATTCTGAAAGAGAAGAGAAAACACAGGGTTGGGTTTCTATCCAAGGTATCATCCCTGGAGAGCTCCCCCACTATGTCAGACCAATATCAAGTCCCAAGTTTAACAAAGCAGTTAGAGAAATTAAACAGGGGATTCTGCCACAATGTACTCCCATGTCCTGGGAAAGATTTGCAGTCATCACATTTTATCCACTAACTGAAAGAGGAAAAAAAGTACCATGTTGCCTCCAAAGTCAGCCACTTGGGACAGGCAGACGTAGGCACAGGGCTGGACTGATGGGAGGACTTGGTGTGTAATATAGGACAACTCATTTTATCCCCAAATTTAAAAAATTCCGTGTTATGCTCTTTCCATGGACATGAGAATGAAATGATTTCCATTCAGGAGTGGTTTTCACAGGTCATATAGAGAATAAGTATGCAGGGCCAGCTGGAAGCAACACTGTGAAAGGTTAAATGTGTTTTCAGGCATGATAAGGATGCCTCAAAGAGAGAGACAGAGCTCTGATGTTAGGATTTTAGACTACTTTGAAGTTAAGTTTCTATTGTTTGAGGGTCTTCATTTCCACTTGGGTGCTTTTTCTGCAATTAGAGGGTTCTAACACCAGATGGCACCTTTGTTATAATCATAAGATCTGAAGAGCTGGACTTATCCAATATGTGAGTGTGTGTGAGTGAGTGTGTGTATGTGGTATAAATATGTGTATAAGTATATATGTGTGTAAAAGCATAAATGTATTTATACATATTATTAAGTGTATACTTACATATGTATATGTTAATCTTGACTGTATAGAATCAAAGCCAATCTCTGTTATCTACATGCTTTGATTTTGGGCAAAACAAAACAAAACAAAACAAAAATCTACCTATGCCTCAGTTTCCTCATTTGTAAAGTGAGGTTAATATAGTGCCTATTTTATGGTGTTGCTGTGAGTTAACTAATTTAATGAGTTAATTATATTTTTATTTTATATTTAAACATTTAGAATAGTGCCTGGTATATAGTAAGTGTCTGGTATGTAAGTGTTAACTCTTATTATTATATAATTTATTCAAAATTTGATCTGTGATTGTCCCTTCATCAATAATTCCACCTCTCCCCTGTTGTGTGACAGCCATATGGTGTGGGGAAGGATTTAACCTACCACCAGCTACAAGTGAGGGGCCTGACTTGTGTAGTTTAATCAGATGGTCCCTTTTGCCACAGTTACTGGTCCAGGTTACGCAAACACAAGTCAATCAGTATACGGCATTTTCCCAAACACTGGAATTTGTGCAGGTACAAGAAGGGGTGTTCAGTCAGAATGGCCATCATCAAAAAGTCTACAAACAATAAATGCTGGAGAGGGTGTGGAGAAAAGGGAACCCTCTTGCACTGTTTGTGGGAATGTAAATTGATACAGCCACTGTGGAGAACAGTATGGAGGTTCCTTAAAAAACTCAAAATAGAGCTACCATACGACCCAGCAATCCCACTACTGGGCATATGCCCTGAGAAAACCATAATTCAAAAAGAGTCATGTACCAAAATGTTCATTGCAGCTCTATTTACAATAGCCAGGACATGGAAGCAACCTAAGTGTCCATCAACAGATGAATGGATGAAGAAGATGTGGCACATATATACAATGGAATATTACCCAGCCATAAAAAGAAATGAAATTGAGTTATTTGTAGTGAGGTGGATGGACCTAGAGTCTGTCATACAGAGTGAAGTACGTCAGAAAGAGAAAAATAAAAACCGTATGCTAACACATATATATGGAATCTAAAAAAAAAAAAATGTCATGAAGAACCTAGGGGCAAGACAAGAAAAAAGACACAGACCTACTAGAGAATGCAGTTGAGGATACAGGGAGGGGGAAGGGTAAGCTGGGACAAAGTAAGAGAGTGGCATGGACATATATACACTACCAAACGTAAAATAGATAGCTAGTGGGAAGCAACCACATAGCACAGGGAGACCAGCTCCGTGCTTTGTGACCACCTAGAGGGGTGGGATAGGGAGGGTGGGAGGGAGGGAGACGCAAGAGAGAAGAGATATGGGGACATATGTATATGTATAACTGATTCACTTCGTTATAAAGCAGAAACTAACACACCATTGTAAAGCAATTATACTCCAATAAAGATGTTAAAAAGAAAAAACAGACGGGGTGTTAACCTACATTAGATCAACACAATGTGGGTGAAGTTTTCTTGGGGGAAATAAGTTCTCCTCTGATGTATGGATGCAAACCCTAGAACCACTGCAGTTCTTGCTACCGCAATGGAAAGCAAACTGAAAATGCTGCTTATCTCACAGGAGGAAGAACAGCAAGGCCAAAAGAGCAGTTGGAGCAAACCAGTACTAAGGTTTGTCCTGCCTCTGAGGCCAATAAATCCCCTTCATTTGAGTTGCTCATTCTGATAGAGTCCTAATAGATACAAGATCACAATAGGTATTTTTATTAAAGTAACTGAACAAGGCCATTATTAGTAATTACTATTCCTGTATAATGATTCCTTATATGAAAAGAGGAAAGTAAGGCAAAATTTAAAAAAATTAGAACCTTGTCACCACACTTGTCTCTTCTCACCAGTCCTTAGATTCTATATATGATTCTCGCTTTTTCCCCTCCTTTTACTTTATTTTTTTCTCCTTAAAATAAGTTTGAATTTAATACTGAGATTTATCTCAGAACGACTCAAACTAGCATTTGAGGACAAGGGGGGACACTCTCTCTTTTCGACACCCAGTGCCACCGTCCTGTGTGGGTTCAAACACCTCAGATTCAACATTTGCTATAGTTCTAAATACTCATGCATGTCATAGGTCACAGGAGAGTTGGATTCACCACCCTGCCCAGAAATAACAGCATTCTAGAGGTTTCTCCACAGATCATGAAATGAAATGGTCGGTCCACTTTGATGATGGGAGGCATGGAATAAGCAGTGATTTCTGACAGGTTTCCCGCCACTGCTTCAGTTCCTTACTAACCTCAATCATTGCTCTTTGTAAAACCTTGGTTATTTTAATATTTCTCGCAGTAACTGAGAGTTCACTCAGGTCAGCCCAGGGTGAGAAGATTCTGCTGATTCCCATCTCCTTCAGCAGTTCATGTACCTCAGCCTTTTTTTAGAAGATAAAGACTCTTTTTTTAAATTTTTATATATATATATTTGGTTGCACTGGCTCTTAGTTGTGGCAGGCGGGCTCCTTAGTTGCAGCTCACTGGCTCCTTAGTTGTGGTATGCAAACTCTTAGCTGCTGCAGGCGGGATCTAGTTCCCCGACCAGGGATCGAACCCGAGAACCTGCATTGGGAGCACGGAATCTTAATCACTGCGCCACCAGGGAAGTCCCTAAACACTTTTTATGATCATAAATTCAATACAATTGTCAGGTATTATTAAGAATACTTAATAGTATCCACTGTTAAATTATTCTCTCACAAATGTCATATTTCACTATAGTTTGTTTGAATCATGATCTAGATAAAGACAACACATTGCAAATGGCAGATATATTTCTTACGGCTTTTTCAATATATAGACCACTCCCACTTCCTTTTTTCCCTTATAACTAATTTGTCAAAGAAATGGAATATTTTTCTCTTGCAAATTATTCCCCACCACCTGGATTGTGCTGATTGCCTTTCCATGCTGTGTTTTACATATTCCTCAGTCCCTGTAGATGCACCTCATACTTCTGATCTAATTTGAACTTTGGAAAGAAAACTTCTATTTTTCTGGTTTTCATGTTTTTGAGCTGTGTGTCCACCAGGTCTGTGGTCAGGTAGTCTTCAAGGGCAAGATGGTCACCCATCTTCTCCATGAGGACCACCAGCATGGTGGCATTTCCTCAATAAGGCAGTTTGAGGATGTGGCAATGAAAATTCTTATCAACTGTGGAGGCAAACTTGCCTGCCCAGTACATGATGGGCACCTTGACTTGAGTTGTTTGTACTTGTCCAGGTGGAAAATGTTCACCTTGATGAGAACAGGGTCAAAAGGGGTCAGTCACTTCCCCCTTGGAGAAATTGAAGAAGGTCTCTTTGACATCAAAGTCCTCGTGGATGAAGGCAAAGTTCCCCTGGGCCAGGCCCAGCTCCCAGTTGTGGGAGAGGCTGTCTCTGAGCTGCTTCCTCAGAGACCATATGCCTCTGTTCTCTGCACTCACCTAGTTAATTCTGCGTTGGAATACCTAACATGGCTCTGTGGGTGAGTTTATAATTAAAATCCCTGGTGCTGTACATCCCCATAATCCTGGCCATAGTTTGTTTCTTAGTCCTCTCCTTCTCTTCTAGCTAGAATAAACTTCTAGAAGGCTAGAGGGAGTGAAGAAAGGCTTAGTGGGTCTTCCCTAAAGAAAGATATAGTTTTTCCCCAATAGAAAAACTAATAGTTCTACTAGCTAATAGTTGTTAAAGTAAAAACAAAACAAAACCATAAAGGTACTGTGATTAAATCAGTTGAAAATATTGGGTTTAATAAAAGTAAATATGATTTTTTAACTGCAATGCCTTTCAAACGTTTAAGATGCAAAGCATTTTATTAGTTAGGATAAATACCTAAAGCATTGTAATAGGAAAAAATACTGAAATCTCAGTGGCTTAACATTATAAGATATATTTCTGGCTCATGACATGGTCCAACAGTAGAGCTCTTGATTAGGTGGCTGCCTCCAAAAGGTAATTCATAAAGCCACTCACCGTCCATCAATTTCATCATCCTGAATGAAGAGGTCCTCAGATCACCCCAGAATTATTCCATTCCAGACATTTGGAAGGAGCAAAGAGCAAGGAAGATGGTGCATGGGAGGTTTTATGGGCCAATCCAGAGAGTAGTACACATGACTTCTACCGAGAAAGCACATCCCATTGTCTGGAACCCAGCACATGGCCACACCTAACTGCAAATGAATGCTGGGAAATGTGATCTGGAGAACAAGGAGATGGATTTTCATGAATATGCAATAGTCTCTGCCATACACATGTTTTAACCCTCTAAGAGAGACCTATGGTGTAAAGCTTTTCTCAAACTTACTTATCTAAAGAACTCCCTCCCACTCATCACTCTAGCATCTATCCACTTAAGTATTCCATGGAACACACTTAGAGAAATACTTATGTTATGTTCCCTTGGACCCTCCTCTGAAAGAGTTGCTGTTGGGTTTCTTGCCTTCTAATGATGTTGTAGACACAGGAAAAGAAATGCAGTTACAGATGTCTGTAGATCCTGACTCTTTGAGGATCATATTTTCAAATCAAAAAATGGTTTGTTTTCTTAGCTATTTTATACTTTATTTTCTGTTTCAAAAGACCTTACTTGTGTTATCTTCCTAGCTCTTAGAAGCAGAGTTTGACCCAACCAGCAACATTTCACCCCATGCAGCTATGCCCCAGGAGGATTATAACTCCATTTAAATAGAAACTGTGAAGCTTCCATTGGCTTAATTGCCTTCCTTATATTTAAAATTGATAACCGACAAGGACCTACTGTATAGTACAGGAAAATCTGGTCAATATTATATAATAACCTAAATGGGAAAAGAAGTTGAAAAAGAATAGATTCATGTATATGTATAGCTGAATCACTTTGCTGTACACCTGAAACCAGCACAACCTTGTTAATCAACTATACTCCAATATAAAATAAAAAGTTTAAAAAATTGCCTTCCCTTCTCTCCCCGTGACCTCCCATAATTCCCAGTGCCTTCCAGAATCTTCCAGGGCCTTCTACCTTTACAGCATTTCCTTTCCCATTACAGATGATTATTTCCAACTTTATTTATCTCTTCAATTAACAACTCATCACCATGAAGACAGAAATGACTGATAAGCTTCATATATTATTATTCTCTGTAGTATTTATATTTTAGCATGGGACAAAACATGAAAGGAGGATAATAATCTTCTAATGGTGTATTTTAAGTACCAGTAACAGACACTGGAAAGATGTTTTGAGAAAGGCAGCATTGCTAGAGTTTTCAGAACATACAGGTTGGGTAACTACCTGCTAGGCTCATTTATGAAATTAGTCCTTGACGAAAGGTGGCCTGGTATTTCTTCCAGGGAAGACAGATCAACCCTTAATTTGACACTCGTGACATTTCTCTGCACATATTGACTTTATTACAGGAGGTCAGAATTTTCTTCCTAGACAAGTTTATGAGATGTTACTTCCCATTACAACAATTACAAAAAATTTAACAAGTTTAATTTCCTTACCTGTTTTATTCCACTTTGGCCTCAAGCCTAATTTATCAAAAGGTAGGAATATTCTTAGATTACTATCCTGAATAAAAATATGACCTCAGATTTGCTCTTCTCTTTCCAATGCATCTATTCTAGATATTCAGATATATTTGTACCTGAATATTTGGTATATAACAGGAAATAAATTATTTCACATATCTAATGAATTGCCAATCAAAGTCTCCTTTTATCAATAAAAACGAATATTTTGGCAAATAAGCATTAAATTTTACATTGTTAAGTGGAGAAGTCACTTGTCATTCTGTAGATTCCATTTCAGTGGAGGAAGTTATTTTTTGGAAGTGTTTTCCTGTGGAGGGTTGCATTTGATTAATTTATTCCAGAAATTTTGCCAAGGAAAATTACAAAAGTGAGGTCAAAATTTGTACATGAATTTTTGGAAAGAAACATTTTATAAAAAGTTTTGGTTTATTTTTAAAAATGAAACAGAATTTTGATTTCATGATTGGCATACTCTGAGTAGAGTAAGTGAGGAAAGTCGTTGTTTTTTTTTTATATCTATACTACTCGATGCTGTATATGTTTATTTGAAGAAAAATTAAATTTGAGATCAAATTCAAGATAATTGATTTATAGTAAATATAAACTTAAAAAAAGACCAAATCATGTTTAACATATTGTTTAATCTTAGAGAAAATGAGAGCTATGGCAAAAATATCGCTAATAGGTGGAGATTCAGAGTATGCATTTTTCTATTTCTTGCCATTGTAAGAGCTATTTATTTTTACATTGTATAATTTAAAAACTTAATTTACCCGCATATTTAGCAAATGGATCTCATATCAGTTAAACTGGAAGTTTCCTTCCTATAGTTGCCTAGAGCTATTTATTTTTGAATACAGCCCCTGAGTAGTGAATTGCAAAAATAAAAAGAACAAACTTTTTCCATTTAATTCATGGAAAATGGAAGCTTCAAACCCAGAAGTGACCATCAACATAATGTATTGTGGTTTTATGTTTGTTTTTTTTTTTTTCAAATTTTATTTATTTATTTATTTAATTTTGTCTGGGTTGGGTCCTTGTTGCTGTGCATGGGCTTTCTCTAGTCTTGGTGAGCAGGGGCTACTCTTCATTGTGGTGCACAGGCTTCTCATTGCGGTGGCTTCTCTTGTTGCAGAGCACAGGGCTCTAGGCACATGGGCTTCAGTAGTGTGGCTCGCGGGCTCAGTAGTTGTGGCTCATGGGCTCTAGAGCACAGGCTCAGTAGTTGTGGCACACGGGCTTAGTTGCTCCGTGGCATGTGGGATCTTCCCGGACAAGGGCTCGAACCTGTGCCCCCTGCACTGGCAGGCGGATTCTTAACCACTGCACCACCAGGGAAGCCCAATGTATTGTGGTTTTAATAGCAAAGTATCTACGATTCTGCAATCAGGTTTTTAGGAAAAGCAGCAAGTGTCTATACTTTGCTGTTGAATACCCTCCTCTTTCCTAATACCTCCAGCTGTAGATTTTCAGTGAGTACACAGATCCATTCAAAAACCAGGGATGATAATCACAGAAAACTCATTATATTTTTAATAAAAACATGGATGCAAGACATTTGGTAAATATTATCATTTTTTTAAAAAATAATAAAGCTGACAAATTAAATTAGGCTCCCAATTTCCTGCCTGAATAACATTCTCTGTGCAGGTGCTATATGTGTGTATGTACATGCATATAGCAACCTTGATGCCACCAGAATCTTGAATTTACATCTACTTTTCTATGTTTCACAGAACTTGTGTCCAGCATATACATTACCTAACAAGTGTCATGTTGGTGAGAGTTAGATTTTCCTACCATAATTTATTCATTTTTTTAAAAGCCATGGCATCTTTCTTTGTGACATCTTTGTCTGGTTTTGGTATCGGGGTGATGGTGGCCTCGTAGAATCAGTTTGGGAGTGTTCCTCCCTCTGCTATATTTTGGACATAGAGAATCCTAAAGATGCTACCAGAAAACTACTAGAACTAATCAATGAATTTGGTAAAGTAGCAGGATACAAAATTAATGCACAGAAATCTCTTGCATTCCTATACACTAATGATGAAAAATCTGAAAGTGAAATCAAGAAAACACTCCCATTTACCACTGCAACAAAAAGAATAAAATATCTAGGAATAAACCTACCTAAGGAGACAAAAGACCTGTATGCAGAAAATTATAAGACACTGATGAAAGAAATTAAAAATGATACAAATAGATGGAGAGACATACCCTGTTCTTGGATTGGAAGAATCAACATTGTGAAAATGACTCTACTACACAAAGCAATCTACAGATTCAATGCAATCCCTATCAAACTACCACTGGCATTTTTCACAGAACTAGAACAAAAAATTTCACAATTTGTATGGAAACACAAAAGACCCCGAATAGCCAAAGCCGTCTTGAGAATGAAAACGGAGCTGGAGGAATCAGGCTCCCTGACTTCAGACGATACCTCAAAGCTACAGTAATCAAGACAGTATGGTACTGGCACAAAAGCAGAAATATAGATCAATAGAACATGATAGAAATCCCAGAGATAAACCCACACACATATGGTCACCTTATGTTTGATAAAGGAGGCAGGAATATACAGTGGAGAAAGGACAGCTTCTTCAATAAGTGGTGCTGGGAAAACTGGACAGCTACATGTAAAAGTATGAGATTAGATCACTCCCTAACACCATACACGAAAATAAGCTCTAAATGGATTAAAGACCTAAATGTAAGACCAGAAACTATCAAACTCTTAGATGAAAACATAGGCAGAACACTCTATGACATAAATCACAGCAAGATTCTTTTTGACCCACCTCCTAGAGAAATGGAAATAAAAACAAAAATAAACAAATGGGACCTAATGAAACTTCAAAGCTTTTGCACAGCAAAGGAAACCATAAACAAGACCAAAAGACAACCCTCAGAATGGGAGAAAATATTTGCAAATGAAGCAACAGACAAAGGATTAATCTCCAAAATTTACAAGCAGCTCATGCAGCTCAATATCAAAAAACCAAACAACCCAATCCAAAAATGGGCAGAAGACCTAAATAGACATTTCTCCAAAGAAGATATACAGACTGCCAACAAAGACATGAATGAATGCTCAACATCATTAATCATTAGAGAAATGCAAATCAAAACTACAATGAGATATCATCTCACACCAGTCAGAATGGCCATCATCAAAAAATCTAGAAACAATAAATGCTGGAGAGGGTGTGGAGAAAAGGGAACCTTCTTGCACTGTTGGTGGGAATGTAAATTGATACAGCCACTGTGGAGAACAGTACAGAGGTTCCTTAAAAAACTCAAAATAGAGCTACCATATGACCCAGCAATCCCACTACTAGGCATATGCCCTGAGAAAACCATAATTCAAAAAGAGTCATGTACCAAAATGTTCATTGCAGCTCTATTTACAATAGCCAGGACATGGAAGCAACCATTCATCAACAGATGAATGGATGAAGAAGATGTGTCACATATATACAATGGAATATTACCCAGCCATAAAAAGAAACGAAATTGAGTTACTTGTAGTGAGGTGGATGGACCTAGAGTCTGTCATACAGAGTGAAGTACGTCAGAAAGAGAAAGACAAATACCGTATGCTAACACATATATATGAAATCTAGGGGGAAAAAATGTCATGAAGAACCTAGGTGTAAGACAGACAGGAATAAAGACACAGACCTACTAGAGAATGGACTTGAGGATATGGGGAAGGGGAAGGGGAAGCTGTGGCAAAGTGAGAGAGTGACATGGACATATATACACTACCAAATGTAAAGTAGATAGCTAGTGGGAAGCAGCCGCATAGCACAGGGAGATCAGCTCGGTGCTTTGTGACCACCTAGAGGGGGGTGGGATAGGGAGGGTCGGAGGGAGGGAGATGCAAGAGGGAAGAGATATGGGAACATATGTATATGTATAACTGATTCAGTTTGTTATAAAGCAGAAACTAACACACTATTGTAATGCAATTATACTCCAATAAAGATGTAAAAAAAAAAAAAAAAAAAAGCCATGGCATCAAGAGTTAAAAGTTTACTGTGAAACCTATGAAAATACATTTGTTCATCTGGGCCCATGTTGACCCCTCTCTGCTTCCCTTGGATTCCTCTGAATCTTGGTGAGCTTAAGGTGAGAGTGAGACACATAATTCAACATAGAGTTGGGGTGTGCTGAAGGTTGCACAACTCTAATTTAAAAAATCCACTGTGTTTTTATGGCAGGATTCTGGAGGGCTGCACTGATTCCCTGATGAATGTTGACAGGGCTATTAAAGCTGTGAAACAACATCACTTGAATATGGCATTGAATAAAAAAACTAGCTTAGCCGTGCTGTTCTTGGGTGTTATTAGCTGATTAAACTTAGCCATTGGGAAAACCATCTTCAGACTATGCATTCATTTTCTCAACTTTTTTGTTTGTTTCTCAGCAACTGTTTCAGTTTCGTTTCTTTTTCTTGTCTGACTTCTGTGGCTAGGACTTCTATAATAAAAGTGGTGAGAGTGGTTAGCTAGGTTTCTTTATAGTGGCCTTTAAATTCTATCTATGACATAAAGGGTGACCCATTATGTCCATGGCTCCTTTTGTTGCCCCAAGACATCTGGTGTGCTGCACAAAAGAGACCCCCTCTCCTGCTTTATTGAGCCATAACTTTGACCAGTGTGTGCTTGTTTATATTTCTGTAGAGGAAGGCTTGACTTTGGCCAAATCCACTTCAACTCTGATCCCACCCTTTATTTTCCATGGCTCTTTAACCTCTCTGAGACTCAGTTTTTCTCAGATATCAAGAGAGCATGATGATACTTTGCAAGTTTATTATGGGAATTAGAGATCATGTAAAGTGCCTAACATGATTCCTGGCATAGATTAGGCACCCAATAAAAAGTAGCTCTTATTATTGTTATTGAAACAGTCTAGTGAGAAAAAAATGTATGAGTTATTGCCTTTTGTGTTACATAGAGAAGAATTTTGGAGAGAGGAACAAAATGGTGTTTCCACAAATGGAAATGAAATGAAATCTCGACACTTGCTTGGAACTAAATTTTAGGCCTTTGGTGAGAATTGGCATATCTCTTTGAAGAGTTAATTTAGGTAGATTTAAGTAATTTGACTTTTATAGTACTTTTGAAAAAATTCCTAACGGAAGTTGGATGAGATTCTTTCAGTAATTACACAAAATGTGGTGAGTATCTGGGTGATATTTAAACCAAGAACAGATAATATGAAAATGAGAACACATCTCAATAGGTGAGATGTAGGTTAGAGCTATAAAGCATCACATGACTTTTCTAATGAGATGTTGAAATACCAAATTAGGAAACTGAGAGAGACTCCAAATATTCTATTCTGATATTTTACATCTGCAAGTGGGAGTGTAATTTGCTGATAGGTAATAAGATTCTTAAAAACTTTAAGCTTCTAAATCAGCAATTTCATTTCCATTTCTCCATTCTAAGAGAAAATACAAAATTCAGAAAATTGCTCTATGCATAAAGATGTTCACGATAGTATTAGCTATATAAAAATGTGAAAACAATTTAAATGTCTGAAAATAGAGAAATGATTAAAACAATTATGCTAAATATCATGTATATAAGTATTGTATAAGCAAGCTATTGTGAGAAGTTTAATGGGGAAATGTTTCTACAAAGGGAAAAATATATAAGACTATATATAACTTATTACTTTAACTATATAACACAGTTATTGAAAAAAACACTGGAAGGAAATATTTATTTGAACCATGTAAAGTTAATTTTGACCTATAGAAGGACTATTTTGAATGGTTTAACCTAACACATGAATATTTTGGGGAAGTGGTAAAATTTTCAGCAATATTCTCTTTCTATGAAGTTTTTGTAATTTTCTGTTTTACAGAAACATATTTTTATTATAAGGAATTTTTAATAGAAAATAACTTAGTCATCTAAAAAAGGAACTGTTCTAATTTAGGCAAAGTTTAAAAATAATAAATTAGATTTCCATTTTTGGCAGTTTTACAAACTTGATATTCTGCAAAGCCTTACACTACAGAATAATCTCAGATACTATATAAAGTGTTTAGAAAAAACTATTCATTACATGGTTGAGCTGGCAACAGAGTAAGGAAATCCCCAGCACTCAAACATGAAACAAAAGCATAAATCCTGGGAGAAAAGGCCATGACTGCTTTCTGGGCACCTGTGGATTTCTGGTGATCCAGAGATTACGTTTTAATGGCCTCATAGGTAGCAGGGAACAAATATTGGTGTCCATATAATGTAAGGAGTCACATAAAAGACCTGCATATGAAGCCAAGACAGTACCTAACAAAAAGGGCCACATCTTCAGTGAACTAGAGGTAAATCCTAATTTACATGGGAAATTTGCTTATTTTATCTTAAAACAAAATTATTAGAAAATAATAGGTTTAAAGGTGGATTCCAGAAGCAGGTATAAATCTTATGTGGGTGAAAGAACTCTCAACTTCATGCCTCTAAGAATTCATTCAGATAAAAGTATATCAGATAAACAACTCAACAGTTAAACATTACAAAACAGATGTGGGAACAAGAAACATGGCTGAGAATCAGCAGAAATACCCAATAGTTGAAACAAATAAACAAATATCAAGCATACAAAGACTTATGATATTCAAATATAGACTAGAGAAAGAGCATATTTTATAAGTTTAAAGGAAAATAAAACAGTACTGAAAGTATGAGTTTAGAGACTCTCAGTGATGATAAGGCACATTTGAAGAAGAAATTATAGACTTGAAAAGCATAATTGAAATAAACTCGGTTAGTTTTAAAAGCAGATTCCATACAACTCAAGAGGAGGACTGAATTATAGGATGGCCCTACAGAAATGACCAGATGCATACCAATGTCAAAGATATGGTAACCATGAAGGAAACATCAAAAATCATGGGTCATAACATGAAAGCAAATGTCCAACATACATGTAATCAGAGTTACAGAGAGAGTGGCCATGAAAATGAAAAATGGATAATATTCTAAGAGATAACAGTGAAAATTTTCCAAAACAGATAAAAGACACACATCCTATGATTTAGGAATCACTAAGTTCCAAGCAGGAAAGACGCAAACATTGTATCTATATCTATATCTATATATCTAGTTACATTGCAGTGAAGCTGCAAAATAACAAAGGAAAAGAAATTTAATGAGTAGTCAGAGAGAAAAAGCAGATTAGAAACAAATAACAAAGAAAAAAATGAAAAATAGCATATAGTGTTATACTGTTTTCAAAGTCTGAGAGAAAATAAATGTAAACGCACAGCAAAACTGTCTTTTAAGAATGTGAGTATAATGAAGACATTCTCAGGAAAACAAAAAACTATTTACCATCAAATATGGTGTTTATTACCAACGGTAGAGTAACTACTGAAGAATTCACTTCAAGAAGAATGAAAATGATCCCAGAGGGAAGGTCTGAGAAGGAAGAAAGAAAGGATAGTGAAGAAAGGAGTGAACATGTGGGTAAATCTAGATAAATATTTATTGTATAAAACAATATTTAAAACAACAATGACAATAATAATGTTTAATTTGTGGAATATGAAAAAATTTTGAATACAAGTAAAATATTTCCTGATAATAGCATGTAAGTTGGAGCAACTAATATTAAAGCATTTTAGACTTTGATATGTTTACATGCTAAAATTTCTAAACAGCTACTGAAATAATAGAAATACAGTGTAAACTTCCAAATGAATAAAGGTTAAAAAAAAGAAAAATAACAAAAACCTTAAGCAATCCAAAAGATGGCAATGAAAAATATAAACAAAAAAAGCAGGACAAATAAAAAGGCAAAAATAAAGTGGTAAAGAGAAATTCAATACATCAACAATCTCAGTAAATATCAATGAACTAAACTTTTCAATTAGAAGGTTAAGTTTGTCTGACTGGATTAAAAAAGATTAAAAAAAGATCTAACTCTATGTTGTTTATAAGAGACTTACACAAAATGTAAGGATATAAAAATTGAAAGTAAAATGCTGGAAGAAGATATACCAGAAAATAATAATGAAAAGTAAATTGGTGTGGTTATGGGAACTTCAGACAAAACAAGACTTTAAGACAAGAATCACTACTAGAAATAAAAATATCCGCTATATAATGGTAAAAGGTTGAATTCCCTTGGAATAACAGTTCAAAACATGCATGCACATAATTATATACCTTCAAAACATATAAGGTAAATACTAAAAACTATAAAAAAAGAGAAAAATCCACCATTATTATAACCAATATTAAAACAATTCTCAGCAATTGATAAATCAAGCAGAACAATCAATAACTTAGAATAAAGGACATTTGCCCACCACTGTCAACAAACTTGATATATTGACTCCCACACCAAATGATTAGAGAAAACCATTCTTTTCAAGCATTCATTGAACATTTATGAAAACTAACCAGAATTTAGACTCATAAAATTTTAGAGAATTCTTATCATGCAGACTATGTTCTGTGATAACAATGCAATTAAGTTAGAAATACTTTACAGAAAGATTACTAAACCACACCATACATTTGAAAATTTAAAACCTAAATAACTCATGGGACAAATAAAAATCATAATGAAATTTGGGAAATACTTATAATTGATTGAAAATGAAAATATTACATATTAAATTTTTGGAATGCAGATAAAGCAGTACTTAAATATTTGTATTAGAAAAGAATGATTGAAGATTAATAAGCTAACACTACAACTCAAAAATTAAATTAAAAATAGCAACAGAGAGACAAAGGGCATTACATAATTATGACACTCCAACAAGAGAATATAACAGTTGTAAACATTTATGCACCCAACATAGGAGCACCTAAATATATAGAGCAAATATTAACAGAAATAAAAAAGATAAATTGACAGTAATAGTGGAGACTTTAATACCCCACTTATGGTAATGGATCCAGACAGAAAATCACTAAGAAAACACTGGCCTTAAGTGCCACATTAGACTAGATAGACTTAATAGATACATGCAGAACATTCCAACCCCAACCAGCAGAATACACATTTTTTTCAAGTCCACAGGGAACATTCTCCAGAAGAGATCACAAGTTAGGCCACAAAACAAGTCTCAGTAAATTGAAGAAGATTGAAATCACATCAAGAATCTTTTCCAATTAAAATGGTAGAAACTAGAAATCAACTACAAAAAGAAAACTGGATAAAATAAAAATATGTGGTATCTAAACAATATGCTACTAGACAATTAATGGTCAATGAAATCAAGAGGAAATCAAAATAACTTTGAAACAAACAAGAAGAGAAAATGTACCCTTCCAAAATCTATGGGATGCAGCAAAAGCAGTTCTAAGAGGGAAGTTTATAGCAATAAAGGCCGACCTCAAGAAGCATGAAAAATCTCAAACAATCTAACCTTACCCCTAAGGGGACTAGAAGAAAAAAAGAATAAACAAAGCCCAAAGTTAGCAGAAGGAAGGAGATAAAAAAGGTCAGAGTGGAAATAAAATATAGAGACTAAAAAAACTAGAAAAGATCAATAGAACTAAAAGCTTATTCTTTGAGAAGATAAACAAAATTTATAAACCTCTGGCCAGACTTATCAAGAAGAAAGAGTCAGAGCCCAAATAAAATCAGAAATGAAAGACAAAAAGTTACAGTTGATACCACAGAAAAACAAGGTATCATAAAAGACTACTATGAGCAGTTATACACCAACAAATTAGAAAACCTAGAAGAAATGAATAAATTCCTAGAAACATACAACCTACCAATACTAGATCAGGAAGAAACAGAAAATCTAAATAGACCAATTACTAGTAATGAAACTGAGTCAGTAACTCAAAAAATCCCAATAAACAAAAGTCCAGGAGCAGATGGCTTCACAGGTGAATTCTACCAAACATTTAAAGAAGAGTTAATACCTATCCTTATCAAACTATTCTAAAAATAATCAAAGAGGAGGGAACAGTTCCAAAATCATTCCATGAGGCCAGAATTACCCTGATAGCAAAACCAGATGGACACCACACACAGAGAAAATTACAGGCCATAGGTACAAAAATCCTCAACAAAATATTAGCAAACAGAATTTAACAGTACATTAAAAGGATCATACATCATGATCAAGTGGGATTTATTCCAGGAATGCAAGGATGGTTCAACAACCACAGATGAATCAACATAATACACAAAATTAACAAAACAAAGGATAAATATCATTGATCATCTCAATAGATGCAGAAAAAGCATTTGTCAAAATTCAACACAATTCATGGTAAAAACTCTTAAAAAAGTGGGTATAGCAGGAACATACTGCAACAAAATAAAGGCCACATTCAATGATCAATGAGTAACATCATACTCAATGACAAAAAGCTAAAAGCATTTCCTGTAAGGTCAGAAACAAGACAAGGATGCCCACTCTCACCACTTTTATTATAGAAGTCCTAGCCACAGAAGTCAGACAAGAAAAAGAAACGACATTCAAATTGGAAAGAAAGAAGTAAAACTGTCAATATTTGCAGATGGCATGATACTATAAACAGGAAACCCTAAAGAGTCCACCAAAAACTATTGGAACTAATAAATGAATTCAGCAAAGTTGCAGGATACAAATTAACATACAGAAATCTGTTGCACTTGTGTACACTAACAATGAACTATCAAAAATAGAAATTAAGAAAGCAATTCCACTTACAATTGCACAAATTTAAATACCTCAGAGCAAATTTAACCAAGGAGGTGAAAGACCTGTACTCTGAAAGCTATGGCATTGATGAAAAAAATTAAAGATGACAAAAATAGATGGAAATTTATACTGTTCTCATGGATTGGAAGAATTAATATTGTTAAAATGCCCATACTACCAAAAGCAGTATAAAGATTCAATGCAATCCCTATCAAGATACCAACTGCATTTTTTTTTTGCATTTGTGAAAAAAACACAAATAGACCTAAAATTTGTATGGAACCACAAAAGACTCTGAATTGCTAAGGCAATCTTGAGAAAAAGTACAAAATTGGAGGTATCACACTCCCTGACTTTGAACTATACTGCAAAACTATAGTAATCGAAGCAGTATGGCACTGGCATAAAAGCAGACACATAGATCAATATGACAGAAATAAACCCAGTCACATATGGCAAATTAATCTACAGCAAAGGTGGTAAGACTATACAATGGGGAAAATATAGTCTCTTCAATAAATGATGTTGAGAAAATAGGATAGCTACATGCAAAAGAATGAATCTGGACCACTATTTTACACCGTATACAAAAATTAACTCAAAATGGAATAAAGATTTGAATGGAAAACCTGAAACTACTAAACTTCTAGAAGAAAACATAGGCAGTCAGCTCTTTGACTTTGGTCTTAGCATAATCTTGGGGATCTATCTCCTTAGTCAAGGGCAACAAAAGCAAAAATAAGCAATGGGACTACATCAAACTGAATTTTTTTTTTAAAGTGAAGGAAACCAGCAGCAAAACAAAGAGGTAACCTCATGAATGGGAGAAAATATTTGCAAATCATATATCTGATAAGAGGTTAATATCTGGAATATATAAAGAACTTATACAACTTAATATCAAAAAACCCAAACAATCCAATTTAAAAAATTGTCAAAAGACCTGAACAGATATTTTTCCAAAGAAGACATACAGCTGGCCAACAGGTACATGGAAAGGTCCTCAACATTATTAATCATCAGGAAAATGCATATCAAAATCACAATGAGATATCACCTCACAGCTGTGAGAATGGCTGCTATCAAAAAGACAAAAACAAAAAAGTGTTGGTGAGGATGTGGAGAAAAATGAACCCTCATTCACTGTTGGTGAGAATGTAAATTGGTGCAGCCACTACAGAAAACAGTATGGAGTTTCCTCAAAAAATTAAAAATAGAACTATCATATGATCCAGCAATTCCACTTGTGGGTATTTATTTGAAGAAAATGAAAATGTTAATTTGAAAAAGAAAATGAAAATGCTAATTTGAAAATGCTAATTTATTTGAAGAAAATGAAAATGCTAATATGCAATGCTGTTTATTGCACCATTATTTACAATAGCAAAGATATGAAAACAACCTAAGTGTCCATCAATAGGTGAATGGATAAAGAAGATATGGTACATGTATATAATATAATGAAATATTAGTCAGCCATTATAAACATTTGTGAAAACATGAATAGACCTAAAGGGTATTATGCTAATTGAAATGAGTCAGACAGAGAAAGGCAAATACCATATATCACTTATATGTGGTATCTAAAAAAACAAAACAAATTAATAAGTAAAACAAAACAGAAACAGATTCATAGATAGAAAAAACTGAGATGAAGATGGAGGGAAGATGGGCAAAATAGGTGAAGGACATTAAGAGGCACAAACTTCCAGTTATAAAGTAAATAAGTCACGGGGATTTGATATGCAGGATAGGGAATATAGTCAATAATGTTGTAATAACTTTAAATGGTGACAGATGGTGACTAGACTTACAATGGTGATCATCTCATAATGTATATAAATGTGAAATCACTATGTTGTACACCTGAAACTAACATAACATTGTATGTAAATTATACTTCAGTAAAAAAGAAACTAAAAATAACAGTAAAGTAAGAAGTGGAGAAAAAGAAATAATCAGGATAAAAGTAGAAATGAAAGAAATAAATGAAATAGAAAGCAAGGAGAATCAACTAAGTTGGGTTTTTGTGAAGTGACAAAATTGCTCAATGTCCAGTAAGATTGATTAAAAAATGAGATAAGCATCAAAAAACCTATATTATAAATAAATAAAAAAGGAGGATGTAATTTCAGATGCAGAAGAACTTAAAAAGATAATGGGATATCATATACAACTTATGCCAATCCATTAAAAGATTAGATGAAATGGGCAAATTACTTGAAAAAATATAACATATCAACAGAAAAGATAAAGCCTGAATAGTCACATTACCATAAAATAATTTTAATCAGTGTAAGTTTAAAATCTTCTCACAAAAAGAATGCTAGGGTCAGATGATTTTACAAGCAAATTATTTCATATACTTTCAAATATTTAAATAACAGGTATTTCTACAAAATTTTCTAGGAAATAAGAAAAGAGAGAATATTCCCACCTTAATTTATGAGGCTATTAAACCTCATTATCAAATCCAGACAATGATGGTATGAGAAAGGTCAATAACAAGACAATCTCATTCACTAATATAGATACAAAAATTCTAAAGGAAATAATAGGCAAATAAAATCCAATGAAATATACATCATTACTAAGATGGTTTCCTAATTATGAAGTTAATTCAATAATAATCACCATATTAACAGATTAAAGAAGAAAATGATATAATCATCTTAATATATGGAAGATAAAAGAATAATTAAAATTCCCAGTCCATTAACTATTTTAAAATATCTTAGTAAACTAGAAATAAAAAAGAATATCTTTGATCTGCTAAGTGATATCTACAAAAGAACTACATAAGATTTATTTAAATCATGACATGTCAAAACCTTCCCTTTAAAATCAGAAACAAAACGGTAGTTCACTGTCAGCCCTAACCAACACAGTAAAATAAATAAAAGGTATACAATTTGGAAAGGAGGAGATAAAACTGTCATCACTGCAGTTGACAAAATTATCCACATAGAAGATACACTGACAATTTCTTTTGAATTATTAAGAGAGTTTAGCAAAGGTGCTGGATGTATGTCAATATTTGAATCAATTGCATATATACAATCAGCAACAAGTAGTCAGAAAATATATATATTTAAAAGGTGTTATTTACAATGGCAACAAAAATAAAGTACTAGAAATAAATCTAATAGATGTGCAGAATCGTTAAAGAGAAGATTATGATAATCTATTGAACGATATTAATAAGACCTAAATAAATTAAAAATATGACAGTATACTGAAAGATATTAACAAGATCTAGACAAAAGACACTTCATCTTTTCATGGAGAGAGAAAGACTCAATATCACAAAAATACCAATTCTCAAATCTCTAGATTCATTGCAATTACAGTCAAAATTTCAGTAATACTTTTCATAGAACTTGACAAACGGAGTGTGAGGGACACTTCTTACTATATGTCCTCTGGTACATGTAAAATTTTTAACTATGAGAAGGTATTTTCTATTTTAAAAATTTACATTTAAAATAAATAAATTATAGTAGACAGCCTCTAAGATGGCTGCCAATGATCCCCGCTTCCTCATATCTTGTGTGATCCCCTTCCCTTGGGGTGGACTGGACTTAATGACTCTTTTCTAACGGATAGAATATGGAAGACACGACGGGATGTCACTTCTGTGGTTGCTGCCTCAGGTGCTGGCTCTCACTCTCTCTGGATTGCTTGCTCTGGAGGAAGCCAGTTTCTACATCTCCAGGCAGCCCTGTGGAGAGGCTGGAGTGGCTGAACTTGGACATGGATCTTCTGAGGCTTGTCAACAGCCACATGAGGGAAATTGAAGGTGACTCCTCCCCAGGTCAAGTTTTGAGATGACTATCCAGCTCTTGCCCACAACTTGAGCATGAGAGACCCTGAGCCGGAGGCCCCCACCCAGCTAAGCCACTCCAGTGTTCCTGACCCACAAAAACTGTGAGATAAGTATGAGTTATTTCCAGCCACTAATGGAATAATTTGTTCTATAGCAATAGATACGTAAAACAAAGTACATTGATAAACATAAAAAATACATAAACAGAATAACAAAGGGCCATGAATAGCTGAGACACCTCTGAAGGAAAACAAAGTAGGAGGACTCAGCCTAGCTGATATCAAGATTTACTACAAACCTATAGTTAATTACAGCAGTGCGTTTTTGGTGTAGAGAATTAGGTCAATGGAATAGAATAGCAAAAATAGAAACTGATTCACACCTGTTTGGAAGCTTAAATCTTATAAAGCTGGCATTGCAGCTAGGATGGCCGGATGACAAGGGTGGGACTTGGGGATATTGGGGGCAATAGTTATTTCCCAAATGGTATAAAAATATTAATATTTAACAAAGAGTATGTCACACCTGTGTGAATCATGTGACTGCCACCCTGGTTTCTTTCTTCTCACCTAATTTGAGGTAAGTGGGTCTGCTCATTCAACTAGCTAAGGCAGTGATTCACTGTATTGACCCTGAGGTTAGCACAAGAAAGGGCTCAGCTCCTCCAAGAAAGTTTTCCTGAATTTCAGTTCTGGGCTCAGTTCTTGTCTTTGATTTGAGAGAGCACTTTATACATAACTCCACTACAGCACATACTTTGCCTATTAAGATGTTAAGATCATGAACTGGGAAACAAGATTGGCTTGATTTAAGTAATGGGCAAAAGACTTAATCTCAGTTTTCTCACAATAAAATAGGGATGATAATAAGAATTGTCTTCTACCTCCAAGTTCTTGTGAGAATTGAAAGGTTTGTTCATACAAAATGAAACAAAATGTTTGCAACACCCAAAATATTTGAAACATTTATTTCAAACATTATTTTCAAATATTTGAAAAGGAAGATAGTGGTGAAGCATAGCATTCCAGGTAGGAGAAATAGTATTTTCAACATTTCAAAGGTCGATTTGGGGGTGTCTTCAGATAGCTCAGCACAATTAGAGAATAAAGTGTGAGTTGGGAAAGGGGAGAGACAAAGCTGGATAGTAAGAATGCCTGCATTATGGTAGTTCTTGCATGGCACACCATGGAATTTGGACTTTTTCTTGAGACTAGGTCATTGAAGGCATTTAAACAGAGGAGTGTTATAATCAGATCTGAATTTTAGAGAGATCACTGGTCACAGTGGGAGGAATCATTTATAAGAGGGGAGTTGACCTGGGAGGGAAGATTACCTGGGAACTGCTCAGTCATTCTCTGCTTCAGCCACTTGGCTTGTAGTTATTCAGCTATTGCCTTTGTGCACCTTCTCCTATAGAGAAACATCATAGTGCTTTAAAAACCTTTTCAATTTTTTTCCTTTTCCCTCCCCACTTGGTGACTCTCTGTGCTTTATGTGGGCATTCCATTATTTTCCTTAATTTTCAGAGTACATAGTCACTAAACTTTCCATAATTTACTCTAAGTTTCTTTCCATTCATGTCCAACCCAGTGTCTTTTGTTCAGTGGATCACACACATTTTTCCAAATTTTGCTTCACTGAAGTTTAATGCCTTATTTTTTCCATTTCTGGGACACTCCTTAGACTTAATGGGAAAAATGAAGCAGCACATTCAAAGACCCATTTGGCTGCCATGCAACCCTGTTGATTTATCATCAATAAGTAAACAGAAACTCTGCTTCTTAAAAAAAAAAAATCCATGCTTGAGATCTTTCTTTTTAAAACAACTCTCAGACGAAAATTGTACCATGTGCCTTTGCAGGTCCTCTTTGGAGCTTCCATTTATCTATTCTTAGTACATCTAGTCCCAGCGTACAAACAAGAGGGGCCCAAAAGCACCATGACGCTCCCCTTCCCAACAGACATGGCCCACATCTCTCTCCATCCACACACCTGCTACTCCCTAAGCTAACATCCTCTAACTGTAACCCTATTTGAGAAACTCTCTGTGTGAAACCAGTGGGTGTAGAAATAGCAGGTGACTGCATTTCAGCAGTTTTGGTGACCAGAGAAGAATTATTGCTTCCTTCACTTTGTGGCTCTGGTAAGTGCCCAAGAGGTGTAGTCAAAAAATCAACACATTAGTAATCCAGCAGGACTAACTCCAGCTGTTTAACATGGCCCAGCTCAAATGTCACATCCTCGGTGATGCATTCCCTGACCCCCTTCCTCTCCTAGTCACAGTTTTACTGTGCCCTTTGCACTCCCATAGCCCTTTGTTCAAACTACTACTAGTATAACATTTATCACCACTGTTATTTTCACTTTTTGAAAATTGCATTTGAGTATGGTAGAGGGACGAGAGAATGGCTTTTCAAGGAGAAAAAGCTCTGGATGCCCATTGTATTAGGCTACACTCAGGTTTGTGACTTTGGGTTAAGTAAATACCCTCTTTGAACCTCAGTTTTCTTGTCTGTAAAAGAGACTGTAGGATTAAATAAAGAAGAGAAGATGATGCCTATATCACGGTACCTGGCCTCCAGCAGATATTTAACAAATATCAGTTCTCTTTCTTTTCCCTTCCTGTTTAGATGTGGACCTGTCTGTCTCTCCCACTAGACCATAAAGCCTTCTGGGGAGACACTTTGACTTATGAATCTTTCTAGCACCTAGTACAGTGTCCAATCCAGGTGTTCAATGCAAATGTGTTGGCTGCTGGATGAAAGGAATGCCATGTTGAACCCTGGAAAACTTGGCCCAACTTATTGGCCAGCGTCCTCTGACAATGCCTGTGGACCTCTGGTTTGGTTTACCTCATTATTGTATCCAAGCTCTTGATTTGTGGGTGATGAAATGAGGCAGGGAAGCTTAAGTAAGTCCATATAGTCTTTGAACTTAAGATAGGTAAATGTAGACGCCTTGTTAAAGTTCCTACTCTTTGGAAAGCTGTGAGTTGTAAATTAGAGGACCTGCTTTACTTGGAAAAAAAAATAATTGGGGCTAAACCTTGAAGACATTGGAGTTATTTGGGGAAGGTTTTTAGTATAATTGAGGTATTCCCTCAGGAATCGTCCTGCAATACAAAAATGGATTCATGATCAAGGCCCCTTGGTGTTCTTCTGTGGAAAAACACATGCTTTTGGCTGAAGAAAAAAAAAAAAACGAACTTGGCAAGTACTGTACTGCTTTAAAGTCCTTTCAATATCTGAATTAATTCCATGTCACCACACTTAGCTTCAAGCCAGTGTTTCATGTGGCCCATGTCCTGGTGCACTTACTGCACGGGTTATGCAGTAAGGTAAGTTGATGGCAATCCCCATGTAAGGTATCAATCATACAGATACATGATGTTGATGACTTGTGAATACTCTGTGCTTATTGGACATCTTTTTCTTTTGACCATCTCCTCCATGACGCTTTCCAGATCAGTGCCCTGTTTGGATCTCTATAACAATCTGGCATTGCCCATCTTTCCAGTCAAGTCAACACCCACTATGAGCCAAACATTGTTCTAGGTATTGGGGACAGAGTGAGAAGCAAGATGGACACAGCCCCTGCCCTCAAGGAGCTTACATCTTAGCGCACCTCTGAACTCCTTTTATTTACTCCTATTTCTGGTGTTTTGGCTTTCATTTCCTCACCTTCAGTTTATCTATCTATGAATTCTATTATGTGCATCTGGCACACTCCATTTTGCTTTTTTAAGGTTTTTGACTTCTCTTTTCCTTTTGATGGTCTATTTATTTTTTAAGCTACGATATGGTCATAAACTTTCAGAGCTAGATGAGCTTTGAGCCCACATAGTCCAACAGTAAGCCACAGAGATATATTGATTTGTCCTCTCACATAACGACCCGCTGGTGGGTGGAACCCAGCACTGACTGCCAGTTCATTGCTTTTCATTAACCATTACACTGCCTCCCTGATTTCCTACCCAGTTTTCTCATGCCTACCCTTATGCAGAAATACACATTCATTTATACTCTCCCTTTTGTCTCATCTGAAACCCATTCTGCGGTCACTTTTCAATCTTACCTAACTACATAACTCTTCTTCCCTGTTTGTTACACTTGTATGACTTCTCCAGCTATGTATATAACACATGACCCCCTAAAATTGCTACATTCAAAATTCTGGAAAATACCTAACTCTCTCCTCTCCTCATCACAGATCTCATCCACAATCATATTTTTTCTCATTCAAATTCCTAGTCTGTTACTTTCAGTAGGACTGTTCATTCATCACCTTATCTGTTTAACTATGCCACATGTTTGCTTTTATACACTCCCATTCATTCTTAAGTAAGTGAGCTTGGGATTCAAAACTGCCTAGAAAACTACCACATAGTTATTTCCATGAGCGCAGATCCTTTCTCTCCTTGGTACAATTCTCTAAGCAAATCTTGGATCTCTGTTTCTCTGGGAGTCACTACTAAGTCCTAACTATAGGTGATTTGATTACCGCAAATGCTCAGGCACATCCTGTAGTCAGTCCTGTAAGGTCACTACTGAAATAGACACTACATTTAATCTTGTCTACACCATCTTGTTCTTTATTTGGACTTAACGTGGATTTCTCTCAATCAGTTTTTAGTTTCACAGGGTATCTTTCTCCTGCCCTCTGTCTGTGTTCCTCTATTGATGATTGCTTCCTGTGTGAAATTGGTGGGCTGGCTGCCACTGACGCCCAGCTGCACAAACTAATTCATCCCTGGAGCTTGGCATCCATGGGCACTTACACATTGTTTTCCCTGTTCACTCGACTCAGAGCTGCCAATATGGCAGTTGCCTCGGGTTCCTTCTGCTTTTCCTCACTAGCATATGGCATGGTTTGACCTGGTGAAGTTGAGTTTCAGTTTTACTGAGAAAAGACGTACTCTAATGTAAACTGAACACAGAAAGTGACAGAACAGAGACCTCCACTCTTATTTATTCAACAGCTCTTTGTGTTGAGCCCTTGATCTAAGCCAGGCAGTTGACTAGTATATACTGCAGTAAGATTTTAGCTCTGACCCCAAGGAACTTTCAAATTAATGGAAGAGCCAGGAAAGCATTCCCATAATTAAAGTATATCAGCACATATACCTTAATTATTAGAAAAGGTAAAATAATCTATTGCTAAAGAGGACAGGCTTTGAAGTCAGACAGACCTGCACTTGAATTTGGACCTCACCACCAGCTTGGCCTGGGGCATGTTCCTTAATGTTTCGTCATCTCTTCCTCTTGTCTGTAAAAGGATTCTAACTAACAGTTCTTTCAACATAAGATTGTCATGAGGATTAAATGAATTAATAGAGGTTATGTGCTTAACCCAATGCTTAGCTCTTAATAAGTGCTCAGGAAATATTGGTTTTATGTGGTATTTACAGGCTGCTAGGGGAGCACAATGGGAGAGTCAAGGAAGATTTCTGGGAAGAAGTGACAGACTTGAGTTTTGAGAGACAAGCACTGGTGATAGCTAAATGAAGTGAAGAAAAGTAATTCTTTAAAAAATGTTTTTAAATTGAAGTATAGTTGATTTACAATGTTGTATTCATTTCAGGTGTACAGCAAAGTGACTCAGTTTTATATATATATATTCAGTTTTATATATACTTTTTCAGATTATTTTCTCTTATAGGTTATTACAAAATATTTAGTATATTTCTCTGTGCCATATAGTAGGCCCTTGTTGGTTATCTATTTTATATACAGTAGAGTGTATATGTTAATCCCAAATTCCTAATTTATCCATTCCCCCCCCTTTCCCCCTTTGGCAACCATAAGTTTGTTTTCTATGTCTGTGGCTCTAAGGAAAAGGAATTCTAAGTAGGGGGGCAGCACATGCAAAGGTATGGAGGTGTGAAATAATATGATGAATGTGTGAACCCCAAGTAGTCCACTGTGTATGGCTGAAGCAGAATAATCTATGGCTGGAGGAAGGGAAAGATGATGACTGAAGCAAATAAAATATTAGAACTCATTTCAGCAGAAGAATTCTGCAAAAAAAGCATATATCACTCTCTACATAAGTGCCAAGATATATGAGGGATATGCAAAGACATCTGAGAAGAACTTCCACTGAGATAGGAGGCAGAAAGAACTGCAGAATGAAAAAGAGATGGGGCAGAAATGATGGCATCCTGACACTCAGTTAGAAACGTGTCATACAAAAGACGATGGTGTCTTGTCCAAAGGGTCAGAAACTTGCAACCTGTACCTTTCCTACAGATCCATGACCCCAAAGCCCATCTCCATCTACCACTACATTGAACTTTTTGACAGTCCCTCTCCCTGTTTGTTATCAGACACATAAATATGTAGCTTAAGATCTTAATGAAAGAGCAGAGCAACTTGGTGCTATGACACCTGAACCCAGCAGCTGTGGGTGAATGACCTGCAGACAGAAAAGCAATACTCCTTGTCCAAGCAACATAGACATGGCTGTGCTGTGTCCTGTAGACACCCAGGGTTGAATTTGTGCAGTCATTGCCAGAAAAGCACACCACACCCACATGTCAAAACAAACATGATATCCAGGGGAGGAAAATCAAGGTTTCAGTTGTTTCTTTTCTTCCCTCTCCAAATCCCAAGAATCCAGTGAGTTTTAATAACACTTCTAAAATGTCAGGAGAAAAAACTCTTACTTTTAAAAAAGTTGGAATCACCAAGGGGGTCTTTTGCAGAGTCTAGTTTCACTCTAGGCCCCCTCGGGGATGGTATGAGGTGCAGGTGTGCCTTGCTTTAAGAAAATGCAATGAAAAAAAAAAATCAAGCATAGATTAGAGACTAGAGGAGGTGATTATTCATATTGTAATATAGGTTTTAAATTTTATCTGAATCATAAGTTTGCTTTAAAACAGCAGTCCCTCTCCTGTGAAGCAGTGCCCATTTTCATATTGCTAATTTGGTAGAGTTGGAGAGAGAGTGTTGAGAAATTTAGTGTTCAAGGATTAAATAATTATTTTTATTTATGGAAGACATATCAAAAACAAAGGCTAAGCATTTATGAAATATTGGGAGCCACTGAGAAAGGAAATAATTATGTATTAAGTATTTATTATGTGTAAGGCACTTTACATATGTTATGGGGATAAAAATTATTAAAGCATAATTCCAATTTCACTTCCTTCTTTTCTCTGCCTGAGTTTTTGCAACTTCCCTCATCCTCTCTCCTGTAAGAAGAGATCTGAATTTGTGGTCATTTTTAAATAGAGCATCAGGGAAGTGGGTAGAGAGAGACAAGACTGGATGGTTCAGGGGGAAGGGTGGAAAGGACTATGAGAACAAGAGCTGATATGGACCAAGGAGAGCTTGGTGGTGTGTAAACTAATGGGGGACTTGAATGGGGATTCTCAAGAAGCTATGGGCTATGAGAAAACTGTATTTTATGAAGTCATACTTTAAGTTTTGAATTAAATTTCCTTTATGTTCTTCAAGAGATGCCTGGACTATGCTACTTTGAATGTGAAATTTTACTGATTCCATGCAATAGGAGGCATGTTTGATCTCATTCAATCTTGCAATAACCATATGAAGTGGGCATTTTATTTTCATTATACAGATGAGAAGACTGAGTTAGAAAGATGTTCAGAGACTTGACTAAACGACACAGCTAGACTATGCAGAGCTTGGATTTGAAAATAAGTTTGTTTCCAGTATTAAAAAGACAGGAGATAACAAGTATTGGCAAGGGTGTGAAGAAAGGGAACCCTTGTACACTTGGTGGGAATGTAAATTGGTACAGCCATTATGGAAAACAGGAGGGAGATTCCTCAAAAAATTAAAAATAGAACCTCCATACAATCTAGCAATCCTACTTCTGGGTATACATCCAAAGGAAATGAAATCAGGATCTAGAAGAGGTTATCTGCACTCCCATGTTCACTGAAACATTATTCACAAGAGCTGAGATATGTAAACAACCTAACTGTCTATGGACAGATGAATGGATAAAGAAAATGTGGCATATACATTCAATGGAATATTATTTAGCCATAAAAAGAAGGAAATTTGCCATCTGGAGCAACATGGATAAACCTGGAAGGTGTTATGCTAAATGATATTAGCCAGACACCAAAAGACAAATACTGTATAATCCCATTTATATGTGAAATCTAAAAATATAAAACTCATAGAAGAGAGAATAGAATGGTAGTTACCAGGGGCTGGGGCCTGGGGAAATGTCAGTCAAAGGGTACAAACTTTTGGCTGTAAGATGAATAAGTTGTATGGAGCTAATGTACATCATGGGTCTATAGTTAATTATATTGTATTATATACTTGAAATTTGCTAAGAGAGTAGATCTTAAGTGTTCTCACCAAACACATACACACACAAATGATAACCATGTGAGGTGATGGAGGTGTTAATTAACTTGCGTGTGGTAATAATTTCACAATGTATACATATGTTAAGTATACATATGTTATACTTATATGTTATACATAAGTTAAGTATACATATGTTATACAATGTATACATATGTTAAGTCACATTGTACACCTTAAAAAATCATGTTAGATTAAAAAATCTAACCTAAATAGATACAATTTTTATTTGTTAATTATACCGCAGTAAAGCTGGGGGGGAAACTCTAGAATATTAAAAAAAAAAAAAACAAGTAAAAATAGGCCTTTTCTTATATTATCTTTATGCAGTCATGTCAACTACCCTTCCTTATTTTCTGAGATTTCTTCTTTTTTTTCTTTTCTCTATTCAGTTAGGAAATAATAATCCTGATTTAATTCCGCTTGCGATTATCCTTAAGTTATTCAAAAGTATCTTTTCTGTTAAACAAAGCAGAAAATGTACGTACTGTATTTTGACTATTTTCTGTGTAAAATGGATATTTTAACATGTTTTTCCTCCTATCACCACCCCACATCTTCCTTTGCCTCCTCTTAAGTTTGTATAATTTTATGAGTATATTTGTTTTATCTATATTCTCTTTTAATAATCATTTTTGATATTCACATCAAATTTTATCAGCTGTAATTCTTAGTTCACCTATATAAATATAGAGCTGTTTCCTCCATATTCTGGCATTAAGCTGCTTGACAGTCCAATCACTGTCCTACCTTTCAGTGCTATATCTTTGTCTTTTAATGTGTTTTCATAACATTTTTAATGGAAGGGTGGACAGAAGAAGAGGGAAATGTAATAGAACTAAATATACATATTTCATGAGAAAGGTAATAGACAAATCAATAAATAGCAATATAATCTTATTGTAAAAGAAACGGCTAAAATATTTAAAAGTAATAACTTGGGGGATGGTAATGGTGAGATAAAAGCTACTGTTTTGCACTACATACATTCTAATATGATTTATAAAGTAGCCATGTGCATACATTTTTAAAATAAACAGTGATATATGTGCCAAAGTCCTGGTCTAGACAATAAACATGGAATAAAAGTGGATGGATATGTGGTACACCTGGGCCGCTCTTCCCCCCCGCCTCCGAGAAGTACACAGTCCTCGGATCTGGGGCTGGGGGAGAGTTGGAAAACACTAGGATCTGGTGAATGTCCTCAAGAACCAGTCCTTGCAACCTGCCCTCCTCCTACACTGGACTGAATCCCAGGGGACGGCCATAGAAGCCCCAGACAGATTTGGGGGTCCAAATATCGAGGAGTTCTATGTTCCACTTCTTGTCAGCGTCTTGGGAGGCAGCAAGACCCCATAGTTCCTTGTGCCACTACGGATTAGACAAACAGAAGCACCAGGGCAGACTGACTTGAGGCAAAACCACAGATCCTCCTTATCCCTTAATGCGGTGCAGGGACAGCAGATTCTTTCCATGGGACTGACATTGTCCAGCATCTGAGAATGAGGTTGGAAGACCTGCAGTATGGAGTTGCCCATAGTAGATGTGGTGTGAACCATAAGACGAGGGGCCGGATAGGAACAAGGACATCTCAGGTGTGGCTGCTGTGGAGAGGGGATGATGACTAAAGACTAGATAGAACCATATACATCTCCACAGATGCCTGTGTGGAACTGATCATGAACGACATCCAGGAGACCCCTCTGAATGAGCTGCTGCCGTGTAAATCCCTGTGGAGCTTGGATGCCTCACCCCACCACCCTCTCAGGGAGATGCCAGGAGAAACGCTTAAGTGAATTGTCAGAATCCTTGGTTAGAAACAAAGAAACAACTCTGGTTAACATAAGCATTAAAGGAATTTACAGTAAGGATACCAGAGAGTTTTCAGAAACAGTGGGCTCAAGAAAAAGGGTGAATTACCTCCAGCCAAAACCACAGCACAGGAAGTTTCTGGTGAGATGTGGATGACACCACCACTGCATCACCCCTGTCAGAAATAGACACAGGACGTCACTGCTGTCAACCTCTGCCACTCCCAGAATAGGACTTTGGATGCCATTGCTGCCGCCGCTGCCAGGATAAATTCTCTAGTGTCCCTCACTTCCTGTTCACTGCTGATTTGATGTACTGGGTGAGGCTAGCCTGTTGGCCAACATCAGCCATGTGCCCAACTCCAGCTGCTTGGGTTTGATCCAGAGGGAATGGTCCCCATTCCCATTTATTGTAGCATCCCCCACCCCCTGCCCCACTCAAAGGAAAAAGGTTCACACTCATACTCTCAAATATGACCACGTCCACCACTTTTGACTGAGAATACTTTGAATCAACCTGATTTACCTGGAACGGACTAGATTTAATTATACTGTCTAAATTCAACCATAGAAAAAGGTAAACTTACATTTTCACACACCTGAGCTTTGGTCTGAGGAGTTCACATCTACATCATTCAGTCACATGAATAACACCTTGCCTGTGCACATGAATACCCCGTTTAATCATCACAACCACCCTGGACTGCATTATTAGCCCACTAACCTGACTTGAAAGTTAGGAAGCTAAGGGTCAAGGAAGTTCAGAGAATTTTTCACACCAGTAAGTGGCAGAGCCAATATCCAATCTTGAGTCTTAGGTTTGCCTAAAGCCCTGAAGCCTTTTGAAACATTACACTGTGATTTATTCTCAAGATGCTAGAGCCAGATGGTTACTAAATTAGACTTTCTAGATCATTTTTTCTGAGCTCCTGTCCTTAGCATGATGTCATTTTCCTCTTCTGTTAGACCTAAAAGAAGAGTCTGTGTACATGTCCGAAATGCTGCATGTCTCCTCCAAATATGATACTGAAATCTAATAAAGCCTGCAGAATTCATCCTTTTTGGGTCACGGTCCTATGCCACCAGAGAAACAGAATTAATCAGAAACAAAGAACGAGGTATTATTTGCCTACTCTCCATATTTTCCCACCCCAAGCTCCTTTCTTTCTCTTGCACTGCCTGAGTAGGAAGGGATGAGTAAAGAAGAAGGCATTTTCCAGGTAATCTTGTCTGCTTTGCTTCATCCTGACTGCACTTGGAGACATCAGGGATTCCCCACTCCTTTACCTCCCCTTAGCTGAGCAGAGTTTTTAGGGGGCAGGAAATGTTTAAGAGTAGAACTGTAATAGGTGTAAGTAAGAAACATCTATTTTCCATTAAGGAGATTCACTTCTCTGTTGGGGTTGTTATAGGACTAGGTCAGGAGGCTGCTTGGGGCTGTCTGGTATCTCTTCTGCCTGCATTGCCCATCCCGTTGCAGCTCCCTCTCTGAAGCAGGTAGTCTCTTCTTCCAAACCTGCCTTCCTCTGATGGAGTCAGGTTGATTGGAGGCCTTGGTTTTAAGTAGTGACACAATAGAGTAATAATGGTGAATTTCTGTTTTCAGGACATTGGAAAATGGAGAAAGGATCATTGTGCCTGTGTATTTTACAGCTGTTCAGGGAGGCTGTTCCCACGGTGAATTGCAGAGTAATTATATTTTATGGCAAAAATAACATCTTTGTGGGTTTCCGACACAATGTGGTTATCTGTTACTCAATCAACCCAATCCTAGCATAAGGTCTCACCCTGTAGTAAACATTCAATGAATAGAAGAATGAAAACTCTAAAGGCTCAGAAACAGATGTAAATCCCTAGAGTCTGACAAATTGGATTTAGAGTAGACTAAGAAGGTTCAGTGAGTAATGTCAATGAAAAATAGTTGGCAACCTGTTGCAACTCTTCATTTGTTTTCTGAGTGGCCTTCCTTCCTCCTTCCCTCCCTTCTTTCTCTCTCTTTTTTTCTTTCTTTCTTTCCTTTCATCACAGCAATTTTCAAGCACCAAGTAAAGAGAGTTGTCTATTGAATCCCCACGCACGTATCACCCAGCTTTAATGATCATCCAATTTTCTGCTTCGTTATTCTCAACCCCCTCTTTCTTCACACTTTTTTGGAAGTATTTTAAATCAAAACCAAGAATTTCACCCCAAATTACTCCACCCACCATTATTTTAGTATGTCTCTCCAACAGAAGATGTTTTAAAAATCTACAACAACAATCACACACCCTCAAATTAATAATAAGTTTGTAATGCCATCTAATAGTTAACCTGTGTTTGGCTTTTATCTCTTCTAGGCTTCCTGTAAGATTTTTTTCTTAAATGTTAATTTGTGGCTTAAGACTGGTGCTTTCCTACTCTTCATGGTTACCTCTAACACCTTTCCCTTCAAACTCCCATTGAGCACTTATGATTGTTAAATGAATAATTTCTATCTCTATTAATTCACTCGAGGAGTGAGCACTTAAAATGCACTCACCATTATGAAAGGCTCTGGAGCTACCACGGTAAGATAGGGTCCTTGCCACAAGGATCTTACAGTTCCAAGGGGAATATATGGCCAGTTGATTGTCCCCCGAACACTTCACACTCAGCATGATAAAATCAATCTCATCCTAAAAGGTCAGCTCTAAGTTTCTGAAGTCTGATGGTGACCTCACCATTCTTCATGCTTCCCAGGCTCCACGCTACTGACTCTTTTTCATCCTGTCAGTTCCAAACCTGACTATTTGTCTTCTGAAATGTTTTCTGTATCCATCTATTTTTTTTCCTCCAGGAAAGCGTTTTTCTGTAATGAAGAAACTGTGATTGTGATGAACTGTGTAAGAATTTACAAGTGTCCTGCCTTCTCAGTTTGGGGCAAACTGAGAGGGAGTTAGCAGAGCTCCAAGGGTCTGGAGTCCAATGTTTTTCCAGGAGAGGCTTCATATGAAGTGGGCTCGAGGATACGATGTCAGGATGGAGATACAAGAGCACAGGGGAAGGAGCTTGAAAAACAGTACCATGCATCCCATATGACAGGCATGGCAAGTAGGGAATGGGCAAAAAGGACGTAAAGCTGTGACCAGGAGTTTTGGGAGTGAGATAGGGCAGGTTGGAGGCATGACTCTTTCTGGTCCATTTGGAAATTCGTTTGGAAGCAGAGAATCAGTGTTTGATTGCCTGCTTTACCTAATTGCCATGTATCGAATTACTGCAAATTTCACAGCTTCAAACAAAATTTTTTATTATTTCACAGTTTTGCAGGTTAGAAGTCCAGGCAGCTCGGCTGTGTTCTCTGCTCGGGGTCTCACAAGGCTCATGTACAGCTAATGGCCACCAGGGGTCTTATCTGGAGGCTGGGGAAATCAGCCTTCATTTCTATAACCCCTCTCAGGCTATCAAATAGAGAAAAAGACCATCTTCAAATGATGGGGATGATTTCTACTCTCTCTGCAGTTTTCTTCACTGTGGCACTGATCCTAACAACAGACATAATCCTTCTCCCTTTTCCCTCAGCTTGAACAATGGTTTAATCTTCTTACTTAAGAGCTCATGCCCTCTGTTTATGAAAACACACACACAATTTTTTTGTAGGTTTGAAAAGACTAATGCTTTGTGTGTGTGTGAATGTGTGTTTTTATTTAAATTAAATTCTTGTAACTTCATGACCTCACCCCACTGAAGATTGAGATGCTAAGACCCTTGCCTTTTCTCATTGATCTCAGGGTCATCTGAAATATTTAGTGTATTTCATACATGATCACATAAACAATGAACTATCTAATTGGTTTTCAAGAAGGCTTTTCTTACTTAGTTTACAAAAATTATAAAAAATAAATATCTTACTATTAGACTCATCATATACTTCCCAGGCTCTCTTACTGACCACTTTTTCTCAAAAGACTCAGGAGTTTGCTAATTGTAATGTTTATTTCTGAGGTTAGGGTATGAAAATGAGGATTTTCAACAGGCTATGGATTATATCAACAATGGAAGTGGACATTCATTAACATACTGCTCAGAAGAAGAAAACAACCCTCAATTTTCTTTCAAACCAATGGGGACACTGTTATCTTTTCTTAATATGGGATTGCAATTAGTACCTATTTATTTCTTAGTACTTTAGGAAAAGAATTCTCCTCAGCCTCTTTTAGGATCCAATAGTTAGCCTGTGTAAGATTTGAAAAATAATATGTTTGCTGGAAATTAGAATCTGATCCAGTACCTTGAAAATCAATAGCAATATTGGAGAAAGAGTTCTTAGAAAAAACATAGCAAATACTTGCATATATTAAAAGATAAGATTCACAGGGGTAAGTACTACTATCTGATCAAAGTGAGATGACCAAATTGACTTCTGTAATTTAAGGTTAATTTTCCAACCCGGAATCCATTTGACCTAGTGTTGACTTAAATAGATAGTGCCCTGAAGAAAACTCTTCACTCGGGCTTCTCTGGTGGTGCAGTGGTTGAGAGTCCGCCTGCCGATGCAGGGGACATGGGTTCGTGCCCCAGTCCAGGAAGATCCCACATGCCGCGCGGAGTGGCTGGGCCCGTGAGCCGTGGCCGCTGAGCCTGCGCGTCCGGAGCCTGTGCCCTGCAACGGGAGAGGCCACAGCAATGAGAGGCCCGTGTACCGCGAAAAAAAAAAAAAAAAAGAAAAGAAAACTCTTCACTCTAAAAATTATTTAACCTTAACCTTCTGCTATTTTAAAATTTATGTTCCATTTTCTCCAGTACTTGAATTGGCAAAGAAGGAGGGTGGGATGGAATTAGTGCACCTGTGTTTCCATCTTTCCTCTCTTCCTCTTTCCCTTAGCAGATCCAGACAAGATAAAACAGTGTGGTAGGAATACCTGGCCTATAGATGGTGCTCAGTAAGTAGTTTTTGAATACATAAATGAATGGATGAGTGAATGAAGGTAGCACAAAAGCAAGGAAGCTGAATTCTTACAGAGTGGGTTTTATCCTCTGTAAGGCAGCAGGTGATTTGCAGGAGCCAAGAACAGAACAGCTGCTTCCCATCACCTTCCCCCAAACTCCAGCAGTGGGTGTTGCTGTGACCTCAGTCTTGCTGGCAATTACTGTACAGGGAGGACGTGCAAGTTCAGAAATCTTATGAAATAAAGTCAAGAAAATTTACAGGATGCCTGCGGGGTAGGGGGTACCAAAAAAGACCAAATGGGAGTTTATGTAGTGACTGTACCGGTAAAATGTTCCCCTGGTGGCTGGCTGTGAAGTCTAGAATTTGGCTCCTAATGTCATCAAGGGTGACACATGTTATTAATGGCACTGCCTTCTGGAATCCACTTGATTCTTGCAAAATTCTCTCTCTGTTTTTCTGTCTCTCTCCTTTTCTCCCCCCGACCCCACTCTCTCGCTTTCCCTTTCATTTTCCCTCCTTCCATTTCTTGCATACACTCTCCATCTTTCCATGGTGGTGATGGACAAGTTTAGAGAAGACAGCTTCATTTAGGGTCTGCTGAGGTGGAGGGCCAGTTTCTCCTGTGACAGGCGCATTCATGAACTCAGAGTCATACTCCAAGAACATCTAAAGATGATTCAGCATCAGCATGAGGTACTTTGGGTTTTTTGGCAATTTCTAAGCTACCGGGGAGGGGGGACAAAAAGGGTGGAAATGAATCACTTCATGTAAATAAAACTTCAATAGTACTTTTCTGGGAAAAAAACAGAAAAAAATCCCATCATAGAAATGACAGTCTCTGTGCCAAGAGGGAAGTGAGTAAGGAGCAGTTTGAACGTGAACCAAGTCACTTCCTGGAGTAGCCTGGTCTTGCCCATGGACAAAAAAATGGGATTATTTATGCAGGAAAAGTGAGGAAGACAAATATATGAATAAACATCATAATGAGAATTACAATCAAGAGTTGTCATAAGAGGTGATAAAGCAGCTAGGCAGGAGGAGGTTAAGGAATGTCCTTCCTCCTAGAACTTTAAGATAAGGTCGTGGAATTATTGTTGTTGTTATTATTATCATTTTCAGAGAAAATTTGCGGTGGGCAGGGTGTGCTCCTTTTCCTGATAGGGCTGGTTGGGGTTTTGATTTGTTCAAGCTCTTTCTTCACTTGAGCTGTATTGTAAGACGATATTTCAAGGGCTGTCCTGAAATATTTGAAACCGACAAGGCCCCAAAGGCTTCACTGTGAGTTCTCCTGCCTTCACCAGATATGCCCCCCACCCAGCAGAAAAGGCTCCTCGCCTAGCTCATTCTTCCATCTGCCATATCAGTTGCAGTCCACTCAATCCTCAACCTAACAGGCTTTGCTTCCCTGCTAGTTGGGAAAATTATTCTAATAGACCATGGGAACCAGGGGACACCTCACCCTCTTGATACTACATAGCCTGTCTCCCACAGCCCCTGATTCTTTAGCCTATTACCACGTGCAGCTCCTGCGTGGCCCCACCTGGCATGCAGTGTCCTCCCCCAGGCTGTGAGTACATGTGATTAATCAACCGCTGTTGATCTCATCTATCCAATGCCAAGGATTGTTGTATATTCAGCCACCTCACACCATTTAAGGTGGGGTACACCTTCGTCACCAACAGGGTGGCAATACTGTGATTTATAAGAAATGTATTTGGTCGTTCAGATGACCAAAATATATTTCTCATATATATTTGGTCTTCATCCACAGTTCCTGGCTTACAGCTCCCCAAACCCTTGGAATTTCCTGAGCAATAAGAGCAAAGGGAACATCTCTTATTATAATAATTGGTCTCTTGTCTTCATTCCTGAAATTGCTTTAGAACCATAAAGGTGAAATGAGTACCTGGTTATCCATAACAAGTCCCTTTCCACCACAACTGGGTTTATGTTAATGGAGTGACTTTTGGAGAGCATCTAAGGATGGGGGCTGGTCACCAGGGCAACCAACCACAAATAGAGGGTTGGAACTTTCAGTCCCACCCCCTCCCTTGACTTCTGGAGTGGGGAGAAGGGGGCTGGAGGTTGAATCAATCACCATAGGCAATGATTAAATCAATTATGCCTATGTAATGTAGCCTCCATACAAACCCAAAAGGAGGGGATTTGAAGAGCTTCCAGATTGGGGAACCAGAATGCTTCCATGTGTCACTGTGCAAGGTTCCAAACTCCACCCTCAGGACCACACCCAATGTATCTCTTCATCTGGCTATTGATTTGTATCCTTTAATAACCTATGTAATAAATTGGTAATCTAGTGAGTAAATGGGTTTCCCGAGTTCTGTGAGCCACTCTAGCAAATTAATTAAACCCAGAGAGGGGGTTGTGGGAACCTCTGATTTATAGCTGGTCCATACAGGTAAAACTTGGACTTGTGACTTGTGTCTGAAGTCCAAGGAAGGGGTCATGGGAATCTCCAATATGTAGCCAGTGAAGCAGAAGCACAGGTAACAGCCTGGACTTGTGAATGACATCTGAAGCAGGGGGCAGTCTTGTAGGACTGAGCCCTTACTTAACCTGTGGGATCTGATGCTATTTTCTGGTAAATAGTGTAAGAATTGAGTTGAATTGAGAGAGACTCAGCTGGTGTTGGAGCATTGCTTGTTGATAGTGGGGAAACCCCCGCCCCCCCCAAGACATATTGAAATTGGGTGCAGTACCCTTTTTAAAGGTTAATAGGAGGTTATCAGAACCTGTACATTCATAACTCTTGTTTATTGGCCAGTACTTGGCTCATCCTGTGGTCAAATGTTTATTCAAATTCCTGGGGACTACCCACCTGCAGATGCATGGGAAGACAAAACATAATTAGAATAAAGAATCAGTAAGCATAGAACTGACTTGATCATTTGACTCTTAGAGCAAGCTACATGATCCAGGCACCAGGCAAAGATCATGAACCTGAACTTATCCAATGAAAAATGGACTCTATCTTACTTTGTCTTTACACATCTATCTTTCTCCATGGTGAAGCACAATCTTTAAGAATTACCATATTCTGAAGTCGGCTTTTTATGTCTGGGAAATATAGTCCTTGGTCTCTTGATTGCATTGCTTAAGATGAATTTAATATAGAAACATCAACATGGAAAAACAATGAAAACGTTAATTAAATTAAACTACAATTCAGAAACGAGGTACTGGTTTAGATGTTTTCCTGTTAATAAAAACAGCCATAATACTAAGCAGAGGTTAAGTTGCACCGACTGCAATTATTACTTTATATTTGGTTGTATTATTCTCAGTGTCAAAGAATATTTGGTTCTCTTTTTTCCTGTATAGAACCTCAAATACCATCAACCCATGGAATATTTTCTTTTTAACTGGTCAATTTGGTGGGGTAATTTATTTAAAATAAGTTTTTTTTAAAAAATATAATTTTCTCTTTATTTTACAAAATGAGTAATGCAAGCTGGGATGTGGAGCTATAATGTCATTGCAAAAAAAAAAAAATTACACAGCAAAACTGCTATTTTTGGCTTTTAATTCCTAGCAGTTTGCCAACTTGTTGCAAGTTATACTTATCAAGGGATCCTGCACTTTTTCCATCTTGTTTCATCTTGAACCCTAAAATGGTAACAGAGACCAGGGATGGTGTTTGATTTAATTAGCTAGTGTTGCTATTGCTTGCTACATCTCCTAGCTCTAAATATCTCTAAAAATAAGCTTCCTTTGATTCCAGCTTTTAAGTGACACAAATTGTATTCACAGGAGAGGAAAACATTACTTAAGTTATCTATAACATATCTGTTTATAGTTCTAACTGGTATGCTTTATCACACAGTCCGTGGTTTATGTTATAAAAGGATGGATCTATAATAAGTTAGCAGAAACAACAGGCGTTCCTTCGGAATAACTCTTAATGGGAAATGTTTTTTTAAAAGAAGAAAGTTTACAAAAAATGAACTTTTAAAGAAGTAATTTTATTTTATTCACTCTGTGAAATCTGAGACATTGAAATTAAACATTATGATATATAGTACACAGGTACAGTTGCTATTTTTTTTTTAATAGGAGGTATTTAGTGAATATCATTTGGGTCATTGAAATGAAACAATTTTAACCTATTTTATACAGAAAAAGACCTCCTCCAAACAAAGGGTAGATTTATGTAAAGAATGTTATTTAATAGTCAACAGTCTTTATTGGCCAGAATTCAAGGGAAACAATTGCCAAATTCAGATATGAAATTCAGCAGGGCATGTGGTAGGCAGAATTCTAAGATGGCCTCAAATATTCTCTCCTCCCCAACTCCCCATGGACATGGCCACATAATCCCTGGGTACGTGACCATGAGAGATTTTACTCTGTGATTAGGTTATATTACATGGCATAGTTGCCCTTAATGTAGGGAGATTATCCATGTGGGCTTGACCCAACCACATGGCTTAGGTCACAGAAGAGGAAGTCAGAGATTTGAAGCAGACGGATTCCATGTATTGTTACTAGCTTAAAGATGAAAGAGGCCAAGTGACAAAAAATTATGGACAGAGTCTCAGAGCTGAAAGCAGGCTCTGGCTGATAGCCAGTAAGGAAAGAGGGACCTTAGTCCTGCCATTGCAAAGAGCTAAATTCTGCTAACAAGAATGAGCTTAGGAGTTAACTTTTCCCTTTAGTCTCCAGCCAAGAACTCAGTCTAGCCAGCACCTTGATTTTGGCCATGGGATACCCTAAGTAAAGAACACAGCCACGTGTGTCAGCCTTTTGACCTAAAGAACTGTGAGTGATAAATGGACATTGTTTTAAACTGCTAAGCTTGTGGCAATTTGCTATACAAAATACAAAACTGATACAGAGCATAAGATTGTATTTTATGGAAAATGTAAATGGGAACATTTACATTTATTATGCATCATCATTCTTCATAGGAGAATTGGTGAGAAGATAGGAGAGGGCATAGACTTGTGCTCAAATGTCTCAAACTACTTGCCGCGAAGCACTGTTCTGTTTATTTTCAATCTATCATGGACTGATTCTTTTACAGAGTATGATGAAAATGAGTAAGTATAAAAATGAAACAAAAACACAAAGACATACAAATATTAATCCCAAATTTGCTATTAATAGATTCAAATAAAGCTACATTGTCAAGTTGGTATAAATGTTTATAAACATTTATTCTCAATTTTTATGCTTTTTACAGATCTGTAACAAACAGTCCATGGGCCAGGGCTGGTCTGCAGACCATGTTTTGTGTAGCATTGATTTAGACCACATTAAATTAGAAGGTTTCCAAGGCTAAAACATTTACCAGTTCTAAGACTCAAAAGAAAATTTAGCCATTTATGTGTTCTCAGCTGCTTTTACATCAGAATAACTAATATTTTGGCTTCAGAACCCTTTATCACCAAAGCACTAAACTAAATGAAAGTGGAAAAATGGTTTATATGAGCTTGACAGAAACAGACTGAAAAACTACTGTCATGAGATCTGAGTGTGCATCTTAAGAGTCTACTAATTTATGACACTAATGACTAATTTATGACACTAATTTACACATCCTTTCAAATGAATGAAAATTATTCCTCAAGTTGACCACTTACAGTAATATGGACTGGTCGCCTGTCCCCACCCCAGTTATTCCTGAATTTAGATATGTGAATGGGAAACTACATTGGCACAAAATTGGCATGTACAGACACATTATGCCCCAGGAATCACTTTTATTCTATTCATTGTCATTACTTGTTGATATATTTAGGCTTTCTTTTCAAAATCTTCATTGATTTTTCTGGTTCTTCCAAATTGATTATTTGATAGAATGAAAAGCATGAAAGTAAAGAAGATGTCAAGGGAGGCAGCACACTTTAACTTCAGGAAGTTTTTATAATATAAACTGTATGACATGCTAATCAAAACTTCTTGAAGTTTAAACAACTGTTTAAGCTAAATGAGAGAGGATTTCTGGAATGGTGAAGTAATGAGCTTTGTAAACTTTCTCTGCCCAATGAAACAACCATAACTGGAAAAAGTCACTAAAAAAAGTTAATCTGTTTGGAAACTGACTTAAGGACATACAATTAGAAATGTATTTGAAAGAAGTACATTTATATTTAATGAATAAATAAACATTTATTCAAGGAGCTATACCTCAATAAGAATAGCAAGAGTTTGTGGCATTTGAGCCACAACCCATGTCCTTCTTCCCTGCTCCCAGCTCATCATGATGGAAGGTCTACTCCAGGAGGGTACAGCCAAGAGCACAGGTCTCCCTCTCCCCCTCAGCTCCCAGTTGAGGGCTGTGCTATCACCCTGCACCTCCCACACTGTGCAGTCTCTCATTTCATGCCCCAAAGGATACAGTCTGCTTCCTGAATCTGTTTTACAGAGCCTTTGTTCCCAGAAAGAGTGACTGAGGGTTTTGAATCTCTCCTCCTCTACCCATCCCTTGCCCATAAGGTGGAAATTACCCTAGGCATGGCAGGCAAAGCATACTGGGGCCCTGACGAACCTTGTCCAATCTTGCTTGTAGGGTGGAGTTTACACACTAGATGAGGCATGCTGAGAAGACTAGAGGCTGCTTCCCTAGGCTAGGATACTGCTCATGAGGCAGTGGTGTCATTTTAAAGAAGTGGGTCACTGTTCCCCCACACCCAATCTGGATCAGTGGTGCGGAGTTTGTGCCAGGGAGAGGGCAGGCCATAGAGCAGAGAGCTATGAGTTCTCCCCAAAGTAACTGACTCTATTTAACACAGAGCATGGGGAAATTCATGCCTAAGTATATTCTTATAAACAATGGAGGTTGTGGTGGTAACCAATTAAAAGAAACTTTGTAGCTTCATGAAAGCATCAAGCTAAACTGTAAGCCAGTTAGAAGCTCACCAGAGAGAATCAAGGAAAGAAAAAATTTAAAAGATCCCTCAAACCTGACCCTGTTCACCAGTGGGCCAGCAGCCACTGCATGAGACATAGACTGGCAGCTAATGGGCTGGGGCCAGCCCTGCCCACTTGCAGCTCAGCACAAGCCCCAGGATGTGTAGGACTACGCAGCAAGCCATGCTGGGACCAAGCCCTGCCCACCAGCACATGCACAGTAGTTGGCCTTACCATAACAGAAGGGCCCACACAGTTTATGTAGGGGCCAGCTCTAGAACATACAGCTCTGGTGACCAGAGAGAAATGTGCTGTTGGTCCCCATAGGATCTCTCCTACATAAAGCCACTTCTCTGAGATCAGGAAATACAACTGACCTAACTAATAGATAAAAATAAACAGAGACTTAAGCACAATGATGACATAGAGAAACATGCTGCAAAAGAAGGAACAAGACAAAATCCCAGAAAAAGAACTAAGCAAAATGGAGATAAGCAATTTACCTGATAAAGAGTTCAAGTTAATGATCATAAAGATGCTCAATGAACTTGGGAGAAGAATGGATAAACACAGTGAGAAGTTTAACAGAGAGTTAGAAAATACAAAGAAGAATCAAACAGCTGAAGAATACAATAACTGAAATAAAACTACACTAGAAGAAATTAACAGTAGATTAGCTGATACAGAGGAATGGATGACTGAACTGGAAGACAGCGTAGTGGAGATCACCCAAGCTGAAGAGGAAAAAGGAAAAAGAATTTTAAAAAAGAGGATACTTTAAGAGATCTCTGAGACAACATCAAGCATACTAACATTCCCATTATAGGAATCCCAAAAGGAGAAGAGAGAGAGAGAAAAGGAAGAGAACTTATTTGAAGAAATAATAAACGAAAAATTCCCTGACCTGGGAAAGGAAACAGATATCCAGGTCCTGGAAACACAGAGAGTCTTCCTCTATTTGGACACAATGAACCCCAAAAGAGGTCCACACCAAGACAGATTATAATTAAAATGGCAAAAGTTAGATAAAGATAGAATCTTAAAAGCAGCAAGAGAAAAGCAACTAGATACATACAAGGGAACTCCTATAAGACTATCAGCTGACTTTTAGCAGAAACTTTGCAGGCCAGAAGGGAGTGGCATGATCTATTCAAAAACAATAGAGAAAATCAATGATACCAGAAAGAGAAGAATCAAATCAAAAAAATCAAGAATGGAAGAAGGACATCACCACTGATCTTGCACAAATAAAGAGAATTTTGAGCAACTCTATGCCAAAAATTAAATTCCTAGAAACCCATAATTTTCTGGAACTGACTAAAGAAGAAATAGTATAATTGACAAAAGAAAAAATAGATTAACTGATATTCATCAAAAATTTTTAAAAACTGTGCTTCAGATGACACCATAGAGAAGTGCAAAAAACAATCCACAGAATGAGAGAAAATATTTTCAAATCATATCTCAGCTAAGTGACCTGTACACAGAATATATAAAGAGCTTGCACGACTCAACAATAAAAAGACAACCCAATTAAAAATGATGAAAGGATCTTAATAGACATTTCTCCAAGGAAGATATACAAATGGGCAATACACCTATGAAAAGATTCTCAACATCATTAGTTATCAAAGAAATGTAAATCAAAACCACAATGAGATGTAACTTCACATCCACTAGGAAGCCTATGATCAAAAGGCATAAAAACAAGTGTTGGTGAGGGGATGGAGAAATCAGAACCCTCATAAATTGCTGCTGGGAATGTAGAATGGTGCAGCCACTTTGGAAAATAGTCTCATAGTTCTGCAAAAGGTTAAACATAGAGTTGCCGTAAGACCCAGTAATTCCATCCCTAAGTATATGCTCAAGAGAAATGAAAATATCCATTCATAAAAAACAAAACAAACTATTACCTAAATATTCATAGTGGCATTATTCATAATAGCAAAAAAAGTGGAAACAACTCAATATTCATCACCTGATGAATGAATAAATAAAATATGATATACTCATACAAGTAAATGTCATTTGGCCAAAGAAAGGAATGATTCATTGACTAGTGCTACAACATGGGCAAACCTTGAAAATATTATGCTAACTGAAAGAAGCCAGTTATAAAGAGCACCTATTTTATGATTCCATTTATATGAAATGTCCAGAAGAGACAAATTTATTGGGACCAAAAGTAGATTAGTGTTGGCCCACGGCTGGGGGTAGGAGGTGGATGGAGAGTGATTGCTAATGGGTATCAGGGTTTTGGAGGAAGAATTTTAAGAAGTTCTAAAATTAGATTGTGGTAATGGTTTTACAGCTAATGTGGATATACTAAAAAGCATTGAACTGTACACTTTAAGTGGGTAAATAGTATAGTGTATAAAATATAACTCAACTAAACTTTAAAAAAGTAAATAGAAATAAAGGTGCAGTTAGAGCATTTTAGCTGAGCAGTTCTTAGTGATAGTGTTGGTTTAGAAAAAGGAGAAAACTTATGGATCAGTTGAAAAGAGGAAACATAATCAGAGGGAGTTCAATTGAGTGGTAGTCCTTGATCTGCTTATGTTTCATTCAACAAAGAATTAAAGAAATATTTGTTCATTCATAATTCATTAATTTAATTCATCCATTCATAATTTATTCATTCATTCAACCAACCTTCAGTAAGTATCTTCCATATATTAATATCATGCTTAGGTCCAGAGACTATACCTGGCCACAATCCTGCCTATTTATCTTATATTTACTGAATCATAGAATTTGAGATCTGGAAGCACTTTGGGGATCTTATTGCTCTCAAATGCCTCATTTCATGGGTGGTAAAAATGACACCAGTGGATATCTGAAGACATATTGTGACTGAGTAGCAGAGCTGGTTTTCTAACTTCAGTTTGAAGAGTAACATTTTATTTAATGTTGGTAGTTTATTTAGCTAGGACCTTGGGTAAATGGATTCACAGTGGGCAAGTAGGCTTGTTCCTAGCTCTGGGGCAAACTCTTCTCTTAAGAATTGCTGTTACTTCACCTAAATATGTGGATGAAGATGTTATTGAAGACTTTTTGCAGTAAGAGAGAAGGCTATTTGCCTTCCTTTTAGTTTTTTTCTATGCAGTCATTAATGAAGAAAGAACATTCTAACTGGTGTAAAGTGGATGAATGTATCTGGCTTTTCAAATAGTGGCTGTGGTCTCAGTGCATGGGAACAAATAGGACTGTGGACATTTGGCCAAACAGTAGATCAAAGCCACATGTGTGTACACTGTAACGACCACTTGTAATTCTGTATTGAATTTCATTGCCTAAAACAGACATTTGCCATTTATTTTGGTTCTCCAATTATTCTGTTTCAGCATCTAAACCCTTAACCAAAGGCCAAGGGAATATTTACTTAATTCCCCATACTACATATCTTTGTACAGAACAAAGACTGTCTTTTACTGTAGTTGCTGAAAATGCCAGATTTTTGCTTTTCCAGGCTTCTCTGCAGTAGAACACAAGCACCCAGAAGATCAGTCAGGGATATCCACATCAGAATTTGATTCAGGAACTCGTAACTCAAGAAGTAAAGAATAAGAACCTTCTCTTCGTGGCTGCAGGGCCAATCAGCTAAAGCTGTTTCCTCACTGAATAAGGTTCTAGATTTGGGGGGATTTTCCATGGCTGCTTGGCTTCAAGATTTTCCAGTGATTCTGGGAGTTACCTGATATCTTCTTAATTCCTTTTTCTTCTTAACTCAGCCAGAATCTACCTCTGTTGCTTGCAGTCAAAAGTCCTGACTGATGCAACTGTCATAGCACATTACGTAGTTAATCTCAGGGCTAATCAGTCACCAGAATGGGCTGCTTTACTGGAATGTGAAGGGAAATGATATTAGATGAAGGACATGTAACAGTATTAAAAGAAGGAAAGCCATTTACAATTTTTCAAACATGTTTAAAAATAAAAATTATTTTTAATAATTTAAAACTAAGTAATTAAAATAAATTGTTTACACACATTACTATATCAGTTTATTTCCCAATGGAAAATTAAAAATACTACATTAGAGCAAAATGGAGAATATTTTAAATAAATTGGAAAAATAAAGGAAATTAAAAATAAAGTTAGGAAAATAAAATGGAGGCTTTTATTGAGGTTTGTGTGCAAAATGCATACTATGAAGTCTAATACATTTGCTAGAAACAAGCAGTTGCTCTGTTATGACTGTACAATTTGTTGTGTAAACTGAGACACTTCTGACAATGAAAGGCAACTTTGTGATACTCCAGAGCAATAGATGTTAACCTGAACTCTGCTGGACAAACAAGAACATAATTATACTCAATAGTGCTTAAGGACCCATTTAATAAACCACACACACACACACACACACACACACACACACACACATACACACACAGTACAGTCAAATAAACTTGGATTCCACCATTCTATCTAAAGTCCTGGCATGTTGCATCAGTATATGCTCAATTATGCTGTGAGAAAAAGCAGCCCTCAAATTTCAGTGGCTTGAAAGATAAACGTTCATATCACACTGCATGTCCATTGATGGTCAGCTGGGACTTTGCTCTGCTCCTTTGTCATCATTGCTCAAGACCCAGCGTGGTGGAACATCCCCTAGCTAGAACATTCTCAATCACTGTGCCAGAGAGAAAGCAGTGTCTTATAACAGCACCTAACTGCAATGTCAGGAAATACTTCTGGCCCCAATTCATTGACAAGAGGTGGTCACATGGCCCTAGTAACTTCAGGGGTCCAGAAAGTGAAATCCTACCATGTGCCTGGAGTTTGAAGAACTGCAAATATTTGTTTAGCAGCGTTATAGCTAGCACAAAGAGTGTTTATAATTTTTTAAAAAATACACTGTGTTGACATCAGAGTTGTGAGTTAAGTTTTATTTGGGGCAAAATGAGGACGTTAGCCCAGAGACAGCATTTCAGATAGCTCTGAGAAACTGCTCCAAAGACGTAGGGGGGAAGGTCAGTATATATGTGATCTTGGTAAAGGGGGAGTACATGCAACCAAGCACTTTTTTTTTTTTTTTTTTTTTTTTTTTTTTGCAGTACGCGGGCCTCTTGCTGCTGTGGCCTCTCTCGTTGCGGAGCACAGGCTCCGGGCGCGCAGGCTCAGCGGCCGTGGCTCATGGGCCCAGCCGCTCCGCGGCATGTGGGATCTTCCCGGACCGGGGAACGAACCCGTGTCCCTGCATCGGCAGGCGGACTCTTAACCACTGCCCCACCAGGAAAACCCCCAGGCACCTATTTTTTCCAGAAGGTTACTGCTAGTCACGAGGAGCAGACGTCACCACGAAGGATATTAGTGCTTTTCTAGATAAGAGGAGATGCAAGAATTGGGCTCATAAAATCTTCTGAAAATATCTAACTATCTGAAAACCTGTTCTGCCAGTTTACCCGGGCATAGAGGGCCTCATTCCTGATCTCTACCCTGAACTTTTTTTCGGGGGGTGTTGAAGGTCAGCAGCTGCAGCAGCTCATGATTTAATCCTTGTAGAGGTAGATGGTAACTACCAATTTGTAGTTGGCAACTGTCCTTTTTTAAAAATAAACTTTTTACTTTAGAATAGTTTTAGATTTACAGAAAAGTTGCAAAGATAGTACGACCATGTCTTTTTAAAAATATGTCTTTATAGCTGAGGAAATGATGATGCTTAGTCCAAAGATACCAGGAAGGAAAACAAAATCTGAGCATGTTGTTGCCTAAACCCTCTATTTTCTATTTTAAGTCCCTACATTCTGCCAGCCAATGCTGAAAATGGCATTAGTCAATTCTAGGCTTGCCCTGCTACTTGAAGCTCTGTCAATAGCTGCCTCTATTACCTTCTACATATTGGAAGAAGAATTGTATCATATCCTTACACCGACCAGAGACTAAGTTGCCAGATGCCATTTGGAGTGGAAGCCTTCTGTGGCTGCAGGACCAATAAAACTGACCTAAATAAAGGAACAGGAGGGAGATACCAGTTACAGGAGTAAACTCCCCAATCAACTCCTGATCATAACATAGCCATTGTTTTTTTGTGTTTTTTTTTTCTTGACTGCACTATGGGAGTACATCATTCATGTAACAATGGTAAGACATGGGCTGTTTGAAGGGTGACCTGACAAATACAATGTATGCTGGCTGACACCTATAGCATTCTTATGGTAATATGTATAGTATTCTTATGGTAATATGTATCTTTTGGAAAACATTGTTTAATGGTGGGTGGTTAGAATGATATTTCTGCTACTTTTAAACCCTTAAAATGAAAAACAAGTATTTGCAGTTTGAAGGGAAGATAAAACATTAGGTCTAAGTTTTAGACCTAATAATTTATCTCCCAGAACTCTAGGGCCATGATTGGACTGAAGGTGAATATCATGGTTGGCTCCAAGCATCTAGCAATGTCTGAATGCAAAGTGGGGAACAGGACCAGTTCTACAGTTGAGTCCAGGAGACAAAACTACATCAGATACTCAGGAGAAACACAGCTACACTGTCAATGAGTCCAGAGAGAAATGCCTCTCATGAGTTCTCAAAGAGAAGAACAGTATAACAGACAGCACCCTTGGCAAATACTGTAATGACTTACATTGAGCTATTTCTTTTTTTTTTTTCATGTATGTACTCATCTATAGAAAATCCTTTCACTATTGTTTTCAAGGCAATTTCATGTACATTTTATTAGCCTGCATTTCACGACTTCAAATTAATCTGCTTTTCAGGTTTCACATTCTTAAATGCCTTGTGGTAAACAGACATTACAAGAAGTAAATCAAAGTATTATGGTAAAGGACCTTAGTCAGTAACGAGATAGGAGAATATGAAACAGCTTTGAGATAAATGTACAACATGCATGGGGATATGTACATACACACACAAAACACACACACATACACACATATATTTAGGTGAGGGAGATAATTAGACATAAGCAATGTGTATACATATTGATTCCAAAATAAAATGTATATTAGTTTGACTACATCTGTTATTAATTTTATTTTATTTTTTTTACATCTTTATTGGAGTATAATTACAATGTTGTGTTAGTTTCTGCTGTATAACAAAGTGAATCATCTATATGTATAAATATATCCCCATATCCCTTCCCTCTTGAGCCTCCCTCCCACCCTCCCTATCCCACCCCTCTAGGTGGTCACAAAGCACTGTAATAAATGCCATATATGACAAACCCAACATCATTCACAATGGTGAATAACTGAAACCATTTCCTCTAAGATCAGGAACAAGACAAGGGTGCCCACTCCCACCACTGTTATTCAACATAGTTTTGGAAGTTTTAGCCACGGCAATCAGAGAAGAAAAAGAAATAAAAGGAAGCCAAATGGAAAAGAAGAAAACTGTCACTGTTTGCAGGTGACATGATACTATACAAATCCTAAAGTCGCTACCAGAAAACTACCAGAGCAAATCACTGAATTTGATAAAGTAGCAGTATGCAAAATTAATGCACAGAAATCTCTTGCATTCCTATACACTAACAACAAAAAATCTGAAAGAGAAATTAAGGAAACACTCCCATTTACCATTTCAACAAAAAGAATAAAATGCCTAGGAATAAACCTACCCGAGGAGATCTATTTCATTTAATGCTCTTCAATAAGTTCCATTGCATCAAAACAACATTTAATTAAAATGAGTGGAATTTATTTACTTAGATGGGGGCTTCCCTGGTGGCGCAGTGGTTGAGAGTCTGCCTGCCAATGCAGGGGACACGGGTTCGAGCCCTGGTCTGAGAGGATCCCACATGCCACGGAGCAACTGGGCCTTTGAGCCACAACTACTGAGCCTGCGCGTCTGGAGCCTGTGCCCCGCAACAAGAGAGACCGCAATAGTGAGAGGCCCGCGCACCGTGATGCGGCACCTGCTTGCCGCAACTAGAGAAAGCCCTAGCGCAGAAACGAAGACCCAACACAGCCAAAAATAAATAAATAAAATTTAAACTGTTGATTCATTCATGTAATTAAAAATAAATAAATAAAAATAAATGGGTCATTAGGATGACATATAATTTATCATCCAAATAATGGGGAGGTTTTGAGAGCAAATTAAACATTTATACCCATTATACCCAGACAATAAGAGTAAACCAGGACTGTCTCAGGCAGAATGGGGAGAATGATCACCCTAATTTCAGTAGACTACAGGTACACACTTCTTTATGAGCCCAGAATGTCTCCCTGGTTGCGAATGTCTACCAATATTTCCAGACAGTCAGTTTCTATGGAGCCAGTCAGGCATGTTGAAGTCTCAGAGATCTGGAACTGACATGATCTTAAGGTAAAAGTTTTTTCATTGACTTTAAACTTTAATCCCTTATTGGTCTTTCATATAAACTAGCCTCAATCAGGGCCATCCTTATAACATGTTTTTTTTTTTTTAACAACTTTGAATTTCTGGCCCCTGCATTCCTGTGGAAATGTGTGGATGAAAATAGTTGTAAGAAGCAAGAGTCTTTACCTACTGACTTTATGTCCTGACACTGACTTGCCTATATATTTCCATTAAAAAAATCTAACCTTTCCTACAAATTATGCTATTATGATGAGCATCTTTGCATCCACACCTCTGCATAATTTTTTTTATTGTCCCAGGACTAATGTCCAACATTTGAATATCTAGGTCAAAAAATGTGACATTTCTAAGGCTCTTGGTACATGTTTCTGATTGCTTTTCAGAAATTACCAATTTAAACAATCAGTAGTAATGAATGGTATTTTTACAGTATTTTTACATCATCATCAACACTGTACTTTCTTTAATATTTGTAAATTTAGTAGGTGAAAAATTGCATCTTATTTTAATTTTTCTTTGAAATACTGGTTTTTAGACTATACCCACTGATTCTTAGCTTATACATATTTTGTATGTTTATGGACCAATTTAATGTGGTTTCTTATGAATTTCCTATAGATATTCTTTACCAGCTTTTGATTGGTATGTTCATTTTCTTCTGTTTGATTTATAAAAACCATTTACATATTAACTATAATGTATACATACATATATCCATTGCCATTATATATGCTATAGATACTTCTGTCTTTTTGTTGTTTTGTCTTTTGTCAATATATTTTGTTTGTGGTAATTTTGACATCCATAAGTTTATTTATCCTTACCCTCCTGAAGTCATACATAACCAGCTCATCTTTTTTATATTTTGAGTATAATTTATGCTTATAAAGACTGAGTTAAGCAAAAAAAAAAAATTCCCTTTTTTTTGTTTTTTAAAAAATTAACTCGATAAAGTATTTTAGTGTATGCTGTGAGATAACTTTTTCTTTGGATAAACAAATATTCCAATTTGAGTTCTGTTAATATTTATTACATTATGTTTTCTTGGATTTTTAAAAAATTTCATAGTCCATCTACTGAGTTCTATGTTAAGACACAAATGTTCTCCTTGTTATAGCTTTTTTATGCTTTTAAGTTATATCAGTATTTCCCGTACCCCAAATTTTATTGAGTGTTTTCACTTGCTTAATTTACCGTGGATTTTAGAATCATTACATTTAGAAAGACATTTTGGGATTTAATGCAATCACAAAATTACAATTGAGATTGCTCTAAATGTAATTATTAATTTGAGGAGATAGCAGCTTATATTTTTAAGAGAATTAGGTTTAAGTTTTGAAATTTCCCTGATTGAAATTCTTCATGCAAGGAGAGATACTATAGAGAAACCTATTTTAACTTATTACAAGAATCCCCAAATGATAAAATAGGAGTGATACACTATAACTCCCTCAACCCATGGTGTTGTGAGGCACATGATAAAGGGAAGAGTAGTTAAAAGGGTGTTTAGGACACCTTGAAGGGATGTCAAAGGATGGTGAAACAATGTTAAGAGTGCTATCCAGGGGGGCTGGCAATGGACGGAGACCAAGACTAAACTGGCCATGTCAGAGGAACTTTTCACCATTAGTATGGCCCCAGGATTTTTATCTTCCCTCTGGGATGTGGTGATCAACATTAGGGAATTGTAGACCTGGAACTCAGGAAAGGAGACATCACCCTGGACTTGGGGAGGATAACCAACACAAACACACAGTAAAGCTGGCCCACCAGATCCTCCAGGTTGGGAAGGCAGTGCATGTTCCTGGCTGGGGGTAGCTTGGAGCGGCCAGCAGAATCCTTTGCCAAGATTCACAAACTAATATTGAATTTTGGCAGAATTTCCAGGAAATTTGAGCCAAATTGTGAAGAGACCTGGACCCTGTGGAATGTCAGGTAGGAGACATGAAAAAATCATTTGATTCAGAATCATTTGTTTGATCCAAAACTGTAAAGGGGGAACAGTCTAGGATATATAAATTCATGAGAATTCCTCCCAAACAAGATCTTCCCGATATCTGCTTTATCTGTCAGTCTAGGGTTTTGCAGGACATCAGTCTGTTTGTACCCTCACATATTCTTGAACGCAAGAGGGCAAGACCCATGAGTTTACCCAGAATGCAAAGTACATCATACCTTTTTTGTATTGTTGATTGCAAAGAAGAGTTAATTTCCTTGTTAAGCTAAGTGTGTTAGAAATTTGGAGATGGTGTAGAGTTCCTTTCCAAGTAATTTTTTGAGAAAAGAGAGCTCTTCACCCTGACTTCCTCATTTTTCTATCATGGAAACTGGGAAAGGAATAAATTGATGCCATCTGGAAGTAACTTTAGCTCTATTTTTAAAAGAAATTTTACTTACATTTTGCTAAGCCATTAGGAAATCACATTTATTTAAATGTTTTACAAATATGTATGCTAATTTTTTATCTTTATGCTCCCTGTCTTTTTTTAAAACATTTTTTATTGAAGTATAGTTGGTTTACAATATTGTGTTAGTTTCTGCTGTACAGCAGATTCCACATATAAGCGATATAAAACGATATTTGTCCTTCTCTGTCTGACTTACTTCACTCAATATGAAAATCTCTAGGTCCATCTATGTTGCTGCAAATGGCATTATTTTGTTCTTTTTTTAATGGCTGAGTAATGTTCCACTGTATAGATGTAACACATATTCTTTATTCATTCCTGTCAGTAGACGTTTAGGTTGCTTCCATGTCCTGTCTGTTGTAAATAGTGCTGCAAAGAATGTTGGGGAGCATGTATCTTTTTAAATTGTGGTTTTCTCTGGATATATGCCCAGGAGTGGGATTGCTGGATCATATTGTAGCTCTCTTTTTAGTTCTTTAAGGAACCTCCATACTGCTCTCCATAGTAGTGGCTGTACCAATTTACATTCCCACCAACAGTGTAGGAGGGTTCCCTTTTCTCCACACCCTCTCCAGCATTTATTGTTTGTAGATTTTTTGATAATGGCTATTCTGACCAGTGTGAGGTGATACCTCATTGTAGTTTTTTTTTTTTTTTGCGGTACACGGGCCTCTCACTGTTGTGGCCTCTCCCATTGCGGAGCACAGGCTCCGGACGCACAGGCTCAGTGGCCATGGCTCACGGGCCCAGCTGCTCCGTGGCATGTGGGATCTTCCCGGACCGGGGCACAAACCCGTGTTCCCCGCATCAGCAGGCGGACTCTCAACCACTGCGCTACCAGGGAAGCCCCTCATTGTAGTTTTGATTTGTATTTCTCTAATAATTAGTGATGTTGAGCATATTTTCATGTGTTTGCTGGCCATCTGTATGTCTTCTTTGGAGAAATGTCTAGGTCTTCCATCCACTTTTTGATTGGGTTGTTTCTGTTTTTGTTATTGAGTGGCATGAGCTGTTTGTATATTTTGGAGATTAATCCTTTGTCGGTCGCTTCACTTGCAAATATTTTCTCCCATTCTGAGGGTTGTCTTTCCATTTTGTTTATGGTTTCCTTTGCTGTGCAAAAGCTTTGAGTTTAATTAGTTCCCATTTGTTAATTTTTGTTTTTATTTTCATTACTCTAGGAGATGGGTCAAAAATGATCTTGCTGCGATTTATGTCAGAGAGTGTTCTGCCTGTGTTTTCCTCTAAGAGTTTTATAGTATCCAACCTTACATTTAGGTCTTTAATCCCCTTTGAGTTTATTTTTGTGTATGGTGTTAGGGAGTGTTCTAATTTCATTCTTTTACACGTAGCTGTCCAGTTTTCCCAGCACCAATTATTGAAGAGACTGTCTTTTCTCCACTGTATATATTTGCCTCCTTTGTCATAATGATCAGAAAGAGAAATTAAGGAAACAATCCCATTTGCAATCACATCAAAAAGAGTAAAATACATAGGAATAAATTTACCTAAGGAGACAAAAGACCTGTACTCAGAATACTATAAGAAACTGATGAAAGAAATCAAAGCTTACAGAAACAGATGGTGAGATATACCATATTCTTGGATTGGAAGAATCAATGTTATCAAAATGACTATACTACCCAAATCAATCTACAGATCCAACGCAATCCCTATCAAATTATTAATGGCATTTTTCACACAATTAGAACAAAAAATTTTACAATCTGTATGGAAACACAAAAGACCCCAAATAGCCAAAGGAATCTTGAGAAAGAAAAACAGAGCTGGAGGAATCAGGCTCCCTGACTTCAGACTATACTACAAAGCTGCAGTAATCAAAACAGTATGGTACTGGCACAAAAACAGAAATATAGATCAATGGAACAGGATAGAAAGTCCAGAGATAAACCCATGCACCTATGGTCAATAATCCAATTCTATCTTTTAACTGTTATGGGACACAGGATGATATGGTAAATTGATCAGTGGAGATATATCTGTCAGTGGTTCTAGATCCAACTCTGCCACTAATTACAGAAGGGACTTGGGACAGGTCACTTAATTGGTGTGGACCTTAATTTCTTCAGTTTGGAAAATGAGGTTGTTGGACTAGATAGCTGAACCATCAGCTTTAAATTTCTAAGATTATATATGTCTGCTTAGAGGTAGGGGAAAGGTGTATGTGAATAGAAAGAGTTCTTGCATTTATGCTGCAAAATAAGAAAGATGCTGTTGCATATGTACACTGCTTATTAAATAATATCCCAATTAGCTTATCCTTATTGTTTTATTATCAATGCCAATAATTTTTGCCCCTCTCACCAGATGTTTAAATGCAGAATTGTGTAAACCCATACCTAGACCTTATTCACATCAGCTGAGAGTGTACTGAGCATGCGTTTGTGTGTGCATGGGTGTGTTTTCCCACAGGAACCAAATCATCATCTTCAACTGAGGATGTGATTCTTCAACAATTCGAAAGTGTTACATTAGTTACCAGGTAAAGTAAAATGTTCTTAACCGATTTACAGCAGTATCACTTCAGCTCTGCTTTCTGCCTCACTCTGGAGCAGTTGGGTTTGGGGTCTTCCTTAAAAAAAACACTTTGTAATCTAAAATAATTGCGTGGTGTGTGTTTTCATTTTTCTCTGAAACTTCTTTTAAGTTTAATTAAGTCTATTACTCTTAGTTCAAACAAAAAAAAATAAAATGTATGTGGAATACAGAAAAGAAATAAGCTCTATAGAGAAAAGTAAATGATTTATATAAGATATACCTCATATATATACGAGGTAGGAAAAAAAAATCCTGCAGAACTTCAGGAATATCCACTTTTCTTTGGATAAGTATAAGTAAAATGTTGGGTTGACCAAAAAGAAGTTTATAGAATTTTATTTTTCTTTCATCATTAAAACCTGAGTCTACCTATTATTATTGAAGAGATATGTTATCCTTATGAAGGTTCACAGCTGCATTCTTCCTTTAGCTACATCTGGGATAGAGAGTGTCAAGAAAAGAATTAGGATGATTTAGTATAAGTCCCTAATTTAAAAAGAATTAGGATGATCTAGTACAATCCCTAATTTAATGAAAAATTTATAGCCAAAGGAAAGGATCTATAATGAAGTATCATTACATCCACTAGGATGGATAAAATTAGAAAATCTAACAATGCCAAGTATCTACTAAAACGTGAAGCAACTAGAACTTTTATACATTGCTAATGGGAATACAGAATGGTACCACTTTGGAAAACAGTTTAGCAGGTTCTTGTAAAGTTCAACATACACTTAGCTTATGACACATCAATTTTAGCAGCCCTAAGTTTTTACCCTCCAGAAGTAAAAATCATGTCTACACAAAAATTTGTTCAAATTAGCTTTATTTAAGGTAGGCTTAAACTGGAATCAACTCAAATGTTCATCAACAGGTGAACAGATAAACAACTGTGGCACATCTATACAATGGAATACTGCTCAGGATTAAAATGGATGAACTACTGATTTGTGCAACAATGTGGATGAATCTCAATAACAGTATGCTCAGTGAAAGAAGCCAGACAAAAAAGAATATGTATGATTCCATTTATATGAAACTCGAGATAAGACAAATCAAATCTATAGTGATAGAAAACTGATCAGTGGCCAGGGGTGGAGATTGGGGAAGGGGCACAGAGAACCATTTGATGATGAATATGTTTCATATTTTGATTGTGGTGGTGGCTTCATGGATGTATATATTTGTCAAAGCTCCTTTTGAACTGCAATCTGGTTGTCCACAAGAGGCATCCCAAAGATAGAGTGATTGCCGTGTCCCACTGGAAAGTAGAGGCAATAAGGGCATTTATAATCTGGAGAGAATTTACAATAATAATAAAACTGACTAAAAGTCAGTCTGATTTTTATCATCTCTATGCATTGGCAGCCTAACAGTGTCAATGATAAAATACTTCTCTCTGAAAAAATCTTTTGTTAGTCTAAGTTCTAAACAATTGTTGCTGTTGCTACTGATTTTTAAAATAACATATATCCAAGCTTCAGGTTAGCATCTGTAGTTCAGGCTTTCACTAACTATATGCTAGATTAATGCAGTAGCCTCCAAAGGCAGTTGTTCTCATTTCATTCTCTTCTTATTCCAATCTGTCCTTCATACTGCCACCAACAGCTCTAAAAATCTCTACTGGTTAAAAGTACCAATTATTTCTCTTCCCGAAAGTGTGAGGACAATTCTCTAGCTAGGAAAACTGGAACCTTCAGGTTCTGGATCCAGCACTTCCTTTCTAGAGCCTCACTAGTTCCTTCTCCTTGGACTTTCATTTTAGTATATCCCATGGTGTGATCCTTGGACCTCCTTCCCTAGAATCACAGAAAGATATAGAGGGTAGGGATGGATGTATCTAGGTCCTGCTCAAAATCTGCAGAATTGATATATCTGAGAATGGGGCCCCAAGCTCCTCAGGAGACTCCTAAGCATAAAACAAATTAAGCATTGCTGCTCTATCTTCCCCAACTACTTCCTTGCTGTCCTGAACATGCAGGGGACCTTCACGCCAGGAGCCTGTTTTGTAGTTCTCGTCCCTCTCCTGGAATACACTTTTCTTTAAAAAATGAATCCTTCCAGGATTTTAAGGGCCAATCTAATTGTCACCTCTTGTATGGAATCTTCTCTGCTCCTCCTTCTCTGTGCTCCCACAGCACTTTTACACACTTAGATTGCAGCTCACATGACTCGGTGCTGTAGTTATTGTGGTAACCATTAGTATGATTTCTCAAATGTTTCTGGTTTCCTCTCTTCCATGATAAGATTGAATTCTTGGCCCGTGGTGTTAGTGGTCATATGATCAAATTTTGTCAATGAGTTGTGAGTGAAAGTCATCTGTGCCACTTTCAGGACAGAAAATTTAATAGAACCCTATTTCTATCTGCTGTGGTGACTTGGTTATATTCCACAAAGTGATGATGGACCTCAATCTGAAGGGTCAATTGACGGGGTGGTTTTGTGAGCCATTATGTCTACTGCCCATAGACATATGTTACTTAGAGATATCAGTAATGCCTACGAGTAGTTAAAGGATTTTGTCTTAGTCCTTTCAGGCTACTATAATAAATAATATGGACTGGGTGACTTAAAAAACATACATTATTTCCCATGGTTCTGAAGTCTGGAAGTCCAAGATCAAAGTGTTGGCAGATTTGGCCTCTGGTGGGGGACTACTTCCTGGTTCATAGATGACCATCTTCTCATTGTGTCTTCACACGGAGGAATGGTAAGGGACCTCTCTGGGGTCTCTTTAATAAGGACACTAATCCTATTCACGAAGACTTCATCTTCATGACCGAATCATCCCCAAAGCCCCACCTCTTAATACTATTACACTGGGGATTAGGTTTCAACATGTGAATTTGGGGGTGGGGGCACAAACATTCAATTCATAACAGACCTTATAGAACAATTTGATCCCATTACTTTGGCTTTTCCTTTACTCTTCATTAAGCTGGAGCATGTGAGAGAGTATGGAGGCAGCATACAGTGTTGTATGAGCACAGGCTTAGACTTGGATTCACAGCCCAGTTCCACCATTTATTGGCTGCATATCCATAGTCAAGTCACTTAACCTCCCCACATCTCTATTTTCTTATTCTTAAAATGAAAATAAGAATTTCTACTCTAAAGGACTGTGGTGAGAATCAAATAAGATAATGTGTGACTCTACATTAGCTCTTTGCTGGGTATCAAACAGTACTATCTACGGTAATCATGGAGGACCCCCTGCATCCATACGACCATCTTGCCTAAGGGATTTTGCTTTCTGAGGCTGCACATCAGATAACATAGTTCTTTCATCTGAGCTAATACTTCTGGTTCAATTGGGTTGTTTTTTGAGCAGACAAATTACTTAAATTATATGGAGAAAAAAATCAAAGTGATGTCAAAACTAAGAGTTAAAAAAACAGCTAAAGCCTTTGTTTAACCATTTTTTATGTTTTAAATACCAAACTATCTAACTTCCCTTAACAGACACAGAGAGTTAGTACTATAAAGGTCTCCCTACATTGAGAACATACTATTTATTGTACCTGTTTTACTGGCATTCTCACGAAAATATAAAACTTAATCCTAAAATCAAAGACATTTATAACTCAAAACTGCTTCAGAAGTAATCAGATTCATTATTTTCATTTCACAGGTGAAGAAATTGAAAGCTATTTGGCAAATGAGATTATTAGGACTAAACTTCCAAGTGTCTTGAATCAAATGATTTTACCCTAACACCATACTGCCCTAGACCTGGTACTTTAGTTATTGTTTACTAACACCTGTATTCTTTTTTTATTTTTTTCATTTTTAATTGTGTAAGTATAGCTGATGTACAATATTATATAAGTTACAGATGTACAACATAGTGATTCACAATTTTTAAAGGTTATATTCCATTTATAGTTATAAAATATTGGCTATATTTTATGTATTGTGCAATATATTCTTGTAGCTTATTTATTTCATACATAATAGTTTGTACTTCTTAATCCCCTACCCCATCTTGCCCCTCCTCCCTTCCCTCTCCCCACTGGTAATCACTAGTGTGTTTTCTGTATCTGCGTGTCTATTTCTTGTTTTGTTATATTCACTAGTTTGTTTTATTTTTCAGATTCCATGTATAAGTGATATCATACAGTATTTGTCTATCTCTGTCTGACTTATTTCACTTAGCATAATACCCTACAAGTCCATCCATGTTATTGTAAATGGCCAAATTCTGTTCTTTTTTATTGCTGAGTAGTATTCCTTTATATATATATATATCCTTTATATATATATATATATATATATATATATATTCCTTTATATATATATATATATCTCATTCTTTATCCATTCATCTGTTGATGGACATTTCGGTTGCTTCCATATCTTGATAATTGTAAATAAGGCCTGTATTCTTTTTTAAAAAATATTTATTTTATTTATTTATTTTCCTTATGTTTTTGGCTGCGTCAGGTCTTAGTTGCGGTATATGGGATCTTTGTTGAGGCACATGGGATCTTTTTTGTTATAGTGCGTGGTCTGCTCGAGTTTCTCTCTAGTTGTGGTCCCCGGGCTTCTCTCCAGCTGAGGTGTGTGGGTTTTTCTCTCTCTAGTTTTTGCGCACGGGCTCTGTAATTTGTGGCACGTGGGCTCTGTAGTTGAGGCATGCGAGCTCAATAGTTGTGGCATGTGGGCTTAGTTGCCCTGAGGCATGTGGGATCTTAGTTCCCCACCAGGGATCGAACCCGTGTCCCCTGCATTGGAAGGTGGATTCTTTACCACTGGACCACCAGGGAAGTCCCAAGGCCTGTATTCTTACTTGGAATTTACTCTTTTATAAGAACTCTTCAAAAGTATAAGAAAGTACTATTACATTATGGGTGAATACCAAAATAGTTGATATTTGTCATCATTAAATTTTACATCATTGCAGTTTATTCACTCAGGTGATTCATTCATCTCAGTGCTTAGAATTCAAATCTTATTCATCATAAGTTGATATCCCCTACAAACTTCTATTTTTCAAAAGTTTTACAATGCATTTTACATTATTTAAAAATAACTCTATTGGGGAATTCCCTGGCCGTCCAGTTGTTAGGACCCTGCACTTCCACTGCAGGGGGTATGAGTTTGATCCCTGGTCAGGGAACTAAGATCCTGCATGCTTTGTGGAGTGAAAGAAAAAAACCCACATACTCTATTTAAATCAAATTATACTATTTAGACCTTAAGCACCTTGATTACTACTTAAAATTACATGACATTCCTTCATGTCTTCCCTTCTTGCCCCCTTCCTTCCTACTTTCCTTCCTTCATCCTCCCTCCCTCCAAAAATATTTATTTAGTACTTACAGTGTCAGGCAAAGTTCCAGTGGCTGGAAATACAGTGGTGAACAAAACCAACAAGGACCATGGCCTCATAGAGCATAGCTCCTAGCAAAGAAGAAGGACATTAGGCGTGTAAATTAAATAAAGTGTGATCAATGTTACAGGAGGGGGATACTAAAATGAGTAAACTTTTCAATGAGGGATATTATAATTTGTGATTTTTTCAAACACAGTTGTTACACAGTGACCTTTAGCAGAACCCCTGAAGTAGCAGTGACTAATAATACATTTACATTTCCTCCTATTTCTGACCTTAGAGATGCCATTATTATGTTCTATTTGCTTTTTTTCTTCCCTCATTTTCCTCTCTCAACACTACTCTGTGCTACTGTTCATCTGCATAGAACCTGCTATTGTTTCTCTTCCACATCTCAGAATCACCACTGACGTTTCATCACGTGGCGTGCTTTTACTATACCCCAATTTAAAATGAAAAATTAACTTAAAAAAAAAAAAAGGATCTGCCTCAGTCAGACTTTATCAATCCAACAAGGCAAAGGCACATCTGGAAAGTTCAGAGAGCTTTCCTGAATTGGCCCCAACTCCTCCCTTTAATCTGTACCTTTCCCGGCCTCCCAGTTTACTGAAGTGTAATTGGCAAATAAAAATGTAAAATACTTTAAAAAATTTCTAAATTATACTGAAGGGCAGATATTTATACCTCGAGAAGTTTTAAAAGCACATCTCCTGACATTCTTGCCTTTCTCCTACGCTGTCATATAACTTCTTGTTTCTAAGTATGTGGAGAAACCGATGTTAATTTATGTGAGCTCATGTATGTCTATGTTGTTCTGAAAAAAAAAAGGTGTTATGAACAATGTGTATTAGCACATGAAATTTTTGCTTGACCTCAGAAACTACTATTTTGAGTCTACTTCTCTTCTGTCTCCCACTTTGTAGCTGAAAGCTTTGTTTCTTAATTAGGTATACAAATTGTCAATTATTAGTTTTCTCCTCACAACAAGAGCTGTGGATCCTGTATTGGGTTCATAGGAGCCCACTGACACTGAAACAAAACATTCAGATAAAATTATCTGGTACCTGATTCCTCCCATGTTCTATATCAGATCACCCACTGGCTTCAAATTAACCTTATCTTTGTACTTATTCCTCTGAAGGCTCTCAAGGTCCCCTCATGTGCATGTCTATTGTGGGACTCATGCCTCACCTCACCTCACCTCATCCTGGCACCTGCTTTATCAACCTAGTCTGTCCCTGGTGTCTGTTACACCTGGTTCTATATCACAGCTCCCGTAACCAAAAAGAGACATCTCCTTTTTGTTGCCTCCCTTCCCCTGCTGTGTTCAAGATTTAGATAAGTGAAGTCACTCCCTCTTAATTACTTCCCTCACCTGCTTAAGATCTGCTGAAAATAACATCCAAGTGTGAAACGTATGGTCCAAAGTGCCCTTTCATGCAGGAAGGTAGAGTTTGCTCTTAGTTGACTTTGGAAAGCAAACTTTATTTTGGCTGTTGTTTAATCAGCCACACAATTCTAAAATCTTTCATCTTCCTTTCCCTTTGCTTCTTAGTTAAAGGCTCTGCACAACAATTTTACACATAGTTATCTCTTTACATCTTGGCGATGTGTATAGGCTAGAATAAAATGTGGCTCTGGTGGGATTTAATGTTTTCTTATATATTTAGCTAGGCAAGGCTTCAAGTAAGAAAGCAGTGCCACTCTTCTGCATGAGAATGTTTAGATAAATAATTGATCAGATTCTCATTTGCGGCAAGTCCGGTTTGTTCTTCACAGTCCTTGAAAGTCTTTTTTTCTCCCTGGTCACAGTCAATTTAAGCTGACCTGGCAAATGACCAGATTGCTTCTATGAAGATTACGAGTTATTGGTGTCACTGCCTCTTCCACTGTACAAATGGTTGCTATGTTTTGAACAGCAACACTTAGACCCAACCAGCCTTTCTAAATATCTTTTAAGGAAGAGGACCATGTACAATACATTTGACTTAAAGATCTGAATCTCCTCCCTGGGTTTTCTGAGTGAACTAACTTTACTTTTGCCCCCAAATTTCGAAGTCAATAGAAAACTGCCAAAGAAAACCTAGGTCAGAAGAGGATCTGTGTGCAAATCTAGCTACTGTTCCCCAGGAGCTTCACCAAGATGGGCATTCTTTCCTTACCCTTGAGTCATACGAGGGATAGAGGCTCTGCTGGTTTTCAGTTGGGTTTTTCCCTGTGACTAAGTGGTACTAAGACCCAGTGAAAATAACTCCCATCTTGGATCTACACCACATTGCCTTTAGTCTTCCAGCTGCCTTCTTCTGCCAAATTCAGTGTCCTTGACCACTTGGCTTTTCTATCATAGGCATTATAGGTTATGGGAAAGAACTAGTGATGCTAACTGAATTTTTTATATTCTATGCAGAGTGATTTTTAGTAGTGAAAAGCAGATGATTATGCAATAACTGGTGATTTGGGCAGCCCAATTAAGTTGGGTATATCATAGAATTGGAAATGTTATCTTGACATATCTACTCAATAATGATTTCTTAATATGGTCTATAAAAAAGGCAGAGCTCTTCATGACTGAGGTTATGTTTTCTGGAACTGTGAGACTTGTGGAAATAAGTGGTCTTACCAGAAAGTAAAGTCAGAATCATGCCTTCAGGAATGCCAGGGGTATTACAGTTACTCTTCTCTCACCACTTCTAGTTATTATAAAAGTATTGCAAAGATTTTAGGATATTCTGAAATGAATGAGAACTTGCTGCCTGAGAAACTATCTTTGTTTCTTCTCTAAGATGGGTGGAGTCTCCTAAAGTGAGTGGGATAAGAGATTTCCTTTAAAACACATGTGCCTCAGGCAGGAGAGCTCTAGGTTTCAAGGCTGACAGATTGTGCAACTTGAGGTTCATGACTTAACTTTCCTGTTCCTTATTTTCTTTTCTTGTAAAATGGACACAATAATCTTTGCATCTATGAGAAATTATGTAAAATGACTGCGGTATTGTACTTTTTACAAACATATCCAAAAATTTTGCCAAAAAGATTTCCCTCAATTAAAATGGACAGTAGTGTAATAACTGTAGGGTACTTGAGTAGTTATTTAATTCTTTAGTGGGGTGGATTTCGTTACAAACACCTAAATCAAAAAAGGATTTAAAAGAAAAGTCTACTTCTTCTAATAATGATTCTAAGTTCACCATTACTAATATGTTGCGATATTTTGTGCATGTGTGATCTGGAATCCCTCAGCTAAGGACTGGAAAATATTGTTAGTGATTAAGTGAAAATGAATCTCACTTTGGGAATAAAGGAAATAAGTATGTTTGAGAATACCTTCAACATTTTTGCATGGGTTTGGAGCAGGACTACTTTGATGTTGTAATCCTTTAAAAAGGTTCTAAGTGAAGTAGATAACGAATTTGTCTTGTAGAAAGCCTTCTCAGATGACTTTCTCTGTGCACAGGGTGGTTCCAACCACACTTGAGGATTTTATTGTTCAATACTGTGCTCATCACCCCACTGGGACTCCAGCCGAGTGGAATGAAGGAAGGTTAAATGGGAGAGCTTTTTGTTTCTGTACAGTTCTTATGTTTCTAGGAAAGGTAATTAGGAAGTGAAACCTTTAGCAGTTGGCAGTGTGCTTTGTTGGCTACTAGGGCATGGTGACAAATAGCCCTGAAAGGTCTTCACTTTCTTTTGTAAACACCAAGGTAAGGAATTTGCACAAAAATGCACTGGTGAAGATCTGCTTTTCATCATGATCTAACCACATAGTAAACAACAGAAATAACTTGTTTTAATAAAGTGTGGTGTTGAAACATTTATCAGCAAGTCCTTTCTACTGGCTTCAAAGGTATATTTGGATAAGAGAAATCCTTACCCATAAGAACACAATCTGAAATTTAAGTTCTAACATTTTCTTCATGTCAAGGTCAAGAAACATAAGGGAAGAGTTTGACTCTCGTGTAATCATGAATTTATCTCTTATTAGGCTGAGACAGTACAATTAAATACTTATTATTTGGGGTAGATGTGGTTAGCAGAGAGGAAAAGACTGCAAAATGTTTGCTCTGGAATGGTTTAATGAATTCTATTATTTTAAGTGCCCACTTCTTTCCTTTTTTGCTGGATAGCAGCATATTGGATTTCATGAGAAGAACCTTTCCAAATGAAAAAGCATATTGTTATGATGAGAAATTATAACAAGATCTGGACTGATCTGGTAGAAAGTGACCCAGGGGAAATGGTAAAGTGAGATGCAAAACTTAAGGAAGTGGGATTGAGCCGTACAGGTAGCCAAACTCGAAATGAAAGAAAAAGAGAAGAAGGGAGAAAGTTAACATGTTTCTGATTTGGGGATGAGTACTGAAAGCTTCCAGGAATTATGGAGAAGCAAATATAATTGTTTTTTAATCCAACGAGATTTGTTGCAGTCTCGTTTTCTCTCCTCCAAGTAAGGAGCAGAACTTCCTAGGAAGGTTGTACAGCACTGACCAGTGGAACAATCTGAGATGATGAAAAATGAGCTTCTGCACTGCCCAAGACTGTGACCACTAGCCACATGTGGCTACTGAACACTTGAAATGTTGCTAATGTGACTAACTGAATTCTAAATTTTATTTTATTTTTTTTAGAATTTATTTTATTGAAGTATAGTTGATTTACAATGTTGTGTTAATTTCTGCTATATAGCAAAGTGATTCAGATATATATTTATATATATATTCTTTTTCATATTCTTTTCCATATGGTTTATCACAGGATATTGAATACAGTTCCCTATGCTATACAGCAGGACTTTGTTGTTTATCCATCCTGTATATAATAGTTTGCAACTGCTAGTCTCAAACTCCCAATCCATCCCCCCCAACACCCTCCCCCTTGGCAACCACAAATCTGTTCTCTACGTCTGTGAGTCTATTTCTGTTTCATAGATAAGTTCATTTGTGTCATATTTTAGATTCCACATATAACTGATATCATATGGTATTTGTCTTTCTCTTTCTGACTTACTTCACTTAGTATGATACTAAGTCCATCCATGTTGCTGCAAATGGCATCACTCATTTTTATAGCTGAGTAGAATTCCATTGTATATATGTACCACATCTTTCTCCATTCATCTGTCAATGGACCTAAATTTTGTTTATTTCTAATTGATTTTAATTTTAGTAGCCACATATGGTTAATAGCTATTGTATTGCACAACACAGCTAGGCTTCACCTTTTCAGACTTCTATATGTCATGATCAAGCGATGGGCTTTGTTGTAGATCAGAAGATAGTTTTGAGAAACTTTGTGGGCTGTGCTGAGGAAGGACAACTTGTCTTAAATCTGTGAGTGTACCAAGCCCCTCAATTTGCAATAATGAAAATATTCCTTAATTGTGAGTGTTTCTTAGCTGTTAATCCCATTTGTGTACTCAGGATTGGTGGTGAACAACACCACACTTGCCTGGACTGGCTGTACTGGCCAAAGGAATAGAAAGGGGGATGCCCCAGCAGAGAATTAAAGGGCAGGCTTTTTAAACTGAATTAGATGAACTCTCAGAGCTTCCAACTATTTTGGCCTTTGAATAACTGCTAAATTACCAGATGACACAAAGAGTAGAATTTGTTGACTATTAAAAAAATACAGTTTTTTTGCTACTGGACTGTTAAGACATTTGTTATAATATGTTATTTTGGTTGGCTTTCATGATGGATTTTTGTTTTCATTCTTAGATTGCCTTCTTGGTTCCTGGACAATCCATGAAATACAGAATTTCTGCATGAATAAATATATTCACAAGCTGATATGCTTAGGTAAAGCAAAATTTTAGTAAAGGGACAATATACATAGAGGGGCAACAGAGGGACAAGAGGGAAACATGTGTGGACTAAAGGCTTCGTACAAATAACATCTAAGGGGACTTTGCTGGTAGTCCAGTGGTTAAGAATCCACCTCTCAATGCAGGGGATGCAGGTTCGATCTCTGGTTGGAGAACTAGGATCCCACATGCTGCGGGGCAACTAAGCCCGCACGCTGCAACTACTGAGCACCCGTGCCACAACTAGAGAGAGAAGCCTGCGTGCCACATGGAAAGATCCCGCATGCTGCAACTAACAGACGATGCAGCTAATAAATAAATAAATATTTAAAAAATAACATCTACGGATTAATTATCTCTAAGCATGGTTGGCAAAAATTTGCATGATGAGACTTGGAGAATCATTAAATACCATCTAATGTGGAACCCAATCACATCCTGAGCTAGGATGAAAGAATTACTTTTAGTGGATACCTAGATACTTGAAAGGTTTTCCATACCATCAGTATAATTCACTCTACCTTGAGAAAATGAACCAACCAACCAATTCAAGCAATTAATATCAATCCTTTCATCTTTTCACTGTCCTTTCCTTTGTTTTCTGTTTCAGCAACCATGAGCATAAGAGATTGAAGGATTATAGCAGAGAATCAGTGAGGAAAATCCTAGTTTCCATTTTGATGAAATGCTTAATTAATCACTTTACCCCATTTTCTTTAGCCCTGATGACTTATACAATCTTAATTCGTTTAATAATGAATTTACAATTTACAACTATAATTCTTGTTGTTAATATATGAAACAAAGTGTTATTGAAAACAAGAAAAGTTGCTCTGACCTCACTACCCTGTCCCTGGTACAATTCCATGCCCTCTAATCCTTGTTTGGAACTCTCTTCATACTTCTTTATTATCAGCTTCTTACTCTAAGAAAGCATGTATTATGAATGCCTTATTTAGTGTGGTATCCCCAGTACCCAGACTATGACTGGAAAACAATTGTTGCTAAATAGATATTTATTAAGTATTGTTTCTTTAAAGTATAAATATCTTTCCTTTTTTTCTGTAATCTTTTGGAATTGTGTTGTTTAGTAGAGTGACTGACTCATCTCTGTCTGCTCATGAATATAGCTATACTCAGACTTTATATTTTATATAATTCCTAATGAAGCATTATTAAATATTTTATATAATCAATTTGAAAGAATATCTGGGATTCTAAAGGGCAGCTTAAACCACTTCTTCGCAAAGAGTTTGAAAAAATATGCTTTCAATATTGTTTATGGGATGATTGTGTCTTATATTAAGAGTCTTTGGTGTTCTTTATCCCTTCCTAATTTCCATAGAACTCTTCCAGACAAAGGAAGCAAGCTGAACTTGGTACGTTAATCGATCAATTAACCAACAGGTCTTGAGTTCCTCGTATGTGAAAATGACTATTTGAAGTGATTTGATGTTGGTGTGCCTGCCTTTGAACTGAAGGCCATGTTACTATACAAGTGTAGATCCCTGTGCCTCCTTTTTCAACACACCTGTTTGGTTTAAAAACAAATATTAGATCCACAGTCCACAAGAACAGAAATTTACTCCACTTTTTAATGGCTTCCCAACCGTCTGGAGAATTTCAGTGTTAGTGAATATCATGAAAGAGAATAGGTAGTTTAAAAAAAGCGAGAAAAGAAACTTTTACTGCTTCAAAAACAGTGGCAATTCTCCTGAAGTGGTAAATGGACCATCTGTGTGCTCTGGCACCAGAAAATGTATAATTTATTTTAAAGCACGAGGTATATATCTGTCCTTCTAAATGTCTATCTGAAATAATGTATGTATTGTATATGAAAATGAAGCAGGGAAACATTTAAGCACAGTATGCTTATTTATTTCAAAGCTATTATTCTTCCTGTCAACAAGAATAAAATTTATTAACTCAGGTAAGTATAGAGTCAGGCATTTTCTTGCAATAAAGAGAGTAAGTAGATCACACCTTGAAAACCTGTCTGCTCCTATTTGGAAAAGCACTGCCTTGAATCCTAAAAATTTTATTTGAAAGTCTACAAACATTGCAGTGGGAAAGGGAAAGCTTAAGTTCAGATGGAAACCACTTACCCTCTCAGTAGTCCTAGGATTTGTATCTCTGGGAACACCCAAGCACACAAATAGTTTATCTAGGTGTTCAGCATTAAACACAGAGTTAAGGGAAAGGATTTGTTATTTCCCCTGGCTAGTTCCAATCCCTTCCTTCTTTTTAGTACTAGTTTATTATTTATGAGATTTACAGAAACACAGATATTAGAGATGGGAAATCTCTATGAAATTAAAATACCTTTTCCCTACAAATGCAAATCTCCTGTTCGTCTCAGAACTGTGTGTGTGCGGGGGAGGTGTGGGGCATTTATCAGAGTTGATGGAACAGAGTAGAGATTCACCCAGTAACATTGGGTGATTAGCAAAACCCAAGTTTCTGAAATCTCTTTTCTCCCACACTTGCTCTTCAGACAGTGTTCCTTCAGTAACTGCCGTTACATTTCTGCCAAGATGATCTTCTTTTAGTTCTTGGAATGAGTTACGGCCTTTTGCACCTCTGAACCTTCCAATTTGCTATTCCCTCAGCCCAGAACACTCTTCAGTAGGCTAATTTCTGGTTATCTTCAGGTCACAGCTTAAATATCTCCTCCTCCCAGGAATTGTTTGTCCTTTGATTTATGTAGTGTGTATTTTGTTCTAAAAGATATTTGTAAGAGTTGGAATTTTGAAGTTGGACCAAAGAGAAATTATTGTCACTTATGACTAAACCCACAAGTTAGCTGTTAATTTATTGTTGATTTAAAACAATCATCTCTCTGCTACTGAATGATATTTAAGACATTATAATATTTTCATTTTCAATAATAGCTCTTCTTATCTCTGGTATTGAATTTCTTCTCTTCATTTTGTAGTGATATTTACTTACTTCCCCAGAGTTTTCTTAATTTTAACTTGGTTGCTAGATATATTATTTAAATCTATCAGTTTTCTCTTTTCCACATTTCTGTTGTATATGTAATAAATTATATATATAATTACAATATATAATGAAATTTATATTACATATAAAAATATAATTTATATGCTGAAAAATGCATGAAGTATACAGATACAGTTTAACAACTTATTATAGAACAAACATCTGTGAAACCACCAACCACTTCTTGAAGTAACCATTATCTTGAGTTTTTTTATGTTTTCTTTGCTTTTTAAAAACTATATATTTATGCATACCTAAACAATATAACTTAGTTTCGCTTATCTTTGAAATTTATTTACACAGGACAATACTACGTATATTTTTTGTGGCTTGCTTCTTTCATTCAATGTTACATTTGTGAGACTTATCAACATTTTTGCATGTAGTTGTAGATCATTTTATATATATGTATTTTATATATTTTATATTTTATATATTTTATACATTTTATATATATATATATATATATATATATATATATATATATCTCAGAGCTGCTTTATCCATTCGTTTTTGACACTTAGATTGCTTTCATATCTTGGCTATTATAAATAATGCTGCTATGAACAGTGGGGTGCATATATCCTTTCAAGTTAGTGTTTTAGTACTCATAACATTTATACCAAGGAGTGGAATTGCTGGATCATATGGTAGTTCTATTTTTAATTTTTTGAGGAACTTTTATACTGTTTTCCATAGTGGCTGCATCAATTTACATTTCCACCAACAGTAAACTAGGGTTGCCTTTCCTCGACATCCTCTCCAAAATTTATTTGTTGTCTTTTTATGGTAACCATTCTGACGAGTGTGAGGTGATACCTTGTGGTTTTGACTTACTTTTACCTGATGATTAGTGATATTGAGCACATTTTCATGTGCCTATTGGCTATCTGTGTGTCTTCTTTGGAAAAATATCTATTCAGGTTTTCTGCCCATTTTTTAAATGGGTTGTTTGTTTTTTTGATATTGAATTGTATGAGCTCTTTATATATTTTGGACATTAACCCCTAATCAGACATGTCATTTGCAAATATCTTCTCTCATTCAGAATGTTGTCTTTTCATTTGGTTGATAGTTTCCTTTGCTATGCAAAGGCTGTTAAGTTTAATTAGGCCTCATTTGTTAAGTTCATTCTTTTATATACAGCTGTCTAGTTTTGCCAACACCACTTATTAAAGAGACTCTTTTTTCGATTGTATATTTTTGCCTTCTTTGTTGTAGATTAATTGACCATGTGTGCATGGGTTTATTTCTGGGGTCTCTGTTCTGTTCCATTGATCTATGTCTGTTTTTGTGCCAGTACCACATACTGTTTTGATTACTGTAGCTTTGTAGTATATTAGGAAGTCAGGGAACATGACACCTCCAGCTCTGTTCTTTTTTCTTAAGATTGCTTTGGCTATTCATGGTCTTTTGTCATTCCATACACATTTTACAGTTATTTGCTCCAGTTCTGGAAAAATGTCCTGGGAATTTTGATGGAGGTTTCATTAAATCTGTAGATTGCCTTGGGTAGTATGGACGTTTTAACAATATTAATTCTTCCAATCAATGAACAGGGGAAATCCTTACATTTCTTTGTATCATCTTCGATTTCCTTCATCAGTGTCTATAAAACTTATAAAACTATAAGTTTTCAGAGTACAGTAAGTCCCCTACATATGAACCTTCAAGTTGTGAACTTTCAAAGATGTGAATGTGCTTTTGCATGTCCAATCACGTAAGTTAGTTCACATGTCTGGCATACATTGTCACGTGCATTCATCCTCTACAAGTGGTTGTGCTTTAATGTACTTTACTGTACAGTAGTGCATAGAGTACAGTAGTACAGTATCTTTATTTCAAGCTAGATCTGCAAGAGGATGACTTCATTGAACTCCTTTGTGTGCAACACAGGGAGCTTACTAAGAAAGACCTTATGGAATTGGAGGCCCAGAGAAAGGAGGAAGAGAGACAAGAGGAAGAAGTAACTGAAGAACTGAAGAGATTCATGATGCAGGAAATGGCAAGGGGATTTTCTTTATTCGAGGAGACACTGTTAGTTTTGAGGCACAGGACCTGAAAGTAGAACGGTACACAAAGGCTGCAGCAGCTATTCAGAATGCAATCCAGTGCTACTGTGTCATCTATGATGAGAAAAAAAAAAAGCAGACATCACTGTATTGGTTTTTCAAGAGGGTAGATAGAGTTGAATCCAACAAGGAACCAGAACCTGTGTCAAGAATGAGTGTAATTACAGCTTGCCCTCCATCTATTGCTGATGATCTTTCAGCTCTACCATCTCCCACCTCCTCTCCCTCCTCCAGTAAGTAACTCTTCTTTCCTGTTCATTCGATGCCAGCCCCTGTATGTCAACTGTTGTACTATACTACAGTACTTTTCAAGGTACTGTACTGTAAGATTAAAAATTTTTTCTTTATTTCTTGTGTTTGTTTATGTATTATTTGTGTGAAAAGTATTATAAACCTATTACAGTACAGTACTATATAGCTGATTGTGTTAGTTGGCTACCTAGGCTAACTTTGTTGGACTTATGAACTAATTGGACTTATGAAAACACTCTTGGAATGGAACTCGTTCATATGTAGGGGACTTACTGTATAGGTCTTTCACCTCCTTGGTTAAGTTTATTCCTAGATATTTTATTCTTTTTGATGCAATTGTAAATTGACAGTTTTCTTGCTTTCTCTTTCTGTTAGTTTGTTATTAGTGTATAGAAATGCAACAGGTTTCTGAATATTAATCTTGTATGCTGCAACTTTACTGAGTTCATTTATTAGTTATAGTAGTTTTTTTGGTAGAGACTTTAGGATTTTCTATATCCACATATGTCATGTTATCTGAAAATAGTGACAGCTTTACTTCTTTCATTACAATTTGGATACCTTTTATTTCTTTTTCTTGTCTGATTGCTATGCCTAGAATTTCCAATACTATTTAAATAGGAATAGTGAGGGGGGCATCCTTGTCTCATTCCTGACTTTAGAGGAAAAGCTTTCAGTTTTTCACCATTAAGTATAATACTAACTGTGGGTTTGTCATAAATGGCCTTCATCGTGTTGAGATATGTTCCCTCTATATCAAATTTGTTGAGAGTTTTTATCATAAATGGTGTTGAATTTTGTCAAATGCTTTTTCTTCATCTATTGAGATGATCATATGATTTTTATCCTTCATTTTGTTAATGTGGTGTATCAAATTGACTGATTTACAGATACTGAAATATCCTTGCATTTCTGGGATAAACCCCACTTGATCATGGTGTATCATTCTTTTCATATATTGTCAAATTTGGTTTGCTAATATTTTGTTGAGGACTTTTGCACATATATTAATCAGGTATATTGGCCTGTAACTTTCTCCTTTTTTTTGTAGTGTCTTTGTCTGGTTTTGGTATCAGAGTAATGGTGGCATTGTTGAATGAATTTCGAAGTGTTCCCTTCTCTTCAATTGTTTGGAATTGTTTCAGAAGGATAGATGTTAACTCTTCTTTAAATGTTTGGTGGAATTCCCCTGTGAAACTTTCTGGTCTTGGACTTTTGTTCAGAGATTTTTCTTACTGATTCAATTGCTTTTCTTTCTTTTGTGTTTTTTAACTTGTCAAAGTGTTTCTGTTTATTAGTGAGAAATATACATTGCCTTGTCTAGTAAACAATTAGACCACAGCATGTTCTGTGAGAGTGTTAGGTGTATAACAAACTTAACATTTTACAATCAAAGTTAGGTTTCTTGCATGCTGGAGAAATAGGGACTCTCCTTTAGTCAAAATTTCTAATTAACTGAGAGTTGGCTCATACTGGTTTATCCCTTATCACTCCTAAAATATGTGAAAATTATACATAAACTCAGAAAACCCTGAAGAACAATGGTGAACTGCATCAGAAGAAGAAATAAGTCTTGAAGCCCTTACTTTGTCCTTGTTCACAACCTGGGGCCAGTGTATGTAGATGTGCAGAACTTAAATTGTTGTGTGGGATGCAATGGCCTGTGCTCCAGGTTCTGTTTCCTTTGACCTCCTGTTAACTCCAAGCCCAACCTCCAGCATGACCTGTAGCCAGCATTCTTGCTTGACCTTCCAAGCTAATTTATATTCTTCTAGACCTGATCCTTTTTGTTGTTTGTTTTTTAATCTGAAAACCAAGTGTTACTGTTTTTACTTCTTGTTTCTGGAAATTTTCTTTTAGCAGAAATTACACTTCTGGCTTTGGAAGTCTGGGGACTCTTCCAGGCTAAAAATAAGATACTAATATATGCTTCCCCTAAAACTTGTCCCACCCTCTACATTCTGGGATATTGTCAATCTTCTCTGTCAACCTGATTCTTTTTATTTCTGTTTTTCTCTTTTGTCATATATACTCTTTTTTTCTTTTTGACATCTTTATTGGAGTACAGTTGCTTTACAATGGTGTGTTAGTTTCTGCCGTATAATAAAGTGAATCAGCTATACGTATACATATATCCCCATATCTCCTCCCTCTTGTGTCTCCCTCCCACCCTCCCTATCCCACTCCTCTAGTTGGACACAAAGCACCAAGCTGATCTCCCTGTGCTATGCTTCTGCTTTCCATTATCTATCTAATTTACATTTGGTAGTGTATATATGTCCATGCCACTCTGTCACATTGTCCCAGCTTACCCTTCCCCCTCCCCATGTCCTCAAGTCCATTCTCTACATCTACATCTTTATTCCTGTCCTGCCCCTAGGTTCTTCAGAACTTTTTTTTTTCTTAGATTCCATATATATGTGTTAGCATACAGTATTTGTTTTTCTTTCTGACTTACTTCACTCTGTATGATAGTCTCTAGGTCCATCCACCTCCCTACAAATAACTCAGTTTCATTTCTTTTTATGGCTGAGTAATATTCCATTGTATATATGTGCCACATCTTCTTTATCCATTCATCTGTCGATGGACACTTAGGTTGCTTCCATGTCCTGGGTATTGTAAATAGAGCTGCAATGAATTCTGTTCAGATTATCATTTTTCTTCCGTATTCAGTCTTGGAAGATTATATGTTTCAAGGAATTTATCCATTTCTTCTAGGTTTTCCAATTTGTTTCTCTATAACTGTTCATAGTAGTCCTTTATGATTGCATTTTTTTCTGTGATTTTGGTTGTCATTTCTTTCTTTCATTTCTTATTTTGTTTATTTGAGTCCTCTCTCTTTTATTCTTAATTAACCTGGCTGAAAGCTTATCAATTTTTTAATATTTTCAAGAGAACATCTCTTGGTTTCATTGATCTTTTCTTTTCTTTTTGGCCTGCATTTTATTTATTTCCACTTTGATCTTTATTATTTCCTTCCTTCTGCAGGCTTTGGGCTTTGTTTGTTTTACTTTTGCTAATTTTAAGAATAGTAGGTTAGGTTGTTTCTTTGAAATTTTTCTTGTTTCTTGAGGTAGGCCTGTATTACTATAAACTTCCCTAGAACTGTTTTGCTGTGTCCCATAAAATTTGGAAAGTTGTGCTTTTACTTTTGTTGGTCTCAAGGTATTTTGTACTTTCTTCTTTGGTTTCTTTGTTGACTCATTGGTTTTTTAGTAGCATGTTGTTTAGTCTCCTCATATTTGTGTTTTCTCATTTTATTTCCTGTAATTCTAGTTTCATACCATTGTAGTCAGAAAAGTTGCTTAACATAATTTCTATTCTCTTAAATTTGTTGAGACTTGTTTTGTGGCCTAGCATGTGATCTATCCCAGAGATATTCCATGTGCACTTCAAAAGAATGTGTATTCTGCTGTTTTCAGATAGAATGTCCTGTAATATTTATTAAGTCCAACGGGCCTAATGTGTCATTTAAGGCCACTGTTTCCTTATTGATCTTCTGTCTGGATGATCTGTCCATTGATATAAGTAGGGTGTTAAAGTTCCCTACTATTACTGCATTATTGTCAGTTTCTCCCTTTTTGTCAGCATATATTAATATATAATATATATAATTAAATAATTAATATATTATATGTTATATATAATTAACATATTATATAATTAATATATTATATACTATATAATTAATATATTATATATTATATATAATTAGTATATTATATATAATTAATATATAATATATAAATATTTTGTTAATATTTGCTTTATATATTTAGATGCTCTTATATTAGGTGCATTTATGTTTACAAATGTTATATCCTCTTCTTGTATTGATCCGTTTATCATTATATTATGCCCTTCTTTGTCTCTTATTATAGACTTTGTTTTAAAGTTTACTTTGTCTGATATGAGTATTGCTACCTCAGCATTCTTTTTTATTTAAAAAATGTATTGAAGCATATTTGATTTATAATATTATATTAGTTTCAGGTGTACAGCATAGTTATTTAGTATTTTTACAGATTATACTCCACTGAATGTTACTACAAAATAATGTCTATCACCCCAGCTTTCTTTTCCTCTCCATTTGCATGAAATATCTTTTTCCATCTCCTTACTTTCAGTCTGTGTGTGTCATTAGCTCTGAAGTGAGTCTCTTGTAGGCAGTATATAGATGAGTCTTATTGTTTAATCTAATCAGCTACTTATGTCTTTGGATTGGAGCATTTAGTCCATTGACATTTAGAGTAATTATTGATAGGTATGTACTTACTGACATTTTGCTATTTGTTTTCTGGTTGTTTATGTTGTTATTCTTTTTTCTTTTCTTCTTCTTTTAATCTCTTACCATGTGGTTTCAGGATTTTCTTTAGTGTTATGTGTGTGTTCCTTTTTCTCTAGCTTTTGTATATCTATTGTAGGTTTTTGATTTGTGGTTATCATGGAGGTCATATATGTTGACCTATAACTATATCTATTTATTTTAAACTGATGGTCTTGGTCATTTAAGTTCAAATTCTAAAAGCTCTATATTTTTTACTCCTCCTTCACCACGTTTTGTGTTTTTTTATGTCATATTTTATATTTTCATGTCTATCCTTTAGCTGTTTATTGTAGTTATAATTGATTTTACAGTTTTTGTTTTTCAAACTTCATACTATCTTATTTAAGTGGTTGATTCACAGCCTTTACTATATATTTGCCTTTATTAGTGGGAATTTTCCCTTACTATAATTTCTTATTTCTTGTTAAAGCCTTTTGTTTTTCACTTAAAGAAGACCCTTTAACACTTCTTGTAAGTTCAGTTTATTATTGATAAACGTTTTTAGTTTTTGCTTGTTTGAGAAGTTCTTTATCTCTCCTTTGATTCTGAATGAGAACCTTGCTGGGTAGAGTATACTAGGCGGTAGTTCTTTTTCCTTACATCACTTTAAATATATCATGCCACTGCCTTCTGGTTGGCAAATTTTCTGCTGAAAAATCAGCTTATATCCTTGTGAGGTTTCCTTTGTATATGACCCTTTGTTTTTCTCTTGCTGACTTTAGAATTCTCTATCTTTAACTTTTGCCATTTTAATTTTTATATGTCTTGGTTTGGGTATTTTCGAGTACATCTTGTTTGGGACACTCTGTGATTCCTGTACCTAGATATCTGTTTGCTTCTTCAGGTCTGGAAAGTTTTCAGCCACAATTTTATCACATACATTTCCCACCCCTTTCTCTCTCTATTCTTTCTTCACCACTATAATGTGAATGTTATGATGCTTGATGTTGCCCAGAGGTCCCTTAAACTATTCCCATTTTTAAAAATTTATTTTTCTTTTTGTTGCTCTGATTGGGTGATTTGCATTATTCTTTCAGATTGCTTATGCATTCTTCTGGATCACCTCATCTGCTCTTAATTCCCTCTAGTGTATTTTTCATTTAAGATATTCTATTCTTCAGCTCTGACTTGTTCTTTTTATATTTTCTAGTTCTTTGTTAAAATTCTCACTGTGTTCATCTATTCTTTTCCTCAATTCAGTTAGAATCATTATTACTATTGCTTTGAACTCTTTGCAGGATAAATTATAGTATCTATCTGTTTCATTAAGGTTTTTTTTCATGTTATTTTTCTTGTTCCTTCATTTGAAACATATTATTCTGTGTTCTCATTTTGTTTAACTTTCTCTGTCTCTAATAAAGTTAGGTGAAACAGTTACCTATCCCTGCTTTGAAGGTGTGTCCTTGTGTGGGAACATCCTTATGCAGTCTGCATGTGTATGGTAGATTTGGTGGGAGAGCGGGATCTGAAGTGAGCATTGTGTGTGTCTTCCCCTGGGGTGAGCTGGCAGCCACTGTTTTGATGGGAGGTAGGGCTGGAGTTGGAGGGGCTAGAGGCAGAACTGGGTGAAAGCTAGGGTTTCTTCTATGCTCAATGAATGTCACTGCCCTACCAGGGGTGGTGTTGGGGCCTAAGTGGCTAGAGCAGGAGTCCTGAGAGAGTTAGGTTTCTCCTGGTTGTGATGGCAGTCTCCCCCTTGGTTTGGGAATGGCTGGGCCCAGAGGGCTTGGGTCTGCACTTCTGTGCTGGTTTCACTTTCTCCTGGAGTGTTCACCTTGGTTAGAGGCTGGGTGTGGCCGGAGGGGTTTGCATCACACCACCGAGCTGGCCCCACTCCCTCCCAAGTGTGCACAGGGTCATGTGCTGTGGCAGTGGCAGTCTCCTCCATTTTGCTAGCCTCACTCCCTTCCAAGTATGCACAGGGACAGTCACTCTGGTGATGGCAGCCTCCTCCTTGCAGTTAGCTTCACTACCTTCTGAGTATGTGCACAATGGCTCCCTCTGTCCTGGTCAGAGGCGGGACCAGGTCCTCACTGGCTCCAGTCCCTCTAAGTATGTGCAGTCTGGTTGGCAACAGCAGCCTCTGCCTTAGAGGGGAGTAGCACCAGAGCAAGAAGGGCTGGGGCTGGGGCTGGTGCAGGGGTCTGGTGCGGGCTGGGGAGCATGCCAGAGCTGTACTGGCAGACCAGCCAGAGCCCCAGGCAGTTTTCAATCTGCTGCCTCTGTAGTGATACTGGGAGTAAGCAAATCTGTGTGTGCTTTTTAAGAACAGAGTCTCACCTTCTTATAACCCTCCAGTAAGCCCCGCTGATCTTCAAATCAGCTAAGGGGATGTGTCTTTCTGGTGTTGGATTGCAGGGCTGGGATGCTTAACATGTAGCTTGAACCACTTGCTCCCCAGAGAGCATCCACAAGCCTGTGAAATCCCCCTCCTCTTCTGTGTCTCCAACTAGGAGTGCAGGCCCCAGACCAGACTGCTTCTCCTCCCTTCCTACCAGATTCTGCGTGAATCTTTATTTCCAGCCTTGATTATAAGAAAGCTGTTCTGCTAGTCCCCAGGTCAACTTCATCAAGAGTTATTCTACATGTCTTTGTAGTTCTGATGTGTTCGTGAAGGGAAGTTAGCCCAGCGGCTTCCTACTCTACCGTCTTGATCTCCTAACTCACAATGACTGCAATTTCTTTTCTAAAATGAGAAACTGAGGGATAAACCTGTCTATAACTGCCACACTTGGGCCTTGATCAATGTGTTTAACTATTGTCTGCCTCTTGTCCCTACAATGGAGAGAATAAATAGAATAGGAAAAGGGTTGATGAGTTAACTTTAATTTATAAAATTACCTTTTTATATTAAATAGACATCACAATATTTGAACCCACAGAGTATTTATACTTCAGTTGATCATTTAATTTTTTCTTCTAAATACTAAAACAACAATTTTAATGAACAATTTAGTATATCTGGTTTATGATATAGAGGCTTAGGCCTCCTTCTGCTGCATTAACTAATGATTTTATTTTCTTGGGAAAATTATTTAACATGAGACACTTCCTCTTACAAGAACCTTTTGGTTTGTTTATATTCCTACACATATTATTTCTGGAAATCTTAATTTCTCTTAAGAATTTGAATAGCGTTAATTTATTTAGAATGATCTTCAGCCCTTTTTGCTAAAAACCCCTTTCCCTTTTCTATTTAGTTTAAAAAATTGGGTTCTTTTTGCTTTCACATCTTTGAAGAGTCTCCTCTGAATCCACAGAATCTATTTCTTGGTGCTTACATTTATTTCTTTTTCAATGAAACTATAGCTTATTTTGTCTTTTTGCTGTGCCAACTCTCTTCTACTCTCATGCATTTTTATTGCTTCCTCCCCACACCAGCGGTTCCCCACCTGTTCCCTCATGAGCCATGAGTGGCTCACAAAGCTGTTTCAAGTGGCCTATAAGTTGCCCAGCAGCTCCCCGCTCCTGCCTTCACAAGCAAAGTGGTCACCAATGGGGCCTTCTTATGCTTCCTAGCCACTGTCAGAGCCTATGCCCACCTTCTCCATGGTTTCTCCCTCCACCACAGAAGTAAACCTTTCAAGTTTATGACTTATAATGCTATAGCTGGGGTGTATCAGAGTACTTTGAATAATAAAAAAGAATTCCCTAACAAGTCATACCATACCAACAGGAAGCCCACACTTCTTTAAGAAATGGAACTGAGTATGGAACTTGAGAACTGAGTATGAATTTTACATAGTCACAAGCTCAGGGTCTACCAGAAAAACATAATGGGTTTTTTTTTCTGTCTATAACTAAACTCATACTAGATTTAAAAATCCATGCTGGCTTCGTAGTAGAGAATTTAATTTTGCCAATTCTAGAAAATTCACTAACTTCTAATCTAACACTTAATTCCTTAGTGTGGAGGGCGTGGTAATTAATCACCCAAATCAAGATTCTCCCCTCTATCTAGATTTTTTTCTTCTTCCTGGGTTGGAGGAGGGTGTAAATCACAGATGGCATACACAATGGGTGTATGGGGAGGTTGGCATGTGTCCTTGATTACCTCCTGTCCTTGTTGCCCTGTTTCAGACGTAACCATCCCATCAGGCCTTGGGCATTGCTGTCTAAGGCTGCATCACTCACTGCTGGTGTCCACAGCTCCTCCAAGGTCCCAGGTGTAGGCTTCTCTCACTCTGTTCTCTCTTGACTCTGTGTTGTTCTCATACCAACCTGGAGACCTCTTCTGGCCTATTTATTATCTGTCAGTCCCTCCAGCCACACTTGTGTGCATGATTGGGTAAGGGGAAGAAGGGGGTGAGTAAGAGAGTGGGGTTGGAGGTTTTCCCCACAACACTTTGGAATGTTCAGGATTCTGTGAGGCTGCTTCTTGGGGGTCTCCCTTCCTAGAAATCTTCTTCAGTCATTGCTCATTTACTGCTTAGGGACCATATGGGAGGGAGACGTTCCCTATGTGGCTTGCAGTTTTCTAGCTTATTCTCTGGGAAGCAGCCAGGAAATGGTCTATGCTGGTGGAGACCCCTCAGACTACCCTGAAGTTTCTGTGATCGTACCGCTTCTGGGGTCCAGCTTGGGGTGGTGGTGCTGCTGCTGTCTTTCCTCTCTTATAAGGTGATGGAGCCCTCTTTTCCTTTTGGGTGGGTGGAGAGCATTACGTCACTCCACATTTGTCCCCACTTTATGGTATAAATTTTCTATTCTGGGTCCCCCACGATTTGACCCTTGGTACTGAAATCAACCTCTTGAATTTCAAAAAAAAATTTTTCTCTTTCAATTACCTGACTCTTATAACTGAAATCGACTGCTTTTAAGACTGTTGTTTCTGCCATGGATTTATGAAAATTGATTTCAGAGCTAAAAAGCCAACAGTATAGTGTTTATTTCTCTCTCTATAGTACCTTCCCTAAGGGGAATGCATATTGAGAGACCTTACTGCCATGTGAATGGGAGCGGGTATGGGGAATAGGACCACCCCCACATGGTTTAAGATTAAAATAGTACCCTTGTAAATGGTCTTTCTTTATATAAAGTAAGTGACAATCACCCCAGAAAGCTCTTTGCCCCCATCATGTTCTCTGGTAATGCTATCATATTGGTAAAGCCTGTGACTTGAAAGCACATGAAAAGACTAAATAATCATAATGAACCTTTAAAATCATGACATTCAACTATTTAGATATATATCATTTCATATGTAATTTAAATTATTGCTACACAGGCATTTTAATGGGGGAGATGTGATGGAGGAGCTTTGGCGTTAGATAAGGTTTTAAATCCTGGATCTGGAACATGTTAGCTGTGTAACCTTGGGTAACTTACTTACACCCTCTGAACCTTTATTTCCTTATCTATAAAACTGGGGGTAACATTTTTTCAATTCTGTTCTATGGCACACTGTTTAGGAAGAGAATATTACAAAAAAGAGAGATGTTGTGGTCAAATAAAATTGGGAAACACTAGAAAAAAAAAGTACTATTAAATAAGTATCTTTATTCTGGTATGTCCAAGATCCTGTGTTCAGCTAGTTTGCCTTTTGAGTATGCAGGAAGGGAACCCTTAAAAGTGCTTCTTAGTTGCAGGCAACACAAACTCATTCTGGTTGATGTAAATAGAAAGGGAAGGTATTAGAAGGATGTTGGGTGGCTCATGGAAATGGCAGGAATACCGTAGATCCAGGTTTGGAGAAAGGGCAGAGACAATGCAAGCTGAGGGGCACCAGGGCCACCTTGATAGACTAAGCCAGTCTGGGGAACACACATTGCCCCCGTCACTGAGTTCTTGGTGCACCTGCTTGACTGGCTTCACTGTGGGTGCTGACACTGGGTGCTGCCGCCACCTCTGGGAACTAGATGATGCCTCTGGAGTCACTTTCTGCTCTCACTATGGATTCTGCACAGCTTTTGTTCTTTGTCTTATTATCTTCCAATTCAAAATCGTGGGGTCTGTAGTAACCTTAATAATGGCCCCAAAGATATCCACGTCCTAATATCTGTAACCTGTGAATGAATATATTATATTGCATGGTAAAAGAGATTTTGCATATATGATTAAGAATTTGGAGATAGGGGTATTATCCTGGATTTTCTGGGTAGGCCCAAGATAATCACAAAGGTTCTCATAAAAGGAAAGTATGAAGATCAGTGAATAGTAAGAGATGTGTACATAAACAACCAGGACCTACAGTACAGCACAGAGAACTATATTCAATATCTTGTAATAACTTATAATGGAAAAGAGTCTGAGAGAAAATAGACATATATATGTATATGTATAACGGAATCACTTTGCTGTACACCTGAAACTAACACGACATTGTAAATCAACTCTACTTCAATTTAAAAAAAAGTAAGAGATGTGATGACAGAAGCAAGCGTGTGAAGTGATATGAGGTAGGGGTATGCACCAAGCATTGCAGGCAGCCTCTAGGAGCCACAGAAGACAAGGAAACAGATTTTCCCCTTAGAGCCTCCATAGGAACCAGCACTGCTAACACCCTGACTGTAGCACAGTGAAACCCACTTTGGACTTTTGATCTCCAGAAGAGTAAGAAAATACATTCAAAGTTTTGTAAGACACTAAGTTTGTAGTAATTTATTATGGTAACAATGGAAAATTAATACAGCATTCTTAAATTGATTGACACAGTCTAGGCTATGTGTCCAAGCCCCAAATAGGAAGTTTGGGAAAATTAGTGTGAGGAGTTTTCAGTCTCTCTAGTGGGAAATGGCCTCTACTGTCACCAAGATGCATAAGAACATGAGAAATGGGTTCTGATGGTGGTAGCTTACCTCACCCATCCAAAGGCAAAAGCTACTACCTATGAGACTATTATATAATGTTTTCCAAATGTATTAGATAGCAAAGCCCCTATTTTCTATTTTTCCTTGGATCATTTCCAGAACATCATCAAGGCTGGATTAGAAATAATGATGACAAAACACATGGCACATAGTGTACACTCAGAAATTGATAATCTTGGGCTTCCCTGGTGGCGCAGTGGTTGAGAGTCCGCCTGCTGACTCAGGGTCTGGGAGGATCCCACGTACCGTGGAGTGGCTGGGCCGGTGAGCCATGGCCGCTGAGCCTGCGCGTCCGGAGCCTGTGCTCCGCAACAGGAGAGGCCACAATAGTGAGAGGCCTGCGTACCGCAAAAAAAAAAAAAAAAAGAAATTGATAATCTTTTTGTGGTTGCTTATTAGTAGCTGTACTAGGCTAAACTACGCTGGTGCAAACCATGGGAAAATTGAGGCTGTGGAGCTTCAGCAGAGGATAAAGAAAGAAATAAGGAAAGATACAGAGAAGCTTGGCAGTGATGCTCAGTTCTTCGCGTGGGGAGGCAGTGGAGACAGGGAAGCAAGCGTGGTGGCTGTGGAAATACTCTTGGGGCAATGAGGGTCTGGGTCCTGATGGTGGCAGTGGACATGGAGAAGAAGGGTCAGATAGGAGGGATTCTGTGAAGGAAGGATTCACAGGGTTTGATGACTGACTGTCATAGGGAATGAATTTGAACAGAGAACCAAAATGGTTGCAAGGTTTGAAGACTAGGGACCTCTCAAAAAATGGTGGTGCTAGAATGGAAACTTTGAAAACAGAGGTTTCAGGGGTACATTTTTGACTTGTTTTAGATTTCCTTTAGGAAATTTGAAATTGGGGCTTGAATCAGTTAAAGCATTGGGCTTGCAGACGTTGCTTTGCATGCCACCAAGAGGAACAGGCTCACTCAAGCTCAAAGCATGTGTGAACCAGGAGAGGAACAAGAAAGGAAAGTAGGTGCATGGGAATCGTAGCAGAACAATTGAAATTTTGAGATCAGAGGTTCAGTATTACAGAAGCAAAGGAAAATGGGCATAGGTGCATCAAAAAGGGACTTGAAAGAAACTAACACAGTTTGAACCCAACCCCATAGGTTCCAGGTGTGGTTTTAGACATTTTAAAAACATATATTAGCCCATTTAAATCTTACAGTATTCCAGCAATGTAAGGTATTAGTACTGCCCGTTGACAGTTGGTGAAACTGGGGCTAAGAGAGATTAGTACTCTGCCCAAGGTTATGCAGTTTATGAGTTGTAGAGCTGGGAGTTGATTTCATTTGCCTGACTCCAAAGCCTTTCTTTCTTTTTTTTTTTTTTTTTTTTTGCGGTATGCGGGCCTCTCACTGTTGTGGCCCCTCCCGCTGCGGAGCACAGGCTCCGGACGCGCAGGCCCAGCGGCCATGGTTCATGGGCCCAGCTGCTCCGTGGCATGTGAGATCTTCCCGGACCGGGGCACGAACCCGTGCATCGGCAGGCGGACTCTCAACCACTGTGCCACCAGGGAAGCCCAGGAGCCTTCCAAAGCCTTTCTTAATTGTAGGAAAACTTTTAGAGCAGGGGAGAACATGGGAGAGACATCTGGAGGGGCAATGACGTAGTTTAGGAAATGTTTCTGGAACTCCCTAAAATTAACTTCCATGGGCAGATCCTTACATGGTCTGTATGCCTGAAGTAGTCTGGAATATTTTACCACTGGTTGAAAATTCTCAAGGTTCATCCTCTAAATACAGATGTGCAAATCTCAGGTCCACCGTGGAATTAGAGGCTGCTTAGTCTAGTTGGGGGAAGGTAGCACTGGTGGTTGATCCTCTTGGTCTAATTCCCTGAAAACTTTGTTTACTAACCCAGACCTTTCCAGATCAGTCTGGTTTCTCTTTTAGAGCTCCAGGCCATGTCTGGAACATTCCATCTTCCACCTCCTGAATGTTCAGAGTCATGTCCTCTCTGCCTGAAGTCCCTGGGTCTACCAAGATCCCCCTAATGACAAAAGTCCCCTTGAGGTAAATTTTCTCTCGATTCTTCTATTTTCCAAACTATGCTTAGGTTCATTTCCTTACTTAAATAGTAGCTTATCTTCAGTTTCTTACCTATTTTACATTTACTTGTTAAAGAATCCAATTCATTACTCAATATTCAGTTCTCAGTACTCCAGAAAAGGCATGTAGGCAATTTGGACACAAGTAAGACCAGGGCTATTTTTAACAATCAATGAGAGAAAGAGACAGCAATTTGTGTCATGAGTTTGGAAATGAGATTTCAGAGTGGCAATGAAGTGGGTAGCATGGAAACACCAGAACCAGGTATAAACTATTGGTTTGTAAAACTTGGCTGAGGGGAGAGGATGGGGTAGAAGTTGTCAGGGCTGTTAAGAACTTGTCTTTTTGTTGTTATTGCTCTTGTTTACTTTACAGTAGAGGCTGCTGTGGTGTATATGATGGGATTGGGAGATAGGAGAGCATACTGATTAAGAGCTGGTGTTCTAGAGTCAGGAAATTACGGGCTAGAAACTCAGGCTCTTGTTCTTAATAGTTGAGTGTTTTGGGGTATGTTTCTTAACCATCAAAGCCTTTGCTACTCTAAGTGTGGTCTGTGGAGTAGCATCCATCTTCATCACCTGGAGCTTATGCAGAAGTTTGGTCCTTGCCCGAAGACTTGTATTTTGAAAATATCGCTGAATGATTCATATACACATTATGGTTAGAGAAGCACTGCTCTAAGCCACAGTTCCCACATCTATAAAATAGGGATAAGGGTGATATAGAGTAGTTGTGAGGATGAAACGGCATGATGCTTGTTAGGCATGTAGTAAGTGCTCAAGAAATGTTCGATTATTATTATTGGTGTTATGACTGAGGCTGAAGACATTGAAGAGGAGAAAAGTTTGGTAAGACTCTTTCTTAGTAGACGGATAAGGATAAGCTCAGGGTGTAGCTGGAGGAGATAGCTCTAGGGAGAAGCAAGATTGGCTTTTCTGCAGGGAAGGATGGTTCTCCCCCAAACACTGTTCTTCTAGAAGAGGAGTCCTCTCTAAGCACCAGCTTCACTTCTTCAAGATCTTTAGTCCTTCTGATTCTCTACAGGGTATTAAAATTCCAAAAATTATGAAGGCTGTCTTTAAACACCCCTGTAGAAAGTAAACTGCTTCACTAAAAATATTTTAGTGAATTCAGTCATCAGGATTTAGTATTAAAAGTGGGTAGAGGCACCCCTTTTTGACCTGGTACCTAAGTGTTCCTTTGAATTGTGCTTAAATTGGCGGCAACTTTTAAAATACATGGTTTTGTGAAGGAATGGACAGTAAAGATAATGTTATTTTTGTTGTTTCCATGACAACGGACATGCTTCATGGAATATATCCATCATGCATAGTTTTGGACCATCTGGTTTCTAAGTCCTTGGTGAAAACCCTCTAGGAATGAAGTGTAGATAAACTTTAATCAGTTTTATAATTACTGTAGTCCTTGCAGAAATTATTTAACGTGATTTTGCAGCTGCTTCAACATAAGGCCCAGAGGTCTTATTAGAGTTTTTATTGCCACTTTTAAGGAGCAGTTTAAGAATCATTATTGTACTTTAGCTGCAGATGCCACTGTTTCTGATTTAGGTTTGGAGACTAGGTTGTAGTGACATCACACAAAGATGGAGAAAGGTCAAAGTTATTTTTTCCAACTGGCTCTGTCAAATACAAAAATTAACCATACTTTGAGCTGGGTTTTATGTATTGGTAATGTATGTTTATGTTAGAGTTTCTGTCAAAACAGGGATTAAAGATAAATGTAGCTAATTAAAAGAACATTTGCTTAGAGCTCCTGGTAATAGATACCTCTTTGTGAGGTCTTGAGGTATGGCTTTCTTTAAGAACTGATGCAATTTGTGTGACTAAATCCGAAGAAGAGAGGAGACTTGATTTTCTGAAAATAACACACGAGTCTAAGAATTAGCCAGTGCAAGCTCTAAGGAAATAATGCAAGTAACGATTAGATAAAGTGTGCTTATGTGGTGAGCTATATAAAATGCACATGTCTAACCTACTTCTGACCTTTTACCTCAGCAAAGCCTTTGAAGCAAATCTGCACTGTCAGGAAGTGATACCCCTTAACTGGTACTGGATGAGTCAACAAATTTCAAACTGAGCCCTAGGTGATTACATAAAATAAAACAAAAACGTTCAGGGTCAAATTAGGCAATTGTTGACTTTTTTATTCCTTGTTTCTATCAAGCGTTTGGACCTTCACTGCTAATGACTATGTTACTGTCATCTTTGTAGTGAGAGGGGAAAAATATGGGAGCCAAAGGGGGTAGTTTTTCTGCTTCCCGTCAATCAGCAAAGCCAGTTAGATTTATGGTCCAAAAGATATAGGTCAATTTCTAGGAATTAGAAGGCATCTTACAAAACTGGTAGCATCATTGTCTGTGTGTGTGTGTGTGTGTGTGTGTGTGTGTGTGTGTGTGTGTGTATGTGTGTGTGTTTACTTCTATACAATTTTATACCATGTATGGATTAATTTTTGAGGGATATTTTTGCTGCATACAGAATTCTGGGTTGACAGGTTCTTCAACACTTGAGATATTAGTTTGTTGTCTTTTGTTTGCATGGTTTCTGATAAGAAGTCTACTGTAATTCTTTTTTTCTTTTCGGTACCCAGGCCTCTCACTGCTGTGGCCTCTCTCATTGTGGAGCACAGGCTCCGGACACGCAGGCTCAGCGGCCATGGCTCACGGGCCCAGCCACTCCGCAGCGTGTGGGATCTTCCCAGACCAGGGCACGAACCCGTGTCCCCTGCATCGGCAGGCGGACTCTCAACCACTGCGCCACCAGGGAAGCCCTACTGTAATTCTTTTCTTTGGTCCTCTGTATGTGATTATGTATCTTTTTTCTCCTCTGGATATGTGATGGTTAGTTTTCTGTGTCACCTTGATTCGACCAATGGGTGCCCAGATATTTGGTCAAACATTATTCTGGATGCTGCTGTGAGGGTGTTTTTGGATGAAATTAACATTGAAGTTGGTAGACTAAGTACACCAAATTGCCCTCCCTAATGTGGGTGGGTCTCATCCACTTAGTTGAAGACCTGAAGAGGACAAAAAAGGCTGATGCTCCCCTGAATAAGGGAGAATCCTTCCTGCTCCATTAGCTTTGAACTGGGACGTTGGCTTTTCACCTCCTGACTTCAAACTAGAACTGAATTGTCTGATTTTCCTGGGTCTCAAACCTGCCAGCCTTTAGACAGGAACTACACCATTTGCTTACCTAGTTCTCAAGCCTTTAGACTCAGAGTGGAACTAAACCCTTAGCTCTCTTTTATCTGCAGCTTGCCAGTTCACACTGCAAATCTTGGGACTTGTCCATCTCCAGAATTGCATGTGCCAATTTCCTATAATGAATCTCTCTTTCTCTTGCTTTCTCTCAAAAGAGCAAAAGTGTTAGCATAATTTATCTCAAGAAACCCTCTGCATCTTAGAAGCTACATATTACATGGTGTTACACAAAAGAAGTTTCATCCACTAATGAAGAGATATTGGGTATAAGATGCAGTAAAATTTGTAAATAAGCCACAATAGTTGCAAAAGGTTTGGATATGTGAAACTATTTTATATTCAAGTGTGTTAGGGACTATCAGAGTGAACTTCTAATCATCAGACTGATTCTGAAACTCATTTCTAATCTCTAACTTCACTTTGATATAATTTAGGAAGTGCTATTCCATGGATTTAAATATTTATTAGCTTCAAACCTCTTGCCAGGAAAACACATACATGCCATAAAAACCTGCACTTACTTTTAATAAAAGGTCCCTTTGAAGATTAAGAATTGTCAAGTTTCTGAATGTGAAATATAACGTTTTGCAATTAGATTACTAAGAGAGGTTTATGTTAGGGAACTTAATTGTGAGTATAGTAGTTCTACCACCAGAGGGCTCCATATTTTTTCTTGAACACAGGCAAAAAGAGATTGAGTCTTGGTATTTAAGAAAAATTTCTTCCTTATCTTGCCCAAGCCATATACCACAGTTTAAAGGCAAAAATAAGGGTTTCCATTCGTCTACCCCAAGTTTTAAAAATATATAGGGAAAATTTTGTTTCTAGGTTTCAAGGGCAGTTTTATTTTCTTTATGGAGATTAAAAAAGAAACATCAAAGCAGGCTCCTTTTCGTGTATATGTAGTTGAGATTCTTATTTTCTGGACAAATCTTGAGGTCTCCCTGGAGTCAGAAAAAGTGAGGAGAATGAAGATGGTGCTTTTTGGTTAAGTCGGGTGGCCTATTAGGAATTCCAGTAAACTGTAAAGAGTAAACAGCTGAATGGAGAATATAGCAGAGCTGACCTCATGGGAAGCTGTATGGGACACAAGTGCTAACTGAAGCAGTGCTCTGTGCACAGCAGCAGGCTGAGGAAGGCACCCTGTGTAGGAAACCATGACCTATGATCATCTAGAGCTTCTAGTGTGAGTTGAGAGACTGGATTTCTACACATGCAGCAAGAATGAACCACACTGAATAAGAGAGTAGATATTTCTGAACATGAAGACCCTGTAATAAAATTCATGTTTGAATATTAGTGACCTGGATTTATTGATATTGAATGTCTAAAATATATGTCTGTTTATCTGCTCATGTTTCTATTCATTTATCACGAATTTATACCTCACTTTTTTTTTCAAAAGTGATTTAAAGCTGTTATTCCATTGAATTTTGTTTTTCAGTTGGCCTCTGAACCTTAGAACCATCATCGTGAAAGTCGATTGGCTGGGAATTCTTATTTCTGGTTCTGACTTTCATGAAACTAGCTTCATGATAAGTAAATTACTATACATCTTTAGCTTCTTGTGCATACATAGGTTTACCACGTGTGTATCGTGAAATTCACCCAGTGTAAGTGTAAAGTTCAATTATTTTTAGAAAATATACATAGCTGTGCAACCATCACTACAATCCAGTTTTAGAACATTTTCACCAGTCTGCAAAGCTGCCTCCTGCCTGTTTTCATTTAATCTGTGCTCCCACCCCTGGCCTAAGGAAATCAGTAATCTACTTTCTGTCTCTATGAATTGCCTTTTCTGGAAATGTCATATTAATAGAATCATATAGTATGTAGTTCTGCTGTGACTGGCTTCTTTCACTTAGCACAACGTTTTTGAGGTTCATCTATAATGTGGCACATATCAGTGCTTTGCTCCTTTTTATTGTTGAGTAATATTCCATTGTATGGATATGCCAGATTTTGTTTAAAAATATTTGAATTGTTCCCAGTTTGGGGCTATTATGAATGATGCTACTACAAACATTCATGTGCCAGGCTTTTTGTGAATGCATGTTTTTATTTCTCTGGGGTATATACCTAGGCATGGAGTTGCTTGGCCATGTGGGAAATTTGCATTTCCCTAATGGCTAATGGGGTTGAGTATTTTTGTGCATTTAATAGCTACTTATGTACCTTCCTCGGTGAAATATGTATTCAAATATTTTGTCCATTTTAATTGTGCGGCTTGTCTTCTTATTAAGTTGTAGGAGTTCTTTATACAATATATTCTGAATGTCTTCTTTAATAAACTTTCTTTTTTAGAGGAGGTTTAGGTTCACAGCAAAACTGAATGGAAAATACAGAGAGTTCCATAAACTTCCTGTCCCCACATGTGTATAAACTCCCCCACTATTCACATTCCATGCCATAGAAGTACATTTGTTTCAACTGAGAACCTATGTTGACCCATTATTGTCACACAATGTCCATGATTTACATTAGGGTTCACTCTTGGTGTTGTACATTTTATGGGTTTTGACAAATGTATAATGACATGTATCCACCATTGTAGTATTATAAAGAATAGTTTTATGCCCTAAAAAAAGAGAGCATGAACTCTGCAGGTGTCCAGTGTTCTTATTCAAACTTCTAGTAGCTTGTCACGAATTAATGCATCATACTATATTGTTTATTTATGATGACTTTTCAGAGTCCTTGAATGACAATTTTTGACAATTTTGTCCAGTTTAAACTTGTTTTCTGGGGAGAAGGGTTGCCAAACTCTTAACTCTTCTGTAGCTGGAAGCCCTGTCCTGAATCAGGTTTAAATGAATAATTATTGATGTCTATGTTTTTATTTCCACAAAATATTCCTTTGTACCATTGGAAGCATTAATGATGCAATATTTCTTAATGTCCTGCTATAATATCTAGGATTTTCTTCCAGCTATAAATGCTTACTCTGCAAATTTTGATATAGAAACCTTCTTGATCTGACCATAAGGTCAACAAAAGATGGTCAGACAACATCCAGTGCTCATATTCTTTCTTCAAATAGTTCTTAAGTAGTTTGTTAATGGAACTGTGGAGAAGTTGCCATTGTTCAATCATTCCACCAGGATTAACAAGCTTGTTCATGTGTCTAAAATGACAGCTACATCACAACTGTTAACTAGAGAATAATAATTGTGAGTCACCTCAATTATGGAAATATTAAAATGTGAAACGTGTACCTCTTGGAGTTGATGTAATATGTTAATATTATAATCTAGTTTACTCTAGAGAAGAACCTGGGTTTAGATAATTTTTATTGCATCTTATCCAATCTAAATAGCCAGAAGAAAACAAGAGGTTTTAGCTATAAAAGGATTGTACACATGGAATTATCTTTCAGAATGGGTTCAGAAAATAGTCATAAACAGAATCTTGTTTATTTTTTCTTTGTGCTGATTTTAATTGAGACTATGATTTTTGTTTAAAAGACAGTAAAATAGATTTCACTATGGTTTGAGTCAAGGAAAAGGGCAAAACCATTAGGACAACTTGAACTGACTCAAAATCCTGCCTGTGGTGAACTTTCAGATTGGAAGTTGGCTTTAAACTGTGGAATTAATCTATTTTTGTCTCTAAGTATTAGTACTTTTTATTTTTAAAATTATCTGACATTCAAAGAACTTGAATAGGATTCATCTTCATCTTTTCCTCTGTTCTGTACTTGGTAAGCAAACCCTTATAAAAAATTAGATTATAGCAGAGGGAACAAAAGTAGGAGCAACAAGCATATTTATCCTTATCAGTTGCTTCTGCACATGGGGAAGTACTATTTTGCCCCTTTCCCAAATGGTTTGTCTTATATATCTGTTCTAACCTCAAAACAAATGACTTTACAGAGGGCTTGGTAGCTGATAAGAGAAATGAGGAGGGCACAGTGCCCAGGGGTCTGACTTCTGCCACATTGGTCATCAGGCTATAAATTTATAGAGTTGGAAGTAACTGTAGAGATCCTTTAGAGTTGGTGACACAAATACAAGGGCCTGCAGAGGCCAGAGAGGTAATGCAAATGAGTGGAGAATCCCAATTTTATGATCTTGCTTATTTTTCTAGAAAGACATGATCCTCTCAGTATATATATACACTGAGATATATAGATATAGATATGTATTTTTCTCACTGTTGACAGTAACATGAGTAGGGAGAAATATTATTCTGAGAAAAACAGTAGTCCCAGTTAAAAGATATATGGTGGGGGTCAGTAAACTATAGCCCAATGGCCAAGTTCAGCCTCCTCCCTCCTCCCTGTTTTTGTAAATGAAGTTTTATTAGAACACAACAACACTCATTTATTTATGTATTGTCTATGGCTGCTTTTGTGTTATGATTACAGAGACTGAATGCCTGCAAAGCCTAAAATATTTTACTGTATGGCCCTTTATTGAAAGAGTTTGCCAACCCCTGATAAATGGCAACTCACATAGCCTCAGTGATGGAAGATAGGAAGTGGTGGAGACTGTGGCAAACTAGAGGGCGTGGGCTCCATCTTAGTGGATAGTTGTCTTGTATGAGTTGGCTCAGTGTTGCCAGATATCAATTTAGAAGACAAGCTCAAAATTTGAATTTTATGTGAAATCTTCCTATTTTTAAAGATTGGTTCAAAATTTTACTTAAACACTGTGGGCCATACCTTCAGAGTCCCCCATTAGTATTCAGGCTAGATTTGGCCTTCAGACCTGCCACTTTATGACTTAAGATCTTATTTCTTAATTTTGGCTATTCTTTTGTTTTCTTTCTAGAAATTATATTGAGTTAAAAAATCTGCTATGCTACTTTTTATAGTTTCCTTACCCCTTGCATATATTTTCAAGCTTATCTTTTAAGTTTGGTTGTTTTATAGTATGCAGCTGATAACTTTAATATCTGAAATTTTTGTGGATAGGTTTTCTGTTGCTAGTTATTTTTGCTGCTTGTCACCCATGGTGCCTTCTTTCCTTACATGTTTGGTTATCTCTGACTATGATATATTCCTAGAATACTCAAGGCATAAGATAAAGTCACTTTTTTTTTCTGAGAAGATTTTCTCTCAGGCACACGAAGGAAGCAAAGTTCAAGGCTACTTTCACCCAAGTTGAAGACTTCAGATTACCTGAACCTTGGAAAGTGGATTACAAGAGCATGGGAGAGGAGGTTTATCTTAACGTTCCAATTTAATGTGGAGAAATTCACTTATTAAGTACTTTATATTATGTGGGTCCAGGATTTTAAATTTCTATCTCCCAATTGAGGCCAAAAAAAATCAAAATCAAAATTTGTTGGTATTGGCAAATGCCCTCAAGGCACAAGCAACTTTTTCTTGCTTACGGCATAGATTTCTTGTTTTCTTTCAGTCTTGTCCTGATAATTACTCATTCTCCTGTTATGTCTTTGATGTTTTTAAGAATATATGTATATTTTAATATATTTTATTCAGCATTCTTAGGTTTTAGTGGGAGGGTTATCCAAATAGCAACCCATCATTATCAGAAGCTGGAACCTGATCTATCTCAACCCTCTCATTTTATAGATAAGAAAACTTTTAATTTTTTGCCATTTAGAATTTTTTTTAATTGGTAAGAATGATCATTCTCATCTCAGAAGAAACATACATTAAAATCAGAGCTTGTTTTTATTTTTGTTTGCTTAACATTTTATCAGTCCCTTATAACCCACCTCAGCAATATCAAGGAGTAATAGTAATGCATTTCTTTATTTCTTACTCTTTCTTTTTAACTCTTCTCAGTCTCATCCACCTGAGTTATAAAAATCCTGCTTTGACGTTACTAGAAGACATGATAAATTATTTTTTTAATCAGGGAATTCTGTTTTTTTGAAGTATGATTGAAGTATAGTTGATTTACAGTGTTGTGCCACTCTCTGCTGTACAGCAAAGTGACAGTTTTACACATATATACATTCTTTTTTTAAATATTCTTTTCCATTATAGTTTATCCCAGGAAATTAGGCATAGTTGCCTATGCTATACAGTAGAATCTTGGTGTTTATCCATTCTAAATGTAATAGTTTGCATCTACCAACCCCCAATTCCCAGTCCATCCCTCTCCCTCCCCACCACCTTGGCAACCACAAGTCTGATCTCTATGTCTGTGGGTCTGTTTCTGTTTTGTAGATGGGTTCATTTGTGCCATATTTTAGATTCTACACATAAGTGATATCATATGTTATTTGTCTTTCTCTTTCTGACTTACTTCACTTAGTACGATAATCTCTAGTTGAATCTATGTTGCTACAAATGGCATTATTTTGTTCTTTTTTATGGCTGAGTAGTATACCATTGTATACATGTACCACATCTTTATCCATTCATCTGTCGATGGACATTTAGGTTGTTTCCATGTTTTGGCTATTGTGAATAGTGCTGCTATGAACATAGGGGTGCATGTATCTTTTTGAATTATAGTTTTGTCTGGGTATAAGCCCAGGAATGGGATTGTTAGATCATATGGTAATTCTACTTTTAGTTTTCTGAGGAACATCCATACTGTTTTCCATAGTTGCTGCACCAACTTACATTACCACCAACACTGTAGGAAGGTTTCCTTTTCTCTACACCCTCTCCAGTATTTGTTGTTTGTAGACATTTTAATGATGGCCATTCTGACCGGTATGAAGTGGTACCTCATTGTAGTTTAGATTTACATTTCTCTGATAATTAGTGATGTTGAGCATCTTTTCATGTGCCTACTGGCCATCTGTATGTCTTCCTTGGAGAAATGTCTATTAAGGTCTTCTGACCATTTTTTGATTGGGTTGTTTGTGTTTTTGTTGTTGAGTTGTATGAGCTCTTTGTATATTTTGGAAATTAAGCCTTTGTTAGTTGCATCATTTACAAATATTTTCTCCCATTCTGTAGGTTATCTTTTCATTTTTTTTAATGGTTTCCTTTGCTGTTCAAAAGCTTGTAAATTTGATTAGATCCCATTTGTTTATTTTTGTTTTTATTTCTATTGCCTTGGGAGACTGATCTAAGAAAACATTGGTACGATTTATATCAGAGAATGTTTTGCCTATGCTCTCCTCTAGGAGTTTTATGGTGTCATGTCTGATGTTTAAGTCTTTAAGCCATTTTGAGTTTATTTTTGTGCATGGTGTGAGGGTGTGTTCTAACTTCATTGATTTACATGCAGCTGTCCAACTTTCTGAGCACAACTTGCTGAAGAGACTATCTTCTTCCCATTTCATATTCTTACCTCCTTTGTCAAAGATTAATTAACCGTAGGTACGTGGATTTATTTCTGGGCTCTCTATTCTGTTCCATTGATTCGTATGTCTGTTTTTGTACCAATACCACACTGTTTTGATTACTGTAGCTTTGTAGTATTGTCTGAAGTCTGGAAGAGTTATACTTCCATATAAATTTTTGGATTATTTGTTCTAGTTCTGTGAAAGATGCCATGGGTAATTTGATAGGGATCACATTAAATCTGTAGTATTGCCATTTAAACAATATTAATTCTTCCAATCCAAGGGCATGGGGTAATAGATAAGGAAATTTTAGGCTCATAATGTGAATTATTCAAGACCATACAAATGGTACTTTGCAAAGCTTGGGTTAGCACTTAGTTCTCTTGACCCCCAAACCAGAATTCTTTCTAACCATCCACATTTTCACTTAGGATGTTAGTCAGTGATATACTGGCAAACGTTTAACAATTGTATTTCCAGAAAAAAACCTGATCATCGTCTTTGCCAACTTCTGTGGTGTAAATACTCCTAATATAGTGAATTTCAAGCTACCAATTTGAGGATACTGAACACATAGTTGATAAGAGATGTAAACCAATTGTACACATGAGCTGGTACAACCTGGCTCCAGCACACTACCGTATCTACTTGAGAGAGAATTAACATTTTAAAAAATATTCCTACATGCCAGGTACTCTACTTACATTTTCACAACAATTTTGCAAAGCTGTTATTAACATAATCATTTTTATAAGATAAGAAACTTGAGATTCAGAAAGATAAAGCTACTCAAAAACAAACAAACATACAACAAGAATAAAATCAAACCGAAAAAAGCTGCTCACTCAAAGTCACACAGCCAGCAAGTGGAAGAACCAATATTTAAATTCAGGTCTGTGAGATTGTAAAAGCCAGTGCTATTCCTGATAAGCCAGCATTACTTCCTAAGTGACATGGTGGACCTAATGTCTCCTCGTAAGGTGGAATAATTGGGGACGTGGTGGAGATTTTCTTTCCAAATGGTTCCAAAATCTCCTTTCTGTCATCACCTTCTGGCTCATTTTTCCTTGGCTCTATTACATCTTTTTAAGAAGGGTACCCAAGTTAATGTATGTGTTGTCTTATCCTTTTTCTGTCTATGAAGCTTTTCAAGGTCACTCTACAGTTTTAAACCAAAATCTAATTTCTTCATAGGTACTGCCCATGTCTCTTTTTCAATGTATTATTTATCCTGGTTTTGTAAGAGCATCTATTCATCCATCCATCCATTCATCCATCCATCCATAAATGTGCCAGATGTTGTGGTATGTTCTGGGATACGGAAGTTAATCTGGGAGGTTAATAGTCTCTGCCCTAAAGAACTTCCCTATCTAACATCCAAAGAATGTTAAGAATGTTGATACATTTTCCTCCAAAGGAATAAAAAAATGACTTTGTGTTACAAAATCCATGGAGTTTGTTAAAGCTGAGAAATCAAAATAACCCACTTAGGAAGCTAATTGTTCTTTTCTCTCATTTTCATAAGTTCTCTATTTTGTAAGAGGCTCCTACACTGAAAGGGAAGGAGCATATTTTAAGGTGACAGGTAGACAAACTAGCCTTCTCCAACAGTCCTCCCACATCCAGCTGCAGAGGATGCCCTCTTTGACCCATGTGAAGACCCATTTAACACATTCATTTCAAAGACTAAGTTCCCTTTGCTGTACTCCCAGCTGCAAATTCCTAGTCTGGTTTCCTATTTTCAGTAATGATTTAATATAAATATATTTAAAATAATAATCATGCTTCCTTCTGCCCTCCCCTTCACAGCTGTGGCTTCCTACTTTGAATTGCATCTGAAGTGTGATTAATACATGTGTTTAAAGAAACAGTCATTTCTCCCCACCCCCTTTTTTCTTCCTTGCAGCTGTATTTTTCCCACCCTAGCAATTCCTCTCCTATACCTATTGCCCATACATATTTTAGTTCCAGACTCACAGAAACATTTAAAAACGTGGATCTTGTAACTGTGCTCTCTTCCTGCTACACCAATGCCCTCTCACTGTGATTCCATCCTGAGATCAGAAGCTGCTTTAAATAGATAAGTTCATATATCTCAAGTGAGTAACAAAGTCCTGCTAACAAATGCCTAGTGACCACAGCTCTTCTTTGCCTTAGCAAAGCCAATATTCCATCTTTCTTTTTGTCATTGAAGTATAGCAGAATGAGTGCCACAGTTCAGGCATCCTGAGAGTTTTCGGTATATGAGATTATATTCTTTGTTAAGGGGGCATTCTGTTCTTCATGTCTTCTAGGGCCATTTTTAAATTGAGGTGAAATTCACATAACATAAAATTAACCATTTTAAAGTGTATAACTTAGTTGCATTTAGTGCATTCACAATGTTGTGCAACCATCAGGTCTATCTAGTTCCAAAATATTTTCATCACCCCTAAAGGAGATCCTCAGACTCATTAAGCAGTCACTCCCCATTTCCCACTCCTCTCAGCCCCTGGCAACCATTAATCTGCTTTCTGTCTCTACAGAAGGGCCATAATTTGGGGACAGATATGTCAACCATACTACTTATTTGAACAAACTTCTGAATGTGGTTTGTTCCACAGATGAATGCTGAAGTTCTCAAAACCACAACTGTCTGGCAACAGGATGGCACTAGCACTTTATGCTCTTACGGTTAGAGAATATCTTGATTCAGTGCATGATGGATTGTTCCTGGATCTGATATGGTCCAGCTTCCTTGTAACCCAGATTTAACATGTGACAATGTGAACACTGTGAGGGAAAAAAATTCTGAACCCCACTCAACAAGGACTGAAGACCTAAAAACAGCTGTCAAAGATGGTTTAAATGAAAGCAAGCATCAGAATGGAAGAAGACATTAGAATAGGATCAGGGAAATGTAAAAACTGGGTGGAGAATGTGAGGGTGGAATACATGCAAAAAATTTAGAAATGGCAAGCACAGGGATTTTGTAATGTCTCCATACAAGAATGAAGTAGAAGGAGGAAGAAGTCTTTAGCTTCATTCCTCTCCCCTAGCTTCCATCATGACACTTGTGCCTCACTCCTACTCAACTAGTTATGGAAGTGCATGAACTGGGTTGAGGGTCTGGGTCTTGGCTTTGCCTCCATGACAGTGTTTCCTCATTGGTCCCCCATGTCTTCCCCAGAGCAAAGTTCTAGAGGGTTTTAATAGATGTTATATAGAAATGGTTCCACGATTTGTTCATTTATTAATTTTCTCATTCAACTATTCAACTAGTGTTTACTGAATTTCTCTGATATACTCAACACTGTTCTGGGTTCTGAGGACAAAGGAGTGAACAGAACAGACAAACGAAGTTTCTTCATTAACACGGTATTCCTTAGTACAGGCCCTCCCAGGACCTACATTGAACAAGACAATGTAAATTATGAAGCTTCAAGAAGAATTTAAAAGAATTCCTTTAAGAAGGATTTGACCACATGGAACTTGTGGTTCTTTAAAAACACCTTGGGAAATGCATTATTATTAAGTGTTGAAAAGAGGTTCTTTTTCTGGATTCTTCCACTGCTGCTATAACCTAATGCCCCAAGTAGGTTCCCCTATTATTCTCTGTAACAGAGAGAGAACGTGTTTTTTGTTTTTCCTTTAAAGCACTTACCACGGTGTGAAGTTGTATGTTTATTTTGGAGTTTAGTTTTTCAGGCCCATCTCTGCTGCTATACTGTTAGTTCCATGAAGACAGTACATGACACCTAGCAGGCACCCAGTGAATAATTTGAATTTGCTGAATGGATAACTGAAATAATAGATTCACTTATCTATCACCTTTATCAATTTTATCCAATGTTTGAGACCACGCTGCCTAAATTTTTTTATTTCTCTCAGATACAGGGATCTCTAGAACAATACTGGGCAGGATGACTACCCCAGGTAAGGGGTGCATATAAGGTCATGTTTTTCATTGGGCTTGGGGATTGCTGTGGAAGATGACTTTCTAAAAAAGCCCTCGTACCCAGTAGGCTATGATGTTAAAATAATAACTGACATTGTATTTAGGAATAGTTTAAGCACTTTTACAAAAAACAACTCATTTAATCACTTAAACAATCTTATAACATAGACATTAATATTATCTCTTTTTTGCCAGTGAGAAAAATTAATAGTGAAGTTAAGAAACTGATTCAAAGCTACACAGCTGGTAATAGCAGAGCTGGGATTCGAACCCTGAGGTCAGGTTCCATACTGTCAGCCACTATGTTCTAACATTTGTGTCTGTAATGCTCCCATACTCTTGGAGCTGTGATAGTCTTATATTCTTGGAGCAGAATTAGCTTTCATGGCACTATGATATTAGCTAGGAAAAAAGGTTGCATCTTTGAGTGTTCAAATGACCAGATAATGGTGACCAGATGATGCCTGCTCATAAGGCAGGCATTTTTAGGAGTTATCATTATTATTTTTTAATAATTATTCTGGTGTATCAGAAATTGAACTCAGGTGGTCTGACCCCTGAGTCTTCCAGACTCATTAACCATTAGATCATTCTGCCTCAGGACATATGTACTCAATGCTATGCAGAGCACATATTACTCCCTTGACACAGTTTATCTATTTTCTTTTAACTTTTCCCTTGTGGTTTTGATTTTTTTTTAAGTTGGTTGTAAGTGTACACACATGAATATGTTTAAATTTTAACTCTAATCGTGAAAAGATTTGAAGTAATGAAAGCTTTAGCTCTTCTTGCCTTGGGAAGAGTTTTTGCTGAGCTGATTTGAGAAAAGTGCTTAGTAAAGTGGAAAGGGAGAGAGATTCGTGATCAAAACATTTGGGATCTAAGGGACAGAATAGCAGCAGATCTAGATCTCAGGTGAGGAAGGAATCGGGAGTTTATTTCAATAGAGCGAGGAGACCATGATTCAGAATAGGCAGAGTAGGACTCGGGCAAATGGGTTAGGAGATTGCATTTGTGGTCCAATGCTCCTGAAAGGAGGCAGAAGACACTACATGGCACATAGCAACATCTGGCAAGGAGAATGACCTTCACAGGAGCAAGATGATTGGAAAGGGCAGAATGGAGTGGAAGATTATTTGAATGATTTTTTCCAGTTTAAGAAAGCTGGAGCTGAGTCTCATTGAGGTGCTGCCTGAGTCATGGACACATGACTAACTAATTATTTTAACTATTGGTAGAGCAGAGCTTCTCAAACTCTATTGCACATCCACATCAGTCTAGAAGGTCCTGAGATTCTGCATATCTAACAATTTATCAAGTGAGGCTGCTGCTGGTGGTCTGCAGAAAACACATTAAGTAGCAAGGTAGTGGTGTACTCTTAATCTTCAGATGAGAAATAAGTGTTATCAGTTATGGACATCTTCATGTATTATAAATGGGTATATCTGCCTACACTCCTCTCTGAATGAGGTCTTGATGGAAGTAACAGAGAGAGAATACAGAGAAAGAGGATCACTCCATCTCAGGAGAGAGACCTCAGGAACAGCTTCCGCGTGGCCATACAACAGCTTAAGAGCACTGCATTTTTTTGAGAATGGCTTTATAGAGAGAAGCCAGATACCAGAAGAGCCACACAGAGGGTCATGAGAAAACAAAACAAAACAAATAACCCTACTCCTCAAACTAGAACCAGTCTGGGTTATAACAGAGGACACACATTAAAGCACAGCTCTAAGTATGTGTGTAATATGCCTTGTATATTGCCTAGTGTCTTAGTCCGCTTAGAGCTGCCATTAAAAAATGCCATGGACTAGGTGGCTTCAACAACTGGAAATTTATTTTTCACTGTTCTAGAGGCTGGGAAGTTCAAGATCAAGGTGCTTGCTAGCAAGATATGTTTCATGCTGAGGACTCTTCTCTTTCTTGGAGGCAACCATCATTTTGGTTTATGTTCACATGACTTCACTCTGTGTATACATGGAGAGAGATCTCCGGTGTCTGTTCCTCTTCTTATAAGGACACCAGTTCTATTGGATTAGGACTCCACCCTTATGATCTCATTTAACCTTAATTATCTCTTTGAAGGCCTTATATCCAAATACAGTCACTTTGGGTGACAGGGCTTCAACATATGAATTGGGGGGCATAGTTTAGTCCATAACACTGAACATACAGTAGATATTCAATATATTTCAAATAGACTAATGTCTTTAAGTGTGAGGACTGTATCTCATATGTTTGCATTACCGCACAGTGACATGCACAGAGTAGGTATTTAATAAATATTTGACAAATAAATGAATGGCACCCTGGGAAGGCTAGTGTCCCAGAAACAGAGATAACACATTGTGAAGTTTGGGTGCTCAATGCCAGTACGTATAAAACCAAGGGCTACCTTCATGAAGCACAATGTGGAAAGGACTTCTGGTTGATCACACTTATACCTATTGGTGAACACCTTATCCACAAGGTCATCTTTGAATAAGAGGGGCAATAATTAATCATCTACTCCTAGAGAGTGGATTACCTATTTACTGTGTTCCTTTGGGTCATTAGCAATCTGTCATCTTTGAAGATGTTTTCAATATGTGAAAAGAAAAATATACATATTGGTTGGCTCTTTCTTGGTATACATTGAGCCAAAGTAGAACATCTAATTTTCTTTTCATGCTCTCCGGCCCCAAATCATTCAAGATGCAATGACATACTATTTCATTTGCATGGAGAGAGTGCTCTTGAATACTATCTTCTGGTAAACATGCCTGGTATAGGTAAACAAAAACATGGAAAAGGTGACCTGGTTTCCAACATTAGTGTTCTTGTAGGCCACAGGAGCAGCCAGGAATGAATTTTTGATACCTGCTGAGCCTGATCTCTGGAATAGCTCCAGGTAAGCCATGACTTTCTTCCTTGTGGAAGACTGAACACAGTTTAACAACTGCCCCTTTGCTGATTCAACAGGAAAGGCAACAGACTCTGTCCCACCCACAAATACTGCAGCTGATTCTAGGAATGTGAAGGGGGGGATGGGCTGTTGTGCCCAGACTTTCTGCAAAGTAGAAGACTCAAGGTTTAGGAAAGGATACTGATTCTTTGTGGGAGAAAGGAACAAGAATGGAGGAAATTCTGTACTTTTTCCCCTGCTAACTTTTAGTATATGTGCTGCCGAAGCGAGCACTCCCCTGCTAACTTTTAAAGGAGGGTTTTTCCCAAACCATCTCTCTAGATTTATTTATTAGCACAACAAACTTTTAGTTAGACAGGATAATTTTGGGAGCCAGGGAAGTAGGATTTTCAGATTTTATGTACCGTACCAATACAATTTCAAAAAATTGGCGGGGGTGGGAGGTAGGGCAAACAGAGTATTGCCATAATTTTAGTTTTCCACGGCATGAAGACACACACACACATAGCTAGCATCAGCAACAATTAGCATTTCATAAGAGAAAGAGCATTTTAATGTAATAAGATGGACAGTTCTTTTTAAGAAACAAAAGTTGGCAAACATACCACACAGGTACACACACATATATGGATGCACACATGAAACTCATCCTAATTTTCCTCATTTTGCCATGGACCTGTTAGAATTTAATCTTGGACATCTCTAGTCAGTGTGTGGTTGTTCTGAAACCACAGAGCTAGGTTATTTCTAAGGCTGCTTGAGAAGTAAGATTCTATAATTCAGTGAGTTATATCCTAACACCATATCACCCTCCTTCTAGTACCAGTCATGAATACCTTGGGCAGGAGAGTTATAACATACACAACTAAATCATGCAGACATGACTAAATATGACACAAAGAAGTAAGAAATGGAAAAAATGTAAAGAAATTGCATTGCTCTTGGCCTCAGGGTTTTTTTTGTTTTTTTTGTTTTTTTTTTTGCCAGGACACAAATTGATTCATTCAACAAAGCATGTAATTGAGCATTTTCAAGGTCCAGTGAATGTGCAGTTTCATACAAATTGCTTCAAGTTAAAAGATTTGCTCATGCTTGTAATGTGGCCAAAACCAAAACAAATTTCATCTAAAGAAATTTCATAAGGAATTTGTAACACAGTGTGTTTGTCATAGAGGTAGAACTTTTCCCTAGGTAAGATATTTAAAAACTCACTATGTCTAATCTTGCTCCCCTTCAAACTCTTTCTAGATGCTTTTTCTTTACCCTGTTCACACAAATACATTAGTACTCCTCCCAGTGGCCCCAATCCAACATTTACACTCTGTCTGCAAGAATTTCATTACTGTCACTCATTTCCTCAACTAGGTTGTGATGCTGACTAAATTTTGGTCCAGAATTCTGTTGTATTATCATCCACAGTTACTTTCCCAATTAGTCTTCACGATGAAATACCAGGAATCATATTGTGGTTCTCCCTGGAGGAACTCTTGAAATCCTGCTGCTCTGTTTGTGTCCTTGACCATGACATTCTTGAGCTTATTGTCATAGTTATTTAGTGAGGTTTTTGGTAATGGACGTTTCCTGTGTATGGAATGTGTATTAAATGACCAGCTGGCTCGGAAGTGCCTGAGCTCAAAGTCTCATCTGAACCAAGTGGTGAAATGATTACCCTTTTGAATGGGATATTTCACTATGGAAGTTTTATAGCTACTCAAAATCCATGTGGTCAGATTTTCCTGACCAGTCCAATCCTTTGGAGATCGTAAACTACATAGAAGACGCTCAGTGAGAGGAAGGTAAAAGGAGATGACTTGTGACAATTTGTCCTGAACTTGGATGGATTGGCAGCTAATGTAGTGATAGGATGAAGGATGCAGAAAATCAAGGTCCAACAATGAATGATGATGTGGTTTAGACTCATAGGAATACAATGAAGTTGAACTAAATTGTTCTGGTCATTATGGTCATGAGCTCATTGACTTGAAAGAGATTCCCAAATATCCCTATAGAATTATCTTCTCAGGACTTCTTAGAATGCACCGATACTTAAAGTACACCAATATTTTTGAGCAATTGTGGAACAGAGTCAAGGAACTTTGTCAAAAAGAATCAGAGAATTTTAGTATCTCCTTCCAACAGCACACTCCTCCAAAAGCAATATGTGAAAAAGTAGAAATATGGGTTGGAAAGAGATTTAAAAAAAAGAATTTAGGGCTTCCCTGGGGGCACAGTAGTTGAGAATCCACCTGCCAATGCAGGGGACACGGGTTTGATCCCTGGTCCGGGAAGATCCCACATGCCGCGGAGCAACTAAGCCCGTGCGTCACTACTGAGCCTGCACTCTAGAGCCGGCAAGCCACAACTACTGAGCCCACGTGCCACAACTACTGAAGCCCACGCACCTGGAGCCCATGCTCCGCAACAAGAAAAGCCACTTCAGTGAGAAGCCCACGCACTGCAACAAAGAGTAGCCCCCACTCGCGGCAACTAGGGAAAAGCCCGTACGTGGCAACAAAGACCCAATGCAGCCAAAAATAAATAAATTAATTAAAAAAAATTCAAGGTAAAAGAGAGAAGCATGAGGACTCTATTAGAAAGGAGTAAGTAACAGAAAGTAAGAGTAGTTGGAGAAGTCAGGATTTTTAAAGATTAGTTTCTAGTGTCTTAAAGCAAGAAAGGACCAAAGATCAGAGAATGATAATTGTGATCAAAATAGGAAAAGATGTGCTCATTTGAAGTTACAGAAGAAAAAAAAACAGTGCCCTGAGTGTAAAAATAAAGAGATGAAAGACCATTAGCAAAGCTTTATTTGAGAGGAAATATAGAGTAAGAGGACAGTACATATGTTTAGCATTTCGCAGGGTATGAAGCATTTGCTCCTACATCATCTTGCCTGATTCACAGCATCATCCTGGGCAGTAAAAGGACAACTAAGATTTTTCTTCAGGACAGGAAACTAAGATTTAGAGAAATGAAGTAAATTCATCAAGGTCATGAGGCTAGCAAGTGGTTGGCCAATAATTTCACTTTCCTGAATTAGAAGCCCTTGTGCATTCTTCTCTGCCATTCTGGAAATCTAGGACTTTCCTTCTTGGCTTCAGTTCTCTCTCATCTGAGTGGATGCACAATATTCTACACCAGAGTTAGACAAATTTTTTCTGTAAAGATTCAGATTGTAAATATTTTAGGTTTTGTGGGCCATATGTTCTCTGTTTGTACTATTCAACTTTGCCTTTGTAGCATAACATAGCCATAGACAATATTTAAATGAATGGGTATAGCTGTATTCCAATAAGACTTTATTTGCAAAAACAGGTGGTAGGCTGGATTTGGACAGTGAGCTGTAGTTTTCCAACCCCAGTTCTACACTTTGGTCCTCGTATAGGAACTCCTAAATCCTCCTACTCTGTGTTTTATACATAACTTTCCCACCCAGCCAATTCTGGCTTCTTTATTTCAAGAATCACGTTTGGCTTCCCAAAGGATCACATTTGGCTCATCATAATTCTTAGTGGTGTCTAGCACATACAGGGGGTTGACTATTATTTGTTGAATGAAAGTTTTCTATATTAGTTGTAAAAGTTTTGCCCTCTCTTCTGCATCTGTTCTTCCTTCCTCCCTGTCCAAACTCTTCTCCTCATCTGGCATATTTTATTTTGCAAAGATGACTGCAACAATATCTCTGGTCCTACATGCTCTTCTTAAAATGTAATGTTTATATTCTTCTCATCTAGAATTGGGAGACTGTGTTCCCTCCCCTTGAATATGGGTGGGCTTATGACTGCAGCAGAAGTGATGTAAGTATTGAGGCTAGGTCATAAAAGGCAGTATAGATTTCACCTGGTTCTCCTGGAACCTTGAGCTACCAAAAAACAGTCTGACTTCCCTGAAGTGTCCATGCTGTGAGGAAGACCTGTCTGGCTCACATGGAGTGATCCCATGGAGAGGAACTGAGGCTACATGGAGAAATAGAATGCTTGGCCAGCCCCCAGCTACCTTAACTTCCTTACCCTGACCCCAGCTATTCCAGCTCCAGGCACTGTCTGACTGCAATGGCATGAGAGACCCTGAGCCAGGATCCCAGGCAAGCTTCTCCTGAATTCCTGACCCACAGAAACTGTAAGATATAATAAGATGATTGCTGTCTTAACCCACTGAGTTTTTTGTAGCAAAACAAAACTGGGGCACCTCTCCCCTTGCTTTCTCTCTTCCTGGAGAGGCAGTGTCCACAGCAGTTGAAGATGATGACTTCAAATTTGGTCTTCTTTATTTCAGTCTCAGCTTTTATGCTTTCTAACTATGGGGAATTGTGGAAGTTGCTTAACCTCTGAGAATCTCCATTTCCTTATCTGTAAAATAGAGGTAATAAAGACAGTATTTTTCATCTCAGAGGGGAGGTGTTATAAGTATCAAACAAGTTAATACATATACGGCATCTAGAATAGTGGTTGAAAAACAGTAAAGGCTTAGGACTAGGCATTATTCTATTTCCTTCATCATTCCCAATTCTTTCAAGATAGGATGATGAGGGAAACATAGATAAGGTTGTTAATTGAGGTGCCAACCTGATGATTCCTGAGCAGAAATTTCCAGCATTGACCATGCCACTGCACTCCAGATGTACACATCCATTGACCTACTTGCCTTATGGAAATGTTTCACAGTGTTCCAACTTTAATGTTGAAGGAAGAATTATTAATTCCTCATCTCACTCCAAAGATATATACCTAACTTCTTATTTCAACTGTCTTGTTACATAAAGAGTTGTAGGAGTTATCCATGATCCTTCTAATTCCCACACCCTCTGCATTGAATCTGGCAGGAGAGCTGATTGGCTCCATCACCAATATCTCTCTGATACGTTTATATGCTTACTTCTCTCCATTTTTACTCTTAATGTCTGAGTCCAAATAACCATAATTCTTCACCTGGACCACTGGAGTTGCTTTGTAACAGGTCGTCTCCTTTTTTCCCCATTCCCTCTACTACTGAGTCTCTTCATAGCAAAGTGAATGTTAAGAAAAAACTTAGAATATAACACAGTGCAGAAGTGAATATATTATAAATGTAGAGTTCGCTGGATGATAACAAAATGAACACAATCATAATCAACACCTAAGTCAAGAGATAAAACATTACCAGAACTCCAGAAACCCTTCACCTTTAATACCTACCTATCATTATCCTTTTCTTCTTCCCCAAAGGAAAATATTATCCTGACTTCTAATGCTGTAAATCAGTTTTTCCTTTCTTTGATATTTACATGAATGGAATAATTCATATATATATATGTCACTGTATCTGACTTCCTTTGTTTAACATTATGTTTATGAAATTCAACCATGTTGTTGTACATAGCAGGAGCTTGACAAGTTCTGTTGTTCTATAGTATTCCAATGTATGAATATGCATCAATTCATTGATCTAATAATGGACCTTTGGTTTGTTTCCATTTTGGTGTTATTATGAAAGATGATGCTATAAATATCCGTGTGTGTGTGTGGGTGTGTGGGTGCATACACATGCATCCATGCATAACTTCATAGGCTTATATGTATGCATTTTGGCTGGATATATGCCTAGAAGTGGAATTTCTGGGTCATAGGTCGTGCATAACACTTTATATTTCTACCAGCAGGGTATGAGTCCCATTTGCTCCACCTATTTGTCAATACTTTATATTGTCTGTCATTTTCATTTTATTCAAGCTGGCAGATGCGTATTGGTACTACAATGAAATTTTTATTTGCTTTACTTTTATAACTACTAAGTTTGATCACTTTTTCAAGTGTTTATTGGCTATTTGGATATCCTCTTTGGTGAAGTACTTGTTTGAGTCTCTTGTTCATTCTTTGGGGAGTTGTCTATCTTGCTGATTTGTGGGTATTCTTTCACATTCTAGATATATGGCCTTTGTCAATTACATCTGTTACAATTATCCTCTCCCATTCTGTGGCTCACCTCTTCACCTCTTTCAAGATGTGCGAAAGTTTCTATTTTAAGGTGATCTGATTTAGGAATTTGTCTTTTTTTTTTTTCAGCTATTGTCTTTAGGGTTAGAGCTTTTTGCGCTCACTTAAGAAATATTTTCCTGTATCAAATTTATGAAGATACTCTATTTATATTCTATATTCATTGTTTTATCTTTCAAAATGAGATATACAAATCCATATAGAAATTCATTTTCATGTATGTTGTGAGATAGAGGTCAGTTTCATGTTTTCTCCATGAATATTCAATTGAATCATCACCCTTACCAAGAGGATCATTCTTTCCTCACTACTCTGCAATGTCACTTTGGTTGTAAATCAAGTATCTTTACATTCACGAGTGTGCTTTAACATCCGAGTCCAAATAACCATCATTCTTCACCTGGGCCACTGAAGTTGCTTTGTAATAGGTTTTATCACTTTTTTTTTCATTCTCTTTTATAATTGATTGTCTTCACAGCACGGTGACCTCTCTTTTTGTATTTTTAATCTTACTTATTCATTTATTTTGTATTCTATCCTGTTGTCTGTCTGTATTTGAGCCTGTACCACATTAATATTAATTACTATAACTATAGAGTAAATCTTGATTCAATAAATTAAGTCCTACTTTCTTTTTGCTATTCACCTCCTTTTCTTTTTCTCCTCTTTCTCCTCACTTTCCCCCCTCCTCCTCTTCCTCTTTCTTTTTCAAGAATATCTGGCCTATTTTTGGCCTTGAACAGTGCATGATCCTTAGAACAGTTTAACTCTATTACCTTTAGACTTTTTTGTTGCATATTTTAACAACTATATATTTGTGTATACTAACAACTATAGTCATTGTGTATTTTACTTATACATGTACTATAAACCCCATGAGACATTACTATCATTGTTTCACACTCTAAATATTCATTTGAACTTTAATTGCCCTATGTAAATTTTTGCATCTCTGAGCTTCCTTCTGCAACCTTTTTTTTTTTTTGGCCTGAAGAATAGCTTTTAGCATTTTAAAAAATGATGTTCATTTGGTGACAAATTATCTACGTGTTTGCTTTTTTTAAATGTCTCTTTTTCCTTCACTATTGGATTTTATGTGCAAGAAATCCGACTATATTATTATGTATAGCAGGAGTTAATTCAGTTCCAGTTTTCTATAGTGTTTCAATGTATGAGTATACCTTGATTTATTTATCTAATCCACTAATAATGGCCCTTTGGTTGTTTCCAATTTGGGTTATTATGAATGACACCACTATGAACATCTGTGTGTGAGTGTGTGTGTGTGTCCACCCACACACATATGTATGCATTTCTATTGATGTATACCTAGACGATACATAACTACATCTAACATGGCAGTTAATTTTTACTGGTATTTTAAAGGTATCATTCAACTGTGTTCTAGATTTCATATGTCTGTCGAGAAGTCTGTTGTTAGTCCTATTGTCCCTTTTCTAGTTCTTAGTCGGAAGACTGATCCTAAACAACCTGGTTTGTCATGGCCAAAAGGGGGACCAAAGTGATCTTTTAAAAGTGTAAATCAGATTTTATTGCTCTATGTTTAAAATGTTTAATGCCTTTTCCTCTTAGATATAATCCAAACCCCATATTCTGACTTACCAGATCTTATCCATCTGGCTGCTGCATAACTCTGAAACCTTTCTCATAACCTTCTCCTTCTTGTTTACCAGATTCTAGTCTTACTAGCATTCTATCCTTCAAAACAGTAAGCTCAATCTCACCACTGATGACTCCTTTTTTTTTTTTTTTTTTTTGCGGTACGCGGGCCTCTCACTGCTGCAGCCCCTCTCACCGTGGAGCACAGGCTCCGGACGCGCAGGCCCAGCGGCCATGGCCCACGCGGCACGTGGGATCCTCCTGGACCGGGGCACAAACCTGCGTCCCCTGCATCGGCAAGCGGACCTCCAAACACTGTGCCACCAGGGAAGCCCTGATGGCTCCCTTTAAACATTCAAGTCTCAGCTCAGTGATATCTTGTCAAAGAGGCCTTCCCTGAACACCTAAGCTAAAGTAGTTCATTTCACTCATTCTTTCTTATAACACCCTGTTTGATGTTCTTACAACCCAAACACTCTTTTTTTTTTTTTTTTTTGCAGTACGTGGGCCTCTCACTGTTGTGGCCTCTCCCATTGCAGAGCATAGGCTCAGCAAGCCCACTCCGCGGCATGTGGGATCTTCCCTAACCGGGGCACGAACCCATGTCCCCTGCATTGGCAGGCAGACTCTCAACCATGGCACCACCAGGGAAGCCCCCCAAACACTCTTTTAATCCAACTTATTTATGTTCATTTTCTTGTTTATTGCTCTATCCTCTTCCACACACCTAATGTAAGTACAGAAGCCTTGTCATTTATTTCCAGGACTGAGAACAATAGCTGGAATATAGTCACTGTTGAGTAAGTATCATAGAAGGTTGGAACAAGCACTTCCAGACTTGTTTTATGACGCTAATTACAAGAAACTAAATTTAGAATGGTCAACCTGACCAAAAATGACAAAAAAACAAAAACAAAAAAAAACTATTTCATATGAGTAGTTATTCAGACTTTACAAAGTACTTTGATATATATTAATAATTGTCATTTGTTTCTGACAAAAAAAAATAGGGATAGGAGCCAGAATGTGGTAATGTAATTATTATTTTTTTTAAACTGAAGACTTTTATTTTCCCAAAGTTTGATTAATTTTTAACTACAGGCTTTATCCCTAGTGGATTAACCCTAGTTTTATTTAGATAAAGACTTCTAAAATTGTACTCTGATAAAACGATTTCAGGGCTTCCCTGGTGGCGCAGTGGTTGGGAGTCCGCCTGCTGATGCAGGGGACACGGGTTCATGCCCTGGTCCGGGAAGATCCCACATGCCGCGGAGCAGCTGGGCCCATGAGCTATGGCCGTTGGACCTGCGCGTCCGGAGCCTGTGCTCCGCAACAGGAGAGGCCACAGCAATGAGAGGCCCACATACCGCAAAAAAACAAAACAAAACAAACAAAAAAAACAATTTCAAATTACAATATTACTTCTGACCATTACATCAATCTAATTTGTAATAGTATTGTTTTCCTTTCATATTTTATCAGGGAAGATTTTATGAAACACTTAAGAACTATGCAAGACCCAAGACTTTGGGTTTGCTCCACAGGGCTACACTTTCAGTTTATGTTTCACTCCTGGTCTTTCCTGCCATCTCTCTAGTGGTGGCATGAGAAGCAATGACCGGACTCAAGGGCAGGCAAGAAAGGAGGATGCCAGGTCAAGGGCCTGCATAATTAAAACCCACTAGATACTGACCACATCTAGCCTGTCAGTCTTTCATGAGATACTTATATTTCTCCCTCCCCACTTTGTCACCAAGGAGTTTCATTTCCCTCTTAAGTAGCTTAGCCCAGAAAGGAAGTGGGAAAGTGGGAATCATCATTTAAGAAAGGCAGCCAAACCACAACTACACCCTGTTCTATTGGAGTCTTGCCTGTCCTCCTTTGTGAAGTTATGTAGATTGTTCCTCCCCTTTTAGAGCTGTGCCTTGTAAAGTAGCAGAAGTCTGAAACCTTAATAAACATTTTCTTCTTTTGAAATTTTTTTTACTTTTTAAATTTATTTTATTGATGTATAGTTGATTTACAATGTTGTGCTAATTTCTGCTGTATAGCAAAGTGATTCAGTTATACATATATATACATTCTTTTTCTTCTTAAAATGGATATATTACTCATGAGATCAATCTGTTCTTAAGGGAAACCCCTGCCAGTCACTCTTCTGAACCAATTTGGAGAAGCCACAGATGTTTCCTCAGTAGTGTAAAGAAGCCTTCCCCCACCCCCACCAGCACCACAGATTTGTTTTCCTGGATTTGGGACAGTATGTTTTATGGCCCAGTATGGTCTTTATTCACTTGATAATAATACTTGATAATAACACATGTGACAACAAATTGCCTTCTCTTATTCCATAGAAATCTGACTCAAGCTCTCAAATACCAGAACTCTAACTTTAGGGAGTGTTTTTTGCTTCTCCATTTTCTGAATACAGACTACACAATTGCAGTGGATGAAGGGAAGCCAAAAATTAAATGACCAGGTCTGGGCAAATTTCTCCTCCCATGGAATGTTTTTTCACAGCCTTCCCACTTCCTTCTCCCTGCACAGGACTCTGTTCATGAAAACAATATGGGGGATGAGAGTTGGGGGAAAGGCAGGGAAAAGAAAATAGTTATTTTATCATTATTCTATTTGAGACCCAATACTCCCTTTAAAAGACAGAAAATGTTAATTTTACAGAAGGGAGCTTTAGATTTGAGCCCTTTAACATGCAAATGTTGGTCCTGATTAGATTTTAATAGTTTCACTGGATCATTCTTTCTGGCACAAAATGACTTCAGTTATCACTAGAGAATTCTGATTCCTCTGTTGCTTGTCTTTCTTAAGGTGGTTTTATCGGATTGCTTCATTGTGGAGTTCATTTAAACCCTTGAAATCCAATAACAGTTTATTTTAGATTAAAAAAATCTATAAACTTGGACTCTTTCAGTAGCCTCATAGCTGAGCCAGGTTTGCTGACCCTTATACCTGATTTCTGTTAAACAATTGACTGAATTGTACAGTGCACATTAGAGTAAAATGTTAGACTTGAAATGCCATCAAGAAGATTCTGTTTCCCAAACGCCTTGGTGTAGTGAAACAGTCAGATCTGAAACTTTGGAGAGTGAAGTTCAGAAGAAACTGGAGACCAAGGTTTACTGCTAATTTGATATTTAGAAGCAACATTTCAGGCCCTGAGCATGCTGCCAAAATGGAATTTATTTCCTATATCCCAATTGTTGGTTCAGTTTAACTTCAGGTATTGTTGCAAGCCAACAATATCCTTTTGAGGCTCCCCTTGCTTTTCTTGCTTTCTTTATTCTTCTATTTTTGAACAGTTTTTATGAAAAGTTGCCTGATGATGAGTTGATACATTTCTGGCTCACCACCATATCAACCTTGATTAAAATTCTAAAGTCCTCATGGTCAACAGCTGATTGCAGATGACTTCCACTAATTCAGTGAGATCCATGTTGTATTTCTGCATGAGATGCTCTACCATAGTTGTACTTTGGTTATGGAATATACAAGAGAATAGTGTAAAATACACTTAACTCACAGGGATCCAACTTCTTTCTCAAGAGCAATGACTATGTAATTGTTTCTTTGAATCTCCCAGCTCTATCATATAACACATAACTGAAAAAAGGATATGACATAGTAAATACCAATTAACTTGGTGTCATAGCACATATGCACTAATAAGCATTATTCTTTGGGGGTTCAATACTGTTTCTCTAACTTATGGGTGATTTGAGGGATTTTCAAGCATAATTCTATCTATAGGCAATTTTTGCCTTAATGGCTGGAGCTGAAGAGCGACCATCACTTGTAGAACATCCATGATCACTTACCCATCTCTACCTGTTCCATTTATTTTATTTACATTGATTTCCAGTCCCCTCTAGGTTTCTGACCCTTATTCTAAAGGTCATCTATAGACATCTCATATTTTATCCACATGAAATTGGTATCTTCTTCATCAAAACCCTACTGCTCCTCTGACATAAACGTCTATTATGGCACTTAAAACTTTCTACCATTAAGAACATGTCTCAGCCCTCTTTATTCATAACTATTTTTTTATGCTCATGGCTGCAGATGGACATTAGATTCAGGAAAATCATGGGTAGAATGGGGAATCAAGATCTGGGGGTGAGGTGGGAGAATTAAAAAGGAAATTTGTAGGCTACAGGATCTGATATATTTCTCACAGGTTAATTCAAATGTTCCTATGGTCAAAGAAAAATAAATAATTGCCTGATTCCCATAGATGCCCATAAAGCAAAAACGTGTGAATTCCTTAGGGAAAGCAAACATTGTCTCTAACAGTTTTAAGTCTGTTGAGGGCTAGGAACAAGTCTTATTTTCTATTCTTTTTTGCCCCACATCTGCCATCACAGTGCCTTTGTCTGGATAAGGATCCAATAAATATTTGTTGAATGTTTTCCTCAGAGATTTCATTGACCTGGGGAATGTCTGGTTTGCTACCTGCTCTTTGTGAACTTAGAAGGGCAGTTCATCCAAGATACCATCAACTGGTCAACTTGGAAGTTCTGGACTAACAATAGCTTTGAATAGCAATAGCCAGTAACTGACCTTTTGTGGCATTTTACCCCCAATACTCACTACTTCTCATAACTCCTTAATGATTGAAAGAACTTTTTATCTCATTGTACTTGAGATAATGTTATGTTGACTTGAACATAAATTCAAATTTTCCTCCCAACCTTTTACGCTTTATTTTTCCTGGTTACAACGTCTACAAATGTTTCAAACAGATTTGCCACAGATGTACACTTCAGTTAACAGAAGGTGGTTGTTGTGGGGTATCAAGCCTTTCAAACTTTTTGGCCCAGAGTCTTGTTTTTTTGTGTTCATAAGCAAGTCCATTTAGTTAGAGGCATGGAGAGGCTATGAAGAACCAATTATAGTGAAGACAAAGGCAGAGGAATACAGGCAGCCACAAATCATCCTATTCGTCCAGGTTTTTATTTCCCTGGACTGTTTTGGGGGTTGTTTCTGTGAAACAGAAGAAGAGTTTGGCTCAGGAGCTGCATCTGGGAAAATGCCCGCCCTACTGTGTCGCCGTCTCCCTGTTGCTCCCCGGCAGGTAGGAGTCATAGACCTGGCTCCCTGCCTTGGCGTCTTTGTTCACAGCTCCCAGGAATCTACCTTTGTATCCCTTACTTTCCCTTCCTTTTCCACACTGCCTGTGGCCCACGGCCTCAACCTGAGAGCTTGTCCTGGCTGCCAATAGGTAGTGTCAATGCCAGCTCGCTCTTTCTCACCCAGTGGCTTGAGGCCAGTTTCAATATGAAACTTTTCCCAGAGACACAGATCACCTCAGCACCTGTCAAAGCTTTTGTAGTTTGAGTTGCTGGGATGGGGGAGAGCCTCCAGATATACAGAAGGTACTACAATGGAAAGCTTTCTTTGCTCCTAGTTATTAGCTCCAAGAATTCTGGTCTATCTAGAAGATATGAGTGGAATTCTATAACTTTCTTTCTTATCTCCCCACCTCTTGCATCTACCTCTTCATGTTTATACTCAACTGTTGAATAATTCTTTTCAGACAGTTTATCATAGCCCCATGTTCAAGAGTTGGCCCCCTACTGCCTAATCTGTGAAATGTAAACACATCAGCTGTCAGCTCCGTGTTTATACTCCTCAGCTTTTCTACATCAAAAACACAAAGGATATAACAACTTGAAAGAAATTTACAAACAGCAAGTCTCTTCCCCTGAAAAGATAACAGATCGAAACCCAAAGAGGTAAGGAGACTTGCTCAGGACCACACGGCTGTAAATGAAAAGCTTTTTTGGTAATGGAGGGAAGAGGTCAGACTTCCAGCCAAAGGTTCTTTCCCTTAAAGCACGTGTGTCTCCTTAATCATAACCTAGTGAACAGAATATGGAAAGATATACAATTATCATTGAGCTATGTTTGCATATGTGAGGAGCTGATGGTTGGAAGTTTGAGGCTTTGGAGTTTGTATCCACACTGACAGTATTACCAAATGCTAAAATCTATGAACTTTGGGGTCAGAAAGGCTATGTCTAATCCCAGCTGTCATTCATTAGCTGTCTAAATTATTGGACAAGTTGCCTAATCTCTCTGGTCATCAAAGTGCTCATTAGCGAGGTGGAGTTACAGTTTTCTTAAAAAAGTGTAGTGATGATTTGCCTAAGGAATAAAGAATTGCTAAAAATAACAACGATCATTAAAATTATTCTACAGTGCTTACACAGCACTCCTGTCATCCAGGATGATGTGTTACCATCCCTCACATAACCTTTCTTTCCCACCTTCTTGCTACTTTTCTCCTCTTTGTCTTTGAATATACCATTGTCACAATATATCTGTCATTCCCCCAGTATGGCACCATTGTCTTGCTTACTTCATACATCGATCCATAAAACCCTGTTTAGCCAGAACCTTTGAAACCACAACAAAGTAGGTCAGTGGGAGAATATACCTACTGGTAGGTAGTTTATTTGTTAACTGTAAATTATGTGATTTTAGCAGTGTATCAATTAAGATTCTTTCAGTTTAGTGACAGCAAACTGGACTTCAATTGCTTAAATTCCTTCATTGTATTAGTTTACTATTTACATTGTAACAAATTTACCACAACTTTTAGTGGCTTAAAACGGTGCAAATTTATTCTCCTATAGTTCTGGAGGTCAGAAGTCTGAAATGGGTATCACTGGGCTAAAATCAAGACGTCAGCAAGGGTGTGCTCCTTCTGTAGGTCCTAGGAGAGAATTTGATTTTCTTGCCTTTTCTGGCTTCTAAAGTCTGTCTCTATGTCTTAGCTCATGGCTCCCCAGTCTTAGCCAGCAATACTTAGCCAGCCAACTCCCCAGCAATAGCCAGTTGAGTCATCCTCATTTTACCATCTTCTGGTTTCCTCTCTTGTGTCTCCCTTTTCACTTATAAAGAACACTTGTGATCACGTTGGGCCCACCCAGGTAAGATTATTCTTTTCCTAGTCTCAACATCAGCTTAAGTCCCCTTTGCCACATAACCTAACATATTCACATGTTTTGGAGCTTTAGGACATGGACATCTTTGGGGGCCATTATTCTGCCCATCACACTTATATATAACTCTTGGTTCAACTTCCTAGGCGTTGGTTCTATTTTTAGGCCTGCTGTTATGGTGGCCAGATATCTTCCAGCAGGTCCAGGTGTGCATCTCTCCAGCTCTGTGTATAGAAGAACATAATGAACACCTTTGTCTTACCATTCTCAGCAAAAATATTGACATTTACTTTGATTAGGCCCACAAAGTCATGTGCTCAGCCATCACTGCTGTTAGTGAAAGATGTGCTGTTTGCTTAGGCTTGGACTGGATCTGAGAGCATGGGAAGAACAGATCAGTCATAACTGAACTGAGGAATTTGATGACAATTTTAAAACAAGGAGTGTTTACAAATGTGTATGCAAGTGTAGGAAAACCAAAAGGAAGAGCACAGTGTCTTGTGGCCAGTAGAAACAGGGGTTGTTAAGATCCCTGGGCCTGAAAGTGTGATGGAAGGGGATATTTACCAATACTTGGAGACAAAGGGGCCACATGAAGAGGGCCACCTGACAGGAGCCAAGACTCTTTAGAGGAGAGAGACAGCCAGCCTGTGATAACCCTGCAGGGAGGAAGCTGAAGAAATGTGAATCCTGATGTCTTCTCCCTCCACTCTCCTATCTGCTGTGCTCTCAAAGTTTGGGAGAGTTTGTAATGGAGTTCCTATAGGTCAGTGTAGGAGTGCATAGCAGGATGTGAAGGTAGGAGAGTGGATCTGGAGAAGCAATGGAGACCCAGATTAACCATCATACAAAAGTCAGAGCTGTTGTTGGAAGAAGAGGGAATGGTTGTTAAGGAGGAAAATGACAATGTTAAGGAGGCAATGACAGAAGAATCCAAAAGCCTTTGAATTCATTAAAGGTGCAAGAGAATCATATAACCACTTTCCATTACATTGATTCAACCTTGTTAATGGAGTTTACTGTACATATGTTCTTTGGCTAGGAGGAGTGACAATTCTTTTGACCATCTTCACATGTTCACTGAGTTTCACATTTAACATGTAAAATGTATTCTTTATGGACTGAATGTATGTTAAGAATTTTCTAGAACAGATCTGAAAAGAATAAAGCAGTCACCATTGCCATTTCCCATGAGAAAGTCTGGTCTGAAGTACAGGGGATGAGGCCTCTGAACGTGGTCCCCTATGAGCAAGTGGAACTAGACTGAGCACAGAGGAAAAGAAACAAAGCCGTGTGGCTGACAGGGTCTGGGTGCTCCGGCTGGGTGTCAGGCCTGTGCCTCTGAGGTGGGAGAGCCAAGTTCAGGACATTGGTCCACCAGAGACCTCCCAGCTCCCCATAATATCAAATGGGAAGAGCTCTCCCAGAGATCTCCACCTCAACGCTAAGACCCAGCTCCACTCAACGACCAGCAAGCTAAGTGCTGGACACCGTATGCCAAGCAACTAGCAAGACAGGAACACAACCCCACCCATTAGCAGAGAGGCTGCCTAATATCATAAGGTAACAGACACCCACAAACACACCATCAGACGTGGTCCTGCCCAGCAGAAAGAAAAGATACAGTCTCATCCACCAGAACACAGGCACCAGTCCCCTCCACCAGGAAGTCTGACAAAAGCCAGTGAACCAACTTTAGCCACTGGGGGCAGACACCAAAAACAATGGGAACTATGAACATGCAGCCTGCGAAAAGGAGACCCAAACACAGTAAGTTAAGCAAAATGAGAAGTCAGAGAAACACACAGCAGATGATCGAGCAAGGTAAAAACCCAGCAGACCAAACAAATGAAGAGGAAATAGGCAGTCTAGCTGAAAAAGAATTCAGAGTTTGATAGTAAAGATGATCCAAAATCTTGGAAATAGAATGGAGAAAATACAACAAACGTTTAACAAGGACCTAGAAGAAATAAAGAACAAAGAAAAAATGATGAATGACACAAAAAAGGAAATTAAAAATTCTCTAGAAGGAATCAATAGAAGAATAACTTAGGCAGAAGAACGAATGAGTGACCTGGAAGACAAAATAGTGGAAATAACTACAACACAGCAGAATAAAGAAAAAAGAATGAAATGAATTGAAGACAGTCTCAGAGACCTCTGGGACAACATTAACTGCACCAACATTTGAATTATAGGGGTACCAGAAGGAGAAGAGAAAAAAAAATTTGAGAAAATATTTGAAGAGATTGTAGCTGAAAACTTCACTAATATGGGAAAAGAAATAGTCAATCAAGTCCAGGAAGCACAGAGAGTCTCATACAGGATAAAAACAAGGAGAAACATGCCAAGACATATATTATTCAAACTATCAAAAATTAAATACAAAGAAAAAACATTAAAAGCAGCAAGAGAAAAGCAACAAATAACATACAAGGGATTCCCCATAAGGTTACCAGCTGATCTTTCAGGAGAAACTCTGCAACCAGAAGGGAGTGGCAGGATATATTTAAAGTGATGAAAGGGAAAAACCTACAACCAAGATTACTCTACCCAGCAAGGATCTCATTCAGATTTGATGGAGAAATTAAAACCTTTACAGACAAGCAAAAGCTAAGACAATTCAGCACCACCAAACCAGCTTTACAATGAATGCTAAAGGAACTTCTCTAGGAAGACACAAGAGGAGGAAAGAACCTACAATAACAAACCCAAAACAATTAAGAAAATGGTAATAGGAACATACATATTGATAACTACCTTAAATGTAAATGGATAAAACACTCAAACCAAAAGACATAGACTGGCTGTATGGATACCAAAACAAGACCCATATATATGCTGTCTACAAGAGACCCACTTCAGACCTAGGGACACATACAGACTGAAAGTGAGGGGATGGGAAAAGATATTCCATGCAAATGGAAATCAAAAGAAAGCTGGAGTAGCAATTCTCATTTCAGACAAAATAGACTTTAAAATAAAGATGGTTACAAGAGACAAAGAAAGCCACTACATAATGATCAAGGGATCAATCCAAGAAAAAGATATAACAATTGTAAATATTTATGCACCCAACATAGGATCATCTTAATACATAAGGCAAATGCTAATAGTCATAAAAGGGGAAATCAATAGTAACAAAATAGTAGGGGACTTTAACACCCCACTTTCACAAATGAATAGATCATCCAAAATGAAAATAAATAAGGAAACACAAGCTTTAAATGGTACATTAAACAAGATGGACTTAGTTGATATTTATAGGACATTCCATCCAAAAACAACAGAATACAAATTCTTCTCAAGTGCTCATGGAACTTTCTCCAGGATACATCATATCTTGGGTCACAAATCAAGCCTTGGTAAATTTAAGAAAACTGAAATTGTATCAAGTATCTTTTCCAACCACAATGCTATGAGACTAGATATCAATTACAGGAAAAAATTTGTAAAAAATACAAACACATGGAGGCTAAACAATACACTATTAAATAACCAAGAGATCACTGAAGAAATCAAAAAGGAAATAAAAAAAATACCTAGACACAAATGACAATGAAAACACGATGACCCAAAACCTATGGGATGCAGAAAAAGCAGTTCTAAGAGGGAAGTTTATAGCAATACAATCCTACTGCAAGAAACAAGAAACATCTCAAACAACATAACTTTACATCTAAAGCAATTACAGAAAGAAGAACAACAACAAAAAAAAAACCCCAAAGTTAGCAGAAGGAAAGAAATCATGACAATCAAATCAGAAATAAATGAAAAAGAAATGAAGGAAATGATCGTAAAGATCAATCAAACTAAAATCTGGTTCTTTGAGAAGATAAACAAAATTGATAAACCATTAGCCAGACTCATCAAGAAAAAAAGGGAGAAGACTCAAATCAATAGAATTAGAAATAAAAAAAGAAGTAACAACTGACACTGCAGAAATACAAAAGATCATGAGACATTACTACCAGCAACTATATGCCAATAAAATGGACAATCTGAAAGAAATGGACAAATTCTTAGAAAAGCACAACCTTCTGAGGCTGAACCAGGAAGAAATAGAAAATATAAACAAACCAATCACAAGCACTGAAATTGAGACTGTGATGAAAAATCTTCCAACAAAAGCCCAGGACCAGATGACTTCACAGGTGAATTCTATCAAACATTTAGAGAAGAGCTAACACCTATCCTTCTCAAACTTTCTCAAAATATGGCAGAGGGAGAAACACTCCCAAACTCATTCTATGAGGCCACCATCACCCTGATGCCAAAACCAGACAAAGATGTCAGAAAGAAATAAAACTACAGGCCAATATCACTGATGAATGTAGATGCAAAAATCCTCAACAAAATACTACCAAACAGAATCCAACAGCGTATTCAAAGCATCATACACTATTATCAAGTGGGATTTATACTAGGAATGCAAGGATTCTTCAATATACGCAAATCAATCAATGTGATATAATATTTTAAAAAACTGAAGGAGAAAAACCATATGATCATCTCAATAGATGCAGAAAAAGCTTTCGACAAAATTCAACACCCATTTATGATAAAAACTCTCCAGAAAGTAGGCATACAGGGAACTTACCTCAACATAATAAAACCCATACCTGACAAACACGCAGCCAACATCATTCTCAATGGTGAAAAACTGAAACCATTTCCTCTAAGATCAGGAACAAGACAAGGTTGTCCACTCTCACCACTATTATTCAACATAGTTGTCAAAGTCTTAGCCACAGCAATCAGAGAAGAAAAAGAAATAAAAAGAATCCAAATTGGAAAAGAAGAAGTAAAATTGTCACTGTTTGCAGGTGACATGATACTATACATAGTGAGTCCTAAAGATGCTACCAGAAAACTACTAGAGCTAATTAATGAATTTGGTAAGTAGCAGGATAAAAAATTAATGCACAGAAATCTCCTGTATTCCTATACACCAAAGATGAAAAGTCTGAAAGAGAAATTAAAGAAACACTCCCATTTACCAGTGCAACGAAAAGAATAAAATACCTAGGAATAAACCTACCTAAGGAGACAAAGACCTGTAGGCAGAAAACTATAAGACACTGATGAAAGAAATTAAAGATGATACAAACAGATGGAGACATATACCATGTTCTTGAACTGGAAGAATCAACATTGTGAAAATGACTCTACTACTCAAAGCAATCTACATATTCAGTGCAATCCCTATCAAACTACCAATGGCATTTTTCACAGAACTAGAACAAAAAATTTCACAATTTGTATGGAAACACAAAAGACCACGAATAGCCAAAGCAATATTGAGAAAGGAAAACGGAGCTGGAGGAATCAGGCTCCCTGACTTCAGACTATACTACAAAGCTACAGTAATCAAGACAGTACTGTACTGGCACAAAAACAGAAATATAGATCAAAGGAACAGGATAGAAAGCCGAGAGATAAACCCACGCACATATGGTCACCTTATCTTTGATAAAGGGGGCAAGAATATACAGTGGAGAAAAGACAGCCTCTTCAATAAGTGGTGCTGGGAAAACTGGGCAGGTACATATAAAAATGTGAAATTAGAACACTCCCTAACAGCATACACAAAAATAAACTCAAAATGGATTAATGACCTAAATGTAAGGCCAGACACTATCAAACTCTTAGAGGAAAACATAGGCAGAACACTCTATGACATAAATTACAGCAAGATCCTTTTTGACCCACCTCCTAGAGGAATGGAAATAAAAACAAAAATAAACAAATGGGACCTAATGAAACTTAAAACCTTTTGCACAGCAAAGGAAACATAAACAAGATGAAAAGACAACCATTCGAATGGGAAAAAATTTTTGCAAATGACACAACTGACAAAGGATTAATCTCCAAAATTTACAAGCAGCTCACGCAGCTCAATATCAAAAAAACAAACAACACAATCCAAAATGGGCAGAAGACCTAAATAGACATTTCTCCAAAGATGATATACAGATTGCCAACAAACACATGAAAGGATGCTCAACATCACTAATCATTAGTGAAATGCAAATCAAAACTACAATGCGGTATCACCTCACACCAGTCAGAATGGCCATCATCAAAAAATCTACAAACAGGGCTTCACTGGTGGTGCAGTGGTTGAGAGTCCGCCTGCCGATGCAGGGCACACGGGTTCGTGCCCCAGTCCGGGAGGATCCCACATGCTGCGGAGCAGCTGGGCCCGTGAGCCATGGCCGCTGAGCCTGCGCGTCCGAAGCCTGTGCTCCGCAACGAGAGAATCTACAAACAATAAATGCTCGAGAGGGTGTGGAGAAAAGGGAACCCTCTTGCACTGTTGGTGGGAATGTAAATTGATACAGCCACTATGGAGAACTGTAGGAGGTTCCTTAAAAAGCTAAAAATAGAACTATCATATGAGCCAGCAATCCCACTACTGTGCATATACCCTGAGAAAACCGTTATACAAAAAGAGTCATGTACCACAATGTTCATTGCAGCTCTATTTAGAATAGCCAGGACATAGAAGCAACCTAAGTGTCTATCAACAGATGAATGGATAAAGAATATGTGGCACATATATACAATGGAATATTACTCAGCCATAAAAAGAAACGAAATTGAGTTATTTGTAGTGAGGTGGATGGACCAAGATTCTGTCTGTTAAATACAGTAAGTCCATTAAATACTTGCTCTGTTCAAACCAACGTGGTAGGCATTGGTAGGGGGAGTTGTGGAAGGTTAGGGTTAGGGACATCAAAGCTGTCCCACATCAAATCTGTGATAAGAGCACCATGCAAATTCATTCAAACCTCCAAGGCCTTTCTTCACTCTTTTTACTTCTTTCCGGATGAACTTGACTTTTCTGCTCTCGATCCCTCCATGCCAACCTCAACTGTTCCCTGCTCAGTTAAGAGTTTCATGAATGACCCACCACCCAGCAGAGTTAAATAGCTCCTAAGAATGTGCTCCATAATATGATATAAACATGAAAATGATAAAACTTACTGCATTATTGTAACCTTGCTTAGGTGTTTATCTTCTAGGTAGACTTAACAGCTGTTTAGAGTCAGAGTCTTATTTTTCTCTCAGAGAAGTTTTGTGGTCCACAGGGACCCTGGAGGGCCTTCTGAGTGCCTTCCTGCTGGGGTGATAGGATAAAGTTTGTTAATAATAACAGAGAAATGTGGTGGAATAATTTTCAAAAATAGCAATCAACATTGCCCACACCCCATACACATTTCTTTTGTTTGTCCTTCCTTTCAGTTCAAGAAGCACTTGATGTGTCTGTGCTGATTGGCTTAGCTATGGGGCCAGGGAGAATGTTACAGGCAAAATGTAAGACCTGGAGAGAAATGCAAGCCTATGGGTCAGATGCTGAGACCTTCAGTGAGGTGGAGTGTGATCAGAAGGTCAGTAGAGATCAGAAATAAGGTGAGCTTGAGCGTAGGATAGTGATACCATTAGTCTCAGAGGCACAGTGATGTTACTAGAAAGTGGAGGAGAAACAGTTTGGAGGTGGCACTGGCAATGAAAAGAAAGCCAAGCTCCACATTTCAGGTCATGGGCTTCTTTTCTACACTGACATGTGAACGGTTTTCAACTTCCACTTGTGTTGCTACTCTCCTCCTCTGTTCTGAGAGGCACTATAGGTGTCGAAGCACATAGGGATATTTTCCCCTGTAAATTCTCCAGTGGGCACTTTCACATTGCCTGGTCCTTTCCTTCTCCTGTACTTTGCTCACCAGATGTGTACGCCAACATAAGACAGTCAGTAGGCTTCTCACTCTTCTATTTTGCTATTTATTCTTGCAGGGTGGAGGAAAGTAGAGAGGAAAGCATCGTTATTCTTCCTGCTGGCAGTTCTCATCCAAGAGATAGTCAAGAAAGCTGGGCTATCCATGCCCAGTTTCTCTTTCCAAATTCGTCAGTCAGTTAAGTTCTCTCTTCCAAACCACACCAGTGAAGGGTAAGAGAAAAAAACATGAAGAGAGGTCTAGAGTGTCACATTAGCTCAGCTCCTTCCATGTGAAAGAAGAGCTCCCAGGCTTCCCTGGTGGCACAGTGGTTAAGCATCCGCCTGCCAATGCAGGGGACACATATTCAAGCCCTGGTCCGGGAAGATCCCACATGCTGCAGAGCAACTAAGCCTGTGTGTTACAACTACGGAGCCTGTGCTCTAGAGCCTGCGAGCCACAACTACTGAGCCCGTGTGCCACAACTACTGAAGCCCACATGGCTAGAGCCTGTTCTCTGCAACAAGAGAAGCCATCGCAATGAGAAGCCCGCACACAGCAATGAAAAGTAGCCCCCACTTGCCACAACTAGAGAAAGCCACACACAGCAACAAAGAACCAAAAGCAGCCAAAAGTAAATAAGTAAATTTATTAAAAAAAAATAAAGAAGAACTCCCTCCTGTAGTGGTTGCTCTGATGTGCCACCCAGATCTCCTGCAGGACCGAGGCACCATTCCCCCAGCTTCCAGCACTGTTGTCTGCTGAAGCACCATGGCTGGACCTCTCCCCAGGGGTTGTCTTTCTGCCTAGGGAGTTGCCTTGTCTAAGGTTATGTTTTCTTTCCAGGGTCAGCTCTCATCCAGTGAATGTTTGATGTATAAGGCAAAGGCCTCCACAGCATCAGAGCTCCCTACAGGGCTGGTACATTGCTTTGTTGCAGCTCTACATCAGTTCAACTTCTGTCTTTCTATGCTGCCCTCACTCCTTCACAGTTGTTGCTGACCACACTCCCCAGATAGCTTTCTGCTTGCAAATCTCTGTCTCACAATCCATTTCTCAGGGAACCCAACCTATGATACCTTCTACTTCAGTAGTTTTTATATCAGAAAATATGATTATCCTCTCTGTCTCTCTATCTCTGTCTGTCTCTGAGGTCAGAGCTCATTTGATCCATTCTTGGATTTCCACACTGAATGCAACCAAGATGCTTTCATAGAGGAAGGAAATGTTATGAGCTCTAGTTTCCCTTCCTCCTCTTCCAATATCAGGAAACATCCAAAATCAAGGCCCTAACATTTTAAAGGAGGGGGAGTATTCTATAGTTACATCCTTGGGAAGAAGATAAGGAGTATTTGTAAACGGGCCTCTCTCCAGCTTCCACCTTTCTGTAGATATTGGGACACAGATGTTGACTGATAAGCAAATCAGGAAGTCTGGTGCCTCTAAGCTGCTGTGAGTCCTGAGTGACCATTTTTCATAGGTGGGATTTATTCAGTCAACATGGACACTCACAGCACACCCCAGCACAGGTGTATCTGCATCCCTGATTACCACATTACCCCACAGGAAATTCCATTTTAATATTGCGTAATGAAAGTGTATGTTACATTTCAATACATAAGATGCATAAACCTAACATCCCTAAACCATCAATCGGAGGTGGCTGATATATTTGCTCTAAAATGATAAGGGTAGCTTGCAACACACTATGTAGCTATTAACTCTAAACTTCTTGCATTTTGCCACCAACTCCTCTCAGGGTCCCATCAGTACAGAGAAATGCAAACAGTGGGGTGGCCTGACATGGAGCTACCCTGGCGGGTCTTTGCTATTTCCAGATGTTTTAAAGTGTCCCCAGGATCCCAACCTCATCTTAATTTTCTCATGTCCCTGGGTCCTCACAATAGCTGATCGAGGTAGGGTTTATTCACCCAGACAAACAGCTCTTAAAGCTCTTCCAAAGGCCTGGGAAGCTGCTCTTGAACCCTTAGCTGTCATGATAGCTCTTCACCAGCACTAACTGTGGGGACCTTGGCTGGAGCCACCCTCTCGTCCCTTCCAAAACATGTTTCCCTCTATCAGGCATGAGGCTTGCCCTCCCCTTCTTTCCTTTCCTTGATTGGCTCTGTAACAGAAAGGAGTAGGAACGGTGGCCAGATTCCACCTGATGAAGCTAAGAAAATGTTTCACTTACAGTAGCCCCAGTCTGCTCTATATCCATCCTACATTCTCTTCAATTTCTTTCTCTAGCAGTGGGCTCTACATCTCTAAACACAAAACTGTTCCCTTGCCCTTTTGGGAAGTAATTAAGAAATTAGTCAATTCTACCTCTGCCTTTCCACATTCTTAAGCCTGTTTTAAAGCACAGGTGCAGTGTTATCATTGATGGAGGGTCTGTTTGAGCCCAAATATTGGGCTTCGGAGGTATCATATCGACCTCAAGAATTGCTGGGATTCAATCATCATTTTACCAGTATCTTTGTAGAGGTTAATATATGGCTGTATAGGTTGTTAAAATGTTGAAGAATTTCCATTACAATTGGTAAGTAGTGATATGCTGTATCCCTTCGCCAGGTTTGATCTTCTTTACCTGCCTAGCAGCCTAGCCAGGTTCGCCCTAGACTTCCCGCTCCCAACCTTCCTATGGTATAACAACTAGAGCATTAATGCCTGGAGTAGCAGGGGGCCACTGAGAACCTGTTCCAGTGTTACTGTAGTGGGTTGAGTAGTGTTTCCCCTCAACATTCATGTCCACCTGTACCTCAGCATGTGAACTTATTTGGAAATAGGGTTTTCTAGAAGTAATTAATTATGTTAAGATGAAGTCATACTGGAACAGAGTGGGCCCTAAGTCCAAATATTGGTGTCCTTATAAGAAGAGAAGAGAACACACAGAAACACATACAAGGAAGACGGCCATGTGGAGACAGAGGCATTGGAGTGATGCAGCTACAAGCTAAGGAACATCAAAAATTGTCAGGAGCCACCAGAAGCTAGGAAGAAGTAAGAAAGGATTCAGGAGAAGCATGGCCCTGCAAACACCTTGATTTTGGACTTCTACCCTACAGGGCTCCAACAGAATAAGTTTCTGTTTTGTTAAGCTACCAAGTTTGTGGTGATTTATTATAGCAGCTCTAGGAAAATAATACACCACTCTAACCGATTAATGCCTATGTCATTTCAGTTATGAAATATTATGAATTTCCACCCCACATTGTATGATCTAGTCAATATTTCAAGATGTCTATGTTTTTACTCATAGGCCAGTTTATCATTAGGGTCAGTAGACTGGCAGACTTCAACACAAATTTCCTTTGATTCACTACTTTGCTGGTACATCTAGCCAAGGATGTCACATTCTAGTTTGTTTTAATGGATTCTCCCATCTTCTTCCAGTTCTATCACATCCAGTAGGAATTCCCATTACCATTTCGTAGAAAGGATTTTTATCCTGTTGTATTGCTCTTCTAGTAGTCTAATGCCCATCCTAAGTAATGCTAAAATGATGAGAGAGAAACACGTGGCTCTAGGTTCTGGGTGCTACTAAGCACATGGTGTAATATACGTGGCACCAGATCGCCCAGTTCCTGAGCCCCAACTGTGATGGAGCTGAGTTCTTCAGTGTCCTGGCTCAGAGGGGATCTTGAAATGGCCCTGCTCAGCACCTCATTGGGTCCTGAGCAGTGCTCAGGCTAAAGCAGGCTTTAGCACTGCTAAATCTGAGAAGGTTCTTCTGTTTGACGTCTGACACATCACTGCTAACACAGACATAGGAAAAATTTAAGAGCTATTTTTGTGCCCACCTTTTGAGTTACTAAACCTCCAACTACTCTCTTTTCTGTCTTAAGCACTAAATTTAGTTTTCAAATCTTTAATTTTTTCCTTTCCAGTTACTGTTATATATTTTTTCAGTGTTAAACCATTTTATTATTCACAAACCTTCACTTCAAACAAAATTTCAACATTCTTATGAAGCGATCAGATAGTGTCTCTCCATTGTGATGCAATACATCACCTATGGTGTGTTCAAGCCGAAAATGTTTAACTTGAATCCTTTAAGCCTTTAGCAGCAGAAAAGCAGTTCTATGAGTCAGTGTCATAAAACATAGTTGGAAGGGGCAATGTTCTAGATAAGAAGAGAAGTAATAGAGCAACAAGCTGCAACAAGTGGTCCTGGATTAGACCCAGTCTGAACCACTCACCTCTAAAGAACTTTTTGGCACAATTGGGCCAACTCAAAACTACATTAGGAATTATATAAAGTAAGCATTTGCTGGTATGAAAAGGTAGAGATGGCAAATGAAAAAGTAGATTACAGGGGCTTCCCTGGTGGCACAGTGGTTGAGAGTCCGCCTGCCGATGCAGGGGACACGGGTTCGTGCCCCGGTCTGGGAAGATCCCACATGCTGCGGAGTGGCTAGGCCCGTGAGCCATGGCCACTGAGCCTGCGTGTCCAGAGACTGTGCTCCGCAAAGGGAGAGGCCACAACAGTGAGAGGCCCGCGTACTGCAAAAAAAAAAAAAAAAAGTAGATTACAACATGTGTGATATGCTCTAATTTTGAATTTAAAATACACATGTATTAAAAATAATATGTACATATATTATGCATTTACATATAATATGCATAAAAGGCTATTTAGGCATATACAATGCTTAGTGTTAGTATATGTAAATGTCTTGTATTTTTATTTTATTATTCTTATTGATCTATATTTTCTAACTTTCTACAAGATATTCTCTTGCAATAATTATTTTAATCAATTTAATTAATTAAGAAAGGAAGAAATCTCATTATTAATGATGTGATGACTACTTGCACTGCTTTTGGTGAGACACCAGAAAGTCGTGAGAATTTTAATAAATGTGAGAATTCGATTATCTTAATTATTGTGATTCTTAAGCATCAGGGAAAGACAATTCTTCTGAGACCTGGGTCTTCATTTATTGCTACCGTTGGGCCCCTTAATTAATTTTTTAAAATGTTCACCCCATTTATAAAAAATGAGTGAAAAAGATAATTACCAGAAAAAGAAACATAACCCTAATCCTGTTGCCTGAAACTTATTGTCATTCACAATCTCTTCTTTTGTTAAAACAAATTATTTAGAGCAAAAGGCTCTAAATAATTAATTCTTGTCTGGCTACCTGAGAAAATTAATTCTTCTTTTGTTAAAACAAATTATTTAGAGCAAAAGGCTCTAAATAATTAATTCTTGTCTGGCTACCTGAGAAAAAGTTCAGAAAGTAGATGATGTCTAAATGACAGAAGGCTCAACTCTTGATTTTCAAATTTGGGCTATACTTTCTTTAGGTTCCAAGGAACAAAGAAATGGGTAGGTATTGTAATCTCAGCATTAACTGCTGAGTTACAATCAACAGTGATCTCATCTCTCTCTTTCAGTGGACTTTTTTTGAATACACATTCATACCCATGTGCCTATTAAACTGTGCTCTGTCCTCTCATGCATCCAACCAACAGATATTGACAGGCAACTTGTGTCAGCACTGTGTTAGACACTCTAGTGACCCTTAAATTCATATCTGAATTTAGAGAAGTCCATTTTCAATATATCTTCACCCTTAAACATTTCATAGGGATTTAGTCTGTTCTTTTTTAAAATATTCATATAGCAGTGTTTTTTTTAAAAATCTGCATTCCTTGGCCTGGAGCTAAGCGGACATTTTCTGCAGCTATAGTAGAGCTACTGCTCATTTATTAATAGGCTGATGTTCAAGATATTTGCCAACTGCTTTGGTTCAGACACTGACCGATCAGCAGGGTTTCTGCCCAATCAGATTAGAAGCTGACTTTAAAAACCTGATACAGTCACACTGGTAATGGTAGGTGTAACAACTGAATACCTGCCTACTCATTTTTCCTTCTCCATTCAAGTAAATGAAAAAATGTTGAGCATGGACTACACTCAAGTGCCTTCGTTTGGCATTGAGGAAACAAAAATAAATAAGCAGATCCTGTATGTCTGCTCTTCATGGGATTTTAAAAGACTTTGCAGTTAATGTGTCCTCTGCCTAGAATACTCTTTCCCAGATATCCACATGGCTCACTCCTAACTTCCTTCACTTCTCTGTTCATGTGTTACCATATCAGAGTTTTCCCTTGTTCGCCCTAAAGTAGCACCCTCCCATTATTTTCTGTCCCTAATATATTTTCTCATAGCACATATAACCACCCAGAATGTTGTTTATTTACTATTTGCTTCCTTCACAAGAAATAAAGTACATAAAATCATCTCCTTAGCATTAGGAGATACTTGGCACACAGTAGGTGCTCAGCAAATATGTGTTGAATTGAACTGAATACTTGTTGAGATGTGGAGATGGAGGGAGATGGCAGAGAAAGTAATTGAAATTCAAGCTAAGGTGTCAGGAGGAATAATAATGCCATGAATAGAAGTAGGGAGGATGTGGGTTGGAAGTGTTTTCATTATGATTACTGCTTTTGTGCCATACCGAAGATTTGTCTCTTTAGAGACACACATTTGATTGCATTCTGGAATATTCCACAGATATAAAAACAAGCAGCTAAATGTTCCAGAATATTTCCTGACAAGCACAGCACTTTGTTAGCCATTTGGCCTGCTGCCCCTTTACTGTCCAACATCTTCTGGGACATCTTTACTACAGGAAATGCTACTCTCCGACTGTCTTAGGATGACCAATCTCCATGGTTAGTTATTAATCAAAGGAAAGTGATAATGACTCATGTTAGCCTTTTATCCTTGGCAAGGCTGTTTCCTAGAAGTAATATCCAAATATGATGAGGTGTAGAATCTCAATTGCCTAGCCTATAGAAGGTCTCAGATCCCACACAGGTGCATGGGGTCGGGGGAGATCATGGATAAGGGCTGGGAACCCCAGACACAAACAAGACCTCAGGGTCAAGGAAGGCTTCCCCAAAATAACAACGGTTCAAGAGCCAGGGCCTGTCTGTGTGCGAGCCAGTGGACGTCAATAGTACACACAGCCCTCAAGTGAACACAGAGGCGAATGATTTGGCAGTTGTTTCCTGACCATATAAAACTATGAAAGAATATTCTATTAACATAAAGCTAATAGAGAGATTTTTGCAGCTGTAATGCGACTACATTACACATATTAATTCTTGGAGCCTAGAACTAGTGGATTCCAGGGGGCTTTATTATTGCAAGAAGCCCTAGAAAGAAACTATAACCAGGGTTCCAATAATTTTCCAACTTTGGTGATCCTGGAGAAATGGGAGGTATCCAGGAGTGTCTGCTGGGGAAGGATGAAGGGGGAAGACAATGAACTGTAATGAGTTTTCTCTACCAACACCAACCTAGATGTCCTGAACAGTGGCACCTGGAAAAGCTTGAAAAATACTTATTCTTAGGCTGTTTCTGAGACAAATTAAATCCGAATGTCTGGGACTGGTGCCTGACATATGTATGTTTAAAATCTTGCTAGATATCAGTTTCTTATGGCTGTTGTAAGAAAAGTACCATAGACTGGATGGCTTAGACACATAAATTTATTGTCTCAGTCCTGGAAGCTAGAAGTCCAAGATCAAGATGTCAGTAGGGTTGGTTCCTCCTGAGGGGTGTTAAGGAGACTCTTTCACATGTCTCTCTCCTGGCCTCTGGTAGCCTCAGGAGTTCCTTCGCTTGTAGATGGCTTTCTTCTGGTGTCTTTACATCATCTTTTCTCCACACATGTCTGGCTCTGTATCCAAATTTCCTCTTTTTATAAGAATACCAGCCATATTGGACTAAGGCTCACCCTAATGACCTCATCTTAACGTGATCATCTGCAAAGACCCTATTTCCAAATAAAGCCACATTCACAGGTACTGGAGTTTAAGACTTTAACATCTTTTTTGGAGATACAATTTGACTCCTTCAGAGGCTTTCCACTGTACAATCAATGAGTGTCTCTAATCTAAATCTGACTTGGGCCTCCCTCCACCCAGCCACTCTGAGAAGAAGAGAGAAGGGAAGGGGGAAATAAAGAAGGAAAATTGAAGGAGATGTCTAGAACAGCTCATGTATGATTGTACTTGAAAAGGTAGAAGGACAACCTTTCCTCATATCTCTCCCAACTCCTCGTCCCCAAGAGAGGACCTGCTCCTGAAGATAAGCACTCTCTGGTTTCATCCTCTTCCATTTATTCTGACCACATGAACCTGATCTTTCCTACATGACTGATGCAGGAACTTCCTATGGCTCTTGGTCCAGAATAAACATGAGGATAACCCGGGGGAACTTTTAAATAAAACACCAAAGCTCAGGCCCCATCTCTAGCAAGTAAGTTAGAACCTCTGTGGGTGTAGCCTGGTCATAGAGATATTTAAAAAGTACCCCAAGTTTCTTTCCATAATGTAGTAACTGGAACTGGACTTTTCCTTATGTTGTTAAAAATTAGAAAACCTGAAAAAACATATAAAGTAATAGTTTTCAGACATTGGATAACATGAAGCACAGAGCTGTGATTCCAGAGAAAAGAAAAACTGAAGAGATGAACCCTATGATCTCCCAGTTTTCTTCCTGAAGACACCTTTGACTCAGGCAGGAAGGTGGAATCTGAAGCACCTAGTTAAGGAAATAAAAATCCAAGTTCAAGAAAATGGAAGCAGCCAGAGTTTGTAGGGCAAAGTATCAGAGAGGAGGGAGCTATACAGAGAAATGTGCATAAGGTTTCTCTTGAGTGTTGCTGGATATGAAACCATGCACATGTAGGGAGAAACTCTGTAAGTCCAAGCACAACCTGTCAAGCAGCAGTAAGCTGGACAATTCCTAGAGCTCCCGCAGGGTTGGGAGACATCCAGTTCTGACAAGCCAGAATGTAGATTCCCTATTGAATACCCAGGACATTCAGCAGAGACTCCAGATGGAGCATGCTTTAGAAATAGTGCTAAACTAGCCCCAGAGTAAATGATAGTCTGCATCTGCCTTAACAAATTTTTTAAAAAGCCTCAAAAGGATCAAACTGATCCACAAATAAAACTGCCTCTCAGAACAAAGCCCAATACTTAAAGGAAGGCAACTGAATTAAGTACTCAACAATTTGAAATATACGGTGACTACATCCAATCAAAAATTTCTACACATGTGAAATAGCATGAACATGTGACCCAAAACAAGGAGAAAAATCAGTCAATATAAACATCCTCAGAAATGATAGGTAAGAACTTTAAGATAGCTGTTATAAATATGCTCAAGGAGTTAAAGAAAAATAAGAATATAATGAAGAGGGGACTTAAAAATTACCCCAGATAATTACAATACACAGCTGAGATTGGAGATGTTAGATGTTCTGTCCTAAGGCAAAGTAGGTGGAAACAAATTTTATTTTTGTTGTGGGGAGAAATTTAAGGGGATAGATAATAGAAACTGCCATTGTTTATATTACGAATCCATTTCCTAGAAAGCAATTGATCTCTCCTAGCTCAAGCATAGTGCACTTTGCATATACAGCTGCTTGATAAAGAATATTGGCCTGTGAGTTGGTAACTATCATGCATGAATGTATTCAGATTGCTCTGCGTGTGTGTGTGTTCTCAGCTAACAATGTGTTGTATCTAGCATGAAAGGAAGACTTAATGGATTTAAATTATTTAAATCATTATACATTTTTTACCTTTGTCAGAGTATTATAACCATGTGTTAAATCCAGTTACAAGAAATGAAATGTGAGCATCTGAAGGCCCCATTCATGGGTGTTCTCTAGTATCTTTAAAGACACATAAAACTTGGATCTCTGATAAGAACATTACAATAAATATCACGTGCTCTCAAGAGAAAAAAAATAATGGTATCCTAAAGAGATACTCTAGGGAAGGAGATGTACTAAGTAGCTTCTTAAAGCCTTATCTAGGTTCAGAGATGGATAAGTTGGCTGTTTGAGAATATATTTCTCACAGAATATTGGGGTCAATTCACTAGCTTTAGAAATGAGAACACTGTTCAATTGCTTTTTAAAATGCAGTGGCTGTGCAGACAAGTGACTAAAAGTGTTATTTCAGAATCAATCAAATCATGATGTGTGCTTAGGTTACTTCAGATTTGCTCTTGAGATTCCCAAACTTAACACTGAAGGAGTCAGTATGTGGCAAAGAACTTATAATTTAACTCAAAAACTCCCCAAGTATGTGAGCAGCTTTTTCTTCTGCAGGCTGTGGTTTTTATATGGATCAAGAATTCTCTCTGCATAGTTGATCATAATGATAATTTTGTATCACTAGATAAGCAACAAGAGTGAGGATAGTATTAATTCAAGTAAAACCAACATTAACTACATTGACAATTTGAAGTTAAAAACCCAGTGACTCATGTAAAGAAGTGTTAATCACCACAGAGTGATTTTTATGCTTTTAAATGGTTGCATACGACATAAGACTCAAGTTCATGCAGCTCCCTGCCTGGAATGTTGCAAAAGATCTAGTGATATTTCACAGACTCCAAGAGAAAAATGCTGAATTGGAAAACATTCAGTGAATGACACCGAGGTTAACCCCAAAAGGAAAAATCATACTGTAGAGCATATTTATATCTGAATAATGAGGAGCAATTCCTGCCTTAGAAATAATATCATGCAAGATCCACTGAAGTCCACTGGATTCCAAACTCTATCTGAAATACCCTAAGACCACAGGTTTTTTTTTTTTTTTGGTGAATAACATTTTATTTTGAATTGAACAGGTGGTGAGGGGAAATAATGAGAAAACTGAACCTCAGATGATGAATTCTTTTCATGGGAAAAATGAACCCCAGTAATAGTCTTATCTGATATACATAATAAGACAAATAGGTATTCAGAAACAAACTAGAAAATTCAAAGCAGGTATCAGGAAGTAGTATTAAACTGAGAACTCACAAGTATGTGAGAAAGATTATTATGGAAGAGGGCTGAGGGTAGAGTGAGGAGAGAGAGGGAGATTCGGTCGTGTAGGCATCATGGAAGCAATCCAAAGATATCATAGGGGAAAAAAATATAGAATATGTAAAACATGCACAACTTTTTGTAGTGTCCATTCTGATTGCTAAATCTTTCATGTCTCAAGCTCTTACTTCAACAGGACTTTGATGAATGTAGTTATGTCCCACTTTGTTTATCTCTCTCCTCGTCACTGTATCAAAGTGTCAAATCTAAGCCTGCTAGTTTGCTGATAGAAAAGTTATCTGTGACTGAGCAAAGATAATATGCATCCCCTACTTGTAACGGCACAAAAGAAGGATCTTGCTGAGACTTTATTACTAGGCAGATACCATATTTTCTTCCTTGAGCCTGGTCTCTGGTGCGCTGAAATCAATCCCTGAACACAGTAGAGAAGCTTCAGTATCACAGGTCTAATTTTTATTAGGCCTGGCCATTAATAAAAACTCACAAGAGTGATTGCCTTATCCCTAATGATAGATGAAAATTCTGTCCCCAGACACATATCATGGGAATGCTGAATGAGAATGTTCATACCTCTGGCTCTTTGGTTTGCTCTCCAACTTTGCTGTCTGACTGTGTATCTATGTGAGCTGGCTAAGTTCATGGCTCTTCATGTGATTTACTCGCCACAGCACATACATTAGCAGCTCCATTGCACTGGGTGTGATTCAGGCCTTGGGAAAGGGAGTACACTCTGGACTCACAAGGGCTGTAGTGAGGGGATAGCTGAGCAGGTCTTCCGTGACAAGTCCCTCTGACGTTCCAATCTGTCAAAGTCCTTGGATACTTCCTCTACAATATACCAAGGAAGTTTGGACATTTTAAGTCCACAGCCCTTGATGAATTCTCATATTTGAGCCAGTTTGTTATCTGTGTCCCCTTGAGAAGGACCCTGCTATGCTGCCAAAAATGTATCCCATTAATCGTTCTCCTAACTTTCCCCAAAGGGATCTCTCTTTCTCGAGTTACCAAGGGGACTGTACATTGAGGAAGGGTAAATAATCAGATTTTGGAGGGATGATTGGATACTTGCTTTAAACTGACACTAATTTCTGGAGACCCAAAATGCTACTGTGGTCCATTAGTATCTACCAGTCAGAGTAGGGGCTTATGGAAAGCAGGCGATCAATGGAATTTTGGTAAAGTACCTCACACAGTGGGACCGTTGGATCCCTGCATCCACCCTATGATTATTTCCTTAGCTTTTGATGCATAATTGGAATGGACACACTCACCAATTGACATATCCCCACATCTGACCTGTGGAGTGAGAGCTATTATGATAGGAAATGCCAAGTGGAATCTACTAGAACTGCTTCTACCTGCAAAAATAGTAAACCAAAATTAGTACTGCATTCCTTGAACAATTTCAGAAATTAGTGCCACCATCCAGGGCTTGAAAGATGTAGTGGTGGTTATATCCACCACATGCAATTCACATATTTGGCCTGTGCAGAAGACAGATGGATATTGGAGAATTACATTGGACTGCTATAAACATAATCAGATAGTGACTTCAATTGCAGCTGGTGTTCCAGATGTGATTTTATTTCCAGAGCAAATTAACACATCCCCTGGTAATTCTTATGCAGCTATTAAATCTGTTTAATGCTTTTTTTTCTCTATACCTGTTAGTAAAGACCACTGGAAGCAGTTTGTTTTCATCTAGCAGGGACTTTACTGTCTTACCTCAGAGCTATATCAGCTCTCCAGCTGTCATGATTACAGTCCACAGGGACCTTGATTACCTTTCTATTCCATGGGACACAATGCTGGTCCATTACACTTATGATACTGAGTTTCTTGACCCTGGTGAGCAGAAAGTAAAAAGTACTCTAGACATATTGTTAAGATACTTGTGTGCCACAGAGTAGAAAATAAATACCGCAAAAATTCAAGGGTCTGCCACGTTGGTGAAATTTCTAGGACATCAGTAGTCTGGAGCATGTTGAGTCATTCCTTCCATGGTGAAAGACAAGTTGCTACATCTGGCCCCTCCTACCACTAAGAAAGAGGCACAATGCTTGGTGACTTTTTTTCTCTTTTCTTTTTGATTTTGGAGGCAACATATAACATATTTAGGCATACTGCTCTGACTCATTTACCACATGACCTGAAAAGCTGCCTGCTTTGAGTAGGGCTCAGAATAAGAGAAGGCTTTGAAAAGAAGTCCAAGCTGTTAATGCAAGCTGCTCTGCCATCTGAACTATATGACCCAACAAATATCATGGTGCTTGAGGTGTCAGTGGCAGATAGGGATGCTGTATAGGGCCTCTGGTGGGCCTCTGTAGTTGAATCACAGTTCATACTCTCTGGATTTTGGAGCAAAGCCAGGCCATCCTTGCAGATAACCACTCTCTTTTTGAGAAATGCTTTTGGCTTATTTCTGGGCATTAGTAAAATCTGAAACTGACCAAAGGCCACTACATTACCATGTGACCCAAGATGCCCATCATGAACATCATGAACTGGTACCCATCATTGCTCCAGGATTAGATGTGTAAAAAACTGCTCCCACAATTGTGTTGGGTCGAATACTATAAAAATATGTTCATGAATATATGAAAATATATATATATATATGAATTTGTTATAAGTATTTGACCTGAAGAAGCAGAACCACTTGAAGAAATATATATATATATATATATATATATATATATATATATATATATATATATATATATATATATATATATATATGTTCTACTTCTTTGATTGAACCTTGATTAATAGATAACCATACCCCCAGACCCTTAGGAGCAAGCCACAGGAACTTGAGTGGGTAGCTCAGCTGGGTCAAAGACAGAGCCAATGCCAAGTTCAGATTCCACAATAAACTGACAGGGAAATCACTTATGTGTCATGGCTTATGATATTTGACAGTTCTACTTCCCTAATTCCTGTCCTATTGAACTTATAAGGATTTTCTTAATGAACAGTGTGTATTCTTATTGACTTGAATGCTTAAGTACATGGAAGGGGTTACCCAGTTTATAAGATAACTATACATGTAGATTAATTTTCTACTCTAATAGGCAGGATGACAGCTGCTGCTGTAACATATCTTATAATGCTAAATGGCTCAAACTCACATATGTGTATGTGAGTGTTTGTGCATATAATACCTAGTATATGGAACTATACTTTTTCCTCCTTTGACTATTTTATGAAGAAACATTATTTTGTAATCAGAAGTCTTAAAAAGAAAAATTGTTATATCCTCTGTGATCTAAATAGAAAGTGGACCCCTATGTCATGGTCAACATAGACCATTTGGTTTGACAGGGTAAGGGATATTAGATAGAACATGGAGACTTTTCTCTACTTGGTCAGGATACCACTGGTAGGGAGCTGAGGGAAGTTACTTCATTGGGAATGTAACAGTTGAGAGGGAGTTGAGATAGGCAGTGCTGTCTGGTGGTTGATCACACAGTCTCTGGTGCCAGCTTACTTCTTATCCCAACTCCACCCCTTATTTTTTGTGTTCTCTGCCTCAACTTCCTTATCTGTGCAATGGGGATAATAATAGCAGCTATCTCCTAGGGTTGTTTTAAGGATTAAATAAGTTAATATATGTACTTGCTCAATAATGAGAGCTATTATCATTATCGAGGCCCAAGTCTGGCCTTGAACTTGTTCTGAGCTAGCAGTAGCAGGCCTGTGCACTAGAAAGAGAAGGTGCCAAGGGACATCCCTTCCTTAGTCTTCTTTTAACCTGTCCTGGCTGCCACATGTGTGGTTCAGCCAGGCAACCTGAGTTAAACTCTGTGGGTAAGTTATATTTTTTCTCTTGAAGTCAGCATAAATCTTTCTATTGCTCTCATGGAATAAAATGGTCTCTGACCACTGCTAATTGTTATCACTGTTGTTACTGTTAATAATTTTTATTAAGCAGAGAGTTGTAGATAATGTTGTAAAAAAAACAAAGAAATCACCAACCAAGGGTACTAACCCTCTACACCCAAAACTAACTCACCAAGAAAAGGTCACAGTGTGGTTTGCCTTTTTGTTCCTTCCTTTAACATGCTTTAAAATGTTAATTAAATATGTCATTTTTAATTAAATTTTTATTTTGTGGAATGTTAAACAAGACTAGGCCTTGCTGTTTTTAGCATTGACACTTCCTCTGGTTCAATATGAGATTAAGAATGTAAATTCTATGAGGACAATGACCTTATCTGTCTTCTACATTGCTATGTCCCTAGTTCTTCAAGGGCAGTACGTGCTCTGTAGGTGGTTTGTTAATAAATTTTAAAATGAAAGCATATAGTTCTACTTTTTATTTATGCAACTCTAAATGAAATTGTGAAAACAATCCCATTTACAATTGCATCAAAAAGAATAAAATACCTAGGAATAAATTTAACCAGGAAGATGAAAAACTTGTACACTGAAAACCACAAGACACTGATGAAAGAAACTGAAGAAAACACAAATAAATAGAAAAGATATTTCGTACTTGAGATGGAAAAATTAATATTGTTAAACTGTCCATACTACCCAAAACAATCTAAAGATTTGACACAATCCATATCAAAATCCAAATGGCATTTTTCACAGAAATAGAACAAACAATTTTAAAATTTGTATGGAACAACAGAAGATCACAAATAGCCAAAGTAATACTGAGGAAGAGGAACAAAGCTGCAGGCATTACACTTCTTGATTTCAAAGTGTATTACAAAGCTCTAGTAATCAAAATAGTACAATATAGGCATAAAAACAAACATATAGATTAATAGAACAGAATACAGAGCCCAGAAATAAACCCATATGTATATGATTAATTAATTTATGACAAACAAGCCAAGAATATGCAATGGGGAAACGAAAGTCTCTTCAATAAATCATGTTGGAAAAACTGAATAGCCACATGCAAAAGAGTGAAACTGGACTCCTATCTTACACCATATACAAAAACCAACTCAAAATGGATTAAAGACGTAATTTTAAGATCCAACACCATAAAACTTCTAGAAGAAAACATAGGTCATAAGCTCATTGACATAGATCTTGGCAAGAATTTTTTGGATTTGACAACAAAATCAAAGACAACAAAAGCAAAAATAAACAAGTGGGACTACATCAAACTAAAAAGCTTCTGCAAAGCAAAGGAAATCATTAACAAAATGAGAAGGCAACCTACTAAATGGGAGAAAATATTAGCAAATTACGTATCTGATAAGAGGTTAGTATCCAAAACATACATAAGAACTCATACAACTCAATAGCAAAAAACCAAAACCAAAAACAAACAAACAAAAAAACCTTCAAACAATCTGATTAAAAATAGGCAGAGGAACTGGATAGACAATTTCCAAAGAAGACATACAAATGACCAACAGGTATATGAAAACGTGCTCAACATCACTAATCATAGGGAAATGCAAATGAAAACCAAAATGAGATATCACCTCACACATGTGAGAATGTCTATCATCAAAAGGATAAGAGATAATTGTTGATGAGGATGTGGAGAAAAGGGAAAACTTGTGCACCTCTGGTGGGAACGTAAATTGTGCAGTGGCTACGGAAACAGTATGGCAGCTCTTCAAATAATTAAAAATAGAACCATCACATGATCCAGCAATTCCACTTCTGGGTTATTCATCTGAAGGAAACAAAAACACTAACTCAAAAAGTTATCTGCACCCTCATCTTCATTACAGAACGATTTACAAGAGCCAAGAAATGGAAACAACCTAAGTGTACATTGATGGATGACTGGATAAAAAAGATGTTTTATATATACACAGTGAAATGTTATTCAGCTCTAAAAAAAAGGAAATCCTGCCATTTGCAACAATATGGATGGAACTTGAGGGCATTATGCTGAGTGACGTAAGTTAGAGAAAGGTAAATACTGTATGATCTCACCTATACATGGAATCTAAAAAAAAAAAACTGAACTCATAGATAACAGATTGGTGGTTGCCAGAGGTGAGGGGTGGGGGTGAGCTAAGTGGATGAAGGTGATCAAAAGGTATAAACTTCCACTAATAAGATAAATAAATCCTGGAGATTAATGTACAGCATGGTGACAAAATAAATAAATAAAATTAATTGCAAAAGGGGATGATTATTTTGATTACAGTTATTATGATTACATATGGTAAAATTTAAAGTGAGAATTTTTGTTATTAGGAGAACTCAGTGTGCATACATACACACATGTACGTTTATCTCTGCATATACACACACACACACACATATATATATGTGTCTGAGCAGGACACTATGGGGTTCCTGGGCAAGCCTTTCTATGTCCCCCATTTCTTGTTTGTAGGGAATAGGCTTCAGCCTCCATGACCTTCTCTTAGTTACAAAGGGCAGATTCAAACAGGGAAGGGAGGGGATGAAGGGTCAAGGGAGGAGCAGTCAAGAAACAATAGTGCAGGCTTGGAGCAGGGTCCTGGTTCTGGCTCAAGGGATACACATAACAATATCTTTGAGCTCTTCTACAGAACTAAAACCCCCAACAAATGGAAGATGTTAGCATTCTTCATTCCAGAGAAGGTCACAGTTTGATAACCTCAAGAAGCTCAATAGGAGACCACCTGAGGCCAGATTAAAGGAGTACAGGCCCTGCACACACCCTGATTCTTATCATCAACCCCACCCTTGAACCATTGCTATAAAAGTCCTCACCAACTCCTCCCAAGTTGGGACACACAGTTTTTGAGGCATAAGCCCATTATATCCCCCTTTGCCTGGCAAAGCAATAAAGCTATTCTTTTCTACTTCAACCAAAATTCTGTCTCTGAGATTTGATCCAGCACTGAGATTTGATTCAGCACCAGTGCACAGAGGCCAAGTTTTCAGCATCACACATACACACATATGTATGTATATCTATACATACACACACACACACACATAAATGTGTGTGTATATATATGCTTGCAGTTAATATTTATTGTACATTTACTAATTTCTAGAAATTGGGCTACATACTTTATTTGAGGCTTATTTTTGGAGCCCACTAAAACATCTTGAGAGTAGATACTAGAATTGTCTTCATTGAACAGTCTAGGAAATAGGTATCAAGACTTGGAAAAGCTTGTCTGAGATCACAGAGTGAGTCAGGACATAGGTTAGATCTGAGCCCAGACATGCTGGCTCCAGACCATGGTATGCCTCTTTTCCATCAATGTACTGCTTGCTTGCGTGACAATAGTGAGTAGTGTGAATATGTCTACTGTATTCCAGACCTTGTGCACAGAGCACCTTGAGGATATTAAGGCAAATAACTTCTTTGTACCTCTAGTCTTTAAGGAATCACACTATCTTTTAAAGCCCTATTAAGAGTGTGATTTTTCATGTTTAATGACAGGAAGCCCAGATTTTTTCTAGAGTCTTCTTCCTACCCATCACCCATATTGGTTGTCCTTTATCCCCTCTGGCCTGGCTCCTGACCACTGCTCCACTTCACTGGATAGCCTTCTTCTCACCCAGAAATCAGCTTTCCTTATGCTGCTGTTCCCTTCTACCTCTTCATTCCAAGTGTGCACCCAGACCCAACCCTTCATTCCCCAGAGCAAAACAACTCTGACCAAGCTCTATTGTTTAAGAAAAATTTATTGAAAGCTTGTAGATAACAGATGAAGTTATAATGCAGGAAACAATGTTAATAACAGCAGCAAAGTATAACATGGATAACAGGTACCAAATGCTATTTCTCCCCAAATACATAGGTCAAGTTCTTCCCCTGAAGTTTCCCTTTTGGTTTATTAGCCCTAGCCAATTGCACAAGCTACCTTCCTTTTCTCTGGGAGGGCCCCCCCGCAGCTGATTTCCCCTATCTGGAACCTAAATGATCACAACTCAGAGATTCCTACAGAGAACAAAGCCTCAAGCTTTCTATAAATAGACAATAAGCTTCAGAGATGCAATTCTGCCCATAATGATGACAATATATAAACCTGATATGCAAATATCTTCACTACTTACTGTCTCCAATCTTTTCACCTCAGAGTAAGAATCTTACCTTATCTTTGTATAAAAATAACAGCCTCAAAGGGGCCACTCTGATAATCAAAAGAAAGGCAGCCTTAGGGACAAATTTCAGTCTCCTGTCTCTAAAGAAAAACAAAATGACTCATAATTTCAAAAAGTATAGCCTCTTATAAATGGACCATTCCAACTATCTTTCTTAAACATTTATCAGGCCACTGAGAATTAATGTAACTGTAGAATGTTGCTGTTGAGTATTGGTTTAGAGGCAGGTTGTATCACCCATATACACTGCTACAGCCATGCCATTTTTTCAATGGCTGCCATTTTTTCAATCCATTCTGATTGGTAAATAGTTTGTTCCAACTGGCCAGTCCTGTGTCATGCCAGTTGGTACAAACTTTGAATAACATCTGGCCTTAGTGAGCATCTGATTCAGGGTCTAGAAATATATGTCATGTGTGCTGTTGCTCCTGGGCCAATGAATGACATCACTCATCTACTTAGTTATCTTCTCTGTGTGCTATGGACTGAATTTTTGTATCTTCCCCATCCCTCCCCTAAATTCATATGTTAAATCATAACCCCCAAGATGATAGTATTAGGAAGTAGGGCATTTCAGAGGTGATTGGGTCATGAGGGTGGAGTCCTCACGATTGGTATTAGTGACCTTATAAAAGAGGCCCGAGAGAGCCCTTTGCCCCTTCCATCGTGTGAGGTTACAGTGAGAAGATGGCTGTCAGTGAGGAAACAGGGACCCTCACGGAACACCAAATCTACTGGTGCTGTGATCTTGGACTTCCCAGCTTCCAGAACTGTGAGAAATAAATTTTTGTTGTTTATAAGCCACCCAGTTTATGGTACTTTTATTATAGCATACTGAATGGACCAAGACATTGGATCTGGACACAGTCCTTCTCAACAAATCTTTCCAGGCAACACCTATAATATAATTACCCTTAGTATGCAGGAGAATATCTATTACCATCCCAGATCTAGTTGAAACCCCACATCTTTCAGATGAGGCTTTGCTCAATAGAGGGGAAAAAAGGCTGTTCTAATATGCAGCTGGTGACAGAGTTGGAATATAAACACACTGTCTGCCACATGGTAGATACATTAAATGAAGGCATCCTTTCTTTGGTAAACCCACATCTTTATCATTTTTCAGTTATGTAAACCTGCATTTTGTAAGATCAAGTTCATTAACTACTTCTCCTACTGATTTGTTTGAAAAAGGATATATATATATATATATATATATATACACGTATATATATATATACATATATATACGTATATATATATACGTATATATATACGTATATATATGTATATATATATATATGTATATATATATATATATATGTAAAATCTGTGTTACGTATTCAAGCATTTCTTGCTTTCTATGCCATTCCATTGAGATTTCTCTCTTTATTCTGCCTCAGGTCTCTCTGGAGCCTGTCAAGTGAACTAACGTGTATATATTAGGTTGGTGAATTTTCTCTGAATAAATTCAGTCCGGAACAAAGTACAGTGTTCACTTCTAGGATGAAAATCAATCTGCCAGAAGAATTTCTTTACTGCTTAATATGTCTTATATGTCCAAATATGTGAATACCAGTGCATATATCATTGTTCAGAAATTGCCTTTTCAATTATCTATTCCAAGAAGTTGTTTTCCAACTCTTAAAATTAATGAAAAAAACTTTTCAGAGAGAGGGGGAAGATGGCGGAAGAGTAAGACACAGAGATCACCTTCCTCCCCACAGATACATCAGAAATACATCTACACGTGGAACAACTTCTACAGAACACCTACTGAACGCTGGCAGAAGACCTCAGACCTCCCAAAAGGCAAGAAATTCCCCACGTACCTGAGTAGGACAAAAGAAAAAAGAATAAATAGAGACAAAAGAATAGGGACAGGACCTGCACCAGTGGGAGGGAGCTGTGAAGGAGGAAAGGTTTCTACACACTAGGAAGCCCCTTCGTGGGTGGAGACTGCGGGTGGCAGAGGGGGCAAGCTTCGGGGCCACGGGGGAGAGCGCAGCAACAGGGGTGCGGAGGGCAAAGTGGAGAGATTCCCGCACAGAGGGTCGGTGCCGACCGGCACTCACCAGCCCGAGAGGCTTCTCTGCTCCCACGCCGGGGTGGGCGGGGGCTGGGAACTGAGGCTTGGGCTTTGGTCGGATGGCAGGGAGAACTGGCGGCGTGAACACAGCCTGAAGGGGGCTAGTGCACAACGGCTAGCCGGGAGGGAGTCCGGGACAAAGTCTGGAGCTGCTGAAGAGACAAGAGACTTTTTCTTCCCTCTTTGTTTCCTGGTGCGCAAGGAGAGGGGATTAAGAGTGCTGCTCAAAGGAGCTCCAGAGATGGGTGCGAGTCGAGGCTATCAGCGCGGACCACAGAGACAGGCATGAGATGCTAAGGCGGCTGCTGCCGCCACATAGAAGCCTGTATGCTAGCACAGGTCACTATCCACACCTACCTTCCGGGGAGCCTGTGCAGCCCGCCACTGCCAGGGTCCCGGGATCCAGGGACAATTTCCCTGGGAGAACGCACGTCGTGCCTCAGGCTGGTGCAATGTCATGCTGGCCTCTGCCACTGCAGGCTCGCCCTGCATCTGCACCCATCCCTCCCCCTGGCCTGAGTGAGCCAGAGCCCCCGAATAAGCTACTCCTGCAGTCCCGTCCTGTCTGAGGGAAGAACAGACGCCCTCAGGCAACCTACATGCACAGGCGGGGCCAAATCCAAAACTGAGCCCGGGGAGCTGTGCGAACAAAGAAGAGAAAGGGAAATCTCTCCAAGCAGTGTCATTAAATCTCCACAATCAGTTTGATGTACGCTGCATCTGTGGAATACATGAATAGACAGCGAATCATGCCAAAATTAAGGAAGTGGACTTTGAGAGCAAGATTTATTATTTTTTCCCCTTTTATGCTTTTTGTGAGTGTGTATGTGTATACTTTTGTTTGAGATTTTGTCTGTATAGCTTTGCTTTCACCATTTATCCTAGAGTTCTGTCCATCCGTTTTTTTTTTTTTACTTTTGAAAAAAATTTTTTCTTAATAATTATTTTTTATTTTAATAACTTTATTTTATTTTATCCTCTTTCTTTCTTTCTACTTTTTCTCCCTTTTATTCTGAGCCATGTGGATGAAAGGCTCTTGGTGCTGCAGCGAGGATTCAGGGCTGTGCCACCGAGGTGGGAGAGCCAACTTCAGGACACTGGTCCACAAGAGACCTCCCAGCTCCATGTAATATCAAATGGCAAAAATCTCCCAGAGATCTCCATCTCAACAACAATACCCAGCTTAACTCAACGACCAGCAAGCTACAGTGCTGGACACCCTACGCCAAACAACTAGCAGAACAGGAACACAACCCTATCCATTAACAGAGAGGTTGCCTAAAATCATAATAAGGCCAAAGACACCTCAAAACACACCACCAGATGTGGACCTGCCCACCAGAAACACAACATCCAGCCTCATCCACCAGAACACAGGCAAAAGTCTGCTCCACCAGGAAGCCTACACAACCCACTGAACCAACGTTAGCCACTGTGGACATACATCAAAAACAATGGGAACTACGAACCTGCAGCCTGCAAAAAGGAGGCCCCAAACACAGTAAGATAAACAAAATGAGAAGACAGAAAAACACACAGCAGATGAAGGAGTAAGATAAAAGCCCACCAGACCTAAAAAATGAAGAGGAAATAGGCAGTCTACCTGAAAAAGAATTCAGAATAATCATAGTAAAGATGATCAAAAATCTTGGAAATAGAAGAGAGAAAATGCAAGAAACATTTAACAAGGACCTAGAAGAACTAAAGAGGAAACAAGCAATGATGAACAACACAATAAATGAAATTAAAAATACTCTAGAAGGGATCAATAGCAAAATAACTGAGGCAGGAAAACGGATAAGTGACCTGGAAGATAAATTAGTGGAAATAACTACTTCAGAGCAGAATAAAGAAAAAAGAATGAAAAGAAGTGAGGACCCTCTCAGAGACCTTGGGACAACATTAAATGCACCAACATTCGAATTATAAGGGTCCCAGAAGAAGAAGAGAAAAGAAAGGGACTGAGAAAATAGTTGAAGAGGTTATAGTGGAAAACTTCCCTAATATGGGAAAGGAAATAGTTAATCAAGTCCAGGAAGAACAGAGAGTCCCATACAGGATAAATCCAAGGAGAAACATGCCAAGACACATATTAATCAAACTGTCAAAAATTAAATACAAAGAAAGTATATTAAAAGCAGCAAGGGAAAAGGAACAAATAACACACAAGGGAATCCCCATAAGGTTAACAGCTGATCTTTCAGCAGAAACTCTGCAAGCCAGAAGAGACAGGCAGGACATATTTAAAGTGATGAAGGAGAAAAACCTACAACCAAGATTCCTCTACCCAGCAAGGATCTCATTTAGATTTGATGGAGAAATTAAAAACTTTACAGACAAGCAAAAGCTGAGAGAGTTCAGCACCACCAAACCAGCTTTACAAGAAATGCTAAAGGAACTTCTCTAGGCAAGAAACACAAGAGAATGAAAAGACCTACAATAATAAACCCAAAACAATTAAGAAAATGGGAATAGGAACATACATATTGATAATTACCATAAATGTAAATGGATTAAATGCTCCCACCAAAAGACACAGACTGGCTGAATTAATACAAAAACAAGACCCATATATTTGCTGTCTACAAGAGACCCACTTCAGACCTAGGGACACATATAGACTGAAAGTGAGGGCATGGAAAAAGATATTCCATGCAAATGGAAACCAAAAGAAAGCTGGAGTAGCAATTCTCATATCAGACAAAATAGACTTTAAAATAAAGACTGTTACAAGAGACAAAGAAGGACACTACATGATGATCAAGGGATCAATCCAAGAAGAAGATATAACAATTGTTAATATTTATGCACCCAATATAGGAGCACCTCAATACATAAGGCAAATACTAATAACCATAAAAGGGGAAATAGACAGTAACACATTCATAGTAGGGGTTTTAACAACCCACTTTCACCAATGGACAGATAATCCAAACTGAAAATAAATAAGGAAACACAAGCTTTAAATAGACCATTAAACAAGATGGACTTAATTGATATTTATAGGAAATTCCATCCAAAAATAAAAGAATACATATTTTTCTCAAGTGCTCATGGAACATTCTCCAGGATAGATCATATCTTGGGTCACAAATCAAGCCTTGGTAAATTTAAGAAAATTGAAATTGTATCAAGTATCTTTTCTGACCACAACACTATGAGACCAGTTATCAATTACTGGAAAAGATCTATAAAAAATACAAACACATGGAGGCTAAACAATACACTACTTAATAACGAAGTGAACACTGAAGAAATGAAAGAGGAAGTCAAAAAATATCTAGAAACAAATGTATCCATGCATCTGAATAACAAAAAAACAAACAACAAAATCCAAAAATGGGCAGAAGATCTAAATAGACATTTCTCCAAAGAAGATATACAGATTGCCAACAAACACATGGAAGAATGCTCAACAGCATTAATCATTAGAGAAATGCAAATCAAAACTACAATGAGGGGCTTCCCTGGTGGCGCAGTGGTTGAGAGTCCGCCTGCCGATGCAGGGGACACGGGTTCGTGCCCTGGTCCAGGAAGATCCCAAATGCCACGGAGTGGCTGGGCCCGTGAGCCATGGCCACTGAGCCTGTGCGTCCAGAGCCTGTGCTCCGCAACGGGAGAGGCCACAACAGTGAGAGGCCCGCGTACCGCAAAAAAAAAAAAAAAAAAAAAAAAAAAAAAAAAAAAAAAAGACAGTAATAAAGACACAGACCTACTAGAGAATGGACTTGAGGATATGGAGAGGGGGAAGGGTAAGCTGTGCCAACGTGAGACAGTGACATGGACATATATACACTACCAAACGTAAAATAGATAGCTAGTGAGAAGCAGCCACATAGCACAGGGAGATCAGCTCCGTGCTTTGTGACCACCTAGAGGGGTGGGATAGGGATGGTGGGAGGGCGGAACATGCAAGAGGGAAGAGATATGGGAACATATGTATATGTATAAATGATTCACTTTGTTATAAAGCAGAAACTAACACACCATTGTAAAGCAATTATACTCCAATAAAGATGTAAAAAAAAAAAAAAAAAAGACTTTTCAAGGATAAGACCCAAGACTTAATTTTCGTTTTGCTCTTTGGTAACTAAAATGACAGATGAAGAGTTTGTGGATGTCACCTTTTCCATGGGACAGATGTTGCTCAGGTATAAACTTCATTGCTCCCACTCAATTCTGTAGAAAACTTATAGAAACAGTCTCAAAAAAAGGGAAGATGTTTATATCACAAAGTAGAGATGCAATGAGCTGTAAGCAAAGTTCAACGTCAGGAAAACCTGAAGTATAATTGCATAAACAGGTCCTAAGCTACTGCCATATTCCAAGCTAGCTTATTTAACTGGAATGGTACAGATAGTTACAGAGCAATAGAATCTGTGTTCTCTCCTGTTTTCTGACAAACACAGCCAGTCCCAGCTCTATCCTATATTGACTATCAGAAGGAGTATGCATTCTATTGTTACTGAATTTCTGAAGACCTCCTAAAGTTTCATAATAGTCATAAAACGAACTCTCTATTCCTCAATGAGTTTCCTCTAGACCTTCACTTAGGAACTATGTGACTCATGGTTTAAGAACAATATTTTAGTTGGAAAATAAAGCATATAGATAATGCCATCAACAGGTGAGGGTCAATTGAAGCATTAAAGAGTAAGTGAACACTTTGAACTTGAAGAGTTGTGGATACATGGTCCTACTATAGCAGTCCATTGCCTGAGACCTGCTGCTTAATTAAACATATTAGTCATAACTTAGAGTAATAATGACTATGGGGTGTTTCTAGTTCTTGCTTTTAAAAAGTGCCAAAGTTATACTATTATGTGGCACCTCAAATATTTAGCGACAAACCAACCATCTACTTATACAAAACTTTTATTTTCGTATTTCTTATACTTTTCCTCTGTATGTAAGAAGTTTTTTTTTCCCCCCCACTTTGATTTGCCTTCAAGATTTTATCTTTTTCCTGGGTTTTTGGCAGTTTGTATATGTGTGTGTGCATGTATGTTTGGTATTTATCCTGATAGGTGTTTCTGAATTTCTTGGATCTGTTGTTTGGTATCTCTAACTAATTTTGGAAAAATTTTAGTCATTATTTCCTCAAATATTTCTGTTCTTTTCTTCCCCTTCTGGTATCTCAGTCATGCGTATGTTACACAATTTGATATTGTTTCACAGTTCTTGGATGTTCTATTCTGTTTTTTAATTCTTTATTCTCTTGGCATTTCAGTTTAGGTAATTTCTATTGATCTATCTTCATGTGCATGGAAGGAATCAAAGGAATTCCTTATATCTGTTACTTTCTTTTAGATTTCTAGCATTTCCTTTTGATTCTTTGTTATAGTTTCCTTATCTCTGTTGACTTTACGTGTCTGGTCTTGTATATTGACTACCTCTTCCATTAAGGCTTTTAATATATTAATGATAGTTATTTTAAATTCCTTTTCTGAAAATTCGAACATCTGTGTCTCATCTAAGTCTGATTCTGATGATTGCTTTGTCTCATCAGACTGTGTTTTTGGCATGTCTTATAAGTTTTTGTTGATAGCTGGACATATTGTACACAACAGTAGATAGTGAGGATTTATGCTGAGCTGACCAGGATTTAGGCTGCATTTGAAGTTTGTTGTATCCATGGATGCCAGAGGGTTCAAGTTCTTATAGAGGCTTTCACTTGTCTCCCTTCTTGACTTTGGTTCTTCACTTTGTGCCATTCCTTGAAGAGAATATGTCTCCAGCATCTTTCTTACTTGTAATCTACTGTTATGGTTAATGGAGGTTTATTTGTGTGGTAGTAGGGTGTGTGTGTTGGGGGGTATACTCTCTAATATTCTGATTAATTCTCAGTCATTGGAGTGCACAGTGGATCTGTGTTTTTTTCTTTTTTTTAACATCTTTATTGGAGTATAATTGTTTTATAATGGTGTGTTAGTTTCTGCTTTATAAGAGAGTGATTCAGCTATATATACACATATATCCCCATATCTCTTAACTCTTGCATATCAATCCCTCCCACACTCCCTATCCCACCCCTCTAGGTGGTCACAAAGCACGGAGCTCATCTCCCTGTGGTACGTAGCTGCTTCTTACTAGCTATCGGTTTTATATTTGGTAGTGTATATATGTCCATGCCACTCTCTCACTTTGTCACAGCTTACCCTTCCCCCTCCCTTTGTCCTCAAGTCCATTCTCTAGTAGGTCTGTGTCCTTATTCCCTTCCTGCCCCTAGGTTCTTCATGATCCTTTTTTTTTTTTTTTTTTTTTAGATTCCATATATATGTGTTAGCATACGGTATTTTTTTTTCCTCTTTTTGACTTACTTCACTCGGTATGACAGACTCCAGGTCCATCCACCACACTACAAATAACTCAATTTCCTTTCTTTTTATGGTGAGTAATATTCCATTGTATATATGTGCCACATCTTCTTTATCCACTCATCTGTTGATGGACACTTAGGTTGCTTCCATGTCCTGGCTATTGTAAATAGAGATGCAATGAATACTGTGGTACATGACCCTTCTTGAATTATTGTTTTCTCAGGGTATATGCCCAGTAGTGGGATTGCTGGGTCATATGGTAGTTCTACTTTTAGTTTTTTAAGGAACCTCCATACTGTTCCCTATAGTGGCTGTAACAATTTACATTCCCACCAGCAGTGCAAGAGGTTTCCCTTTTCCAAACACCCGCTCCAGCATTTATTGTTTGTAGATTTTTTGATGATGGCCATTCTGACTAGTGTGAGATGACATCTCATTGTAGTTTTGATTTGTATTTCTGTAATGATTAATGATGTTGAGCATTCTTTCATGTGCTTGTTGGGAATCTGTGTATCTTCTTTGGAGAGATGTCTATTTAGGTCTTCTGCCCATTTTTGGATTGGGTTGTTTGTTCTTTTGATATTGAGCTGCTTGTAAGTTTTGGAGATTAATCCTTTGTCAGTTGCTTCATTTTGCAAATATTTTCTACATTCAGAGGGCTGTCTTTTCATTTTGTTTATGGTTTCCTTTGCTATGCAAAAGCTTTTAAGTTTCATTAGGTCCCATTTGTTTATTTTTGTTTTTATTTCCATTTCTCTAGGAGGTGGGTCAAAAAGGATCTTGCTGTGATTTATGTCATAGAGTGTTCTGCCTATGTTTTCCTCTAAGAGTTTGATAGTGTCTGACCTTATATTTAGGTATTTAATCCATTTGGAGCTTATTTTTGTGTATAGTGTTAGAGAGTGTTCTAATTTCATTCTTTTACATGTAGCTGTCCAGTTTTCCCAGAACCACTTATTGAAGAGGCAGTCTTTTCTCCATTGTATATTCTTGCCTCCTTTATCAAAGATAAGGTGACCATATTTGCGTGGGTTTATCTCTGGGCTTTCTATCCTGTTCCATTGATCTATATTTCTGCTTTTGTGCCAGTACCATATTGTCTTGAATACTATAGCATTGTAGTACAGTCTGAAGTCCAGGAGCCTGATTCCTCCAGCTCTGTTTTCCTTTCTCAAGATTGCTTTCTCTATTCTGGGTCTTTTGTGTTTCCATACAAATTGTGAAATTTTTTGTTCTAGTTCTGTGAAAAAAGCCAGTGATTGTTTTAATTGCTTTAGATGCAAGAGTCGGTTGTTTATTTGAGATGTTTCTTGTTTCTTAATGTAGGATTGTATTGCTATAATCTTCCCTCTTAGAGCTGCTTTTGCTGCATCCCATAGGTTTTGGGTCATCATGTTTTCATATTCATTTGTTTCTAGCTATTTTTTGATTTCCTGTTTGATTTCTTCAGTTATCTCTTTGTTATTAAGTAGTGTACTGTTTATCCTACATATGTTTGTATTTTTAACAGATTTTTTCCTGTTATTGATATCTAATATCATAACGTTGTGGTCGGAAAAAATACTTGATATGATTTCAATTTTCTTAAATTTATGAAGGCTTGATTTGTGACCCAAGATATGATCTGTCCTTGAGAATGTTCTATGAGCACTTGAGAAGACAGTATATTCTGTTGTGTTTGGATGGAATGTCCTATAAATATCATTTTAGTCCATCTTGTTTAATGTATCATTTAAAGCTTGTGTTTCCTTATTTATTTTCAGTTTGGATTATCTGTCTGTTGGTGAAAGTGCAGTGTTAATATCCCCTACTCTGATTGTGTTACTGTCAATTTCCCCTTTTATGGCTGTTATCAGTTGCCTTATGTATTGAGGTGCTCCTTTGTTGGGTGCATAAATATTTACAATTGTTATATCTTCTTCTTGGATTGATCCCTTGATCATTATGTAGTGGCTTTCTTTGTCTCTTGTAATCGTCTTTATTTTAAAGTCTATTTTGTCTGATATGAGACTTGCTACTCCAGCTTTCTTTTGATTTCCATTTGCATGATTTATCTTTTTCCATCCCCTCACTTTCAGTCTGTATGTGTCCCTAGGTCTGAAGTGGGTCTCTTGTAGACAGTGTATATATGGGTCTTGTTTTCGTATCCATTCAGCCAGTCTATGTCTTTTGGTTGGAGTATTTAATCCATTTACATTTAAGTTAATTATTGATATGTATCTTCCTATTACCATTTTCTTGGTTGTTTTGGGTTTGTTATTGTAGGTCTTTCCCTTCTCTTGTGTTTCCAGCCTAGAGAAGTTCCCTTAGCATTTGTTGTAAAGCTGGTTTGGTGGTGCTGAAATCTCTTAGTTTTTGCTTGTCTGTAAAGTTTTTAATTTCTCCATCAAATCTGAATGAGATCCTTGCTCATTAGAGTAGTGTTTGTTGTAGGTTTTTCCCTTTTATCACTTTAAACATGTTCTGCCACTCCCTTCTCAGTTGCAGACTTTTTGCTGAAAGATCAGCTGTTAACCTCATGAAGATTTCCTTGTATGTTACTTTTTTTCCCTTGCTACTTTTAACATTTTTTCTTTCTATTTAAATTTAGATAGTTTGATTAATATGTGTCTTGGCATGTTTCTCCTTGTTTTTGTCCTGTATGGGACTCTCTGTGCTTCCTAAACTTGATTGACTATTTCATTTCTGATATTAGGGAAGTTTTCAATTATAATCTCTTCAAATATTTTCTCAGTCCCTTTCTTTTTCTCTTCTTCTTCTGGGACTCCTATAATTCTAATGTTGGTGCGTTTAATGTTGTCCCAGAGGTCTCTGAGACCGTCCTCAATTGTTTTCATACTTTTTTCTGTATTCTGCTCTGCAGTAGTTTTTTCCACTATTTTATCTTCCAGGTCACTTATTTGTTCTTCTGCCTCAGTTATTCTGCTATTGATTCCTTCTAGAGAAGTTTTAATTTCATTTATTGTGTTGTTCATCATTGTTTGTTTGCTCTTTAGTTCTTCTAAGTTCTTGTTAAATATTTCTTTTTTTTTTCCTCCATTCTATTTCCAAGATTCTGGATCATCTTTACTATCATTATTCTGAATTCTTTTCCAGGTAGGCTGCCTATTTCCTCTTCCTTTGTTTGGTATGGTGGGTTTTTGCCTTGCTCCTTCATCTGCTGTGTGTTTCTCTGTCTTCTCATTTTGCTTAACTTACTGTGTTTGGGGTCTCCTTTTCACAGGTTGCAGGTTCACAGTTCCCGTTGTTTTTGGTGTCTGCCCCCAGTGGCTAAGATTGGTTCAGAGGGTGTGTAGGCTTCCTGGTGGGGGGGACTAGTGCCTGTGTTCTGGTGTATGGGGCTGGATCTTTCCCATCTGTTGGGCAGGACTGCCTCCAGTGATGTGTTTTGGGGTGTCTGTGACCTTATTATGATTTTAGGCAGCCTTTCTCTTAATGGGTGGGATTGTGTTCCTGTCTTGCTAGCTTTTTGGCATAGGGTGTCCAGGACTGTAACTTGCTGGTCATTGAGTGGAGCTGGGTCTTGGCGTTTAGATGGAGATCTCTGGGAGATTTTCACCATTTGATATTACGTGGAGCTGGGAGCTCTCTGTGGACCAATGTCCTGAACTCATCTCTCCCATCTCAGAAGCACAGGCCTGACGACAAGCCGAAGCACCAAGACCCTGTCATCCATATGGCTCAGAATAAAAGTGAGAATAAATACATAGATAAATAAATAAATAAAATAAAAATAAAATTATTATATTAAAAATAAAAAATAATTATTAAAAATACAATTTTTTTTAAAGTAATAAAAAAAAGAAAGAAGAGAGCAACCAAACCAAGAAACAAATCTGCCAATGATAATAAGCACTAAAAAAAATAGGGGGACTTCCCTCGTGGTGCAGTGGTTAAGAATCTCTGTGCCAATGCAGGCGACATGGGTTCAAACCCCGGGCTGGGAAGATCCCACATGCTGCGGAGCAACTAAGCCCATGTGCCACACTATTGAGCCTGTGCTCTAGAGCCCGTGAGCCACAATTACTGAAGCCCGCATGCCTAGAGCCCGTGCTCCACAATAATAGAAGCCACTGCAATGAGAAGCCCATGCACCACAACGAAGAGTATCCCCTGCTCGCCGCAACTAGAGAAAGTCCACACACATCAATGAAGACCCAAGGCAGTCAAAAATAAAAAAAAAAGAAAACAGAAAAACCCTAGGACAAATGGTAAAAGCAAAGCTATACAGACAAAATCACACACAGAAGCATACACATACACACTCACAAAAAGAGAAAAAGGGGGAAAAATATATATATATATATATATATATATATATATATATATATATATATATATATATCTCGTTGCTCCCAAAGTCCAATGCCTCAATTTGGGATGATCCATTGTCTATTCAGGTATTCCACAGATGCAGGTACATCACGTTGATTGTGGAGATTTAATCTGCTGCTCCTGAGGCTGCTGGGAGAGATTTCCCTTTCTCTTCTTTGTTCGCACAGTTCCCTTGTTTCAGCTTTGGATTTGGCCCCGCCTCTGCATGTAGGTCGCCTGAGAGCGTCTGTTCTTCGCTCAGAAAGGACTGGGTTAAAGGAGCAGCTGATTCGGGGGCTCTGGCTCACTCAGGCCGGGGAGTGGGAAGGGTGTGGATGCGGGGCGAGCCTGTGGCAGCAGAGGCCGGAGTGACGCTGCACCAGCCTGAGACCCTCTGTGTGTTCTCCCAGGGAAGTTGTCCCTGGATCATGGGACCCTGGCAGTGGCGGGCTGCACAGGCTCCTGGGAGGGGAGGTTGTGGATAGTGACCTGTGTTTGCTCACAGGCCTCTTGGTGGCGGCAGCAGCAGCCTTAGCGTCTCATGCCCGTCGCTGGGGTCCGCGCTCATGGCCGTGGCTCGCGCCCGTCTCTGTAGCTCCTTTAAGCAGCGCTCTTAATCCCCTCTCCTCGCGCACCAGGAAACAAAGAGGCTAGAAAAAGTCTCTTGTCTCTTTGGCAGCTACAGACCTTTTCCCGGACTCCCTCCCAGCTAGCCGTGGTGCACTAAGCCCTTCAGGCTGTGTTCACGCCGCCAAACCCAGTCCTCTCCTTGGGATCCGACCACCGAAGCCCAGCCTCAGCTCCCAGCCCCGCCCGTCCCCGCAGGTGAGCAGACAAGCCTCTTGGGTTGGTGAGTGCCGGTCGGCACCGATCCTCTGTGCGGGAATCTCTCTGCTTTGCCCTCCACACCCCTGTGGCTGCGCTCTCCTCGGTGGTTCCGAAGCTCCCCACCTCTGCCACCCGCAGTCTCCACCCACGAAGGGACTTCCTAGTGTGTGGAAACCTTTCCTCCTTCACGGTTCCCTCCCAGAGGGGCAGGTCCCATCCTTATTCTTTTGTCTCTGTTTTCCTTTTGTCTTTTGCCCTACCCAGGTACGTGGGGGAGTTTCTTGCCTTTTGGGAGGTCTGAGATCTTCTGCCAGCGTTCAGTACGTGTTCTGTAGGAGCTGTTCCACATGTAGATGTATTTCTGATGTATTTGTGGGGAGGAAGGTGCTCTCCACGTCTTACTCTTCTGCCATCCTGAAGCTCCTCTCGGACCTGTGTCTTAGGGGCATCGTCTTTGCAAGTGTTTCTGTCCCTCCTCTAGGGATAGAGATTTTTTCCTTTTGCCCCTAATCCCTTCTCTGACTGCAGTGGTATCTCAGTCTTCCCAGTCTATGACCTTGAAGCCTTCTTCCCTGTGAATTATAGATTTGTTTCCTTCAGTGAACTAGAGTGGAATAGAGTGGAATAGAGTTTCCAATCTCCACTGAGATAAGATTTCACTGTTACTCTACGGAAATGTCCTCCTTGGAGACTGAGCTTCAGGAAGAAGAGTCTTAGTGTATTTCACCGTGACTGCTCTTTCACTCCTCATGCTATGACCCCAAGGGGAAATTTCTCTGGATTCTCCCTTATCCACTCTATGAGAGCCCGGCAGTGTTCTTGGAAGAAAAGTCTGCTTATGTATGGAGATTCCTGGGAGCTTCTTACTCTGATGCTACCCCACACTTGGCCTCCAGCAATTCATCAAATTTCTAGTTTAATGTTCCAGAAGCATTGCTTCAGGTAAGCAAATGCTCAGGTCCTCTGTCTCCCTGGAGGTACCTCTCCAGATTTTGGGAGGTAGTTTGCTCTGTGACCTCAGTTCTCTGATGGGTCTAAGAAAAGTGATTTGTTTTCATTTTCCCAGGCTTTTCATGTTATAAGGCTAAGAATGATAACTTATAAAGCTGTTTCTAAATCTGAACTTAAACTGGAAATCTCCACACACTTTTGTTTCTAGCTCCATTTTTAATCTAATTTTAGTGATTCCATTGAGTTTAGGTCCAGCTGCAGGTGACACAAAACCCAAAATAACAGTGGCTGGACAGATAAAAGTTTATTTCTATTTCAAGAAAAGGTCATCCATAGAAGGCCTAGTGTCAATGGGTCAGGGATCCAGACTCCTCCCACTTTTTGCTCCACTAACCTTCGCAAGTGGAATCCACATAATGGTCCAAAACAGTGCTAACCTCCAGCTATTATACCTGCATTCAAACCAGCAGAGAGCAAGAACAGGTTAAAAAAAAAAAAAGGCACTGCCTTTAAGAGCGCGTCCTGGAAGCATGTGACATTATTACTTTCATCCCATTGGCTATTCACATGGCCATACTTAGCTGCAAAGAAAACTTGGATATGTGGTCTTTATTCTCAGTGACTTCTATGCCCAGCTAATAACTAGGAGTTTTCTTACTAAGGGAGAAGGAGAGAATGGATATTGAAAGACAGTTAGCAGCCTGAATGAATGTTTGTGTATATCTGTGTATGTATGTGTGTGTGTGCGTTATTAATATGTTAACTTTGGAACAAACTCAATCTTGGGCATATTTCCAATAACTGAATTTCCAATTTGCTTTTTTGACCCCCAGCATTTGACCAAGTCTGTCTATATATTTCTGCCTTTTTGGAATGCAGAGGCTGGGTTTTCTTATCTGGGACACAGAGTTTCTGATAAACGGTGTGCAGCAGTTTATCAATTAAACCTAAAGTAAGTTTCTGATACCAAAGGCAGGTAAGCAATGGGGCAAAGCATGTGGCTTATGGATTAGGAAGGATATTGCTATGGACCAGGTTATTATTTCATGGAGAACTCAGCCTGTTGGTTGCTTCTACATCAACTTTTCTTGGACTCAGTTGAATCAAATGACCAATGCGAAGTTAACTGAGGGTTTACTATGCTTTCAGTTGAGAGCTGGATGTAAATAAGAAATAAAATATATGGTCCTTTTCCTCAAGGAACAAAGACTAACAGATAAAACAAGTTAATGCAGTAAACTGCATTTATCTGTGTGTACAGATGATAACTCTTAGAGCAGTTGTGAAAATGGGGCAATCAGTGCAGGCAGGATAGTTGGGAATGTGTGACTCGTGCCACTTCTGTAATGTTGGAATAAAGATACTCTCACCCTCTACCCAACAGGAAAAAATTAAAAATTATACAAGACTAAGAATAGTTTTATAAAATGCAAAATAAAACATAAATATGAAGGCATTATCATTATTATCTAAAAGCCACAAAGGCCATTGCTTGCTTCACATTTGTTCTAAATTCCAGGACCTGCAAAGAGTTAACAAGCACTCCCTGGCCACATGGCAATTAATGTATGTCTAAAAATAGTTACTAATTATAACAGGCTTTTATTCAGAAAAGAATAATATAAAGACAATCACTTACAGAAGGAAAATTATTATCTTAGTTTCCATTAAGCAATTTTTTCCCCCAAAATACTTACAGGTGGGTTATGGGCTTCCTGCCTTGGTAGGCTCCACTTCTTTGAGTCACTTCACTGTTTCTAACATCTCTTACTAATCATAGTCACTGAAGTGACAGGTCCAAACTGGACAGCTGTTTCTTGAAAATAAAATGTCTAACGGCAAAAACTATTGCCCTTGCCAATGAAAAAGCAAAGGCATCTGTACTTCTCAACTAAAAGGGGCTGTTTCTTGGTTTTTCGGTTCCTTTGTAGTTTCAGGCCACATTGACATGAATCTATTTTGCTAGAATACTGAATTTTCCAGTGAAGTCGGTTAGGTATTAGCTTTTTGTCAGGCATAACAGAATCACGACCTGTGTAAAGCTCAAGATGCTTAGTGTAACAGTAATGTGGTTTTATTAATTTTCCTTAAATTCTGAGAGAAACAAGATGCCATTGCCTGATTGTTTGGAGCACTTTTGGAGCTGAAAAAGAACCTGCATTACTGCCCATGTGTTTCCATAGTGAGACTTGATGTGTTTCAGGAGATGTGATAGTGCAAAGGAACTTAGCTGGAGGGGCCAAGTACCAGAGTAGAGAACACACCCACGGGCAGTCAAGGGCCACATGTGTAAAGAGAAATACGGTTTCAGTTTTTAAAAAGAGAAAATTTAGACTATTCTATTTTTTAATTAAGATGGGGAAACATGCAAATCTAAAAGTACTATAATAATAATAATAATAATAATAAATGGCCTAGTTATTCATTTGAGGGGGAAAAAGGGTGATAGGAAGAGAGAGATAAAGAGAATACAAGGAAGAAAAGTTGAAGATTTTTAAAAACAATCACCAAAAAAGACTCATTAATGCAGGTCCAAAGAGACACTCTCATTAAGTAATTGCTCCAAGATTTGGCTTTTTAGAATGCATGTTGCTAAAGACTTTTCTAACTACACATGGGTTTTGCTGCTATTGTTTTGATGACAGCAGTATTATTATCTTTTTGTATTTGTCTCTTCTCAAAGACATGCTTTGAGGGCCTGATTTGAGCCATCACAAATTCTTCATCCTGGCCTGAAGTTTTTAGTTCATTCTGTCTCACAGAACACTTCAAAGTATTTGAAATCATACATGGGAGTCAGTGTGAAGGTGTTCAGGCTGTTATAGAAATATCTTTTTGTCCTTCAAGTCTCCCAAACACATCAAGGAGACTGAAAAACAAGCAAACAACAGTAGTGTTTTAGAGATGATGGTCCTTAATGATGTTATGGAACAATACACTTACTTTATAGGTGAAAATATCAGATCCCAAACACTGAAATGACTCATTCAAGGGTCATAAAAGTAAATGATGCTGCAGAACTCCTATTCCTATTTTTTCTTTGCCTCTACAAATATAATAAAACTATGGCATGCAGTTACCTCCATAGAGTTTTCCACTGCATTCCACATTCTATTCAAAAAAGATCCCCTGAATAACTGAGCCAGGTGCCTAGGGGAGGACAAAGTTATACTTGCTTTTCCTAAAACCTCTGCATTAAAGATATTAATAACATTTGGATACAGGCTCCCTTTAAATGGCTAGTAATAACTATTGGGTTGGCCAAAAATTTCGTTCGGGTTTTTCTGTAAGAGGTTATGGAAAAACCTGAGTGAGCTTTTTGGCCAACCCAATAGAATTTCTCCTAATTCCTTCCTATGCCAAAATAAAAAAGTAGGCTTTTAATTTTTGCTAAGGCCTTTCAAATTCTAAAGAATTGGATGAGGATAATGAATGTGTCATTATAATAAAACAACTGATTGCTCCTTTACCTCTTCCCTGGGACTGGTAACAATAACTTACATCTAGGCCACCACCAGGAAAAATGAGGAGTGACTGTCAAATAGCTGAGACTCACGGGTCAACCTGGCTTCAAACATATTCTGCAGCCAAATACTTTTTTTTTTTTTTTTTTTTGCGGTACGCGGGCCTCTCACTGTTGTGGCCTCTCCCGTTGCGGAGCACAGGCTCCGGACGCTCAGGCCCAGCGGCCATGGCTCACGGGCCCAGCCGCTCCGCGGCACGTGGGATCCTCCCAGACCGGGGCACGAACCCGCGTCCCCTGCATCGGCAGGCAGACTCTCAACCACTGTGCCACCAGGGAAGCCCCCAAATACTTTTTGATCAAACTGCAAACATTCTCTCATTGTAACACTCAGAACTCCTAATCAAAAAGGGCATTTTTCAATGAGACCACTTCCAGTTAGCTGAGAAATATATTTTTAAATTTGATACTGAACAGTTATAGGACACATAGCAAATCATTTCAGCACTATATGACTCAGTTTCCTCATCAATAAGATGGATATGACCTTACTTTACCTCACTTGGATGTTGGAGCAATGAATGACAAATTCACTGCTCTGAACACCTCTGTCCACATTAAAGTAACATGCTAAATATTATGATAAATTGAGATGTGAACCACTTTTTAGGTTATTAAATTCTAATTCCATTAGCACATGTAAATGGAATGCTGAAGCTTCCCCTGAATTGAATCACATGTTGTCACTTTGGTACAACTGACAAAATATTAGAAGGTAAAGTTGTAAACATCCTTGTACACAGTCCCCTATTCTCAAAGTCCCAAAGAGTTAAGGGATGAAATGTTGTAAATGGTGTTATTGGACTACAGGAATTTATAAAAAACAGTTCCCCCTTTAAATTTAAGTCGTTCAATAAGAATATATTAGATTATCCATAAATCTTGGAAAATCATAGGGTCAAGTAAAACACCATATGAAATCACTTTAAGTTTGCGTTAATCACTGTGAAATGCATTTTGAAAAATAATGTGCAATAGAATTGGCAGGACATTGAACGCCACAGTCAGAATGCCCTTGTTCTCCATTTTTGATTGCTTTTTTCTTTTCAAAAACAGAATTTATCCATGGAAAGAGAAATTACAAAGTATTTTCAATTTGCAAAACTATCAGGACATGGAAGATGAAAGCCCTAGGCTCCTAATTGTGAGCAACCCACAAAAAGTTTGACAGGAGCTATTTCTGTCTAGCTCTCCTCTAAAGGTATCTAAGAACCGCAAATGAAGTGACATTTCTACTGCACATTTTGGACCTTTGGACCTTTGCATTGTTTATTTAAATTTGCATTAGCAATTATTCTAATGTGCAAAAAGAAATCTAGAGTTAGCAATTACAGAGGTTAGTTCAATCAATTTAGGCCAAGTGGATAATTCATTCAGTTGTCAAAGTAATTATCTGGTTTTATTGACACATGTGAACTAAAACTACACTTCCATTTTTGCTTTAGAGACACGATGTTGATAAATTTATCTAGGTGAGAATGTGGAACTCATTAAAATATGATTACGTTAACTTAAATGTTTTTTTTTTTCTTTTTGGCATTCTTTATGGCATAAGACATAGATACCATGTGAAAATTTTGTCTCTACTTGCAGTATGAGTATTTGCATTTGGTATTCATATCTAGTATATAAAGTCAGGTTTGATTGAACCCACTTGATATTGTATCAAGTCATATATTCCACCAAAACACATTGGGATAATAAAAGCCAAAGATAAGATTGGTCTAGAGAGGAAAAATGGAAACTTCATTAATGTTTACTAATATAAAAAATACAAAGATAATCCTTCACATTTATATTCTGCATTAATCTGGGATGAATAAAAACCCACCAACTCTGATATTGTACAGTGTTCTCAGTAGAAATTCAATTAATTTATGCTCTGCCTTATTTTTTCCTCCATTCAGCCATCTATCCATCTATTCCACATAGTATTTGAAAGATCTGTACTTGCAATGTTGCAAACTTGCTCAAGTTCACCTCTGATGGACAGATTTTAATTCTTAGAGACAATAGACTCTAAACAAATAGGAAGAGAAATAGTTTCCTTACTGCCTTACAATTTACAGGTCTGTCTGTCTGCAATGGAAATAATGCTTCACGTTATTATGCACAGCGATGCTATTTCACCTCCTTCATTCCCACCCCCGAGTTTTAAATTTCATTCCTAGTCACTCTTACTTTTCAGCTATACTCCTTTGGGTATGACAGTTATAAAAATAGACCCCTTGTGAGTCAGTTACCTATTAATAGATAATCCCTAGTTACCCGAAGATCAGAAAAGCTTTGAAATGGCCAATTCTAGGGATTCTATAAGGTTTTGCCCAAGACCCAGCACCACTTAGCTGGGCATTGGATGAGGTTAGGGTCGTTAAAAATGGCAATACAAAGAAATAGTTTTATTCTTCCACTTTCCACTGGTTCATTCAATAAATATTTGACTGTCTAGTATGTGCCCAAGACCATTCTAGGATCCAGAGGGTCATCTCCACCATCTCTTCCTCCTCAATCCAGCCCTTAAAAAAATGGATGATTTCCTCTAGAGTTCTGCTCTGGTTCCTCTTTTTCTCATTACATGTGGACTCTCTAAGCCTCTGTACTGGATCTAATGATACTGTCCTCTCTCACTATGTATAATCTGTTAGTCTGGAGTTGAAAAGGGTCAGATAAATAATTAATATAACGAGGTAACTAACTGGAATAATTTTATGTATTTCTCTCTTGGAAGCATTAGAAGTTTTAATGATACATAAATATATGTAATGAGTATGTGTGTGTGTGTATATATATATATATATATATATATATATATACACACACACACACACACACACACATATATGTTATGACTATGTGGCTGAGGGAAGAGGATTTTCGGCAGCAGGGGGCTTTCCCTGCCCCTGCAGTGCACAACACTTAGGCCATAATCTCTAGAAGCTTAACCCTCTTCCTTCATCTTGCAGGGGAGAGTGGGACTATTTCCCCAAACCAAGGTTGTAACAGGATTCACTTCACTTCTGGAGAAAGAGTATTTTGGTAGGAGACTGACTCTTTTTAACTGGAAAACAGTCTCCCCAGCCTCTGAACAGTAGCTCCACCACTGCCTGGAAACCTTAGCGACCTGTTTATTTAAGAAAGTCACAGCAAGGGCTCCTATTTATAACAATACCCTCGCATTGCATAAGCCTTTCTCCCTACCATTTTCTGAGGTAAATTTGTTGTTGGATTCCAGAAAAAAGAATAACTTGAGAGAAACTAAGATTACTAGATAAGATTGGAAAAACTCAGACTCACTCTCTGAGAAGGAAATGCCTCTTTAGAGCAGAGAGGAGGAAACTGGATCAATTTGTAAAGGCTCCTGGCCTGCAGGGAAAAACACGCTCCCCTGCTGGGCTGGGTCAGCACAGTTGTCTGCTCAGGCACCTTGCAGCCGGGCCTCCCAAGGCTGCAGGTGGAAGCCTGTGGCTGACGACGTGACTCAGAAGAGGCGGCCAAAATTCCATGAAGCTGTTCTCTCTGGCAGGTGGTTGAGGTATTGAAAGGGCTGGGCCTTGACAGCAGGGGAACCTGGGCCAAAACCCGAGGGAGTCTTAGCATGGAAAAGCTGACACTTGGCCTGGAAATCGAATTCCAGGCACATGTGGCAATGTGGTTGCTTTTTTACAAGAATGCTCAGGAAAAATCTCAGAAGCTGCCAGGCCCGGGTCATCTGCTTCCTGCCCTGACTCGGCTGAGGGTCACAGGCAGGAGAGCGCTGGGCTTCTTGCCCCAAATCGCCTAGTGCACTTGACTGATAGGATTCACACTGCGGCCCATCCCACCACTGCCTGAGTCCCTTTGGTGCAGGAGTTCATTTTGCGCCATTACCCCTTGCTGCTGGTGAAAAAGTCCAGGGACTTCTCAAAATAATGTTCTTAGACACAGCAAATAAAATACATAGGATTACGAAAGAAACCAATTTTGTTGAAATTGAGTTATCAAAATTTTTTTACATTCATGAGAAAGGAAAACATACAGAAAACTTAAGAGATTAGAAATATATGTGCACACTTTTCTATCAGTTCATTAAAGAACAAGATTTTGTGATGGTATCTAATAATGAATGTCATTTCAAAGTAGTGATGAAGGTAAAAAACATTTCAAGATATCGGTAATAACTGAAATATGATAATACAAATATGAAAATATTTGATTTTTACAGGTGGCCAGAGGCACAGGTACTCTTACTGTCATGCAGGTTTGCTGCCTATGTTTGAAACAAAAGCACCTGCTAAATTTCAGTTAGAGGGTAGCAAAGACCAAGATGTGATTTTTTTTCTCTCAAGCTCATAGAAACTCCTGTTTGGAACCCCCGTGTTAGAGCTCGTTCTCTATGTTGCTTAGCAAAAAGGGCCAACTCACTTCCTGACTTCTTTAGTCTCACAGTCTGGAATGTCTATTTCACCAAGGCATTGCTATTTGACAAAAGACAGGAAAGAGGTCAAACAATTTTTTTTTTCCTTGATACGCGGGCCTCTCACTGTTGTGTTCTCTCCCGTTGCGGAGCACAGGCTCCGGACGCGCACGCTCAGCGGCCATGGCTCACAGGCCTAGCCGCTCTGTGGCATGTGGGATCTTCCCGGACCGGGGCACGAACCCGTGTCCCCTGCATCGGCAGGCGGACTCTCAACCACTGCGCCACCAGGGAAGCCCCAGGGCAAACAATTTTAAAGGTCTTTTGTGTGCCACAAGCTTTACAAACATTCTCTCATTGTATTCAATCTTCACAACTTTTCTGAGTAGAGATGGACTCCCTTGTTATATAGATAAGGAAACAATCTTAGTGGGCTGGGGTAGCTTAGCCAAGTATGCAGCTGGTGAGCCTCAGAATCAGGATTTGAACCCAGAGCTCAACAGTCATGCCTCCGCCACATTTATCTCCTTGAGCAAATTATTTGTACCTAAGGTCAGGTACTTTGCATGACTTATTAGAGACTTACTACTAGGCTAACATAATAAGCGTTACAGTATAGTGGTTAAGCATACAGTCTCTGGCGATAGACTACCTGAGCTCAAATCCCCGTCGTGATACTAACTGTATAGCTCTGGGCAGGTTACTTAACCTTTGTAAGTCTCAATTCTCTCAAGCGTTAAATATCTTATCAGGCTGTTGTGAAGATCTCATGAGTTAATTCAGGTAAATGTTAGCTCGTATCATTTTAAAAGTCACCTGAAAAACATCTCATTACTTTATAGCCATGCCTTGTGCTTCTTTATACTCTACTGTTATCAATCGTGTCCCATCTGTCTATTCTTCATAATAAAGCCAGATTGTTATTTCCAAACTAAAAATCTGTGTCTTTTCCCTGCTTATAACGGTTCCATGGTTCAACAGCTCCCCACTGGCTTCAGGAGGAAACCTAAATTCAGAATGTGACTTAAAAAGTCTATCATGGGGCTTCCCTGGTGGTGCAGTGGTTGAGAGTCTGCCTGCCGATGCAGGGTACACGGGTTCGTGGCCCCGTCTGGGAAGATCCTGCCATGCCACGGAGCGGCTGTGCCCGTGAGCCATGGCCACCGAGCCTCCGTGTCTGGAGCCTGTGCTCCGCAACGGGAGAGGCCCTAACAGTGAGAGGCCCGTGTACCGCGAAAAAAAAAAAAAAAGTCTATCATGATCTGGCCTGTCCCTGTTTTTTCACTCACCTTACTCCTGACCTTGTCCTTTGTATTCCAAACATACAATTATTTGAATTTCCTTAGCATCTCATGCTCCCAGTAGCAAACACTGCAGAGTATAGTAGCCATTCTCCCATTCTTCCTTGCTAAAAAACCAAAATGAAACAAAACAAAACCCATAATGTATTTACTAGTCCCACAGAGGAGATATATTTTGAGAAGCCTGGGCTTTCCTGAGATCTTAGGGATAAATCTTAATTGTTCTAAGAAATAGCAATATTAACATATAAATACTACTATATATAAAATAGATAACCAACAAGGACCTACTGTATAGCACAGGGAGCTATACTTAATATTTTGTAATAACCTATAAGGGAAAAGAATCTGAAAAAAATAGGTATATATGTATGTATAACTGAATCACTTTGCTATACACCTGAAACTAACCCAACATTGTAAATCAACTATACTTCAATTTTAAAAAAGGAAAAAAAGAAAACTATCAGTGACTCCTTGAGACTCTCACAGCTAAAGGCCGTTGAACAAAACTTGATAGATGATTTTTTTTGTACTCTGTACTGTATATTCTTCAAGCAAGGCCTAAAATGTTAGGAAATAGTAATTGACAAATATGTCTTCAATTAATAAAGTATAAAACAATTAAAAAACAAATAGTGGTCAGCTCATTACCTTTTCAAAATGGTTGGTTTAGGCTATTCATTGACACTAATCATGTGACACTATTCTGAGAGAGTCTGTTGGGGGCTCGTGGGATCCAATACAGGAATAATTCATATTCTTACCTCTGGAATTTGATATGTAAAGATATGGTGCCTGGAGCTGCTATAGCCAATATGTGATCATGAATGGAGCTGCTAGCTGTTGAGAATGGCAGAACAGAAAGATAAAATCATATGGATCCTTACTGATTTTGTGGAACCTTTAAATTAACCTACTCCATCCTTCCTCCAGACATCTTATTATGTGAGACAATAAAGTGACCTTATTGCTCAAAGTATACTTGATTTTCTGCTTCTTGCTCCTGAGAGTCTGCTATGATATTCTCTCACCTATTGATTGTCCTTGGCACTGAATTTTTCTTTGCCTAGATCATCTGTGATGTGTCACATTTACCCTTTACCTGTTCAACTCCTAATTAGGTAAGCACTGAATTCCTCACCCTCCCTTATTGTTGGTGGTGACTATATGACACAGCCTGGTCAATCAAATAAATCTAGAATTAGTTGAGAGATTTTGGACAGCAATGGTTTTCCCAGTAGAAAACATAGTTGACTGTCATGGCCCTTCCTTCTGTGTTCTTTTTGCCTTGAATGTGGAAATACTATTTGAAGCTGTAGTCATCTGGTGACTCTGAGATGAGATGCACTTGGGAAATGCCAAGAGAATTTCCGAGACATCATCAACACTGACATCACTGAGCTGCTGAAACAATATTAGTTACTGCCTAAGTCTTGAGTTCTGATTAAGTGAGCAGGGGAAACACTTGTTTCTTTAAGCTACTATAGTCAGATTTTCTATTCCTCACAGTCAAATGTATTCCTTATTGACATGAAGCTATTCAGTAAATATTTATTGAGCACTGGATTAACCACAATACATCAATTTTGCTCACTAATAAAGAATAGTCTATCAAGAAACTTCCACTTTCAAGTAAGATAAAGTAGGTTGTGAAAGGTCCATTGTAACAACTGAAAAAAAGTCAGATAAATTACAAGCATTATATTTTAAAGGCATCACAGAGCTGTGAATACTATGAAGAATAGATGAGCTAAAATTCCAGGGAGTAGAGAAACTGTTCAGAGATGAGATGACAATCACAAGCTATTTTTTTCCCCAGATGACATTTGTGGATATTGGGTGAAGACTGAGGATCAGAACCTCTTCTTGGAGAAAAAGGTCACAAAGTTTTTTTGTTCAGTCAGTAACAGGTTGGAATCTGGAGATTTTTCCCATGGGCCATTCTTGAGCTCCAGGACTGAGGAAAGAGCTATAAACTAGGCCCAAATCTTCTAAAACACAGAATAAAATCTCTTGCAGTCTTTCAGACTAGTAAATAAAGATTCTCCATCAGATGGGACCTCCTTTAAGTACACTGCTGGTCTTCCCTTTAAGATGCTTGCAAGATTTTGAGTCTGTTTAGTGTAAGAGGTTGGAGAGGTAGGACAGGAGCCTCTGAAAGCAAGAGCTGAATCTCCTGTAATCATTTAGATTTGAAGAAATGGAAATCTTCTAGGCTCTCAATCAAAAGCCTGGAAGGCCACTCCATAAAAACAGGGGCAAGTCAAAAGAAGATAGAATCTTACCAAAATAGAATCTCAGCCACATTTAGCTCACTACTTTACCCTATCTGCCTAATAGAGGAAAGGGCCACTCATCTCTGGTGAGATATAAAATTATCTGTATCCTTCAGAATTTTACAATGTCTAGAATGAAATAAAAATTACAAGTCTGGGGAAGAGACAAGAAAATATGATTAATAATTAAATAATAAAAGGAAAAATACAAGCAGATTTACAGTTAACATGCAATGACTTTAAAATAATTATGATAAATGTTTAATAAAAAATTTAAAAATGATGAAATAGATGAAAGAATTAAAATGTAATCAAGAATTGAATTTATACTATAAAAAATTAAATGAACACTATAAAATTGAAAAAAACTACAATATCTGATATTAAAACCTGATGGGTTGGGTTTAGCAATAGATTGGTCACAGTAGACAAAAAGTATAAATGGACTAGAATATAAAATATACAAAAAATATATACCCAATAAAATATACCCAAACTAAAACAAAAGGAGAAAAATGAATGTAAAACATATTGCATAAGAAACATGTGGGAAATGCTCAAACGGTATGTATAAATGGTATTCCAGAGAAGAGAAGACCAAATGTTCAGCATTTTCTAAAAGACATCAATCTACAGACTCAAGAAGCTCATCAAACCTCAAGTAGTGTAAACATATAGACAACCATATTTAGGCACATGAGTGTCAAACTTTTAAAATTAAACACATAAAGAAAATTTAGAAACATTAAAAAAAATAAAGAAAAACAAATTAAATTCAAAGAAACAGAAATGACTTAACATCTGATTTCTCAGAGGAAATGATGGAAGCCAGAACATGGAATAATTTATTTAAAGGACCACATGGGGAAAAAAAGTGAAAATATTCTTTAAAGATGAAATAAAAATATTTTCAGAAAAATAACTACAAAAGAAGTTACTCACCAGTGAGGCCTTCCTTATAAGAAATACTCAAGTGACCTCTTCAGGCAAAATGAAATGACTCTAGGTAGATAAATAGAAGAGCAGAAGTTAAAAAAAGAAAAAGTACCTGAAAGGGTGTGTATATATATATATGGGTAAATAAGTAGATAGTATATGTAAGTATATATGTGATTATATGAGTAAATATTGTCTGTAAGAAATGGTTATTATGATGTCCTTTGAAGTTTCAAATATGTATACAATTAAAATAAATGACAAAAATAATGGAAAAGGAGGGAAAGGGATAATGAAGTTTAAAAGGTCTAAGTATATCCAGGAAAGGGTAACATATAAATTTGCATTACAGCCTAATGTCATGCATTAACCTCTATGATAACCACCCAAAGAAAGCAAAAAATTTGTATAGCTAACAAATTATAAAAGGTAAACTGGAATAATAATAACATATCTGATTAACCAACAAGGAGACAAGAAAAAAAGTGAAGTAATATAAAACAGATGGCCTAAATAGAAAATAAATAAATAAATAAATAAAACCTTAGTAAGATGGTAGATAACAAGCCCTACTATATCTGTAATTACATGAAATATAAATAGATGAAATACTCTAAGAAAAATGATAAGATTGTCAGACTTCATAAAAAACAAAACTTCAAAATATGGTGTGTTAACAAGAGATGAATTTTGAACATGACGAGCAGAAAATTTAAGAGTCAAAAAATGCAAGAACTAACCAAATGAAATTGTGAGTAGCTACACATATCAGAAAACATAAACCTTAAGGAAAGAAGCATTATTGAAGATAAACAGAGACATTTCATAATGATAAAGAAATCAATATAAAAGGAAATAATCACAATTTAAAATCTGCATGTACCTAGTTACACAGATTCAACATACATAGAGCAATACATGATGGAAATAAAAGGATCCAGGGACAAATCCACAGTCATAATGGAATTATGGTGAATGCAGGTATATACTGTCAGCCCTAGAGCAGCGTTTGGCAAATTTTTTTCTGTCAAGGGATGGTTTCTGTCACAATTACTCAGTTCCGCTGTTGTAGTGTAAAAGCAGTCATTGACATAAATGAATGAGTATTACTGTATTCCAGTAAAACTTTATTTATAAAAACAGACAGTGGGATAGATTTGGGCTACAGGCTGTAGCTTGCTGTTTTTTCTTTCTCCAAAGGCAAAAACTTAACCCAAATAAAAAAAGAAAATCACACAAAAATTAATAAGCCAATAGTAGAGATATAAAGAATCCTCAATTCATCTAAAAGAAGGCAGAAAAAGAAAAAACACATGACCCAAAACAAAAAAAAAATTACAAAACACAACCAGCTTATCACTAATGAAAGTGATCTTTTGAGCTTCATTTTCATGTCTCTTATCTCTATCTCTCAATAATTTCTGACACTTGATAGGGAAAAAAGAAGTATTGTTAATTGAATTCCTAAATCATCAAAGCATATCAACCTCCAAATTGAATTGTATCCCTTTATTTTCACACTCACACACATGCACACAAAAACATGCACACAAATCCTACTCACAGAAGCCTCTGTACAGTAAGAGTTTGCTGAAAGTTTGGAAAAATTAGGAGAAGGTTTTACATCTTAGCCACCCAAGAACTTCAAATTACAAATCCGCCATGCTTGTTCTTAAAAACTCTCTTGTAGGGTTCTGCTTCAAGCTAGGATGGGCTAGGTTGTGTGGGCCACTTATCTCATTGAAGAACTAGGAATATTAAGTAAATTGCAATAATTATATATATGAGGTGTTGGCAAACTATAGACCACAGGCTAAATCAGCTATGCCTCTTTTTTTTTGGTATTGTTTTATGCTATAACAACATAATTAAGTAGTTGTGACAAAGACCATATGGTCTGCAAAGCCAAAAATATTTACTATCTGGTCTTAACAGGAAAGTTTGCTGACTCCTGGTATACTTAAAAGCACCAGAGGGCAGTAAAAATTCAGACAGAGGAGAAATATTCAGAGAAAATTTAAGGAAGCTCAGCTGTCACTGGGGGCATGTGCTGATTCTTGATGAAGGTGGAAGCCTGAGAATCAAGGTTTGGTCCGAGCAGAGGGCCATGATGGGGGACAGAGAAAGCAGCAGAGATTTCTGTGGCCACTTGACACAGAAGAAACACAACTGGAGACTTGATGGGGCTCTTTCCTGAGTTCCAAAGCTGTATGGGGCAGAAGGCTAAAGACTAAGCCCAAACCTTGGTCAAGCAGTTTTCCATTGCATGGGAGGCAATATGCCACTGATGGAGGGAACCTGCTAACAACTGGTGAAATTCTGAAGCCCTAGATTTCTGGTCCATTGACATTGATGATCCACAACCCTTCTACCCCAGGCCAGGGAAACTTGCTCATCAGGGACATCAGGAGTGAAGAATCCAGGCTTGGATAGGTCTTTGCTCGGGGACAGAGAAACAAGACTTTCCATAGTCAGTACCTCCTTTGATAGGTGTGAATGACCAGAAGGGACTAAACAGGGGATAGTTATTGATGATGTTTCTATTTCGTGGTCTGGGGTGTTCATTTTCTAAAAATTAATTGAATTATATACTTTGGATTCATTACTTTAGTGTTATGTATGTTTTATTTCAGTTAAATTTTCCAAAAAATTAAATTCTTAAGTTAATCATCTTCAACTCTTCCCCAATCTACAATTTCTATTAGTTTCCAAGATAGAATAGTTTAGTCTGTGGCTTACTTGACCGCCACTAACTTATGCCTTCTACCTCAAGCTGCTTACTGATTTAATTTCCTAAATACAATTTCTTCCTTTCTGACATTAACTATGAAATGGTTTGACTTCACCCCTCTTCAGAAGTAATGGCCACATTGCATCCTGTATGGGTCAGATTAGCAGAGTGTCACATTTAAAGAAGAACACAGAGAGACTGAAACATGTGCAGAGGAGGGCAAGAAGGATGATGAAGTGTATGGAAATTATGTTATGTGTGAAACATTTGAAGGGTTTGTGGATTTTCAAGGTGAAAAATAACAGACTTGATTCAGAGGGGTAGTGCGATCCCTGCTTTAAAACCAATAACCTATTTTCAGGAAGAAGAATCCATTTTATTCTAAGTAGTTTGAAAGCAGAACAGGACAAAGTGTAGACGCTTATGGGGAGCAAATTTCTTTTGAATGCTTAATTATCCATTCACATAAAAATTGGTTCTCTTCTTCATGAACTCAGTTAACAAACATTTATTGAATGATAAATATATTACAGGTTCTGCTGCCAAGAGCTCACAGTCTAGTGCTGAAGACAGGTATATACAACTATGAAACAAACTGAAGTTCCAAATCATGATATCTCAAGGTGATATTGGGGCTCAGAGAAGAGAGGGGTGGGTGAGGAGAGGGAAGTAAGGAGGTGAGTTGCAAAGCAGAACTCAGTCTTCTTATCCCCTGTTCTCCATCCCTACCCTTCAGGGAAATGAACAGCACCACCATCCACTCAGTTACTCAAGTTGGGAGCCTAAGAGCCCACCATGACCTCACCTTCTCCCTCACCCTCACACCCAAACCCAGTCAGCCTCTCAATCTTTTCAATCCTAGAACTAAACATTTCTCAAAAAGATCTCTTCATTCTTGTCAACAGTTGACTTTAGGCTCCCATATCCCCTGCCTGAATAGTTTTATATCATCCTAACTGTTTTCCTGTCTCCAGCCCTGGCCCCTTCAAATCTGACATCACACAGACCTTAAGGTCCTTTTTTCTGAAATAAAAACTGAGTCATGAAAATGTCCTGTGCAAAGTCCATCATAGGCTCTTGGCATGTAGAAAAGCCATCACTCTGGCATAGGATGAGAGGCCCTTTCCTCTGGGGCTACTGCCCACCCAACCAGCTCGTCTCAGAGCAGTTTCCCATTTGTATGTACCCTACATTCCAGTAGTCCCTGACTCACTGTAGTGACCCTGTCACCCCACACTGTTGCACATATCCACATCTGTGTTGACCATGTTCCTTTTATCTGAAACACCTTTCCTCAGCTCATCCATCTGCAAATGCTACTCACCCTCCATGCGTCACCTTTAACATCAATTCTATGAAGTCCTCCCAGAGCCCCACACTTGAGATGAATATCTTCCTCCTTTGTGCATCTACTTTCTTTCTACAGGTCTATCAGATGATATGGATTTGCCTCTCTTCTTGTCAAGCTATGAGTCCTGAGGAGCATCAACAAGGTTGTATAACATGGTAGACTCGGGAGTCAGGCTGCTTTGACTTAAATTCCGGCTCCATTTCTTATTAGCTGCATATTTTTGGTTTCTTCACCTTTGAGCTTCAGTTTCTTCATCTGCACAATGGAGATAATGGTACCTACCTCATAGGGTTGTTGCAAAAATCAAATTAGATATTACCAGTAAAGTGCTTGGAACAGAGCCTGGCATGTTGTAATTCCTTAGTAAATGTGATCTATTATTATTGTTACTACTATCTCTGCATGGGAGGTGTATAACTCAGAAGATGGTTTATAATAGATCCTTAATAAATATTTAATGTATTTTCCCAACTCTACACATCACAAGAAAACTTAACTTAGGAACACACATACACACACACACTGCCCTGAGAACTAGAGTCTGAGAAATTTACATATCACAGGTATTACTTTTATTATGGTGGTCCATTTCTGGCCCTCCAAAAGGAAATTTTTCCTCACAGTTTAATGTCTTAGTTCTACAATATTCTTCTTGCCCTGCACAGAGCATTTCTGGAGAAATTCAGTGCTTTAAGCTAAAGAGGTGGCTACAAAGGTCCCTCTGTGACATTTATTTGTAAAATAATAGCAAGTAGGAGGAAAGTTTGAGATGAAAATCTTAACCCATGGGCGGTCATTTGAATGCTCTCTTTAGCAGTACGTTTTCATGCAACATACACTAAATTATTTCTATGCTCCAACCTGAAGTATAAATGTCTTTCGAGCAAAACCTAGTAACTATGAGCTTTCATAACACTAGAATTTGTTAGAAAAGTCATATAGTGCAGTCTTTGTAATGGCACTATTCCTTGCTGGCCCTTGTTGCCTCACCACACCAAGACCTTCTAAGACTAACTGGTAAGTTTTTTTTTTTTCTTTCAACTCTGGATTCTGAAAATTTTTGTCTGAGGTGCAGATTGCTTCTTTCTTTATATTTCTAAGGAAACTTTCATAACATGATGGCCAAGTTATTTGAAAAATGTTTCCCTGTGGTGATGTCATTTTGAAGGGAAAACATACTTGGGATATGAAGTATTCCCATCAGAAATCTTCGAGATCTTACATCTGTACTCTTAACCCCAAGAGGTTATCAAATGATAGTAGATTATTGTAAAAGGGATAACTCCTAATGGGGTGTTGGCAGGCAGACTGGCCAACAGTCATAGGTCAGCGCACAAATATTTACAGAGGAAGTGAAAGCTTCATTTTTGCTTTCACTATCAGACAGCTTTTACAAATGTACAAAGAAAGACTAATACTCAGGATTAAGATACCCTTGTACATGAGAAAAATCCAGAAACCAATAGCTCTGTTGTCAGATTCTTACATGATGTCAAATGTCAACCTATAATGATAAAGCATGGTTGCCTAAAGGATTTCCACAATGAAAGGGAAAATATCCCAGATAAATAAGCCAAGCCAGGCCAAGAAATCTGAAGAAAAATGCATCATCTACTCAAATAGAACATGAAGAAGCCTTTTAGAATGTATAAACATTAATTATAAGCTGTGTGAAAACATTTATTCATTGATGATTTCAAGATGGTTGCCAGTATTAGACTCAGTAGAGAAACATTTCTATTCCCTCCAGGCCAAAGTATATTATGGCAAGTCTTCTGATCAGCTATTCATTCACAGAGCAAGATCTACATGATCGTAAGCACAGGTAGCTGACAAAAATGGAAGGAAAAAACAGATATGTGGTTTCCAGTGGTCCTTTAACTGGGTCATTGCGGAAGCAGCGTGGAATTGTAGCTAAGGCATAGACTAAAGCAGAAAAGACTTGAGCCTTTTGTGCTCCTTATTGACTCTACCTTGCTTAACTTACCTTCTCTAGGTGCCATTTTCCTCTTCTGTAAAATGGGGACAATCCACAGGGTCATTGTGAGGATTAAATGAGATCATGACAATTAAATCTTTGACATGTTTCCTGACATTCAAACATTATTCCAAAATATTTAATTATTGTACTATGGAATCAGTGACCAGAGGAAAAGCTCACTTTCTATTTCATTGAGTTCATTGAGTGAAACCTGATTTTTCTAATCACGTTGACAAGTCTTATCAGGGACTGGTGTCAATGTTTTCAAGCCTAATAGGAGAGCCAGAAGAACCCAGACACCAGACTTCCCAGCTATAAAGTAGGAGAAAGAGCTAATAAGGTCAAGACCTGCCAACAGGGAAGGCTGTGAGTCTGAATTACCAAATAGTTTATGCTGATTCTTTGATTCATTGCTATGGGTGATGACTACTGTATGAAGGACAGGACCATAGTGATGGCAGCACAAATGAGAGCTCTGGGGTGAGTCACAGAATAATCACAACAGACCACATAGGATTCCATATCCTTGTCAGACAGCTGACTTCTTTCGTTGTACAGACTGAAAGACTATACATGAGGATTTATTAATCTACTTCCATGTAGCCAAGAAAACATAGTCCACGAGTGACAAGGTTTATAGCTGACTGGCAGCTCTTGACGCTCTGGGTTTGGTAGTGCTAGAAGAATCACAAAATACAAATGTCATGCAGCAAACTTGTTTACCCTCATCCATGAGGAAAATTTATGGCAAATACTTCCTTTATGTATACCACAATTAGCTGACAACAACAGAAGTAAGATGTTAACTGTTGAGAAAATCTCAAATCTTTTATATAATCAGTTATTCCTAATTATTAATTCTGCCTCCTACTTTTATTTTGAATTGGCAATTTAAAAAAACATGATAACTTGGAGATGTTCTGTTTATTAATAAGTGTACTCTATGCCTGAACCATCCCATAAATACGTACTGCACCAATACAGCATTGAATATCTGAAGTTTTAGAAAGACTAGACCAAAACCAGGTTCTGTTCTTTATACTAAATATCTTCACCTAATCATAACCCCAAAGATGCAATAAGTATGCAGCAAACCCAGATAAACCTTTTTCTCTGAGTATTCTTTAAGAGCAATCCATCATGATATGATTGCAGCTATGAGTACATATATGCATCATATATACATGTGCACATGTTTGTTTATAACTAGAAGGAAATATGCGAAGTAGCCTAGTTATGATTAGTAGTGACATTATAGCAGATTCAATTGCCCATATCCCTACTTTACTACATTTTTCTACATTGTTTTACAGTTGAAATAATATAAAATGATAAAATGCATTGGCCTAATTTTCTGCCTCAGTAAACAGAATACAGTGACATCTCTTTGAGATGACTTTAAGATAATTTAGGATCATGTTGGGATGCACAGTTAACATCCTGTACATCTGCATTAATATGGAAAGTGGAAAAAAAAAAGGGAATAAAGTATGGTGATCCGAGAGTATGATGTCCCCATATATTAGTTTTTGTGGTACTGTAATAAATTACCATACACAGCAAGGCTTAAAACCACAGAAATGTTTTTTATCGTATGTCTGGAGGCCAGAAGCTCAAAATCAAGGTGTCAGCATAGTTAATTGCTTCTGGAGTCCTTGAGAGAGAATCTGTCCCGTTCTTCTCCCCTAGCTTCTAGTGGCTGCTGGCAAGTCTTTGTGCTCCTTGTCTTGTAAATACATCACTGTAATCTCTGCCTCTATCTTCACGTAAAATTCTCCTCTGTGTATCCTTCCTTTCTCTTCTGTTATATGGGCAATGTCATTGGACTTAAGTTTTATTCTAACCCACATTGATCTCATCCCAAGATCTTTAACTTAATCACACCTGCAAAGACCTTTTAATCCAAATATCATCACATTCTGAGGTTCTGAGTGAACATAACTTTTGACAGTTCACAGTTCAACCCACTATACTGAGTGATTCTGGAATAAACCCATTATGTCACTCTCTCAACATTATATTCTAGATGAGTGTCACAAATGAAACAAAGCTGTATTATTGGCCTGATTTCCCTTTTTATGTTGACTATCTGGGAGTTTTTAGATAATTCAGAGGGCCATCTGATGTTACTATAGAAGGTCTGATAGAATGCTTTTATTGACTTCACTCTTGTTTTCATTTTGTGACCCTGGTTTTGTTTATCTTCTTCTCTTTCCCATGTTTTAAATTTATGCAAACTTTGCTGGATTCTTAGGAGTCATCTTCATACCTTTCTAGAAAAAGGAAGAGTATGAAGATCATATGTGCCTATTATGGGTTGAAGTGTGTCCCCCCCAAAATTTATATTTTACAGTCCTAATCCACAGTACCTCAAAAGGTAAACATATTTGGAGATAAGGCCTTTAAAGAGATAATTAAGTTAAAATGGGGTTGTTAGGGTGGGCGCTAATCCAGTATGACTGGTGTCCTTATAAGAAGTAGGGATCAGGACACAGACAGAAGGGCAACCCTGTGAGGATACAGTGAGAAGATGGTCATCAGCAAGCAGAGGAGAAAGGCCTCAGAAGAAACCAAACCTACTGACACTTTGAGCTTGGACTTCCATCCTCCAAAAGGGTGAGAACATAAATTTCTGTTGTTTGAGTCACCCAGTCTGAAGTATTTGCTATGGCAGCCCTAGTAAATGCATACAATGCCTAACTATAAGTTTTCTCTTAAAATTAGTACTCAGAAAGGGAGAACTGACCTTAAAGTCAAGAGAGTATTACAGGGCATTCTGTCAAGTATTTTATATTAGATAATGAGGTGTAGTTTGGGGAAAAAACATTAGCTTGAAATAACTATAATTAGGACTAGTTTGGAATGTTTTATGAAAGTCACCTAACAAAATTGGTAAAAAGAATCATAATAACAAAAGGAAATGAATTATTTCACCATTACATCTTAGTGTATGATCTCACGATCGCAAATGTTAAATGTTATTTTAAACAAGATTTTTGAAGAATACTTAAAAATCCAATACATTAAGTGGTTATGTTCTAGAGAGAGGAATAAATAAGATGTATATCTATTATAGTATTACATGAATGAGTTGAGAGTCTTGTGGTTTGGGATAAAATTTCCAGTGACTATATTATAGAAAATCTAAATAGTGCTAGTACTCTATCTCAAATGACCTATATGGAAGTGAAAAAGAAAATTCTGCTTTATAAAACTGTTAGATGATCTCCAAACCGGCTGTGTTGATTACTGTATTGTACTTTATGGTGTAATCTCAAGTGCTATAATATACTGTAGTTACCAGCTTCTAAGATGGCCCCCAGTGATTCATGCCTTCTGGTATTTTGGTGCAGTTTTCTTTTACATTGAATAGAACTGACTTGGATAACTGATAAAATATTGCGGGAATGAGAGAGTGACTCCTAAGGCTAGGGCATGAAGAAATGACAGCTTTCACTCTGCTCTCATATCACTCCTTCTGGAGAAAGCCATCTTCTATGTCATGAGAACACTCAATTAGCCCAATAGAGAGGTCCATGTGATGAAGAGATGAAGTCTCTTGACAAGATTCCACAACCACATGCCAGGCATAAGAATGAATCAAGTTGGAAGTAGATCCTGCAGCCTCAGACAAGGCTTCAGATCACTGCAATCCCAGCTGACATCTTGCCTGCAATTTCATGAGAAAATAGAAGCTAGAACTACTTAGCTAAGCAGGTTCTAGATCCCTGGCCCACAGAAACTGTGTGAAAAATATTTTGTTGTTTTAAGCTACTAAGTTTGTAGTAAATGGCTATGTAACAATAAAGCATGTCTTAGAAATTTATTCATTACAATTCTGGTGAGCACTGTTGGGTTCTGGTGAGAGCTAAACTATCTGATTTACCATTTTCTTGCTGTTTCCTCACATGGTGGAGAGAGGAGAAAAGAGTTCTCTCCTGTCTCTTCTTATAAGGGCCCTAATCTCATCATGAGAGTGCCACCTTTATGATGTAATTACCTCCAAAAGTTCACCTCTTAATACCATCACATTGGGAATTAGAGTTTTAATATATGATTTGTGTTGGAGCAGGGGGACACAAACATTCAGCTCATAGCAGATAGCTAATATGGATTTTGATACCTGGAAGTGGGATGCTGCCATAAAAAAGCAAACAAAAAGAAAAACAGAAACTAGGAATAAAAGAGAGTAGCTTTGGAACCAGGAAGTGGGTGTAAACTTTTCAAGGACTTTAAGAATACTGTTAATGAAAGCCTAAAGTTTCTTGAAAACACTTTTATTAGAAGCTTCATGACCTTTGAGGAGGCTGCTGGTTAAAGCTTAAAGGAATGTGAGGTAAACGTTATTGGAAACATTTTAAAACTATTTTAAAAAATGGGGATTCTTGTGTGCTGGCAGAAAGAGTTTAGCCACACTGTCACCGGTCGTAATATGATAGAAGAGGATGTAACTGAAGAACTAGACAATCTGGATAAGGAGACTTCACATAGAATGATAAAGTTGCTACCTAGTTTCTCCAGTTGATAAAAGCAAAATGCAAGAGAAGAGTGGTAAGATAAAGGAAAGACTGTTAAACAAAAAGAAGCCATGACTTGCTGGTTATGAAATTTTCCAGGCTTTCAGATGAACAACAATGTTATTAAGAAGTAGCTTCTAGGAAAAGGTAAAATCCAGGACACTTCTAGGAAAACATGTTTTTTTTTTTTATTAAAGTATAGTTGATTTACAATGTTTTGTTAATTTCTGCTGAACAGCAGAGTGACTCAGTTATACATAAATATATTCTTTCTCATATTCTTTCCCATTATGGTTTATCACAGGATATTGAATATAGTTCCTATGCTATACAGTAGGACCTTATTGTTTATCCATCCTATATGTAGGAGTTTGCATCTACTAATCCCAAACTAACAATCCTTCCCTCTTCCACACTCCCTCCCCCTTGGCAACCACAAGTCTGTTCTCTATGTCTGTGAGTCTGTTTCTGTTTTGTAGATATGTTCATTTGTGTCATATTTTAGACTTCATATATAAGTGATATCATATGAAAACATGTTTTAATAATAAAGCTTGGGATATAACTGTAAGAACTGTTAAGGCTTCAGAAGGATTTAAGATGGTACTTTACAGAACTGTTCAGTCAAATGATGTGTTCTAAGAATACCAGCAATTTCATAAGACACCAAAGTATAGAAAGGCTTATCTCCAAGATATCTGTGGATGTGTTTTTTGTTTAATGAGTGAACTAAAATAAGATTCATAGAAGACTCACAAAGATTTTAAGAAAGGTGCATTGACAAAAACACCACAAGCTTACATTGAAAGGGACGGAAATGGTGCAAAATAAAAAGAAGTATTTGGATCACCAAATCTCTACAGACAGCAAACAAGTTGAAACTGTTGTTCAACTGGAAACATAGACTTCCTTTCATGGAAAAATGATTCAAAAGATGGAACCAAAAGCTCAAAAGATAGAGCCAGGATCCATGAAGAATCATTCCTAGACAGAAGTAGGACAAAATTCCAACATTTGCCAAGCTGTACTTCAGAATTCAGTGGATTGGTGGCCCCTGTGTGCTTCCTTTATTCTCAGTTTTTGACCAGATGTGTCTATAGCAGTTATCCTGTATGTAAGGATAAAGCATTTCTTTTTAGTTTACAGTTATTCCAACTGAGAGAAACTGTTTGAGGAGCTGTATTTAAGGAAGTATACCCACAGATATGCAACTGCCTCTGGACCTGGTTTAGCTCATGGGAATCTGGACTTTGAGACGATGTTGTAACAAGGGATGAGACTCATATCCATAAGAACCATGATAGGCGTTTGTGTGTTGATGGGGGTTCTTCTACATGGCATCATTCAGAGATTTAGATTGATATAGGCTCTGACACTTTGCATATTGAAATCCCACTCTCAGAAAGGTGAATGTTGAAGATGCCCATGAAAACTTTGAATTAAACTGTTTTTTTAAATATGAGAGTGGAATAAAGCAATACACTTCTTAATTTTCACATATATATGTAAATTAAGACATTAAAAATCATAAATTTAAAGTTGATTATTTCATTTTCTAAAAATTGATATTTTAGAGTTGGCCAAATAATTATTTTTCAGATGTTGTGATTGGGAAAATGAGAGATTGCATTTTGTGTAGTATCATTTTATACTCTGGCATATACAGAAAAAAAATTTTAAGTTATTAATTCACTGCTAGGTACAATGCTTCCCAATATGTGTTCTGAAAAACAGTAGTCCTTTGACATACTCTAAAAAGAAAAATTTTTTAGTCAAGTAAGTTTGTGAAAAGATGTGTAGACTGTCTCTTGCATAGAGAATCCAGGGAATGTCAGCATATTAAATGTTCTGAAACATCCTTCAGTAAAGAAACTGGTTTAATTTTGTTTGAGCCAGCATCTCCCAAACATGATTTATTCAAGAGACAATCCTCTCCATTTAGAAAAATAAACTGCACTTTTTAGAGCAGTTTTGGATTTACAGAAAGATTGCATAGAAAGTTCAAAGTTCCCATATAAGCCTCCCCCCTTCTCCTATTATTAACATATTACATTATTGTGGTACATGTGTTACAATTGGTAAGAGGGGGATATCCTTTTCCTTTTCCCCAGTTTAGGGGAAAAACATCTAGTTTTTCACTATTAAGTATGAAGTTAGCTGTAGAATTTTTACAGGTGTTCTTTATCAAGTTGAGGAAGTGTCCTTCTATTCCCAGTTTACTGAGAGTTTTTATCATGAATGGATGTCAGGTTTTACCAAATGCTTTTTCTGCATCTTTTGATAAGATCACATTATTTTCTATCTTTAGGCTGTTGGTGTGATGAAACATTAGTTAAGTTTCAAATGTTGAATCAACCTTGAATACCTGGAATAAATCTCAGTTGGTCATGGTATACAATTCTTTTTATACATTACTGGATTCAATTTGCTAATAAAATTTTGTTGAGGATTTTTGTACCTATGTTCATGAAAAATATTGGTCTGTGGTTTTCCTTCTTAGCAATAATTTTATTTATTTATTTATTTTTTGTGGCACGCGGGCCTCTCACTGTTGTGGCCTCTCCCATTGCGGAGCACAGGCTCCAGATGCGCAGGCTCAGCGGCCATGTCTCACGGGCCTAGCTGCTCCACGACATGTGGGATCCTCCCGGACCGGGGCGTGAACCCGTGTCCCCTGCATCGGCAGGCGGACTCTCAACCACTGCGCCACCAGAGAAGCCCAGCAGTGATTTTATATGGTTTTGGTATTAGGGTAATGCTGGCCTCATAAAATAAATTAGAAGGTGGTCTTGCTTCTATTTTCTGGAAGAGATGGTAGAGAATTAATAAAATTTCTTCTTTTCCTAGGTAAAAATCCTTTTCAAACTCAACCAATAAAAATGTTTTGCCTTTAATTAATTACCTGGTTATTATATTTCATATTTTTGTTTTCTCCCTTATGGATATTTTTGTTTTTGCTTACATACAATAAAATGCACACATTGTAAGTACACAATTTGATGAGTTCTGACAATTATATACACCCATGTAATCATTCCAGTAAAAGTATAGAACATTCCAGTTACTCCAGAAAGCTCCCTTGTGCATCTTTCCAGTCAATTCTCCCTGCCCACCCCTACCCCTTCACCTGCCTAAGCCACCATTATTCTAATTTCTATTACCATAGCTCAGCTATGCCTCATCTTGCTCTTTATATAACTGGAGGTAGATATAATATTCTTTTGTATCTCACTTGTTTTACTCAACATGATGTTTTTTGAGATTCATCCATATTGTTTAGTGTGTCAGTTGTTTATCCCTTTGTACTTATTTATTTTTATTTAGTAAATTTTAGACATAATATTGTGTAAGTTTAAGGTGTATAGTATGTTACTTTGATACATTTATATATTGTAATACGATTGCCAATGAAGTGATAATTATCACATTACATAACTAAGGTATAATATTATTATCAATATTTAATGTACTGTGAATTAGATCTCTGTGAGTTATTTTCTGCTTATTACAAGTTTATACCCTTAAACATTATCACTCTATTCCCATCCCCCACCATCCTATGAAAATCATCATTTTACTCTGCATTTAATCAGTTTAAATTTTTAAAAATTATTTATTTATTTATTTTAACATTTTTTAAACATCTTTATTGGAGTATAATTGCATTACAATGGTGTGTTAGTTTCTGCTGTATTACAAAGTGAATCAGCTATATGTATACATATATCCCCATATCTCCTCCCTCTTGCATCTCCCTCCCACCCTCCCTATCCCACCCCTCTAGGTGTTCACAAAGCACCGAGCTGATCTCCCTGTGCTATGCGGCTACTTCCCACTAGCTATCTATTTTACGTTTGGTAGTGTATATATGTCCATGCCACTCTCTCACTTTGTCACAGCTTACCCTTCCCCCTCCCCATATCCTCAAGTCCATTCTCTAGTAGGTCCGTGTCTTTATTCCCATCTTACCCCTAGATTCTTCATGACCTTTTTTTTTTTCTTAGATTCCATATATATGTGTTAGCATACAGTATTTGTCTTTCTCTTTCTGACTTACTGCACTCTGTATGACAGACTCCAGGTCCATCCACCTCACTACAAATAACTCAATTTCGTTTCTTTTTATGGCTGAGTAATATTCCATTGTATATATGTGCCACATCTTCTTTATCCATTCATCTGTTGATGGACACTTAGGTTGCTTCCATGTCCTGGCTATTGTAAAAAGAGCTGCAATGAACATTTTGGTACATGACTCTTTTTGAATTATGGTTTTCTCAGGGTATATGCCCAGTAGTGGGATTGCTAGGTCGTATGGTACTGCTATCTGTAGTTTTTTAAGGAAACTCCATCATATTGTTCTGCAAGTGACTGTATCAATTTACATTCCCACCAACAGTGCAAGAGTGTTCTCTTTTCTCCACACCCTCTCCAGCATTTATTGTTTCTAGATTTTTTGATGATGGCCATTCTGACCAGTGTGAGATGATATCTTATTATAGTTTTGATTTGAATTTCTCTAATGATTAATGATGTTGAGTATTCTTTTGTGTGTTTGTCGGCAATCTGTATATCTTCTTTGGAGAAATGTCTATTTAGGTCTTCTACCCATTTTTGGATTGGGCTCTTTGCTTTTTTAATATTGAGCTGTAGGAGCTGCTTGTAAATTTTGGAGATTAGTCAGTTGCTTCATTTGCAAATATTTTCTCCCATTCTGAGGGTTGTCTTTTTGTCTGGATCACGGGAGAACAGGAAAAAGTCTGGACCTGCCTAAGAGGCAAAGAACTATTGTTTCAGGGTCTGTGAGGACAGGGGATTCAGAGCACCGCCTAAACGACCTCCAGAGACGGGCACGAGCCACAGCTAGCTGTGGTGTACTAGCCCCCTTCAATCTGTGTTCATGCAGCACGAGCCACAGCTATCAACATGGACACCAGAGACGAGCATGAAATACTAAGGCTGTTACTTCAGCCACCAAGAAGCCTGTGTGCAAGCACAGGTCACTATCCACATTTGCCCTCCCAGGAGCCTGTGCAGCCTGCCACTGCCAGGGTCCCGTGATCCAGGGACAACTTCCCCAGGATAACACACACCACACCTCAGGCTAGTGCAACATCATGCTGACCTCTGCTACTGCAGGCTGACCCCACATTCTGTACCCCTCCCTCCCCACAGCCTCAGTGAGCCAGAGGCACCTCATCAGCTTCTCCTTTAATCCCATCCTGTCTGGGTGGGGAACAGATGCCCTCAGGTGACTACATGCAGAGGCAGGGCCAAATCCAAAGCTGAACCTCAGTAGCTGTGCGAACAAAGAAGAGAAAGGGAAATTTCTCCCAGCAAACTCAGGAGCAGGGGATTAAATCTCCACAATGAACTTGATGTACCTGCATCTGTGGAATACCTGAATAGACAATGAATGATCCCAAAATTGAGGTGGTGGACTTTAGGAGAAACTGTAGATTGGGATTTGTTCTCTGTACGCAATTTATTTCTGGTTTTATGTTTATTTTAGATTAGTATTTAGAGCTTATCATCATTGGTAGATTCGTTTATTGATTTGGTTGCTCTCTTCCTTTCTTTTTTTAATATGCATATTTTTCCTTTTTCTCTTTTTGAGAGTGTGTATGTATATGCTTCTTTGTGTGATTTTGTCTGTATAGTTTTGCTTTTACCATTTGTCCTAGGGGTCTGTCTGGTTTTTCTTTGCTTTGGTTTTTGTTTTTTGCTATAGCTTTTAGCACTTGTTATCACTGGTGAATTTGTTTTTTGGCTTCGTTGCTCTCTTCTGTCATTATTTTTCTTTATTACTTTTTAAAAATTTTTAATAATATTTTTTATTTTTTTATTTTTATAACTTTATTTTTTCTTTCTTTCTCTTTCTCTCTCTCTCTCTCCCTTCCTTCATTTCTTTCTTTCTTTCTTTTTCTTTCTTTCTTTCTTTCTTTCTTTCTTTCTTTCTTTCTTTCTTTCTTTCCCTCCCTCCCTCCCTCCCTCTCTCCCTCCCTCCCTCTCTCTCTCTCTCTCTCTTTCTTTCTTTCTTTCTTTCTTTCTTTCTTTCTTTCTTTCTTTCTTTCTTTCTTTCTTTCTTTCTTTCTTTCTTTCTTTCTTTCTTTCTTTCTTTCTTTCTTTCTTTCTTTCTTTCTTTCCTTCTTTCTCTTTCTTTCATGGGACCCTGGCAGTGGCAGGCTGCACAAGCTCCTGGGAGGGCAGATGTGGATAGTAACCTGTGCTTGCACACAGGCTTCTTGGTGGCTGAAGTAGCAGCCTTAGTGTTTCATGCTCATCTCTGGTGTCCATGCTGATAGCTGTGGCTCGTGCCCGTCTCTGGAGGTCATTTAGGCGGTGCTCTGAATCCCCTGTCCTCACAGACCCCGAAACAATAGTCCTTTGCCTCTTAGGCAGGTCCAGACTTTTTCCTGTACTCCCTCCCAGCTAGCTGTGGTGTACTAGCCCCCTTCAATCTGTGTTCATTCAGCCAACCCCAGTCCTGTCCCTGGAGTCTGACCTCTGAAACCAGAGCCTCAGCTCACCGCCCTCAGCCACCCTGACGTGTGAGCAGAGAAGCCTCTTGGGCTGTTGAGTGCTGGTTGGCACCAATCCTCTGTGTGGGAATCTCTCCACTTTGCCCTCTGCACTCCTGTTGCTGTGCTCTACTCCGTGGCTCTGAAGCTTCCCCCACCCCCCGTCTCCACTAGTGAAGGGGCTTCCTAGTGTGTGTAAACCTTTCCTCCTTCACATCTCCCTCCCACTGGTGCAGGTCCCATCCCTATTCTTTTGTCTCTGTTTTTTCTTTTTTCTTTTCCCCTACCCAGGTACGTGGGGAGTTTCTTGCCTTTTTGGAGGTCTGAGGTCTTCTGCCAGCATTCAATAGGTGTTCTGTGGGAGTTGTTCCACATGTAGATGTATTTTTGATGTATTTGTGGGGAGCAGGTTGATCTCCATGTCTTACTCCTCCACCATCTTGAAGGTCCCTCCCGGTTTAACTTTTTTAGATTCCACATGTAAGTGATATCAGACAGTACTTGTCTTTCTCTGTCATATTGCTGAGAATAATGTGCTCAAAAAAGAAAAAAGAGAAAAGAAAAAAGAATAATGTGTTCAAAAAAAAGAGAAAAGAATAATGGGCTCAAGGTCCATCCATGTTCTTGCAAATCGAAGGATATGCTCTTTTCTTGTCTCTGTGTCATATTCTATTGTGTATATGTACCAACTCTTTTTTATCCATTTATTTATTGATGGGAGTTTGCATTGTTTCCATGTCTTGGCTACTGTGAATATTGCTGCAATAAACATGGTAGTGCATATATCTCATCAAAATCCTATTTTCATTTAATTTTGGTATATACCCAGAGTGCAATTGTTGGAAGGTATGGCAGATCTATTTTTAGTTTTTTGTGGAATCTCCATATTGTTTTTCATAGTGGTTGGACCAATTTACATTCCTACCAACAGTGTATAAGTGTTCCATTTTTCACTACATCCTCACCAACACCTGTTGTCTCTTGTCTTCTTGGTAATAGCCCCTCTAACAGATGTAAAGTGACATCTCATTATGGTTTAGATTTGCATTTCCTTGATGATTAGTGATGTTGAGCATCTTTTCACGTATTTATTGGCCATTTCAGTATCCTCTTTAGAAAAATGTCTTTTTAGTTATTCTGCCCATTTAAAAATTACATTGTTTGTTTTATTGTTATTAAGTTGACGGAGTTCTTTATATATCAATGCCTTATTCAGTATATGGTTTGCAAAAACTTTCTCTCATACTGTTGGTTGTCTTTTCATTTTGTTAATTGTTTCTTGTGCTGTGCAGAATCTTTTGAGCTTGATGTAGTTCCATTTGTTGATTTTTGCTTTTGTTGTTTGTGTTTTTAGTATCATGTTCAAAAAGTCATTGCCAAGACCAATACCAATGAACTTCTTCCTACATCTCCTTCTAGGAGTTTTATGGTATTATGTCTTATGTTTAAGTCTTTGATACATTTTGAGTTAATTTTTGTGAGTAGTGTGAGGTAGGGGTCCAATTTCATTGTTTTTCATTTGTTTCTGCAGTTTTCCCAGCACCATTTTTTGAAGATACTATCCTTTCCCCATTGAGTATTCTTGGCTCCCTTGTCAAATATTAATTGACTGCATTTAATTTTAGGGTCTCTATTCTGTTCCTTTTGTTGATGTGTCTATTATTGTGCCAGCACCATACTTGTTTTTTATTATGGCTTTGTATCATAGTTTGAAATCAGGAAGCATTATATCTCCAGCTCTGTTCTTTTATCTTAGGATTGTTTTAGCTATCCTTTATTCTTTAGCTATGCTTTAGCTTTTGTGGTTCCACACAAATTTTAGGATCATTTCTTCTATTTCTCTGAAAAATGCCTTTGATATTTTGATGGGGATTGTGTTAAATCTATAAATAGCTTTGAATAGTATGACCATTTTAACAATATTTATTCTTCTAATCCATGAACAGAGGATGTCTTCTTATTTGAGTCTTCCTCAATTTCTTTCATTAAAGTCTTGTAGTTTTCATTGTAGAAATCTTTCATTTCCTTGGTTAAATTTATTCTTAAGTACTTTATTGTCTTTGATGCTATTGTTAATGGGATAGTTTTGGGGGGGTTTGATCATTTTAAAAAATTTCAGATGCTTCATCATTAGTGCAAAGGAATACAATTAATTTCCTGATGTTGATTTTGTATCCTGCCACATTACTAAAATTGTTGATTAATTCCAACAGTTTTTTGACTGACTTTTGGTATTTTCTCTATATAAGATCATATCATCAGCAAATAGTGACAATTCCATTTCTTCCTTTCCAATTTAGATGATTGTTTTTTTCTTGTCTTGCCTAATTGCTCTTGCTGGGACTTCCAGTACTACACTGAATAAGAGTGGTGAGAGTGGGCATCCTTGTCTTGTTCTTGTTCTTAGAGGAAACACTCAGTTTTTCACCACTGCGTATAATATTATCTGTGGGTTTGTTGCATATGGCCTTTATTATGTCAAGGTATGTTTCTTCTATACCTAATTTGTTAAGGGTTTTTATCATAAAAGAATGTTGTATTTTGCCAAATGCTTTTTCTGCATCAAATTAATCATATAATTTTTAATCTTTCATTTTATTGATGTGATATATTACATTTATTGATTTGCATTTGTTGAGGCACCCTTTCATCCCAGGGATAAATCCCACTTGGTCATGGTATAGAATTCTTTTAGTGTGTTGTTGAATTTGGTTTGCTAATATTTTGTTGAGAATTTTTGCATCTATATTCATCAGGGATATTAGTTTATAATTTTCTTTTCTTGTGGCATCCTTATCTGGTTTTGGTATCAAAGTAATACTCACTATGTAGAATGAGTTCAAAAGTGTTCTTATTCCTCAATATTTTGGAAGAGTTTGTGAATGATTGGTGTTAATTATTTTCAAATGTTTGGTAGAATTCTCCCGTAAAGCCATCTGGTTCTGGAGTTTTCTGTGTTGGAAGTGTTTTGATTACTGATTCAATCTCTTTATGTGGCATTTGTCTGTTCAGATTTTCTGTTTCTCCTTGGGTCAATCTTGGTAGGTTGTATGTTTCTAGAAATTTATCTAGTTCTCCTAGGATATGTAATTTTCTGGCATATAATTTTCATAGTAGTCTCTTATGATACTATGTATTTCTGTAGTATCAGTTGTAATGTCTCTTCTTTCATTTCTAATTTCATTTGAGTCTTCTCTCTTTTTTTCTTAGTTAGTCTAGCTATAGGTTTGTCCATTTTGTTTATCTTTTATAAGAACCAGCTCTTAGTTTTGTTGATACTTTCTATTTTTTCCTGGTCTCTTATTTATTTCTGTTCTGACCTTTATTATTTCCTCACTTCGGCTAACATTGAGCTTAATTTGTTCTTTTCCTAGTTCTTTGACATGTAAAGTTAGGATGTTTATTTGAGATCTTTCTGATTTCTTAATATATACCTTTATTGCTATAAACTTTCCTCTCAGAACTGCTTTTGTTGCATTCCATGATATTTGATATGTTGTATTTTTGTTTTCATTCATTTTTAGATAATTTTTATTTTTTGTTTAATTTTGTCTTTAAACTCAATAGATGTTTAGAAGTGTGCTGCTCAGTTTCCACATATTTGTAAATCTTCTCATTTTCCACTTGTTGATTACTAGATTCATAACATTGTGGTAAGAGAAGATAGTTGGTATGATTTCATTCTTCTTAAATTTTCTTTTTTTTCTTTTTTTGGCCTATCATATGATGTATCTTGGAGGATGTTCCATGTGCACATGAAAAGAATGTGTAATTGGCTGCTGTTGGATGGAATGTTCTGTATATGTCTACTAAGTTCATTTGTTCTAAAGTGTGGTGCAAGTACTGGTGCAATCCAATAGTTGGATGATCCAACTATTGCTGATAGTGGGGTATTAAAGTACCCTACAATTATCGTATTGCTGTTTATTTCTCTCTTAAGGTCTTTTATTATGTACTTAATATGATTTGTGCGTGGGTGTTTGTTATGTATATATATATATTATATATATATATATAATATATATGTTACAGTCATTTACAATCATTATGCTTCTTGATGTACTAATCCCTTTATCATTATAATGACCTTCTTTGTCTCTTGTTATTTTTTTGTCTTGAAGTCTATTTTGTCTGATATAAATATGGCTACATCCACCTTCTTTTGGTTTCCATTTGCTTGCAATACCATCTTCCATACTTTCACTTCGAGCTTATGTGCAGTTTTAGAGCTGAGATGAGTCTCCTGTAGGCAGCATATAGTTGGGTCCTTCTTTTCTTCTTTCTTTCTTTCTTTCTTTCTTTCTTTCTTTCTTTCTTTCTTTCTTTCTTTCTTCCTTTCTTCCTTTCTTTCTTTCTTTCTTATCCATCTATCCACTCTGTGCTTTTTGATTGGTGAGTTCAATCCAGTTACATTTAGGGTGATTATTGATATGTAAGGATTTACTACTGTCATTTTATCTTTTGCCTTCTCGTTATTTTGTTTCTCCATTGTTTCTTTTTCCTTCTGTTTCTGTCTATCTTTGTAAGTTGGTGGTTTTCCATGGTGATTTTTCCCAGTCTCTCCCTTTTTTTTGGCATTTCATGTAAAATCTCTAGATTTTTGCTTTGTGGTTACCATGAGGTTTACATAAAAAATTCCATAGTTAAAATAATCCTTTCCTGCTGATAACAATTTATCTTCATTTGCCTATAACAATTCCATTTTTTGACTCTTCTCCTTTTATATTTTTGATATCACAAATTATCTCTTTTTGTGCCATGTTTTTGTTACCAAGTTGTTGAGCTACATTTATTTTTAATACTCTTTTCCTGAAACATTTATTTTATAATTAAGAGTTTAATATATTATTCTAAAAAAAGTACAGTTTTCAAATTCTGAATATTTATTGCCTTAATCAGAGATTTTTGTACTTCTGTCTTTTTATTTCAGCTTGAGGAGCTCCTTTTAAATTTCTTATAAGGCAGGTCTAGTAGTGGAGAACTCCCTCAGCTTTTGCTTGTCTGGGAAAGCCTTTATTTCTTCTTCATATTAGATGGATAACCTTTCAACATAGAGTATTCTTGGCTCACACTTTTTATCTTTCAGTATTCTGAAATTGTTGTTACACTGTCTCCTGGTCTATAGAGTTTCTACTGAGAAATAATGTAATAAGTGTTCCTTTGTAGGTTGCTGTCATTTTTCCCTGACTGCTTTTAAAATTCTTTATCAGTGGCTTTTGACAATTTTAATATAATGTATCTTGGAGAAGGTCTTTTTGTACTGACATAGTAAGGTGTTCTATTAGCCTTGTAGATTTGTACATCCAGTTCCTCTCCTAGGTTTGGGAAGTTCTCAGCTAATATTTCTTTACATAAACTCTCTGCTTCCTTCTCCCACTCTTCTCCTCCTGGAATACCCATTATTCTTATGTTGGCTTTTCTAATGAAGTCTGATAACTCTCATAGGGTTTCTTCATTTTTTAAAAATCTTAGATCTCTCTCCTCATCCACCAAAATCATTTCTAGATTCCTATCTTCCAGCTCACTAATTCTCTCTTCCATTTTATCTGTTCTATTTCCAATGCATTCTAATGCAGTCTTCATCTCATTTATTGAGTTCTTCATCTCCAGAATTCTGGTTTGGCTCTTTTTTTTTTTTTTTTTTTTTTTTTTTTTAGCATTTCAATCTCTTTGGTAAATCACTCCTTCCATTTATCAATTTTATTCCTGAGATCATTGTATTGCCTTTTTTTTTTCTTGTAGTTTTTGAATTTCTTCATAATAGCTATTTTGAATTCTTTCTCAGATGGCAGTATTCCTTGTTCTTGGATTCAGATGCTGGAAAATTGTCATTTTCTTTCTGTGATGCCATATTCCTATGATTTTTTATGGTGTTTGATGAAAAGTGCATTCAAAGTAGTGAACATATTTCTCACTTAGGCATGGCTTTGTTTACTTTGATTCTAACAACTCAATAGGTTGGTAATTAGGGACCCTTCTTTTATTTTCCAGAAGATGGAGCTATAGCACTAGTTTTTGGTTTTTCTTATCAGAGCTGACTTAACCAGATAAGGTTGGGAGCATGTGTACTTAAAAAAAAAAAAAAAAGCTGACAAAATGGGGAAGAAAATGGGTTGTGGCAGGGTGGAGGGAGGTGTGTACTTAGTACTTGTGGTTTTGGTTGTGCCCATAGCCCAGGAGGGAATCCCCAAGTGGAGGTGGTCCCAGAGGTCAGTGGGTAATCCTTTTTCCAGAGCCCAGGGCAGACAGCAGGAGACATTTTCCTTTAGTCCTCTTTGTCCACCTATTTCCCTTTTCTTTCCTTGCCTTGTCATTGTGGTCTCTTCTCAGAGAGAGCAATGGATCCCTCCAATTGTAGAATGGATGGCTGAACAGACCCCCACTCACCACCTTCACCCTCATTTCCTCTGCCAGAAAGGTCATGCTGACCAACTGTTGGACCTGCCTCTGCCAACTCCACCACCACTCCTCTCTGCAGCCTCCTCTTCAATCCAATCCATGCCCTTTCAGGTGCACAGATGAAGGAATCTTTGGGGCATCCTGGTATGCTGTGCAGAGGTGCTTTTTTTTTTTCTTTGTTATGAATGTCTGATTAGTTATAAATCAAAGGGGAGAGAAAAAAGGAACAACTAATGGTCCTTACCATGATGCTGACCTTACTCCCAGTTCATCCCTTTTTATTACTGAGTAGTATTCTACCCCAATTTGTTTATCCATTTTCCTGTTTATGAACATTTGGGTTATTTCCAGTTTGGAGAAATCTTGATGAAAGCTAAAAGGAACACTCTTCTACAAATATTTTTGTGGACATATGTTTTCATTTGGGATTGTGAGGGGGAGAATTACCTAAGAGTGCAATTTCTGGGTAATAGGTAGATGTGTGTTGAGGTTTATAAAACAGTTTTCCAAGATGGTGGTACCACTTTACATTTCCATCAGCAGTGTATGAGCATCCCAGGTGTTCCACATCCTCACCAACATTTGGCATTATTCATCTTTTAAAATTTTTATCAATTCTAGTGAAGTAAAATCTTATTGTGGTTTAATTTGAGTTTTCCTAATAATTGATGATTATTCATATATTGTCTTTTGTCTTCTGACATCTGTGACTTCTGATGAGTATTTGGCTATTATTCCTACAATTGTTCCTTTACATTATCATTTCTTTTCCCTTTGGCAGCTTTTAAGGTTTATCTTTATATCTTGGATTTTTAGCCATTTTATCATGATATGCCTAATTTTGTTTTTTCTCTGTGTTTATCCTGCTTTGCATTCACTCAGCTTCCTGGATCAGTGGATTTTTGTTTTTCATCAAATTTGAGGAAGTTCAAATATGTCTTTGCCCAATTTTCTCTCTGCCCTCCTTCTGAGATTCTAATTACACAAAGGTTTGTTTGATTTTGTCTCACAAGTGTTTGAGGCTCTTCTCTATTTTTCAATAATTCTTACTCTCTGTGCTTTGGTTTAAATAACTGTTTACCTGACTTCAAGTTCACCTCTCTTTTCTAATGCAGTTTCTGATCTGCTACTAAGCCCATTAACAAAGTTTGGTTTTCTGAGATTCTATTTGTCAGTTCTAGAATTTCTAATTATTTTTTCAGAAGTTTCATATCTCTCCTGAAATTCCCTATCTTTTAATCCATTATAACCATCTTTTCCTATAAATCCCTTAACATACTTATCATAAATATTTTAAAGTTTTTATCTGTTAATTTCAGCATCTGTCTCATCTATAGGTCTCCTTCTGTAGAAAATATTTTCTCTTGAATTGTAGGTCAGTTTTTACATCTTCTTTGCCTGTCTAATAATTTCTGATATTTTTCTTTGTTTTATTGATATATAATTGATTCACAGCATTTTATAAGTTTAAGGTGTACAACATAATGATTTGATTTACATACATCATGAAATAATTATCACAAGTTTAGTGAACATCCATCATCTCATAAAGATACAAAATTAAAGAAATAGAGAGAAAGATTTTCCTTGTGATTAGAACTTTTAGGATTTACTCTTTTAACAACTTTTGTATATAAAATACAGTAGTGTTAATTATATTTATCATGTTGTACATTACATCACTAGTACTTAATTATCTTATAACTGGAAGCAATAATTTCATATTTTAAATTTGACTATATTTTATTGATGAAGATGCACCATAGAGATTCTGGATTTTGTCATTTTTGTTTAAAGAGTATTGAATTTAATTTTAGCAAATACTAAACTACTGACAGATTATCTTGTGTCTATAGAGGCTTGGCTTTAGTGTTTTATTAAGGAAGTGCTTGCTTTGATTCTGCCTTTAGTTGCAAAGATACATCCCTTAGTCTTGAGGTATGGTCCTTACTTCTAAGGCATGATCCTTCTGGAGTTTTAATGGGAAGCCTGAAGTGTTTACTAATTCCTTCTAACTTGATAGGACTTGAACTCCAAACTCTGTCTTCCCAACACTTTGCCTACTGAGATCTCTGCTCAGCTCTTTTGCTTCCAGCTGTGCATTCTCCTGACTTCTGCTTGGAGTCACACCCAGCACATTCATAGTTTTAGTGTCAGCCAAGAATTTGAGAGGAATTTTTATGCAGATATGTGCTCCTTTCTCCCTAACTGCCTCCTTTCCAGGATATATCCCCGCTTAATTTCCAGCTGTGCTAGCAACCAAAATCTGATCCACTAAGGTCAATTCTTTCTGTCCCTTATTCTCATGCAAACTAGGGAGTGCCCTTAGGGGAAAAGTTGGATAAATGTGAATCTCACCTGATTTGTATCCCATCTTTCAAAGATCATATCTCCTTCAGTGTCCACTTGCTTTTGTTCTATCTCCAGTGCTTTCCAAGAGACTTTTTTTAAGTCTAGAATTTATAGTTGTCATTGGTGTGAAGGTCAGTTCAATACAAACTACTCTGCCATTACCAGAACTGGAACTCCTCTAATTACCTTTTTGTTATTTCAGACACACTTTGTAAATAAATGAATGAGAAGGCTTATTCAGGAGCTACCTCTAACACTACAATTGTGGTTCCTGGTTTATTTTCTAGCACATGTCTTCATAAACATTACATAACTTCCTCTGAGTCATTTTAAACCATTGAAAAAATCTCACAATGAAGTGTAAACATAAACCCGTTTTGAAGTAGTGCAGAACCTCATTCAATATGTCAGCCTTGGCTGCCCTGAGTTCAGTTTATGTTTCAGGGGAAACAAGAGCAATTCTTCCATTGACTGGGAAGTCTCCAACCACCATATTCCTCAGCTATATCATGTAGCTCATGGAAACCTCTTAGGCACATACACATGCCCACAGTTTATTATGTACTTACTGCACTCATTAAAATTTCCACAAAGCACCAGTAGGTTAACTGTTCTTTTCCAGAAAATTTCATTTTCTGCATAGCTTTTTTTAAAAGCCAAAAAAAAAAATAAACCTTACCTTTTGAAGTTTAGTTGTCCCACAGCTTAAGTTCATGTCATCTAAAGAGAACAAGCAGAAAACATCCAGCTTGTTGAACTTTGTGCCTCAGCTGAATTCTGCCTCCCACCCTGGTCACTTTGGATTTTAGAATTTCACTGGTGCTGTAAGTTATGAATTTGTATATCTCCAAGCTAGGAACTATTTTAAGTATTTATACCTGTTAATGTATTTCGTCCTCACAACAGACACACTTTACAGTTGAGAAAGTGGGCCCAGAGATTTATTTATTTCTGCAAGATTACACCCAAGTGTGATCATACCCAAGTGTGTCATTTCATTCAAGATCAAGGGGCCAAGCTGTGACTTGAACCCATGGTCTGTTTTCCTTCTTATTGACTGGATTCTGCTACTACTCAGATCCTGTTAATGCCCTTATCCCATTTGTAATCTGTAGAGGGCACAAATGGCTAGTGCCAAGACCTACCACCTCTTTGATTTTACACTTTCTTCCTCAGTGTTTGTGTGGTCATTCTGCCAAACTTCAGTCGTGCCTAAGTGTTTCTTTCAGGATCATTCCCTTCATCTTAAGAGCTGAGGTGGCATGAATCCATCTTCCTTGGAATGACCAGAATCTGAATGCTTCTTAATGTAGTGTATCTAACATATCCCTATTGTCTTCTCCATTTCAGGCATTTCCTAGGTATTGAGGATACAATAAGATTGCTGCTGCCCTTGAGAATCTCAAGATCTAGAGGGAAAGAAATATATGTAAATATACATGAACAGATGATAAAATTCTGTGGTAGACACATGAGTAGGGAGTTGTGCAGTCACAGAAGAGGAAGCAATTAAATCTGCAACTCATTCTGTTTGGGGAGTTTGGGGAAGGTTCTACATAAGTGTTTCATAAACCAAGTCTTGGAGCATGCATAGAAATACGCTAGGTAGATAAGGTTTGGAAGAGCTTTTGACACAGAAGGAACAGTATGTTCAAAGGTATAAGACAGAAATGAGCATATCTTCCTGAAAGAACAGTGAGAAAGACAGCATAAATGTATGAGAAGGGAAGTAGAGGATGAGGCTTGCTTGTGTTAGCAAACAGGAGACAGACTGTGAAGGAGTTTGAGTTTTATCATAAAGGAAACAGTGCTACAATTATCTGTAATCTACAGCTTTATTTCATCCCAATTCCTTGACCAAATGCCACCTACTCTTCACATCTCACATACACACACACACACACACACACACACACACAAACACGGACACCACGGTTCTTTCAGTCTTCTCCTTCCCTCTAGGATGAGTGTACAACTTGACAGGAGAGTATGTATTTGTTTAGCCCTGCTGGATTTAATCATGAAGTTTACTTCAAAAATACTTCATAATTTTACTATCGCCCATCCAAAATGGATTTGCCAAGGATCTCAGGGAGAGATCAAAGTGGACAAAAAACTAAAAGCTTTAGGGAAATATTGTTCATTATTTTCCTTTCCCCTTCTCTTTTACCTTCCTGCTCCCATCTTCCTAACAGAAGAAAAAGGAAGAATCTTTTTAGAACACATGATTGGGTTTATGCCAACTAATCTGTGGCTCATGCTTATTCAATCTGGGCATAATTTATCTCTGTGTTTTATTTAATGTTTATTTCTGTTAAGAAATAGGGTGTCAGTTTCAACTAGCTATTGTCTTTTGTCTTTGTGCTATTTGTAAAGCCATCTGCCCTTTGCCACAACTGAAAGGCTGAACTGGGCCTTTTGACTTCTCTACCTTCCCAGATGTGTAGCTTCAGATTAAACTGAGGTCCAGAATAAATGTTGGTATAGGCTTCCTCTTCAAGTCTCATCCTTTTTTTCCAGAAGCTAATAAATTCTGAAAGTGTTGCCATAGACGCTATTGAAGTCAGTCTTTGAAAAAGATTTGGTGTGCCTGACTTCTCGTTTGACTACTGTAATCATAGAGAAGAGAAATAAAATGAGGACAGAAAGGGCAATTTCTGACTCATTCCATCTCTTTTTCTCTCTAACTAATGTATGTTTCCTACCTTCCTTTGATCCTTCCTTCCTTCCTCCCATTTCCCCCATTTTCTCGTTCTCTTTCTCTCTCTTTTCTTATCTTTTGCTCCAATCTCTTCTATTCCCCCTTAAAAAAATTTTTAATCACATTTCAAAGGAGAATTTATTCATTTAAAAATAAGTTGAATGTTCACAATGCACCAACCTCTGTAATTAGTACTGGGTTCAAAACACAACAACACAAAAAAAGCATAAACACAGAGCAAAAGAAGCAAAATAAACAGAGTTCTTGCCTTCAGGAAGCTTCCAATTTAGCCTAGGGTAGTAACAAGCCAATTAATAACAATGTCAATTTGAAAGGAATTTGATGCTCTATATTTCTCTGTGGTACATTTGACATGATTTAGGTTAACTCTATGAGATTTCTACAGTTTCTTAACTGTAGATTTTTTTTCTAAATTTAACATATTTTCTACTTTTTATCTTTTCATTAATTTTCTGTGTTTTTCTAAATGTTTATGAGACACTTCTATAACTTTAATAATAAAGTTATTTTCTCATTATAAAACCAGTAGTGAATATTCTTACAGTAAAATGTAAACACTTAATGTTTTGCTTTTTCTTAAATTCATTTCTTCATTTAATAAAGTACTATGGATTGGTTACTAGGTGCTGGGCATTTTTCTAGGTCCCAATTATTCTGTGGAGAACAAGGCATGCATGGTCCATATCCTTATGGTTTTGTGATCTAGTGGATTTGTAGGTGATGGAGAACATTGAGTGAGAAGGTTAACACTGGTTTTTGATGTGTTTTATGGAGATGGGCATCTTTCTATGCCAACATGAGTTAGTTCATCATTTTTCATAGTTTTATCGTTGTCCATAAGATGGTTATGATAATTATAATAAAATGAATAATAACACTTATTGAGTGCTCACTGCATCCCTGACACTGTGCTGAGTGATTTATGTGGTTTATCTTACTAAAGTTTCACTCATAGCCACCAATAGGTAGGTTATATTATTTTCCCTATTTTATGGGTGAAAAAACAGGTTTATTCAAGTGAAGGATCTTGATCAAGTTCTCACAGCTAGATAGAACTAAAATCTAAACTGGGTCTTCTAACTTCAGAGCCTTCAAACTTCTCTGCTGTGAATGTTTCATAATTTAGTTCTAAAAATACTTTTTAATAAATAGGCTATTTCCGGTCTTCCCATTTGTAAATAATGCAGCAGTGAATGTCTATGTACAAATTATCATGTAAACTTGCATTGGAATTTTTGAATTGAGTTGGAATTAAAATTTTTGAGTTGAATTTGTATTTTTGGTTTAAAAGAATATATGCAATTTTTATACATATTGTCAAATCATCCTTCTCAAAGTAACAGTCCTGAGAGTTCAAATAGCCAACTTACTCTTTAAAGCAACCATTTTTGAGAATTTCTAACTAATTTTAATCAATATAGTTTTAGTTAGAATATAACAGTTAGGATTAATTAGAAAATAAATGTAAAATGCACAAAAGCACTTAATAAATGTTACCTATCATCATCATCACAACGAATCAAAAGCTCTTGTTCTCATTATACTCATTTTACTCCAGGGACTGGACATGTTGCAGCCAAAGCTTAATAAGTTTGGGTGATAACAGTTAGGGTCAGTTCTATTGTCCATTGTCAATCTTCATATTTGAAATATTTCAAAAGTTCAGATTTTTAACAGGAGGATTCGTGAACCACATTCCTAAGGAGGGTTGCTTGCTTCAATACATTCAGCAGAATGATTGGGCCACATGCAGATTAACTGGGAGTGGCTTATCTTGCTCTTCTCAAAGCTGTGATGCTTTCTGCTCTCTTTGTATTCTCTCTGACTACAGCCTCTGGGTTTGGTCCTTTCCTTATTGTAACCTGAAGGGGAAAAATGAGTCACTGGATGACAATAGTGAAACTTCGCATGTAAGGCTAATAAACATCTCTTAAAGCAAAGCTAAGGAGCCACAACCTGTTAACTCATTCCATAATCGCTATTGTATAAACCACATAAACTACGAGAAGCAGAGATAGGGTCTGGAAGTTCTTTTACCACATGTATAAAACCTCATTTAATATTAGCACCTGTAAGACATCTTAATCAGTATTCATTCTTTTGAAACTCTTAAATTGAGAAAGGTAATTTAAGTTCCCTGCTTGGTCTTGAATTTTTTAAATGAATCTTTAAAAATTTTTCAAAATGTGTAATTTATTTAAATTTTAAAAATTAATATTTTATTGAAGTTGTGGACTTGGTATTAACCTTTTGAGCTTCAGATTTCTCTTTCATGAAAGAGAACATTTTATGAGAGATCAACAGTTCCCCTGCTAACATGCATAACACAGAGATAATAAAGTGTAGGAAGCATACGGGCATCAAGGTGAAGAGAATGGCTTTAGAGGAAGATAGATCTACCTTAGTGAGAAAATGCTTGTCCCCTACAATTAAAGGGGAAGGCAGGGAGTTTACAGCCAAAAGGGGAGAGTGTCATGAAAAGGAGACTGTCTACTCATTTACAGTAGCCGAGACATGGAGGCAACCTAAGTGACCATCAACAGATGAATGGATAAAAAAGATGTGATATAGATATACAATGGTATATTGCTCAGCCGTAAAAAAGAATGAAATAATGCCATTTGCAGCAACATGGCTGGACCTAGAGATTATCATACTAAGTGAAGTAAGTCAGACAAAGACAAATATTATATGATATCACTTATATGTGAAATTTAAAAAATAGTAAAAATGAACATATTTATAAAACAGAAACAGATTCACAGGCATAGGAAACAAACTTATGGTTACCAAAGGGGAAAGGGCGGGAGGGATACATTGGGAGTATGGGATTAACAGATGCACACTATCATATATAAAATAGATAAATAACAAGGATTTACTGCATAGCACAGGGCGTTATATTCAATATCTTGTTATAAACTAAAATGGAAAGGAATTTTAAAAAATAATATAGATATATGCATATATAAATGTATAACTTTTCTGCATGCCTGAAACTAACACAATATTGAGAATCAACTATATTTCAATTTAAAAAAAAAAAAGAGCCTGTCTAAACGCTTGGAGTATTTTTTGTTGTCATTCATGACTCTCTCTGACCTTCCCCCTCCCTCCTCTTATGTCCCCAAACTTGGCGTTTGACTGTTTCGCTTCTCAACAAGTTATGTTGGTATTATATAGAGACAGCCTTAATTAAAGTTTGCATGTGGTGAGTGAGAAAGAGAAGGGCATTTAAACTCACTGAGTCAGGCCCTGTTAGGAAAAAAAAAAAAAAAGGTGTCATAATGACACAAGGAAAAGAAGGGAGGTGCAAAAAGCCATTTGGTTTGAGCTCCATTAACTCAGGCCAGGGAAGCAGTAATGTTGAGGCCCAAGGGGGTGAGCTAAGGACAGGCTTTCTGCCTTCTCTCTCAATGTGCTCGGTTTTATTAGTTTAGGCCAGGCGGCTGCTAACATTATTTTAATATCTATTTTGTGAGTGATTATGTTGTATGCATGGGCAGGGGGTCAGGCGGGTCAAGTCTTTCTGCTCCAGACCATCTCTGCATGAGCCTTTTGCCTTTAGATCTTGGTGTAACTTGCCACCTGTAAAAGCAGACAACCTAATGGGAAAAAGAGCAGCACTTAAAATGCTGTTTTTTCTCCACCGTGCTCAAGTGTAAAGAACGTTGTAAAAATATTTCAAACTGGATTTTTTATTTTGGTTGTGTTAACTCTTTGTTTGACCATCGTCACCATTTTCCCACAAAATTTACTTTCGGTAACCAGAGATGTTTTGGAGAAACTGAATATTATGTCTGCAAACAGAGGGAAGCAGTCAGAGAAACCCTAAGGGAGGCTTGCTAATGCTCTGATCGCTTAAACTCATCTGTCATATCACACAATGACCACAACTTTGGAAAATTAACAAACCTGTCTATTTTTTAGGGGCTCTCTTTCATTTCTGTTCGAACGAAACATTCATGAAATTTGGACCATCTCCAAGCACAACGTTTATGATAGTCAATACCCAAAAGAAGAAGGGAAGTAGTCTAGATTTTAATCCTAATTTCTTGTCCAACTGCCTGTGTGACCTTGGGCTCATCATTATGCCTCAGTGGCTCAGTTTAACTTTTCAAAGAGCCTACTTGCCTCACTCTTTGGAAGACTGAACTCATTTGTTCACTATTATTGAGAGCTGTTAGATTTTTAGGCAGGAATCACGGGCCCACGATAAGGTGAGGGGGAGGCAGTATAAATGGCCCACATGCTTCTACTCTCCGAACCTCGGTTTTGCCTAGCAAAGTCTTCACTCTAACCAGCAGGGACTCAGGGCTGGTGCAGAACCGCAGTCTGGGGATACATGTTTAGTAAGAAGAGCCACTGGCCTCATTTCTTTTTAGGTTGGATGTGGGCCTTGATGCTCTAAAACCACTTCAACCTTCCATCTAACCTCTCTGCAAGGCTCTCTGGATGTTTATTCCTTTAATCACTCAACAATCCCTTGTCAGACCAGAATTCTTCTTTAGACATTGCACAAAGGTGCTCTAATGCCCCACACCAAATCCCTGCTCTTATGAACATTCTACCCAGTGAAGATCATGCGTGTACAATAGATGAATATATACAATGTGAAAGAAAGCTTAGCAGGATAAGAAAATGGGAAAGTATGTCACCTCTGATGACAATAAGTAGAGACTTGCATTGAGCGAAAGACTGAGCCATGCAGAGCACTGGGTAGGAACATTTCAGGAGAGGGAAGAACAGGCACAAAGACCCTGAGGTGGGAAATGTTTGGAACGGCCACAGACAGCAAGGGGTCTGTCTGTCTTCACTCTCAACATGCAATGTGTGGAATGTCATAGTCCGTGGAAAAGCAGAGTGAGTGAGGAGGACAGTGGAAGTGGATGAGGTTATGGAGGTAAACAGGGGCCAGCTGGTAGGGGGTCTGTGGGAAAAGTGAAGCACTTTGGATTGGATTTTGAGTGAGACGGGGGAAACCAATTGACTGTTGTGATCACAGAAGTGTTATGATTGATCTGACTTTGTCTTAAAAAAGACTACCTTCTGCTCTGTAGAGAATGGACTGAAGGGGTCAAGAGGGGAAGCTGTGGACTAATTAGGAATATAATTTAGTGGAACAGGTGAATGATAACAGTGATGTGGATTAAGATATTAATACCAAAAGTGGTGAAAAGTGGTCTGATTTGGCAAGCATTTCTAATGTTGAGGTAAAAGGATTGATGATGGTTTGGGTGTGGGATACAAGGGAGAGAAGTCGAGAGTGATAGCTGAGTAGTAGGTGGGTGGTGGTGCCGTTACAGAGAAAGAGCATCATGGGGGAAAAAACAGTGAGATCGGGGGCTTCAGAGGCTAATGAGAAAATCCAAAACTGTATTTCAGGTATGACTTACAGGAACCAGTCTGAAAAGTAAGGTGCCTGCTTTTTAAGGTGAAAATAATTCATAGTGGATAAAGGGTTAAGGATGGTCTCATGTGGGCCAGAGATGAAATGGCCTGTTTTATAGGGAGGAAGCCACATCTAGGCAGTGACTCTTGGATAGTCACTCTTGGATGAGGCTGATCACTGCCTTTGGCCAATGTAGCCAATAGTGACCACTGGACCCCAAAGACCCCAAAGACTAGAGGTTGACCTCTGGTTAGGGTCTTCAGTATCTGGGGTTCCAGATGCTGTTCTAATAGCAGCTTGATCAGAGGTGAGACAGGCCAACTGACCCCCAAAATCGGGAGGTCCTGCCTCCTACCATCTGCCTTATCCCCGGCCCCCAGTGCACCTGATTGCTCTCTCCCCAGGAAAGCAGCAATGAGCACTAGGTCTTCCTGCCAAGTAGGTGGAATGAAAGGGGCAGAAAAGCCCAGAGGAGGCAACATTGAGGACTTTGGCGGTTCATAACAGGTAGAGGCCCACGCAGGTAATTTGCAAGTCATTTCCACCATGGGATGGAACTAGGACAGGAGGTTAAACGACATTAATTTGTGTGTTTATTCCTCCTTCATTCTTCTCCTTCCATTTCTTGCTTTTCTTCCCCACTCTTCTGTTCCTTCTCTCCCTTTTCCCTTCCCCTCTTCCATCCCTTGCATTAAGCACTTCTACTTTCAGCAAACATTTGTTCAATGCCTGCTGGGTACCAGTCACTGTGCTAGGTCTTGAGGACACCTAGAAAAAACATGGGCTCGACCTTCCTGCAGCTAACAATTTAGTGGAGGGAATTCTCCAAATTCTCTCCTGGGTCAGTGGAACAGGCAAAAGAGTTGAGAACGGGCGCCACACAGGTTACTTGACCACCCACATATTTGGAGTCTGTTTCAGTGTAAAATATGAAACCACCCTGCTCTAGGCTTTCTTTGTTCTCTTTTATGTTTCTCTTCAGTGAATGATAGGGCTTCCTTCTCTGCAGGTTTATTCAAAGTCTTCTCAGGCACACCATCCTGAGGCTTCATTTTCACAGTGGAAGAAATTGACCTATGATATGAAAGGACATTATCCTTGGCTTGTTGCCTTTATAAGAAAATCTTCAGCTTGTTTTTATTGAAGGAAGTATTTTTATTGCTGTCCTAGGCAGGAAAGTATAGTGGCTAAGAGAATGGATTCCGGAACCAGACAGATCTAGTTTGAATCTAGGGTCTGGAATTTAACAGCTGTGTGATCTTGGACAGTTAACTTAGACTTTCTTATCTCCATTATCCTCATCTGTAAAATGGAAATAATAATTACACCTGACTCATGGTGTTGTCAGAGATATTAAATAAGATGGTGTAGATGAAGTATTTGGTACATAATTAACACTCAGTAAATGGCTCCTCTGATTTATTAAATCCCAAATCCACAAATGCAGGGTTCTCCTGTGCCTCTGTGTCTCTTATCTCTCCATGTGTTTATTTAATATCAGTTGCTCAATAAACTCATTACATGTGCCCAAATTATCTTGTAACTCGTCTCACAGAATAATCACTAAGGGAAAAAACTGCAAGATGAAACTAGGGGAACCACTGTAAGTGTGGGATTACCAGCCAAGTACAAATTGCTCTCAGTTACAGGGGTCCAATCAGGAACAGCGATTTGGGGAACACTGTGATCATTGCCTACCCTCAGGAGGAAAACTGCTCCAACACACATTAAATGTAAGACTTGGGTTTTGGCAAATAGAGTTACTTAAGAACAAAGGTCCTCAAAATTTTCACTGGAAGTTTAAAAAAATTCTTTGTATCACACATTTTGGTACTGTTGAACTAAAAATGCTTTAATAGATTTGCAATGGCAAATGGATTTCTTAATGTGCCAATTCCACTGATGGGTAGTAGCTTGTGGGAGAGCTGTGATGAAAGCCTCTGAGGTTTCACACTGGCTCCATGATAAAGAGTGCTGGGACCCATTAGCAACATCTTGCATGGGCATAGTCATGGGGAGTGTTGGTACGACTGTTCTGGGTTGTCATCCCTAGTGCACACTCTGCTAACCTGGGGACATTTTCAGTTTTAGTGATACTTAAGGTGAAACAAAGGCATCTATTTATCCTAAACTCTTGTTAGGTTTTATTGTCTTGGGTTTTTTGGGGGAGCGTGGGGGTCGTTTTGTTTTTGCATAGATCTATCCCTTTAATAGAAAATATTTTTGAATCTGTGTTCCGATGTAATCTAGAATTAATTAAATTCTGAAAGAAATATAAGTACATTTATAAGTACATTTGAGACATGTACAGAAGGGGTAAAGCAGGAATAAAAGACAGCTACTCTAAAGGAGAAGGTGAACTGCTAATCCAATGGAGAGAAACCTGAAGTGGAAAAGAATAAAGACTGAAATAATTCAAAAGAACATACTCAATATAGGGGACAGAAAACAGAGCTCAGCTCAGAGTTACAGGTATCTTCAGAGAAGAAACTGGAACGATTGGAGGGAAATCAGAGTAAAACATTTCACAACAGAGAAATTTCTTAAGTTGAAAAAAGAAAAGAAAAAATTTGAATCTCGAGGTCAAAGTATATTGCCTTGGGGAAAAAATACTAATTTTAATGTTGGTTAGGTACAAAATCATGATCTTCTTATATTTTTATATGGGTGAGCCAGTGAACTGGTAGCAAATATCTCATTAAATAAATCAGTCAAGGCAGAATTATTAAAGCACTCAAGCAATCAGTCAATCTTACAAAAAGAAATAATTCATTGCAAATGTCAAATAAAAGCAAAAAGTAATTAGAAAACATTTTTTCTAAAATGTTTTATTTTTGTTTTATTACTAACTTTCTTATTGACAATTTACCATAAGCTGGATACCCACTTGATTGGGGTATTATCAAATGAACTATTAAGGTTGAAATATCTACTGTTCCTGAAATTTTATATAAATATAAATGATGGTAAAAACTAAAAATAAAATAAAATGATGATACCGGGCTGCCATGCATTGAGTACTTACTTATACCAACTTCTATACTAACAGCTCCCCACGTTTATCTCATTTGTGCTTTATAGCTAGCCAGTAAGATTAGTATTATAATCTCTATTTTAAGATAAAGCATGCAGGCTTTGAGAAACTAAGAGTAAGAGACAGGATTCAAACTTCAGTTTGATTCTGAAGCTTGTGCATTTTTAGCCTCAATAACATGCTATCTCTCCAACTGGAGTCCCTGAAGCTAAGAAGGATGACCCCTTGTGGCATGAACCACAGAAAAACTGGGGTGATTATCCTTTAGGAACTTATTACATCTTGAGGGCTCTCCTCATTGAAACCAACCACTTTTGCCCCAATGAACTAACAAATTAGCATGGCCAATCTGGGTAGGGGGTACATATTACCTTATTGTGTAGTTCTTGGAAAAATAAACACTCTTTACCTCACTTTGTTGAAGGTATTGCTATACGAGGCAGCCCTGCTCCTTTATTTTCCCTGTCTCTGGGTTCATTGATTGGGAGTAAGAGAGAACATCTTCAAAACTCCCAGGGGCACAGAACTCTCCAGGCTATGGAAGAATGCTCATGCTGAAGCCATCCATTTAGCCACTCATTTAGGAATTTATTTCCTGCTAAATCCACCTTTTCTGTGCCATGGAAGAATTGAGTCAATTCTCAGTCTCTTTGGTGTTTTATCTTCTCAAATTGTCCTGGATCTGAAGATTTACAAAATTGCAGTATGATATCTCTGTTTAACCCTGTTACTTACGCATTTATATATTTTTATCGTCAGTACCGGACACAACAATCCTTTAATTTGTTAGAACAGGTAGCACCATAAAATACATGTAGCATCTTATATGGAGGTTTTTTTTTTTTTTTAAGCTGTGTTGACTGGGGGAGGAAAAGGGACTGGTAAATACTTTTATATATAGTTTTAATAACATTCAACTTTCTGTAAGTCACCCCTCCCCCACCTTGATTTCACAGTGGCTTTGGAAAGAATTTAAATCTGATACCAAATCACGGTATTAAATTTCCAAAGTCCCCAAATTCACCTTTAAATTCCTTTCATCCTTCTCCGCTGGATTATGACTTTCATCCAAGAGTTCCCCCACTGCTCTGTGGTCCCCAAATCAAGAAAACTCCTCTTTATGTTGAACTGATCTTTTGGCCAGTAAAATAGAATTTGCCTGGCTCTTCTTCTCCAATCATACTGTTATGATTAGTTTGAAATGGAAAGGACCACCCTTTACTTGGACTGCAAGAGAAACATTCTCTTAAAAAAAAATAATAATAATGAAAACAAACAAAATGTAAGGAAATAATGGGGACTCTTGCCCCAGACTTGTGTCTATAGGCCCTGAAAATTGGGGCTGAGGGTTGGTTGGGGGACAAATAATTTATCAGTTTTGCTTAAGATATTGCCAAAGCATTGATTTGAATAATTCTTTAATGTGGTTTTGGCTTTTTATAAGCACAGTTCTGGTGATATTTTTCTGAGTAGTTGAAACATTTACTCAGAGCCAGTTGAGCGTACTGTCAGCAAGCTACACAAATGGTTCCTTCAACAAATATTTACTGAACTCTCACTATGCATCAGAAGGATACTATGCTAAGCCCTGGGGAATATCTTGATGAAGAGAGACCCACTCTATACTATGATGGGCACTTCTATGGTGCTTTTAAATAACTTACTGTGTTATGCTTTGTAGAGAAAGAAAAAAAAACTAGATCTTTTCATAAATGTCCATAGTAGTTTAATACATCTGATTTATAGCAAAGAGCAGCTAGTATCTTGGTGGGCTCTGACGCTAAAATACCAAACTGCTGAATAAAAATGAGTTTTCAAGGCACAGCTCACCTCCAACCTGCTCTTCAAAATACAGAGAACTCCCAGATTTGCACAAGAGGTGAAAGATTCAGATGTGACCAATACTATGTCAAATAACAACAACAAATCCCATATTTTCTGCCTTTGTGTGTGCATTTATATATGGGCATATTTTAGTGTTGGGGAACTCATTTCAAATGGAATCCTGTAGTCACGCCGTGAAGATGATCAAGAGAGGCTGGCAGTTTTCCAGTTTCCTGCTCCCGCCTCTGCTCCGCAGCACCTCTGACCACATCCACCCCAGACAAGTCCATCCCCTCTCTGATTAAGACCAAGTGCCCATGTACAAATCTTTCCTGGAGTAGGAAGTCACTTAAAACTCTCGTTTTTCAAAGGCTTGCTAAGCAAGCAAAGTAAACAGGGAAGTTGATTGGATTAGTAAGGTTGAAATTAAGCAAATTAGTTCCCAACTCTTCATAGTAGCTACCCAAGATGTCAACAAAGCAGGGATCAGTGTCAATAATATTAAAGCAAGGCTAGCAGTGCTCTTGCTACAACACGAATAATCCAGTGGCATAGAGAAAGTTGTTTCTAAGCTCCTGGATTCTAAAGATCTCCAAGAAGGGAAATAATTTTTGATCTTTCTCTCTGAGTATTCCAGATGGGGAACTGGGAAAAGTATTGCTATTAAATAATATTAATAAGAACATAGATAATAATGACGATAATGATTTCTCTGTCTTGTCCAGTGTCAAGTGGAGAAACACAATCTTAAGTGTTTGCTTTGCTTACTTCACCAGTCCCATGTATTTCCTTCCACCCACATTTTTGCTGTAAGCTAACAGGTATTCTATAGAAGAAATAATTCTTACTCACAAAGTGTGTAATTCCATCCATAAAGAAGCCCAGCTCCCTGCAGAAGCCTGGGTTTCCCGATGGTTGAGATGTACTGATGACGCCTCAGATTGTACCCTCTCTCTTGATTGAAAGCAGAAGGACCTCCCCTCCTGCCTGGCCTCCTCACTTATGAACAGTGTCGATCCATTTCCTGTTCCCCTCTGTTAATTCATACCAGGACAGACACAAGATCAGAATGAGGGACCCTGCATTTCGGCACCTCCTTGGAGCAGTGTTGATGGGAATAAGTGTTTGCAGACTGCAGGCTCCTGTTCAGGCTACCAGAGGATGACTTTTCAATTCTTAGTTAACAAGTTCCATCCCAGAAAATAGCCACTGTACACCAGCACTCTTCAATATTGGTGTTGTTTTATTTCCCCGCTTGAAGTAATGACCACCCAACCATTATCACTCCCAATTTAGAATGAAATAAAGAGCACCGAATCTGGGTTTCAAATGAGATGCAATTGTCCCTTTGTTCTGCTGAAATCAATCAGAATTTTGCCCAAAAGGGGGGTTTCAGGTTACTACAAGGAATGTGTTTCCAGGGGTGTTTGCTCTGAAATAAAAAATGTGATAATCATTACATGGAGAGCCAATGATTATACGCGTTTCCTCTTAGAATCACAGAGAAAAAAATACAAAGAACATATCAACCTCAGGAAAAAAAAGTATCACTGAATTTCTGTCTGGTATTTTAAGGCACCTGGTTGGGGCCTATAGCCACACTTCCTTTGAATGCTGCTGTATTTTAACATCATTGTAACCCTGATTGAATCTGCCACACTGTTTTGCTAAAAGTAATGTTGAATTTGTCAAGACTTTTTTTTTCTTAAAGTGAAACACTCTTTAGCAGAAACACAGCTGAAATTATTTGTCAAAAATGCAATATTACATTTTGTTTGTCAAGTGTATTCTAACTTGTAAGAGACCATTGATTTGTGTTCTAGGGAAAAATCAAGATTCAATAGAAAATAGAATCTCTGAAGGCAATTACAGGCACCATTATGTATATGGTCGTATATATTATATAATTTGTACTTAGAAGGGGCATGCCTGGTGCTTCAGAGACAAATATTTCAAAACTTAGTAGGTTATTTTCCACTATACATTCTTAACTTCTTCGCTAGATCAAAGCAAATGGCCCCAAACCTGCTCGACTCAAAAATGGTTTTCTTCTGCTTATTTGTGCCCACAATATTATTTTAAAGACCAAGTGAATTGATCTTTAAGGCTATTTGCCTATCAAGTTGGGATGCTCTAAAACTCTGGTAGAATCTACCCTCAGATTTTACTCCCCGAATCTCTGTTCCCCTTCAAGTCCAAAGGGATTAATCAAGCAAAATGGATCAGGCTGGTAACTCTGAGTTGCCATGGCTGAGATGGTAGCAGGACACCAAAAGCTGCTTGTAGAGCAGTTAACTTCCACATCTCTCTCCGAGCTGCTTCACCAAACGTTCACAATTCTGAACTAAACCTTTAAAACGTCATGTGATTCTGCTCTCAAGAAACCCAGGACATTGTTTTGGACACTCAGATTAAAATTCATACTTACTTTTCTCTGTATACTTTTATTCTCATCCTTGACTAAACACAGATGAAGCCTTGCATAAGCCCTTCTAGAACATCCAAGCCTGGATGGGGAAGGGAAGCGAACTAATCTTTACCAAATATTCTCTGTGTGTGCTTGGCCCTTTGTGGGCTATCTCATTACGTTATCAGGAAAAACTCAAAAGATAGGTGTTTTTATTCCCCATTTTGAAGATGCAAAAGCCAAGCTTAGAGAAAGCAAGCAAATTTCTTCAGGCCATTTGTTAGTGGCAAAGCAGGGATTCACATTCAGCTCTGTCCCACTTCAAAGACACACCCTTCTCCTAAACCTAGCAGCCTCCCACCCAATTCATGGCATCCACAGACAGCCACAAAGGAAGAGGCTTAGATAACATCTGGTAGAGCCCACAGTGTTTGGCCTGAGGAGTCTGAGGCTTCAGTCACTCATCTAAGGCTAGCAGACTTAAGACTAGATGTAGTTGACCTTTCCACGGTAACTAAGTAGATAGTACCATTTAAGGACAAAGCTGGTTTTAAGAAATATGTCCTGCTAACCTCAAATGTGGTCACTGACTGTACTTTTCTGAATATCGTGGCTGCCAAAATTTCTAAACTGTCTTACATATAAATCTATAGAGAGAGATTTATTTTTCCTTGATGAATGTAGTTGATACCTAACAGTCAATGAGAATTTCCACAACACTTCATAGTTAAGAACTGAACTTTTTTTTTTAACATCTTTATTGGAGTATAATTGCTTTACAGTGGTGTGTTAGTTTCCGCTTTACAACAAAGTGAATCAGTTAGTTATACATATACATATGTTCCCATATGTCTTCCCTCTTGCGTCTACCTCCCTCCCACCCTCCCTATCCCACTCTTCTAGTTGGTCACAAAGCACCAAGCTGATCCCCCTGTGGTATGCGGCTGCTTCCCACTAGCTATCTATTTTACATTTGGTAGTGTATATATGTCCATGCCACTCTGTCTCTGTCACAGCTTACCCTTCCCCCTCCCCATATCCTCAAGTCCATTCTCTAGTAGGTCTGTGTCTTTATTCCCGTCTTGCCCCTAGGTTCTTCATGACATTTTGTTTTTTTCTTAGATTCCATATATATGTGTTAGCATACAGTATTTGCCTTTCTCTTTCTGACTTACTTCACTCTGTATGACAGACTCTAGGTCCATCCACCTCACTACAAATAACTCAATTTCGTTTCTTTTTATGGCTGAGTAATATTCCATTGCATATATGTGCCACATCTTCTTTATCCATTCATCCAATGATGGATACTTAGGTTGCTTCCATGTCCTGGCTATTGTAAATAGAGCTGCAGTGAACATTTTGGTACATGACTCTTTTTGAATTATGGTTTTCTCAGGGTATATGCCCAGTAGTGGGATTGCTGGGTCATATGGTAGTTCTATTTTTAGTTTTTTAAGGAACCTCCATACTGTTCTCCATAGTGGCTGTACCAATTCACATTCCCACCAGCAATGCAAGAGGGTTCCCTTTTCTCCACACCCTCTCCAGCATTTATTGTTTCTAGATTTTTTGATGATGGCCATTCTGATTGGTGTGAGATGATATCGCATTGTAGTTTTGATTTGCATTTCTCTAATGATTAATGATGTTGAGCATTCTTTCATAAGAACTGAACTTTTGAAAAGGAAGAATATGCCTGTAGTAACATTCTCCTTTAAAATATGGTCCTGATGATTATGATTTATGTGGCATTTACGTAGCAATCCACTTGACTTTATGAAGAGTCTATAAAGCTTTACTTGTCTCTTCCTGAAACTCTTTTATACATTGTCCGATTTTATTCCCCAAAAGAACACATTGGGAAAAACTGTGACAACACAAACTTTGGAATTTCATACCATTTTTGTGGATTTAAAATCTCTCTTTTTAATTTGATAAAATATTGTGGAACCTGGTAAAAGTATGAGAGTGAGTGAAAACATGCTTAGGGCAGAGGGAGGAGAAGAGAGCTCAGATCTGTGTAGTATTTGCATAAGAATTTACATACAGAAGAACTAGACCCCAGATTAATTCCTGATAAATATCAGAATTTAGTAAATGTATGTAAGGAGAACCCAGGGCCAAATGTAGATTAAATATGGTTCAGTAAGCAAGAGGCAGGCCGGTGGGACAGATAGAACCTCTATAGTAACATACCATAAAAACTTAAGCTTCAGAAAAATAATATGCCATGGTAGCTCACACCAGGGTCTCTGGGGACCCTTTAGATGCACACATGCCAAGAGTGCCCTCTGTTGTCTACCAGGAAATAGGGAGCTTCAGGAAACTTACGCCTGTTAGAGTTTTTAGTTCTTTGCCCACAAGTTTTCCACATCTGGCACAGGGTCTGAAACATGAGTTACGCCCTAGAATTTATTGGTTTATTAAGTCCACTGTGGAGTGTTAACGTTTGAAGAATCCTTAACAATTCTAGTAACAATTCTCCTTTTATAGATGGAGAGAGAGAGGCTCAAAAGGGGGAAGTATCTCACTTAAGAGCATGTCAAGTTAGTGACAGACCTTGGTCTTGAACCCAGGACTCCAAGTCTAGTGCCACCTCTTAACCTTAACCGCCCAACCTCCTAACCTTTAAATTTGCCTCCCTCATCCTCTTAGAGGATGGATGATAAAGCTGAAACAGAATAACAGGCTCATGGAATGCTTGAATAGAAGGAACCTCAGAGATAGTATCTGATATGTCCATATTTTACTAATAGGAAACAGAAATCTGTGTGACTTCCCAAGGCCACATAAGGAGGCGGATAGACCAGAACTCCAAGTTCAATCACTTTCCCTCAAAACTATTAAGGGAAAATAAAGAGAAGAGGTAAAATGCACTCATTTCTCATTTAAATATGAGGTTTTCTCCTTCACTTTCCTGTGTACACGCCCCACCCTGCCCCTTCATTCTTTATTCTTAGGCTTATGAGCTCAGGCCATGCCCCTGAAAAGCCAAATGGGAATTCAGGCTGTAACCAAGGGATGATGGCTTGGAACACTAGAATGAGGACTGGTGGGGCACAGAGTGGGGACAGTGGCTGTCATTCAGGATAGGATAACAACAGTTGATGGGGTGTGGATGCCGTGTTTAAGGTTGGGGCCCAGACAGGTACCATGTCAGACGCCTGCCCAAGATGAATCTCAGAGCACTTCTCTCTGCTGTCGCACAAAGTGTGGCAGGGAAGCAAAATGATCAGTCTTGGTTGCCCCAAATATACCCCCAAGAAATGATGCTTCCATGGTGGGCTGCAGCACATCTTGGGTCTGAATTCATCAGTCCAATCACTCGTTACTTATTTTCTCATACTAGGTCATAGAGCCAATGTCACTGTGGAATTGGCTCTTCCTAAAGAGGTTAGAAGAAGAAATGGAGAAGCCTAAGATTTCTGAGGGCTTACTGTATTCCAGGCACCGGGCTAGGTGTTTCCTGTGCATTATTCCTTTTAATCTTAACTTTTCTTCCATCAGGTGGTACCATTAGCCTGAATAACCAGATGAGGAAACTGGTACTCAGTGGGTAAATTACCTTGTCCCAAGTCCCACAGTTACATTTGATGCAAAGCTCTTATTTGAATCCAGTCCTTCTAAAATCTAAGTCATCTCTTCTCCTTACAATAAAGATAAGGAGAGATGGGGTAAGCAAACTGGCATGGTCTATTTGACCCTAGCACAGAGTCTCTGTCTTCTACCTTTCTCTTCATCCCTGGCTTCCGATCATCCATCCAAATTACAGACCCTGTGAATACCCAGACAAAGGAATTTCTGTTCATCTGTTTCTGAACTGTGTATCTGGGCTTTGGTCTACGGTTTTTCCAACTGTGTAGATCGGATTGTCCTCCACTTCATCCAGTCCTTCCTTACATGGCTGACCTTGAGCTAGTCTCCTTACTAAGTGGAAAAAAACCCAGAGGGTCCTCTGCTGCCCAGGAGTCGGCCCAACCACTGAGAAGGGGGCAGTGGAGATGGTGGGTGGGTGGCCCTGGACCAATTCGAGGGGGAAGCCAGAGGTGGACAGTCACTCTGGTAGACAGGCCTGATACACAGGACACAGTGGGTCCAGATTCCACTGTTGACATTAGTTAAATGCCTTGGGTGAAACACTGGCCACCTATGCCTCCTATGAGCTCTGTAACATGGGCATAACGATATCTGCCTCTCAGTGCCGATTCAAAGAGATAATGGTAGCAAACTGCACAGCACGCACAGTAGGGACTCAGTAGGTGTTAACTCCATCCCTTTGTGCTCCTGGGAGGCAGAGCTCAATTAACCAACAAGGGTAGTTGTTTTTCTTAGGTCATAAAGATGATCCATATCTATTTTCTTCATGTTTTGTTTTCCTCATGGGTCTCCCCTGAGATGTCTGCAACGGACAGAGATTAGATGCACAAGCGCTTTTTGTTCCAGAGGGTCTGTGCTAACCGTTTACTGTTGAAGTGGATCCCAGACCCCGGGTTTCTCATGTGAGCCTCAGAATACCCATATTACAATAGAAAAGCCACTTGAGAAATTGGAGCTGCTGGAGTCTCGAGCAGGTTCCCCCACTAATTTCCACCCCTGTGCCATTTACTAAAAGTGATACAGGTGGGTGGAAATCGGGCGAGGGCTGCCTCAGAAGTAACCAAAGATGCCTGCACACCTCTGTGGATCACTCGGCCTATTCTTCCCGGGGATGCCGAATGCAGTCAGGTGTGAGGCCTGGGCTTGTAGGGATACCCAAATATTTTCTTGGAAAGTAATCTCAGTTTATTAGTGTTCCTTGTCTCAATTCAGAGTATAGATTTTTGAATGCGTTTGCTGACAGATTGACCCGGACTATGTTTTCCCCTTATTCAGGGAGCGATCGATCTTTATCAAAAGGATTTGTTGACTGACAGGCTTTCACGGTTCTAATGTGCTGTTTGATACTTTTAAGAGACATATGCCCCTTTGTATAATGAAATTATCTGATAAAAGAGGGAATGAAGCTCAGGTTTTCAGAAGCATCTCAGCTCTTGGCTGCCTTGGTGACTGCCAGGGAATTTTGTTTTTATTTGCCTGGGATGGAAACCTTACAACCCTTGATGAAATTGTTTTCGAATATTCAAGTTTCTAGACCATATACTGTGTTTCTAGGCCTAAGGGCCTGAACTAAACCAAGATTGTGTTTCCCTCAGGTAAGTACTTCCAGACACTCTATCCTCTGTCTTTACAACCCTCTTCTCCTCGTTACTGTACTATGTAACACTAGACACGCATTATATTCCACATAAAAAGCCATTTCTGTAGCATCTTGTCATCGTTTCATCGACACCGCTTTGAAGCCGTGTTGAGTTCTGAACTCAGAGCCTAACAGCAATGGCTCAAGTGCCCCACGCCGTATTATTTACCCAGATGGGGTTAATTGTTGAATAAAAGAATGGTCCCTTTCAGTTTACCTTTTTGCAATCTCTCTCCTACTGGTTATGGAAGACAGGGAAGTCTATGATAAATATCAAACTTTCTAATCAGAAACGAGTCCAGTTGTATTTGAAATCTTGAACTTAATCCAGAATCAGGAAATGTAGCCACTTGTGTTACTGTTGCTGAAAGAAGAAAATGACCTTTTTATTGTAGCTTACATTCACTATTGTACTTGGGAGCTATGGGGAATGGAGCAAGTGAATGTAAAGGCTTAAGGAGATTTTTTCCTTTTAACAGGAAGGGTACAGCTTGATGTGCTGGAACCATCATCTCCTTATATGTTCACGAGATTTTTTTCCTAAAGTTAAGACTGCATTGAATCCTAAAAAAAAAAATCTTACCTAAAACTTTCAACCAAATTCCTTCAGGCTCTGAGTTCCTTGTGACTAAATGGCTACTACTATTGGTCTTAATTGATTGCTTGAGGGATAATATGCAATGAGAAAATGTCAAGGGCTTACCTGGTGGCAAGGTGGTTGAGGATCCGCCTGCCGATGCAGGGGACACAGGTTCGAGCCCCGGTCCGGGAAGATCCCACATGCCGCGGAGCAACTGGGCCCGTGAGCCACAACTACTGAGCCTGCGCGTCTGGAGCCTGTGCTCTGCAACGAGAGGCCGCGATAGTGAGAGGCCCGTGCACCGCGATGAAGAGTGTCCCCTGCTTGCCGCAACTAGAGAAAGCCCTCGCACAGAACGAAGACCCAACACAGCCAAAAATAAATATAAAATAAATAAATTAATTAATTAATTTTAAAAAATGCTGCCTTTACAGCAGTGTTATTAAAAAAAAAGAAAATGTCAAAATCTTAAGTGTATAGGTTGACGAAATTTTTATACATGTATATACCTATATAACTACTGTCTAGATCAGAACATTTCCACTATCCTAAAGGATTTCTCAGTCCTCTCCCAGTCAATGCACTCAAGGGTAACCACTATTCTAATTTCTATCGCCATGGATCAATTTTGTCCATTTTTAAATTTCATGTCAACAAAATCATATAATACATAGTTTTTTTTTTTTTACTTAGAATTTTTTTTTTCACCCAGTTTGTTGCATGTGTCATAATACTAGCTTTTCAGACCTCTTATTATTTTGGAGAATAATAGTTGAAATGCAATAGATTTTCTAAAGAGGTTTTTAAAAATTTTTATTTATTTATTTATTTATTTATTTATTTTGCCGTACGCGGGCCTCTCACTGTTGTGGCCTCTCCCGTTGTGGAGCACAGGCTCCGGATGCGCAGGCTCAGTGGCCATGGCTCACGGGCCCAGCCACTCCGCGGCATATGGGATATTCCCGGACTGGGGCACGAACCCGGTTCCCTGCATCGGCAGGCGGACTCTCAACAACTGCACCACCAGGGAAGACCTAAAAATTTATTTTATTGAAGTATAGTTGATTTACAATGTTTTGTTAGTTTCTGCTGCACAGCAAAGTGATTCAGATATATATAGACATAGATTTCTTTTTCATATTCTTTTCCATTATGGTTTATTACAAGATATTGACTATAGTTCACTGTACTATACAGCAGGAAGTTGTTGTTTATCCATTCTATATATAATAGTTTGTGAAGAGATGTTTTTAAGGCAAGTAAAGAATGAAGAAGACTTTACTTCTTGTACTCCAGTCAATGGGAGTTGTTGGTCTAATATCATAAAGAGGTTCAGGGAGACTTTACATGCATGCGTGTACATATCTAAAATTTAAATCTAAATCTCTTTACAAATATAAATAGATACATAGATATATATAGAGAGAGAGAAGGAAAGAGAGGGAGAGAGTCCCTTTTCTCATGGAACTTACGTTCTAGCTGGGGGAAGAGACAATAAAAATGTAAAAGTAAATAAGTAAGTAAATTAGTGAATAGAATTCATATCAGATAGTGCTCAGTGCTAAGCAGCATATGAAGAAAGGTAATGAGAAAAAGAGTAGTGGTGGAGTTGGGACTATTTTAGGTGGGTGCTCAGAGGAGACCACTGCAAGGAGGGGATATCTAAGCAGAGAATAGGGAGGAAGAGCTGGTTATGCAAAGATCTGGGGACAGGTGTAATCTAGGCCAAGACACAGCAAGTGCACTGGGCCAAGGCAGAAACAGGCTCATCTGATTCAAGGGACAGAAAGAAAGTCAGTGTGGCCAGATCCTGATGGAAGGAGACAGTGGAGGAGATCAGGTCAGGGAAGTAGGCAGCAGGATCCCGTAGATCCCAGCAGGGAACATAGCACATTTTAATTTCAAATGTGATGGGATGCCTTTGGGGGATTTTAAACAAGTGTAATGACATGATATGATTCTGTTACAAAAGTTCACTCTGGCTGCTGTGTGGAGAATGAATGGTAGAGGGACAAGAATGGAAACAGGGAGATCAGTTGGGACCCTGTTATTGAAAGATGACTTTGACTTACACCTGAATAGTAGTAGTGATCAAGGAGAGAAATGATAGGATACAGCATGGTTTATTATGATTTTGGGAGACACTAAAGCCAAGAGGATTAACTAATGAATTGGATGTAGGGCATGAGAGACATAGTGGTTATCGTTTCAGTTGTTGGCCAAAGCAAGTGAGTCAAAGATGGGACTATTAAATGCGATGGAAAGGACTGGAAGAGTAACAGTTTGGGAAGAAAATACTCCAGAGTTCTCTTCTGGCTATGTTAAGGCCCAGATGCCTATTAGACTTACACTTGAAGGCATTAAGGAAACAGTTGGATACATTCATCTGGAGCTCAAGGGAGAAGTTAAGCCTAGAGACAAAAATTTTGGAGTCATCAATATAAAAGTAAGTACGAAAATCCATGGGCTTGGATAGGATGATTTAAGAAGAGCTTAAAGAAAGACCAGATTGAGCCCTGGGGAAAACTTCTCCCTTTTGGCTATATTACCATCAGCTTTTCTTCACCACCATCATCATGAAAATCATCATGATCTCCATCATCAGTTATTGAGCACAAAATGTTCTCAGTACATTTGTGCTAGGCGCAAGAGAAATAGAGGAAAAAGAAAAAGGAATTTCTGCTTTAAGAAGGAAAGGGGATACAGTGAAAAGTTAGAATAATAAAGGCTATGATCATGGCTAGCTCAGGGGGAAGTGGAAGTAACAGACTCAGAAGGACAGACAGGCTTTGAAGGAGAGATGACATTTGAATAGAATATTTGGATCCAAAGTAGTGTGATCCATGGAGGAAGACCTTTGCAGGTAAAGAACAGCATTTATAAAAACAAGAGACACAAAAGGGCAAGGAATTATCTTGAAGTTGAAAGCAGTTCTTAATGAATGGACATGGCAGAAGATGAAGCTGGGAAGTAGTAGTTAGCTGGATCATCACAGCCTACGTACACCAGGCTGAGAATATTGAAATTCCATCTTGAAGGCAATAGGAGAGGGACAAGTGGTAGGACAAGAAGGATTTTAAACCAGAACAGAATCTGAAGCTGAAGAGAATGGAATTCAAATCCTTCCTCCACTACTTACTAGCATGGTGACATTGGAGCTGTTGATTAGCCTTAGTTTTCACATCTGTTAAATGGGTAAAACAATAAGGGTTGTTATGAGAATTGAAGATAATAAGTATAAAGCCCTTGCACCCAATGGAAAAAAAATAAGTGGTTGTGATTATTTTTGCTATTGCTGTCCCTATTATTAATAGGCCTATAACTTAAAAGATGTTTCTTTTATAGCAAAGGGATTAGAGAATACCAGAAATTATGATATTGATGTGGATAAAAGCGATGAGCCCTTGGTGGTGAGAAGACGGTGACAGAAGTGAGAGGCTTTGCTAATTGACAGCCAAGGGAGGAGGGGTGGGGAGGAAAGGGCAGACTCTAAATGACTCTCCAGTTCTGAACCAAGCAGTTAGCTAGGGCAGTGGTGTAGCTATTTGAAACTGGGGATATTGAAGAATGAGCATATTTTGTGGGGAAGAGGGTGCATTTGTTTGTAGAAATATTCTTTGAAGAGACTTACGAAGTCTTCTTTGTGGGTCTGGCGCTCAACAGAAAGAGATATGGATTTGTGTGGATAAGATGGGAGCGTATATTGTGTGAGATTTTAGAACCCTGGGGAACACTGAAATATAGGGAGTGGAACAAGAAGTGTCAGGATGGAGATTCAGAGGAAGCAGGCAGAGAGGTAGAGAAAGAACCCAGAAGGCAGCTCTGAGGTGTGTTCCTCATCCCATTCATCCAATGAGATGCTCACGCACACTGTCCCTCCAAGCACTTGCCACTCCTCAGAGGAAGAGATATCTGCTCCCTCTTCCTCCCCTTAAGTGTGATCGATTCAAGTTTAGATTGGGAAAAGCTAAACATTGACAAAAATTATAAAGAGATCTGGCATCTTCCAACCTCCCTTTCAGTCCTACTCTATTTCTGGCCTCTGCATCCTAATTGCTGGCTCCCCCAGGTCCCATCCTTTCAAGGCCAAGGGATTGTAGATCTCAGAACTGACAGTGACTTGATAGATTGTTTAATTGAACTCCCAACTTCCTTACATGAAAGGCAAGGAGAGGCAAGATGCCCATCAATTGATATTTTAACTGAACATAATTAAGGCACTTCCTCAAGGATCTCTACTCAGCAATGCTGCTGCTCCAACTTATTCGGTGATAATGGCTTAAGACGAAGGTACTGGTGTGTTAACATCCAACTCAGACTAAAATCTTGCCAAGCTCAAGTCTAATGGTGGTCATCTAGACACAAGAAGCAAAAAATGGGAAAGAAACGGGAGAGATGAGGCCTGCCTCGAAACAAATGTGCTGTTAAACTAAAAATTGGGGATACCTTATAGACTAGGAAGTACAAGGAGGAGAATTGTGATTTCCTTCCCAAGATCATTCTTAGAGGAAGATGGTCCTGCAATGGCCCTGGATGAGCTGTTGAACAAGAAAAGGGGAAAATAATGATTTATGTTGCTTCTGATATCCACAGAGTTAGAGCTAGGAAGGCCATTGAAGGGCTTCCTATTGGGAGGTGAGCCAGAAGAGGGGTGATGGCCTAAACTACCTTGTATATTAGCAGATTTGTAGACTGCTGTCCCTCCTTAGAAACAGAATATTGGCTTTTAGCTGGACATATTCTTGCATAACCTAAATACTCCATTTTCTAGGCTCCTAATAGTATAATGGACATAAATACAAATAAAGTCTTCTTAATGGGAAAGATATCCATACTTTTTTTCTGCTTTCTCCATCCAGCTGTCTTCATTGTGGACATCATAGCCCTAATCCTAGCAGCCATCTTGGCCCATGAAAATGAGAGCCACAGAGAAGGTCCCTATCTCAGCCCTGGGCTTCTCTCTTCTAAGCTTCTCTTACACAAGAGAGAAATAAACTTCTGCTGAGGTTAAGTCATATTGTTTGCGCTATTAATGCAGCCTAAGTGAATCCTTACTGTTGGACTTCTTTTCTTTTATTGGGTTTTGAACAGTTATGAGAGTAAAAGACATTGGTGGGTCTAACTTAAAGAACATGACCAAGAAGTAATATTTAACACAATTAACAATGAGGTTGTGACAAAAAAAGAGTACCTTAAATTTGTAGACTGATTTACATTTCACAAAGCTGTCTTCTTACTTTATTCTTAGCTCTTTACATTCAAGCTGAATTGTTTAAAATTTGACTTTTAAAAATAGCTGAGGGCTTCCCTGGTGGCGCAGTGGTTGAGAGTCCGCCTGCCGATGCAGGGGACACGGGTTCGTGCCCCAGTCCGGGAATATCCCACATGCCGCGGAGCGGCTGGGCCTGTGAGCCATGGCCGCTGAGCCTGCGCGTCCGGAGCCTGTGCTCCGCAACGGGAGAGGCCACAACAGTGAGAGCCCCGCGTACTACAAAAAAAAAAAAAAAAAAGCTGAAGTGGGACTTCCCTGGTGGCACAGTAGTTAAGAGTCCACCTGCCAATGTAGGGCACACGAGTTTGATCCCTGGTCCGGGAAGATCCGATTCCACATGCTGCGGAGCAACTAAGCCCACGCGCCACAACTACTGAGCCTGCGCACCTGGAGCCCGTGCTCTATGACCAGAGAAGCCACCGCAATGAGAAGCCTGTGCACCTCAAGAAAGAGTAGCCCCCATTCCCTGCAGCTAGAGAAAGCCCGCGCACAGCAATGAAGACCCAATGTGGCCATAAATAAATAAATTTTTTAAATATATTTTAAAAATTAATTAATTAATTAATTAATTAAAATAGCTAAAGTATATACTAATGTTGTTACCGTCATCTCCAGCTTGGTCACTTATTACCTACATCCTAGACAAAGATCTTTATTCTCTAAGGCTTTTTCATCTCATTGGTCAATCATGAACAATAATTTCTTATTAACAGAATTAGAGTAAATGAAGAGGAAATACAGCATAGGGATTCAAAGTATTAAGCCCAATTAATTCCCAAATAGCTGTGTGACCTCGAGCAAATTACTTCTCTGTGTCTTGATTTTCTAGTCTGTAAACTGGGAGTAATAAAGAAGAAGTCGCTTAAGGATTTTGTGAAGAGTAAATGAAATCATGCATATGAATCAGAGTCCTGGACACATAGTAAGGGCTCAGGAAGTGTTATTTTTCCCATGCTGCCTAGGACAGACCCTTGATATGTCAGGCCACTCAACAAACTGTATGGCTCTGCAATGGTAAGAGATCTCAGAGAAAGTCTTGTATCATGGTGAGCACTGAGCTCTTGAAGGAAGCAGAGGTTCTGGCTCAGTGCAACGGTTCCTGAGAAAAAGAGCAGGAGCCTAAGGCTGGAGTGAACAGAGGTAACCTGGCCACTTGCCACGCCCCTCTTCTGGCCCCAGAGGAAGTCTTGCGTCTTGAGCCAGCAAAAGAGCTTGCATGACAGCAGATGGAACCCATTCTGCTTTGTATTCTTTGTGCTCCCCAGGGCAAGCCAGAGTCACAGACTCAGACTACTATTTGGGATTGAGTCAGCCTCCAGGGTCATTCAGGGAACGATAAAGACTTTGTGGGAGTCTCTAGCCAGGCTGAGGGAAGGTGGCAGATGAGGAAGACAAGCACAACCCAATGAGGACAGAGATGACACTGTGAGATCGGGAGATGGGCTCCTGCAGAGGCAAGAGACCTTGAAAGAGGCATGTACACATAACTGGTGGAGGTGAACATCCCAGGGCATCTGATAACCTCAGGAGTGAAACCAGATCAAGGAAATGCCAGAGATGAGGATTGCATGCCTCGCACCAGAGATAAGGCTTATCGGAAAGGGTCTGCTGTGAGGCTACAATGGCTATCCCTGAATTCTCAAGGCGCCCTGTGCCCGGGAGTCCCCACTATCATGTATCAGTGGTGTGTCCTTAGGTATGCCACTGAGTATACAGCTCAGAGCTGTGGTTAAGAGCAAGCCTCCTGGAACTGGATTCAGGCCTGGACCTAATGCACAAGCTCTGTTTACTTTTATTCAGCAAGTCACAAAATCAATCGAAGCCTCCATTTTCCCATCTGTAGTATGTGTATCATAGTGCCTGGCCCCACCTATAGTAGCATTGCTGTAGGGCAGCACTGATCGAGAGAACTTTGGGCAATGATGGTAATGTTCTACACTGCAGAGTCAAGGCAGTAGCCCTCGGCCACATGTAGCAATTGAGCACTTGAAATGTGGCTAGTATGACTGAGAAATTGAACTTGAAATTTTATTTTATTTGAATTCGTTTGAATTTCAATAGCCTCGTGTAACTAGTTGTTACCTTTTTGGATGAGGCAGCTAGTCTAGGGACTAAATGAGATAATGTCTTATATAACTGGCATCAGAGCATGATAACTACTAACTGGTATTGGTATTAAACTTCTTATAGCCTCACTTTCCTCATTGTATGAGATTAAGAGTAGTACCCAACTCATGAGTTTGCTGGGAGGAGTCAATAAAACATCACGGGTGAGGTAACAAGCACAGTGCTTGGCACAGTGCGGGCACTTAGCAAATGTGCGTTCCTTTCCTCTTCTGTTTCAAATTCTAATTTGGCATTACTAAAATAACTGTCCAGTGATGTACAAGAACACTGAGAGCCCATAGTGAGATTCTCAGCAAGCAATTGGACTGTTCAGTAGTCACTTGCACATCCCTAATGCTGGCTTCGGCTGGGAAAAAAGTCTGCTTGAGCAAGCAAGAAAAAAAATATTGGCAGTGATACGTGCACGACGAGAGTTCCACAAACATGCATTAGGCAGAAGCCTGACTGTCCAGACGGATCACAAAACACTAGGCAACGCACCTGCTAGATTACAGGGAATGTTATTGCTGTTATAAGGATATGATTTATGAGTAATCTATACACCAGGCAAAGACTCGCTTATAGAAGACCTATCGTCCAGACTAGTCATTGACCCTCCAACTGGGGAAATGACAGCACTGATTGAAGAGGCAGCAGAGGAGGCCATGGAATTAAGCAAAACACTTGACCCTGTGGTCAGTGGGAGGCTGAGACCTGAGACAGGAAAAGATGCTGTGTTGTAGCTACTTATCCAGATGTTGCAAAATGGCTGGTGTGACAGAAGAAAACAGAACAATTGCAGGTGTGTTAGTCTCAAAAGGAGTGGTTTCTTTGGCCTTCTAACAGCAAGGGGGATTTTAAGCAATGTCTTGTTGGTAAGAGGTCAGAAAAAGAGAAAGGGTACAATCAGAGGTAGTCTTGGGGGGTGCAGCTCTGCTATTTTCCCCAAATTATTGTCAGTATCTGCTCACTGGTTCTTGAAACTGCAGCTAGAGACTGGTTTCACTGAAGGCTGCCTTCTCAAGGGTAAGCTGACATTAGATTTGATTGCAGTTATAATTTTTAACTTTTGGACTGTGGTACATTCAAATCTGACAAGTGTTTTAGGAGTAAGTGGGGCAATAGGCTAAGTGCATGGAGTCGTTGAAGAGATCTGTGTCCTGGAGGGGTGCTCTGTGTTATGGAGATGGTGGAAATGTGCTAAAAGGGGAGGTTTCCTACCATGGCCATACACAGTTATGTCACGGGAGTGACCAAGATACTTTACAGTCACACCAGAAGCATTTTGACGATGAATTTGAATCCCCTCATCCTTCCCCTCTCCCATCATCATCATCATCACCACCACCCCCATCATCCTCTGCTATGCAGCAGACAGTCTGCTAGGTAAACTAAGAATTTGTAATTTATGATCCTCATAGCAGTTGTACTACATAGTTAGTCCCACTTTACAGATGAGGAAACTGAGGCTCAGAGGGTGAAACTTGAGTAAGCCAAGGTCACATAACTAATAAGTGACAGAGCTGGATTAAAATCCTGATATCTCCCACATGTGCTATGATCTATATATAGCACCCAGTACGCTTTTGCAGTAGGTCCCTGATATGGCTAACGTGAGTGAGGAACCGAAATTTAAATGTTACTTAATGTTAATTAATTAAAATTAAAATAGTCACATATGAACAGTGACTACCTTATCCAGCACCATTCTAGGGACCAAACAAGATAACATCCTTTATCACCATACCTGGCACCTGGTCAGTGCTTGACACGACTGAAGCTGCTGGACCTTCATTATGTTCTGATTTCTAGAATTTGTTGAATACAATTGTGGACAATTGCACTCCAGCCAACCTGTTACTTCAATAACTCAATCAAAACCAGATCATTAATAATAAGGTACTCCTGCTCTGTGGTTTTTCTTTTCCTTATCCTGTCTTATCTGGTCTTCTTCCTTATTTGAATTCATAACCTGAAACAGCTAACTGCTTGAAGCAGCTGTAAACTCTGTGGTGTTAAAGCCAAAAATATTCTCTAAAATAAAAAATGGTATTAGGTAAGGTATGAAAAATGATATGATGACACAGTAACCAAAATTGTTAATTGTAGGTATTTATAAATAGTAGTATTGGCATGACGTTTTATGACCTTGTTACTTGCAGATACTTTAAAATATTTAGTATCATTCATTGCATATCTCCATGTCCACCAGTACTTTTTTGCCTTTATTTCAATGGTCTCTTCCTGCTATAGACTGAATCTTTGTGTTCCCCGCCCCCTGCAAATTCATATGCATTCATGTGCTAAGTTCTAACACCCAACATGATGGTATTTGGATGGTATTTGGAGGCCTTTGGGAGGTGATTAGGTCATGAGGGTGAAGTCCCCCTGAATGACATTAGTGCCCTTACAGAAGAGATCTCAGAGAGCTCCCTTGCCCCTTCCCCCATGTAAGGACAAAGTGAGAAGATGACCATTTATGAACCAGAAAGTGTGCTCTCACCAGACACTGAAACTGCCCCTGCCTTCGTCTTGGACTTTCCAGACTCCAGAACTGTGAGAAATGAATTTTTGTTGTTTATAAGCCACCCATTCTATGGTTTTTTGTCATAGTAGCCCAAGCTGAGACACTTCTTTTATGCATCTTTTATTATAGATCATTTCATATACTTAAGAAAAAGTCAAACTCTAACCATACCACACCAACCAAAATAAGTAAATGAACACAAATAAAATAATTAACAGATTCATTAAGGAAAGGGAAAAACATTAAGATGAGACATTGGACTCTTGGCCTTGCTTTGATAGGCAGCACTAAAATAATTTATGGTAATTAAATAATTTATGGTAGAGAACAAATTATACAGACTAAGTCTTTGCTGTCCCAATAGACAAACCGACACAGACAGGGAGACAATTCTGAGTCAGCTACACGCTGGAGGATCGTTTCTACTGATTCAGCCGCCCCAGCACCTGGATGGACCCACACCAGAGCTCCGGTTTCCCTGGAAGTTTGTCTGCCAGGAGGATGCAACTGTGACCCCAAACCCACAGATCACCGGGCTCTTTGCTATAACTGCCAGGGTCTCCTAGGCAATGACTGTGCCATAAATTTGTCTTTGCTGTTGTTTCTTAATCTACGAAGAGGTAGAACATGCTCCTCTTAACTACTCAGATTTTGGTTTTGCCCCTTTTCTTACTCTTTAGGTTGTTCATTCCAAATCACTTGTTCTATTTAATATTATCAGTATTATGAGAATTTAGGGCTCATGCATCTGTTATCTCTTTTGGTCTCTCAAAAACCTATCAAACACATACAGTTATTATGCATTATTCAGATGAGAAAACTGAGGTAAGAGGTGAAATAACATGCATTCATTTCTTTAATCGAAGATAAGTCCGTGCCTACTGTATGCCAGGCACTGACGTCAGTGCTTACCCCACAATAGCTCCTTTGATCTTCAGAACCATCCTAGAAGGTGGATTTTATACGCTTTATTTTAGAAACTGACACTGAGGGAAATTTATTTAGCATTTCCAACTATCAACCATAGTAAGCTAGAATTCTAGAATTCATGGAATTCATGTCTGTCTAACTCCAACCATGGTCTACTTATGTTGTGAGATATGAGGTGGAAGAAATATAGTTGCATTTTTTTACCCATTCATAAAGACCCCCAAAAAATGGGTCTTTATGTCTAAAGCCTTCTTCAGTAGAAGAATGGGGCTTCCATCATTAAAAACTCTACAAACAATAAATGCTGGAGAGGGTGTGGAGAAAAGGGAACCCTCTTGCATTGTTGGTGGGAATGTAAACTGATACAACCACTATGAAGAACAGTATGGAGCTTCCTTAAAAAACTAAAAATAGAATTACCATATGACCCAGCAATCCCACTACTGGGTATATACCCTGAGAAAACCATAATTCAAAATAGTCATGTACCACAATGTTCAATGCAGTACTATTTACAATAGCCAGGTCATGGAAGCAACCTAAGTGTCCATCATCGGATGAATGGATAAAGAAGATGTGGCACATATATACAATGGAATATTACTCAGCCATAAAAAGAAACGAAATTGAGTTATTTGTAGTGAGGTGGATGGACCTAGAGTCTGTCATACAGAGTGAAGTTAAGTCAGAAAGAGAAAAACAAATACAGTATGCTAATACATATATATGGAATATAAAAAACAAAACAAAAAATAACATAAAAACTGCAGACTCTCACAGGGTACAATGAATGGGAAAGGAATCTTCGTATATTTTGCATGTATAAATTGGGGATTACCTCTACAAAGTAAAAATTTTTAAATGAAAAAAAAAAAGAAGACTGAGGCTCCTATGCCACTCTCTAGCAATGCTCTGACCTTATTCTATGATAATTCTGATGTAATCAATTATTCTTTTTCATTACTTTAATTCAGTTCAATATTTCAATAAGCATTAGACATCTCTTTCCAGCGTGGAAACTCCATGAATCAAGCTGAGGTTAAAAATGGCCATAGAGTCCATTATTTCAGACTGCATAACTCAAATCATGCTAAATAAAGATTAAAGCCAAACTACACCATCCAGATGCTAAGAAGGCCATCCAACTGAGTGATAAAGACCAGAAGTTCCTACAAACCTCTGAGAGCAACTGGATGCAGATAACACATTTGGCTGCCAGCCTGTCTTTCAAAGTAACCGGCAGCTCTGTCCTTTCCCTGCCCTTTCCTCTGCCACATCAAGCCCTCATCCCCTCACCTCTCAGCCACTGAAGCACTGGAAGTTACTCTGCCCCCAGTCTGGGCCCCCAGGAGCTCTGACCTTGCCAGTCTCTTGTGAAAGCCTTCCTCTTAACCTATGCTCTTCAGATCGTGAACTCCCAAAGCAAAAGCTCTACGTAACACAACTCCAGGGACACCACTACCTTGTAGGGAAGGGGAAGGAGGGTTCCATGGCTTTGATCCTAGCTTATACCAGAACAATGATCATTTTATCTGCTTTGTGGATTGGGGTTCCCTGTGACCTGCAGTTTGCAGAAAGAAATATTTGAAAGCCACCCGCCTCCTGCGTGACGTGCAGACCTCTGCATTCGGCCCCCAAAGCCCTCCCTTCTCAGCACCTTTTCCCATAGTCATCAGTTAGACATGGTAATAAGAATAATGTTCCTTTGTGGCTCATGGGAATTAGTGGTTATATTTTGGGCTATATCTAACCACCTATCTCTCATTATCTTAGCCCAGAGACCATATCCCTGGCAGCCAAGCAGGTCCTTCGTGGGCCATAAACTATCATGGTCAGCCCCATATCAGAGCCTTTGCTTATGCAATTCCTCAACTTGTGTGTTTGCCAAAGTGCCAACTTCAGCCTTTCTCTTAAGGACCTACCTCTATAGTGTCCTTTAGTTCAAATTCCCTTTAAGAGCTAATTGGTGGTTTATATCCATTGCATTGGTAGAACGTATGCCTTGTATCCACTCTAGTTCAGTCATCTGTGGCTAGAAGATAGTTTTGTGTTATAAATAGGACACCTAGGCCTGTCCTTTTATAGGCACAATGGGAAAGGGTAGTTCCTGGGATATGACGTTATTGGCAAGGTAGACATCCAAGACATGTCTACTATGAAACCGTATAAAGCCTACTGTCTTTACACTTGTTTGTCCAACCCACTCGTCTAAAACTGTCTCTATTTTAGAGTTTGTATCTTGCTCATGGTTGCATCCCCAGGACCTAGCATGAGCCTGGTGTATAGGTATTAATAAACGTGTGTAGAGTGTTGGATAGAGAGGTGGACAGTACTGATTAGTGGATAGATGGAGACAATATACCATAGAGGTTACGAGTGTGAGCTCTATAGCCAGACTGCTCAGGCTCAAATCGCGGCTCCACTGCTCACTAGCTGTGTGCTGTTGGCAAATTACTTCACTTTTCTTGGCTCAGTTTGCACATCTTACAACAGGAATAATCATAATACCAGCCTCATTTGGCTTCTGTGATACTTAAAATGAGTTAATCCATAGAGAGCACATAGCACAGCACCTGCACCTGGCATATGGTAACTGCTCAATTATTTTTGTTATCATTACTATTATTACTATTATTATTGATGGATGAGGTCTTAAGACAGCAGGCATATTTAAAGGCCAAGAAAAAAAGATTCGATGAAATGGCTTCTGAAAATCAGAAACGATCTCAAACTCACGGTGAAGGAAAACAAGACAGAAAATTGTTCCCAATATCACAGTCACTACCTCACAAAACAGGACAGTGCAACTAAAATGAGTGCTATTATGTTCATTCATTGGTTCCATTTTGATCTTTGTCAATATCTCTGATTTTGAGTGTTCAGTGTTGGTTAAGTGCAGAGGGTTAAGAATGCAGATATCAGCAAGGAGACGGGGTTAGAAGTGTGTTCCAGTTAGACAGATTAGTTAGTGCCAATTTTGTGAGCCACAGGCCAGTGGGCATCGTGGGGTCCAGCTGGGGAAGCTCGAGGGGGCCTGAAATCCAGCCTGTGCTCCAGTGGCCAGCACAGGCCTGAATCAGCCTAGAAGAAGGCACCCTGCACTAATTGGCCTGCCTGGAGGGGGCGTCTTTCTGCAATTCCCCTGCCCAGGAGGGACGTCTTTTTCTAATTAGCACAGAGGCCATTCAGCACTAGCAGCCGTCCTATTTGCAGCCCTGGGAGGTTTTTAAACCAATTGCAAGATAAGTTGGTTTTCAGGAATAGGAGAGATTAATGGAGCCACGGAAAGACGGATGTGAGCTTGGCGCTGCCTCTGCTTCCCTTCACACACTGTGGCTAGCAGTGAGACCGACAGGAATCACACTGAGGAGAGTTACAGATTTTTCACACCTCCTACTAAAACTCAACAAATGCTTAACTTGCTGTTCCCAGCACAATTTTTCTTCCTGCAAAACGTGTTGGGATTATCACTTGTAGCCACATATGGGCTGAAAGCACTTTTAGGAGCCCCACAGGCCACAACTATTCAAATCCCATCCCTAGGAGGGAGCTTGGGGAAGCAGGGACCCAAAGTGCCTGTCCGAGAGCTCCCACGGAGAGGGCTGGTTCCTCGCTAATTAAGTCCAGTTTCCAAGACGGCATCAGAGCTGCCATCCAAATGATTTTGAAAGTCAAGAGGTAAAATACAAGTTTCAACCCTGACACCTACCCCTTATCCATCTTCTTGAGCCATTTCAGGACATTGGGTAACATATGACTTTTCTTTCAGTCAATCCTAGATATTATCTGCTGAAATAGTTCTACTGGTATGGGAGGGGGTTTCAAAATATGGAACAGATGCACAGCTGCCACCTGAGATGATGCATTATGAATTCAGAACTGTCATCACCTCCCCCACCACTCCTACCCTCACCCCTAAGCACATATTTGTTCATGTGGTTTACACCTGTGGGATTGTGGGACGCAAGACAGGAATCTGATTACTGTTTGGGAGACAACCCAGTCTCTAAAACGGATTCATGTATCTTTGTTTCCCTGGAGAAGCTTGAAATCTCTTGCCAACTCTTCATGTGGTCCAGCTGGGTTAAAGCTCCAGTCCAATTTTTCTGGAATTTGGTACCAGTGACTAACTCTGAAGCTTTCATACAGTAAGTCTTAAAATGTCGGTCTCAGCCTCCCATTCGTCCCTGCCATGAAAGCAGAGTAATTTTTCAGTGTCTTTGTACATAGGTGCTGTTGTGTACTCTGGTTAAAAAGGGAAATGGAAAGCTCCTGGCCCATGATCCTCTGAGGAAAAAGACTTTGTTTCACTGTAATTGGGGGGAGAGGGGGTCCCTGCCATTATCTGATAAGAAACCTCCTCTAAGTAAGTGCCAGTAGGGAAAAAGTAACTCAAGGGGAGAGAAAGAAAAGCAGAAAGTTGTTCCAAGAGGTTGCTGTGGGCAGAGAAGAGAGAAGTGTTAGAGGTCTGTTTGGAGAAGGCCCTCCGCAAGAATACAAATGAGAGGACGTCTGCTCACTGAGAACCTCACACAGTTTTAAAGTTTATGTTGATGTATTAACTTGATGAATGTTGGGTTATTCCACTAGATTATATATTCCATGAGATCAAAGAATCTCTTTTGTTCATCATTGCATGGGTCATGGCTAGAATAATACCCAGCCCGTAGTAGGTGCTAAATGCATTTTTGAGTGACAGAATTCACTCCCTGAACACACACTGAAACAAATGGTCTCTAGGATAAACCTCCCTCTGGCTATAGATGTGAATGAGGTGCAAACTTGGCGATGTTCATTCAAGTGTCTGTCACTTCATACACAAGCAGTGAGAGGTACATACCACCAAGAAGTCCCCTCTCCCAGTCTGGACTCCACAGCTGTCACCTCCACCTCCTACTGGAGGAGGGTCTGATTCTGATCCACACTGAAGCTGAAACTCTTCTCAAGCCATTCTTATTCTTCACTCCTAGAGGAGCGGAAGGAACTCTCCTCTCCCTTGCCCTTAGCTATATAAGCTGCTATTTCCATCATGCGTAGTTTTGGTGTGCTGGCCTGGCTGGGTCAGCTGGGGTTCAAGGTTCACCAGCTGAGCTCACAGAGAATCCCAAAGCATAAAGTCACATTCTTGGCTTCTATGAAGCATCATAATTATGCATGTCATCCTGGCCCTTGTCAACAGCTCATACCCTTAATCAATTCATAAACCTAGAATTTAGTCCATATCTGTTTGATCTTGGTCTCAATCCCACATCTCCTTTCTTGTTTCTATACATCAGGAAAAGAGAGGTTGGTGGCAGGGTCATCTCTGAGGGTCATCTCAGAAGATAATCATTGTGGGTTAGACCTTCCTCTTTCTCACACAGGGGAAATCAAACTAGGGGCTTGGATTGGAATGTTAATAAACAAAGCGGTCAGAAGAAAGACAATGGGTTTGGCCTGGATGCTCAGTTATTCAAGCAATGAAAATTAACGTATCATCATCACAGATGCATTGAACACCATACCTCTACCAGAGGAGGTTCCAACCAGCCGTAAGCCATTTTAAGGACATGGATTCCAAAGAAGAGAGTGTGAGGGTGTCACAAGCCCTGGACAGAGAGATGAACTTTTACTTGACCTTCTGCCCTTCAGTTTGCATTAACCTTTGTTCTCTGTTCTGACTTCCTGGTGATGAAGGATCCTTTGTTTGGTCTGTTGAGGACAGTATATCCCTCTGGGAGTAATAATCAGGACCTCAGGCAAGTGGAGCTCTCAGAGTAGCACCTTGGAGCACATTCCTCAGATCTGGGGCCTTTTAATTGACCAGTGCTCTGCTTCTTGGCTTCCACTTTGCAAAACAGCTGGTGGCCAAAGCAAAAGAGTGGAAGCTACCACCCCTTGCTTAGCGAGCACATTGGGACGGGTGAACGCTTGTTGCTAATATCCCAACACACATTCCTCATCCCAGGAACACACCTCAACACACTGCAGGTGACTTAAACTCTCAACCAGTACTTATCCAAATAAGACAGGACCTTGAGAAGGATCAGAATTCTCAAGTTCTTCTCTCATAGAATAGAGGGAATATGGGGTTAGGTGCACCTGGAAGAACTAGACCTGGCCCACTGTCAAGTTTGCAACAAGCAACTTATTCCTTTCTAGGCCCAAGAGCTGATATTAGTATACATGCCATGGAGTGCTCTTCTGTCGCCTATATACTCTGAAAAGTCACGTTCTCTGCAGATTTAATAAGACAAGAAAAAATAATAGCAAATCTTTTTCTTCTGGTATCTCAGGACACGAAGAATTTTTTTTAAAATTTAAAACACAACTATTTACTGAAAGAATAAATGTAATTACTAATTTTTGTTTTGTTTCTTAGCTAAAGATGAAGCACAATTTTGGACCAGAACTAGAGAAATTCAAACTCCAAGGTATAAGCAAATTCCTTCCCCATTGATCCTTATCTGGCATTAATAGCCCTGATTTTTCCTAAACTTGAGTATAATGTTGTTCATCTCAATGAGACCCTCTAAATTTAGAATAAATGGTCCCTGGGCCGCAGAGATACATAGGGGAGATGAGAGAGCAATTTGATATTAAAAGCCTTTGCTGGAAGTTGCTCTCAAACTGCCATGGCTTTCCTTCCCTCACTGGCCTGTGAATAAGTCACCACGTGACTGCTGGAGACAATGACAAACTTCACGGTTCTCCCTGGATTCTCCTCTCCTAGCTTTTTCTCGTTTCTCCTTTTATGCCAAGCACTCAGTGCCTTCTTCCAGCAGCAGAAGCATCAACAGCCTCGTTATCTTCTCACCCTTCTCACTTGCTGTGGAAACTTCCCTCTTTCTCAGAACATCTGGTGTAAGCAAGTGGTCTCCATAGCAGCAAATTCTAGTGCACACTTGAGATGCAAAACTGTTCTCCCCTTGTGAAAGGATCAAATCCCCTCTCTTAGTACAACTTCAAATTTATCAGCACGTAATTTTAACCCATCAAATATGGACATACCAGGGTTACTGCTTTACCAATTCAAGGGTCTGGCAAAACTGACCTAATGCATGTTATTTAGTCTTAAACACATATTCTATATACCAATGTGTACATATGCTGTGTTAAGAAGTGAATAGTGTGTTTCTTAAAAAAAACTAAAATTTTAAGAAAAATAAATCATCTCCAGTCATACTTCATGACAGATATCATTGTTAATGTATGATGCCAGCTAGGCAATTACTGGACCTCTGTTCCCTCACTCATAAAATAAGGGGTTTGGGCTACATCAGTGGTTTTCAAACAATGTTCCTAGAGTTACAGGATATCAGAAGTGTACCCTCTGTGGCCATGGAGTGGTAAAGGAAGCTTTCAGAAGCTGAGCGGGGAGGAATCACAGCTCCACACACCTCCATCCAGAGGAAATCTACTTTTCATCTGTTTTATACGTGGAGCTTCTGGGTAAGATTTAATAAAGCTTAACCATTTCTTTGAGAAGCACTGACCTACATTATCTCTAAATTTTGCCCTCTTACTCTAAATTTGCAAGAGATTGATTAAGATTCTAGTTCTCCTTCTACCTTTTTGGTGTCGGCACTGTGAGGTCCGGATGAATTGCAATGTTGGAGCGAAAACTCAAGCAGCATTGAAGAACTGGGCTTTAGCATCCTAAAATAAATTTAGGCCATAAAATAGTGATGCTGACCTACTAAGTACTTTTAGTTGTCAGAAAAAAAAATCTTGCAGCTGCTCAAGTCATTTTTATTGTTATTGTTGTTAAATCTGGAAACCAAGCATTTCAGGAACTTCCACGGGGAATGCTTAAATTTGTTCTGGAGCTTGAAGCATTCTTCTGACAGAAAGAAATAAAGTGAAATGTTGGTCATGTGTTAGACAAAATGCCCCTGCCCGTTAAAAATAAGGAAATAAATATAAGTGAATTTGTTGTGTTCGAGGTAAGTTTTCCACTTGGAAATGCCACAACCTGTTTGCCTGTGTAGCTCAGCCTTTTCATGCCTAGTCTCAAACTAAGCAGGTAACACACTGCATCCGAGACAGCCCCCAGGGTCCTATTGAGGGCTAATTGGTCTTTCACACTTGTTCAGCCCTCTGTAGTGCTAACTGAACCCTGACCTCTAGTGGCAGGAAAGAATTAGCAAGAAGAACAATGGGGTGTTGTCAGTGAAATCCTAACAAGGGGAGGTTCCTGTTGTTCATAAGTCCTGTGTGGCTGAGTTGCAAAGACAAATTAATTTGGGAAACTAGTAACACACAAGTGGATAACCTGTGAAAACCTCAATTTAAAAGGGATCTCAGATGTTACAATCCCTAGGTCTACTGAGAAGGTGAAGGTATAACCCAAGCACAGGAAATTTTATTCCTTATCGTGTAGCAATAATCCACATTGGACTAGGGGATGGGAGTTGGGGATGAATGGGGAGAAAAAACCATCATGAACCAGCTTTATGTACAAGGAAACTCAATCTGGTTGGCAATTTTAGAAAGAAAAACTTTATTTCTTCTTGGAGACATAAGACAATTCAAAAAAATAAATAAATAAACATACTACCTCTACAGGCAACAGCATAAATGAATCCCACAAACAGAATGTTGAACAAGAAGGGTTAGATACAAAAGAATACATGCATGACTCTTCATCACATGAAGTTCAGAACTAATCTCTGGTGATAGGGGTCAGAAGAGTGATTAACTCTGGAGAGGGCACTGACTGGGAGGGGCAGGGAGGCTGGAAATGTCCTTTGTCTTGACCTCGTGGTAATTACATAGGTGTAGACATCTGTGAAAATTCTTCAAGCTGTACATGTAAGATTTGTGCACTTTGAAGTGTGTAAATTACATTTTAACACCAACAAAAAAATCATAATCCAAATGTGCCTAGCGCATGGTATGAGCTTCCTAAATATTCCTTAAAGATTTATTAATTAATATTTCAGTTCCATTTTATCACCAAAAATAAAGGACTGGGTTAGAGGAGGAATAAGAAGAAGAGAAAGAGAGGAAAAGGCAAGGAAAGAGAACAGTCTTTAAAACGGGGTATAGAAGAGTGTTGTGGGGAGAGGATAAAGAAAGGATGAAACAGGAAAAGAGAAACGAGAGCACATCAGAGAGGAAGAGCGATGTGAGGGTGGGGGAGATTTTCACACATTTCCTTTTCTCTGGTTGTCGCCCCTGAAAATTATTCTCCCTTTATTTAGAAATAGCCCTTGAGGTCACAGGAAATATCTAGTCTTCTTTTATATTTAACTTCAAATTTTCTTTTTTAAATAATCATGAAATTCTCCAGTTTAACAGGATAGCTAAAGTTGTAGATTGACACTTTGAACTGGAAATTGTCTCAATCATCTGTATCATGCTGGAGCCATTCCCTGAAAGGTCATCCCTTTAGCACGTATCTACTGACTCCCGACCATGTGCCAGACCCTTCACTGGCTGCCGGGTTGGCTGTGGAGGAAGCAGTCAGAAACTCTGCCCGTCTGGAGCTGACACTTCCTTTCCTGCCTTTACTCTTTCAGAATTTAGGAATGTTTAATTTCACAATACCTAACAGTTGCCTTAGAAGTCACCCTATCCCTCTTAGCTGTTTTGTTTTTGTTGTTGACTTGCTTTAATTAAAGTCAGGTATTGTTATTAACTTGTTGACAACTGGATATGTAGGAAATAAAAAAATACAAACAAGAGCCTTCTGGAATAAAGGGGTTAATCGTGTTTCTGCGGCTGTTGAACTGCCCTTATGAGCGCTCTGGCTCTTCTTCCTTCTGGCTGAGGTGGCCAGCGTTGCCCACCAGGGCTGAAGATATGACTCAAGCTCTGGCCTGAGCTCTTAGACTGAACAGGATGACATGAAGCCTTAAGCCAGATACTGGGTGTGGGCTGGAAATACTCCACCCCTGCTCTGAATTGTCAACAATGAATAACTATCTGAAGTCTTCTTGAAGGTCTTCAGTGAGAATTTCCTCACTGGGCTAAGGCAAGTAATAGCCAAAACAGTAGCGAGCACACTTACTTGTTTACCATAGGCTAAGCATTATTTTAAGAACTAGACATATATTGACTCATTTAATTTACAACCACCACCCTGTGAAATGGATACAGATGAGAAAACTGAGACACACAAAGAACTCTTTGCAGGAGGTGGTGGGGAGGAGCCAGGATTCCAACTAAGCAGTCTGGATCCAGAGTCAGCTTTCTTTGTGTCTCTTTGTTTATCCAGAAGGTTTTTACAATTTTATAAAATCGATGAGAGCAGGACAGAAGACAGGGATTGCCCTGGAGTTAGACTTTTTCCCACTGTCTCTTACCAACTCTGTAACATTAAATCACTTGACCCCTTTGAATCTCAGTGTCCACATTTCAAAAGTGAAGGTGTTGATCACTTCCTGCCTTTATTCTCCTTGAGCCTATGGATCTTAGGTTTGGAAGCTGCCTTAAATGTCATCTAATCCAACAATAATTTTACCTGGCTGATGGTCAGAACAATCTGGAGAGTTTTGAAAATATCTAGAGTCCTGAGCCTTACTCCAGACCGATTGAGCCAAAATTTCCAGGAGTGAGGTTTCAAATTCTTCTTGTTTAAATCAATCCCAAGGAGTCTGATATGTTTGAGAACCACTGATTTAGTTCATTTTCCGTCAGTGCTGGAATTCTCTTCATATCACTTTTTCTTGTCTTTATTATGAAAAATGTTAAATGAGAAAAAAAGTGGAGAGAATAAGATAATAACCCAACACCCAGCTTCAAAAATTATCCCACTCACTTCATAGCATCTTGGCAGGTAATGGTAGCCCTATTTCTCTTTAAACACCTCCACAGATGGAGCTGTCACTACCTCCTGAGACTGCTAGTATTAGTTAGAATCCTTTGAACTGAAAGTGACAAAAAACAAATTCCAATTTAAGTAAGAGATCATCCCTTTGGAATGATAATAGGGTATTTCACAAAATCCAAGAAAGAATTGAGTGACTGAGCCATGGGAGGATAAATACAGAGTGAACCTCAGGAATATCTGGAACACAAGACTCAAACACTTCTCTTTGTTTTCCCTCTGTCTCACTTCCTTCTCCTCTCTCCTTTTCTCTCCTCCTGTTTCTCACATCTCTGAGTGTTAGTTTTATTTTTTTCTCCTCCCCTCTTCTTTTCTCTCCTCCTCTTTCTCACACCTCTGAGTGTTAGTTTTATTTTTTCTTTCTTGCTATACTTCTTCTCCTCTGGGTGGGAAACTCTTCTCTAGTTTTACCTCTGAAAGTTTCTGCTACAGCTAGCCTGAATCCTCTACACTCCTAAGTCCCAAATTCCCAGGGAAATGACTCATTCCCCTGAACTGGGTAAGGGGTAACTTTCAGTGTGTTTCAATGATAACCTTGAGGGAATGGAAAATAATTCCCCAGATTTGGGGGTGGGGAGCTAAGATGTTAAAACACTCTTTCTGATACTCATATTGTGTTCAACCCACAGATTTTTAAGACTTGACTACTGGAAATGTTTCCCCTGTAGAAGGCTGACCTCTCACTTCTTCTAACTCTACCACTAGGTCTTTTCCTCCACTTTGGAAATACACAGACCAAGTCTATTTCTCCTTTCACATGATGTGATTTGAAAACAACTCTCAAATCCCCCACTTAATCTCTTCTCCCCCAGGCTAAGTAGCCCTGGTTCCTTCAACACTCCCTGGCTTGACATGATTTTGAGTCCTTTCTTAGTCCTGGTCACTCTTCTCTGGATGGGCTCCAGTTTGTCACTTAAAAATTGGCACCCAGAACTGAAGGCAATAAATGTTCCAGATGTGGACAGACCTGCAAAGCCAAGAGCAGGACTAAGCAAGCCCCACATATAACACACATGTGCACATGTACACTGTGGACAGGAGACTGTCAGCATAGCCCCAGCTTGTACTCATCTTCTCGAGCCTCAAAATGCTCAGTGCATGTCAGGTTTTCAGTCATGTAAATCCCAGCTCTCTTTATAGGAAGGGCTGTTAATCCAGCAATCTCCCATCCTACCTTCCCCAACAATTTTATTGATCCCAAAATATTGATCCCGCATTTTAAATGCATCCTGTTAGTTTGGCCTGATTATTCGAGGCTGTCAGACTCTTTTGGAAACTTTATTTTGCTCTCTCAAATGTTAGATCTCCTTCTCAGCTCTCTCAATTGTAAGAGTTCTTCTGCACCTTCGTGCCACTGATAAAATATTGAAGAGAACCAGTCAGAACCCTGGGACACAGGAACACACTGTTGGGGATCTCCCTTCATGTTGATGTGGCTCCATTGATCAGCTTCCTTTTTGTTAACTCTTTAGTAACCTTACCAAATTCCACAATTCCTTATTCTCAGTTCTAAAACAAACAAAAAAATAAATTGAATTTAAAACTCTCTCCTCAACAAAATACTAGCAAACCAAACCTAATAGCACATGAAAAGGATTATAGGCCATGACCAAGTGGGATTTATTCCAGGAAAGCAAGATTGGTTCAATATTAAAATAAATAAATAAATAAATGAAACACATTGCATTAGTAGAACAGAGGGAAAAAAACTTACATGATTATCTCACTTAAAGCAGAAAAGCATTTGACAAAATTCCAGCACTCTCTCATGATAAAAACTCTCAGAAACCTAAAAATAGAAGAGAACTTCCTAAACAGTATACTGAGCATTTATGAAAAAGCCACAGCTAACATCATACTCAATGGTGACAGACTGAAGAATTTTCCTTTTAAGATCAGGATGCCTGCTTTCACTACTATTATTCAACATTGTACTGGAAGATCTAGCCAGAGTAATTAGATAAGAAAAAAAATAAAAAGCTTTTAAATTGGAAAGAAGTAAAATTATCTCTATTTGCAGATGACATGATCCTATATATTAAAAAGCCCAAGGAAAACATAAGAAAGCTTCTAGAGCTAAAAAATGAATTCAACAAAATTTCAGGGTACTAGAGCAACACTTAAAAAATCAATAGTGTTTCTATACATCAACAAAGAACAATGTGAAAAGAATATTAACAGGGCTTCCCTGGTGGCGCAGTGGTTGAGAGTCCGCCTGCCGATGCAGGGGACGTGGGTTCATGCCCTGGTCCGGGAGGATCCCACATGCAGTGGAGCGGCTGGACTGTGAGCCATGGCCGCTGGGCCTGTGCATCCGGAGCCTGTGCTCCGTGGCAGGAGAGGCCACGGCAGTGAGAGGCCCACGTACTGCAAAAAAAAAAAAAAAAGAAAGAAAAGAATATTAAGAAAACAATTCCATTTACAGCAGCATCAAAAAGAATAAAATATCTGGCAATAAATTTAACCAAGGAGGTGAAAGACATACACTCAAAATTATAAAATATTAACATATTGGGATTGACATATAAACACTATTGATACTATGTATAAATAGTTAACTAAGGAGAACCTACTGTATAGCACAGGGAACTCTATTTGGTGCCCTGTGGTGACCTAAATGGGAAGGAAATCCAAAATAGCGGGGATATATGTTTACATATAGCTGATTCACTTTGCTGTACTGTAGAAACTAACACAACATTGTAAAGCAAGTATACTCCAATAAAATTTTCTTAAAAGTTATAAAATATTGACAAAAGAAAGTAAATAAGACCTAGGTAAATGCAAAGACATCCTATCTTCATGGATAAGAAGATTTAATATTATTAAAATAGCAATAATGTCCAAAGCACTCTACAGAGTCAACACAATCCGAATTCACATGAAATTGTAAGGGACTCCAAATAGCCAAGACAATCTTCTAAAAAAAGAACAATGATAGAAGATTTATAATTCTCAATTTTAAAACTTATGACAAATTGACAGTGAAAAACAAAACAAAACAAAACACTGTAGTACTGATATAAGGATAGATATATGGACCAATGGAATAGAATTGAGAGTCCAGAAATAAACCCATATATCTATGGCCAATTGATTTTTGACAAGAGTGCCAGCCCACTCAATGAATAAAGAATAGTCTCTTCAACAAAGGGTTGAATTCCCTCTGGATTGCCACATCCAAAAGAATGAAGCTGGACCACTTCCCTCACATCATATACAAAAATTAATTCAAAATGGATCAACAACATAAATATAATATCTAAAACCATACAACTCTTAGTAGAAAACATAGGGGTAAATATTATGCTCTAGTATTTGGCAGTGGATTCTTAGATATGACACCAAAAGCATGAGCAACAAGAAAAAATAAATTAGACTTCATCAAAATTTGAAACGTTTGTGTTATCAAATGACATAATCAAGAAAGTGAAAAGACAACTTACAGAATGGGAGAAAATATTTGCAAATCACGTATATGATAATCACATATTCTATAGTACCCAGAATAAAGAGGTTTTACAACTCAACAACAAAAACACAAACAACCCAATTTAAAAATGAGCAAAGGCTGTGAATAGGCATTTCCTGAAAGAAGGTATAAAATTGGCAAAAAGTATTAGTCACCATTAGGGAAATGTATATCAAAACCACAATGAGATTCCACTTCACATATACTAGGATGGCAATAACAATACCAACAACAACAACAACAAAGTAACAAGTATTGGTGAGGATACAGAGACTTTAGAACTTCCATACATTGCTGCTGGGAAATGTAAAATGGTTCAGTCCCTGTGGAAAACAGATTTGCAATTCCTCAAAACCATAGAATTACATAGAAACATACAATTGATTTAAAAAGTTAAACATACAATTACCATACAATCTTGCATTTCCACTCTAAGGTATGTACCCTGAAGAGTTGAAAAAAAAATGTTGTAATGAATGTTCATAACAGCATTATTCACAATAACCAAAAGATGAAAAACCCAAATGTCCATCAATGGATGAGTGGATAAAAAAAGCATGGTGTATACATAATGAAGTTCTGATAAATGCTACAACATGGGACAACCTTGAAAACATTATGCTAAGTGAAGTGAGCCAGACACAAAAAGAACAAGTATTGTATGATCCCATTCATATGAACTCCCTAGAATAGGAAAATTTATAGAAGTAGAAAGTAGAGTGGAAGTTACCAGAGGCTGGGGGACGGAGGAATGAGGAATAATTGCTTCATGGTTACAATATTTCTGTTTGGGATGATGAAACTGTTTTGGAAATAGTGGTGATAGTTGTATAACATTGGAAAGGTATTTAATGTCCCTGAATTGTACACTTAGAAAATGTTAAAGTGGTTAAAACTTTTTTTATATTTTATACTACAATTTTTAAAAAATAATAATTTAATATACCAAAAACCATTTAATGAGTGAATGGTATGAAATGTGAATTATATCTCAAAAAAGCTGTTTAAAACAACTCTATGAAAAAATGTTTTTTTTTAATTAATTTACCATAAACTATTTGGTGGCAAAACCCAAACCCAACTGACAGGACGTTAGGTTATTATAGTTTTTTATTTACCCCACTCAGAATGAAGAATAGTATTTTTTTTCACAGAAATATTAATGTGTTTGATTCAGGGTGCTGGTCAGACCCTGCTGGGGGACTGTTTATATATATATATATTTCTTTTTTCTTTCAAAACTTTGAAGAATTCTGAATTGCAAAGCATCTAGCCCCAGGATTTTTTGTGTTTTTAACATTTTTTATTGGAGTATAATTGCTTTACAGTGGTGTGTTAGTTTCTGCTTTATAACAAAGTAAATCAATTATACATATACATATATCCCCATATCTCTTCCCTCTTGCATCTCCCTCCCTCCCACCCTCCCTAGCCCACCCGTCTAGCTGGTCAAAAAGCACCAAGCTGATCTCCCTGTGCTATGTGACTACTTCCCACTAGCTATCTATTTTATATTTGGTAATGTGTATATGTCCATATATACCCTACCTCTCTCTCACTTTGTCCCAGCTTACCCTTCACCCTCCACATGTCCTCAAGTCCATTCTCTAGTAGGTCTCTGTCTTTATTCTCATCTTGCCCCTAGGTTCTTCATCATCTATTTTTTTTTTTTTTTAGATTCCATATATATGTGTTAGCATACGGTATTCGCTTTACTCTTTCTGACTTACTTCTCTCTGTATGACAGACTCTAGGCCCATCCACCTCACTACAAATAACTCAATTTTGTTTCTTTTTATGGCTGAGTAACATTCCATTGTAGATATGTGCCACATCTTCTTTATCCATTCATCTGTTGATGGACAATTAGGTTGCTTCCATGTCCTGGCTATTGTATATAAAGCTGCAATGAACACTGTCATACATGACTCTTTTTGAATTATTGTTTTCTCAGGGTATATGCCCAGTAGTGGGATTGCTGGGTCGTATGGTAGTTCTATTTTTAGTTTTTAAAGGAACATCCATACTGTTCTCCATAGTGGCTGTATCAATTTACATTCCCACCAACAGTGTATGAGGGTTCCCTTTTCTCCACACCCTCTCCAGCATTTATTGTTTCTAGATTTTTTAATGATGGCCATTCTGACTGGTGTGAGATGATATCTCATTGTAGTTTTGATTTGCATTTCTCTAATGATGTTGAGCATTCTTTTATGTGTTTGTTGGCAATCTGTAAATCTTCTTTGGAGAAATGTCTATTTAGGTCTTCTGCACATTTTTGGATTGGGTTTGTTTTTTTTTTTTTGATATTGAGCTTGCATGTGCTGCTTGTAAAGTTTGGAGATTAATCCTTTGTCAGTTGCTTCATTTGCAAATATTTTCTCCCATTCTGAGGGCTGTCTTTTCGTCTTGTTTATGGTTTCCTTTGCTGTACAAAAGCTTTTAAGTTTCATTAGGTCCCATTTGTTTATTTTTGTTTTTATTTCCATTTCTCTGGGGGCTGGGTCAAATAGGATCTTGCTGTGATTTATGTCATAGAGTGTTCTGCCTATGTTTTCCTCTAAGAGTTTGATAGTATCTGGCCTTACATTTAGGTCTCTAATCCATTTTGAGTTTATTTTTGTGTATGCTGTTAGGGAGTGTTCTAATTTCGTTCCTTTACATGTAGCTGTCCAGTTTTCCCAGCACCATTTACTGAAGAGGTTGTCTTTTCTCTATTGTATATTCTTGCCTCTTTTATCAAAGATAAGGTGACCATATGTGTGTGGGTTTATCTCTGGGCTTTCTATCCTGTTCCATTGATCTATATTTCTGTTTTGGGGCCAGCGCTATACTGTCTTGATTACTGTAACTTTGTAGTATATTTTGAATTCGAGGGGCCTGATTCCTCCAGCTACATTTTTCTTTCTCAAGATTCCTTTGGCTATTTGGGGTCTTTTGTGTTTCCATAAAAATTGTGAAATTTTTTGTTCTAGTTCTGTGAAAAATGCCATTGGTAATTTGATAGGGATTGCATTGAATCTGTAGTTTGCTTTGGGTAGTATAGTCATTTTCACAATGTTGATTCTTCCAATCCAAGAACATGGTATATCTCGCCATCTATTTGTATTATCTTTAATTTCTTTCATCAATGTCTTATAATTTTCTACATACAAGTCTTTTGTCTCCTTAGATAGGTTTATTCCTAGGTATTTTATTCTTTTTGTTGCAATGGTAAATGGGAGTATTTTCTTAATTTCACTTTCAGATTTTTCATCATTAGTGTATAGGAATGCCAGAGATTTCTGGGCATTAATTTTGTATCCTGCTACTTTACCAAATTCATGGATTAGCTCTAGTAGTTTTCTGGTAGCATCTTTATGATTCTCTATGTGTAGTATCACATCATCTGCAAACAGTGAGAGCTTTACTTCTTCTTTTCTGATTTGGATTCCTTTTATCTCTTTTTCTTCTCTGATTGCTGTGGCTAAAACTTCCAAAACTATGTCAAATAATAGCAGTGAGAGTGGGCAACCTTGTTTTGTTCAGGATCTTAGTGGAAATGGTTTCAGTTTTTCACCATTGAGGATGATGTTGGCTGTGTGTTTGTCATATGTGGTCTTTATTATGTTGAGGTAAGTTCCCACTATGCCTACTTTCTGGAGGGTTTTTATCATAAATAGGTGTTGAATTTTGTTGAAAGCTTTCTCTGCTTTCTCTGCATTTATTGAGATGATCATATGGTTTTTCTCCTTTAATTTGTTAATATGGTGTATCACATTGATTGATTTGCATATATTGAAGAATCCTTGAATTCCTGGGATAAACCCCACTTGATCATGGTGTAGGATCCTTTAATGTGCTGTTGGACTCTGTTTGCTAGTATTTTGTTGAGGATTTTTGCATCTATGTTCATCAGTGATATTTGCCTGTAGTTTTCTTCTTTGTGACATCTTTGTCTGGTTTTGGTATCAGGGTGATGGTGGCCTCGTAGAATGAGTTTGGGAGTGTTCCTCCCTCTGCTATATTTTGGAAGAGTTTGAGAAGGATAGGTGTTAGCTCTTCTCTAAATGTTTGATAGAATTCTCCTGTGAAGCCATCTGGTCCTGTAGCCCCATGGTCTTAAAATACAAGATTAGGGGCCTATTCTAGCTAGCATTCACATCTCAATGTTTACAAGGATAAAAAGAATGTCTTTTGGCGAATGCTCATCTGAGACATAGGAGAAGCTTTAGAGCACAGGGAACAGTTAGAACTGTATTTCCATTCCTACATATTTACTCAAAGGAAATGAAAACATATGTCTACAGAAATTTTTGTACAAGAAATTTCATACCAGCTTTATTCATGATAGCCCCAAAATGGAACCAACCCAAATGTTCAACAGGAGCATGGCAACAAATTGTGGTACATCCATACAATGGTACACTATTCAGCAATAAAAAGGAATGAACTACTGAGATAGGCAACAACATGGATCTCAAAGGCTGAGTGAAAGAAGCCAGACACAAAAGAGCACATACTATATAATTCCATTTTTATGAAGTTCAAGAATAAGGCAAACTAAGCAATGGCATAAGAAATCAGAGAAAAATGGTTGTCTCTTGGACAGGGAGGGAAATAAGCTAATGGGGACAGGAAGGAACTTTCTAAGGTGATGGCAAAGCTCTCTGTTTTGATTGTGTTGATTTCATGGGTGTATTCTTTTATCCAGTAAACTGTACACTTAAGATCTGTGAATTTTAGTGTATGCAATATCTCAAAACACACCCACACACAAGAAACACATGGAGGAGATAAAAGGACACACACAAAAGAAGAACCTACCTCATAGGGTTGTTTGAAATAATGGAAAATACTTATGCAAAGGCCTTAGCAAGTCTCTGGCATACATAAAGTGCTCAAAAACTGCTGGCTGTTAATATTAAGCTGAGTACATCTCCCTGCTTTGCAGTGCAATTTTCCAGGCAAAAAGGTTTTCAGTTATTTACTTGTAAATATACACATGTTGCTTTAGCTCTATCTTTTGTCCTATTTTAATGTATAACAATTAATTTAAAATTTAATGTTACAAAGCAAAGGCCTAGGAAGGACACCAGTTATGGTGTTATGTTATGGTGTTATTATGGTCACACGCAATTGGTAGAAAGAGATTTTCTTTGGGCTCAATTAAAGGATCTTAATGATTAAAAGAGAAAGAGAACAACATTTTGGGGAGGGGGGTTCAGTAAAATTTACATTTCCTATAATTATAAGAAAACTTGATAAAATTTATATATTGCTTTATGGTTTACAAATCTAAAAGGAAACTAACTCTCAGAGAACTTAAGTGATATGCCTAAGACCACACAGCTAGAAATGAGGGAGAAATTAGACCGCGAGTCCCATGCTGTTTTCATTGTCTCATGAGTTCTTACCCAGGACTCCATTAACCCCAGGTGAACTCTCTGAAATTTGGATTTCTGGGGAGGAGGAGGTCTACAGCTTTCAACAGATTTTCAAACGTCTCCATAACTAAAAAAAAGAGACACATGCCTTTGTAAAATAGAATATTCAGAATCTAAATATTCAGAAATTTTAATTACCAAGAATTTTTGGTCTTCAATTTTAGAAGAAATGGCAAATACCAGGCAAATAAACTCATACCCAGGTCTTATTCCAAGAAGTGACACACTCAACTCTGTCCCCTGCTCCTCGTGTGCCAACATCAACAGCAGGGGCCATAACCAAACATACTCCATCATCAGTCGGACCATCCTGGACTCCCTCCTGCAGGGTTTCAGGTAATTGATGTCTTACTATCTGAGTAATAGTTAAGATAATCACACTTCCCTTTTAAAAGAATATTTGAAGCCGATATAAATGCTGATTGCTAAATCTCCTCTTCAAGGAGTAATTGGATATTTATCAATTCCATACTTGATATGAATCAAGGGGGACAGGAGCTGAGAAAAGCTACACTCAGAGGAATGTAGACCTTCATTTTCAAGGGTTTACATAGCTTTGGTTCTGAACATCTGTATTTCAATGTATCTGAATATGGAATGTTCCCAAGTTTCTTGTGCTGATGAAATAAATGTACTAGAATCCTGCTGTACACTTATTGCTTGTCATGAGTGATTGTGTCTTTGGATCTACCAGATACCTATGGAGTGAAAGAAAGACTCAGGGGATTGCAAGTGATTAATCCGAAGCTCTGCAATAACATGCATTTTAAAAAGTCCTCTTGAGCATAGCTGAGTACATACAATAGCTTTTTCTACCCTATTGGCTATAACTGGAAGCTATGGGTATTTTGGTTTCACAACATAAAGAAAACAGTTATCCCTTATACAAGGCCAGAGTAGGAATAAAACTCAAGTTCAATTTTAATGTCATAAATATGATAATTAAAACATCTCCTTACCCTGTTGTTCCCAAGAAAAAAATGATCAAACCAAGTGTGACATCCTTACTGGACTGTCACTGACATTGAAAGAAGAAGAAGCACTATTTGTTAAAGACCTGGTTCTCCATGGAGTCTTGTGTAAACTTTATTAAGAGATAACCATGATTATGAGATTGCCCAACAATTTTTAAGAAATTTTATTTTACTTGTGTAAAATAAAGTGATTTTAATCTCACCCATGACTTTTCATATGGCCTAATTACAAGTGGTCAGAAAATAAAAGTGTCATTGTCTTTCATAATCCAGACATGAAGGCTCTAGCTGTAATGCTGAGATGTTAGTAAATAAAATGAAAAGTCTTCCTTGGAACCACAGGCTTGATCTCTACCAGTGATGACTGACAGCATCCTCTTGCCTCTTATAGGTGTCTCGAGACCTTATCATCAAGCAGAACTGTTGGGCACCGGTTAGCCAATAATAATTTAGTATCTAATGCAGGCACACGTATTAGGGATTGTCAGAAACAAGAATAATGACCACACAAAAATCCAAACCACGTGGCCCATTATAGAGTATGTCATTCCATAGATATCTTGCTTTTGTAGTAATAAATTATTCTATCACTTTCTCAGCAAAGAGCTGGGGAGGGGAGGCCAGGTGACCTTGAAATCTCTGATTTAATTTGAGATTCAGTTTCCGCAGCTTCATATTCTACCACAGTCCCCAAAGCGGAAGGGCATTCTTTTCTTTTCTGTCTGGCCTGACAACAAAGAATGCTACCAGCTGAGTTATAGGAATGGTAGAAGCATTAGTCAAACCCTGTTCCTATGGGCAGGTGGGAAGAAGGAGGGATGGGGTATAGATAATCTAGGAGACTTGTTCCCAAACCTGCTTGATTACCAGGTTTTTAAAAACACAGATTCCTGAGCCTCAGAGTATGGACCTCAGGGGCCTTGGAGTGGATCCTTGTTTACCAGTCAGCTTGCACTAAGGTAACAAACCACTTTGACATCTCAGTGGCTCACAGGAGCATTTGTGCTCACATTTCATGAGGATCTGTGAGCCGGTGCAGTTCTGTTGGGCATGCCTGGGCTTGACCAAGAAGCATGTGTATTCCCATTCCAGAAACCAGGCTGAAGGAGTATCCTCTAACTAGAGCGTGCCTTTCTCATAACTGAGGGCAGAAGCTAGAGGGATTGCCAAGCCAGACCATGCCAACACATTTCTATGTTGGTGTGGCAGGCATCACGCTCACTTATAATTCATTGACTAAGGCAAATCTATGGTCATGCCCAGTGTTCGTGGGATGAAAATGAAACATCATCTACAGGAAAGCATGGTATATGTGGCAGCCTGAAGGTGATGAGGGAGACAAATGAATGTGAACAAGCAATACAGCTTACCATACCTAAGGATATACAATTTAAAAAAGCTCCTCAGGCAGTTCTGATGAGCCTCCAATCCCTGGTATTTCAGAGGAAAGGCATCTCCCTTTATGCACCTGCTATGACAACTGAGCATCCATTAGTAGCCTCTTTGGCAGAGTGGTGGAACTAAGTAACAGATTAGTGCAACCAAATCACTCATTCCATCAACAGACATGTGTACCCACATAGAATGAAATCTGATACTTCTGTAAGTCTTGGCAGCTTCTGCAAAGCACATTTATATCCTCTTCTCATGTAATCTCTTTAACTCTTTCATTAAGTGGCTACAGTTATTCCCATTTTGCAAGACTCAAAAGCAAGCTGAGGGAGATTCAATGTCTGGTGGCAAAACACCTAGAAAAGAGTGGATCTGGATTGATCCCGCTCCCAAGTCCACATCTCCTTCTACAATGAATGTCCTGGTTGCCCATGTTATTGACCTCACTTCCTCTCCAAGATATGTTTGCACAGATATCGGGATCTACAATATACATTTACTTAATTTGTTTATTTGACAGTATCTATGAAGCACTTACCACATTCCAGGCACTATTCTAAGTGCTGGGGAAGCAGCATGAACAAAACTGATGAAAATCCCTGCTTACAATTTAACCAGAAGAGATGACGTTAAGTAATTAAACATGTAAACTCACATCAAATAGCAACAATTGGAACATAAGCCATGTGAAGACAAGTTCTGGGAGGAAAAGTAACAGGTGTTTGGCATGGTCGGAGTCGGCCATCGCTAGATTCAACAAGAAGTAAGTCCTTTTTAAGAAATGAAGAAAGATTAGTTTTCATTTTTGATCCTCAGACTTCATCAGAGGGCAAACTATTTCTAGAACCTCCCCAAATCACTCCTATGTTTCGAAATGCAAACAATAAACTCACATTGAAATTCTATGGCATAAACCATGTTTCTTTTGACAGGTCCACTACTGAAGTTCAATTCTTATTAAAATGATCCATGTGGCCATTCCAAAACCTTTAGCAGGTAGGAATGGTAAAAGTCAATTAAAACAATGAGCATATTTTTCTTCTTATCTTATAAGCTGAAAGGGACATCAAATTTACTGCACTGCATCTACACCTCAGAATAATCACCTGTTATAATGATAAGACAGGTATCCTGAAGTATCTCATGGTTTAATAAACAAATTCCCATAGTCAGCATATTTACTATCTGCTTATTTCTATCAGGACCTCTCTTTTCCTGAGGAAAACTAAGGCAAGACATCACTGCTGGATTCTCCTTTCATTCATCTGTTCAACAAATGGAAATTGAGTCCCTGTTACATAACGGGCACACATGTATGAGCTGGACCTACAGCAATAAACAAAACAGACCAAATGCCCTGCCCTTTTGGAGCTTGTATTCCAGCTAGATGGAGACAGACAATTAACAAACTTGTTTGCTTGTTTGATGGGGACACAAGGGATCTGAGGAAGAATAGTGCAGACACATAACTGCTCTCAAGTCCTGAGGTCATCTGCAGGCAGGAAGCAGTGAGTGTTTAGCACTTCAGCCATGTTACCGCTGACACAGTTGTTCGGTTGGTCCCAGTACACGTCCCACACTGGCAAGCAGGTTGGGATATGTTGCACTTTAAGCCTTCTGGCCCCAGTGTAGATCATCTGTCAGGCAGGATTTCTGTCCAACTCTCAAACATAGTTATGGGAGTGGGACATGATCAATCATTGCAGAATAATTTGTTTCAAGAGGCATCGTGGGTCCACAGCTAGAAATGAGCACATTAAAAGTGACAGGATCTTGGCAGTCACAGAGGCTGAGACTTGGAGTCTCTCTTTTCAACCAAACCAAGTGGGATGGCTGGGCATTCATTAGGAAGAAACACCTTCCTCACACCATGGCTCTCACATTGCATCACCCCCTCCCCTCAAGGACTAAAGAGGGCAGCTCCAAGGTTCCAGTTTATCAATGTATCAAAAGTGGGGTTGGGCAGCTGTCACTACAGAAGTAGAATTTATTTTGAGAGTCTGAAAATGATATCTTATAATTATTAATAATTCTAGAGTGTTCACTTTATTGACAGTAGCTTTAATCATGCAACAAAGAACACATAAACAGAAGAAAATTTCTATAGGCACCTTGTGTTAAAAATCAACAAACTTTTACCAAGAGCTTATTCTCTAAATTATATGCCTGAAGTGTAGCCATTAACTCAGTGGGAGAAAAAAAAAAAGTAGATGTTGGGAATTGTCTCAGCAACTGGTAATCTTTTGCAGACAGAAGGATCCTGGTATCTGGCATGTCTGTGATATTCTATTGAATGAAATTATTAAATGCCTGCTTTGTGCCATGCACCTTGCTGAGAGCTTGACATATATACTATTTAAGCCTCTCCAAACTTTATGAATTAGTGCTATCATCACCCATTTAACATCAAGGAAGCTGAGAATCAGAGAATTGAAGTAACTTGCCCAAGATCAAGCCTGAGACTGAAGCCCAGGTTTGTCTGACTCCCAAACTGATGCGTTCTTTTCACTATTTCAAACTGACCCCTATTTTTATCTTGCCATGGCGAAGACCAAGGACGGAGCCATGCTTCCTCTCTAGCCGGCTCTTCATTAAAGGCCAAGGGTTATTGGCAATCCCTTGAAGGTGGAATTTCAGGGCAATCTCACTTTCATCATATACTATACAATATTTTTCTTTTTAAAATAAGGGGCATATGGTACTTTTGTAATAAGAAGAACATAAGTTGTGTTTCAGAATTATACAACAAGGTTGTATAAAAATCTACTCAGTGTCTCTCTTGTCCTTTGACTGCCCCTTTTCTAATACAATCTAATCTGGGTCCCAGAAAGCCCATGTGCTGCTGTGCACAGGACAAGTGGCTTAAGTACTAAAGAGCCGGGGGCCTAAAGAAGACTTGAACTGCAAGTGGGAATTTATGTTCTACATCTTCAGGGGACTATTGCTGAAGTGGACAATGCTGACAGATCGTAGGGCTTCTCTACCTGGAGGATTAGAAGAAAGGAGAAGCATTTATGCTAGTAACTCAGGAATTCACGCAAGGGCTGGGCAAAATGACCTTCATCTGTAAAATGGAGACATTATCCCAGCCCTAGAATTGTGGTGAGGATTAAATGAAATAAGAGATATAAAGAATAATTACTCTCGTGCCTGACATATAGTAGGAACCCAATTAATGCTACTTCTGTCCTATCATTGACGAATGGATTATGAAGTACAAAAAGTATTCTCTAAGGAGAGAGATCTGTTAAATGCAAGGCTCTCCATCCTCACACCCTTGCATGGCTCAAAACTGCATCAAACTGAATTTGATTTAAACTTAATATTTGAGAGATAAAAGTTCACACAAATAAAAAGAGGCCAGAGAGAACAGGATCTCCTTGTCTCTGTCATATGGATGGACCCTGAAATTTCTTGGTTTCAATCCCCTTTCTTACTTTCCAAGACTTTGTCACTTACTCAACACTCAGAAGTTCCGCTGGAGCAGGATTATTTTGTGTGAAAACCCTCAAAGCAAAGACAGTTCGTATTTCCATATAGAGACCCCACTATTAGTCAAAACACCACTTTGGATCATTCTAATTAGTTATTTACTTAAAGTTCACATCTTCTTTCTATGACTATAGATAGTCTCTGGGGAGCATGACTTGTTTTTTCCTTATGGCCGTTATTATATTAGGTTACTCAAGTTAACGTACTGCATCAGGAATGTTCCACTTGCTAAACTTTTTGAGGGTTTCTTCATTCACTAACATATGCATCAGCTAAACGTCCTCTAAAGAGCTTTTCTTTTTCCCTTTTCTATTTCTCCCTGAGCTCCGAAGCAGAAATATATGCTCAACCATTGTAAGGTTCTTTGGAGGCATCTATAACTCTGTCAGAGAGGTGCTTCCTGAGGGCTCATGTAGTTCAGGTTCAGTTCTCCTTCTAAACCTCCAAAAAGCCTCCAAAAGCACCATTCTGATTCAGCTTGCCCATCTGCATGCATGTTCTCTCTTCAAAGAGAAGGTCAAGAGATGGAAGAAAAGAGGATTGGGGAGGGTGTTAAGAGGAGATAGAGAAGGCTCAGAGGCAAGAAAGGAAGCGGCAGAGACCTAATAGCCCCTCAATGCCTGTGTCGCAAGCCCCTGGATACCCTCCTGGCATGATGTTGAATGGATTCGCTTCTCACTTTACCTGGCAAATCAGGTTCTTCCTGAGCCCCATGACTAAGCTGCTAAAGATCAAAATTGTCGGTGAGTAGTGGAGTCCCCAAATTAGTTACTTTCTTATTTCTGACCTGACTTTCTTCATGAGCCCTTCACCTGCTTAAATAGCAAGAAAACAACTCCATTTAGTCCAGTTTAGTCTTCAGGTTAGTTCTGCCCAATCATTTACACAGAATCTTTAGATTCACTTGTCTCTCTACTCAGCTCTTCAGAACTCTCATCTCTCTCTCTCCTGCTGCTCTCTCCAGATCCTACAGCCCATGGCACTGGGGGAGGAGAACCCCTGGATCTGCACTTGTGCCTGGGGTGTGAGGTGCCTCGTGTCTGCTGAGGAATGCTTGGCACCGCCCCATGGCTGGCGTCCACAGCTGGCTCCTGCAGCTGACATCTGTGGCTGAAGTACTTGTGGTCTATTTCTGCTTGGCTTGCTCAGAGTCTGGGGCCCCTCCCTGAAGACTTACCCTCACTGCCCACTCCACTCCTGTTGATGAAGACCCTTTGAGTCTCTGCCATTTCTGCCACTTCTGGCCCTGGCTGTCAATGCTGGTCCTGATGCTACAGGCTCATCTCAGTCACCCCAGCAGCCTACAGGAGGTCTGTGGCTTTGCAAAGGAGCATCCATGCCAGATGAAAACAGGCAAAGCTCAGACCGGTAGGCCAGTTCCTTCATCAACCTGAATTTCTCACTCCACACTCTGAATCTGTAAGACCCTCTATATAGTTTCAGGGTCAGTTGTCTTCATCCAAAACAAAAGTCCTTGTGCTCTTACTGTGCTCTCAGTCTGTCCACTGGCCCTCCGCACCCTATGAGGTTCTGAGGACCCAGAGAGGAGACATTACCTGTCTGAATTCATTGCTCGCTCATCTTCTCTCCATAATTCCTTAGCTCTGAATGGGCAAACTTTTCCTTGAAGTCCCTTTCTTCTCTACATTACATAAAACCATATAATGTGTTTCACCAGGACTAGCTTGATATATTACATAGATACCAGAGTAATTTGGAAAAGCCTAGCTCCTTAAGCCCTGATTTCAGCTGTTGTCTTGCTGCAAATCCTATTTTAAGTATCAAAAATCCAATAATAATTTTCCCTTTATTTTTACTTTGCAATAATCTTACTTTATATTGACTAGGAAGCCGATCATAAATACTTAAAAATAAAAGAGAAAGAGTATTAATCTCACTCAAAGTATTGGGCTCACTATGTGTGTTCTAAGGGAGAGACTGGACTGCTGGGAGTAGGATGGCTTGAGGGAGTAGAGATGTTCGCCCCGGGATCCTTCCTCCATGCATTGGGCCTCAGAATGGCTAATGCCTCTACTGGTGTTGGGGTAATCAGGGGAGCAGCTCCCATTACATCTCCTAGGAATTATCCGGCCCTGACTGTCACTGTCTATCCAGGCTGTAGACTCTGGGGGTCACCTTCCCCGTGGATGCCACCAAGATCTTGTGGCTGAAAATGAAATCTCTTGTATCTTCTATTCATTCATCAGACATTTATTAAGCATCTACTATGTGATATATACTGACCCAAATGCTGTTAGACGTAGAAATAAGAAGATGGAATAAAATAAACCTGCCAGAAAATCTTGTCATTAAGAATTTGAGCCTCTCTCCCAGTACTCTTTATCTAAAGAAGCTCAGAGTGGTAAAATGAGTTTGATTTCAGCTTTTTCTACCTGGCTCTCTGAAGACCAAGAGGTATTTAAACCTCATTCATTCATTCATTTATCCATTTAACAAACACTTATTGATTATTTGTTATATGCCAGGCACTTTGCTAGGTTCTGGGGAAGCTGAGATGATTAAGATATATTGCCTTCCATAAAGCATTCTAGATCATCAGGAATGTAGACATTTCAATGGCAAGAGTAATGCAGTGTTACAGCTGTTCCCATCACCCCCTGTCTGTGAACACTACACAGCATTTATTAAACCACCTGCAGTGAGTGCCAGGAAAAGCATGGTCAAGACGATCTTCAGTTGAGGGAGAAGGTGATTGGGAAGGAGATGTGAAGAAGGTAGTGGCTTGATTGAGACTTCAAATATTCAGAGTTTGTTTGTTTGTCTGTTTATTTATAAGCAAGGAAAGGTTTCTAAGCAGAAGTTTTTACAAGGGCAAGACCTGAAGGTGATCAGCAACATGAAGGTTCCAGGGAGCTACAAGCAGATGGAATGAATATGGAAGGAGCCCGTGGAACAGTAAGGGTTGAGGCTGGCTCCTTGGGCAGATGCCAACCAGTGGGAGGTGAGGCCGTTTCCTGGTTCTTTTCACATCATACCCCATCAGCTCATAAAATCAGTCATAATAAATGCTTCAAAAGAAGGCTATGTGCAAGGGCCAGAGAGAACTGGTAGTCCCATAGCAGACAATCAAGCCTCAGACAATCTCAAAAAATCTGTGACATCTGCTGCTTTTGTTATGACATTTATTCTATATCCCCAGCCCCTAAAAACTTCAACACAACTATCTCCCTAGAGTGAAAGGGAGAAGTGTTCAGCTCTATGAAAATTCCCTCAATCATTTCTAATGTCAATTTGAATCACAGTGACTTTTATACGATTTACCCAATTTTGCTTTCCCCTTTAAATCTGTTTTATATTTGATTCTCATATGCTGCTAGTGTCTGCACATATTAGGTCTTTCCTAACTGCCTACTTCTTTCACAACAGTTGAACAAGGAAGATGCAGCAAATATCAATTTTCCTGTTTTTACAGATATAACATGAGAAAGCAGAGGCAAAGGCTAGTTAAGGAGTACTAGCTCGTTCTTGAGCACTTGTATATGCCAGACAATATTCTCAGAAGCTATGTAGATTAACTCCTCAAATCTTCATAACAATTTTGTAAGGTGGGTAGATACCTATTTTAAACATGAGGAAACTGAGTCACAGTAAGCTTCAGTGATTCTTCCAAGACCATACAGCCAGGTAGTGACAGATTAGGCATCCACATGTTGGCAGCCTGCTCCTGGGTCTAAACTCTTACTTATGATTCCCTCTTAAGCAAGTGAAATGTCCATGAGCAGAGAGTTAGGTAGTGGTAAGACAGGGAAACGCAAGGTTAACATATAGATTAGATCTGGGACAAAATAATTTATGAGAATCATCAAAAACATTGTGAACAGAGGGAGAATTGGAATTAACATTTGTTAAGTACCTTCCATGAACCTAGCCCTGTGCGGGATGCTTTAGAGAAGGTACCACATTGGATGCTGTCAGCGACCTAAGTCAACGTGAGGAGGTGAAGTCACTGGCCAAGGCCATGTGCTGAGAGTGGTAGCTTAGGGTCCGCCTCAGGTGTCCTCACCCCACGCCAGGCCCCACTCCCACCACTGCCTTCTACCTGCACACGACATGTGAGGTTCAGGGAGAGGCCAATTTTTCTGCAGAGTCCCTATCAGATTTCAGGTAAATAAGGGAAAGAAGAATGAAAAAAGGCAGATTCACTCTGAAATAATTTTAGTTTCTAATGGATGGGATCCAACCAGATGCCAAGCCCCAGCTCCATATTTCTTTATTTTTGTGAGGTCCCTGTCTGCTTCAAGCTTGACTTGCTTCAGAAGAAATGCCATACATGGAAGAAAGTTTTGAGGAGTGCGGGGGAATGACCATTTGGTTACATATGCCTGGGGAGCAAAGTATAATAACCACGGAAAGACGTGGAGCTCTGTGCCTTGGGTGAGCTAACTTCACCTGTCTTACTCTCACTGTGACCATCCTGGTGAGCTGAAAAAGGTAGAAGCTGTTTATGTAGCTAATTTTTATAGAGCTCAGACATACTTAAATGTCTGTTTACTTGTGTCACTTCAACGTGACCCACTTCTGTACAAAGCCAGTGGGAACAACTTGATCCCTACCCTCTTTGACCTCATTATTCAAAACAGACATGAACAGTAGGGTATTGGCAACAAACAGAATCAGCGCCCAGCAGTCTCTGATCTTAGGCCTATCACCTACATGTGCCCAGCAGTTTCCTCTCTGTATGTGGGAAGTAAATGAAATCAACCTTGGAGTGCTTTGAGAAATCGAGAATTCTAGGTCAATAAGAGTCAAATTTTTAAGAGCACTAGGAAATCAGACTTATTTGCATCTCAGCATTCCATTTTCAAATCGCTCATAACCCCTAAGTCTGTGATTCCTCATCTGTAATGTGGATGTGATAACAGTGTCTACATAGGGATGCTGTCAAGTTCAAATGTATAAAAATATATACTAAGCAAATGCATTTTAAAAAAAAAGCCTGAGCCCAATTCCATATTAGAGTTAAGGGATCAGTAATATTCACTTTTTTTGAATAAATAATTCACCCTCATTCTCTGTATCAGCAAAGAACTTTTATTTAAGCAGGAAGCACTAAGGAAAATTTGCAAGTCAGATTATTAGAATACATTAAACAGAACACTTGGCATTAATAAAACAAACATTCACACACAAAAACTTGAAAACAAATCAAAACACTTTTATTGGCATTTGAAATTGTCATTATTTTAAGAAAACAAAAATCCCCAAATTGGATGGTTCTCCAAAGGAAATCTATAACTGAGCATAATGAGCAGTGGTTTTGATGTGTAACTGAAGAATGCTGCACAGGGGCAGGCAGTGAAGGAGTGGTTGTCAAGAGCTGAAAGAGGGGCTTCCCTGGTGGCGCAGTGGTTGAGAGTCCGCCTGCCAATGCAAGGTACACGGGTTCGTGCCCCGGTCCGGGAAGATCCCACATGCCGCGGAGCGACTGGGCCCGTGAGCCATAGGCCGCTGAGCCTGCGCGTCCGGAGCCTGTTCGCAATGGGAGAGGCCACAACAGTGAGAGGCCGGCGTACCGCAAAAAAAAAAAAGAGCTGAAAGAACTGAAGTGCACAGGATGTAGAAGAAAGTGCATGAGCTGGTTGAAAGCCTTTGATTTGGGTTTGGTTTACCAGCCAGCCCTGAACTTGTACCAGTACCTTCTGCTTTCAAGTCAAAAGGCGTTCACTGGAAATCTGTTGTGTGTGCCCCAAAAATATCCCCCCAAGAGTTCATATGAAATTTGCACACAACTAATCTAACCATAAGGGATTCTGTGATAAATCTTTTGATAGAGACACAGCCAGATACACTTGGAGCACAACGTAGAGAGTGGGGGTGGGTTCTGACAAGGACAGAAAAGAACAACAGACAAGTCTGTGGCCTCCAGGGGCTTACAATCTGGCTGAAGAGAGAAGACAACAGAGTTAGAAAAGTTTCAATAACTTAAAGGCAGGTTATAACTCAAAAGGTCCAAATACAGAGAATCCATATTTCTAGGACTTGGGGAAATATTTTTTAGTTACAAACATTTATTGTTATGTCTTGCTGTTATAGACCTACTATTAGAAATAAAAGTCAGATCAGGACACAGCTCACCTATATAGAGAGGCAGTTGGTCTCTGCAAAAAAGGGACTACTGTGTACTGGCTACAGGCATGGGCGCTGGGTTGTGGCTATCTGCGTGCAAACCTGATGCTCCTACTTGCTAATTCTGTGATTTTGAGCCAGTCACATAACTTCTCTGGGCCTAATTTTCATCTTCAGTAAAATAAGCATAGTCATGGAACCTGCTTTATAAAATTGTTATGAGGATTAAATGAGGCAATGTATTCATAGCTTTTAGTAGTACCTAGTGTATAGCAAGTGTTCAATAAATGTATGAATAATATTATGATTACAACACAATTAAAACCATTAGAATGCTCATTTGTTTTTCTTTTATACACAGACACACACACAAAAAAAAAACATTAATAATTTTTATACTATTGTAGAACAAATGGAACTGTAGCTGCTGAGCACACTGCCTCAGCTGGCCCTCTACTTAATCTGACAGTCTCTGATTGCTCCTTTAGGAGTCTTCCAAGACCCTTTCCAAGCCACGTTGATTGGCTCTTCCGTGTATCCCTATGGCCCCATATACTTAGTCTTGCCACAGCAATGTGGTTTTTTGGAATGTTATGGAATATGATTTTCTGTTCATTTGTCTGTCTCCCTCACTCCTGCATTAGGAGGGGTAATTCCTTGAAGGAAAGAACTGCTTGTTTTCCATTACACCTCCAGGACCTAACATGGTGCCTGACATAATATTGAATACATATGTTAAATGGAAGGAAATAAGAGAGGAAGGAAGGAAGGAAGGAATAAAAGAAGGAAGGGAGGGAGGGAGGGAGGGGAGGGAGGAAAAGAAGGAGGAGGGAGGGAGGGAGACACGGGAGGAGGAAAGAAAGAGGAAGGAGGCAGAACAAGTGGAAAGAGGTGCTCTGGTTCTGGCAATGTGACATCTGTCTGAGTCTGCACACCCTCTTCCCTCTCCGTCAGCTGTCCCTCTAGTCCTACAAAGTGAAGGGAATTTTGAGCAATGAGAATGTTTTACTTACCCCAAATCACCACTGGAGAAATCCATTGAATTACTGAGCACTTGTAATGGGTTGGCCCCATTTCAGAATATAGGGTTTTGCTGCCCCTGCCAAGCAGGCTTATCCATGTGAAGCTTAGATAGTGCCTTTGCCCACACCTGTCTGGCTCAGGGAGTTTGTTGGGCTGTCAAGGGGAGAGCTGGGCATTGAGAAAGGCTGATGGGCTTTGACGAAAAAGAGAACCGGCACACAGGTCTCATTTATAATCCATTCCAGCTGCTCCTCTGCTGGGGGAAACTGGCATTCTGTTTTGTTGGCCCCTTTTCCGTCAAGACAGCTGTGAAACCCTACTCAGTGAAGTAATCGCAATAACAACCACCACTTTGCATGTTGATGCCTTTCTTCCAAGGAACTCAAAGTTCTTTGGAGACATAACCTCATTAATCCATCCTGCATGAAGTGGTGGCTGATGGGGAGGGTTAGGAACTCTTACTCATATTTCCAGGGCTGGCGGACTTAGGAGGGGAAAGTGAAAAAGGAAGAGAAAGAAATTTCAGAACTAGGAAAGATAAGGGATGGTATTTTCCCCCCCTGAACCCCACTCTGGCACAAAGATAACATTTCATAGGACAATACTCAGTTAAACGCCTGAGTTAAAAACACGCTCTGTAGGTTCACCATCCCCCCAAAGGAAGAGAATTCTAGGTGAGGAGTTAGGAAACCTGATTTCTAGCCCTGATATTGACACTAAATAGCTGTGTGACCATGAGCCAGCCCCACCCTCGGAGTAGTACTTTCATATTAGAGCATGTGACCTCGTGGTAATGTTGGAAGAGCACAGAGCCAAGAGACAGGAGACTGATGCCTGCCTTTACAGCAGCATAGTTTTAAGTTATTACTTCAGCTACCGAGGCTCACTTTTCTTATCTGTGAAACAAAGAAATCAGACTGGATTATCTCTAAAGTTCTTTTCAATTCCAATAAAACCAGTGATTCTAGAACTGGTGGGCTGGGAAACATCAGATCTGATTGGAGGTTAGACCTTAGGAAAGCGAATAACTATCCATATCAGTTTTCTATTACTGCCACCCTGAAACTCAGTATCTCCTATAAAACAATAATTTATGATTTCTCACTATTTTGTACTTCCCTGGGCAGTTCTGTGGCTTCACATGAGTTCACTTATGTGAACGAATTCAGCCTGAGGTTGGCTGGATTCAGCTGAGGCATCTGTGTTATCTGGGCTTCCCTTGCCTTGTGGTCTTTTCATCCTCAAAGAGGCTACACCAGGCTACCCACTCATGGAGGTAGCGCTTCAAGAGGGCTAGGCTTCGTGCTTAAGTGCACATCACATCTCTTCCATATCAAGTTCAATACTATCCTGTGGCCCAAAGAAAGTCACATGGCCTAGAATCAGTGTGGGAGGGACTACACAAGGACATTGTTACTGGGTGAATTTTGTCCCCACAGAGGATAAGTTGAAGCACTAATCCCACATACCACAAAATGTGGCCTTATTTGGAAATAAAGTCTTTGCAGACTCAGTCAAGTTAAGATGAGGTCTACTAGAGTAGGGTTGACTTCTAAACCAATGTTATTGGTGCACTTATAAGAATAGGGAGAGTCACACAGACAGCGGGGAGATGGTCATGTGAAGACCGAGATAGAGATTGGAGCAGTGCTGCCACAAGCCAAGGAATGCCTGGGGCTACCAGAAGCTACAAGAGGAAAGGAAGGGTTTTCTCCGTGAGCTTTTGGAGTGAACGTGGCTCTGCCATGCCAGTCTTGATTTTAGACTCTGGCCTTAAGAACTGTGAGAGGAAAAATTTTTGTTGTAAGCCACCCAGTTTATGGTACAGTAGCCCTAGGAAATTAATACAGGCATGAACACCAGGAGACATGGTTCTTTGGGGTCCACTAGTGTAACAATCTAGCACACAATTTTTATGAGCATAATTATACAAATATTATGTGATTATTGTCCAAGATATGAGAAAATGTAGGTGTGGTAGATTGCAATAATTCTTTATCCTTCCCTTAATTCATGGCCTCTGCCATATGACTTGACCGCCCCCCCCCAAAAAAAGAGGTAGAGTGTATTTCACTTCCTCCTCACTTTGTTATGGTCATCTGACTTGCTTTAGCCTATAGAAGAAGGAGGAAAGGCCATTATCACAGTTTCTTAAGAGGCTTTTATATTTCCACAAGCCACTCCCTGTTGTCAGTGCTCTTTGTGGCCAAGTTGCTCTGCCTAAGATGCTGTCTCCTGGGGCTTCTAGAGCTGTCCCTCCTTAGGTATGAACCAGGACTGCCACTCCCATCATGCTCAAGGGTTCAGAGCCATGTGTTACTCTGGATTGAAACTGGAGACAATGCCCCCATCTCTATAGGGATCCAACCTATACATAGGCTGGCCAAGCCCTCCTCTTCTGTTTTCTCCTTTCTCCCCCAAGGATGCAGGCATTCTTAACACTTCTCTCTAGTGTCCATGCTCAGCCTGCATTCCGATGAAATTGGGATGCAGCTTTTCTACTCTGGTTACATAAATAAATGCTAATGTCTTTCTTACTGAGATGGGATCACACAACACCAATCACTCTTGCAACCTGCTGTTTTTACTCAACAGTATATCATTCATGTTCTTCCATACTGTAAATACAGATTTGTCTTCACTTTTAATAGCTGTATATATTTCCATGTGCATATGGATATCCATATGCATATCCATATTTTATTTAAACAATCCCCTATTATCAAACGTTATATTTGTTTCAATTTTTCTTATAAATAATGTTTCACTAAACATACTTTTCCATTAATCTTTGTCTACTTGTTCAGTTATTTTCACCAGATAAATTCATAGAGATAGAATTGCATATACAAAATGTTTTTTAAGGATTTTGGTATATTTTTCCAATTAAACTTCTGAAAACACTATATTAATTTATACCCACCAATGTGTAAGAGTGCTAATTTTTTAATTCCCATGTAACTACTGTGAGTCTTTACAACCTTTGCCAAGTAACAGAAGACAAAGTTTGCGTTTCATGGTGTATTCTTCAGTCCTCTTTTAAACAACTGGGTTGCTTAGAAATGCACTTATACAATTGAATAAGACAGAGACAGCAAGAATAGAGGATACTGATGAAATCAGATATTAGTTCACAGAAAGAAACCAAAAGCAAGGAAGGAGCAGATGTGCAGTGTCGGGGCACTGTTGTTAATGGTAATGCTTCATGGGGGTTTTTTTTGGCACGTAATTTAAAATGGCTCAGATGTGAGTGAATTCAAATTCAACACAGTGTTACTGTAAGTTGACACACTCACAGAGTTTGAAAATGCAGGATAGAAATTCCAAATAAGAGCAGATCCGGGGAAAAGTAAAATAATATATCAGGGATAAGAATTATCCCCTAATTGTGATATTAAGTAGGAGGGAAATGCAGTACTCAAAAAATTGTACTGGGGAGTAGCCAAGTTAGATACGGGCTCGCAGAGTGGAGAGGAACAAGACCAGCCAAGTTCAATGATTTACACACAGAGCAGTTTCTGCCACATCGGTCTAAAATAGGACCAGGTGCTGCAAATGTGGACAGATCCATTCAGTTTAACACATCCATGTTATCTACAGTAGGCGCTGGTTCTAAGAAAGGGAAAGGATTACTCTAACAGGGATGTCAACATGGATTACAGGAATATATTTCATCTGCCACGTTCATTCGGTGCTAGTAGGATTAAGTTGTTTCAATAGATATAGATAGATATAGATGATATAGATATAGATATATAGTTCATTTCACAGGTCTTCAACATGGGTATTCCATGTGACTCACAATCTCACCTCCGGGAATTCATCCTAATTAAATAATTTAGCATATACCCAAATATTTAGCTACAGCATGTACACTGAACTACTGCTAATAAATTAATGATAAAACATATACTGAGACCATTTAAAATATTACAGAAATATTTTACTCATATGAATCAATGATCATAAAATATTACATTTAAAAAAAGAATCTGAAAAAGAATAGATACATGTATATGTATAACTGAATCAATTTGCTGTACACCTGAAACTAACACAACATTGTTAATCAACTGTACTCCAGTATAAAATAAAAAGTTAAAAAAAAAAGATTGTAGAGTACGATTCAGTGTTTGTATGTGTGGTTGACTGTCAGCAGTCTATGTACCTTCCATTAAGGACAACTACCACTAATGCCTGAGTTTTACTAGCTCTTTGATTCTCTTTTCATGCTTAGTTAAAGGAGTCCTACTACAAGGTTGTTCGGAATCCTAGATTTTAGGCGCTTACTTTTGCTAGCTCAGTGTTTTCTTCTCCAGAGTGCACTAAGCTGGGGTACTGAGAGTGGTGTGGATGGGGATTGAAATTATAGCTACACCCTGAATCCAGAATCGTGACACTTCTCCTTCAGTCCTTGTTTCTATGTTTGGCCCAATGATCTTGACACTTAGGATGAATTCTTTCTCAGGAATCCCATAGATCATCTTTGATAATTTGGCTTCTATTGGGAGAACAGCATCCAGACACACACATAGTTTGCCAAACATAAGTACCTATGTACCTATGTACATAGTACCTATGTACCTATGTACATAGTACATAAGTACCTATGTACATATGTTTGTACATATGTACAAACATATGTACCTATGTACCTATTTTGGACTTGTTTTAATTCCATTCTCATAAGCCTTCCCAGTCTCCATGTGATTCATGTGGAAGCAAATTCGGGAAGAGAAGGAGGTGGGCAGGGGTGACAGTATATGCCAAACATATCTGAATCTTAGCTCTGGCTTACTCAGGATATCTTATCACATGTGTTCATGTGTATGACTGTGAAATATATTAGTATGAAGACCTGAAGGATATACACCAAAAACATCAACAGTCCAGTAGTGGCGATATGGCTAATTTGTTATTATTGCCTTCTTTTATCTTATCTGTGTATTCTAATCTACAGCGATCATGTATTTCTTGTGAACCATTAAACAACAGAAGTAAATCTTAGAAGGTACTCTCAAAAAAAAAAAAAAGGAATACCATTTTGAACAACCACTCAGAGGTGTCTATTAATTCACCTTCAATCATTCTATAGTGATAACTCTCAGGGGGGTTCTTGATTCCAGGGCCATCAACTCAAGTGATTCTGCATCATAGAGTAATTTTTGGTATTTTTTTAATCAAATTCATTGTTTCCCAGTAATCCTAAAATGGCCTGTTTGTTTGGGATTGATAATTTTGATGAATAATGTGGAGAGAATAGGTGAGTTATCCAGGTTTGAAAATATCAGAAAGCTTTCCAGAGAAGATTCATGAAGCATTTGGGAAAGCAGTAAGGTATCATTGTAGGATTATAAGAGAGTGCTTTATGAGCTAGAAGGTTTGTAGTGTGATGAAAGTGACCAATTTACTGTCAAGACACTGGCTTAAATTCTGGGAGATGGAATGTAGTACAATTGGGTGCAGAGAACGAATATGGACTCCAGTTGAGTTTGGGAGGTGAAGTAAAAGAGACAAGGGCAGATTCCAAATTTACTGTAGAAAGAGGAGGAGAAACTTGGTAGCAACCATGGTTTGACTGCTTCAGTTTCTATTCCATTTTTCCCCAACACTAAGGCCCCCTCCCACTTTATGCGGTACCCAGTGGGCTGCCCCACCCTCTGGATCCACCCAGCCTTGATCTCAGGAGAGACCTCTGTGTTCACAGAGGCATCCAGCCACTCTTTGGTCCAATCTCAATCCCACCAGCCTCCTCAGAGATGGGGCATGCCAAAGTTCTTTTGCAAGTATGTAGTGAAAGTTTGAGTCACACTCTTGCTTAAGAGGATATTCTATGCATTTTCAGACATATGACTAACTGGGCCAGAGGTTTAGAAAATATAGCTGGGAATAGCACAGTGTTCAGCAGGAGAGCTGTTCTTTGCTTTTTGTATTGTTGGGGGTGCGGGGGGAGGACTGGCCTGAAACATGGAACACCAGAAAGAAACAGATAGAGAATCAAAGTCCCTGAATGGCATTTAATTCTGTGTTGCTGTTTTTCCTGGTCTGGTTTCAGAAATCCTCTGACAGTTGGACCATTTGCTATTTAGTCATTCTACTGTACTCATTTTCCTGACAATCAGCAGGCATTGCCTAATTTCACACTCAAACTAATAAAAAAAGACCAAAGTAGACTACAGCATCAAGTATATGTTTAATGTGATGGGATTAAAAAAAAAATTTCCAAAATAACACATAAGTAGTAAGTGTAGAAAGTATACAGGGTTGGAAGACATTTAAGTATGTTCAGGTTTTAGCCAAAAGGGTTTGCAACAACTAGATTAAGAAAAAGAAGAAGCCTAACTGGAGACTTTCACATTAGGTTCTGAAACACATTTTTTGGTCCCCTTGTGCCTTGTTTCCAAGATGGTAGCACCTGGAAAAACATACAGCTTGATTTTCATAATAGATATGAGCTCAGATAGTAAGGGCTGCATTACACCAGTTCCTTTGAAATGAGTGGAGGTTATTGCTGGAGTCCAAGTGGATGAACTGCATGCTTGGAAATAGGAGTATATTCATCTGTTTGTGAAAATCACCAGGCATAGACCGTTTCCATCCAACACACCATAGAAACTCGCAAGCCTCTTGTTACCAGAAAGACCTGAAGCCAAAACTCAGCAAGAGCAATGCCAGATGATCGCTGCTGTTTTCCTGAAGCCTTGACTTTGAATGCTGGACCCTGCATAACTATGTGTTCTTTCCTAAGTGAGAACCTTCTGCCAGACCGACGACAGTGTCCTCTGTGAGGCAGTGGCAATTTCCACCAAATCCCAGCCCCCAAAAAAGTGTCCAGTGTGTGTTAGCTTTTCATCATGACTTGATTAATTACCCCAGGAAACTTCATTTCATTCTACATGCTAAACTGAGAGTAATTAGAGCAGCCTTTGACCCTTTCTTCTCTACCCCTCTTAGTTTACAATGAGCTGTGAAATGTGATAAGTTAATTCTCAAATATATATTTTTATGCCAAGAACAAGTATCTCCTATTTGACTTGCTGTTCCCCCACAGGAATTTGGTATTGTTTACCTAAGAATTTGACATCCAGCGTTTTTGTCAGATAAAATTGAGAAGAAATGTCCTCCAGATGACACAACTGCCCCATATATAGAGGGTTCAAAACTTGCCCCTTATCTTTATATCTGCAGTAATAATAACTGGACCCTTTTTGCTCCTTGTGGAAGGTACAGTTTTCATCCCTAGTTTGAGTAAAAGTGCCACGGGGTTACAGATATAGGCAGGGTCCATTATAATAAAAAGTACAAGCACCTAAAGGATCCCACTTGGAAGTCAAATACTAAATTTTTCAAGTGTTTTGAAACATAACCTTTAATACATTTTGGAGTGCATTGTGGGCTAACTGAAAGCTAACTTGCATTAACCCAAAAATATGAGTTTTCAGACTTTTATTAATATGCTCTTTAGCTATAGATTATACAGGCAGTTTTATGTGTACTGTAGAAAACCTGGGAAATAAAGAAAAGGTTAAAGAAGAGAATTAAAATTATTTTAATTTTAATTCTACAGCAATAACCACTTCTCAAATTCCAGTATATTTCATTTCAACCTACCTTTTATACAATGATATAAATATATGTCACCAAAAAACTAAATCCTGTGCTATAAACAGTTTTAAATTTTGTTCACTTAACTTTTTATTTGGAGCATTTTCCCCTGTCACTAAACATGTGTCAAAGAACATGATTTCCCATGGCAGCAAAGACTTCATAGCACAGGAACTCTTTGGCATCTGGGTTGCCTGCATTCTCGCTGAAATGCAGTGACCAAACAGCATCACATAGTTGCCAGGACCCTTCAGCTACAAGAGATACAAACACAAATAAGTGGGCTTCAGCTATTGCCTTCAGGTCTTGATCTCTGTCTCTCTGTCTCTATCTCTCGCTCTCTCTTTCTTTCTCACCTCTTTCTCCCCCACTCCCTTCCTCCAACCTTTTTTTCTCTCCCCCTTCTCCCTCCCTACCCCAGCTCAGCCCTACTTACCTCTGCTTGGCTTCCTACTCAAGCAAGCAAGCAGGCTCTCTCTATGTGGAAGCAATACACCACTAACATCTCAAAGCTTATACCCACTCACAGATTGGGTGAGATCAGAGAGAAAGAGAAAGTACTTTTCTCAGAGGTTCACGGAGGTCTCTGATTGACCTTACAGGGATCGCATGCTCATCTCCAAGCACGGAGTGCCCTCTGGCCAAGTCTAGACCACACCAGGGTCACACACAGAGGTCAACTCCTTGGGATGGGGCCCCAGGCAGGGAGGTTGCAAGAAGAGCCTAGATCCTCTCTCCACTGCTTTTCTTTCCTTTTCTTAAAATTTGTCCTCACTAAGCCTCAGCACCTGTTCAGTAGTGTGATTCAAGTCTTGCCTCTTATTCTTAAGATAAATGTACTCAGTACATTTAGGAACAGTGCACTAAAACCAGCACAGTTATCTTCCCTGAACTCAGAAGAAAAAGTAATTCCAGAGTCATTTCATGAGAAAAGCAGTTATCTTTGCATTGTCTAGCCTTGGGTCTGTCACTAAGATTATCAGCCAATCAGGTAGATATCAAGTGAATGTACCTTGATTCTAGGATATTGAATGGAAGCTAATGTTACAATAACTTTGAAGGAGAATCAAGACCTAGAATTACAGGTGCACTTTATTTAGTGCTACCACCATCACTACTAACCCACTATAGTGCAATTCTTCTCAGAAAAAGAAGTTAATACACAGTTTCCCATGGCTTCTCAGCCAGGATGAGAGAGGGCACGTCTTAAACTCTCAGCTGTGGCAAGTGTACCTGATACAGTGCTGTTCCCAGTCTTAATAGTGCTGAGAAATCTCTTTCCTATTCCTCTAGGGATAGCACTTTTTGCTATATTTGACCAAGAAAGGCTGACAAAAAGCATACCTAGAATAGTTTCGGAGATGCTGTTTGATATCTTATTGCAAGTTAAAAAATGCAAATCTTACAGCAGGTTGAGGTACCTTCAAGGAAATGGTTATGGACGCAGGGACTCAAGCTCAGCAGTGTTTGAGGGAAGTCCTTCAACCTCATAAAAATCATCTCATAGTTCAGCCTGGGATGATTGGTCAATAATGGTAAGAAGGCCAGCTGGAGGAGAGCACTGTTGGTGACAAGTCATGGCTTCAGGTGTTTTGAAGAAAACAGAAGAGGAATTACCAACGTATCATGCCAGGAACACCTCCTTACAAACTGACCCAGCTATGCTAACCCCAGAGAGCTCCAATCTATTTAGCACTCCCTTTTCTAGCAGTGAATGCTCTGAATTAGACTCTATACATCGAGGTGGCTGAGAAGCCAATAATTAACCAGCAAGGATAAAAGAACCCACAAGCAATTGGTTCCTCTCCGGATCAATCTGCTGAAGTGTTCTGGGCCACTCGTAGGTGGTCTGCTAGGGCCACTCAAACGGAATACATTTATGGTCACCTGGATGTGTGGCAGTAACCTTGACTGTGTCAACATTTGGGGAAGTCCAGGATGTGCGGCTATCATGGCACTTACTGTCCTCTACTGAAATGATCTGTCTCCTTCTCTGACTACCTCGATGGACTGTGACTCATTGAAGGGCTGGAGTGGAGTCTTATCAATCTGTGGATCCTATGATCTAGAGGAACGCCCCATAGGTAGTAAGCATTTAATAAATATTGAGTTGGCCAAAAAGTTCATTTGGGTTTTTCATAAGATGTTACGGAAATTCCCGAATGAACTTTTTGGCCAGCCCAATATTTGTTAAGTCAGTGAATAAATGCCGAAGATGGAAATCTGGGAGTCATCTTCTTCCTCGTCCTCCACACTGAACCACCACCACATTCTCTCAAAGGAAAAATAGCTTTCTAACCTGCTCACTTTCCTCCTTCCCCACCGTCACTGCCTCATCTGAGTTACCAACATTTGTTTCAGACTCTGCTACTGCCTCGTAAAAGCTTCCCCGCTTCCCCTAATCCAAAGCACATGTTTCTTTTTCATAAAAACCATAGAGAGTTTTCAAAAATAGTAAAATACCTCTAGTGACTTTTCATTCCACCGAGAGAAAAGTCCAGAAACCAACTGCCTACCTCTCCAGGTGTGTTTCACTCCTCTCTCTAACTTCCTCTCTCTGCTGAGTTACGTTGGGTTTCTTTCCATTTCTGTTGCTCATTAACATCTACTCTGTTGATGGGCACTTAGGTTGTTTCCATCTCCGGGCTATTGTAAATAGAGCTGCAATGAACATTTTGGTACATGACTCTTTTTGAATTATGGTTTTCTCAGAGTATATGCCCAGTAGTGGGATTGCTGGGTCGTATGGTAGTTCTATTTGTAGTTTTTTAAGGAACCATCATACTGTTCTCCATAGTGGCTGTATCAATTTACATTCCCATCAACAGTGCAAGAGTGTTCTCTTTTCTCCACACCCTCTCCAGCATTTATTGTTTCTAGATTTTTTGATGATGGCCGTTCTGACCGGTGTGAGAGGATATCTCATTGTAGTTTTGATTTGCATTTCTCTAATGATTAATGATGTTGAGTATTCTTTCATTTCTTTGTTGGCAATCTGTATATCTTCTTTGGAGAAATGTCTATTTAGGTCTTCTGCCCATTTTTTGGATTGGGTTGTTTATCAACAGATGAACGGATAAAGAAGATATGGCACATATATACAATGGAATATTAGTCATAAAAAGAAATGAAATTGAGTCATTTGTAGTGAGGTGGATGGACCTAGAGTCTGTCATACAGAGTGAAGTAAGTCAGAAAGAGAAAAACAAATACCATATGCTAACACATATATATGGAAAATAAGGGGAAAAAAAGGTCATGAAGAACCTAGGGGTAAGATGGGAATAAAGACACAGACCTACTAGAGAATGGACTTGAAGATATGGGGAGGGGGAAGGGTAAGCTGCGACAAAGTGAGAGAGTGGCATGGACATATATACACTACCAAACGTAAAATAGCTAGTGGGAAGCAGCCTCATAGCACAGGGAGATCAGCTTGGTGCTTTTTGACAACCCAGAGGGGTGGGATAGGAAGGGTGGGAGGGAGGGAGACGCAAGAGGGAAGAGATATGGGAACATATGTATATGTATAACTGATTCACTTTGTTATAAAGCAGAAACTGACACACCATTGTAAAGCAATTATACTCTGATAAAGATATTAAAAAAAAATCTATTCTGCCTCCGGTTTTTGTAAAGTCTGTTCTCTCTGTGATGCCCTTTCTCAGCCATCCATCTTGTCCACTCAACTCTAGCTCATTCTTCAGGTCTCAGCCTAAATGTCACTGCCCCAGAGAAGCCTCACTCACCATTCCAAGTTTAGGTAGGCTGACCTGTTAGTCTCTCTCCTGGTATCTGTCCTTTTCCTTCACAGTAGCTTATCAAAAGTTGTAATTACATAGTGTGTTAATTTATTGAATATGCATCTCCCTTACTAAACTGTAGGCTTTTCCTAGTATCCACTTAGCTCCCTACATCAGACATTGCACTCACCATCTCGCACCTTCTTGGCCTCAGCTCACAGCTCTGGCAAAGAGTTCCACAAGTTTCACTCTGCTCTCCACTGACAGTGTACACGTCAAGCCTGCACCAACCACCTGTCTTCCTGCCTGGGAGCTCCCCTCAATTCCTGGGGTGGGGTACCTGCAGGTACCTGCTTGACACTCACAAACGTGCAACCCAGAAGCGTGCAAGTGCTCGTGCTTTGTGGAGTAACTCCCAACCGAAGCAGTCCAGGAGCCCATGGAAAGATGCTTCTCCTTCTGATGCCTCTGTACACTCTTCACGAGGTACCAACATACGACACCAGCCACTTGCACTGGTGGCCAGCTCTATGATGTGTCCCTATATTGCCTTTCCCCCTTCCCTGTTTCACTCTCCTTGGTCCCTCACTCTGCCCTTTAAAGTCATTTCCCAAATAAACCATCTGCATTTAAGCCTTAGTCTCAGGCTGTTTTGAGGGAAACCCAGGGTATTGATTTCCTTTTCCCAAACTGTCTACCCTCTTTTGCTCCCTTCTCCAGTGATACATACACATTGCATTTGGAACTTATTTCTGAACTTGTGGCCCAGGGCTCTGAGCTGAAAGCTTCGTGCAATAATCTTCTGACAAAATTTGTTTGTCTTCAGTTTCTGCACTTACAATACACCAGCCGGCTGTCCCATCACTTGAAGGAAAATATTCCTCAGGTAAAGGCCTTTATGATTACACAAAAAGACTTTCAAAGACATCAAGGTCCTAGGGGTTTTCCCCTAGGGACAGCACAGTGTGTCACGGCCTCTGATGAGAGGTGCGTGTGTGGACACGGGTGTCCTGCGAGCCTGCAGCTCTCCACACTTCTCTAGCCATTAGTGCCTTTTGTCTGCTTGTGCTCCTCTCAAAGGTCAGACCCTTGTGAAAAATACTTGTTCTATTAATCATCTTGGAAGACTGCTCCAGACACATTTTCAGAAGGGATGCAGAAAGTTTTGTCTGCACTGTGCACCCTGGGAAAAGAGTTTCCCTTTGAAAAGCAATTTTGCCCTCAGCCAAGTCTTATTTTTCCTTACTTTTTTTTTTAAAGCAATGAAATTATTGCATGTCCTGAAGGTGTCGGGAGGCATGGCCACCCCTTTGGCACAGGCATGTTTGTGCACTCAGGAGATGCGTGCCCAGTTAGTGGATTTCACATGACTGCTGGTGTTGGTGAATGACCTACAGCGAGCTGTTGCTCAGTCTTTTGGGGGAACAATGGAAGGTTTAACCATTATTTGACACAGACTTGTTTAGTCAGAGACAGAGTGGTATTAGGAGAGTTACATGCCCAGAGCTAATGAAAGATAACCCAGTGATGACATTGGCTCACAGCGTGAGTAATCATTTTTATACTCACAATTAGATCGTGGAATTAAACAGAATGGGACTGATTCCCCCACTGTATTGCATAGGAGGGTTCAGGATATGTGATGCTCTTTTCCCATTTTTCTCATCTGGACGTTACAGCTCTAGATCTTCAAACACGGGGGAGGCACTTTCACCGATCATTTGAATGAAAGCCAATTTTACCTGCCTCTCTTGCTATTCAGTAAGCAATCACTTTATGTGTGCAGTGGTGAAGTGAGTACAAAAGATAGAATTTCCAGGGCTTGCTTCTGTCTCATGTAGAATTTTCAGCTTTTGCCTTTCTCACTTGTGTCTTCCTAGTCATCACATGATATAATATTCTATTCCTCATGGCCAACTCTTGATAGCAATGAGAAAGAAGCCCTGACAAATGTGTCATTCATTCATTAAGATTCCCATCTCGTAAGGGTCAAGGTTTTTCTGGGGTTTTTTTCACCAACATTTTATTTTATTTATTTATTTTTTTACATCTTTATTGGAGTATAATTGCTTTACAATGGTGTGTTAGTTTCTGCTTTATAACAAAGTGAATCAGCTATACATATACATATGTTCCCATATCTCTTCCCTCTTGCGTCTCCCTCCCTCCCACCCTCCCTATCCCACCCCTCTAGGTGGTCACAAACCACCAAGTTGATCTCCCTGTGCTATGCGGCTGCCTCCTACTAGCTATCTATTTTACGTTTGGTAGTGTATATATGTCCATGCCACTCTCTCACTTTGTCACAGCTTACCCTTCCCCCTCCCCGTATCCTCAAGTCCATTCTCTAGTAGGTCTGTGTCTTTATTCCTGTCTTACCCCTAGTTTCTTCATGACATTTTTTTCTTAAATTCCATATATATGTGTTAGCATATGGTATTTGTCTTTCTCTTTCTGACTTACTTCACTCTGTATGACAGACTCTAGGTCCATCCACCTCATTACAAAAAGCTCAATTTCGTTTCTTTTTATGGCTGAGTAAAGGTTTTTGTTTTGAGGTTTTTTTTTCTAAAATCATGGCAATATCAGTTATATTTCAGATATAGTTTAAAAACTCTGTGTCCTGAATGAAAGCAGGATTGATTTTTATAGTAATTCTCAATTGAGATGAGAAATAAGTGATTAGCAATGTCTCACTGGGAGAGACCCCCTCCCAAACACCCTGTCAAATGAGGTAGACAGCCATATTCAGTGAAAATATTTAACTCCCTGGACTGTTTCCCAGTGGGATCAGACCAGACAAGAAGAACGAGGCAGGCTGCTTAGGAGACAGTCTGGGGATTTTGTGAATGGCAACTGCAATAGATAGATACTCCTCCCCCTCAGATTCCTGCTCCTGTGCATACAAAGGACTTACAACTGAGTCATATTTTTCAGGAATGAATGTGGGTGTCATAGTCAGTGACCTGTGGTCTATAACCTCATAAATAGCTTGTTCCAAAAGTACCCTAGGCACAACTGAGCCCAGATGGTCCCTTGAATGGCTTAACTCCAAGCCCATTTCACTATGCCTCTTTTTATTGTCCACACCCGCTTCTACTACCAGTGTTTTACATAATTCCCACAATCATCTAAAAGCGTTCTCAATGAAGAACCATCTTTGAACAAGAGCAGGAAGAACTGGGAAGTGGTAACCAACTGAGGTATTCCAAAAATAGGCCTAACACATTTCCCAGACCTAACCACATACGGTAATTTGGTAAGTCAGCAACTAACCCTCATGCAACAGACAGCCAGCATCTGCTAAGGGCCAGGCACTGTATTAGGTTCCAGCCAAGAGAAACATGGAAGGGAACAAGTCTGCACCCCACCCAGGAGGAGATCTCAGGGACAGAAAATGTCAACAATCTTTCTCACCAAAATGACACTCGAGCAACTATCTCAAGTGAGAACTGGAGAAGGTGCCACACAAGAGCTAGTCTTTCAGAGGAAGAGGAGTTGGTCTGTTAGAAAAGAGAGGGCATAGCTATCCCAAGAAGAACATCTCTATGGTCAAAACCATGGAAATGTGAAAGTTCATGGCATGTACATAGGACTGTATAGTTCTGTGGGCTGGAGAGTGAGTCATGGGTGGGCCAGGGCACAAAATGAATTTGTTAGGCAGCTGCAAAAGCCTGATAATTTCTGAACTAGATACATCAGGGGAAATTTATTATAAGGAGGTATGGAAGTTTCACTGAACTCAAGGGCAAGAGGTACAAGTAGTCTTAGGAATAGAAATACTATTAGGAATGAAGGCTGGAGTTACCCCCTCTACCTCTTTCTTTCTCATCTGGGCCATGAGGTCCCTTATTTCTGCACATAGACAGCTCTGAATTGATCATTTCTCTATTCAACAGGAATGGATGTTCTCATCCTCTGTGCTCAGTGTACTCTCATATGGTAGGATATAGACCAGGGCTGGCTTCATGGGCACAGACAAGGTGCAATCAAATGACCCCACATTTGGTTTAATGCATGGCTGTGGCTATCTTGCAATTCTGGATATTTTTACTGAACTTACGTTTTGGAAGTGAAGTCCAATGGAGCATGGATATGAGTAGGCGAGATGCCCACAGTACTTCACCTTTTCATTCACATAGAGAGTTTGGGATGCCCCATGGGCACAAAATTTCAGTGACCTGCAATACATGGGCATTCAGGGAGACTCAAAGCAAGTACAAGGAAAGTATGTACTGCTGCTACTGAGGAAAGCGGGGATGAGGGACGTCAGCGGGGATGCTGACATTCTAAAGGCCATGCTCTTTGTTTCTTCTTTGAACCAGAACAAGGACCAAGGAACCCTTTCACATCCTTTCTTATTCATGTTCCTTCCCTGTGTTAGTCAACCACTTCATGTTGAAATGATGCCATAAAAGGAAAGGGAAAGATAGGTCAACGTAGAGTTCCTTTTCCTTTCAGTCCTTCCTTACTCATTGGTAAGCTGAAGGTAGAGAGCATCGGTAGAACACATCACGAAGTAGAAAAAAACTGTTCAGTTAGGGCTTCCCTGGTGGCGCAGTGGTTGAGAGTCCGCCTGCCCATGCAGGGGACACGGGTTCGTGCCCCAGTCCAGGAGGATCCCACATGCCGTGGAGCTGCTGGGTCGGTGAGCCATGGCCGCTGAGCTTGCACGTCCGGAGCCTGTGCTCCACAACGGGAGAGGCCGCGACAGTGAGAGGCCCGCGTACTGCAAAAAACAAACAAACAAACAAAACCTCTTCAGTTAGTTTTGTGCAGCATTTCCACTGTTCTGGTAAAAATGACATAGATATGCATGTATAAGCTATGAAATATGAATTATATAATTTTCGAGATTTTGCATATGAGTTAAATGCTCTTATATTTGCATTTAAAACTAGCATTGTATTATGGTTTTCTCAGGGTATATGCCCAGTAGTGGGATTGCTGGATCATATGGTAGTTCTATTTTTAGTTTTTTAAGGAACTTCCATACTGTTTTCCATAGTGGTTGTATCAATTTACATTCCCACCAACAGTACAAGAAGGTTCCCTTTCCACCATACCCTTTCCAGCATTTATTGTTTCTAGCTTTTTTGTTAATGGCCATTCTGACCGGCATGAGGTGATACCTCATTGCAGTTTTGATTTGCATTTCTCTAATAATTAGTGATGTTGAGCGTCTTTCCATGTGCCTCTTGGCCATCTGTATGTCTTCCTTGGTGAAATATCTATTTAGGTCTTCCACAAAATGGTAATGATGAACCTAGTTGCAGGGCAGGAATAAAGAGGTAGACATGGAGAATGGACTTGATGACATGGGGTGGGAGAGCGAAGCTGGGGCAAAGTGAGAGTAGAATCGACATATATACACTACCGAAAGTAAAATAGTTGGCTGGTGGGAAGCAGCTGCATAGCACAGGGAGATCAGCTCGGTGCTTTGCGATGACCTAGAGGGAGGCTCAAGAGGGAGGGGATATGGGGACATGTGTATGCATGTGGCTGATTCACTTTGTTGTGCAACAGAAACTAACACGGTATTGTGAAGCAATTATACTCCAATAATTATCTATTAAAAAATATATATATATACATACAAACAGGAGAGTTTAAAACAGTGTGTGTATGAGTATGTGTGTATGAGTGTGTGTTTGTAATAGCCTGACTGAAAATTTAAAGAAAGAGAGAGGAGGGTTTTACATTATAGCAATTTAAATAATTTCAAGTGCAACACTTGATATCCCTGTGTTCAAATTATCATTTTCCTGACTAGCCACCAGGAAATTTCATCCAAATAAATTCCCATCTTATCAGCATGGCACTGATGCTTTCATCTTCTTGTAGTGGAATGAATGATGACCCCCAAAAGGTACGTTCCAACCTCTGCAGAACCTCTGAATCTGACCTTACTTGGAAAAAAATCATGTTTAAGATGTAATTATGTTGCAGATGTAATTAAGTTAAGGATCTTGGGATGAGGTCATTCTAGACTTAAGGGGGGCCCCAATCCAATGGCAAGTGTCCCTATAAGAGACACGCAGAAGAGAAACCCACAGGAAGAAAGAAGAGAAGGTCACGTGGCAGGTATCAGAGTTATGCGGTCACAAGACGAGGAATTCCTGGAGCCAACAGAAGTCGGAAGAGACCAGGAAGGAATCTTCCTCAGAGACTTCGGAGGGGAAGTGACTCTGCCAACCCCTTGATTTTGGACTTCTGACCTCCAGAACTGCAAGAAAACAAATTTCTGTTGTTCTAGCCAAGAAGTTTGTGGTAATTTGTTATGGCGGTCCTAGGAGACTAATACAACCATTCTTCTTTAAAAAAAAAAAAAAAAAAAAAAAAAAAAAAACTAGCATTGTATGATACAAAGATGAACTGTAAAATCTATGCTAATAATTTACAATTTCGATTTTTCTTTACTTAGAATGTCATTAAATTAGCAAATCAAAAACGCAGTAGCAAGTTGAGAGATCACTCAAGAAAGGAACAAGTTTTATACCTTAGTGCCTTCAGCAGCATTTATTTTCTGCTCTTTGAACAAAGCACTCTACATGTTCATTTTGCACCAGGTTCCACAAATTGTGTGGCCAGCCATGTTCTGGAGATGGGTGGGCGAACAAAATACACAGGGTGCCTGTTGTCATGGAGTTTACTTTCCAGTGGGGAGAACAAGAAAAAATAATAAGGAAATAAACAAGAAAAACCTCACTAGCTCATAACTGTTTTGAGGAAATAAACAGGGTGACATGACTATCAATGGAAGGCAATCTTCTGTAGCTTGGGTGGGAGAGAAAGCCCCTCCAAGCAAGTGCTCTTTCAGCTGAGACCTGAAGCAGGAGCAGTTAATGCCTTTGATGCAGTGAAATCTGCCTTTTCCTCCTTAGACTCTGGTCCACAATCTGCAGTCAGCCCAAACAAACCCTGTCCCCTCACACAGTTTTGCAGATGACAGCCAGGTCTCCCCAGGATTCTCCACTTCTCTCCACTGTGCCTCTGCCCCTGGGTGACCCTTCTCTAGACTTCCTGTCAAAGGAAGTTCCAGAGACGTTTCTCATCAAGCTACCAGCAGACCAGGACAAGGTGAAGGGAAAAACACGAGGTGCACTTATATCTGCCCAAGAGTGTCAAGGATCCTAGAAACACAGTCCCTGAAGGAAAAATTCCCCTTTCCAGTAACTCCTGGGAAAGGCTCCCTGACCAAATCCCCTGCCTTTGTCAGCCATGCAAAGAAAGTCACATCAGAAGGAAGGATGATTTGAATGAGCCCAGATGTTTCACTTAAAACCACAACCAGCCCTAGCATTTCAGCAATTTTTTTCAGTCATTTCTTTTCATGTCATGTACATGCTCAAAAGTGGTCTAAGGAGACAGCATGCCTTAAAAGAGGACAATTGCCAATGGCAGAAAATAGCAAACACGATAATAACTTGTCATGTTTAACAGTTATAGCGAAGGCAAGCTGTCTAGCAGTGAGCAGATGTGGACCAAGAGGGAGATTGCAGATGGCTAAACACAGCAGGTCACAAAGCATTTTGGTCAAGGATTATAAAATACCTATGGTAGAACATATACAGTAAATATAATATTTCAGGAAGGATTTAGAAATGTGCAAGATTTACTATGTGAGAGTAAAAAAAAGAGCAACTGATGTCTCAATCAAAGGAGTGAAGGGTTTTGCCAAGTGAAGCAGAATATGATTATGTAGAGGATTTTAAACTAGGATTTATTTTTTTTCCAAAAAGAATGCTGCACTTGGCAGCAACCTCAATTCCAGTGCACAGAAGTTAGTAAACTGATGACATAGCAGGGGATTCTTCTAGAGACGCTAATTGCTATGTCACTTTCTGCCAAGACCATTTGAAAATAAACCCCTCTGTCCTATTTGTGCTGTCACTGGAAAAAGATTGAGGTTGACAATTAAAGACTCAACAAGTAACAGGTAAATTTAGGCATTTAAGCATGGTATGTTCTCACTAAATATTTGTAGAATGAACACAAGGATAAAGAGAGTCTAGAAGCTTAGGTGGGAGGACAGTCTTCAGGACTAGGCTATGGGAATGCTAGGTTTTACAACGGCATGAGTATAGATCCTTGCATAAGTGTGGATATATGCATGTGTAATTATCTGACATACTTGAGATGTTGAGTCCTAACTATATGCCTATAATGAGTCTGAGAAGTTTTGTCTGCACACGGAAAAGACGAGTTCATTTGCCAATGGGGCACCCGTGGTGAAAAAAAGGAAGAGGCAGCTTGACGCTTTATTGCAGTCAGTAGCACAGGCTGTTGTGCCAGACCACCATTGCCTCATCCTGTGAAGGTTGGGACGATGACCTCTGTGGGCGAGTCCATTGTGTGATGTAATGCAGCAAGTGATTTCAGTGGTGACTGTTCTCCCAGCCAGTCCCCACAGACAGCACCAGTTTATGAGATATTTGGAAGCAGTTAAAGCAGCGTGGGGCAGATGCCATTTATTTTTATGCCGTCAGATGGGGAAACTGGATGACGAGACTTACTGAGCTGCTTCCTCAGATCAAAGACTTTGGGGAATTGAAGGACTGAGAAACCCAACTTGTCAGAGTGCTTGTTTACATGGTGATGCTTTCTTACGGTTGTGACAAAACATGGAAATACATTGAACTTGAAATTTCAAGAGAGAGATAAAAAGCAAGAAGCATCACTATACTTTCATAATTTTGGTTATTTATGTTAAAACTGGACAGATAACTTTTGCAGAAGGCAATCATCATGCAATAAAATTAATAACAAATGAATAAATACAAAATTTAAGGATTATAGAACTATCGATGAAAACACAGTTGCAACTTCAGAAGCAGATTGTTAGCATTGTTGGATTAGAGTCACAATTTTAAGGAATGAACAAAGATTTACTCTGAAAGACTAGCACAATTTAGAAGCCTCTTGTAGACCTGAAGGCACAGCAGTTCCCTCCGATAGCTTTGTGGATAAGTATATGAATCCAAGAACTGATATTTCTACTGTGTGTCAAACTCTGGCAAATGTTTGGATTCCCCTGGGTCTGTGATTTCTTCATGCTTCTGCTACAAGCAGAGAGTCACCATCAACACCACAAACCTGGAGTGCATCCTGATTGAGTGTTGAAAATGATCATTATGTTAAGTATCAGAATTCTCATTAACATGTTCAAAATGGACCAAAGATATGATTGGGCATGAACTGTGTATGTGTGCAGGGAAGAAACGGATTAAGCTGTTGTTATTTGAAGGGTTTTAAAAATTTATTATTACTACTTTAAAGTTCCAATAATTTTGAACAGCTAATGAGCTTTACCATTGTTTTTCTTACCTTTACCCCTTGGAATTTCTAATCATGTGGCTTACCACCAAAAAATAATTAGGTTTTCTAGCTGTTGGTCATAACATATGTTGAAAGTGACATATGCCTTAGAATTCCCTCTGCTGAGGCCACTTTGTCCTCCTTCTGGGAAGGGAGTAAGATCCATCTGTTTACCTTTAGCCTTGCTCTCCCTGGCAGACTGGCTCACACACTGGCAGAGTGATGTCTGTCACCTTGTATTTCATGGAAGACTTTACCCCAGCCCCATGAGTCCCCTGACCTCTGTGACTCAGATATTTATGGTCAATTCTCTTTCATGCTCTCTGGATCCAGGATACTGGGGAATGACATAAATGGCGAGTCATTGGCTGGTTCTGAGAAGACTTCCAAGAATAACTGCCACAAAACTTTTTAAACAAAACGGTGACTTTTAAAGATCTAGAATGTTGTCTGTCAACAGAGGTCTAGAATGGAGACTACTGGTGGCCAAATCATCTCACAGGCATGTTTTACTTGGCCAGGCTAGTGTTGGCCTAGAGTATTTAAGAAATATTTAATTAGTTCTCAACATTTGAAAATCAGGAGATGTTACATAAAAATCCAGATTTCTGGCATCACTTGATTTGGTAGCCCAGAGTCTGCATACCCACCTGGAGATAATCGGCTTACCCCTCTATAGCACTCATCCCATCTGGATGGGACAAGCTCACTCCAGTTCATCAGAGCCCCTACCACTCCCCGCCAGGCCTGCTTCACTCATCTCCATAGCATGCCTGGCTCAGTAGGCTTTCAAGGTTGGGATTTTTACTTTAGAACTACATTGTGCCTAGCACCCTGCTAAGAACGGCAGAGAAAACAGGGAAAGAATTAACATTTGTAAGCCTTCTTGGGTTATCACCTGGTTAGAGAAAACAAGAATAACAATAATAATAATGCTAATTTACGGATCAATTACAGTCTTAATTGTGAGGTATCAAGCACAGAAGTGGCCCCTGACCTACACACAGCACAAATGTGGGTCCTGTCCGTAGAAGTGATGATTAGGAAGAGTCAGTCCTGTGTAAGATCAGTTGAAGAGCTCAACAATTTGTCCAGTTAGTCCATGAAGGTGTCTCCAGCATGGACTTCAGAGATTCATCCATGCATTTACATATGTTTTCCTTTGTCAACAAATATCTATAAACTGATGGGGAGGCCACAGAAGTTCACTATTCAGATCTGTCTTCAAGGAACCCTCATGGGGAGTCTTGCGGACGACAGCCTCAGGTGCTGCTCCTTTGGATTCATTCTGGATCCCGCTTCCTCAAGATCTGGAGCCAGGGTTCTGGAGCCAGACTATTTCTGCCCAACATGGGACGTCTCTAACAGGAAACCTTTGTGTGTGCCCCCCTTTCAGTCTGGCCAAGACTTGCTCAGAACTGCGCTGTGGTCTGAGGTTCTTCCTACCCAATCTTCCTTCCTTCCCTCTATCCTTTCACAGGTGTCAGACCTGTGTCACAGTCTGAAACCTCTCCCGGCCTTCTCTTGCTCCATCCCCTTTATCCCTCATAGGTGTTTCCACTAAGTTGCTGGGGTGTCTAATACTTGGTTTCTCCTTCTCAGAGGACTCAGACTCACGCAACTGCCTATTGTGTGTCAGGCACTGTGCTGAGAGCTTGGGACACAAGAATGGATAAAACAGACAAGATCCCTCCATTCATGGACTGTGCAATAAAGTGGGGTAGATATACCATAAGCAAGAGAATAAATAAATTAAACAGAGAAAAGCTAGGGAATAACTCATTGTAGATTGATTGGGTGGTCAGGGAAGGTCTTTCTGAAGTAATGCTTAAGCTGATACCTGAATGATGAGAAGGAACTGGTCAAGTTAAAGTCTTAAGAGGGAACATTCCTGGTGGAGGAAAGAGCAAGTAAAAAGGGTGGAGAGAGGAACATCTTTGGAATATATGAGAAAAGAGAAAAGGTCAGTGTGGCTGAATAATAATCAAAGAGGGAAAGAATGGAGTGAGCAAGGATGTTGGAGAACTAGTGAGGAGCCTGATTGCTTTGGGATTGTCAGCCACAGTAAGGAGTTTAGAGCAGGTCAGAGAGAAGACCATCCTCTATCTCCAAGGACAGATAGGGTTCTGTCAGGTCAAGATAAAACTCTGAAGCCTTGTGTCTCCTGCTAAATGTTGCTAAAAAAAGACAAGGGTTTTCATCGGGCTACAAATATGAAACTTCTGGATGCACTTACATCAAGCAGGCCTCATGGACCATCCTGAGAAACTAAGTACTACACAGATATCACATCTGTACAAAATACATGGTTCCAAGCTGTAAATGTGTGTGTGTGTGTGTGTGTGTGTGTGTGTGTGTGTGTGTGCGTATGAAAGCAGCCAGTTTCTAAGCTGACCATCACTCCTATGTGCTTTCAGAGTTCAGAAAAGCAAGAGAGAGCTGTGAATTGGAATAAGTTGATGAGAACTTCTTGGAAGAATGGGAAGGTAGCTTATCAAAATCATGTTACCTGCTAGAAAAAGGGTAAAAAGCCACATAGTTTGTGTTGCTAAAGCTGGCTGACTGGCTTTCCATTCTAAGAAAATAAGTGGTCAACAACACTTATTGCAAATTATGCCACCACTCCACCTGACCACTAGCAAGTCTGCGGGAGCTCCTGAACAGATGCTAGAATGCAATGACATTTGGAAAGGCATTCTTAGGCCTAGGTCTAGACAGGAGATGTGCAACTTGTTTGGAGAGTATTCCTCGAATACTAGCTTCAAGACTTGATACTTCAAGCATAAGCTACTGCTCTTGGTGTGGAAGTTCCTGGGAATGTTTTTTGACCAGAGGACCCGTCAGGCTATTGTTAGCTTCTGCTCCTGCCTGGTTTGAGTTTTAAGAGGCTTTGCCTTTTCACCTTGCCTCCTATCCCATCAGGGGCAGGACTGTGAGAAATAGATCTATGATAGCTCACCAGTCCTTTCCTTTGGAGAGTCAAAGGACAGCTACACACAGTAGGAAAGTTTCCTGAAATGGAACTGCATTATCTGAGCACTGGAAAGGATGATGGAAAAGCTCACTTAGCTATAAGAAAACTGATGAAAGGCCTGAATGGTTTCCCATTGTCTAAGGAGCTCAACTTCTCTAAATAGGTCCCAATACGTCCATCATTCAGCCCTTTCTATGGCTGGGTCAACATGATGGCAAACAATTGCCCTGAGCATTGAAGAATCGAACTTGCTATCTCATGAGAGAGTGCCAGATATTTGAAATACATGTTGGATTTTTAAAACTTCCATCTGAATATTTTTAAATCAACTTTTTGTTGATACCTGTACATATAATATTTACATATTATAAATTTTCAATAAGTGATCAATACATTTTCAAAAAATGAATATAACTCTATAACCACAACAGATCAAGAACCAGACATTACCAGCACCCCAGAAGTCCGCCTTTTGCTCCCTTCTTGCAGAAGGTAATAATTATCATGGATTCTAACACAGATAATTTAACTTTGTTATTTTTTTTATTTTATATAAATTGAATCATACTATATGCACTCCTGATCTCAAGGAAAAATTCTTAGTATTTCACCATTGAATATAACATTTTTATATATCAAGTTAAGGAAGTTCTCTTCTATTTCTACTTTGCTATGAATTTTCATCATGAATAGGTGTTGAATTTTGTCAAATGCTATCTTTTATTCTATTGAAGTCTATTTTTCTGTTTTCTTCTGTTAATGTAGTGAATTATGTTAATGATTTTTCTAATGTTAAATCAACCTTCCAAAACCAGAATAAAATCTATTGGGCATATTGTATTATTCTTTTTATATAACACTGGTTTCAGTTTTCTTTTTGTGTAAAAGTTTCTGCATTTATGTTTATGAGAGAGTTAATCTGTAATTTTAATAACAAATTTCATTTTAAAAATAGATCTTATCTTAGACTGCTCAGAGTTTATTTAATTCATTTTTTAGTTGTAATAAGTAATATTCATTTAAGAAATTTGTACATTGTATCCAAATTACCAAATGTATTAGTGTAAAATTTATCATAATACCCTCTTACTATCATTTGATGTCTATAGGATCTGTAGTCATGTTGTCCTTTTCAATCTTGACATTGATGATTTATCCTTGTTTCCTGATATGTTTTGCTAGGGATTTATCAATTTTGTAATTCTTTTCAAGAAACTAACTTTTGGTTTGTTGATTTTGTCTATCATATGCATGTGGTTTTTAAAATAAATTTAATTTATTTGTCCTTTTTATTATTTATTTCCATTTACTCTTCTTAAGTTTGACTTGATGGGCTCTCTACTCCTCTTTACTCATTTTTTGAGATAGAGATTTAAATCATTGATTTCCTGACTTTGTTCATTTTCTCCATTTAGAAGTATAAAATATCCTCCCTTTAGGTAGTGCTTTAGCTGCACGCCACAAGTTTTGATATGTCATATCTTCATCATCATCCAGTCCAAAATATTTTAATTTTTCATGTGATTTCTTCTTTGATGCATGCATTATTTACACATCTATTTTTTAATCTCCTGGTAGTGAATTTTTTTCTAATCATCTTTTGTAACTGATTTTTTCTTGATTCCACTGTGGTCAAAGGATATTCTAAAAAATTTCAATCCTTTGAAATTTATCAGGACTTCCCTGGTGGCACAGTGGTTAAGAATCCACCTGCCAGTGCAGGGGACATGGGTTCAAGCCCTGGTCTGAGAAGATCTCACATGCCACGGAGCAACTAAGCCCATGCAGTACAACTACTGAGCCTGCACTCTAGAGCCCGTGAGCCACAACTACTGAGCCTGCGTGCCACAACTACTGAAGCCCACACTCCTACAGCCCACGACCTGCAACAAGAAGCCACTGCAATGAGAAGCCCGTGTGCCGCAATGAAGAGTAGCCCCCATTTGCCACAACTAGATAAAGCCCGTGCACAGCAACAAAAACCCAACTCAGCCAAAAAATATAAATAAATACATTAATTAATTTTTAAAAATTTATCAAAAGTTGCTTAATGGCCTAGCATGTAGTTAATTTTGGTAAGTATTTTATGTACACCTGGAAAAAATATTATTTTAGGTTGCAGTGTTTCATATTTATCAAATAATCCAAGTTTGTTAATTATGCTCAGATTTTTTTATATCATTCTGAGTTTTTTGGTTGCTCATTCTATCAGCTATTGACACAAGTATGTTAACACTTCTCACTATGATTATCATTTATCTATTTTAATGTTAGCTTTGCTAATTTAAAAAATATTTTGAAGATTTGTGGGGTGCAATCAAATTTAGAGATATGCTGTCTTTGAAATGGAATGAACCCTTCATTTTAGGAAATGCCTCTTTAAAATATCCAATTGACTCTTTTTTTATAAATTCCAATTATATATATATATATGTATATATACACATTATCTGTATATATAGATGTATATGATAAGATAAATAGATATCCATATGCATATATACAGAGATAGAGATAGATAGCCTATCTCTGTCTCTCTTTTCTTTTTTTCTCTTTCTCTGGAACTCCAACACACCAGCATTTCATGTAGCCCCAGAACTCAGCAAATATTCTGTGAGGAAAAGTGATCATGTGTTTGAAAGTTCTGATTTTCAATTTGTTATTCTAGTCTTGTAAGACTACTAAAATCTTGCTGTTTTCTCTTTTTCCAAGCAAAGATTTGCTCCCATATATTTTCATGACTCCGTGTCCTTTCATAGGCAGCTTCCAGTATTTGTAATGCCATCTTTGCTTAGTGAATGACTGAACTTCAAAACTAGGGCCTCAGATTATTTTTGTAGTACCTTGTTCATAACTATTCATCCATATATCCAACTTCACAAATATTTGTTGAGCTTATGACATATCACAGAACTGACCTTCCTGCTGTCAATGATTTTTTTTGTTTCTATTAGAACAATTAAGCCCCAGTACAAGGACCCATGGTTGGTGATAAAGTTTTTACTTGAACACTTTGAAATGAGATAAAGATAACATAAAATGCATGTCAGTATAAAATAATCCATTTCCTTTTTCTTTGGAAAGACTATCTCTATTCTGAGATCATGCCCTTAATATTTTCAATGTTAAATGTCCTTTTCCTGCTTCTTCTTCCAGAAATCAGGTGGTAGGTTACAACTGCTTCAATAATCAAAAAAGCCTGATACATTTCATATTTTTAAAAGTTCCAGAGAGCTGTAGAAGTAACAAGGACTAGATGAACTAAAATTCAAAAGAGTAGAAAATATTTCCTAAATGTCCTGGGAGCATTTGTTGATTGTGAGTGTGAACTCATGATTGGTCTTCACCTGGGGAATGAGTTATGAAAATATATGGAGCATTTAGATATTATGGATATGTCTGTACATTTTTAGTACAGGTTGAAGGTGAAAGAGCAATGGGAGATGAGGTTAGAAAGGGTATAGAGGTGGTAAGGAGATGCCAAGTTCACCCATCTGCTCTGAAATGTTTCCTGTGGCAAAGGGGAGCCACTGAGAACTTCTCAATAGCTAAGTGACACAATCTCGTTTACAACTATTGTGTTTGATATATCACTTACAATCTTTCCAGATGAGAACTGCACTTAAATACAAGTGGTTATTACAAAGTTATTAATGTACTTCCCCCCCCCCCGAGTTTACTGGGGTGTGTGCATCTCTTTCCAAACCCACTTTCAGTTACTTCTGGTTGATAATGGGAGTATTTACACTACGGAGATGGGCATTCACTGCAAATAATGGCTTTTTTTCTTCTAGAGAGCAAGTTGCTAAATATTTACCTGCAGGCACCAGAGTTGGGACCATCGATGGTGGAGGTCTGCAGTTTTATTAGGGACCATGATAATATACAGAGAAGGCTGTGCACTCTGGAATGTCATAGAGCCTCCAGATGAGGGTCAGCAAGTCTCCAAAGTGACCACTAATGCCTAGGGGAGTTGCTTGGGACTGAGTCTTTGGCTCTAGCCATCTCATCCAAACAGGGATGTAAAAAGTTGATTTTTTTTCCTCTGTCTTGATTCTCATCCTAACATCAGAAGGATAATCACCCTAAAGAATTTGGGTAGATTTGAGAAAATAGCCATTCCTCTTCCTCCAACTCTAAACTGCCATAGCCAAATGTCTAACCTGTCAGGTCAGGATGCATACTATGATTTTTGACAATAGATGGACCCAAGTCTTAATGTCAGAAGAAGGTGCTTCATCAACTGAAATAATAAAGAAGTTCATCAGACTAAGAGGTTGATTGGTGACAGTCATTGGGGTAAAATAAGTAGTTGAGATGTCCTGTAAATTGAAGAGAAGTAAATATTTTAATTCAGAATTCTAATTACTCAGAATTCAGGATCATCCAAGTTAACCAGAATCTTAATACTACATCGATAATATGAGAGAGATTTTGAGAGATGACTATTTCCCAAGAGAAAATTAGATGTACCGGAGAGCTGAACTGATTTCCCCACTGGGTGCTCCCTCCCACTCCTAGACCTGTTTGTACTATAATTATACTACCATAACTTGCTTCCAATGATTATTTGTACTTTTTTCTGTATTTTTAGTGAATAAATTAAAATAGAAAGTCAAATCCATTTAATTTGTAAATATCTGGGACTGAGAATCCAGTTTGTGAATTCTCTCTCTATCCTTTGTTTCCATATCTTTAAATATCTGCTAGTCACTATCAATTTCAAAGAGGAAACTCGCTAAAAGAGAAAAAGGAAAATTACAATTTTGCAGCAACTTACTAACTCTGATAAAATTATTTCATTAAATCTTAACAAGGACCCTGTTAAGGTAAGTGTTATTACCTGCATATTACATGTGAGGAAACTGAGGTTCAGAAAGGTAATGTGATTGAACAAGGTCAGAGAGTAAATGTAGTCTGTTTTAATCCCAGGTGCCCAGGTTTCGAGTCCAGTGGTTTTCCTACTACACCAGTGCCATCTTGATATTCTGCCTTGGTTTCATATTAATTGTACTGTTGGTCATGGTAAGAATATTAATGAATACAATTACCAACAATTTAGTAAGGGAACAATTTTAAAAGCTTACGTTTATGAAAAATGACCAATTTAGTTTTATAAGGGATAGTTCATACTGAAATAGGTGACTGAGTTTTTCTAGGATATAGTTTCCATAGTAACCATGGAAAGATTGATATTATATACTTGGAATTCCAGAAAGGTTTTGGTAACATCTCAGAGATCATTAGCTCAGATCTTGGACTGAGGGTAAAGTACCTTACTAAACAGAAACCAGGCTCAAAACAGCAATTGAAAGGATAGATTTTTCTAGCTGGAAAGAAGGCATAAACAGAGCACCCTGGGGTGAGGTTGGGTGGTCTTTTTTGTGACTCATAGAAATATTTAGAATTGTAAATATGATATTCCTGATGTGTTGGAAATATATAAATTGGGAAAAAACTCATCTAGTCATATTCAAAAGAATATGTTCAGTTTAGCATACCCCAAATAATTATTGCAATTAATCTAAATCCTTTTGCAAGAGATAATGGGCCACTTGACTAGACAAATATCTGGATGTAGAGACCAGCTCAGAATAATCCCCAAATAAAGAAAGTACACGAAGCACTCTCAAGTCCATTGTGGGGATCTTTTTGGTCATAAGAAAGGTAAATAATAAATGTATAAGAAATAAAAACAAGATAGAAATAAATAGGAATATGTGCAGCTCAAATTCAAAAGAAACACTTAAATTGTCCTCTAATTTAAATTTTTTTTCCTTTCTTTGTTTTTCCTGAACCTAGGACTTCATTCAGTACTTTTCTCTTTCTTTGGGGCTTTGACAATTTTTTCTCACTAAAAGTAAAAAGTAAGGATAGTGTCCCAGAACAGAAAACAAAATATCTTTTCCAAAACATTAGATTATGCAGACTGTTTGAGGATCAAACCAGTTCTCTTGTGTGTGTGTCTGTGTGTGTTTGTGTATCTGTGTCTGTGATTCAATATTTTTATACATTACAAAATGGTCACCACAATAAGTCTAGTAACCATCTGTCACCTTACAAAGTTTTTACAATATTTTTGACAATATTCCCTATGCTGTGTATTACATCCCTGTGACTTATTTATTTCATAAATGGAAGTTTGAAATTCTTATTCTCCTTCACCTATTTCATTCATTCCTCCACCACCCCCATATCTATGTATACATGTACAGTTTGTTCTCTGTATCTATGAATATATTCCTGTTTTGTTATGTTTATTTGTCTTGTTTATTAGATTCCACATATAAGTGAAATCACGTAATACTTGTTTTTTTCTGTCTGACTTCTTTCACTTAGCATAATACCCTCTAGGTCCATCCATATTGTCACAAATGGCAAGATTTCGTTCCTTTCATGGCCAAGTAATAGTCCATTGTATATACATAACACATCTTTTTATCCATTCATCTATCGATGGCCGCTTAGGTTGCTTCCATATTTTGGCTATTGCAAATAATGCTGCAATGAAGATAGGGGTGCATATATGTTTTAGAATTAGTGTTTTTATTTTCTTTGGGAAAATACCCAGAAGTGGAAGTGCTGAATGGTATGGTAGTCTATTTTTTAATTTTTTGAGGAACTGCTATACTGTTTTCCATAGTAGCTGCACCAATTTACATTTCCACCAACAATGCATGAAACTTCCCTTTTCTCCACATCCTCACTGATACTTGTTTGTTGTCTTTTTGATGATAACCCTTCTAAAAGGTGTGAGGTGATATCTCATTGTGGTTTTGATTTGCATTTCCCTGATAATTAGTGATGTTGAGCATTTTTCATGTATCTGTGGTCATCTGTATGTCTTCTTTGGCAAAATGTCTATTCAGGTATTATGCCCATTTTTTAATTGAATTGTTTGATTTTCTGATGTTGAGTTGTTTGAATATTTTGGATATTAACCCCTTATCAGATTTATCATTTCCAAATATCTTCTCCCATTCAGTAGGTGGCCTTTTTGTTTTGTTGATCATTTCCTTCTCAGTGCTAAAGCTTTTTAGTTTGATGTAGTCCTATTTGTTCATTTTTTGCTTTTGCTTCCCTTGCCTGTGGAGGCAGATACAAAAAATATATATATATATTGCTAAGACAGATGTCAAAGAACATAAAGATATGTTTTCTTGAGGAGTTTCATGATTTTAGGTCTTACAATTAAGTCTTTAATCCATTTTGAGTTTATTTTTGTGTATAGTGTGAGAAAGTTGTCCAGTTTGATTCTTTTGCATGTAGCTGTCCAGTTTTCACATCACCATGATTGAAGAGGCTGTCTTTTCCCATTGTATATTTTTGCCTCCTTTGTCATACATTAATTGACATATAAGTGTGGGTTTGTTTCTGGGCTCTCTATTCCATTCCATTGATCTATGTGTCTATTTTGTGCAAGTAGCATACTGTTCTGATTACTGTAGCTTTGTAGTATAGTCTGAAGTCAGGGAGTGTGATTCCTCCAGGCCTACTCTTCTTTCTCAAGATTGCTTTTGTTGTTTGAGGTCTTTCGTGTTTTCATATGAATTTAAAAATTATTTGTTCTAGTTCTGTAGAAAATGCCATTGGTATTTTGATAGGGATTGCATTGAATCTGAAGATTACCTTGGAGAGTATGGTCATTTTAACAATATTAATTCTTCCAATTCATGAGCACAGTAGATCTTTCCATTTGTTTGTGTCATTTTCAGTTTCTTTCATCAATGTCTTATAGTTTTCCAAGTACAGATCTTTTACTTCCTTGGTTAGTTTTATTCCAAGGTATTTTATGTTTTTGATTCAATTGTAATGGGATTTGTTTTCCTCATTCTTTGTTAGTGTATAGGAGCACAACAGATTTCTGTATATTAATATTGTATCCTGCAACTTTAGTGAATTTATTTATTTGTTCTAATAGTTTTTTGGTGGTGTCTTCAGGATTTTCTATGTATAGTATAATGTCATCTGCAAACAGTGACAGTTTTACTTTTTTTCTTTCCAATTTTGATGTTTTTAATTTCTTTTTCTTGTCTGATTCTATGGCTTGGACTTCCAGTACTATGCTGAATAGAAGTGGCAAGAGTGGGCATCTTTGTCTTGTTCCTGATTTTAGAGGAAATGCTTTCAGCTTTCCACCACTGAGTATGATATTGGCTGTAAATACATGGTCTTTATTATGTTGAGGTATGATCAATCTATACCAAATTTTTTGAGAGTTTTTATCATAACTGGATGTTGAATTTTGTCAGAGCTTTTTCTGTATCTATTGAAATGATCATATTATTTTTATTCTTCAATTTGTTAATGTACTGTATCATATTGATTTGCAGATATACCACCCTTGCATCCCTGGAATAAATGCCATTTGATCAAATGGCATGATCCTTTTACTGTATTGTTGAATTTGATTTGCTAATATTTTGTTGAGGATTTCTGCATCTATGTTCTTCAGTGACATTGGCCTGTAATTTTTTTTGTGGTATCTTTGGTTTGGGTATCAGAATGATGCTGGCCTTCCAATTTTTTTGGAATAATTTGAGAAGGAGAAGTGGCAATTCTTCTTTAAATCTTTGGTGGAATTAAACTGTGAAGCCGTTTGGTCCTTTGCTTTTGTTATTGGTAGTATTTTTATTCCTGATTTAATTTCATTGCTGGTAATTGGTCTGCTTATATTTTCTATATCTTCCTGTTTCAGTCTTAAGAAACTGTACATTTCTAGGAATTTATTCATTTCTTCCAGGTTGTCCATTTTATTAGTGTAAAATTGTTTATAGTAATATCTTATGATCCTTTGTATTTCTGTGGTATTGGTTGTAACTTCTCTTTCACTTCTGATTCTGTTGATTTGGGCCCTCTTTCTTTTTTTCTTGATGAGTCTGCCTAAAGTTTTATTAATTTTGATTATGTTTTCAAAGAACAAGCTCTTAATTTGATTGATCTTCTTCATTTTTTTAGTCTATTTTATTCATTTCTGCTCTTATTATTTCTTTTCTTCTACTGACTTTGAATTTTGTTTGTTCTTTTCTTTGTAGTTCCTATAGGTGTAAAATTAAATTGTTTCTTTGAGATTTTTCTTGTTTCCTAAGGTGGGTTTGTATCACTGTAAACGTCCCTCTTTGAACTGCTTTTGTTGCATCTCATAGATTTCAGATCATTGTGTTTCCACCTTCATTTGTTTCAAGGTATATTTTGATTTTCTCTTTGATTTTTTTCACTGACCCACTGGTTCCTTAGCATCATATCTAAGCCTCCACATGTTTGTACTTTTTTTCAGTTTTTTTCTTGTAGCCAATTTCTAGTTTCATACTACTGTGGTTGGAAAAGATTGATATGACTTCCATCTTCTTAAATTTATTGAGATTTTTTTGTGACCTAGTATGTGATCTATCCTAGAGAATATTACATGTGCTCTTGAGAAAAAATGGGCATTCTGTTGCTTTTGGATGGAATGTCCTATATATAATTATTAAATCTGTCTGATCTAATGTGCCATTTAAGACCACGGTTTCCTAATTCTCTGTCTAGATGATCTGTCAGTTGGTGAAAAGGGTGGTTAAAGTCTCCTATTATTATTGTGTAACTGTCAATTTCTCCCTTTATTTTTGCTAATATTTGCTTTATGTATTTAGCTTCTCCCATGTAGGATACATATACATTTTTTATACATCTTTATTGGAGTATAATTGCCACTATGTTGTGTTAGTTTCTGCTGTACAACAAATTGAATCAGCTATATGCATATGCATACATATATCCCCATAACCCCTCCCTTTTGAGCCTCACTCTCATGCTCCCTCTCCCACCACTCTAAGTCATTACAAAGCACTAAGCTGATCTCCCTGTGCTTTGCAGCAGCTTCCCACTAGCTATCTATTTTACATTTGGTAGTGTATATCTGTCAATGCTACTCTCACTATGTCCCAGCCTCCCATTCCCCCACCCCTGCCATGTCCTCAAGTCCATTCTCCACCTCTGCATCTTTATTCCTGCCCTACCACTAGGTTCATCAGTACCATTTTTCTAGATTGCATATATATGTATTAGCATATGGTATTTGTTTTTCTCTATCTGACTTACTTCACTCTGTATGACATGACAGACTCTAGGTCCATCCACCTCATTACAAATAACTCAGTTTTGTTCCTTTTTATGGCTGAGTAATACTTCATTGTATATATGTGCCACATCTTCTTTATCCATTCATCTGTTTTTGGACTCTTAGGTTGCTTCCATGTCCTGGCTATTGTAAATAGTTCATCAATTAACATTGTGGTACATGTATCTTTTTGAATTATGTTTTTCTCAGGGTGTATGTCCAGTAGTGGGATTACTGGGTCATATGGTAGTTGCATGTTTAGTTTCGTGAGGAATCTCCATACTGTTCTCCATAGTGGTTGTATCAATTTACATTCCCACCAACAGTGCTGGAGGGTTCCATTTTCTCCACAGCCTCTCCAGCATTTATTGCTTCTAGATTTTTTGATGATGGCCATTCTGACTGGTGTGAGGTGATAATTCATTGAGGTTTTGATTTCCATTTCTCTAATGATTAGTGCTGTTGAGCACCTTTTCATGTGTTTGTTGACTAACTGTATGTCTTCTTTGGAGAAATGTCCATTTAGATATCCCACCCATTTTTGGATTGGGTTGTTTGCTTTTTTGCTATTGAGCTGCATGTGCTGCTTGTAAATTTTGGAGACTAATCCTTTGTCAGTTGCTTCATTTGCAAATATATTCTCCCATTCTGAGGGTTGTTTTCTCATCTGGTTTATGGTTTCCTTTCCTGTGCAAAAGATTCTAAGGTTCATTAGGTCCCATTTGTTTATTTTTGTTTTTATTTCCATTATTCTACGAGGTAGGTCAAAAAGGGTCTTGCTGTGATTTATGTCATAGAGTGTTCTGCCTATGTTTTCTCTAAGGGTTTTATAGTCTCTGGCCTTACATTTAGGTCTTTAATCTATTTTGAGTTTATTTTTGTGTATGGTGTTTGGGAGTGTTCTAATTTCATTCTTTTACATGTAGCTGTCCAGGTTTCCCCAGCACCACTTATTGAAGAGACTCTCTTTTCTCCATTGTATATTCTTGCCTCCATTGTCAAAGGTAAGATGACCATAGGTGCATGGGTTTACCTCTGAACTTTCTATCTTGTTCCATTTATCTATACTTCTGTTTTTGTGCCAGTACCATATTGTCTTGATTACTGTAGATTTGTAGTATAGTCTGAAGTCAGGGAGCCTGATTCCTCCAGCTGTGTTTTTCTTTCTCAAGATTGCTTTGACTATTTGGGGTCTTCTGTCCCATACAAACTGTAAAATTTTTATTCTAGTTCTGTAAAAAGTGCCATTGGTAATTTGATAGGTATTGCACTGAATCTGTAGATTGCTTTGGATAGTATAGTCATTTTCAAAATGTTGATTCTTCCAATCCAAGAACATGGTATATCTCTCCATCTGTTTGTATTGTCTTTGATTTCTTTCATCAGTGTCTTATAGTTTTCTCCACACAGGTACTTGGCTTCCTTAGGTAGGTTTATTCCTAGGTATTTTATTCTTTATTTGCAATGGTAAATGGGAGTGTTTCTTAATTTCTCTCTGATTTTTCATTGTTAGTACATAGGAATGCAAGAGACTACTGTGCATTAATTTTGTATTCTGCTACTTTACCATACTGATTGATTAGTTCTAGTAGTTTTCTGGTGGCATCTTTAGGATTTTGTATGTATAGTACCAAGTGGTCAACAAACAGTGACAGTTTTACTTCTTTTCCAATTTGGAGTCCTTTTATTTCTTTCTCTTCTCTGATTGCTGTGGCTAAAACTTCCAAAACTTTGTTGAATAATAGTGGTAATAGTGATCAACCTTGTCTTGTTCCTGATCTTAGAGGAAATCCTTTCAGTTTTTCATCATTGAGAATGATGCTTGCTGTGGGCTTGTCATATATGGCCTCTATTACGTTGAGGTAGGTTCACTCTATGCCCACTTTCTAGAGAGTTTTTTTTTTTTTATCATAAATGGATGTTGTATTTCCTCAAAGCTTTTTCTGTATCTCTTGAGATGATCATATGGTTTTTCTCCTTCAGTTTTTTACTATGTTTTATCACATTGATTGATTTGCATATATTGAAGAATCCTTGCATTCCTGGGTTAAACCCCACTTGATCATGGTGTATGATTCCTTTAATGTGCTTTTGGATTCTCTTTGCTAGTATTTTGTTGAGGATTATTTCACCTATTTTCGTCAGTGATTTTGGCCTATAATTTTCTTTTTTCGTGACATCTTTGTCTGGTTTTGGTATCAGGGTGATGGTGGCCTTGTAGAATGAGCTTGGGAGTGTTCCTCCTTCTGCTATATTTTGGAAGAGTTTGCGAGGAATAGTTGTTAGTGCTTCTCTAAATGGTTGACAGAATTTGCCTGTGAAGCCATCTGGTCCTGGGCTTTTGTTTGTTGGAAGATTTTTAATCACAGTTTCAATTCAGTGCTTGTGATTGGTCTGTTCATATTTTCTATTTCTTCCTGGTTCAGTCTTGGAACGTTTACTTTTCTAAGTATTTTTCCACTTCTGCCAGGTTGTCCATTTTATTGGCATATAGTTGCTTGTAGTAGTCTCTCATGATCCTTTGTATTTCTGCGGTGTCCATTGTTATTTCTCCTTTTTCGTTTCTAATTCATTTGATTTGAGTCTTCTTCTTGTTTTTCTTGAGGAGTCTGATTCATGGGTTATCAATTTCGTTTATCTTCTCAAAGGACCAGCTTATAATTTTGTTGCTCTTTGCTATTGTTTCCTTCATTTCTTTTCCATTAATTTCTGATCTGATCTTTATAATTTCTTTCCTTCTCCTAACTTTGGGGTTTTTTTGCTCTTCTTTCTCTAATTGCTTTAGGTGTAAGGTTAAGTTGCTTATTTGAGATGTTTCTTGTTTTTTGAGGTAGGATTGTATTGCTATAAACTTCCTTCTTAGAACTGCTTTTGCTACATCCCATAGGTTTTGTGTCATCGTACTTTAATTGTCATTTGTTTCTAGGTATTTTTTGATTTCCTCTTTGATTTCTTCATTGATCTCTTGGTTATTTAGTAGCATGCTGTTTACCCTCCAAATGTTTGGGGATTTTTTACAGTTTTTTTCTCTATAATTGGTATCTGGTCTCATAGCATTATGGTTGGAAAAGATGCTTGATACAATTTGAATTTTCTTAAATTTACCAATGCTTAATTTGTGATCCAAGATGTGATCTACCCTGGAGAATGTTCCATGTGCACTTGAGAAGTGTATTCTGTTGTTTTTGGATGGAATGTCCTATAAATATCAATTAAGTCGATGTGGTCCAAAGTGCCATTTAAAGCTTGTGTTTTCTCATTTATTTTCTGTTTTGGTGATCTGTCCATTGGTGTAAGTGGGATGTTAAACTCCCCTATTATGATTGTGTTATTATCGATTTCCCCTTTTATAGCTGTTAACATTTGCCTTATGCATTGAGGTGCTCCTATGTTGGGTGCATAAATATTTACCATTGTTATATCTTCTTCTTGTATTGATCCCTTGACCATTATGTAGGGTCCTTCCTTGTCTTTTATAATAGTCTTTATTTTAAAGTCTATTTTGTCTGATATGAGTATCACTACATCAGCTTTCTTTTCATTTCCATTTGCATGGAATATCTTTTTCCATCCCCTCACTTTCAGTCTGTATGCATCCTTAGGTCTGAAGTGGGTCTCTTGTAGACAGAATATATATGGGTCTTGTTTTTGTATCCATTCAGCCAGTCTGTGCCTTTTGGTTGGAGCATTTAATCCATTCACGTTTAAGGTAATTATTGTTATGTATGTTCCTACTACCATTTTCTTAATTGTTTTGGGTTTGTTTTTGTAGGTCCTTTTCTTCTCTGTGTTTCCCACTTAGAGAAGTTCCTTTGGCATTTGTTTGTAGAGGTGGTTTGGTGGTGCTGAATTCACTTAGCTTCTGTGTTTCTGTAAAGCTTTTGATTTCTCTGTCAAATCTGAATGAGATGCTTGCTAGGTAGAGGAATCTTAGTTGTAGGTTTTACCCTTTCATCATTGAAAATATATCCTGCCACTCTCTTCTGGCCTACAGAATTTCTGCTGAAAAATCAGCTGATAACCTTGGATTCCCTTGTATCTTATTTGTTGCTTTTCCCTTGCTGCTTTGAATACTTTTTCTCTTATTTAGTTTTTAATAGTTTGATTAACATGTGTCTTTGCATGTTTCTCTTTGGGTTTATCCTGTATGGGACTCTCTGCACTTCCTGGATTTGATTGATAACTTTCTTTCTTATGTTAAGGAAGTTTTTGGCTACAATCTCTTAAAATATTTTGTCAGACCCTTTCTCTTCTTCTTCTGTGACCCCTATAATTCGAATGTTGGTGTGTTTAATCTTGTCACAGATGTCTCTGAGACTGTCCCCAATTCTTTTCATTCTTTTTTCTTTATTCTGCTCTGTGGCAGTTATTTCCACCATTCTACCTTCCAGCTCACTTATCCATTCTTCTGCCTCAATTTTTCTGCTATTGATTCCTTCTAGAGTGTTTTTAATTTCATTTATTGTGCTGTTCATCATTGTTTGTTTGTTCTTTAGCTCTTCTAGGTCCTTGTTAAACGTTTCTTGTATTTTCTCCATTCTATTTCTGAGATTTTGGATCATCTTTACTATCATTACTGTGAATTCTTTTTCTGGTAGACTGCCTATCTCCTTTTCATTTGTTTGGTCTGGTGTGTTTTTACCCTGCTCCTTCATCTGCTGCATATTTCTCTGTCTTCTCATTTTGTTTAACTTAATGTTTTGGGGGTCTCCTTTCCACAGGCTGCTGGGTTGTAGTTCCTCTTACTTCTTTTGTCTGTCCCCATTGGGTGAGGTTGGTCCAATTGCTTGTGTAGGCTTCCTGATAGGAGGACTGGTGCCTGTGTTCTGGCAGGTGGAGCTGGATCTTGTCCCTCTGATGGCTGGTGTGGTTTGGGGTGTCTGTGAGCTTAGTATGACTTAGGCAGTCTGTTTGCTAAAGGGTGGGGTTGTGTTCCTGTCTTACTAGTTGTTTGGCATGAGGTGTCCAACATGGAGCTTGCTGGCTGTTGGGTGGAGCCAGGTCTTAGTGTTGAGATGGAGAACTCTGGGAGAGCTCTCACTGATTAATATTCCATGGGTCCAGGGGTTCTCTGGTGGTCTGATGTCCTGGGTTCAGCTCTTCCACCTCGGAGGCTCAGGCCCGACCCACAGGCAAAGCACCAAGACCCTGCCAGCCACTCGGTGCAGAAGAAAAGAAAGAAAAACACAAAACAAAGAAACAACAACAACAACAAAAAACCCCAAATACCGAAATGAACAGAAAAAACCCCAACACAAATGGTAAACGAAAAACTAAACAGACAAAATCACACAAAGAAACAGACACACATACTCACGAAAATCAAAAAGACCAAAAAACAAAAAGGGAAAGCAAAGAAGAGAGCAACCAAACCAATAAACAAACCCAAGTATAGAAACAAACACTAAAAACTAAACTAACAAAAACATAAAACCAGAAACAAATCAAATGTGGAATCAATCTTAAAAAAGGCAATGAAAGCATAAAACAAACACACAAAAATGATTTTAAAAATGTAAAGACAAAAGAAAGAAGAAAACAAAAGGAAAAAATACAAAACAACAAAGTAGTAAAGTAAAAATAGAAAAATAGAAAAAAATAGTTAAAAATAAAATGAAAATAAAGCAAACCAAAGGAAAAAAACAAACACAAGGAAAAAACACAATATAACAAAAAGTATAGTAGAACTAGGAAAAAATAAATAAAATAAAATAAAATATTAAAAATAAAAGTATAAAAAGAAAAGAAAAGAAAAAGAAAATAAAAAAGTAAAATTAAAAGAAAAATAAAGAACAGCAGAACCAAAAAAAAAAAAAGTAGTCATATTTTCCTGTGGCCTTAGCTGTCAGTGTCCTTGACCCACAGTGAGCCACGGCCAATCTCTGCCTGCCCAGCAAGTCCTCCAACACCTCTAGGTAGGTCTCTGACCCTGCTGTGGGCACTGTGGGGCCAGCTCAGACTCTGATCTGGCCTGACTCCTGCATGTACTTGCCCCAAAAGTCCACAGTTGCCCCCAAAATCCACAGCCTCAATTGTGGTAACACTGTTCTATTCAGGTATTTCACAGATGCAGGGTTTACCCAGCCAATAGTGGGGATTTAATCTGCTGCACTTGCAGCTGCATGGGGATATTTCCCTTTCTCTTCCTAGGTCACACAGCCCCTGGAGTTTAGCTTTGGTTTTGGCCCTGCCTCTGCCTGTGGGCTGCCCTCAGGCATCTGTTCCCCACCGAGGCAAGAGAGATTTAAAGCAGCTGCTGATTAGGGCTCACTTGCTCACTCAGGCTGGGGGGAGGGAGGGATACAGCAGTCACAATTGGGATGTGCAGGGAGTGCCTGCAGCAGCAGAGGCCAGCATGAAGTTGCAAGAGCCCGAGGTGCACCATGCATTCTCCTAAGGAAGTTGGCCCTAGTTCGCTGGACCCTCAGCAGTGGTGGGCTGCGCAGGCTGCTGGGAAGGTGTGGGCAGTGACCTGCCTTGCACATAGGACCCTTGGCAGCAGTGGTGGCAGCCTCTGGGATCCAAGATAACAGCCACAGCTTGTGCTTGCACTCACGTGGACATTGTCCTGCCATCTGTGAGAGCACAGAGTGGGAAACTCTCATGGTGGGCTGCCCCTTGAGCACCCCACAACAAAGGTCTCTTTTTCCTGGACTCCCTCCCAGCTAACTGTGGTGCACTAGCCCCCCCAGGCTGTCCTCATGCAGCCAACCCCAGTCCTCTCCCTGGGGTCTCACCTCCGAAGCCCAAGCCTCAGCACCCAACCTCCACCCACCCTGGCGAGTGGGCAGACAAGTGCCTCAGGCTGGTGAGCACTGGTTGACACTGATCCTCCGTATTGGAATCTCTCCACTCTGCCCTCCGCACCTCTGTTGTTGTCCTCTTCTCTGAGGCTCCACAGCTCCCCCACCCCATCCCTGCCAGTGAGGGGATTTCCTAGTGTGTGAAAACTTTTCCTCCTTCACAGCTCTCTCTCAGAGGGGCAGGTCCCATCCTGATTCCTTTGTCTCTTTTTTTTTTCTTTTTTCTTTTGCACTACCCAGTTATGTGGGGGTTTTCTTGCCTTTTTGGAAGCCTGAGGTTCCCTACCAGCATTCAGTACTTGTTCTGTAGGCACTGTTCCACAGGCACTGTTCCACATATAGATGTATTCTTGATGTATTTGTCGGGAGGAAGGTGATCTCTACGTCTTACTCCTCCTCTATCTTATAGGTCTCTCAACTGGGTGCATATACACTTATAATTGTTATGTGTTCTTGTTGTATTGATCCTTTGATCATTAAGTAGTGTTCTTTGTCTCTTGTCACAATTTGTTTTAAAGTGTATTTTGTATAAGTATTGCTACCCAAGCTTTCCTTTCATTTCCACTTGCATACATTTTTCCATCCCCTTACTTTCAGTCTGTATGTGCCTTTAGATCTGAAGTGAGTCTCTTGTAGGCAGTACATATATGGGTCTTGTTTTTGTATTTATTCAGCCACTTTATGTCTGTTAATTGGAGCATCTAGTCCATTTACATTTAAAGTAATTATTGATAGGTATGTAATTATTGCCAATTTGTGAATAGTTATCAGGTTGTTTTTGTAGTTCTCTTTTTTCCTTTTTTCTTTTGCTCTCTTCCCTTGTGATTTGATGACTATCTTTAGTGTTATGTTTGGATTCCTTTCTTTTTTATGTCTGTGTACCTATTATAGATTTTGTGTGTGTGGTTACCATAAGGTTCATATATAACAACATATATATATATATATACACACATATAAATGCATACGCACATACATATGTATATATTATTTTCAGTTGATGATCTACTAAGTTTGAATGCATCTTAATGACTGAATTTTTACTCCCCCCACCACGTTTAATGTCTTTGATTTCATATTTTACATCTTTTTGTTTTATGTCCCTTAACTACTTATTGAGGATATAGATGATTTTAGTACTTTTTTCTTTTAAACTTCCTACAAGCTTTATATTTTGTTGATCCACTACCCTCACTGTATATTTACCTTTGCTGATGAGATTTTTTCTTTTATAATTTTCATATTTCTGGTTCTGTTCTTTTCTTTCCCCTTAGAGAAGTCCCTTTAAAATTTCTTGTAGAGAAAGTTTAGTGTTGCTGAACTCTTTTAGTTTTGCTTTTCTGGAACACTCTTTATCTCTCCTTCAAATCTGAATAATAGCCTTTCCAGGTACAGTATTCTTGGTTGTAGATTTTTTCCTTTTAATCACTTTGAAAGTATTGTGCAACTCTCTTCTAGCCTACAAAGTTTCTGCTGAAAAGTCATCTCATTGTCTTATAAGAGTTCCCTTGTACATAACTAGTTTCTTTTCTCTTGCTGCTTTTAAGATTCTCTCTTTAACTTTAATTCCTGCCATTTTAATTATTATGTGTCTTGGTATGAAACTCTTTGCGTTCATCTTGTTTGGGACTCTCTATGCTTCCAGGACCTGGACGTGTGTTTCCTTTCCCAGATTAGGGAAGTTTTCAGCTATTATTTCTTTAAGTAAGTTCTCTTCCCCTTTCTCTCTCTCTTCTTCATCTGGGACACATATAATGCAAATGTTAGTGTGCTTGATGTCTCAGAGGTCTCTTAAACTATCATCATTTTTTTAAATTCTTTTTTCTTTCACCTTGGGTGATTTCCACTACTCTGTCTTCTAATTTGCTGATCCATTCCTCTGTATCATCTAATCTACTACTGATTCCTTATAGTGTATTTTTGTTTGTTTGTTTGTTTGTATTGGGGTTTTTTTTTGTGGAATGTGGGCCTCTCACCACTGTGACCTCTCCCATTGTGGAGCACAGGCTCCGGACGCACAGGCCCAGTGGCCACGGCTCATGGACCCAGCCGCTCCACGGCATGTGGGATCCTCCCAGACTGGGGCATGAACCCATGTCCCCCGCATTGCCAGGTGGACTCTCAATGACTGCACCACCAGGGAAGCCCCTTATAGTGTATTTTTAAATTCAGTTATTGTATTCTCTAGCTCTGTTTGGTTCTTCTTTATATTTTCTAACTCTTTGTTAAAATTCTCACTGTGTTTATTCATTCTTCTCCCAAGTTCATTGTGCATATTTATGATCATTGCCTTGAACTCTTTATCAGTTAGATTTCTTATCTCCACTTCTCTTAGTTCTTCTGGGTTTTGTCTTGTTCCTTCATTTAGAACTTGTTCCACTATCTCCTCACCTTGCCTAATTTTCTGTTTGTTTCTATGTAGTAGGTATGTCAGTTATATTTCCTGACCTTGCAGAAGTGGCCTTATGTAGGAGACATCCTATGGGACTCAGTAGCACGCTTCCCTCTGGTTACCAGAGCTTTATGCTCTAAGTGTGACCCCTATGTGGGCTGTACATACTTTTGTTGTTGCAGGGCTGACTGCTATAGATTCACTTGTAGGTAGGGCTGGACCCTGGTCCAGCTGGCTTCCAGGTCTTTTCTTGTGTGGTGGCTGTCAGCCTGCTGCTGGGGGATGGGGGAGCTGGGTCCTGGCGAGGTTGGCTATGTGATCTGAGGGGTCCTGGGGCTGGTGCCAGCCCACTAATGTGTGAGGCCAGGTCCTGGGGTCACTGGCTTCAGGAACTGGGGGGTTCTGGGGTGGCTGGCTGTGGGGCTGGGGGTCCAGAGCTCTCCTCTAACTTTCAATCCATGGTTAACCATTCTCCACTGACCTTCAAAACCTTTCATTACCTAATTTACTACCACTGAGCTATTATCTCTCATCACCATATTGCACTCCCTCACTCTCTCTTTCTCTCTCTCATCTCTTTTACCCCTATTCTCCTTATTCATTCTTTCATTCTTACCTCTATGCTTTTTGTATAGCCATAAACTATCTCTTCTCTCTGCCATTTTCAACCTGTCTCTGATTCCCAAACTCAAAATGTAATCCCCTAATCAAACAAATGATTAAATGAACAAATAAATCTATCTCTTCCAGTCTTCAGAGATCAACCATACCTTCATGAATGATCTTTTCATGTCCTTCCCACTTAACATATCTCTGCCCCATTTTTATTGCTTTAATGTCTATTCATGTTTATATTATTTTGTGGTTATTCAACTACCTTTATAAATAATAATTGATATCCCTGTAAAGCTAAAAAGTTCTAAAGAACAAAGATGATGTATTCCATTTCCTTTATACTTCCTACAGCATCTGGACGGGAGGTTGGCAACTATGACTGGCAACTATGACTCATGGGTCAAATTTAGCCTTCCACCTATTTTAATTTTTTTTTATTTTACATGTAATATCTTGGAGGGATGACTTTTCTTGTGTTGTGTTTGTTGAACTTTGGTATCAGGATAATTCTGGCCTCATGCTATTCTATTTTTCAGAGGATTTTGAGAACGACTGGTGTTAATTCTTCTTTAAATTATTGGTAGAATTAATCTGTGAAGCCATCTAGTCTTGGGCTTTTCTTTCTGGGGCATCCACCTATTTTTGTGTGGCCTGTGAGGTAAGGTAGTTTTTACACTTCTAAATGATTTTAAAAAATCAAAAGGAAAATAATATTTGATGACATTTGAACATTATGTGAAATTCAAATTTTAGGGTTCATAAAGTATTTTTAATGGACAGCCATGTCCATTAATTTACATTTTACCTATGGCTGCTTTCACACTATAGCAGTAAAGTTAAATAGTTACCACAAAGCCCGAAGAATTAAAATGTAGTCGTTTCCACAAGTGCCAAAGACCACTTTGCAGATGGTGTTATTTTTAATCCAAAGTCAAGAGCTCTGCAAGATATTATGTCCACAGGTTTATAGTTAAGAGAGGCTGGCAACTTACTCATGTCACATGAGTGGTAAGCAGTGGATGTTGAAGTCTTACCAGTGCTACCTGACTGCCAAAAAGATATTTCTCTATACTATATGGTCTGCTGAAGTGCATTATTCAAGGACTCCAGTTCTGTCCAAACCTCCTTTTTCCAACTTTGATACTTAAAGATATAACAAATTCTAAATACATAGAATAGTTGGTATCAAGGAAGATAGGTAAGTTGTACAAAGTTGGAATCAACACAGCATGAGCTCTATTCCACATAAGTATTCTACAGAGAGGTGATCAACTGCTTGTCAGTCCCTTGTAGGCTCCAAGTAATCAGAAGTTTCCAGTGAGACAGAACTTTTTTCACAGGATTTCTCTATATAATGAGAACTACTAAAACCCCCAATATCCTAAAGTATCTCCTTATTCCTAGAGTAAAGAATAAATTATACTCAGCCTAATTCCACTGTCAAGTTATTTTCTTAATTGTATATAATTATAATGTTAATACATATAGCATAAATATTAGTTAAGAAAATAGAATATTTAATCAACTATACTTCAATTAAAAATAAAAGTAAAAAAATAAAATAAAAAAATAAAAGTAAAAACAAAATATTTTATTAATCAAAGCATCCCATTCCATATCGGGCCTACACTGAGAAGAGTTAATGGATCAGGATTTAAGACTAGGATATAATTCTAGGACTTGCTGCCAATATCATAATTACTAGTTCAACTAATAAACTACATTGTAGTATAAATAGTCAACACAATGCATCAAAACAAAATTTAGTAGAAAAGAGATCATCCACTGGTGAAGTATACCTCCAGTCCATCTTGGCTTTGATAGAAGATGACTGGGGTCCAATTTTTACCTGTATGCCCAGGAATAGAAAATCTCCCCTCACCTGACTTCTCAGTCTCCTACTGCAGTTGGGTCATTGTGGATACTTGGGAGATTCACTCCCAAATGTCTAGCAACCTAAATCATAAAAAGAGTCAAGAATTATGGTATGTTTTAGTTTGAATATACTGTAGTATAGAACTGTTAGAGAAAGCATCATGATATTGGAAGAATCCATTTTAATATCCTAGGGAAAAAACTGGCATATTTTGCTAATACTATATCTTTTAAATGACTGATGTTACTCAGTTATCTTTGGCTTTTCATATGAAAATTTTATCATCTAAACCTTCTAAATTAAAACCATTCTGTTTCATGGGTTGTCAATGTATTTCAATTTTTCACTCTGTTATGTCCATTATATTAGATGAACAAATACTGTTAACTTAGATCTATTTGATCTTACTCCTAATATATAGATACAAGAAAATGAATGCTGTATTCATGAGGAGATTCTCTTCCCAAAACCATTATATTATACATCTGGGCTTTGACCATTGTATTAGTCCAGTCAAAATCCACTTAGAGGTCCCTCCATCATAGAAACATACTTTTTTCAATAGTAGAAAAAAATTTAAGAAATAAAGCAGCTATTTCTGAGTCTTTTTTTTATTTTTACATATCTCCTCATACATTTTGATCTGCTTTTATTTAAAATAAAAAAAATAGATCCTGAAACCTCACTTAATATTCTTTCCTTGGAAACAACTTTTCTGTAAAGTTGAAAGGTATCTAATTAACCAAATTTTCCATTTACATTGCTCAGGCTTTCTTTTTCTTACTATGCAATTTATTAAACCAACAGATAGTTCCATTCTCTGAGAGAAAAAAATATTTCAGAAAGTTCACACTAATGGCTTTCAAATACTATTGTTGTCAATGGACAGAGGTAAAGAGCTGTGGTCAAAATCTCCGAACTCTAAATTCCTGTATAATCTCCAACTCCCCCACCAGGCTTCTGAAACTGTATATTCAAAGACACTCCAGGTAAAATCACACTTGGATGGGAGCTTCATTCCCAAATCTCTCTCTGGTTTCCTTACATGTAAGATTTTCAAGGACCCTATTGTTTCTTCAGCACTTGCCCTAGATCACAGGCAGAACAAAGAGGTCTGCTCTTGGTTTCCTATTCCCGTGTTCCACACTGGCTTTGCCTGGACTTCTAAGCTGACAGCACCTCCCTGCTCCAGTATCACTTTGCCACAACTCCATCATGAAATGTAAGAGAGAAGAGAGCACAGAGGGAGAAAGAGAAAAGAGAGATACTGCTTTCTTTTGTCTTTATTTATAATCCCTTTGTTCCTTCCTCTGAAATTCCATTCTTGGCTAATACTATAGGGACAACTAAGAACTGCATTTGTCCTTGAACTTGTTTCTCTTTCTCTCACCATGTATATGCCAGGCACTGTGCTAGGCAGAGGGATACAATGATGGACAAAGTAACAGTGTTTGAGCCCTCACAAGGCTACAGAGATGCTCCAGACTCCCACATTTATGTGTAGTCTCTTTAATAGTTTGGAAAATATGCTCAAAGGGCAGCTAGAATAAGTCTTAAAATTAAAATAAATGATAATGGAACAAGGTGGGTACAAAGCACATTCACAGATTTCTCTTCACTCAATACATTCTGATGGATACTCTCCATGCCCCAAGCACTGTCACAGTCTCTGGGGTTAGAGCTGTGAACAAGTTTGACAAAGGTCTGCCCTTTGTCAAATAGCCCACACTCTGATGAGAGGAGTTAGATGATGTGAAAGTGAACACGTAGATTAATAAGTACAGTGAACTCAGAGAGTAATATGGGACATGAAGGAATTAAAGTATATCATGAGCCCAAAAGTGACTAAGATGGAGCAAGCAGGCAAGTCTACATTAGCCAGGATGGTGAAGGAGTAGGTACACCAACTGAAAACACCACTTGAGCAAAGATCTGGGGCCAGGATGTTCTGGACAGAGGGACCAGCAACTGTAAAAGTCTCAGACCAGGAAAAAGCTGGCAGGTTCTAGGAACAGAAGTGTCCCTAGAGAGAAACCAGTGCCTAATGAATAAGAGGGTGGGCTGCCAGTGCAAGATGAGGTGGGGGCTGGGGAGCAGGGGCTGGATCATGTAGGATTTGGTAGGTCAAAACCTGGACTTTGGATTTGGCCCTAAGCAAGATGGGAACATCTTGCAAGGTTTTAAGTAGGGGTTACAAATACCCTGCTGGCTGCTGTGTTGCTTTGTGGGGAAAGAACATTAGGGAGGTAAGAGCAGAAGCAAGGAGATTAGCAGGTACAACACAGCACATGATGCATTTAAAGTTTAATACAGTAACCATCTGCAGACAGTGAAAGAGAACTCCGCTGACTTTGTCACGCCCAAACACAGGTCTAGAGGTAGAGGGCCTTCGCCTGTTACAAGATGGCTGGGAACAGACTCAGGATCTTTTCCTATAGAATCTTCCTCTCACCAAACAGCACTGTGTGAAGAGGAGGGCATCTGGCCTTCAAATAAATCAGGCTGTGTTGGAATCCAAGTTCCATCACATCACCTCTCCAGCCTCAGTGTTTCCCTCTGTGAAGTGGAACTAATGGGCGCTCCGCTCAGGAGGGCTGTGGGAGTAGATGAGATAACATAGGCAGAAGCACTTGGGAAGTGCTAGTTTCCCTTCTCCCTTGAGTGGCACATTTCAGGGAGGTGTGCAAGGAACAGCAATTGTCCTCTGCATCCTGGACTAGAAGGGCCCACTTTTAGAAAGGACACTTGTGTTGATCACTCTTCCGTAAGAAGTGTGAAAGTAATATGACTAGGGGACTAAAAAGATTATTTGAATCTACTTTATTCAATCAATAAGAAACTAGAACTGGGAATGAAAAAAAAAAACAAGAAAAGGAGTCATGGAAAAGATTTGCCCAGCTCCTCGCCAAACCAAACCTCTGCATCACACCTTCTCAGAGACAAAGCCGTGAGGACTAATGTTTGCATAGTTGCAAACTGTTTCAAGGTCATTCCTTTCTGCAACACGCCGTGGGAATGTGATTTGAATGGTGAAGCCGATTTGGAGAGTTTGGATCTGCATGTAAGAAAGGGCCAAGATGAAGGCTGAAGTAATAACTTTTACCTGACAGGCAGTGGAGGGGTTTACTTGGGTAAATGGTTTTCTAACTGACAGTTTTAGACCCTGGCAACTGTGATAGAAATGGAGTCCAAATCATTTTGAGGGATTGTAACTCTAAAAGCTGTGTTAATGCAATAGATTAAATGTACCAAAGCTGAGGCGGCCCAGCAGCAGACCCCGGGGCTGGGGATTGCCTTTTCCTGGTTTCACAGCTGTTTATTTTGATTGCTTTAAGTGTTGCAAAGCCCTATTTCCTTCCTTTCAAATTTCTGGCCCACCTCTACCCATACTGCTGGTTCATTGGAGCTTCTTTCCAACTTTGGCTTCCTCACAAAGCCTGTGCTAATTATGTGGTCAGAGATTTTGGGTGGTCAAGTTTGGTTACCCTGAACAGACATAGTGTCCAGGATTCACCTTTTCCCATGCATTTTCAGAACTTGTTCACACACACTGCATCTGCAGAAGTCAGTTTACACTGCATAACAAACAACCTCAAAAATGTCAGGACCTCATGGGTTGGTAGGTGGACTATGTTTTGGTTAATTTAATCTGAGCTCAGCTGGCTGAGTGGCTGTACTTTGGGGTGCAGGTTTGTCGGGTTGGCTCCAGGCTCCAGGTTGCATTCAGGTGTGCCCCCATGTCTTTTTGCATACTGGGAACAGAAGCTACCTGAGGTCTCTCCTCATGGCAAATGGAAGATGCTCAAGAGGGCCAAACAAGTATACATTTCAAGCCTCTGCTCACATCACTTACTCTAAAACCTCAGGGGCTAAGGCAAATCATATGGCCAAACCCAAAGTCCAGGAGCAGGAAAATATACTCTTCCTCTAGCGGGAGGAAGGAAAGTCATGTGACAGATGGCATGGATATGTGATTCTAACACAGGGATGTTTGAAGAGTTGGAGACCAATGAGTCAATCTTCTACAAACTTCTTCTCCAAGTCCTGTTCCTGGTCTCAGGTAGCAGTGGGAAGAGGAGGTATGGAGCCCCCATGGGGGTTTTGCTCCTTTACTCTCATATCTGGAGTTTTTCTGGGTCTTATTAGTCTATAAGTACCAATGAACTCACTTGAAAAATAATTCTAACTTCCCAGGTTATGCTCCCATTGGTGTAACGTAAGATCCACCTCAAAAACTTCCCCAATTCAATCTGGGACTCCCCAGGAGTGTGTGACATGATGTCACAAAAGACTCCTTTGTGCTCTGCCCTGGCTCCCCTTGCTGACACCAGCACTGATGCCAATGGCTGTGAAGCGTCCAAGAGAGGTAAGCTCATCAGCACCAGCCTTATCAGTGCCCCTGCAACAGCATCCCAGGACTCTCAAACTCTAAACCTCAGGGTTTTAAGGAGGCAATGCATTCCTTGTAGTTTCCACTATGAAGCAAGAGTCACAGAGCTACATGCTTCCCTTCCACACCTTGTCACCCTCTTTGTTGTAGTCTGGAAAGCTGTTTGTCATCCCCACACCAAACTAAGTGCAGTGGGCACTGTCAGTGTCCCCCACGGTGTCCCTCAAATCTTTCACTCTGCTCCAACTAACTTCTAGCTACCAGGATCTGCATCTCTCTGACTAGGGGATATTTTTTCAGAACTGGAAAAGGCTTCTCTGCCCTCGTGTGCAGTAGGCCAGACGTACCAGGGAATTAACAACCACCAGAAGCCCTCAACCAATGACTTTCAAGGCGTGATCTATCCTCCTTCCCCTCCATGTGGGATAATCCCAAGGCTTGAGTTTTATACTGTTGCCAGAATTTCCCTTCAGGACTAAGTCCAAGTTAACCACTGTGGTTATCAGCTTAATATCCTACCTTTTATTGGCTGTCCTTTCTTCCCGGTATCACGTCCCTACTCTTCAATTGATGCTAATTTCATCCTTCAAATAGACTACTTGCACCTAAATCTCAGGGTCAGTTTCGGGGAAACCAGACTAAGGCACTGAGTTCCTTATCGAAGCAGTTTCTTCAACTTCTGCCTTTAGCCTCTCTCCCCTTAGGGCTGATTTGGAAAACTTCAAATATGCTGTTTTTCATATGCCCTGCATTCCTGTCCTTCTTTCAGGATAATGACACCTTCCTATAGACCCCTTTGCCCAGGATAATTGCAAGGAGGCTAGTTTCACAGACCCACCAGACAGACTTGCCCAAGTTAATGCCTGGATCCAGTGTGTTCACAACTCTGGCTCAAATAGACAAATCTACCATATTGCCAATTCACATTTATCACATTCTGTAATGTTTCTTGAGTCACTTCTACATGCAAAGAACTGTGATAGGTACTAGGAACACCAAGTCATATAAGAAATAGTCCATGACCACAAAAAAAGTGTGGTCTGATGGAATAGTTCTCACTGAGGCAAATGCCTTCTGCAGTTTCGTTCCACCCTTCCCTGGATATTTTGAAAAGATAATCTGTTAACTTCTGTAACTACAAAAACTCCAAGCTGTTAAATGTTGGTCAACCTAGCAGGTTGAAAAAGTGCTTATAAGACAATGCAGGCCATGGAATGGGTCGTATTTCCCCTTATTTGCCTGTGACCAGAAGTGGGCTTTACCCAAGGTAGGGTCGCAATAAATGTTCATTCCGTGGATAAGGTGCTCATACAGGCTCTGTGTAGTCCAGGACTCCCTGCAGGAAATTAGTTCACTTCCAAGAACCCCACTGTGGCACTGCAAAATTAAAGCATTGAACCCAGTTGACTCTAAAGTTTAAATATTCTATGGATCTCTATATTCAGAATATGCATTCTTTGTTTTATACAATTGTTTTTATTTTTTAAATTTATTTATTTATTTTTGGCTGCATCGGGTCCTCATTGCTGCATGCGGGCTTTCTCTAGTTGTGTCGAGCGGGACCACTCTTCGTTGCAGTGCTTGGGTTTCTCATTGCAGTAGCTTGTCTTGTTGCGGAGCACGGGCTCTAGGCACACGGGCTTCAGTAGTTGTGGCTCACGGGCTCTAGAGCGCAGGCTCAGTAGTTGTGGCGCACGGGCTTAGTTGCTCTGAGGCATGCGGGATCTTCCTGGACCAGGGCTTGAACTCGTGTCCCCTGCATTGGCTGGTGGATTGTTAACCACTGTCCCACCAGGGAAGCCCAGAATATGCATTCTTAAAGGGAGGTTTTATTGATATTGTTTTTAGAATATTTTCTTGGGCCAAAGAGGGAAACTGCTAAATGGTGTTAAGGGTGGGAAAATCACTTAGGAGAAGTGTGGAATTTTCCTGTTAGACTTTACTTACTAAATTTGTCCCAAACTCTGATTGTTGGTCGGAATCATGAAAAGGAAGAAGAAAACCCATACTCAGCTCATCATATATTTATTCAGTGCCTACTGTTAGCCTCAAGCTGCACCAGCACTGAGGATACAATATTAAACAAGTAGACAAATTCTCTGACCTCATGGAGCTCACTGTCATCTCAAATCCCAGTGTGCCTGAGCCAGCGGGTTCACTCAGCCACACATCAGTCCCAATCCCATTTTTCCCAAGTTGCTCAGAATGAATTCATTGCATGCTCACATTTCTATACATCATTTTATCCTATGATCTGTTTGGGGTTCAATGCTAAATTCTTATTATTGCCCAAGCATCACCTGAGAACGAGGAAGAGCCACAACCACAAATTACATTTTGGGGGAGTTCACAGGCCTGTTGCTCTGGTGTAAAAAGCAGTTGTTCAAAACAGATCAAAGAAGTATAGACACGGCAATACCCATCTCCCTGGTTCGCGATTCCCCTTAAAAATACAAAGAAATATTTCACAAGAAATATGGAGCTAGAGTCCTCACAGCTGCTGAAAATAAGGCAATGAGCAGGAAAGGGAATGAGGAGGGGATTGAAGAAAGATTAAAATATCAAAAGGAAAATCAGTAAATTTGAAACCTCAGACCTGGAACCAATTAGAGGTCAGCTGGCAACTGTCAAGAATCAATATAAGAAAGATGTAATTTTTAATAACTCAGAAATAAAGTATGCTGTTAACATGCTAGGAATTGGGGTAGGGGAGGAAAAAGAGTGAGGAAAAATGTGGTCTGTTAGCAATTATTGTGAATGCCAGGACCAGCTTAAAGGAGTCACTCTCACCTTCTCGGTGCTCTGCTCTGGGTTTCAGCCTCAGCACAGCTCCCATCAGCCTCCACTTGGCATCTCCAGGGCACAGCCAGCATATCTGCTGCTCAGCTAGTTCAGAACTCAATGTAGCCAGGATTTCTCTAGGTCATCAATCCAAACACTTCTTCTCCAAGGAAGTTTCTGGTTCTATCTTCTTCTCCAAAGAAGTTGGGGCTATGGGAAACTTTTTATTAAATAGCTCTTGGTTTTTACATAAATAAATGTTTACCTCTCTACTTATTTATATACTGAATTGATATCTTTAAATATTAAAAGCTTAAGCAAGGATTTTCACATTTGGCAAGTTTTTATGGATCTCACCAAGATAGGATTGTGGAGCCAAATTGGCAAACATATCTTCTCAGGAACTGAATATGAGTACAACTTGAAGATCACTTTGGAGATGGACTTCTCCAAAGGAGAAAGAATGAAAATGTTCTTAATGACCATAACACACAAGCAGACAGGAGGATCCCTGGATAGGTCAAACCAGCGTTTTCCAAAATGTCCTCTGTGGAATATTAGTTCTGAATGATTTTAATAGGCACTGCATTAAAAAAAAAAACAAACAAGTAAACAAAATGGGTCCCAATATCAAAAAGTTTGCAAACTGCTGGGTTACACAAAGTTAAACAGATTCCTTTACTGCAGGACTTTTCAGAGCCTTTATGGGATCTGAACAGGATTGTGAGCCTCAGGATTTGTGCATGAGATGGGATGTACTATTGGACCATTGAGAAGTTATTTCACCATGGACCATTTTCTTGTTGATCATCTTGTCAAATTCAAATTTGAGTTGGCTTAAGTTTTTCTCTAACTCAGCAGGTGTCACTATCTTAAGTGCATTGAAATTAAAATGGATCCTTACAAGGACAAGAATTACAGGGAACATCTCTGGCACCTTTTTCAAATTTCCTTTTTTTTAATAAGACTTCTAGGATAAAAGAGAGCTCTAACATTGCTTGCTTCTGAATCCCTCTGATCTTGGAAACTGGATCCATTTCATCAGAGCCTAGTTAGTTTAATACCAGTCAGGATCCCAGTCAAGCATCAGGCCAGTCTGAATGCCACCCTCACCTGACCTTGGAGTACCAATCATTGTTCCTTGCTCTATCTCTTCCTTCAGCTGAAAGATTTTAGAGGTGAAAGGGGCCTTAGAGATCTCCTTTCCCGACAACTTCAGTTTACAGCTGAGGAAACTGAGGCTCAGAGATAGGGAAGAACCTCCTTAAAACCACACAGCCCTTTGTTTCAGAAGCGAAACCTTGCAAAGCCCACCCAGATGACTAAGCCATGGTCCCCCTCCCTGCACCTCTTGGGCATAAAGACCCTCACGTTTCCTCCAACTTCACATCCCACTTGACTCTTCAGGAGTCTGAGGCAATTTGAATGAGCCTCCCCGTGCCCTGTCACAGACTGGAGCACATTAAGGGCAGGAAATTAGTCAGGGGCATGTTTGTAGATCCGGTGCCGATTACTCTTCCCCTCAGATTGTACATCCACCAATACGGAATGGATTTCTCTCTAATTTATTAAAGGTCAGTCGGCATGGAATGATAAAGGAAAGGCCATGTCTGATAAATTCACCTAAATTGAATTCTTGGGCCACATTACCCAAACAGCAGACATAATTTATCTGGATTTCAGGAAAGCATTTAGTGCTGTACCATATAACAGATGCATTTACTAAGGCAAACCATTGTGTCATGGTTAGGTGTCAGGTGGCAATTCTGGAAACAGGTTTAAAATGGCCCAGAACACAACACTGGGTGCACCGCCAGGAGACACTTAAGAGTACAGACAGAGGGGTCAGTCTGGGGGTCATTATTTCAAAGTCCTTGACCCTAATTATAATTTAATTTCCACAATGGTCATATCTCTTGAGAGCAAAATTGGGATGAAGGGGGACAGTTTTAAAAGGAACAGAAGGAAAACAAGTTCTGTATTTCTTTTTCAATCAGACTGGCTCAGTGAGGGATGAATGAGTTATTCTTCCACCAAATGAACACAAATAAACAAAAGAACAAAGGAAACCAAAGACTGCTGTCCAACACAGAATGCAGTGACGAACTCTGAACAGGACAAGGATGGGAGGCAGTGAGTTTCACTAATACTCCAAACTTGGAGAGTCTGAATTGATACCATGAGAAATGGAGTTTAGGGTTTTGAGATAGAAATAAGCTCAAATAATTACGTAACTGTGAGTCATTAATATCCTTGCTATGGCCTCAGAAGGCACAAGCTCCCAACTCTGGTTTGAATTTACCTTTTCTTAAAGTCAAGATTTATGCATCAGCCTTACATCTTTATCCAGGCAATGTGGAATGGATTTCTGTCTAATTCATTAAAGGTCAGTCAGCATGGATTGATAAATGGAAACCCATGTCTGATACATTTGCTTAAATTGAATATTTCCTCTGGGCTACTGCAAAGGTGACCTGAAGTGACCGTCATCAAGAATTCACCCAGGCAGTGTTAAACTGAATCTCTGTCTACTGCCCTCACCAACTCCATGGGAACCCAAGAAGAAGGCAGTAGCTGAAGGCAGGCTCATTCTCTTAGGAACAAGCTGTGGTGTTTGGGCTTAGCCTCAATAACTAGTTTCCAGGTCTGCACCAAGGTTGAAGCTGAGGGTGTCCACAAACGCTAAACCCCTCACAAAAGCACTGAGCATTGCATACTTGTGCACATTTGTTCTGTCTCCACACCTCTCTCTCCTACTCCACCCTGGATACCTACCAAAGCCAGCCAGCACCAGAACTACCTCTGGCTGACACTTTCTTCTCTCTGGGAGCTCTCTTCTTGTTCAGTACTATGTACCGCATGGTATGTGGTGGTTAGTTGTATGTGTCAAGCTGGAGAGTGTTTTGGGATGAGATTAACATTTAAATTGTTGAATTTTGAGTGAGCAGACTGCCCTCCATAATGTGGGTGGCCCTCATCCAATCAGCTGAACTCGTGAATAGAACAAAAAGATCAGCCTCGGGCTTCCCTGGTGGCGCAGTGGTTGAGAGTCCGCCTGCCGATGCAGGGGACACGGGTTCGTGCCCCGGTCTGGAAGGATCCCACATGCCGTGGAGCGGCTGGGCCCATGAGCCATGGCCGCTGAGCCTGCGCGTCCAGAGCCTGTGCTCTGCAACGGGAGAGGCCACAACAGTGAGAGGCCTGCGTACTGCAAAAAAAAAAAGATCAGCCTCCCCAAGCACTAGAGAATTCTCCAGCAGACTGCCTTTGGACCTCAACCACACCATTGGCTTTCCTGGGTCTCAGGGCTGCTGGCCCATACTACAGAATTGAACTTGCTGGTCTCCGTAATCACAAGAGCAAATTCCTTATAGTAAATCTCTTTCTACATGTATAAACCCATCTTGCTGGTTCTCTTTTCTCTGGAGAACCCTAACTGATACACAGGGGTGTCAATAGTTATACTTCCATCTAGATTTCCTCCAACTTGAGGTAAGCTCTCAGCTTTCACTTTAGTTCTCTGTTTCTAGGAAACTCTCTGGATCTACATGAAAAAAAAATGCAGGCGTGGAACAGTAATGGCACAGACTTACAGTAGCGGGAACTAAATTATAGATCTATTCCAAGAATTAAGGGAAACTTTGGGATCTTTAAGAAGGAGCTTCCATGGACTGATATAAACAGAACACTATAATTTCAGAAGGGAGTTTAGAAAAATATACAGTAGAATCCCAACACTATTATTATGTCTGTCATTACAGACTTTCTCTGGCCTCATCATGTCTTGGATCTCATGAAATTTGGCAGTTGAAGTGAGGTGCAAGAAAGAATTAAGGTAATTAACTCGGGCACATTTTTCTCTCATTAATTTGAGCCCCCAGTTGAGTCAGAATTTTACTGATGCAAGTTTGTATGGCCTTTCAAGTAAAAACCACATTGCGTTCAATGGCACTTTTAACCACAGGCTCACAGACACTATATAGGACATTCATTCATTTTATTTACCCATTCAATTAACTAGCATACATTAAGTATCCAAGGCCCTATACTGAGTGCTGGGGGAATTAAAAGACATTCCTTACAGTACCTGTTTTCAAGGCACTTTATAATCTAACTGCTATAAAGATAACCAACATGGGTGAAAGTTTACAAAGTATTTTTTCTCAATTTAGAAAAATAGTTTAAGCTATCACAAAGTCCAAAGAATAATATAACACCCACACGTGCATCAACAACTCATGACCTGCCTAGGTGCATGCAGTGTTGGCAGAGCCAGACACGGTCTTCAGTGAACCCCATGACAATGAAATACAGTTGAGAGAAAACAGGAGGGTTGGCCAATAGGAATGGTGCTAGGATAGAGCTGGGCTGAGAACATGGAGAGGAGAGTAACTGTGTCCATCAGTCTCCATGACAATCTCAGAACCAAATACAGTACCTGGCCCTTAGAAGCCAAGCTGAACAGCAGCCAGAACGTATATAACTCCTTTCATCACACCACAGAGACCATGGTATTGTTGAGGAGCCTCAAGCAAGAATAATAAACAGAATCAAAATTGTCAACTGCCATTAAATGTGTTGGTTTGAATGAAAGAGTTAACCACAGACTAATCAATTCCTATTACATACAGGCACTTGAATGAGATTAATCTAGGAAGACCTCCTGAAATAGGTGAGTTTTGGACTGAAATCTTTTTTTCTTTGAGATTTTACAAAATAAATCTTAGTAGTAGTGTTTCACGTGCATATACATGAATATATACTATACATATATTATATATATATATATGTGTGTGTGTGTGTGTGTGTGTGTGTTGTGCATACACAACACATATATAAATGAAGAACCTGTACTTCCCAAAGTGTATTCTCAGATAGTATATCAAATAATTCTATCCTTGTGTGATATTTATTTTCCTGTCAATCAACTATGGAGGCAATCACAGTGGAGTAGAATTCCAATTTGGAATTCCAAAATCCTCAGGCTTGTCCCTGTTCTGTGGGTCCTGGGTGACTTGTCGTCCTTTCTGCTTCTTGAGAGCTACTCATATCCTCTGCAATTGCTGTTGCTAGGATGCTTCTCTGTGTAAGAGATTTTGTCCTCCTTCCTAAAGTTAGAAGCCATTGCTCTTTCAGTATTTAACTGGCATAAGCTTTTTAGATCCTCTTCCTAGCTTTTTAAAAAATAAACTTTTACTAGGAAGCTGTGGTGTTTCCCAGAGAATAGCCTGGAAGTATTTGAGGACCAGTACCCTGAATTTCCCTCCTAACAGTCTCCTTGGACCATCACCAAACCCCTCTCAGGGCACCATCACTCCATCCCTAGGGGTCAGAGGCAGTTCACATTTCTTTTCTTTGGCCAAAAGGTTTAACTCCATTGTCCTAGAGGCTCTTGCTATTTCTCCCATGGTATTTGGTATCAAAGGTTGCCCTGGGGAGAGGGTTCTAAGCACAAGGCAGGGAATGGACTGAATCAATCCAATTCCAGGGCAGTCATTGAGAACCAAGGGGTCATCTGGCCCGGTGAGAAGGGACAGAATACAGTTTTTGAATGAACAAATTGGAGTTATTATCCGTGTCAATTACACTACTGGTTCATTCCCAAAACAAGGCAAGGAAGAGCAGAACAAGCTCAGCTGGGATGAAGACAAAAGTGTCTCCCCTACCTGTCCAGTGACATAGAAACCCTAAGGACCCCAAGGGACCCAGGCAGAAGCAGATCAGGCAGAGCCCCATGCCCCATCTCAAGGATATTAAGAGTGAGGAAAAGTTATCTTCTGACAGCATTGGGGTAAGTCATGGCACCTCTATTCTTAAGTATAAAACTCTATGATTTGTAGGTTGAGGATTCTTACAAGGTCTTTCATTGATTGAAGAAATAAAATGGACCACCTTGGAGTAATGGATGCACTTTCTTGAAGTCAAATGAGGTGAGAGCAGGGCCATTTCATGGGCTTTTGTGAGAGTGAGACTTCTGAGCATCTTAACTGATCATCTCAAAGTATGTTTCAGGATATGTTTGCTCCCACCCCTGCAAAAAAATTATGAAAGCTCTTTTCTTCCTGCCAGGTCTTCAAAGTTATAAGTAGATTTATTTTTCCTTTTTTGTTTTTGGGGGTTTTTTAAATAAATCTGAGTGAAAGATACAGAGCTCTAAGAACAGATATACATCTAGAACACTTTTCATCCAAATTATCCCTTCATTTCTTTTTCTTTTTTAAAAAATCATAGTAACATTGAGTAATAATGTATTTGACCATATTGGTTTCTTAGCCCTCCAATGGTACCCTGAAATATTTCTGAGCTCTGAGCAGAGATTTAAGAACTGCTCCTCAGACCCCACATGCATCCCATCAAGACTTGGACTAGGCAAACAGAAAGAGCATTGCCCCAAAACACAACCCGGTCATTCCTTATTTCTTCTCCCTCTCTAATGGCCTACCTCCTTCTTCTACACCCAATATGATTGACAGTGATGATGTCCAATTATAGCATTTCCTTTCAAATGTATTTGGAGCACAGAGAAGCAGGTTTCTTTAATTCTCTAATAGAGAATAATAATTCTCTAATTTTTGTAATATCTAATATAGAGATGTTACCAAACAGCAAGCTTGCCAGAATGTCTCTTGACAAAATACAGGACGTGAAGGCTGGAAACCATCCTGTGCTCTGTTCATTTCCCTCATCATAATTATATAAATTATCTCCTGGGCCTGGAAACTCCAATCTTTATTTCAAAAGGATAGTTTCCCAAATCTATATGTGGAAGGATGAAGAACATATTGCCTATGGGAAACTGTCCAGGAGAATCATCAACACACAGGACTGCTCAGGGTCCATGGCCCATGTGGATATGCACAACAAATCTCACTGGCACCCGGACTACACTCATACATCCCAATTAAATGGGTCATTGGGTGTCATTGTGCCCACTGTACTGACAGTGAAACTGAGGGCCGAGAAGGTAGTTCATGTTTCCAAGTTAATGTAAGCTGTTTAGAAATGGAACTGAGGGGACTCACTCCTGGGCTATATCCTCATTAGCCAAATGGACCTTGGATAAGATCACAAACTGGCCTCCTCTAGAGGAATGTTGCCTCTAGAGAAATTTTTAACTTGATTTAGAATAGAGCCTCCTAAACACTGTCCACCACCCTTTACCTCATGCAGCTAATCTACTGCAGAAAAAACCCCACAGAAATAGGAAAGAAGGAATTTCATGTCTTCTTGTCTTCTGGTCCTTCTTGATTCAGTCACAACCTTCAAGCTTTACATGTGATGCTTGTTCTGACCTGGTAGATTAATGACTCCTTAAGCTGCTAATGCAGTTATTATTATATTTATTATTATTATTTTAATGTCAAATGGGAGGCAAGGAAGAGAGGGTATTTACTGCAGTTTTTCAGTGGAGACATTTAGGTAAGGCCACACTTGTAGTACCATAAAATAGCTTCCCAGTGCCATTTGAAACACTGCCAATTCACTTATCACTAACATTTCCCTGGAAAACAGAGTTTCTCTTCTCTCCTTCTTCTGTCAGCTTGCCAAAAAGCATTATATTGCCACAGCCAGCTACAGGATGGGATAGGATAGAAGTGTGCATTAATTGTATTCTGAAGCCTGCCATAAATTCACTGCAGTGAATCTGGATGGGGAGATTAAACAGCATGAAGAACATTTTCCAAAAAATTACTTGAGTATACAATAATGGTTTGTGTAGGACAGAAGGATGACATAGGATGACTCTGATTTATGTATGTTTCATGTTGGGTCACCACTCCTCAAGGGGAGGAGTGGAGTCCTTTTCCTGTACAGCTCTCCACAGAAACTTGCTCAAGACTGTGCACACAGCACATGTCCACTGGACAACACCATGGCCTAGTGGGCCATATGGTGAGCTGGACTACTTAAGAGGAACCCAGAGAACATAGCAAATATCAAGGTTTGAAAAAAGTGACAAGTATTTGACAAGAAAGAGACTGAGAATGTGAGAGAAAATTACAAATATTGGACTCAAGAGTTAAACAAATTTGGGGTGACCAAACAGCTTACTGTCCAAACTGAGATACTTTTGAGAGAAAAAGGGGGCACTATAACTATTATGGCAGGACAGCAGGCATAAACCAGAACTATCCTGGCAAATTATCATGAGTGATCACCCTAAGCACAATGTTCTTTGGCAAAGAAACTTAATACTGCAAAGAAAGTGTATCTTTGAATTAATGACAAGGCCAGTATTAGTTTGCCACTGTAACAACGTACCACAGACTGGGTGGCTCAAACAACAGAAACGTATTTTCTCAAAATACTGGAGGTTAGAATCCTGAGATCAAGGTTGTTGGCAGGGTTGGGTTCTTCTGCAGCCTCTCTCCTTGAATTGTAGCTGGCCATCTGCTTCATGTGTCTTCACATGGTCTTCCCTCCATACATGTCTGTGTCCAAATTTCCTCTTCTTACAAGGACACCAGTCATACTGGGTGGGGCCCATCCTAAAGACCTCACTTTAACTTAATTACCTCTTTAAAGCCTCATTCACAAATATATCACATTGTGAGCTATTAAGGGTTAGAACTTCAACATATAAATTTGGCTTAGAGGGTGGACACAATTCAGTCCATAACAGGTTCTGATTCCTAAACAGAAACTAAAGTTTTATAAAAGCAGTTCTTGCCCCCTGAGAATGGCTGGGCTCTTCAAAAGATTGAGAATCCAAGCTTCTGAGATTCACAGACTCACCAAGCAGAGATCACAGGAAGTGTGGTCACATCCATGACCGCATACAGATGAAGCGAAGTTTCACAGTTAAGAGCGAGAGTGATGTTTAAACCATATAACAGATATACTACAGGCACTGACAAACCAGTATGAATATCAGCTACCACAAAGCTGGAACAGGGCCTGGAGGCTGCCTGCTATGTCCAGGGCTAACCTTTAGTTGAAGCATTATGAGGGAGGCTTGCAGCTAAGGTTAGTTCCCAGGTGAAGGCTGGAGGAACTAGGGCATCTCAAGGAAACAGCTATCTACTAAATATAGAGATGTATTCCAATATTTTAACAACCGGTACAGCTACTCCTATGATCATCAGCTGTATATCAGCCCCTGTTAGAAGCTGAGCAATTTGAGACTTATCACTTATGAGCTCTATAGTCTTGTCTAATAATGCCACCTCTTCAGGCTTTAGTTTACTGATCTCTGTGAAAGCTGCATGTCCATGAGGCCCAGGTACTTGAAAATTCAAGGTATTACCATTGTCATGTCAGTAGTTTTTCCTTAGGTTTACTGGCACAAAAAAAAGCCCCACCTTCCAAAGGGCAGGATGGTATCAATTTCCTTTCACTTTCTTCCCCATTTCCCTTCCTGTTGCTCAGAAACTGTATAGGAGGGTATTGGATGGCTCTCTCACATAATCAAAGCCACTACTTTTGGCTTGACACTAGGAAGTTAGCTTTTGAAAATGACCAGTTGATACCTTGAAAATTTATTTGGGAATAAAAATCCAGAAAAATTTCCATAGACCAGGGAGGGCTTTCAGTCTCATTCAAAACTCACTTACATGGATATTTAAGATCATTTTAAAAAGAAAAAAGATCATTTAGTGAGCAGCAAATTTTGCACTAACAATTTTGTGTGTGTCTAGATCGAACTGTGCTCATTCCCTGGGTTTCTTCCTCTTGTGACCTGGTCATTGGATTTTCCAACTTTAAAAAGAAGAAACAAGTAAGGGGTAGAGTAAGAGTCATAGTATTAAAGGCAGGGCTGTGATGAAATGTCAGTAACTCCCCAGCTTGGAAGCATCTCATCTAGAAAATATTTTCATTATATCAAATTATGTCTCTCAGAAGATAATGATAGTCTATTCACCATTTCTACTATAATCCAAAATAACAAGAGGAGAAATCATTATAAGAAAGTATTCCTGAGGTACCAGTGTTCCTGAATGAGATAGCAGAATTTTGTGCTTTTACAATGTTTAAATCAGAGTAGACTCTCCTCTATGGAGGCAGGATGAACAAATGACTTTCAAAGTTCCATCTAGCTTTAGATGGTAAGGATTAAAATGCACGAAGACAGTAAAAGCCAAGGATTCTGTGTGAGGTTTTGTGGGCAAGGAATGGGTATCAATCCTTTAAAAAAAAAATTGATTTCCTTTCCCAGATTTATTGTAAAGCCATTTGCAGGAAATTCAGAGAAAACCCCAGCAGGAGATCATTTTATGTAGTAAATAACTCCAGCCATAGGCCAGACATGTACCTCACCCCAGCCTGACAGAGAGATTGGGAAACCCACCAAGCAAAGAGGATTATGCTATATTGGAACTAAACCTCAGAAGAAAACTTTGCTCTGAGGAGCTTCTTCTATTTTGTCTCTAATATGGTGGATGGAAAGTGGGGAAGATAATGACCACCAACAGTGGAGAGGAAAATGTAACTAAATATGGCAGCTCCAAGAAGATAGATGGGCTATGGAATCCCAAAGCCCTCAGATTCACTTTAGAGTTTAGAGGTGATGATTCCCTTTGATTCATGGCTGCAGTTCTTAAGGGCAAAAGAACTTAGTTAGCTAGAGATGGGATGCAAACAGAAAGAAAGGCTTCTCCAGCTGGGAAAACAAAAGATGTCTGGGATGATGTTGATGAAAGCTTTTTTAAAGTGAGAGGTACAGAGAGAATGTAAGAGGAAGGCAGCTGGAGCTTTTCCAGGTCAGCTAATGATGCATGGCACTGCTGACACAGCAGTTCATCCAGCCAGTGCAAGAGAGAGCTGCCTCAGGGACCTGCCCTTCTTCTGAGGGTTGGACCCTAAGAGTCTAGGTCAGGGGAGGCTTCTCTACTTAGTTTAGAGAACTTTTTTCTTGTACTCTAATTTAAATGCTTACCACGGGGACATACTTAACTAAAGCTTAGCTTAATTTTTCCCTTTTCAGACTTCATCCCCCTTAGCAGGTATTTGGTTTCTAAGATCAGAAATTGACAGGGGAGAGGACGTTAGCCTGGGTTATTAAATGAACTGAAACGCCTCCATTTTTTCATCCACTTTTACTAAAATGCCTGGCTCTTTTCTCATGAGACTGAGAAAAACTCAACCTGGATGTAAAATGCTCACCTCTTTGGTGATCATTTACTCATCCCAGGGACCCGGGGAACTGTGGGTCTTGGTGATTATGTCTGCCATGTTGTGAGGTTGTACCTGTGTGATCTGAAATGTAAAATACTGTGCATGACAACATACTGCATTTTAGTCTCTCTTTTTTTCATGTTGTTTCTCCAATTAAGGCAAGATGACATGTGCCACAAAGTCATCATCTGTGATGGTCTTAGAATTTATAAATTCAAGTTGCACATCCCACATCACCTTCTCCCCATTATCACTAAGGGATCTTTAATTCCTCCTTACCCAATTTTAGTTTGTGGACCTCCCTGTCTCTGGAAGCAGTTCACTCCATCATCAGACTTTAGTATAAGATTGGCTTTAAATTTGACAAGGTTCTTTCCATGTGACAGCAATAAGGCCGATATGTTAGCCTTCTAAACCCACACTGCAGACACTGCCCTCCTGTTCTTGATCCTTATTTACAGCTAAGCTCTTCCCATGCCATCGAGTTCTATGGAGAAACAATTCAGATGCATTAGTGTTCAGAATTTGGTCTCATTTTGGTGATACAGCCTTACCTCTAGCACAATGGATTGAGTTTAGACATTGGGAAGAATGACTTCAAATGAAGGGTTTTGCACATTGGAACACTTAATATGGGGAGGAGTGGAGTGTGGAGAGTGTCCTTCTCCAAATATCTTTCCAATATTTAGAATAGAATTAAACATCTTACCAACTCTAATGCCTCTGTGAGAGTGCTACACACAATCACACCTGAGACAAAGGAATGCACTTGTTCCTCTCTCTTCCATTGCAATCAGGTACTTCCCAAATGGTGGCAAGATGGTCCTAGAGATTATTTCATGTCTGGGGTCAGCAAACGACTGCCCATGAGCCAAATCTATTCCATTGTCTGTTTCTGTAAGTCCTATGAGCCAAAAATGGTGTTTACATTTGTTAAGGGTTGAAAAAAATCAAAATAAAGAGTATTCTTGTGACATGTAAAAATTACATGAAATTCAAATTTCAATGCCCATAAATAAACACAACTTAAAAGACAACACATGCTCATCATTTATGTGTTGTCTATGGTCAATTTCACCTTCAACATTCAGCAGAGTGGAGTAGTTGTGTCAGAGATCATTAGCACTACAGAAAGCCTAAAATATTTTCTATCTAGCCCCTAATGGAAAAATTTGCTGACCCCTGATGTATGTCCTTCCCAAGTCTTCCTGATCATATAGGTTTAAATTCAACAATCTGTTTCTTTGCCTGAAACTCTATCCTCAACTCATTGTTTACAAAGCTTTCTGTACAATGTCTGGCACATACTATTAAGCAGTAAGTACTTGATAAATGAATATCACCAATAATTTCATTATAAAACAAATGAACTAGGATATCAGAAGCTCCAAAGATGAAAAGCCAATGGTACTTCTTGTTACAAAGAGCACAGCACAGTTTTCCTTGATGAATATGCACAGTTTGCACTATAATGTCTGTCATTCTCTCTGCATCAGATCTACTGGTTCTAGACTCCCTGGCTTGTAATTACAAAGCAAAATCTTCTAATGCAAATAATAAGACCGGCCTCTATCCCTTTTAAGTGCAATCTTCTTGATTATAAGCGGCCACTGACTAAAGACATCAATTAAAGAGGGAGATTTCTTAAACCCTGGGGCAAAAGTTTAGTTAAAAACAACTTGGAAAGTGGTTTAACTGCTTGAGGATCACTGGCCCCCCAGCACACAGCATTCAAAGCAAACCCATTATTTCCCACAATGCTGAAGAAAAGAATCATTCTGTGTTTCTTGTTGGGTGGCTCCTCTCTCCTGAATACCATCACCCCAGTTAAACTTAACATGGAAGAAGGGTGGGTAGGGGAGATAGAGTTCAGTTTGCTTTTTCTAGTCTCTTTATCCTATTTCAAAATAGCTGGTCCTGGATTTAGAGCTTTGGGGAGCTTCAAAACTCTTTGGAAGATTGCAGACATAAAATGAAACTATGCCTACCCAACAGAGACTCCAAGGGACTGCTGTCATAAACCATAGCTCAGGAAGAGCCAAGCATTCCTGCACAGAAGCCAGCCAGGCTGGGAAGTAGAATGGCAAGGAGAACTCTAGAGAAATTCCAGAAAGAGAATCAAGAAATATCTCATCTCCAAAAACAGATATATGCATCCTATAGTTTATGTGTATTTTCAAATATTCAGAATGAGAAAATGTGTGCAATCAAGTATAAACTAAAACAATAAAGCACCCATATGCTCGTTCATTCAATCACTCACTCATTCTTTCTGTCACCTTCTTTATGAAGCCTCATTATTTTACTGGGTTAGAAGTAGTAAATTCATTATTCACATAGTTTTTCACACTTGGCTTCCTTTCAATCCCTATGCATTATATATTCTAATGACTTGCTCTTAGTGGCACATTTCAACCTCTAGAGAGAGTTCAGGTCCCCAAATCCTCAAGAGGAAAAGTTCTGTTGTGATGTGTGGGTCAGTTGGACCAAGGTGTCTGGGGTGGAGCATTTGGTGGAAGGAGCCATGAGGTTCAAAGCTCTTGATCCTGTCTGGAGTGCCCACCAGGACTCCCTTTCCTTTCAGAATCTCCCTTGTCCTCTTAGCTTTTCTATAAAAGCCCTTTGTAAAAATTGCTTCCCTTTTCTCTTCCTCATCCCAGCCATGTAGCTGCTATGATTGTCTAGGCAAAAGAATCCTCCCAGTTCAAATACAGTCTAAACTAACTCATGAGGAAAGAAGACCAGATAAGCATTTCATAAAAAGTTCCAGTTAGTAATGTGACAAGATAAATATCAGTGCAGTCACTATGAAAAACAGTATGGAGTTTCCTCAAGAAATTAAAATAGAACTACTATATGATCCAGCAATTCCACTTCTGGGTATCTGTCTGAAGAAAATGTAAATCCTAACTCAAAAAGATATATGTACCTGCAGGTTTATTGCAGCATTGTTTACATTAGCCAAGATATGAAACAACCTGTGTACATTGATGGATGAATGGATAAAGAAAAAACAAAAACAAACAAGCAAACAAACAAACAAATATATATATATATATATATATGATGGAATATTATTCAGCCATAAAAAATAATGAAATCTTGTTATTTGTGACAACACAAATGGGCCTTGAGGGCATTATACTAGGTGAATTAAGTTCGACAGGGAAAGACAAATACCATATGAAGAAAAAAACAGAGCTCATAGATACGGAGAAAAGATCAGTAGTTGCTGTTGGTGGGAATGTAAATTGATACAGCCACTATGGAGAACAGTATGGAGGTTCCTTAAAAAACTAAAATTAGAACTACCATATGACCCAGCAATCCCACTACTGGACATATACCCTGAGAAAACCATAATTCAAAAAGAATCATGTACCAAAATGTTCATTGCAGCTCTATTTACAATAGCCAGGACATGGAAGCAACCTGTGTCCATCAACAGATGAATGGATAAAGAAGATGTGGCACATATATACAATGGAATATTACTCAGCCATGGAAAGAAACAAAATTGAGTTATTTGTAGAGTGGTAGATGGACCTAGAGTCTGCCATACAGAGTGAAGTAAGTCAGAAAGAGAAAAACAAATACCGTATGCTAACATATATATACGGAATCTAAGAAAAAAAAAAAAAGAAAAGGTCATGAAGAACCTGGGGCAAGATGGGAATAAAGACACAAACCTACTGGAGAATGGACTTGAGGTTATGGGGAGGGGGAAGGGTAAGCTGTGACAAAGTGAGAGAGTGGCATGGATATATATACACTATCAAACGTAAAATAGATAGCTAGTGGGAAGCAGCTGGATAGCACAGGGAGAGCAGCTCAGTGCTTTGTGACCACCTAGAGGGGTGGGAATGGGAGGGTGGGAGGGAGGGAGACGCAAGAGGGAAGAGATATGGGAACACATGTATATGTATAACTGATTCACTTTGTTATAAAGCAGAAACTAACACACCATTGTAAAGCAATTATACCCCAATAAAGATGTTTAAATAAAAAAAGATCAGTAGTTGCCAGAGGCAATCAACATTTTATTTCTACAACTTTAAATTATGCCATAAATTAATTATCAGTAATATGATAAGCCCTACTTCAAGAGATTTACAACAAGGAATTGAGTACCTCCAAATTTCTGATTTCTAAAACAGAAAACATACCCCAGATTTCCTGTAAAACATTCATAAGATGGATTTATCCAGCAAGAAAACTGAAATGGCATTATGGCAACACCACATTAAATATATTTGTCACAGAATTTTTGAAGAAAAATCTCTACTGCGAAAACATATTAGTTTTTATTGCATTTTACAGAGTATGGATTATTGGAAATTATTCAGGACACAGAAAATGTTTAAAACATAAAAACTTGCCTAACAGAAGTGTCATAGTCTATTTTGGTGTGACCATTTATTCCCCACCTACCTAAAATATTTTCTTGTCTTTTGAAGGTTATAATTGTAAGTCTACGCTCTTTGTTCAATTTATCACTATCTCAATAGGGTGGAGGAGGTGTTCAAACTGACCCACAGAATGAAGTATGGCTAGAAGAGGCAAGAACATAGAGGTAAGGAGGGGAGTGGGTGAAATGGGCCAAAGGCACAAATTTCCAGTTATAGAATAAGTAAGTCATGAGCATGTAATGTGCAGCATGGAAGAAAGAAATAAAAGAAAGAAAGAAAGAGAGAGAGAGAAAGAAAGAAAGAAAGAAAGAAAGAAAGAAAGAAAGAAAGAAAGAAAGAAAGAAAGAAAGAAAGGAAGGAAGGAAGGAAGGAAGGAAGGAAGGAAGGAAGAAAGAAAGAGAAAGAAAAGAAAGAAAGGAAGAAAGAAAGAAGGAAAGAAAGAGAGAGAGAAAGAAAGAGAGAGAAAGAGAAAGAAAGAAAGAAAGAAAGAAAGAAAGAAAGAAAGGAAGGAAGGAAGGAAGGAAGGATGAAAGAAGAGGGAGAGAGGGAGGAAGGAAGGAAGGAAGAAAGAAAGAAAGAAAGAAAGAAAGAAAGAAAGAAGAGGGAGAGAGGGAGGAAGGAAGGAAGGAAGGAAGGAAGGAAGGAAGGAGAGAAGGGAGGAAGGGAAGAAGGGAGGAAGAGAAGGAAAAGAAATATTAAGATAGCAGTGTTCAGAGACTCAAGCCTCAACCTTCCCAAAGTTCCCACAGAGAAAATCCTTTGTCAGCTCAATTTCCAAAGCCTCTTGTCCATTCTGAAGAAGGAGTCTTCTTTCTTTTGGGGAGCAAGGTTAAGTTGATTGACTTAATGAGGTATGATGGAGGGAAGTGCAGGAATGGAGGCAAGGAGAAGAAAAGGACTATGTGGGATGGAGGGGAGGCTGAGGAGCAGCTGCATGAATAGGGGAAATGGATGAGAGGAAAGGAGGTTCAGGAAGCATTTCTATGTGTCTCCTATAATGTTCATTGGCGCATAAAGACTAGAAATCCCTTTTATTTACTCTTGGCTTTGAATTTGTTTCTGGGACACAACAATGTTCTGAGACTGAGCTACACAGGTCTCCAGGTTAATTTGAGCCACAGAGAAAATGTTCATTTGCATGTCCAGTCCATTTTACACATTTTCTTTGAAACCCATAGTAGGTGGCTTGCTGAGCATCTACAGGGTTTGGAGGTTTGCTTCACTCATCATGATGAGTATCTGACATGGTCCAGAAGATCAGGGAAAACATAGGCATGAGGGACTAGGATCTGGATGGCAGGTCCACTCAGGGGCAAAACACTGCAGCAACAGCCCAAACTCTCAGTGCAAATTCCCAGGTGGGAGGGAAGACTTCTGCACTGAGATTGGATCTGGAGAAAGTAATTTGGTGTCAGCAGGGATAATCATTCATTCTAGAGCCAGAGCAACTTGTCTTTTCATGAGCAAAGTTCTAGAGAAACTATGGGGGAAACTTTAAAAGATAGAGTCTGCTACTAACGGGGGTCCTCTACCTATAAGTGCAACTGCATGAACTGTTGGGTGACTTTTCACAAATATCATCAGGAATCTGATCTTGGCATTCACAAGAGCTCAGTTCTAGATTCAGGGCAAGGTTATCTACAGGTTCTTGGTTTGGTAGATGGCACGATATTTGATCTCTCAATACTCCTTTCTCTCTTTAACTCACCGTGAATCCCTAGGGCTGCAGGATGAACGTATTAATCCAGAAGGAACAGATAGGATCTACTTTAATAGGGAAAGTGGTATTTCCTGGAAGAGAGGTCTGTGCTGCAATTGGTGTAGTAGAGCTTACAAAGGCAGCATGGCTCGGCTAATATGGACCTGGGCTCGGGACCTCCAGGGTTTGAATCACCACTTACTAGCTGAATGACCTGGGATAAGCTCCTTAACCTCTCTCTGCCCCAGTGTCCTCATCTGCAGAAGGATAAGTTGTACATATTTCACGGGGTTATTGAAAGAATTAAATGAGTTAACACAAGTAAAAATTAGAACAGTCCCTGGCACATGGCAAATGCTCACCAAATATTAACTGTTATTATTTGCTAGGCCTCAGGAAATCAAAGGCTGGGGAAAGAGAAAGTTTGAAGGTTAAATCTGGTTAAGTATATTGTTTAGCTTGTATCTTAATTTTATAAATAAACTATTTTGGAGGAAAACATATGTACTTTGTATCATATGTTTTGAAAGTTAATCTAAACTTTTTTGCAAGGGAAAATATATTTTGATCACGTAAATGCATAAACTATATTCTGGAATTTGCCAAGATATCATAATATCTAACAATATTCTAACATCATTGATTACAGCAGAATATGTAAGAGCATTGTCCTTACAATGTCTTATGAAGGAACTTTCTGATGCTTTGGTGATTCTCACCCATGGAAAAGGACACTCGCATCTCTGATTGATCATGGAGCCTAGATGTTCTTGGGTTAACCCAAGAAAGGACAAAATGTGATGTGTAATGGCACTGCCCCAATTTCTAGGGCAGTATTTCCTAAAATCCAAGCCACGTGCCAGTGCTGGGCTGACTGCCTGAAAATCACCTGGGGAACTTGTTTCCATGTGAATCCTAGGTCCCTCCCCAGAATTCTACCCAGAATAGGGCCTAGATTTTAATAGCCTCTTCAAGTGATTCTGATGCACAGCCGGATTGGGGAGCCACTGTACTAGGAAGAGTGAATTCAGCATGATTCCCTCCCTCCAGGAGGGACACCAGTATGTACCCAAGGCTCACAATCAGACCAGGGCCAAGAGATCAGAATCTGTGATAGGAGCAAACTTTACCTTCCATTAGGATTTCCCTTTGGAGGATCACCTCATCCTTCTTGAGACCTTTCCTATTGAATGGCTTGAAGGGGCTTTTCCTTTCTCTTTCCTCCTTATGTCATGGTGATGCAGACATAGGGCCTCTTAGTAGCCCAATGGATAGCTCAGGAGAAAAAGGAGTAAAGAAGTCTCCCATCTCATAGTTGATCCACCTCTTTTATCAGAGTGGAAGGCTACAAAGTAATATGGGCTCAAAGTACTAACTAGTAATAACAAGGGGGCATTTTCCCAGATTATCCTCGCTGGCTTGCTCTCTCTCAGAGACCTAGAAGAGAAGACAGTAGCTCTGGTAGATGTAGGTCAGGATCAGTGAAATGCAATTCCAGATTTCCCTTGGCGTCACTTTTCCCCAGTGTCCTACCCCATACTCTGCCACAAGTCGGCTCATGTTTCTTTACTATCATTTGTCTGTGTCAGTCAAGTATATACTATGCACTCAGTACTCTAGGGCTGCAAAATAAATTACATAATCCTTGCTGTTGGATTTACAGGACAGTAAGAAAATTATTACTGCCCCGAAAAGCACTTGGGGCTATTCATCTAACGGTGGTAGCCAAGAGAGACAGTATACAAATCCGTGTTGTTGAAATAAAGGAATAGCCCTGGTTTCTGATCTTTCTGATACTTGATTGATCAGCTCTTCCTCCCATTCTGTGAGCTCCCCACCAACCTTCCAAAATATCCTTTTTATTGCTTATGTTGGCCAGATTTGCTTTCTGTTGGTTACACCAATGATCTCTAATTGGTATTGATAAATTAGAGGTTATACTCTCATGGGGTGGTTTGGGAAAGAGAGAAACTTGAGGACCAAAAGATAAAACAGGAGGCTACTCCAGTTAACAAAGTGCAGGGCCTGGATGCAAGAAAGATCTGAGAAGAAAGGAGAGGCCAGGAGACATTGTGAAAGAATAAAATCTTGTGACAGACCTTATCTAAGGAAGAAGGAGAAGAACAGTCAAAGATAACTCCAAACTTCCTAGCCTGGCCCGGAAGATAAAAACATGGGCGTAGTTTGTTCATTCAACTTTATTGTATGCCTACTATGTGCAAAGCATGGGTTAAGTGTTAGTGATGCAGAGATTAAAAGGGACTTGCTACACAGTTTAGAGGAGAGAAGATGAGATTCATTTTGGACAGGAAGAGTTTAAGGTACCCAGGAGAGTTGCACTGGAAATAAGAAACTAAAACACATTTAAGGATCAGAAATTGAGCAGTAGATTTGGGTGTCATTAATGAGTCAAGGGGTAACTTTGGATAAATTCTCAAGAGTGGGATTACCAAGCCGAAGTTATAAAAATATTATATGGTTCCTAATAATATTGTTGTATTATTTCCTAAAATAGCTGTAACAATGTATGACATCAGAAAATGATGTCATTACTATCTACTTAGTATTGTTTGCTATCAAGAAAATGAAAACTTTTGCTTATTTAATAGGTATATAATTGTACCTTGTTTTAACCATGTCTTTGATTATTAATGAAGTTTAACATTTTCCTATGTGTTTAATAATTATATCCTGTTTGGGCAAATTATCTGTTTATGTTTCTTGCCAGTTAGCTTTTAAATCTTGCTATGTTATTAAAGAGCTTCCCAATTTGTGATATTTCTTTTGATTGCATGTTGGCTACCTTTACTGTACAGTTAAAATTTTTTAATGTAGTCAAATCTGTTAAATTACCTTATTGCTTCAGTTTGACATAATTACATATATCATGCTTCTCCAAACATAATAAATATAGTTTCTACTGTTTTCTTTGGGATGACATTTTTTTTTTTTTTTTTGCGGTACGCGGGCCTCTCACTGCTGTGGCCTCTCCCATTGCAGAGCACAGGCTCCGGGCGCGCAGGCTCAGCGGCCATGGCTCACGGGTCCAGCCACTCCGCGGCGTGTGGGATCTTCCCAGACCGGGGCACGAACCCGTGTTCCCTGCATCGGCAGGCGGACTCTCAACCACTGCGCCACCAGGGAAGCCCTGGGATGACATTTTTGCAATTAAGTCATTAGTCTGGAGTTTATCTTGTGTTATAAGATGTGAATCTAAAGGATTTACCTCAGTTTGGTATCTAGTTATTCCAATGTCATTTATTAAGTAATCCTTTTTAAAGATTACATTTTTAAAAAATTAATTAATTAATTTTTGGCTGCGTTGGGTCTTTGTTGCTGTGCACAGGCTTTCTCAAGTTGTGGTGAGCGGGGGCCACTCTTTGTTGTGGTGCATGGGCTTCTCATTGTGGTGGCTTCTCTTGTTGCAGAACAGGGGCTCTAGGCACGCAGGCTTTGGTAGTTGTGGTGTGCAGGCTCAGTAGTTGTGGCTCACAGTCTGTAGAGCGCATGCTCAGTAGTTGTGGTGCACAGGCTTAGCTGCTCTGCCGCATGTGGGATCTTCCTGGACCAGGGATCGAACCCCTGTCCTCTACATTGGCAGGTGGATTCTTAAGCACTGTGCCACCAGGGAAGTCCCCTATTAAGTAATCTTGAATCACTACATATTCTAAGGGAAAATAGAAGTGACAAAACATTTTCTATACTGACCTCTGACACTAATGGACAAATCCTTTTGCTTTGATAGCTGTCAGTTTATGCATCTCTCAAATGAATTGATTAGATTATGGTCTCTTCCAGAATTCACACTTGATGATTCTCTGAAATCCCTACTCAGGAAAAGATAGGTTCTCCATGAGCACTCAGCTAGAACACGATGACCCATCACTTTGGCTGTTGCTGTTTGGATTTCTCAGATAAATTACAAACATCCCTGGTTACACAGCCATGCTGAAAGCCCAGGATCCAGCAAATTTACTTCATTTAGGAAGGCTGCACAGGATATGCTTGGCTGACACGAACAGAGCCTAATGGGCTGTAAATAACTTTTGACCACTTGACCTTGGTCATGTTGATATGACCCCATCACGTCTCCTCAATGGTGGGATTGTTCAGGTGCCCATGAACCACTTCATAAATGAACAGGGTATTTCCCCTAATTGGGGAGAGGAGCATGGTAATGCAGAGCAGTGGTAAGTCACGCATTTCGTGAATGTGTGGCCTGATTGGATGCCATAGTAAATTACCCATGGCCCAGCCTGTCACTTTCTCCTTTTGAGTTGAAAGACCCTATAGAGTACTGCTTTGAATTACTTGTCTAAGCACCAGTTTAGCCTTGATTTCTACTCCTGCACTTCCCCTCACCCGGCAGCATTTTCTACTATGTCTGCATGCCCCTCTGCTAGATCTTGTTCTTGCCTTCCAGTCAAAGCCTGTCACCCCACATATCTCAATTTTTTCCTTTCCTTGCGGTGTTTGCTCAAAACCAGATTCCCCAAGATAATTTTCCTGTGTGGTGATAACAATCATTACTGCTACTATCACCACCACCATCATCATAAACTGAGCCCCTACTGTATGGATGACACTATACTCTATGCTCTATAAACCTCATCTAGCAGTCAGGCCACCTGAGTCTGAATCTTATCTCTGCCATTTACTAACTGTGTGATCTTGTTTAATTCACTTAACATCTCAGTGCCCCAGTTACCATCTGGAAATTGGGAATATTAATAGCACATATTTCATAGTGTTTTTGGAAGGTTTAAATATGAAGTACGCAGAACCATGTCTGGCATATAGTAAGCTTTCAATAAATGTTAAGCAGAAATGATACTGATGATAATGATGGTGGTATCTCCATCATACAGATGAAGACACTGAGCTTCAGAGAAGTTAAATTATTTACCCAAGTGTTCAAGTTATCTACTGCTGCATAATTACCTACTCAAAAACTTAGTTGCTTTAAATAACAATTCTTTTCTAGCTTATGATTTTGCGTCAGGTGTTAGGGCCAGGCTTTGCTAAGTGGTTCCTCTGTTCCACTTGGCATTGAATAGGGTCACAGCTGGTGGCTGGGCTGGGCTAGAGAGTCCACTGTGGTTCTATTCACATGCCTGGCGCCTTGGTAGGGATGTCTGAAGTCTGGGACCAGCTGGGCCCCTAACCCTCTCCACAGAGCCTCAGGCCTTTCCACGTGGTCTGCCCATCAGGGTAGTCAAACTTTTTATCAGACTACTCGGGGCTCTAAGAGAGTGAACTGGGACCAACCAGTCCTCTTAAAGGCTAAACCTGAACTGGTTTAGACTCACTTCTGCACTCTGTTGGTCAAAGCAGGCAAAATCCAGCCTGCACTCAAGAAGAGGGCATATAAACCCTACCCATTGTTGGGAGAAGCATCAAAAGTTACAGTCATCTTTAATCTGATACACCAAAATCTCATACTATTAAAAGAAGTCTAAATTAGAGTTTACTTTAAAAGTATTAAGCATAATATCTAGCACCTATTGAGCAATCCAAAGCTGATAGCAATGAATAAATGGAAATCTTTATCTATCTGAATCCAAATGCTGTGCTTTCAGCCCTATGCTCTTCCCATGTCTTGGAAATAATACCCCCGATTAACATACAGCCTGGGTTTCAGCGGGTTTTTACCAAGAACCAGCCAGGGACAGGTCTTATTTCCTTATCCAGGCCCAAATTTCCCTGAGATGGGGATCTCACTTTACTTTTACTTGAATTCTTCTCCATGCCTAAAAAAAGGTAGTACATTCAAGAATAATCCAACAAAATCATTCAACAGTCACAAAATACTAAAAAAATATGTTCAATATGGGTATTATTTTTAAGGACATTGTTTATTCATTTACTCCCTCAATAAATGTTTGTTAAGTCCATAAAAAAATGCATATTCAGTGGAGACCTTCAAGATGGAGAAGGAATAAGACGTGGAGTTCACCTTCCTCCCCACAAATACATCAGAAATACATCTACACGTGGAACAACTCCTACAGAACACCTACTGAACGCTGGCAGAAGACCTCAGACTTCCTAAACGGCAAGAAACACCCCATGTACCTGGGGAGGGCAAAAAAAAAAGAAAAAACAGACAAAAGAATAGGGACAGGACCTGCACATCTGGGAGGGAGCTGTGAAGGAGGAAAAGTTTCCACACGCTAGGAAGCCCCCTCACTGGCAGAGACGGGGAGTGGCGGGGGGAACACCCACAGAGGAGAGCGCAGCAGCAGGGGTGCAGAGGGCAAAGCGGAGAGATTCCTGTACAGAGGATCAGAGCTGACCAGCACTCACCAGTCTGAGAGGCTTGTCTGCTCACCCGCCAGGGTAGGCAGGGCTGGGAGCTGAGGCTCAGGCTTCGGAGGTCGGATCCCAGGGAGAGGACTGGGGTTCACTGTGTGAACACAGCCTGAAGGGGCTAGTGTGCCACAGCTAGCCAGGAGGGAGTCCAGGAAAAAGTCTGGACCTGCCTAAGAGGCAAGAGACCATTGTTTCAGGGTACACGAGGAGAGGGGATTCAGAGCACCACCTAAACGAGCTCCAGAGAAGGGCGTGAGCCACAGCTCTCAGTGCAGATCCCAGAGACGGGCATGAGATGCTAAGGCTGCTGCTGCCAGCACCAAGAAGCCTGTGAGCAAACACAGGTCACTATCCACACCTTCCCCCCCGGGAGCCTGCGCAGTCCACCACTGCCAGGGTCGTGTGATCCAGGGACAACTTCCCCCAGAGAACACACAGCGGGCCTCAGGCTGTTGCAATCTCAGGCTGGCCTCTGCCGCTGCAGGTTTGCCCCGCACTCTACACCTGTCCTTCCTCCTACCTGAGTGAGCCAGAGCCTCCTAATCAGCTGCTCCTTTAACAATGTCCTGTCTGGGTGGGGAATAGATGCCCTCAGGTGACCTACAGGCAGAGGTGGGGACAAATCCAAAGCTGAACCCCAGGAGCTGTGCGAAAAAGGAAGAGAAAGGGAAATCTCTCCCATCAGCCTCAGGAGCAACGGATTAAATCTCCACAATCAACTGATGTACCCTGCATCTGTGGAAAACCTGAATAGACAACAAATCACCCCAAAAGTAAGGCAGTGGACTTTGAGAGCAATTGTAAACTTGAGGTTTGCTTTCTGCATCTAACTTGTTTCTGGTCTTATGTTTATCTTAGTTTAGTATTTAAACTTTATTACCATTGGTAGATTTGTTTATTGATTTTGTTCCTCTCTTCCTTTTTTTTTTTAAATAGATATATATAATTTTTTCCTTTTTCTCTTTTTTTGAGTGTGTATGTTTAGGCTTCTTTGTGTGATTTTGTCTGTATAGCTTTGTTTTTACCATTTGTCCTAGGGTTCTGTCTGTCCATTTTTTTTTTGTTAGCATAGTTTTTAGCACTTCCTATCATTGGTGGATTTGATTTTTGGTTTGGTTGCTCTGTTCTTTCTTTCCTTTTCTTCTTATTACTTTTTAATTATTTTTATTTTAAAAAATATTTATATTTTTTATTCTATTTTATTTTCTTCTTTCTTTCTTTCTTTTTTTCTCCCTCTTCTCATGAGCTGTGTGGCTGACAGGGTCTTGGTGCTCCAGCCGGGTGTCAGGCCTGTTTCTCTGAGGTGGGAGAACCGAGTTCAGGACATTGGTCCACCAGATACCTCCTGGATCCACATAATACCAAATGGCAAAACCTCTCCCGGAGATCTCCATCTCAATGCTAAGACTCACCACCACTCAATGACCAGCAAGCTACAGTGCTGGACACCCTATGCCAAACAACTAACAAAACAGGAACACAAAGTCACCCATTAGCAGAGAGGCTGTCTAAAATCATAATAAGGTAACAGACACCCCAAAACACACCGCTGGAAGTGGTACTGCCCACGAGAAAAACAAGATGCAGCCTCAACCACCAAAACACAGGCACCAGTCCCCTCTACCAGAAAGCCTACACAACCCACTGAACCAAAAACAATGGGAACTATGAACCTGCAGCCTGCGAAAAGGAGACCCCAAATACAGTAAGCTAAGCAAAATGAGAAGACAGAGAAACACACAGCAGATGAAGGAGCAAGGTAAAAACCCACCACACCAAACAAATGAAGAGGAAATAGGCAGTCTACCTGAAAAAGAATTCAGAGTAAAGATAGTAAAGATGATACAAAATCTTGGAAATAGAATGGAGAAAATACAAGAAACAATTAACAAGGACCTAGAAGAACAAAAGAGCAAACAAACAATGATGAACAACAAAATAAATGAAATTTAAAATTATCTAGAAGGAATCAATAGCACAATAACTGAAGCAGAAGAATGGATGTCACTTGGAAGATAAAATAGTGGAAATAACTACCACAGAGCAGAATAAAGAAAAAAGTATGAAAAGGATTGAGGACAGTCTCAGAGACCTCTGTGATAACATTAAATGCACCAATATTTGAATTATAGGGTTCCAGAAGAAGAAGAGAAAAAGACAGGGACTGAGAAAATATTTGAAGAGATTATAGTTGAAAACTTCCCTAATATGGGAAAGGAAATAGTCAATCAAGACCAGGAAGTGCAGAGTCCCATACAGGATAAATCCAAGGAGAAACAGGCCAAGACACACATTAATCAAACTATCAAAAATTAAATACAAGGGAAAAATATTAAAAGCAGCAAGGGAAAAACAACAAATAACATACAAGGGAATACCCATAAGGATAACAGCTGATCTTTCAGCAGAAACTTTGCAAGACAGAAGGGAGTGGCATAACATATTTGAAGTGATGAAAGACAAAAACCTACAACCAAGATTACACCACCCAACAAGGATCACATTCAGATTCAATGGAGAAATTAAAACCTTTACAGACAAACAAAAGCTAAGGGAACTCAGCACCACCAAACCAGCTTTACAAAAAATGCTAAAGGAACTTCTCTAGGCAGGAAACAGAAGAGAAGGAAAAGACCTACAATAACAAACACAAAACAATTAAGAAAATGGTAATGGGAACATACATACTGATAACTACCTTAAATGTAAATGGATTAAATGCTCCAACCAAAAGATATAGACTGGCTCAATGGGCACAAAAACAAGACCTGTATATATGTTGTCTACAAGAGACCCACTTCAGACCTAGGGACACATACAAACTGAAAGTGAGGGGATGGAAAAAGATATTCCATGCAAATGGAAATCTAAAGAAAGCTGGAGTACCAATTCTCATATAAGACAAAATGGCTTTAAAATAAAGACTATTACAAGAGACAAAGAAGGACACTACATAATGATAAAGGCATCAATCCAAGAAGAAGATATAACAATTGGAAATCTTTATGCACCCAACATAGGAGCACCTCAATACATAAGCAAATGTTAAAAGCCATAAAAGGGGAAATCAACAGTAACACAATCATAGTAAGGGATTTTACCACCCCACTTTCACCAATGGACAGATCATCCAAAATGAAAATAAATAAAGAAGCACAAGCTTTAAATGATACATTAAACAAGATGGATCTAATTGATATTTATAGGACATTTCAAACAAAAACAACAGGACACACTTTCTTCTCAAGTGCTCAAGGAATATTATGCGAGACAGATCATATCTTGGGTCACAAAACAAGCCTTGGTAAATTTAAGAAAATTAAAATCGTATCAAGTATCATTTCTTACCATAACACTATGAGACTAGATGTCAATTATAGGAAAAAAAAACTGTAAAAAATACAAATACATGGAGGCTAAACAATACACTACTAAATAACAAGGAGATCACTGAAGAAATCAAAGAGAAATCAAAAAATACTCAGAAACAAAGGACAATGAAAACACGATGACCCAAAACCTATAGGATGCAGCAAAAGCAGTTCTAAGAGGGAAGTTTATAGCAATACAATCCTACATCAAGAAGCAAGAAATGTCTCAAATAAAAAACCTAAACGTACACCTAAAGCAATTAGAGAAAGAAGACCAAAAAAACCCCAAAGTTAGCAAGAAAGAAATCATAAAGATCATATCAGAAATAAATGAAAAAGAAATGAAGGAAACAATAGCAAAGATCAATAAAACTAAAACCTGGTTCTTTGAGAAGAAAACAAATTGATAAACCACTAGCCAGACTCACCCATAAAAAAAAGGAGAAGACTCAAATCAATAGAATTAGAAATGAAAAAGGAGAGGTAACAACTGACACTGCAGAACAACAAAGGATCATGAGAGATTAATACAAGCAAGTATATGCCAATAAAATGGACAACCTGGAAGAAATGGACAAATTCTTAGAAAAGCACAACCTTCTGAGACTGAACCAGGAAGAAATAGAAAATATGAACAGACCAATCACAAGCACTGAAATTGAAACTGTGCTTAAAAATCTTCCAGGGCTTCCCTGATGGAGCAGTTGTTGAGAGTCTGCCTGCCAGTGCAGGGGACATGGGTTCGTGTCCCGGTGTGGGAAGATCCCATGTGCTGCAGAGCGGCTGGACCCGTGAGCCATGGCTGCTGAGCCTGCGCGTCCGGAGCCTGTGCTCCACAACAGAAGAGGCCACAACAGTGAGAGGCCCACATACTGTAAAAAAAAAAAAAAAAAAAAACCTTGCAAAAAACAGAAGCCCAGGTCCAGATAGCTTCACAGGCAAATTCTATCAAACATTAAGAGAAGAGCTAACACTTAGCTTTCTCAAATTCCTCCAAAATATAGGAGAGGGAGAAATACTCCCAAACTCATTTTACAATACTACCATCACCCTGATAACAAAACCAGACAAAGATGTCACAAAGAAAGAAAACTACAGACCAATATCACTGATGAACATAGATGCAAATATCCTCAACAAAATACTAACAAACAGAATCCAAGAGCACATTAAAAGTATCATACACCATGATCAAGTCAGGTTTATCCCAGGAATGAAAGTATTCTTCAATATACGCAAATCAATCAATGTGATACACCTTATTAAAAAAACGGAAGGCTAAAAACCATATGATCATCTCAATAGATGCAGAAAAAGCTTTTGACAAAATTCAACACCCATTTACAATAAAAACCCTCCCATAAGTAGGCACAGAGGGAACTTACCTCAACATAATAAAGGCCATATATGACACAACCACAGCCAACATCATTCTCAAATATTGAAAAACTGAAAACATTTCCTCTGAGGTCAAGAACAAGACAAGGCTGCCCACTCTCACCACTATTATTCAATATAGTTATGGAAGTTTTAGCCAAAGCAGTCAGAGAAGAAAAAGAAATAAAAGGAATCCAAATAGGAAAACAAGAAGTAAAGCTGTCACTGTTTGCAGATGACATGACACTACACTTAGTGAAACCTAAAGATGCCACCAGAAAACTACTAGAGCTAATCAATGAATTTGGTAAAATAGCAGGATACAAAATTAATGCACAGAAATCTCTTGTATTCCTATACATTACTGATGTAAAGGAATCTCCCTTTCTCTGAAAGAGAAATTAAGGAAACACTCCCATTTACCACTGGAACAAAAAAAATAAAATACCTAGGAATAAACTTACCTAAGGAGACAAAAGCCCTGCATGTAGAAAACTATAAGACACTGATGAAAGAAATTAAAGATGATAGAAACAGATGGAGAGATACACCATGTTCTTTGATTGGAAGAATCAACATTGTGAAAATGACTATATTACCCAAAGCAATCTACAGATTCAGTACAATCCCTATCAAACTACCAATGGCATTTTTCACAGAACTAGAAGAAAAAATTTCACAATTTGTATGGAAACACAAAAGACCCTGAATAGCCAAAGGAATCTTGAGAAAGAAAAATGGAGCTGGAGGAATCAGGCTTCTGGACATCAGACTATACTATAAAGCTACAGTAATCAAGACAATATGGTACTGGCACAAAAACAGAAGTATAGATTAATGGAACAGGATTCAAAACCCAGAGATAAACCCATGCACATATGGTCAGCTTATCTTTGATAAATGAGGCAAGAATATACAGGGGAGAAAAGACAGTCTCTTCAACAAGTGGTGCTGGGAAAACTGGATAGCTATATGTAAAAGAATGAAATTAGAACACTCCCTAACACCATAAACAAAAATAAACTCAAAATGGATTAAAGACCTAAATGTAAGGCCAGATCCTGTAAAACTCTTAGAGAAAAACATAGGCAGAACACTCTATGACATAAACCACAGCAAGATACTTTTTGACCCTCCTCTTAGAGAAGTGGAAATAAAAACAAAATTTTTAAAAAAAGGACCAAATGAAACTTAAAAGCTCTGCACAGCAAAGAAAACTAAAAACAATATGAAAAGACAACCCTCAGAATGGGAGAAAATATTTCAAATGAAGCAACTGACAAAGAATTAACCTCCAAAATTTACAAGCGGCTCATGCAGTGCAATATTAAAAAAAAAACAAACAACCCAATCCAAAAATGGGCAGAATACTGAAATAAACATTTCTCCAAAGAAGATATACAGATTGCCAACAAACTCATGAAAGTAGGCTCAACATCACTAATCATTAGAGAAATGCAAATCAAAACTACAATGAGGTATTACATCACACCAGTTAGAATGGGCATCATCAGAAAATCTACAAACAACAAATGCTGGAGAGGGTGTGGAGAAAAGGGAGCCCTCTTGCACTGTTGGTGGGAATGTAAATTGATATAGCCACTATGGAGAAGAGTATGGAGGTTCCTTAAAGAACTAAAAATAGAATAATCATATGACCCAGCCATCCCACTACTGGGCATATACCCAGAGAAAACCATAATTCAAAAAGACTTATGTACCATAATGTTCTTTGCAGCACTATTTACAATCGCCAGGTCATGGAAGCAACCTAAATGCCCATCAACAGATGAATGGATAAAGAAGATGTGGTACATATATACAATGGAATATTACTCAGCCATAAAAAGGAACGAACTTGCATCATTTGTAGAGACGTGGATAGATCTAGAGACTGTCATACAGAGTGAAGTAAGTCAGAAAGACAAAAACAAATATCGTATAATAATGCATATATGTGGAACATAGAAAATGGTACAGATGAACTGGTTTGCAGAGCAGAAATTGAGACACAGAAGTAGAAAACAAACGTATGGACACCGAGAGGGGAAAGCAACAGTGGGTGGTGGTTGTGGTGGTGGGGGGAAGAATGGTAGATTCAGATTGACATGCATACACTGATGTGTATAAAATGGATGACTAATAAGAAAAATAAATAAATAAACATTAAAAAAAAGAGAGAATTCGGAGTGGGGAGGTATAGTTAGAGAATATGGGATTGACATGTACACACTGGTATATTTAAAATGGATAACCTACAAGGACCTACTGTATAGCACAGGGAACTGTGCTCAATTTTATGTAACAACTTAAATGGGAAAAGAATTTGAAAAATTATATATATATATATATATATATATATATATATATATATTACTGAATCACTTTGCTGTACACCTAAAACTAATATAACATTGTTAATCACCCATACTCTTATATAAAATAAAAAGTTTAAAAAGGAGGGGAAGAGGAGGAGGAGGGGGGAGGGGGGAGAGGGAGAGGGAGAGGGAGAGGGAATAAAAAAAACAAAAAACACAAACCCAAAACAATTAAGAAAATGGTAATAGGAACACATATGTTGATAATTACCTAAAATGTGAATGGATTAAATGTTCCAACCAAAAGACACAGGTTCCTGGAATGGATACAAAAATGAGACCCATATATATGCTGTCTACAAGAGACCCACTTCAGACCTAGGGACACTTACAGACTGAAAGTGAGGGGATGGAAAAAGATATTCCATACAAATGGAAATCAAAGAAAGCTGGAGTACCAAAACTCATACCAGATAATATAGACTTTAAAATAAAGAATGTTACAAGAGATAAGGAAGGACACTACATAATGATCAAGGGATCAATCCAAGAAGAAGATATATAAATTATAAATATATATATACCCAACATAGGAGCACCCCAATACATAAGGCAACTGCTAACAGCTATAAAAGAGGAAATTGACAATAACACAAAAATAGTGGGGGACTTTAATACCTCACTTACACCAATGGGCAGATCATCCAAACAGAAAATTAATAAGGAAACACGAGCTTTAAATGACACAATAGACCAGATAGATTTAATTGATATTTATAGGACATTCCATCCCAAAACAGCAGATTACACTTTCTTCTCAAGTGCACTCGGAACATTCTGCAGGATAGATCACATCTTGGGTCACAAATCAAGCCACAGTATATTTAAGAAAATTGAAATCATATCAAGCATCTTTTCTGACCAAAATGCTATGAGATTAGAAATCAGTTACAGGGAAAAAAACGTAAAAAACTCAAACACATGGAGGCTAAACAATACATTACTAAATAACCAAGAGATCACTGAAGAAATCAAAGAGGAAATCAAAAAATACTTAGGGACAAATGACAATGAAAACACGATGATCCAAAACCTATGGGAAGCAGCAAAAACAGTTCTAAGAGGGAAGTTTATAGCAATACAATCCTACCTCAAGAAGCAACAAACATCTCAAATAAACAATCTAACCTTACACCTAAAAGGACAAGAGAAAGAAGAACAAACAAAACCCAAAGTTAGTAGAAGGAAAGAAATCATAAAGGTCATAGCAGAAATAAATGAAATAGAAACAAAGAAAACAATAGCAAAGATCAATAAAACTAAAAGCTGGTTCTTTGAGAAAATAAACAAAATTGATAAACCATTAGCCAGACTCATCAGGAAAATGAAGGAGAGGACTCAAATCATTAAAATTAGAAATGAAAAAGGAGAAGTTACAACAGACAATGCAGAAATACACAGCATCCTAAGAGACTACTACAAGCAACTCTGCCAATAAAATGGAAAACCTGGAAGAAATGGACAAATTCTTAGAAAGGTATAATCTTCCAAGACTGAACCAGGAAAAATAGAAAATATGAACAGACCAGTCATAAGTAATGAAATTGAAGCTGTGATTAAAAATCTTCGAACACACAAAAGCTCAGGACCAGATGGCTTCACAGGTGAATTCTATCAAACATTTAGAGACGAGCTAGCACCCATCCTTCTCAAACTCTTCCAAAAAATTGCAGAGGAAGAAACACTCCCAAACTCATTTTAACAGGCCACAATCACCCTGATACCAAAAACAGACAAAGATATCACACAAAAAAAGTAAATTACAGACCAATATGACTCATGAACATAGATACAAAAATCCTTAACAAAATACTAGCAAATAGAATCCAACAGTACATTAAAAGGATCATACACCATGCTCAAATGGGATTTATCCCAGGGATGCAAGGATTCTTCAATATACACAAATCAATCAATGTGATACACCATATTAACAAATTGAAGAAGAAAAAACATATGATCATCTCAATAGATGCAGAGAAAGCTTTTGACAAAATTCAACACCCATTTCGGATAAAAACCCTGCAGAAAGTAGGCAGAGAGGAACTTTCCTCAACATAATAAAGGCCATATATGACAAATCCACAGCCAACATCATCCTCAATGGTGAAAAACTGAAAGCATTTCCTCTAAGATCAGGAACAAGACAAGGAGGTCCTCTCTCACCACTATTATTCAACATAGTTTTGGAAGCCTGAGCCACAGTAATCAGAGAAGAAAAAGAAATAAAAGGAATAAAAATTGCAAAGGAAGAAGTAAAACTGTCACTGTTTGCAGATGACATGATACTATATGTATAGAATCCTAAAGATGCCACCAGAAAACTACTAGAGCTAATCAGTGAATTTGGTAAAGTAGCAGGACACAAAATTAATGCACAGAAATCTCTTGCATTCCTATACACTAATGATGAAAAATCTGAATGAGAAATTAAGGAAATACTCCCAGTTACCATTGAAACAAAAAGAAAAAATACCTAGGAATAAACCTACCTAGGGAGACAAAAGACCTGTATGCAGAAAACTATAAGACACTGATGAAAGAAATTAAAAATGATAGAAGCAGGTGGAGAGATATACCATGTTCTTGGATTGGAAGAATCAGTATTGTGAAAATGACTATACTTCCCAAAGCCATCTACAGATTCAATGCAATCCCTATCAAATTACCAATGGCATTTTTTTTACAGAACTAGAACAAAAAAAATCTTAAAATTTGTATGGAAACACAAAAGAACCTGAATAACCAAAGTGGTCTTGAGGGAAAAATTCGGAGCTGGAGGAATCAGTGAATAAGTGAGGAATCAATTGAATCCAACTTATTCCTCCAGTGAATAAGTGAGGAATAAGTGAATACAGAACCCACAGATACAGAGGGATGACTGTATAGAGGATAGAGGAATTGAGTAAAACACCACCACAAGGAAGTAACCAGCCAAATCCAGGATAGGGAGAGAGTCAACAGGACAAATGACCTAGTTTCTCCAACAAATCAACAACTTTTAAAAAAGGACAGGAAAGAATTGGCTCAAGAAAAAGAGAGGATTGTGTGTGGTGTGTGGACTTTTAATCCTGATTCAAACAAATCTTTGAGGCAATTGCATAAATTTGAATATGGGATAACATGTTATGTTGAAGAATTATTGTTAATTTTGTTATGGCATGGTAGTTAAAAAGGAAAACTATGTTTGTCCTCTGCTACTCTTATAACACTTCTGAAGATTTCATATGTGTTAGTTACTTACCTAAATATCCATCTCTCCCTTCTTTATTAATAAGCAAATCCCACTTTTGTTCACAGGTGCTATGTGCCCATCTCTAGGAGTTGGATCATGATAGTCTAAGCCAGTCAATACAATCCCACATGCCCAGCTTCCTCCAGATCTGGAAATGAGTAATAATGGAAAATCTACTGGGGAAATTCCTGGGAATGTGTTTGTTTCAATAGAAGTTTATAGATGCAGCGGGCCAAACCCCTGCATTCTTCCTGCCTTGAACATGGATGTGATGAGTGTAGCCATTTTGGTATCATACAGAAATGTTCAAGAGAAAAAACATAGATGTCAATTCTAACATTGCTGGTCTGTTAAATCAAAGCTATCAGTTGCCAACCTGTGAAATAGACCTCTATTCAAGTCGCTATGATCAATTTGAGCCAAATATATTAGTAAAAATTGGTTTAGAGGAGGAGTTAAAATCAATCAATGAAGGCACTATTTAGAGGTCAACTGGGATCAAGATTATGGTGCTGGAAAGGTACAGTTGGATGTGAGAGAAAATCCAAAGGAAGTATTCAGAGAATTGGTTAAATTGTGAGACACCTAGTCAGTGCTTTCTGAGAATTAGAGAATTGCTTGGTGTGGAAAACCCCCCACATTTGGTGTCAGATCTCTGGATGATATACGGCATCATCCAGAAACTGTGAGCATTGGAATGGCCTCTTGAAGAGGCAGTTAAGTCTCCTGCTTAGAGATGACCTTGCAATGATGTTGTGTCATCCTTAAGGATGTAGTATAGTTCTTAAACCAATTACCATCACAGGGTGCTGTGTCTCCAATAGGAAGAATACATAGATCTGAGAACCAAGACATGGAAGTAAGAAGTCACCCAGCTGACCACCACTCCCAGTGACCCACTTGGGGAATTTGTGATTCCCATTTCCAAAATTTTAGGTTATGGGGGTCTCAAAGTCCCAGGTCTTAGAAGAGAGACACTGCAGTCAAGGGATACAGTAAGAGTTCCACTGAACCAAAAGCTAAGACTGCCACCTGATCTCTTTGAGCTGCCTGTAGCAGTAGAGCAGCAGGTACAGAAAGAACTCACTACAAGAGCAGGAGTTGTTAATCCTGATCATCATGAGGAGGTAGGAAGAAATATGTTGGACACTCATGATCCACTGGGTCACTCAATGTTCTCACGCCAGGCTTTCACTATAAATGGTTGAGTAGAGCAACTGAGACCTGACAAATTGATGGTAGACAGAGAAGCTCAGACCCATCTCCCTTTTGAGCCATTTAGACCAGCAGAAGTTCTAGTCAAGGGGTAAGGGACATGTAGAGGGAGGGAGTTTATGAGAATCAGCTACATCCTCAGGACCAACTGCAGCAGCCACTAGCCATTAATCCTCATAAACTTTAACATAAAATATGACAACCAGAATTTAAAGGAAATTGTGCCTGGATGGAGGGAACTTATCATGAAAGGCAAGCAGCTCTGGGTAGGATCAGGGGTGGAATAAAGTGAATGCTGTTGGAGCCCCACCAGGTCGATTTAGATGTCCCCCGTCCCCAGCTGCTGCACGTGTTGGCTGCTAGATGCTCACAGCTGCCTCCTGCTCAAGAATTACCTTGGGCCAATGGGAACAGCCTCACTAGGAAGCTATGCCCACTTTCTTGACTAACTTCCAGCCCCCACCCCAATGTTCTTCCCTCTCTCGCCCTCTCCCGAGAACACTTTCTTCAAAATGCAGCTCTCACAATTCTCTGTTTCAGGTTCTGATTCTAAGAAACATCATCTAAGGTACTGTCTGTTATGGTGTGAATCACGTTCCCCCAGAAGACATGTTTAAGTCCTAAGACTCCTTATCTGTGAATATGAGCTTATTTGGAAATAAGGTCTTCGCAGATGCAGTCAAGTTAAAATGAAGCCGTACTGGATTAGGATGAGTCCTAATCCAATGACTTGTGTCCTTAAAGGAAGAGAGACACAGAAAGAGACACACACAGGGAAGTGTACCACGTTTTGGTGGAAACAGAAATTGGACTTCAGCTGCCACAAGGGAATATCAAGGATTGTCAGCAACTACCAGAAGCTAGAAGAGGTAAGGAAAGATTCTCCTCCAGAGCCTTCAAAGAAAGCATGGCCCAGTTTTAAGCCACCCAGTGTATGGTATTTCATTACAGCCTCCACAGGAAACAAGCACACTGTCATTGAAGACCCAACTTCAATTTCAACTCCTCTGTGAAGCCTTCTCTAGTTGCTCCTGTCCTACTGACTCCCCTGTCTCCTCCCATCATCCACAGCACATATTTTCTCCTCCACTCACTGCCACTTGCGATGCACAGCCTAGGAGTACATTTACCCTTTTTTTTTTTTTAACGTCTTTATTGGAGCATAATTGCTTTACAATGGTGTGTTACTTTCTGCTTTATAACAAAGTGAAACAGCTATACATATACATATATCCCCATATCCCCTCCCTCTTGCATCTCCCTCCCACCCTCCCTATCCCACCCCTCTAGGTGGACACAAAGCACTGAACTGATCTCCCTGTGCTATGCCGTTGCTTCCCACTAGCTATGGACATATAAACACTACCAAACATTTCCACTTTTGATGGGTGCTAGACTATAAGCTTCTGGCGAGCAGATACCAAAGATGATACCCTGATTCCCAGTTTAAGGAATCTCTTTGGTTAGTATTAGCTTTTTAATAGAAAACTCAGAAATCTATTTTATTGTGGACTCTTACTGTAGAAAATACTACCTACCTGTGCATAAAAGATAAGAAGAAAGTAAACAGTGTTTCTGTATTACTTAAGGTTTTATTTTCTTTATAAGTTGGACCACCGTGGCTCAGGGAGAAGAAAACTTAGAGCAGTGACATAGCTAGGGGGATAGACTGGGAAAAATATGTGAACTGGTAAAAATATTTATATACGCATTAGAATATTTGAAAAAGTTGGCATTTGTCAACTTCCTTGCTTAAAAAGACCCTAAGACTATTTGATCCTCTAAGTTCATCTCATTTTTAAGACTCATGCTCTTAAATTCCTCTGGAAGCTGAAGCACATCTAAAACAAATACAGGTGAATGGAAAATGTTATTTATGAATTTAATGGAAAAACAGAAACATGCTGGTCTCAATTTCAAACTCTTTGATTCCGGCATCCAAGAACATTTATTAAGGAGACATTCACGTTCTGACCTGCCTATTGCTTGTTAGTATTCTTTCAATTCACATCTGGAAGGTTTCCTTTGAGAACAAGTGTCCTACAGAGTGACAGCAATCTATCAAGACTATAGTTCTGGGGCTATTCTCTTCTGATTAGACTGTTCTGGGGGCTAGAGGAAGGGAGGTCAGAAGGAGAGTACTGCTAGCCTATAGAGGGAGAGATAAATAATATCAATAAAAGGATCTCATTCTCTGGAGCTGTGTTGGAAGTTGTTGCCTTAGCATATGTTCTTCAAAAACAATTTGTAGTGTTGAACTTCAGGGTGGGATTCACCAGTCAATGTGGATAACTACAAATCTTTTAAATTTAACATTTTAACCTAGTCAACTAGAAAAAATTCCTAAAAAATCAAATGTAATATTTGTTTTCTTCTAGGTCCCCAAAGAAAAGGTAGAAATGATTCGACTGTAAACCATTTGGATAACTTTAAATAGAGTATGGCGAATCATTGTCAGAGTTAGCCATTGATCTGAAATAATACAGGTGATGAACAGGATAAAAGCAAGATCACTTACTGACAGATCCAATTTTGCATACATAAAAGAATTAAAAATAATAAATCCCTACTGATTATTCTGAAAGATTTCTTTTTTCCCTTAAGGCTTTCTTGTTTCCCTTCTTTTTCCTAAAATACGTCATAATGTTAACAGAATAAGGACACTGTTCTTCTGCCCTAAATGTCTTATATTCAAAATATTCAAATGTAAAATCTGATCAAAAAGGAGCTCCAATTTTGGAAGGCAAAGAACACGAGACTGTTTAGAGTATCCAGTGTCATTCTACAAAAACCTTTTCTTTCCTCATGAAGGCCTTTGATACTCTGCCCTGGAAAACCAATACACAGTATTGTACAATTTGATAATGTGTGCACACTGCTCTGTGAGAAGTTGGCAGGAAAAGTAAAGGGAAGAAATAATCCTCGTAGTTTTAAAGAAAAATAATAAGATCACAGCAAGTAGAATTTTTCCCTTTGTCAAGTCTCAGTACCCATCATTTTTCTAAGATTGAATTTCATTTACATTTCCGTACTGGATGAGAAAACTTCACGTTAGTTCTATCAGCTCACCTGCCTGTGACAATCTCAAGATCTTAATAGCCAGACCACCAAACAGGAAACAGTCTTGCAGCTCAAGTTTTGAAAGCTATCAGTCCACAACCTTGCTTGCCAAGAATATTTTCCAGAGCCTGTCCATTATTTACCATTAAAACATACAAGCTTAAGACACAAGTATGTTGTTTATGTCTTTATATAGAACAGAAATAAGGTATATTCTAGGGAAATGAATTCATTCTTATTTATCTACTTATGTATTTATTTGCATTTGCTTATTCATTTAATCATCACTAATTTCCTCAACTAACACGAGTCAGGAATGGTGCTGAGTGATGAAAATGCGAAAATGAAGAAAACATCATGTTTGCCTTCAAAAAGCTCTTAGGGACGTAGGTGGGCAACCACAAAGATAGATTGTGATTTACAAAGAGATGCGTCCAGTTCCAAATAGGCCAAAAGAGCTCCACCCAAGTGGAAAGAAACATTTAGGGACCTTCAGAACCACTGGGACGGTTAGCTCTGATCTTAGATAAGTCGAGAAAACAAATCCCCACTCAGCTGGGAATTTGTTCTTCTGTGTAACTTTCTAAATCCTTGAAAGCCAAGCCCTTCATTTTCTTCCTTGTTCTCATTCCAAGAGTAACTGAGTTTACTCTGCCCCAAACCCTTTTTCCAAGGGTGTTGATATTTCAATTGGTTTTAAGTAGCTCTCCATGGACTTTGTTTTTTGTGGGGTTTTTTTGGTTGTTGGTTTCTTTTGTTTTCCAATGTTGAAGAAAAGTGTGCGGAGAACAGGACTGCATTTCTTTAAGGAATTTTACATATAGTGAGTAAAGCCACTCACTGCCTCTACTCTCCTTACCTGGCCTTCCAATGCTGTGCAGTTCTGGGATCCTTTATAGGACAAGAGGAAAAAGATGGTTCCAGTTAGCCGGATCCCCCTCAACTGTTCCTGCTCCATTGTTCACACACTCACTCACCTGGCCTCTGAGCTCTTTCCCTCATATAATAGGTCGGTTCCCCTGCTTGTCTCTATTCCCTCATTCTAAGTGTGGATGCCTATGTATTACAGAGTCTTCACCTTGTTTTGACATTCTTAATGTTCTGGCCTTTATATTTCACTGTCTCTTTCCTTGTTCTTGACACCTGCCTTGCTGTCAGGGAGGGTGAAGGGTATAATGGACAGAACCAAGCTTTGGAGACTGTCAGAACTGGGTTTACCTCCTGGTGGTGGCAATTTTTTTAGCTGTGTGACTCTGAGCAAGACCAAACCTTTCTAAGTCTCAGTCTTAAATATTATTACATTACGAGGTTTTTGTGAGGATTAATGGTATGTCAGTTGTAAAACACCTAGCATATAGTACCACTAATAAACAGGTGCCAGTTTTGTGATAATTGTTTGCGCTCCCTCTTATAGCCAAGGCTGGACATGCTTACCTACGGTGGACTGTATCCATCCATTTGCAGTGTGTCAAGAAGCATGTAAAATTCTGGCGCTACACCATGAGGTATTTTATATACAAGGTCCCTGTCCTAAAGGAGCTCACAGATCTTACAGAAAGGACAATTTTGTACGTAAATCGTTATGGTCCTAAGTGGCATACCACTGTAGCAATAAAGACACAGTGCTTTGGGAATACTAGAGGATAAAAAGACTCTGTGGCATGCAGCTCACCAGGGAGGAATTAACTCTGTTAAGGCAGAATTCCAGAAAGGAAGTTGTGCACATGCTTTTGCCAATTCTAGGCACCAGAATCTTGATAGAAGTCCGATTAGCATACTTATCAACAATGGACTATAAAAGGTACACGGTAATCTCAGTCAGGGTTTGGTCAGAAAAACAGAAATCACTCTAGGTATTTCAAGCAGAAAGATCTTAATGCTGGGAATTGGGTATTTATAAAACCACTGGAAGAATGCCAAAGGGAAGGTCAGAGAAGGCCACAGCTAGATTTCAGGGGTGCTGTTAGCTTTTAGAGAGTCGAAAATTACAGGAACTCCAAGAGATTCCAGGCAGTGATCATAGCACCAAGATGTGTGTTTAAGAGGAAGTGTCTCTGGGATTGCCACAAACTCTCACCACTGCCAAAGCCTGTCTGCCTACCCCTGCCAGAGTAACAGTATGTGACATCTGCTTCTGCTTAGGCTTCAATGTCTCATGTCAATGCCTATATTTTCTGATGCTCTGACATCTTATAGCCTTGCTGACACAGGAGTGACTGCCTGTCCCAGGATGAGCTAATTCCTAGAGATAGGAAACTAATCACTTGTGCATCCTTTTCACATGCAAACCAACCAATCCAGAGTCCATAGCCCCAGTCGCCTCCTTTATTGGTTCTCACACTCTGTGCCACTAACCACCTACCTTAATCACCTTAGGCCAGATACCAGACGACTAGGGACAGCCCCTAAGACCTAGAGCTCTCTGAAATTACTCAAACTAGCCAGTCCTAAACCTGGTGACTTGCCTCCCATTCCTACCATGGAAACCACATAAAGGCTCTTCTTATATTCCTCCCACTCTCTCTGCCTCCTGACCGACGCTGATGCATCCCTGTGTGGCCCCCATGGCTTGGCATGTCCCATCCTCTTGGGATCTCTAAGTATAACAAACTGTCTTTTCAATGGCAGTTGTCTCCTGATCTGTCGGCCTCACCATTCCTGAATAAAAACAAACAAACAAAAACCCACGACTCTACATCTTAATACAATGTCTCTCATTGAAAAAACATAATCTAGAATTTGCTGGCAGGGATTTGGAAAATGTAATTCCAGGCTTCCAGCTATACTTCTAGTATAGCTATACTTCCAGCTATACTAGAGGGGAGAGAATGGAAAGAGAAAGAGTGTTGAGTCCCTGAGAGACAGTCCTGCATACTGAGTCATGAAGTGGTGGCAACCCACCCCTACAAGAGCTGAAGGCTTAGTATGGTCTAGTATGGTCTGGCTTCTTCAATCTGAGTAGTGTTGGCTACATTTTGCTTTATGACCCTTGCTACCAATTTTCTGAAAGTTTTTAAACTTCGATTACTTATTGCTCAAAGCCAGCGTTTAAATCCTCATTGGTGGTCTCCTCAGAAAGCTCTGTGGGCCTTTGTGTCCTACACACTGATTGCTGAACTTTTCAGTGGTCCTAAGTAGGCATATCACTGTAAAAATGGTATGCACCATTTCTACACCTAACTAAAATGTCTGTGTAGTGACTCAGCCCCTTACTGACAATTATAGACCTGTTCTCTCTCTTGCCTCATCTGTATCATGTATAATGTAGAAATGAAAGAGAAATTTAGAAATCCTTTGGCAGGAAAGGCACTTCCTGCTTAGAGTATGAGCTGAAAATTGATCCACAGTAACACAACTGACACTTCCTGTGCAATATCTTTAAACCTTCCCCAACCCAATAGAGAAATACAGGGCTTTAGTGTTTGATCACCTCCTATAGCCTAAAGAGTCCTGACCCTGGCATAGAAAACTCAGAAGCTAGAGAGGTTTTAGTTTCAAACACATCAACATGAAAAATGGCAGTATTATATAGCCCATTTAATACAATAGGACACCAAGAAACCAAACTGATATACAGAAACAAATGGGGCTTCCCTGGTGGCGCAGTGGTTGAGAGTCCGCCTGCCGATGTGGGGAACACGGGTTCGTGCCCCGGTCCGGGAAGACCCCACATGCCGCGCAGCGGCTGGGCCCATGAGCCATGGCCGCTGAGCCTGCGCGTCCGGAGCCTGTGCTCCGCAACGGGAGAGGCAACAGCAGTGAGAGTCCCGGGTACCGCAAAAAAAAAAAAAAAAAGAAACAAATGAACAAACAAAAGATTGAAGAGAAAGAAGATATCTACATTGTCTCAAAGTATATCCCCCCGAATAATTATTAAATACTGAAGGACAAAAAGCAACTTTACAACGGAGGAGACTGGCAGAAACCACCTAAATTAAGTGATCAAGATGACCAGCATCATCTTGATGGTGTGGATGGACAAACCCACACCTGATGTCATGTCATAAGAACACTACTGCTTCTGTGATATTCCTGCCAAAGATGCATAACTTGAGTCTAGTCATAAGGAAACATTATACAAACTCAAGTTGAGAGACATTGTACATAAATGGCCTGTAATCTTCAAAATATATCCAGGTCATGAAAATCAGGAAAATATTGAAGAAAGATTCCAAATTGAAGGATATTAAAGAGAGTTGACAACTAAATGCAATGTCTGATTCTGGACTGGCTCCCTTGTGATAAAGGACATTATTGGGATAATTGGCAGAACTTGAATGGAGTCTGTGGAGTAAACGGTAGTGATACATCAAAGTTAATTTCCTGGTACTGATGGTTGTATTGTGGGTATGTAGGAGAATGTTCTTGTTTGTAGAAATTACACACTCAAGTTTCTGAGTGTGATGGGGCATCTGGGGGCATGATCTCAAATGGTTTAGGAAATAAAAGAGTTCTTTGTACTTCCAAGTATTCTGTAAATTTGAGATTGCTTTAGAGTTTTTTAAAAAATATACATTTATGGGAGTTCCCTGGTGGCCTTAGTGGTTAAAAAAAAAAAACAAAACACGTTTAACTTTACTTTGTAATTTACAGAGAAATTGTGAAGATAGCACAGAGAGTTTCCATATTCTCTATACCTAGATCACTTACTATTAACATCTTGCATTAGTTTGGTGCATTTCTCATAATTAATTTACCAATTTTGGTGTATTATTATTAACTAAAGTGCATAGTTTATTCAGATTTCCTTAGTTTTAACTTTTTTTCTGTTCTAGCCTCTCATGCAGGATATTTCATCATATTGAGTCATCGTGTCTATTAGCCCCTTCTTGGCTATGATAGTTTCTCAACCTTTCCTTATTTTTCATGACCTTGACAGTTTGAAGGAGCACTTGTATTTTGTAGAATTGGGTTTTTTCTGATATTTTTCTCATGATTAGACTGAGGTTATAAGATTTTATTAGGAAGATCACACAAGTAAAGTGCCGTTTTCACCGTATCACATGTATGCTTCCAATTTTTAGTGATTATAAATAAAACTGCTATAAGCATTTGCGTGTAGGTTTTTACATAGACATGAGTTTTTTAATTGGTTGGGTAAATATCTAGGAGTACGGCTGCTGGTTCAGACCATGTTCAGCTTTGCAAAAAACTGTCAAACTGTCTTTCACCATTGCTGTGCCATTCTGCATCCCCACCAGAAATCAATTAGAATTCCCATTGCTTCACATCTTTGCCGGCAACTGGTATTATCAGTTTGGGGATTTTTGCCATTCTAATAGGTATATAGGAATATCTTGTTGTTCTTTTAACTTGCACTTCCCTAATGATAAGTGATTTTGAGCATCTTTTCATATGCTTATTTGCCATCTCTACATCTTCTTCGGTTAGATGTCTATACATTGCCCACTTTTTAATTGGGTTTGTTGTTTTAAAGTGTCTGGAAAGAGAGGAAGGAAGGGAGTGAGGGAAGGAAAAGAAAAGAAAAAGAAAAAGAAAGGGAGGAAAGGAGCAAGGGGAAAGCGTATGTGTATATGTGAGGAGAGAGAGAGAGAATTACTGTGCATATACTATGTGCATATACTAAGTTCTGGGCACTTGAGATACACTAGGGAACAAAGTAAACAATACTTCTGCCCATGAAGGAGATGAGTGAGCCATGGAATATCTAGGCAAGAACTCCGGAGGCAGAAGAAAATTTGAACTAACATTCTAAGGCAGGAACATGCCTAGAGCTTTTGAGGTAAAGGAGCGGGGCCCAAAGTGGCTGTAAGGCAGTGAGTGAGGAGGAGGGAAGCAGAAGAGGAGATCAAAGAGGCCTAGAATTCACTGGTCATGATGGGCCTTTTGGCCAGGGTAAGGACTTTACTTTTCATCTGAGTAAAATGATGATGCACTGCAGAGTTTTGAGTATAGAAGTAACATAATCTGACTTACACTTTAAGAGGCTGACTCCAGCTGATATTGGACATAGACCTCAGTGGGGCAAGTTTAGAACCACAGACTTGTTAGGTTAGTGCAATGGTCCAGATGAGAAGGGTCTGTGGCTCTAGGATAGATGGGAGAAGTGAAAGCAGTGAGAAGCAGTCAGGTTCTGGATATATCCAGAAGCTCCTCCAGCATGATCTCCTGATCATGGGATATGAGAAAAAAAAGAGGAGTCATGATTCCAAGACCTTAGGCCTAAGCAACTGGCAAGAGAGATTTACTACCATCTGAGATGGAGATAGCTGTGTGGGGAGCAGGATGTGGTCAGAGGTTTGGTTCTGGACATGTTTTTAGATGCCTATTGGACATTCAAGTGGAGCTGTCAAGCAAGCAGGTGGAGTGGAGTTTGGGAACTGGGGAGAGATTTGGACTGGAGATATAAAATCAGCAGTCATCAGCATATTGATGACTTTTAAAGCCATTGGGGCTCATGTATCACCAAGAGAGTGACTGTAAACAGAGAAGAGGACCAAAGGCTGAGCTATGTTACATCATTGGTGACCTCGACAAGAGTGGTTTTGGAGTAGCAGTGGGGACAAACCTAGACTGATGTAGGTTTTAGAGAAAATAGGATAAAAGAAATAGAAAACAGAGACTATAGAAATCTCTTTTGAGCAGTTTTTGCCAAAGAAATTAGAAGGAATCAGCCGGTAACTGGTGAGGAAAGTGAGGTCAAAGAAAAGGGTTATCTTTTAAGATAGGAGAGATAACAACTGGTCTGAATGCTAATAGGAGTGATCCAGTAGAGAATGAAAAAAAAAAATTGATGGTGCTACAGAGACAGGAAGGATTGCTGGAGTGCTATCCTTTGGTAGGTAACATGGAGTGGGTAGGATCAAAGATACAGACAGAGGAACTGGCCTTATACAGGAGCGTACAATGCTAATCTACGGCAGCAGGCAGGCAGGCAGAATATGTCAGCTGCATGGGGACAGACAGCGATGGTAGAAAGATGTGGTGGCAGGATTCTGGGGAAAATCACCTATGACTGTTTCAGTTTTCTCAGTGACATTGGAGGCAAAGTCATCGTTTGCAGATATTTACTTTCAATCATGCCATACCCATTCTTGTGTGGACCACAACTTTGAGATAGAGAAGTAGGAATGCCTTCTCAGAAGGGGTGATATTTATCTGAACTGTGGGGATGAGGGGATGGGTGAGGGAGGTCCAGGAATCCCATGTACAAAGGCGTGGGAGCCTAATAGAAGAACAATAACTATTTTTCTGCAACTAGACGATGGAGTGTATGTTTGGACAGGAATGAGAGAGGAAGCTGGAGTTGTATTTAGGATTGGATAATGTGATAGTCTGAACATAATTCAATGTTTAATAGATGGCCCAAATAGGAGAATGGGATAATAACATCTGCACTTTACAAAGATAATTTGTCGGCCTTACGGAAAACGAATTCCACTGGAGAGAGAGGTTCAAGTCAGGAAAACAGGTTAGGTAAATACTGCACTTATGCAAACAGAACATGAAGAGGACATAAATAAAGGCAGCAAGAGAGAAGCATTAAAAGAGAATTAGTTGATATATATGCAGGAGAAAAGATGTGAGTTGGTAGCTATTTAAATGAGTGGAATGAAAGGAAAGAAGTCATCCAGGATAGGAAGGCTCCTAACTTAGGTTACTAAGTAGATGGTGGAAACCTTGGCTCTGGTTGATAAGGTTGGGAATATGATTGGAAGAGAAAGTTGGGGATAAGGAGAAAAAAATTGAGTTTGGTTTTAAACATTTGACTTGCTTTCAAGTCATCCACAATGAGAGTGAATTTCACTGGAGAGAGTTGGGCTAGAGATTTACATGTGGGAGACATAAATATATAACTGAGAACACACAGAAGAGATTACAGAATGAACTGAGAAATACATCAAGAAGAATACCAACATTTAAGAGGAAGGGGTATCAACAAAGGGACTGAAAGAAGCATGGCCAGAGGGGAAATAGAAGAACCAAATAAAATGATGTCACAGAACTCAAGGAAAAGAGAGTTCTAAAAAGTGGGGGTGGGGGTAAAGGACTTTACTGGGGCCAATCTCAAAGTGAAGCTGGTCTATCAACACAGAGATGACACCTGAGAAGTGATCCAAGAAGAGCTGTGGAGAGTGTTCATTTATAGCATGCTCAGATCTGGATGAGGGTATTTTTCTAATTCTTCATTCACCCTGAGGTTTAAATAGCTGATAATAGCTTAAACTGTTAGCTTTCCTAGGAATGAGGAACGATGTACTGAGTTCTGAGGTCAGACATTATTCAGCTAAGGTAGGTGGGCTTGGCAGAAGGGGATGGAATACTAGTGGCTTTCCTAGAGCTCATAACATCACAACATTACTCACTGATGTTGTGGCTCCTCCAGTTTCAGTTATAACCGGACAGTGAACTTTTTTTTTTTTACTGTGTGTTGGTGTTTCTCACAATGATTGCTATCTGTTTATAGGTTTGTAGCCAAAAGACCATTGTGTGGTCAGACTCTTTTCCATACTGGGTACATGTGCATGCCAATGTGTGCTTGGCAGAAGCATTCCTGATTTGTACAGTGTGTTGCAATTTGTCTCTTATGTCCACAATTTGCCTGTGGGTTTTGCTCAAAAATAGTTATCTCATTGCTTGGAACTGCATCCCAAGACCACTTCTCTGTGCTACATTTATTCTTATCACCAAAGGTGATTCTTTAGTTTTTTATGTTTTCCAAAGCACTTTCATGTCAATATATTGATATTTAATTCAAGCTACACAGCACCCCTATGAGATAGATGAGTTAGTTGTTAATATTATTTCCATTTTGTGGATGAGAAAACCAAGGCTCAAGGAAATCATATGACTTACTGAAATTTGCATAGATAATATTTGGAAACATAATAATAGCAGCTAATAATTCTATTGTATTTACCATGAGCTAGCACGGTTCTATGTAGTCTATATATTAATTTATACTATAACTCATTTAATCCTTATAACAATCCTGCTAAAGAAGTGCTATTAATACCCTATTTTATAGATGTGGAAACTCAGGCACAGAAAGGATAAGACTTGTCCAACTTAATAAGTAAGCGAAGAGGGATTCAAACTCAAGTTGTCTGATTTCCAACCAGCTATGTTACCCTTGAATCTCATTTTCAGTTAAACCACGGTGTTATCTATATTGTGCAGTCCTAGGCTTAATGTAACAATAAAGTGTTTCTTCTAGCACTTGCTGCTTGAGCTAACCCACTTGACTTCATTCCTCAAAAGTCACTTCAAATTCCACTTTTCCAATTTCCACTTATATTGAGTCCCATGAGACAGACAATGCAGACTATATTACAGTACCTAATTCTGAGACCCCTTTCCTTCCATCAAATGTTCAGTAACACCCAAAGACCTCAAAGTTGCTTAAGATGTTGGGTGTGATATTTGAGATGGTTCTAGAGCTTACTCATGTGTGAGTTCTTTCCCTTTTTGTCTTTCTGTCTCTGTCTCTGTCTCTGTCTCTCTGTCTCTCTCTCTCTCTCTCTCATTTGTAGCACCTGCCAATTTCCAGGGTGTAATTACTCCCACCACGGTTTATTTCAATCTACTAACATGATATCAAATGGCTTGCAAAATTCCTGAAAATTTAATAATTAGCTCTATTTCTATCCTAAGTGATTTTAACATTGCACTTAAAACAACAAACTTGTAAGAAGATTATATTTATTAGTTACATTTTACATGTGAGAAAACTGAGGCACAAAGAGGTAAAGTAATTTACCCAAGATCAATCACTAACCAAGTGACAGAGTCAGGATTTGGATGTGGGCACAGAGCTCCAGCGCCCCTGCTCTTACCCACTCCACTGTGCTGCCCGCCTCTCAAATATTGGTTGGGTCTTTCAGTTTCATCTTTGCTTTCAAAGGTCCTTGCCTGGTTTTCCAGCCTCCCATCTCTCCCTTCCATCTTACATACTGCTAACAAAATTCTCATTCTAGAGAAAAGAGTAGATCAGATCATTCCCCTGCTCAAATACCTTCACATAGTTTGCTGCTAGAGATAGGATAAAATATAAACTCCTCATCTTGGTATCTATGTCCTCCATGGTCAGCTCTTGTAGTCTTCATTACAGCTCCCCGAAAGTATTTTCTGCTTTGGTTACATCGAATTAACTGTGATTTCTCAAGCTGACCATGTGCCTACCTCTGGGCACACGCTAATCTTTCCATCTGTCAAGGTTCTACCATTTTCAAAGTCCTGTACAAATGCCACTTTCTCCATAAGCTCTTCCCACATGCTTCCAGTTGGAATAAATTTATTTTCTGTTTCTTGTTGTCCCACTACATTTGACTTGTACTACCTCTGTTATAGCACTTATGATGATCTGCTTTTTATTATAGTTATATTCCATGGTGTGAGAGATATGTCTGTCTCCCTGACCATAGAATGAGTCTTTGTGGGCAGGGGTCATGATTCATTCCTCTTTATACCTCTCCCACAGAACCCAGGATAGTGTCTTGCTAGTAGCAGGAGTTGAATGAATATTTGTGATTTTTATTGTTAAGTGAGAGCAACAAAAATCTGAGCTTGGTGTAAACTGAGTATTTACTCTCCTTTTTCCCAGTTCATGAGGAACTATCCACTCTAGGTCATCCCCTGAGGACAGAAATGTCAACCCCCTCAGTCAACAAGGGAAGCAACAACATAACACCTTGTATCATGGCCACAAGAGGGCACTCGTGGGAGAGCAACAGCTGACCTGGGGAGGTTCTGTGCCCGTTCCTGGACCTCGTCCTGTCCTCCTCCACGGATCTGGGATAGCAATGATGCTTTCCATTGCAGTTCTCCCTATTGGTCACAGACACAGCCATCACCAGGACTGGAGTCAAATCCATCCTAGAAGGTGGAGTCTTTCATCTTAAGGACCCAGAACCCGAAAGATTTTCTTCCCTCTCCCATTCCCTCCCCACCTTGTCTTTGCTTTCACATTTTAGGGCCTTCAAAAATACAACAGAGACACCTGTCTACTCCCTAAGGTGGCTACCCAATTATCAGGAAAGTCTGTACCTCTTCTTGCCCCTGCGGCAAGGCAGAGTTGATATAGTGTCTTCGGGGACTCTCAGGTGTAGTCAAGTGAATTTCTGGGAATTTTCTTGGTAGAGCAGAAAAATGAAAACACCTCACTTCAATGTGCGTACACCAATCCAATGCCAAGAAGACATTTGTATCTCAACATCGGCACTATTGGTATTTGGACCTGGTTAAGTCTTTGTAGAAAGGGCTATCCTAGGCATTGCAGGGCATTTACCAGCATTCCTAACCTCTACCCACTAGATGCCAGTAGCACCATCCCCCTCAGCTGTGACATCCCAAAATGTTTCCACATATTGCCAAATGCCATTGGGTGGCATATAAATGACCCCTGTCAGGTTAGGATTCCATTGGTCCCAGCTCCAGCCTTCCAATGTCCACGATCAGTTGCACGGTTGTCTTTGGGGTTCATGTCCAAGCTCCAGTCCCTGGCATGGGGACATTCCTGGAAGGCTGCCTCCAGGAAGGGTGGCAAGGCTATCATCTTGATATTGGTATTGGTTCCCACATAGAACAAGAGGTGAGAGGGACATGTTTCCAGCAGATGATTTGTTGAGGTTAGGTATGCTCTTCTGAGAATTCTCTTGCTTCTGAGTCTGTCACTCTGAACCAGGGCCCAGCAACAGGTAAAAAAAAAAATGGCAAATGAGGTCAACCCCAAGGCTCTTCTTCTAATTAGGTTGCATTTCTTTGTAGAGAATAGTTTTAGAAGGATCTCATTTTATGGAATCTTGCCCTAAATTCAAGCAACATGAGACATCCTCCTCAGCTGCTTTAAGAAAACACCTCAAAGGGTCAATAAGGCATTTTGGGGGAGGGGGAATATATATAAAACCTCCTATTGTCAAATTTCCATCCTCCTTCAACACACACACACTCTTTCCTACCCAGATTCTTCTTTCCCTGTTGAAAGGCTTAATGTATATATTTCTAAAGGAAGATAAAATACCTCGCCAATGAACATTAGAAATTATTCACAAATCTCCCAATAACTTGCTTTTCTGTAAAATGCAGGAGTACAAGTTTACATTATATTGGTGTTCAGAATGTTTCTTTATGAAGCTTTTTCCTTAGTGTTAAATGGCCTAAAGTACCATATGTTTCTTAATAAAAAGCCATGTAAAAACCTACATTAATAAACTGAACTCAAAGAAAAGCTGCCCCAAGACGGCTCTAACCAATCCTTTTTATGGGCTTGCCAACAATTTCAATATTGTTTTAATGAAAAAAATTTATGTTCCTGTCTTTGTGGACCCCAGCAGGCCAGTTCCCCCGGTTTACCCTCGCCCCACCCCCCAGGGCCCAGCCAATTCTCCAGTGCCCTGCAGAAGGGCTCACTCAGACCTTCCTTGGCAAGCAGCTCTGGGAGGGGCTGAGCTGCCTGGAAGCTCCTGCACACACATGTGGCCCAGCAGCCACTTCCAAGTCCTTGCCTGCCAACATCCCCAGGTACCACAGGACCGCCTCTGTGGCCACTCTGGCCTCTCCTGTGGCTACACGGTGCAGGGGAAGCAGGGGAGTGACTTTAAAAGGGAAAATTCCTTGGAACCCAGCCGGAGGAGCCATGAGCATGTTTCCAAAGGCCATGTTTCTCAATATGTTGGAGGGGAAAGAATATCGCCTTTGGACCAACATTTATCCTTCACTATTGTAATTGCTCTTTTGTGTACTAGTCTCAGCTACTGGATGGTAAATTCCCTTCCTGAAAGTGGGATTGTATTTTGTTGATCAAATACTTAGCATAATCTTGGTTTGTCGATAGGCCTTCAATCTATATACACTGAAATTTGATTGCTTTCAAATTCCAGTTTGGCCACATATTAGATCTAAGTTACATAATAAATATTTGTTGAGTAAATGAGTGAGTGGAAGAAAATGTTAAGTAACTGTTATATGTAACTAGCAACATGATAGAAATCATTCAATAAATGATGTCACTTTCATTTGTATTTGTATTATATTTATTACCATTACTAATGCTAGCTATATGCACCTAAGCAATTTACCCTCTCTGAACCTCCATTTTCCTGTCTGTAAAATGGGTTTCATAATACCTGCCTCCTTACTAGGTTACTGTGAGGATTAAGAGCCCCATAGCAGGTGCTCAGTAAAGGCTGATTCCTCTAGTTCTCCTTTCACGGTAGAAGTAATGACCACTTTGCTTTCTACCACCTACCAGAACACAAAAAGCCACAGCTTCCCCTACTCAGCACATTATAACACTGCCATAATCCTTCAAAAGGAAGATGTGATTCCACTGCATCCTCCTTCTCCCCCCGCCATAGAGCAGGGTTCCCCAGCCCCCGGGCCATGGACTGGTACCAGTATGAGGCCTGTTAGAAACCGGGCCTCACAGCAGCAGGTGAATGGCAGGTGAGCAAGCGAAGCTTCATCTGCTGCACCCCGTCTCTTGCATTTCTGCCTGAACCATTCCCTGCCCCCCCCAACCCCTGTCCACGAAACTGGTCCCTGGTGCCAAAAAGGTTGGGGACTGCTGCTATAGAGAGCATATAGAAGGAGGCACCCTGGCTTGAAAGAAATACTAGCCAAATTTGTGGCTAATGTCTACTGAACCTATGTTATGCTCATCTTCTTTCGTTTTCTTTCTTCTGTCTCTTAATATACTTATTCTTGAGAAATGCTAGCTTATCTCCACAGAACTAATAAGAAAAAGAGAGCACTGTCAACTCTTCACAGTTCTACAAAGACAGCAGAGCATTGCTTAAGACTTGGTGTGGTGGTGGTATCTGGGAGGGTGACATTTTCTTGGGGTGAAAATTGAAAGTGACACTGGACTACTGTTGGGCATGACATCTCTTCCCTCCTGGAGTTCTTTCCCTAATAAGCTCTGGATTTGTTTGATTGTTTTTTCTTACCTCTTAGAAAATATTGTATTTTAGATATTTTTAAACATCTTCATCTTATAGATTGTCATGAAGAAAAAAGGGTAGACCACAGGAACAGAGTCGGGACAATGGATAGCAGTCAAACAGATTAAATTCTGAGCCTTTACAAGAAAGAACATTCCAGCAATCATAATGTTGTAACCAAAGGAAGAAGCTGGCTAGAAGAAGCTGGCTAGAAGAGCTTACCACCCCTAGAAATGTTCAAGCAGAGATCTGGAGAATCTAGTTAGAGATACCATAGAAGAAATTCTTGCTTTGAGTAGGGAACTGAACTGGATGACATGTAACAAAACAGAAGATTCTTTAGCTCTCAAGATTAATTTAAACCTCTTTTTATTTCTGACTTCACATGTCTACTTAAGCAGGAGGTACCGACATACTTTCTCCTATGATTAGGCCCAATGGGTCCAGTTTTAAGATGGTTCCTTTCTCTGCCTATGCCAACTGGCTAATCTGGAAGATCCCTTTTGGTCAAAGTTTCTTTGTGGCTACGGCCTTACAGTTGATCTCCTAGCTCCCCTGTTTGTCTAGCCAAGTTTACTTTTTTTTTCTTTTATCAAGCTAGTTTTGACCCCCTCTCTGGTTTTCATCTACATGAAAGGGTTCTGACCCTTGACGTCTCCTGACTGCTGGTCACTCGGTACATGCCCTGAATTTTGCTTGTCTGCTTGGTGTCTGAATTTCTGCTTTGCCTCTATCTCAATTTATATTTGCCCCCAGTTCCCAACTACCTGTAAATTTACTATGATGGTTAAATGATTGAATTCTTGATTAGCCTGGGTTCAAATCCTGTTTATTACTAACTGGCACACTTTGGACAAGTCACTTTAGTCCTCTAAGCTTTGTTTTTCTCAATTCTTAAATGGAAATATAGTACCTATGTGACAGAAGTTTGGTACACAATCTGTGCCCAATAAGTGTTATTACAATTATTATTTCACGAAGACTCTGATTCAGCCTTTACTTTCAGGTTCCAGCTTCCTAGTCCTTGTCAATGCTCTGACACCATCAACCACTATCCCAATACAAACAAAATCTTAATTTAGGCTTCCCTTGCTTAATCGAACAAACATGTTCCAGTTACATTGGCTATAAATCATTTCCATAAGGTGAGCCCTATTTGTCCATTAAACTTCATAAAATTGAGAACCTAATTCTCTCAAAAATCAATTTGGACCCTGAATATAATAAAGTTGAAATTCAGAAGATCTTTTAAAATCAAAAATAACTTACCAGTGAGTAATTGTCCACATTAAAAACAGTGGTCATAATCACATACTGTTTGCACAGTTACAATAGGAGACAAGACAGTAAGTTCAAGAAGCATGGAACCCCCAAATTCCATCTATCTGTGATATATGATCCTTTAGAATGAACGTGTGACTAAATTCATGAATTTGTGAGTTTAGAAGTCTATCCAGCAAAATGAGATCATTTGTCAGTGTTACAAAGTCACTGCTCACTACTATGTTTAGCATTATTATTCTGTCTCAGGACAGCCAACTTAAAGAGAACCAGATATCATTTGGGTTCAGACAAGAGGGCCGTGGAAATGTTTTTGATGAAACAGGCACAGTGCATTCTTGTTAGCCATTGGCTGTTTCCTGAATATGTCCATCAATCTAAAATTCACCAGACTCCTGGAAGCAGGACTTGAACCAAACCTAACTCCAAACCAAAATTCAAACAGAACTGAACCTAAATGTTAATGTTTCACTAAACTATGAATTGAACCAACTTTCATGGGGGAAGAGGGAAGAAAACTAAGAAAGTAGTTTGATTTGAAGCCAAAGCTATATGTTTTATAAAACTATTGAACTGGAACAAAATCAGATAAAAATATCTCCTGAACTAAATTTAAACTAAACAAATAATTTTTTATTTCTTTCAAATTGAGTCCCTGGCTACAAATAAGGCTTACTTTAGTGCATACGATATTTAATTTAATACATGTATAGTTTCTCTCAGTTTTTTTTTCTGTGTCAATTTCCTGTTTAATACAAAGGGGATAATAATCCCTACCTACTTCACTAGAGTTACTGTGAGGATTCAATTAAATAATAAGCAAGTACTTCCATCATCACCATCATCATAATCATCATTATCTGATCTGCATTGTGTCCGGCATACAAGGGGTCAACTTTGCATTTTGAGTCCTCCAATATGTTCACTGGCCACCAGAGGGCAGCAAAAAGGTAGAAACCCTTGCTGGAATGGACTGTGGAACTTGTCTTATTTATAAGGACAAGCACTGAGAGCTTACTATGTGCCAAACACTGTTCTAAGCATCTTACAAATATTAACACATTTAATCCCATGAAGTAGGTTCTGTTATTACTCCCAGTGGAGCAGATGAGGAAACTGAGGCAAAGAGAGGTCAAGAAATTTGCCCAAGGTCACCCATCTAACAGGTAGTAGAGCCAAGATTTGATCCCAGGCAGCCTGGCCACAGAGTCCCCAATCTTAACCTACTACCATATACTGCCATTTGATATTCATTTTAGAGGATGCTAACCTGGGAGAGGTTGACATCCTGGCCTCATTCATAGGCATGGGTGGGCCTGCCACCCAGAATGACTTTATAGAATGACTTTATAAACTTCAGAACCCAGAGCAGAGAGAGTCAAGACCTAAGCCAGAAGAATGTGATGTGGTCAACAACAGTGTCAGGGACTAATTCAGGGCACAAGCACCAACCAAGTAAACAGAGGAATGTTCTGTAAGAGGGGAGGAAGATAGGATTCAGGCATAAATGTAGAAAAAGGATCAGGAAAATTGCCCTTGACAAAACACAGTTATTCTCATGGTGGCTAAGTCCAATTGGCTCTTCCTTCTGAAGCTGCAGGACGTCTTGAAGTTTAAAGAGCCAGCACTAAACAAGACAACAGGGATCTGACTGGGTTCCATTTTCACAGCAATTTCCAACTCCTGGGGTGTTTAGTTTGTTTTTTTTAATAAAAAACAAAACAAAGCAGCAGCTAAAAAAACCACACCATCCTGCCCATCACAGCCAAGCCTCTCAAATGAACAGGTCATACTAAAGTCCCAATGTCTTCATTTCCCACACTTTCCCCAACCCACTGCAGTCAGACCTCTGCCCATACCACTTCACAGAGACTAACCCCACCAAGGTCACCAGTCATCTCCAAATGCCAAATTCAATGCCCACTTGGCATCTGCAGATGTGTCCGAAGTTTTAAACTTCACTGGCCACTCCTTCCTTCATGAATCTCTCCACCCCTGGATTAGAAATGTCTTGTTTGACCACCCTCAATCCATATCTAACCCTGCTTCTCTGAACACCATTTTGTGGTCTGTTTACTGGCCTCTTTTCCCCACCATCTCTTGTCAAAAATAATGCAATGGCTTTTAACTGGCTTCCCTACCTCCACTTTGGACACCCTAATCCATTCTTAACATTGCTGTAGAGAGAGATTCTCAAAATACTAAAACACTACTCTGATTGTGGTTCTCCTTTGCTTCAAATCATTAAATGGTTCTCATTTCCCCATTATGAAAACTTAGCTACTTTTCCACCTACTTTTCCATGTGGTTCTGGAAATGCCTTCACACATGCCCTTTGTCTACTCCCACTACTCAAAAGTCATTCAATAGCTTCTCAAGGACCTGTCCTTTGTATCCTTCAAAATGCAGCTCAATCATCTTCCTCCTCAACAGACTTCCCCGAAATCCTTTCCCCTAGATAGAGCTGCTGGTTTCCCCCAGAGCTCCCATACACACAAGTCATTGGATGATTGTGGTTCATTCACAACCATGGGTCTCGTGTGCCAGACTCTGCTCCCCTTATGTGAAAGACCATGTGGAACTTAGCCTGATGTCCCCAGCACCTAGCAGAGAGAGGTACTTAATATATAACTAAGGAATGAATGGATTTTTTTAAAAGAAAAGAAACCAATAGGGGACTGAGATACAACACCTGGTGCATCTGTGCTCACAAAATGGAAGGTGATTTGGAACTGAAATTCTGATTTTGAATACATTTCATTAACTCTTAAAGATCTGAAAGACTAAAGCAATGCTGAAAGCTGCAAATTATAAGTCAAGTGAGAGTCATCATATTGATTTTATTTCTTTATCAATGACAAGGCAACGAGAATGTTAATGAGAACAAGCAGGGGCATGCTGAATAGCAGGCCCAGTCCAAGTGGGTCTGCAGACCCCGCCCAAGAGCAGCCCACGGGACTGACTTTCCTCTCCACATACCACTTAGTGGAACAAGTCCTGACAGTTTAACATGGAGCATAAAATCTGCTCTCTGGGTAACAGGGCACTTAGCATATTTGACTAGAATCATGTGGACCAGATTTTTTTGTTGACTTGTCTTGCCAAAAGGAGTAGAATCTGTTCACCCTGCCTTACTCCTACCCCCCCTAATTTAGTAGTAATTTAATAATCTGAGAAAATTGGTCTGTACAGCTTCCCATTTGTTTAGTAGACCTTCACAGAAGCACCACCATTTCTCTAATCTGTCATCTCAGCAGAGAATGGGGCCACAGCCAGGAAAGGCAGACTGCAGGAGGTGCCCTCATGATGGCTGCTCCTCTGCTGAGTCCATTTTTTTTTTTTGTCTTGGCTTTGGGGGCTGAGAAGCATGAAGGTGATAAGCATGAACTTCCAGCTCTCTGGTCTATTCTCTGACTGCAAGGTGGGATGGGGAGTAGAACAGAGCAAGCTTCTATCTTTCACTGTAAATCAGCAATGAAAGTTATTTCATTCTCTCCCACTGGACTTACCTCCAGTTTCCAGTGTAGCACGGTGATGAGACACATGCCTTTGCATCCCACATTCTGGGTTCAAATCCTAGCTCTTCAAGCTATTAGCCATGTGACTTTCAGAAAAGTTATTTAACCCCTTGGGTCCTCAGTGCTCTCAACTGTAACATGGGGATAATAATAACTTCCTCAGATAGTTGCTTTAATGAGAAAATGCTTGTAAAACACTTGGCATCAAGCCTGAATCAGCACTTTGTAAATGTGAGCTGTTATGATTCTCAGTTTAAATTCTTAGAAATTGGATTGGTTTTAAGGAGCACCAGATCAATCCAAGCTCAGTGTGCCTTCACATCTGGCCTAAAAATATTTGGAAACCTCAGGATGACTTCCATGATGGTAAGAGCAGAGCTCCATGTCAGCTGACGAGAAAGAGCAGACCTGCTCCCTGTGGCTGAAGGTAATCGCTCTTGCAATCACAAGCAATTTTTGCTACTGTCAGCATCACTGAGCCAAAGTTGATCTGGACGAGAAAGCTGGATCACTCTGAGTTGGTTCCTATATAAGCCAATTTATCAACAAAATTCCAAATGCCCCCTCTTCTGAGTGATGAGGTAACAAAGGAGTTGACAGGCCAGGTCATTGAATCTGGAATCCTGCATCCAACTGTGTCCTACGTGCCGAATATCAGATCAAAGTGAAAAAGAAATCATGAGAGAATTGAGCTTTCCATGTGAAAGATTAAACTTTCTTTCCATGTGAAAGATTAAACTTCATTTGATTTTCAAATTTTAGACCAAGTTCTAAGGACTAACCACCACTAGAAGATTTCTTTCTGAATTTTCTTCTCTAGATGACATGTATAAATCATAGAATAAATGAAAATGTTTCCACAGCTACTCTCTTAAGCATAATCTCCTTTCTGTAGATAGAAAATAAACTGGTCATTAGAGGGACACCAATGGAGAAGAGGATTGAGGAGAGGTAAATAAAAGAGCCTTGGAAAGCTGCCCAGATTTCACAACTGCAGCTCTTTTAAAGTAATCCCTCAAGGGATGTGCTGGAAATCCACTACAAGGGCACTTGCACTAACACAGATTACCCAAAATGAAGAATGTATTTCAACAAAAACTATAACAAACCTAAGCCTTCAACCCAAGCCTCAATACCAGTGTGAAATTGGGAGACGGGTGTATCAGTCAGCATTCACTGAGGGAAATAGCGCCACAGGCTAAACATATATACACATATACATGTGTGTGATTATACATACATGTATAACCTGTGGTTCAGCTTCTCTGAGTGAATCTTGACTGCTACGTATACTTGTGTGTGGGTCTGTGTGTGTGAAGGGAAGATGGATATAATGTGGGGGAAAAAATCCACAAGCACTAGCCAGAGCCCCACAAAGATGGAGAAACCTGTGTCAGTTCTTGTTGCCTCAGACTTTGGTGGTGTGGACTGCTGGGGCCCTTCATCGTGGAACTAAACACACACACCCGGCCCAGGAGTCAGAGAAACTGAAGGAAGATCCAAGGGAAGATGAAGCAGTTGCAGTCTAGCTACTCTCTCACACCTATGAGGTGCATCAGCAAATCAGCAAAAACACAATGGGTTACAAAATGGCTGCTGTTCCACTTCCGCCACCAAATCTCCCTCATCCCACCCAGCCTGTTCTCACAGGAAACATACAGGAAAGGGAATTCTGGGAAATGCAGTTCAGCCTAGCCCAGCGGACACTTTATGAAGCCAACACAAACAGATATTAGACCTCTCTGCCCGTGATTTCTAAGTAACTCCTCTTTAGAGAATGACTTTTCTGGCCTATAATGGTTTAAAAGTCCATAGAATAAAGACTCTTTACTCACCTCATCTCATTCACAAACTAAAAATACTTATTGTTCGTTTCAAAAGTAATCTGGATATTCAGAAATCTCATTGAATTCTCAAGGTCTAAAACAGCCTGTTCTAAGGACTTTAAAAGCTAGTGGGAAGCCCCTGCGTGGTGCAGGGAGATCAGCTCGGTGCTTTGTGACCGCCTGCAGGGGTGGGATAGGGAGGGTGGGAGGGAGGGAGACGCAAGAGGGAGGAGATATGGGAACATGTGTGTGTGTGTGTGTATATATATATATATATATATATATATATATATATATAAAACTGATTCATTTTGTTGTAAAGCAGAAAGTAACACACCATTGTGGAGCAATTATACTCCAATAAAGATGTTAAAAAAAAAAAGTCCATAGAATAAAGACTCTTTACTCACCTCATCCCATTCACAAACTAAAAATACTTATTGTTAGTTTCAAAAGTAATCTGGATATTCAGAAATCTTGTTGAATTCTCAAGGCCTAAGACAGCCTGCTCTAAGAAATTTGGTAGAAGTTAATCTATTGTGTCAAGAAGAGTCCCCTCCATCCTACACACACGTGTGCGTGTGCCTATACACACACACACTAAAAAAAATATATAGTTTGTAAACATAATCTCACGAGTTCAGGTTTCATATATTTTCAATATTCAGTAAATGTCACATTTTAGCAGGGACATGGAGTGAGTGTGCCTGTCCTGACTCTCCATTCTGAGCACCTATGGCTTTGAGATTGAGAGATCATTTTGCCTGACACCAAGTCATCTGGAAAGCATCAAACCTGGGCTGCTCAGCTGCTCTTTAAAGTGCATGTGTGTCTCTTAGTTTTACAATAATCGTGGTGTATAGGGAAGGTAGAGGTGAATATTACCACTTTAACTAACACTTTAAAATAGAAAACAAAAAAGAAAAAAAAAAGGAGGAAGCAATCACATGGCAATATTAAATATTTTTTTATTATATTTTCTAATAACTCTCAAGCACTGGTAACCATAAAAGCCTTCATAATGTGTTTACTGAGACCAGTAATCAGTGCAGGATGGAACTTTCAATATAACATAGGCAGGTTTTCTATGAAAGTGGTACAGGGAACTCTGCCCCTTTTCTGGAATATAAACTTGACTCCCTCTTTAGGGCATTGGGGTAGTAAAACACAAGAGAACTTCCTAATGGAAATGAGACTATTCTCATTAAATTAAATGAGACCATTTAATGTGGGTGAAAGTGATTTAAAATTCACACACCTCCTGCAAACATGTTCTTGATTTACTTTTTAAAGAGTAAAATGGGTTTAGTAAATATTGCCAGGTATAATAAATCATAAAACATTTAACACCGATTTGTCAAATGTAGTTTACATGAACTAGCACTTAGCGTTATTTATGCCAGACTAAATGAAATGGCTGATATGTTAGGAAGGTTTTCAGCCAGTTAGGAAACATACAGCGAGCAAAACATTGTGCTGGGTGGTATGTAGGTTATAGAAATGTTACACATTACCTCCAAAGTGCTTACAGTTTGGATAGGGTACTCAATCAACAATACAAGACAGGATATGAGAAGAGCCTGTGCAAACTAGCTTGGTTTCAATTAAACTAACCAATGAAAACCATCCTTTCTTATCTGATTCTACCCAACCCCCGACCTGGCCACCATCCATTAAGAAGTTCCAGCCTTTTAGAACTGTTGACCTGAATCTCCCATCCCAAACTTATCTTATACTATCTTGCACTCTTTTTCTAAAACTTTTAGGTTTTCAGCATTTGATCTCTTGTCTTGGATGGCTTCACAATCTCTTATGGGACCAGCCCTTGCTTCAAATATGACTGTTACTGCTTAGATATGTATAATTCTAGCCACTCAGTGTAACATCCTGATGTAATTCAATTCATACCCTGGGACTCTACCCTAGCATAGGCTGATTTGGCTAATGTCATGACCTGATCTGTCCCTTCCTGACAATTGTATAGATTCATGAATGTGCCATAGGAATTTCATGTTCTGATTTTAGGAGAAGCCAAACTACCACGCATACTAATCCAGAAATTCTCCCTTTTTTTCCCCTAATTACACACACACACACACACACATATACACCAAAGAAAGCATATACTTTTCATAGGCCATCATAATATACTGAGGCAGGATGGACTTCCCTCAAGTTACTAGGCTATGAAAATTTGTCTTTAAAAGTAAAAATAGAGGACATTCACTTCTTCCCTTGAAAGATTTATTGCTATGGCCTTCCTAATAGAAAAATATATGTAAAATAAAAAAATACATAAAAATGTATAAATCAGCTGTTTTCAGACATTAGTCAACAAGGGGCACAGCAGGGATTTCTGACAAAAAAGAAATCAAATCAGGTGAACCCTACAATTGTAACAGCTCACTACATGGAGATAGTTTTGAGAATGCAACTCAGAGAGTGTTAACAAGACACAGCCCATCAGTCTTGCTGAATAGAGGAAACAGGGATTATAGTTCAGGGAGAATAAGATACCTATAATTTTCAGGGTAGAGGACCAGAGGATAGTCTGATGCACAGTGAGAGCTCTGAAAATCAGCAGAGAGTACCCTTGCATGTTGGTTGAGTAGTGATGTGCACATTCAGAAGTAGAAATTCCCTGAGGCCAGGCAAAAAACACTAGGACAGAGTAGGACTAACAATTCCTGGAGCTCAAAAAGGTGAGTCAGTGTGGAGAGACCTTGTAATTTATGGGAAATTTGATACCATCCTCAGAAGTCTTTAACTTTTGTAGTAGAATTAAATGATCTCTAGTAAAATGGTTTCTTTGGACCTGGCTTAATAAAAATGGAAAGCATGCCTCAAATGAATCAAACGGATCCAAACATAACTGTGTGTACCAGAACAAAATCAACTCTTCAAAAAAATACATCACTCAACAATGTAAAACTCACAGTGTTCAGCATCTAATCAAAAATGAACATACACACAAAGAAGCAAGAAAAGAGGAACCACAGTCAAGAAAAGAAAATCCAATCATTGTTAACAGACCCAGACATGACAGAGGTGATGAATTAGCACCCAAGTCTCTTTAAAAAGGTATTATAAGTATTACAGATATGCTAAATGATGTAAAGAAAAGCATGAATGTTATTGGGAGAGAAAAAGGAGATATATATATATATATTTTTTAATAAATTTATTTTTGGCTGCATTGGGTCTTTGTTGCTTTCTCTAGTTGTGGCGAGCAGGGGCTACTTTTCATTGCAGTGTGCGGGCTTCTCACTGCTGTGGCTTCTCTTTTTTTTTTATTTTTTACATCTTTATTGGAGTATAATTGCTTTACAATGGTGTGTTAGTTTCTGCTTTATAACAAAGGGAATCAGTTATACATATACATATGTTCCCATATCTCTTCCCTCTTGTGTCTCCCTCCCTCCCACTCTCCCTATCCCACCCCTCCAGGAGGTCACAAAGCACTGAGCTGATCTCCCTGTGCTATGCGGCTGCTTCCCACTAGCTATCTACCTTATGTTTGGTAGTGTATATATATGTCCATGCCTCTCTCTCGCTTTGTCACAGCTTACCCTTCCCCCTCCGCATATCCTCAAGTCCATTCTCTAGTAGGTCTTTGTCTTTATTCCTGTCTTACCCTTAGGTTCTTCATGACATTTTATTTTCTTAAATTCCATATATATGTGTTAGCATATGGTATTTGTCTTTCTCTTTCTGACTTACTTCACTCTTTATGACAGACTCTAGGTCTATCCACCTCATTCAAATAGCTCAATTTCGTTTCTTTTTATGGCTGAGTAATATTCCATTGTATATATGTGCCACATATTCTTTATCCATTCATCCGATGATGGACACTTAGGTTGTTTCCATCTCCGGGCTATCATGCAGAGCACAGGCTCTAGGTGCACTGGCTTCAGTAGTTGTGGCATGCGGGCTCAGTAGTTGTGGCTCATGGGCTCTAGAGCGCAGGCTCAGTAGTTGTGGTGCACGGGCTTAGTTGCTCCACAGAATGTGGGATCTTCCAGGACCAGGGCTCAAACCCGTGTCCCCTGCATTGGCAGGTGGATTCTTAACCACTGCACCACCAGGGAAGTCCAGAAGATATTTTTTAAAAGACCCAAATGGACCATGTAGAGAAGAAAAATAAAGTAGCTAAATGAAAAATACACTGGAAGAGATTATAGGAGATTACACACTAAGAAGAAAAGATTAATAAACTTGAACAAATATCAATAAAACCTATCCAAATGAAACAGAGAAAAAGCAGAAGAAAAAATATGAGAGCAGCCATGACCTCTGAGACAATATCGAGTGGTCTCATATGGGTATAATGGGAGGTTTCAAAGGTAAAGGAGGGAGAAAAAAATATTTGGAGAAAAAAATGGCTGAAATACCTCCAAATTTCATAAAAAGTATAAAACCACAGGATCAAAAAGATCAATGAACAGCATACCAAATAAGCATAACAGAAACTAAACCAAGGCACATAATAACAAGATTGCTTAAAACCAATGTTAAAGAGAGAAAGTTAAAAACAGCAAGAGGGAAAAAAAGACACATGGGGCAAAGAAAAACATAAATTGCAGCAGACCAAAATTAGAAATTATGCACCCTAAAGGACAATAGAGTGACATCTACAAACTGCCTAAAGAAAAAAAAACACTAAAACTAGAATTCTATACCAAATGAAAATATCTGTCAAAATTGAGGGAGATACAAAGACTTTTTCAGACATCGGACCTGTAAACAAGAAACGTTAAAGGAAGTGGGCAAAAGGATAATGTTACCCGATGCAAACTGAGAAATATACAAAGGAATGAAGAGGGCTGAAATGGTAAATATATGGATAAATATTGTACTTGCCTGTTGCTGCTGTAACAAATTACCACAAACTGAGCGGCTTAAAACAACAAATTTTTTTCTTACCGTTCTAGAGATCAGAAGACTGAAGTTGGTCTCACTAGGCTAAAATCAAGGTGTTGACAGGGCTGCATTCCTTTCTGGAGGCCCTAGGAGAGAAACAGTTCTCTTGCGTCTTCCAGCTTCTAAAGGCTGCCCACCTTCCTTGGCTCACGGCCCCCTTCCATCTTCAAAGCCAACAAAGACTGAGATTTTCTTGTGTTGCCTTTTCTCTGATTCTGACTTTTCTCCCCACCCTCTTCCCCATACGAGGGTCCTTATGCTTATATTGGGCCCACCTGGGTAATACAAGATAATCTCCCTATTTTAAGGTCAGCTAATTAGCAACCTTAATTCAATCCTTAACCTTAATTACACCTTGCCTTATAACATAATAATATTCATAGATTCTGAGGATTAGGATGTGCACAGCTTTGGGGGAACTTTATTCTGCCTGCCACAAATATGAATTGTTTCCCAGTTTTAGTCCTTTTAAAAGGTAATCCATTGTTTAAATAAGAAATAATAGCATAGTATTATGAAAAATGCAAACAAAAAGTAAATTTAGATACAAAATTATTAAATGAAACAAAAAGAGGGAACCTTTTAATGCTAAAAGGTACATTTCACAATAAAGATAAAACAGTTATGAATCTCTTTGCACCCCAAACCATCCCTGATCACAAAACTAGAAATATAACAATAAATCTAGGAATTAAATAATAAAATCTGAAAATGAAAGGCTCATTCTTCCTGAAAATTTAAAACAAACAGAAATTTTAAAAAACAAAACAATACTGTCACCAGCAACAAAACTTCTCTCTTAACGCATATGTGAAAGAAAGAAAGAAAGAAAGAAAGAAAGAAAGAAAGAAAGAAAGAAAGAAAGAAAGAAAGAAAGAAAGAAAGAAAGAAAAAGAAAGAAAGAAAGAAAAACGCAAAGGGGCTATTCTGGGAAGATGACAACAGTGTTACCACATATTTTTTTAAACTTTCAAATCACTACCTTAAAAACAGAGCAACTAAATAGCAAAACCAAATTCCCGTGGACAGCACTGATATTAAAAACTAGATGACAAGCTCTTTCATGAACTCCCAAATGCAACCAGGTTTAGGCAAAGCACCAACAGGCGAAATTGAGAACAGCCGCTGAAATGAACAGTTGTTCACCCCAATTCAGTAGTAAGTGGATGCAGGGGAAGCACAGACGATTTGAAGGAGTTAAATTAGTCTAAATTCTGCAAACTTTCAATAGTGACCATCCAGGGCTCCTTCCAAGGACAGAGCTCTATGCTGAGGAGAAACCACTGAGAGTGGAATCAAAACTGAGCAGGAAAGAGACAATAGAATGAAGGCAAGAGAAGACCCAGATAAAAGTGAGAAAGGAGAACACAGACAGGAAAGCTCAGAAAGTGAGCCAACCTATCTTTTTAACACTACATACACCTCACAAAAAGAATCAATAAATGAATAAAAACTAAAGAAAAGAGAAGGAAAAAAGGACAAATGAAACAATAAACAAGAACTCTGTGAAATTTTAAAAACTACCCTCAACTGTCTTCTTCTGGGAAGACTAACTTTACATAAAAATGAACATAAAAGTATCAAAGTCAATCCCAAACAAAGTTATTAGTGAGATAGGGACAGAGAGACAGAGAGAGAGGCAGAGAGAGGCAAAATGGCATCCTTATACTAGCAATACATGCTCAAATATTGAATCAGAATTGTAATGTACTATTTCAAAACAAGCTAAAAACGTTAAGGAAAAAATATAAGAGGTAACATGTATAGATAAAAAATAGTGGCACATAATATATATAATAAATATAGTAACACATAGAATGTTATAATAATTACACAAGATCAATATAAGTCAGACTTATAAAATATCAGACATGAAATATTATCTCAGGGTTGATACTTTAAGAGAAACAGAAGGTACTATAGACAATGTGTCTCCCCAAAATTCATATATTGCAATCTATTCCCCCAATGTGATGATGTTTGGGGGTCAGGTCTTCGGTAAGTGATTAGGTCATAAGGGCAGAGCCCTTATAAACAAAACCCCAGAGAAATACCTCACCTCTTCTGCCATACGAGGTTACAGCGAAAAGACCACCATCTATAACCAGGAAGCCAGCTCTCACCAGATACCAAGTTTGCTGGCACATTGATCTTGGACTTCCAAGTCTTCAAAACTATGAGAAATAAATTTATGTCCTTTGTAAGTCTCCCAATCTATAAAAGTTTTTAATAGCAGCCTGAACAGACTAAGAAAGTTTTTTTTAGAAAGGAGGAAATGTTTAAATATAGAAAAGAAATGGGGAGATAAATAGGATTTTAGAAAAAGTGTAATATGTTGAAGAGGGGCAACACATATTTAGTAGATAACTGGTATCCCTGAAAAAGAAAACTAATGCAAAGAAGCAGAATAAATACTAAATTCTATAAGAATTTATGCTTTCTATAAGGAAGCATAAATGAAATTTAAAAAATAAAAACACTTAAGATTGTATATTGAAAGTACACACCATGTATCCGAAAATATTGTGGCAGAATGACCAATATGAAAATATATTCTCGTTAAATTACTGGACTTAAAAAAAAAAGAAAAAAATCCTTTGTACTTTTAGGCAAAAATAGTATGTGTCTTACATCGGCAAAAAATTAACAGATTTTTTTTTTGTCAGTAACTCTTTGTGCCAGAAGACAACAGAGTAACATATTTAGGATGTCCAAGTAACAAAAGTGTAAGACAAAGATTTTACGTTCAGAAAAATTTACTTTCATGCATAAAATGCACAACAAACTATTATCAGAATGCAAAAATTTAGAGAATATTTTTCCTTATAAATTTAATAGAAAAATGAGTGTCAGACAGCCAAAATGAATAGTGAGATATTGTAAAGACTGGTGGTGAGCATTAGACATCTAGTCGCTCATAGTTGCTTAATGAATCAAGATTGAGAGGGAGTGAGTGTTGTACATAATGGCTATATGCTCAAATAACATATATAGTGCCACTATTAAAAATAGGAGGAAGAATTGGGAAAGCATATGCAAGAACACTTTAAAACTGTTTTTAGTAATTATATTGATGTGATATTATAGTTATCCTGAGACTGTTATACATGTAATGTTGGCCAAAGTAAATGAGTAATTGTGGGATATTCTAATTCTATTATTCCTTGTGTCCTTGAGAATTAGGATTTTTACTGTGGAAGAAAGGAGATGTAAAGTTTTAGGGGAAAAAATTAATACTGAATTTGAATTGAAAGTATCATTTGAATTCATGGGGTCTCCATCAGTGATGCCTCTGTCCCTTGAAGAGACACCACCATTAATAATGATCTCTAGCACCCACACAGTGATCTTAAAATACAATTTCTCACTAAAGGAAATCAGGGATTTTTTCAGAAATGGCTCCTTCCAGGTCTAGGGTGAGAACTGTACAAAATGAGCTTGGAATATCTCATCATACCAGAAAGCAAGGAAGCTATCAAAGACTACCAGGGTTGAATCAAAAGGACCCACGAGCCAACATGAGGAGACTCTCACTGGCCAAAAATAGAACAATTTGAATTTCACAAAAGATAGTAATTGCAGTTGATTAAAACCCATCAAGTATGTTTAAATACATGAATGATGATATTAAAACAACTAATTGGTCACTCTCAAAGGATAGTAGTAAACCAATTAAAACTGGTAAATAAAGGGAAAGATCTGAAGGTTTATTTCCTACAAGACTGGCAAAGAAGGAAAAGCATCTCTTTATAAAAGAAGTATAAGTAATAAATGAAAAAAGAAATAATGAAATTAGATGATCAACATTTGGAAGCCCCCAGTGAATTAATAGATCCAGGCAATGAACAGCAATGGCTGCCAACACCACAAAAGGAAAGATGACAGGCTGTGTGCCTCCTGATGAAAAAACACACCATCACTTATAGTCTTGCCAAAGGGATAGAAGACAGAGCTAATCCAGCTGCTAATTTGGGGAAAATACAAACATCAGAGGGATGTGTTGAACTGCACCATGAATATGCTATTGGTAAAATCTAGACTGTTGGAAACTCTATAAGTCATGTGCTCCAGGGTCTTCAACAGATAAACTATAAGGAGGATAAAGGGGTAAAGGCCAACCTGTAGATTAAAAGAATTAAACGACATGCCAATTTTTTTTAATGAGCAAGACTAAACTAGGATCTCTAGTATGCATATGAGTGATAAACTATAAAGATAATCAAGGAGGTGAAAAGATCCAAATAAATTCTGAAGACTTTCTAAAAAATTAATCATAATAAAAATATGTATTAGAACAGCTAAAACAGTATTCATAGGAAAATGTATAGTCCACAGTACTTATATTAATAAGAAAGAGTTTTTAAATGGATTAAGTATCCAATGCAAGAAGTTACTTAATAAAAGCAGGACATTTTAAAAAAATTAAACCACAAATTAATTTGAACACAAATTTTAAAACAAATACACAAATTCAACGGCTGAATCTCTGAGAGGAATAGTGGCATTTATGAGCTATTTAATAAACTAAAAAAAAGTTTTTAAGATAATTCCACAGCTAGTTGAACCATTCCAAAGTACAGAAAACAAATCTCCCCCCCTTTTACACATCAAGGGTAACATTGATAATAAAACTCAACAACAATTGCACAAAAAAACTTTAAAGAAATCTTACTTATGATTACTAATGCAAATACCAAAGAAATATTAGTAAACAGACTCCAAGAGCTTATTAAAGAATAATACACTATTATCTAATATTTATTTCAGCAATCTAAAGATAGTTCAATAATGAGAAAAATTATTATTGTAATTCGTCATATTAGTAGATCTAACAAAAACAATCTTATTTTCTCCATAGATTTTGAAAAGGCATTTGGTTAAATTCAACATCTATTCTTGACCTTAACAAATAATTGAAGAAAACTGTTAATTAAATAGAAGAGATGAACATCTTCTCAACATGATAAAATCGCTCTCTCAACACATAAGCCAGCATAATGCTTAATGGTAGGGCACTAGAAACATTGTCCTTAACATCTGAAAAAAAGACCATGATTTTCACTATCACCAGTATTATTTAACTTAATATAGTTTCTTGGTATTTGCCAAACAAATATTGACAAAGGAAAGAAATTAAAGATACAAACATTGGAAACAACTGAAATATTATCACATTTTGCTGATGGCTGGGTGAAAAATAATATATAATCAATAGATTTCACATAGACAACAAGTAGGGAAGATAACATTCCATTTACAATAGCAGCAAAAAAGTAAAAATACTAGAAAAAACAACATGAAACGTGCAAGTTCTCTATTTGAATAAATATTTTAAATGCTCCTAAGAGACAGAAGACTTGAACAAATGGCAAGTCATACCATGTTCTTGGAAAGGAAGACTCAACATTATAAAAAGTGCCAGTTCCTGTTAAATTAATCTATAAATACAACATAATCCCAATAAAAATAGCAACACTTACTCATGCTGATTTTAAAGTTCATATGGAGAAATAAAGAAGCAAAAATAGAAAAATTCTGAAAAAAAGTAATAAAAATGTACTAGAAAGAAAAAAGTATGATTAAGATAAATTTTATAACATAATTATAGGCTCAAGAATTAAAACAGTGTGATACTGGCTCTTGAATAGGGAGAGACATTATTGCACCATAATAAAAAGCAAAGAAATGAACACAAATACATTGAGATTGTATCTCAAATATGTTGGGAAAATAATTACATCTTAAGTAAATGGTAAGGCAAGAAAGAGGTACCCATCTGGAAAACAAACAAGCAAACAAAAAATAGTGGATTCACATCACATACATTATTAAAATAGATTCCAGAAAGATCAAATATTCAAATATAAGCATTGAAACCACAAAGCTTCTATAAGAGCGAAAATTCTCTTACAACCTTGATTGGGGAAGGCTTTTCTAGCTATGACACAAAATCGAGAAGCTATAAAAGAAAAAGTTGATATATTTGGCTACCTAATTTTTTTTAATTGCAAAGCAAAACTGTCACAAGCAAAGTTTTAAAAAAATACAATTAGAAAAAAAGTACTAGCAATTTGTGTCACAAATTAAGGATTAATGTGCCTAATATATAAAGAACCCCTATAAATCAATAAGAAAAAAAAAGATCAACATGCCAGTAGAAAAATGGGCAAAAGAACAGTTCACAGAAAACAAAATTTATAAATGAAAAGGTGTTTAACTCCACTCGTAATAAGAGAATTTCAAATTGATGATACACTGAGAAATCATGTTTCAAAATCATCAGATTGTTGAATATCAAAAGGTTTGATAACACCTTCTATTGGTATAGTGTGGAGAAATAGGCATACCCATACATTGCTGGTGGTGTATATTGGTTCAGCCTCTGTGAAGGGCAGTTTGTCTACAAATTAAAAGTAGGACATCTATACATTCTTTGACTTTACAAGTTCACTTCTCAGAATTTATGCTAAAAGACAAACTCACACATTCAAAATGGCTTATATATAACTTTACACAGTGTGAGTGGTTTGTGATAATGAAATCCAAAAACAATCTAAATGGCCATCAATAAAGAACAGGTTCATGTTTAGCCATGCAGCCATAAAAAAAAGATTTAGAAAACTCTGTACATATTTATATGGAAAAATTTTCAATATAAATTGTTAAGTTAGAAAGCCAAATATATTTCACCTTCTTGGAAAATTCCAAGGTGCACAATAGGGGCCACAGCGTTTTACCATGTGAGGAGAATATATACACATACTATAGATATATGTATACACACATATATAACAGATATGTGTACTATGTATATAATATGTATATACACCTTTACTTCTATGGATAAAATAGCTCTAGGTAAAATATCTCCAGAGAACTACTCAAGAAACATGTGGAGAGGGAAATTGTAAGGTTAGAAAATAATGGTAGAAAAAGACATATCCTATGCTATTTTTGAAATTATTTTTTTCTGTTTCTTTTTTAGCTTTTTTGAAGTATAACTGTTATACCAAAAATGCATACATTTAATGTATACATCTTGACAAGTTTGAACATACACATACACCCATGATGCCATCACAACCAAGGTACCATCACTTCCAAGCTCCCGCAAATTTCCTTGTGTTCTTTTGTGGTGTGTGTGTGTGTGGTTTGTTTGTTTTTTGGGAAGAACACTTGACATGAGATCTATCCTCATAATGTATTTTAAAGTGCACAATAAAGTTTCTATTATACAAGATAAATAAGTTCTAGAGATCTACTGTATAATATTAATACCTATAGTTAACTTTTTGAAATTTAAAAAATGTGTATGCACTAACTTAAAAATATATGTGTGTATATGTATATATATATAATAAATGTACATATTAAATACATAAAAACAAACTGTATGTGTATATATATATATATATATACACACACACAAAATACAGAATATTAATAGCAAAAAATACCTCTGGTTGGTATAATTATTGGTAATTTTTGCTCCTATGTTTTTTAGGTTTTCTACAATAACTTTATATTATAAGCACAAAACTATAAATGTCATATCTAAAAGACCAGAGGGATGATCTTGGTATACTAAAACTGAGAATCAAAAGACCTAGGTCTGGTTCTGGATCTAACACTTTACCAGCTGGGTGCCATTCGTTGTGTATTCTAATGGAACTGAGTCTTAGTTTTCTCATCTGTAAAATGGGGATAGTACTGCTTGCCTTGTTTTTCCTGAATTTGGGGGAAAATCAAATGAGAAAATACTCTGTAAATGCTTGTAAATCATCATGCTACAGAAATGGCAGTATCATTATAGTTAATGATGTAAGAAGCACTACTGAAGTATTAGATTTCTCTATTTCCTGCTTAAGATACAAACCGGCCAGAGAGTTGAGCAAAACCAATCAGGGTTTCAAATAGCTACAAGGTAATTGAGCTCTGTCCTCCACTGTTATTTCCATTTGCAAAGTTGAAAGAAGGAACAAGTTAAGAGAGTTCTATAAGAACATTCTAAGGGAAGAAATTCTCACCCAAAGAAAGAGCACTGCCTTGTGCTCTCCTAAAGCCAGATGTTACCCCAGTAAGACACATCCAACTCTATCCACTCCATTTTACCAGGACCAGTTTGTTTCTGCTACACAAATTTGTTGTGAGGTAAACATGGTATTTGGGGTACGTCTGCTTTGCTGTCCATACTCAGAAAAATCTGAATGGACTCAAAGTCCAGTCCAGCATTGCCCTGAGAGATTTTCCTCCTCACCCCCAAACCAACACACACACATGTGCATACACGTGTACACACATATTTCTAGATATTTTTTAAAATTATGCATAGAGTTACCAGAGAAGATGCTGAAACCATGAAATAATAATAGTTATGTCAGCAGGAATGTGGGATTGGAGCTCAGCACTGCTTGTAAAACAATATATCGTTTCAACAAAAACAAGGCCAAAAGATCAAAAACAGTTCTGAATCAGTGTCCAAAAAGTTCCATTTTTAAGTAATGGTTTCAAAAAAATTTTCCCTTAACATCTGAGGCAACAAACCAGACATGGGTAAGCAGCTGGATTCCTCTCACCTTGGCCAGCTTGCTGGCTCTCTCTCACTCTCTTTTTTTCAGCCATCAGGAGCTTTCAAAATGTTTTTAGTGGAAAACCTAGCCATTGTAAGTGCTGAGGAAATTCATTCACTTGAGGTCACAGACCAGTGCACTCCTATCTGCTTCACTACTCAGTGGGGTGTCTCCAAATATCTTGAGGGGTGTTGCAAAATGCTAAAAATAAATGGAAAAAAAACACAGTTAATTGGTTCAAGTTCTTCCCTTTAATTTATTTATACCATACACAGTCCTTTAGGGGAAGTCAGGATGAGTTTAAAAAAATCAGCAATCACAAATATTACAAAAGATTGGAGATTGTTGCTTCAGACCTCTAGGAGATAAGTTAGTGGTATTATACGTAATGGCTGGAGTGTGGTCCAAGAGTTATATATCTCCTGGGTTCAAACCCCAATTTCAACACTAGCCATGTGGCTTTGAACACTTCCGCTATTAACCCTTCCATGCCTCTTTTTCCTATGTCACAGAGTTACTGTGAAGAATGAATAAAATCATCCCTGAAAAGCATTGAGCACAATACTTAGCACATAATAAGCATTCAATGAATGTCAGCAGTTATTTTAATTATTACTAGTGGTACCATGACAGAAAATTACTAACTGGTCCTTGAACACCTTGTAAGAGTTAATGTTCTTCCTTAAGCACCTACCCTAAGCACTTACTACTATAGAGATAACTTGGGTACTTCTCCAGATAACAAGCACCATATAGCTTCTTGTCTCAAGTTCAGAGATTCTGCCTCTCAGCATGGACTGTTTAATGTGTGCTTCAAAAAAAATGCACTCAAGCAGGCCAAAACTATGTCTTCTATCTTACAGTGAAGGATGCTGACGGGTTGGTATGCTACATTCGATTTTTATTAGACTGGCTCTTTTCTAACTGCATTCCAGCTCATTTCTGAGCTTCAACAGATGGGTGGGCAAGGCAGGAGTAGTACGGAACACACTGATTTGTTTTGGTGTCTTAACACTTCAGACAGATGAAAAGAATAGTCCTTAAATTGGCCCATCTCTGTAGACTGCGTCTTCAGCAGAACATACTTCAGTTTTTCCATTAGTATGACCAGATGACCTGTTGGTAAATGTTTTAGGGAACAGATCATAGCAAGAAGAAAACTAAAGGCATATTTGAGTTTATGGAGATACCTAATTTTCCATCACTGAGCGATGTTCTTCTTTATCTCCATGTATGTTATTCATCAAGCCATCTTGACAGTATTTACTGGAAAGTAATGGCACTGTTTACCAGAAAACTAGCTTAATCTGCTACTCATTGTTTTCATCAGTTAAATAAAACTGACGTTTCGTCTTTAGCATTGTGCTTCCAACAACATCCTGCCAAAATCACTAATGATCTGTGTTCCTCAGACAGCTGCAAGACATTCTCCATGAGCTAAGGAATGGTGGGATCATCACCCCATCCAGAGATAGAAGGGCCAAGCTGTATAGGCCATGTTAACAGGTTAGCACTTCAACCAAGCCATTGGGATCCACGGTAAAGAGTAAGTGAAGGTAAGAAGCTTGGAAAAAAGGAATCTCCAAACCTGGTATGGAACTCCTAAATCAAATCATTTAGTAGTCATTAAGGCTGAATTGACACAGCTCAGAGTCAAGGGTAGAATTAACAGTCAACTGATAAAATCAAGTTTTGTAGAGTTTCTCACTTAGTAGACTTAGTATAGATATTCCACAGTGAGGCCTAACTTACTTACACTAATCAGTATTCTTCAGTTACTGAAGAATAGCTGAAGACCTGCCAACACTCCCTTTCATGAAGAGTGGTATCAATATGGCCATAACTTTATTTCACTGCTCACATTGGTAAAGGTGCTTTACCTTTACCTTTACATTGGTAAAGGTGCTTTACCTTCACAAGGTGCTTATGTGAGATTAAGCTCAATTTCAATTTATCTCTGAAAGACAAATGTTTACCCATTCATGTGTTACAGGTTAGTTATTCTCAACCTAACACTCCAGCACACCATGAGCATTCTCACACAGTTCAATTAAATTACAGAAACAAACAAGCATTTTGTTTAAACAGGTAAGGTCTCAAATCTAGGGTTTTGCCTAGATTTGCCTGATGTTTTTGCTCACCTACCATCCATCCATCCTGCAGTAATAGCACCTTTATTCTTCCTTAGAGGAACTGCTTCATCCCACTCCCATCCATGTATCAATTTGTACCCCAAGGTATATGTAGAGGAATGTTCATTGCAACAAAGATTTGGGAAAAATCTAAATGTTAGATATGGGAATAGTTAAAGAAATCATAGGGCATTGATACTAAAATATTATGCAGAATTTAAAAGAATGTGGGAGATTTATATGTACCAACATGGAATAATCTCCACTATTATTAAGTGAAAGAGCAAGCTGCAGAACAATATATGTAGCTTGATTTAATTTATGTAAATGTGTTATAGGCACCTAAGTATACATGTACATGCACAAAAATTATCTCAATAGCTACACACTGGACTGCTAACAATGGTTACCTCTGAGGAGAGGCATAAAATTAGAGGAAGAAGAGATGAAGAGAAACATTAATTTCAGTTGTGTTATTCTGTACTACTGGAATTTTTGTACTAAGCATACAGCTATAATATAAACATATAAGATTTAAAATAAAGTTCGTGAAAAAAATCTAAGCTCAAAAATGAAGCCTTTTTATACAAGTGAGTTATGTCCTCAGACTTTAGAAAGGACTTTGGGCTGTTATCAAAGGTGGTAGCTATTAATAAATATGTGGACCCAGTGGTTGTAGTCTCTTCAGACACAGATAATTGAAAAAGCAAGTTTTCACTTGCTTTTACATCAATAATATTCACTCACTGATGCACTAATATAATGTCTCTTTCAAACGACTCAAATAAAGCTTGTGTCTTTCTTGTCCTGATCACAGTACCCATGCCAAAGTAACCATTTTTATTAGTGTAGCATATATCTTACAGATTTACAAACACATATATGAATATTAGAAATACGTATAGTGAGGAGCTTCAAGATGGCGGAAGAGTAAGATGCGGAGATCACCTTCCTCCCCACAAATACATCAGAAATACATTTACATGTGGAACAACTCCTAAAGAACACCTACTGAACGCTGGCAGAAGACCTCAGACCTCCCAAAAGGCAAGAAACTCCCCACGTACCTGGGTAGGGCAAAAGAGAAAAGGAAAAACAGAGACAAAAGAATAGTGACGGGACCTGCACCAGTGGGAGGGAACTGTGAAGGAGGAAAGGTTTCCACATACTAGAAGCCCCTTCGCGGGCGGAAACTGCGAGTGGTGGAGAGGGGAGCTTTGGAGCCACGGAGGAGAGCGCAGCCACAGGGGTGCGGAGGGCAAAGCCGAGAGATTCCCGCACAGAGGATCGGTGCCGACCAGCACTCACCAGCCCGAGAGGCTTGTCTGCTCACCCACCGGGGCAGGCGGGGCTGGGAGCTGAGGCTCAGGCTTCGGTCGGAGCGCAGGGAGAGGACTGGGATTGGCGGCGTGAACACAGCCTGAAGGGGTTAGTGCACCACGGCTAGCCGGGAGGGAGTCCGGGGAAAAGCCTGGACCTGCCGAAGGGACAAGACACTTTTTCTTCCCTCTTTGTTTCCTGGTGCACGAGGAGAGGGGATTAAGAGCGCTGCTTAAAGGAGCTCCAGAGACGGGCGTGAGCCGCGGCTAACAGCGCAGACCCCAGAGACGGGCATGAGACGCTAACGTTGCTGCTGCTGCCACCAAGAAGACTGTGTGCAAGCACAGGTCACTATCCACACCTCCCTTCCCGAGAGGCTGTGCAGCCCGCCACTGCCAGGGTCCCGGGATCCAGGGACAACTTCCCCCAGAGGACACATGGCATGCCTCAGGAGGGTGCAACATCACAACGGCCTCTGCTGCTGCAGGCTGGCCCCGCATCCATACCCCTCCCTCCCCCCGGCCTGAGTGCGCCAGAGCCTCTGAATAAGCTGCTCCTTCAGTCCCGTCCTGTCTAAGGGAAGAACAGACGCCCTCAGGCAACCTACACACAGAGGCGTGTCCAAATCAAAAGCTGAAACCCAGGAGCTGTGTGAACAAAGAAGAGAAAGGGAAATCTCTCCCAGCAGCCTCAGGAGCAGCGGATTAAATCTCCACAATCAACTTGATATACCCTGCATCTGTGGAATACCTGAATAGACAACAAATCATCCTAAATTGAGGAGGTGGACTTTGGGAGCAATGATATATATTTTTTTCTCCCTTTTTCTTTTTTTGTGAGTGTGTATGCTCTGTGTGTGATTTTGTCTGTAAAGCTTTGCTTTTACCATTTGTCCTAGGGTTCTGTCTGTCCGTTTTTGTTTTTTCTTTAGTATAGTTTTTAGTGCTTGTTATCATTGGTGGATTTGCTTTTTGGTTGGTCTCTCTCTTTCTTTCTTTCTTTTTTTTTATTTTTTTAAAAAAATTTTAATAATTATTTTTTATTTTAATAACTTTATTTTACTTCATTTTATTTAATCTTATCTTCTTTCTTTCTTTCTTTCTTTCTTTCTTTCTTTCTTTCTTTCTTTCTTTCTTTCTTTCTTTCTTTCTTTTTTTCTCCCTTTTATTCTGAGCCGTGTGGATGACAGGCTGTTGGTGCTTCAGCCAGGCATCAGGGCTCTGCCTCTGAGGAGGGAGAGCCAAGTTCAGGGCATTGGTCCACAAGAGACCTCCCAGCTCCACGAAATATCAAATGGTGAAAATCTCCCAGAGATCTCCATCTCAATGCCAAGACTCAGCTCCACTCAATGACCAGTAAGCTCCAGGGCTGGAAACCCTATGCCAAACAACCAGAAAGACAGGAACACAACCCCTAGCAGACAGGTTGCCTAAAATCATAATAAGGCTACAGACACCCTGAAATGCACCACCAGACATGGACCTGCCCACCCAGAAAGACAAGATCCAGCCTCATTCACCAGAACACAGGCACCAGTCTGCTCCACTAGGAAGCCTACATGACCCACTGAACTAACCTTAGCCACTGGGGGCAGGCACCAAAAACAACAGGTGCTACAAACCTGCAGCCAGCGATAAGGAGACCCCAAACACAGTAAGTTAAGCAAAATGAGAAGACAGAGAAACACACAGCAGATGAAGGAGCAACATAGAAACCCACAAGACCTAACAAATGAAGAGGAAATAGGCAGTCTACCTGAAAAAGAATTCAGAACGATGATAGTAAAGATGATCCAAAATCTTGGAAATGGAATGGAGAAAGCACAAGAAAGTTTTAACAAGGACCTAGAAGAGCTAAAGAGCAAACAAACTATGATGAACAACACAATAAATGAAATTAAAAATTCTCTAAAAGGGATCAATAGCAGAATAACTGAGGCAGAAAACGCATAAGTGACCTGGAACATAAAATAGTGGAAATAACTACCACAGATCATAATAAAGCAAAGAAAAAAAAAAAGAATTGAGGACAGTCTCAGAAATCTCTGGGACAACATTAAACGCACTAACATTCTGATTATAGGGGTCCCAGAAGAAGAGAAAAAGAAAGGGACTGAGAAAATATTTGAAGAGATTATAGTTGAAAACGTCCTTAATATGGGAAAGAAAATAGTTAATCAAGCCCAGGAAGCACAGAGAATCCCATACAGGATAAATCCAAGGAGAAACACACCAAGACACATATTAATCAAACTATCAAAAATTAAATATAAAGAAAAAATATTAAAAGCAGCAAGGGAAAAACAACAAATAATATATGAGGGAATCCCCATAAGGTTAACACCTGATGTTCAGCAGAAACTCTCCACGCCAGAAGGGAGTGACAGGACATATTTAAATTGATGAAGGGGAAAAATCTACAAACAAGATTACTCTACCCAGCAAGGATCTCATTCAGATTTGATGAAGAAATTAAAACCTTTACACACAAGCTAAAGCTAAGAGAATTCAGCATGACCAAACCAGCTTTAAAACAAATGCTAAAGGAACTTCTCTAGGCAGAAAACAGAAGAGAAGGAAAAGACCTACAATAACAAACACAAAACAATTAAGAAAAAGGGAATAGGAACATACATATTGATAATTACCTTAAATGTAAAAGGATTAAATGCTCCAACCAAAAGACATAGACTGGCTGAATGGATACAAAAACAAAACCTGTATATATGCTGTCTACAAGAGACCCACTTCAGACATAGGGACACATACAGACTGAAAGTGAGGGGGTGGAAAAAGATATTCCATGCAAATGGAAATCAAAAGAAAGCTGGAGGAGCAATTCTCATATCAGACAAAATAAACTTTAAAATAAAGACTATTACAAGAGACAAAGAAAGACACTACCTAATGATAAAGGGATCAATCCAAGAAGAAGATATAACAATTGTAAATCTTTATGCACACAACATAGGAGCACCTCAATACATAAGTCAAATACTAACAGCCATGAAAGGGGAAATCGAGAGTAACACAATTATGCTAAGGTACTTAACACCACACTTTCACCAATGGACAGATCATCCAAAATGAAAATAAATAAGGAAACACAAGCTTTAAATGACGCAGTAAACAAGATGGGTTTAATTGATATTTATAGGACATTCCATCCAAAACCAACAGAATACACTTTCTTCTCAAGTGCTCCTGGAACATTATCCAGGATAGATCAGATCTTGGGTCACAAATCAAGCCATGGTAAATTTAAGAAAATTGAAATTGTATCAACTATATTTTCTGACCAAAAAGCTATGAGACTACATATCAATTACAGGAAAAAATCTGTAAAAAAATGCAAACACATGGAGGCTAAACAATACACTAGTTAATAACCAAGAGATCACTGAAGAAATCAAACAGGAAATAAAAAAATACCTGGCAACAAATGACAATGAAAACATGATGACCCATAACCTATGGGATGCAGCAAAAGCAGTTCTAAGAGGGAAGTCTATAACAATACACTCCTACCTTAAGTAACAAGAAGCATCTCAAATAAACAACCTAACCATACACCTAAAGCAATTAGAGAAAGAAGAACAAGAAAACCACAAAGTTAGCAGAAGGAAACAAATCATAAAGATCAGATCAGAAGTAAATGAAAAAGATATGAAGGAAACAATAGCAAAGATCAATAAAACTAAAAGTTGGTTCTTTGAGAAGATAAAGAAAATTGATAAACCATGAACCAGACTTATCAAGAAAAAAAGGGAGAAGACTCAAATCAATAGAATTAGAAATGAAAGAGGAGAAATAACAACTGACACTGCAGAAATACAAAGGATCATGAGAGATTACTACAAGCAACTCTATCCCAATAAAATGGACAACTTGGAAGAAATGGACAAATTCTCAGAAATGCACAAGCTTCTGAAACTGAACCAGGAAGAAATAGAAAATATGAACAGACCAATCATGAGCACTGAAATTGAGACTGTGATTAAAAATCTTCCAACAAACAAAAGCCCAGGACCTGATGGATTCACAGGCGAATCCTTCAAACATTTAGAGAAGAGCTAACACCTATCCTACTCAAACTCTTCCAAAATATAGCAGAGGTAGGAACACTCCCAAACTCATTCTACGAGGCCACCATCACCCTGTTACCAAAACCAGACAAAGATGTCACAAAGAAGAAAACTACAGGCCAATATCACTGATGAACATAGATGCAAAAATCCTCAACAAAATACTAGCAAACAGAATCCAACAGCACATTAAAAGGATCATACACCATGATCAAGTGGGGTTTATCCCAGGAATGCGAGGATTCATCAATATACGCAAATCAATCAACGTGATACACCATATTAGCAAATTGAAGGAGAAAAACCATATGATCATCTCAATAGATGCAGAGAAAGCTTTTGACAATATTCAACACCCATTTATGATAAAAACCCTGCAGAAAGTAGGCATAGAGGGAACTTTCCTCAACATAATACAGACCATATATGACAAACCCACAGCCAACATTGTCCTCAATGGTGAAAAACTGAAACTATTTTCACTAAAATCAGGAACAATATAAGGTTGCCCACTGTCACCACTATTATTCAACATAGTTTTGGAAGTTTTAGCCACAGCAATCAGAGAAGAAAAAGAAATAAAAGAATCAAAATTGGAAAAGAAGTAAAGCTGTCACTGTTTGCAGATGACATGATACTATACATATAAAATCCTACAGATGCTACCAGAAAACTACTGGAGCTAATCAATGAATTTGGTAATGTAGCAGAATACAAAATTAATGCACAGAAATCTCTTGCATTCCTATACACTAATGATGAAAAATCTGAAAGTGATATTAAGAAAACACTCCCATTTACCAGTGCAACAAAAAGAATAAAATATCTAGGAATAAACCTACCTAAGGAAACAAAAGACCTGTATGCAGAAAATTATAAGACACTGATCAAAGAAATTAAAGATGATACAAACAGATGGAGAGATATGCCATGTTCTTGGATTGGAAGAATCAACATTGTGAAAACGACTATATTACCCAAAGCAATCTACAGATTCTATGCAATTCGTATCAAACTACCAATGGCATTTTTCACAGAACTAGAACAAAACATCTCACAATTTGTATGGAAACACAAAAGACCCCGAATAGCCAAAGCAATCTTGAGAAAGAAAAACGGAGCTGGAGGAATCAGGCTCCCTGACTTCAGACTATATTACAAAGCTACAGTAATCAAGACAGTATGGTACTGGCACAAAAACAGAAATATAGATCAATGGAATAGGATAGAAAGCCCAGAGATACACCCACAGACGTATGGTCACCTTATCTTTGATAAAGGAGACAAGAATATACAGTGGAGAAAAGACAGCCTCTTCAATAAGTGGTGCTGGAAAACTGGACAGCTACATGTAAAAGAATGAAACTAGAACACTCCCTAGCACCATACACAAAAATAAACTCAACATGGATTAAAGACCTAAATTTAAGGCCAGACATTATTAAACTCTTAGAGGCAAACATAGGCATAATACTCCATGACATAAATCACAGCAAGGTCCTTTTTGACCCACCTCCTAGAGAAATGGAAATAAAAACAAAAATAAACAAATGGGACCTAATGAAATTTAAAAGCTTTTGCACAGCAAAGGAAACAAGACCAAAAGGCAACCCTCAGAATGGGAGAAAATATTTTCAAATGAAACAACTGACAAAGGATTAATCTCCAAAATTTACAAGCAGCTCATGCAGTTCAATATCAAGAAACAAACAACCCAATCCAAACATGGGCAGAAGACCCTAATAGACATTTATCCAAGAAGATATACAGATTGCCAACAAACACATGAAAGAACCTTCAGCATCATTAATCATTAGAGAAATGCAAATCAAAACTACAATAAGATATCATCTCACACCGGTGAGAATGGCCATCATCAAAATAATCTACAAACAATAAATCCTGGAAAGGGTGTGGAAAAAAGGGAACCCTCTTGCACTGTTGGTGGGAATGTAAATTGATACAGCCACTATGGAGAACAGTACGGAGTTTCCTTAAAAAACTAAAAATAGAACTATCATATGACCCAGCAATCCCACTATGAGCATATACCCTGAGAAAACCATAATTCAAAAAGAGTCAGGTACCACAATGTTCATTGCAGCTCTATTTACAATAGCCAGGACATGGAAACAACCTAAGTGTCCATAAACAGATGAATGGATAAAGAAGGTGTGGCACATATATACAATGGAATATTACTCAGGCTTAAAAAGAACGAAATTGAGTTTTTGTAGTGAGGTGGATGGACCTAGAGTCTGTCGTACAGAGTGAAGTTAGTTAGAAAGAGAAAAACTAATACTGTATGCAAGCACATATATATATGGAATCTAAGAAAAAAAAATGGTCATGAAGAACCTAGGGGCAAGATGGGAATAAAGACGCAGACCTACTAGAGAATGGACTTGAGGATATGGGGAGGGGGAAGGGGAAGCTGGGGCAAAGTGAAAGAGTGGCATGGATATATATACATATATAAATATATACATATGTGCTTTGTGACCACCTAGAGGGGTGCAATAGGGAGGGTGGGAAGGAGGGAAATGCAAGAGGGAAGAGATATGGGGATATATGTATATGTATAACTGATTTACTTTGTTATAGAGCAGAAAGTAACACACCATTGTAAAGCAATTATACTCCAATAAAGATGTTAAAACATAATAAAAGAAATATGTATAGTTTGGTTACATCTTTAGATTCTCTGGATGGTTATCAAACACCTTGGCCCTCAATCTCCAGGAAATATATCAGCCTCTCCAAGTTGTCCTCTTATAGTCTTCAATGTTCAACTCCAAAATTTTAATTATTTCCAACTATTGATTTGGGTAAAAAATTCAAGGCTCACAGAACTGGTTAATCCTTTATTGGTGGTGCAGTACCAACTTTCGAATGTGGAAACAATTGCCGCTTATTGCCTTAGTACCTCAGCCAAAATCGAAAATGAACTGCATTTATTTTAATACCCAGTTAGTCAGATTTCTTAAGCTAATTGATTTTAATATGTTGTTCTAATATGTAACCACTTTGCTTAACTCTTTCATTAGTTTTGTTTGTTTGTTTTGTTGGTTTGGCTGTGTTGGGTCTTTGTTGCTGCACGAAAGCTTTCTCTAGCTGTGGTGAGTGGGGCTACTCTTCGTTGCAGTGCATGGGCTTCATGTTGAGTCTTGTCTTGTTGCAGAGCATGGGCTCTAGGTGCAAAGGCTTCAGCAGGTGTGGCATGTGGGCTTAGTTGCTCGGCAGCAGGTGGGATTTTCCCAGACCAGGGCTCAAACCTGTGTCCCCTGCATCAGCAGGCAGATTCTCAACAACTGCGCCACAAGGGAAGTTCCTTTCTTTAGTTTTATCATTTATTTCTCTTCAATTTTTAGTTAAAAAAAATTTTTTTTTTTTGGCTATAAGTGATAGTTCCTCCTTTCTAATACTTACATCTCTTATTTCTTCTTGTCCTAGTGCATTGGCTAAAAACTCTAGTACAAAGTTTAGAGTCTCAGTGATATTAAACAACTTTGTCTTTTTCCTAATGTAATTTTTTAAACTTCTAATATTTTGCCATTAGGTATGATGTTTGTTCTAGATCTCTGTTCAATGCTCTTTAAAGATTTGTAAAACCTATTATATTTCTAGCTGACTAAAATTTTTTTGATTTATGGGTCACTGAATTTTATCAGATATTTTTCCCACATCTATTTGAGATGATTGTAAGGATTTTCTCCTTTAATCTGCTTATTAACATAATAAATTATATTGGTAAAATGTTATTCTGTTGAGTAATCTCTGCATTCCTATGTATGTGCCATGTGCCTTATTCTTTTAATGCAAAGTTGTGTTCAGTTTGTTGACATTTTATTTTAAAATTTTGCCCTATAAAGTAAGAATGTTCTATGCTTTCCTTTTCTATTGCTTCCCTTGTCAAGTTTTTTAAATCCAGTTAAAAGAGTTACACAGCTTTCCAATTTTTTAATGTTTTGGACTAATTATTTGATTATGAAGATTATCAGTTTCTTAAAGATTTGGTAGAAATCATCCATAAATCTATTAGGCTCTTTTACCATTTTTAATACCAGTCCTTTGATCCCCTTTTCAATTATACTGTATTGTAAACAGTTATTCTTTCAGTTTTCTATGTTTTTTTGAGATTTTTTTTGTATAATTCACATTTTCCTAGAAAATTATTCATATCATGCAATCTTTCAAATATACCATTATAAAATTTTATATATATTCTAGCATTTATTCTCTTTTCTATTGGTATTTATGGCCCTACCTCTTTTCTAATGACATTTCAGTTGTCTTTTTATTCTTACTAGGGTTTTCCAAAAGGCTGTAATAATGTTATTACTGTTTTCAAATAAACAACATTTTTATGGATTAATTTATTAATTATTTCATCTTTTAATATGGCTTCCTCCTACTTTTTCAAGTGTATTTTGTTATTCTTTTCAAAGTTTTTTTGGTTGGAATACCATTTATTTTCAGTAAGTATTATCTTATAACATTTGGCTTTTTAGTTATAAGTTTTTCTGTGACCACTACTTCATTCATAGATTTTACTATGCTGTGCTTTATCATTTTTAAGAAGTTTATCATTTGTATTTTTCTTTATTCTATAACCCAAAACATAGTTGAAATTAATTTTAAATTTCTAAGTGTACATTTTTTATTATTCATTTTACATAAATTTTAATTTAATTGTGGTAGGTATGCAATATATTTAGATGCAGGATAGATTATGATCTTTATACCTCTGACGGGTTGTTGCTATCACTGGTATTTTAGACTCAGATTATTCTTTAACCTTGTTCTTTCATCATCCATGTCTTTACTTATTTCTTGACTCATTACTTCTTTTGTGTTCTTTGCTTTCCTTTGGGATTTATTTTTTATTTTGTTGGAATGCATCTTCCATTGATATTTCTTAGAGGAAGTTTGGAGGTAAAAACATCCTGAGTAATTGAATGTCCCAAATATCTTTATTTTCCTTCAAATAATAGTTTTGCTAGGTTCTACTTTTTTCTTAGATCTTTCAAGATATTGTCATATTATATTCTTAGGACCAGTACAGCTGATGAGAAATACAGTATCAGTGTTTACCTCTTCCAGTATAGGGATTTACTTTTTTTTCTTCTGGCAGGTTTTAGGACTTTTTCTTTAGATTTGGTGTCTCCAAATCAAACCATAGTCTGTCCAGGTGTGAGTCACTCTTTATTCATATTGCTCAGCAATTAGTAGACACTTTTAGTCCACCATTTTATTTACATTTCATAGTCTATCAGTCATTCATTTCATTAAAATGAAATTTTTTTCCCTAAGATATATTCTTTTGTTATTTCTTTCACTTTTACATTATTTTACTTATTTTAAGAATAGAAGTAATGCTTGAATATATTCTTGTAAAAAATTTGGACAATTCACAAGCATATTGAGCAAAAACTTTGAATAATTATAATCCTTTTCCTTTCCCTAGGCAAAATCACTGTTATAAATTAATGCATTCTTCCATTTTTAATTTTCATTTAATTTTAATGAAATTAACACATGTTTATGGTTTACAAAATTCAAAAACAATATGGTTTGTAACAACAAAATGACAAGACCGCAACTCCCTGTCTCACTTCCCCATCTCTGAGTCCCATTCCTGAGAGACAAATACTTCCTTTTATATGAGCACTAATTTCATTAATGGGCTCATGCAACTCCTAGCTGAGCACCGAAGGCATCTTCTTGAATTTTTAAGGATCACCCACTTAGAATCACCCCTATTTGAGGCTGAAGTTCCCAAGCTCCTTTCCCTACTTTTTTCACAACATAGATAAGAATGACTTTACCAGGAGTGGTCATCCCTTCCTGGAAACCAGTGCAATGAGCAAATGTGGGGCTGTTTTTCATATAACCAATGCACCCTGTGGTTTTAGCCAGGCTTTGTAACAGAAGGAGGTATGCTCAAAAATAATCACCCACTGTGTATAAATCTCTAACTAAATTTACTTAGCAGTTAAATTAAACACAACAACCAGTTTCAAACATACAATGCAAGTGTGAATTTAACTTTAATCAACAGGTCTCCACCTCAGAGAGTTGGTAAACGCTCTCTAGAAATAATCACCTGGTTCAATGTCTTCATCATGATGTGCCTTCTGTCCTTTATTAGGTGCGTCTCAGGAGACACACAGCTGTTCTCTTGGATTTAGTATCCACGTATCCTAACACTACAACTTTGCTTTCATGATTGCATACCCATATAAACTCCTCTTTTAAATTTCTGGCAGACTCCAGTTTTCCTGATTAAAGAAATTGTATCATAGGGGTATTTAATTTAAATGAATCCAACTGCTTAAGTTCACTATTTGTGTTTCTCAGCTTAGGCTGCACATTGAAATCATAAGGAAGACTTAAAAGTACTGATACCCCGGTTCTATCCCCAGAGGTTCTGATTTAATTGCTCTGGAGTGTTTCCTGGGTATGGAGAATCAGCCAGGTGATTCTCAGATGTCCCCAAGGTAAATAATCACCGAAAAGGATGCCCATGGGAGATGCTTCTTAAGAATAAATTATCATCTTCAATTTGCTTCTTTTCAAAATCTGGATTTTGATGCATTCAGCTTTTTAAATAAGGTGTATCCACATTTTATTCTGTTGTATTTATTCTACACTTAAAGGAGATTATACATTTGATGTACTTTAGGCTTAAGGGTACCTTAAAGATCAATTAATCCAACACATTTTATAAATGAAGAGACCACAGAATTCCTGCCCTCCCAGAATAATCACCACTGGTGCTTTTTCCCCTGATGTAGGATTCTCACCTGCCTGTCTGTCTCTGACACCTGACTCAATCCAACTTCAACTGTATTTATACATCCTGGCATCAGCTTGATTACTCATTTCAGAATGTCTACCCTGACCTAATCTCCAGTTCACACACCTCAGCCTCCTAACACATTCAGCACGGCACCAACTTCCCTGGCTTCAGCAGAGACCCTTGGACCCAGAATCCAGCTCATATTACCCCCTTAGGAGATGAAAAATGGGTGTCTCGGGCCTCCCTGGTGCCGCAGTGGTTGAGAGTCCACCTGCCAATGCAGGGGACACAGGTTCATGCCCCGGTCCGGGAAGATCCCACATGCCACGGAGCGGCTGGACCCGTGAGCCATGGCCACTGAGCCTGCGCATCCGGAGCCTGTGCTCCACAACGGGAGAGGCCACAACAGTGAGAGGCCCACGTACTGCAAAAAAAAAAAAAAAAAAAAAGGGTGTCTCTTCATTTTTTAAAGGAACTTTAGTTATATTCAAAATAATTCTTTCTTTTATTTACTTTTTTACATTTTATTTCCCTCCCAGAGTTATGTGGGAGAAGGAGTCTGAAGGCTCAGGGAGGTAAGACTGTTGGCAGATCGGCTGCATGCAACCTGCTTGGCCATTCCTGTACCAGACCTCAATTGTCCCCCAACCTCCTTTGCATGCAGTCTCATAGAACTGCCAGCAAGATATCCACTCTGGAATATTATTCAACCTTAAAAAATGAAACTCTGATACATGCTAAAACATGGATGAACCTTGAAGACATTATACTGATACTAAGTGAAAGAAGCCAGATGCAAAAAGACCAATATTGCATGAGTCCACTCATATCAGGTACCTAAAATAAGAAAACTCATAGAGACAGAAAGTAGAACAGAGGTTCCCAGGGGCTGAGAAGAGGGGAGAATGAGGAATTATTGTTTAATGGATACAGAGTTTCTGTTTGAGATAAAGAAAAATCACAACACTGTGAATGTACTTAATGCCAATGAATTGTACACTTAAAAATGGTTACAATGGTAAATTTTATGTTATGTATGTTTAAATACAATAAAAGAGAAAGATACCCTTTCTGCCTCATCGAAGGGTGAGCCTATGAACTATGACCCAAGCTAGGCCAATCCAACTTGTCTGACTGAACTCATAGCTTGAGCTGAGGGTCACAAAATGGATGTCTTAGTCTGGGCTGTTATAACAATGTATCATACACTGGGTAACTTATAAGCAACAAATTTATTTCTCACAGTTCTGGAGGATGGAAGTCTGAGATCAGTGTGCCAGAATGATGAGGTTCTGATGAGAGCCCTCTTCCAGGCTGCAGACTGCCAACTTCTCATTGCATTCTCACATAGCAGAGGGCAGAGAGGCAAAGAGAGCTCTCTGACTCTTAGAAGGATACTAATCCCATCCTCATGACCTCACCTAGTTCCACTCACCTTCCAAAGATTCCACTTCCTAATACAATCACATTGAGTGTTGGGGTTTCAACACATGAATTTGTGGGAGACACATTCAGTCCATAACAATGGGCATAACTTATAATGAATTCACTCTGCTTAGTCAGCATTTTTCTTAGATTCTGTAAATGACCAATAGCTTTTAAATAAACTGTTCAAAAACAAAGCCTGACTCTGCTCCTCAACAGCTATCATGTTTTCTCTCCTTCCCTTTATAGACAGACTTCTCAAGAGCAGACAGCTCTCATTGTCTCTGATTCCTCACCTCTCCTTCATTCTTCATTCCACCCTGGTCAGCTTCTGCCCCCACCAAGCCACCGAGATAGGTCTTACAAGGTCCCAGTGACCTCTATATCATAAGATCCAGTGCAAATATCTGAGTCTTCTCTCTCCTTCCTGAAACATTTTTTTCCTTGGCTTACATGCCATTTCACTTCCTGATTTCTCACCTAATTTTCCAGTTTTTCAGTCTCCTTTGCTGGCTTAGTCCTAGTCTTAGTTTTAAAATCTACTTACTTTATGAACTGATCCTAAGTTATTCTATCTACAACCATGGATGGCTTCAATCACTGTTTACATACTGATACCCAAATATATACTACTTCCAACTCAGACTTCTTTGGGCTTCAGACCCTAACACCCAACTGCCTACCTCACATTTCTTTCAGATGCCTCAAAAGCTCTTCAAATTTAACATACTTCAAATGGAATTTATTATTTTACTCCAAACAAGGTCCTCTCGTAGTAATCTTTATTTCAGTGCATGGTACTACTATCCCCCTCTCCCCACCCCACCCCAACCAGTTATTCTAGTCCAAATTCTGGAAGTCATCTTTAACACAATCTCGTCCCCCAAGCCATCACCAAGCCTGGTTGACTCTACTTCTTTAATGTCACTTGAATCCTCATTGCTCTTATCCCTGTCCAAGTCATTATCTCTCAACTGGATTCTGGCAATTAACCAGTTGCCAGGCAACTGAGTCTGTTATGGGTTAAAACTCAGCGTGCTTTAAGTAATGCAGCAGAGAATGCTAATTGTCTTCCACAATTTATTTTGCCCTTCGTATTTTAGATGCCCGTCATCTTCAAGAGAATGGTGATTTTATTTGAGACTACAAAAGGACCACATTTCTCAGTATCTCAGAGTTAAGCATGGCTATATGGGTAAGTTCTTGTCAGGGAGATGCAAGTTGAAATGATGTGTGGGACTTCCAGGAAGACTTTCCTGGGAGAGGACAATCATCAAAGTGAAATATCTTAGCTGGAAAGTGTATTTCTTTTACCCTTCTCCTCTTTACTCTTCTTGGAGTCTGGAACACAGATGTGATGGCTGACGTTCCAATAGCATTGTTACTAGATTAACTCAGCTGAGCCCTTCCTGAGTTTCTGACCCACAGAAACCATGACTGATGATAAAATCATTGCTCTTGTTTTAAGCCACTATGTTTTGGGGTGATATTTACACAGCAAGAGATGGCTGGCATGACCCATTGATTAAACGTAGGGCTTTTTGAACAGGTGAATGGTGTCCTGTGCTCCCCTTAAAAAGACAGCAAGGGTGCTATCTGCCCTAGGATTCCCCCAAATAGTACATTGCCCTTCTTTTCAGGAATCCTTCCATGGAGGTGGGGTCAAGGTGCCAAGCACTTTTCAGAAGCCTATTACTTTTAAGCTCTGGTTGCTTCCTCTCCCAGTCCCTCCTTCTAGCTAGTGGAACACAATGCTATTCCCTTTCGGTTAAAACCAACTCTTACATTGTTGGGTAGATTCTTTCTAACCTATTGTTATTGGGTAAACCTTGTGTCACTTTCTTCAGGTTTTTGCCTGATATTTCTAGTCAAAAGACCTTTATTCTCTCAAGTCTGTGTCCCTTTGAGTTGAAAGCCATGGCTTTCACATCCTTTGTGAGATTTATGAGCCAACATACTTAAAAATGAATAATATGGCAAATTTTATGTTATGTTTTTTTACTACAATGAAAAAAAGTCAACATAGGCTCTCAAAAGCCAATCTTTGTACTCTATGTATTAAACCTTTCCTGAGAACACTGCATACAGAAAAAGTTAAGTATAGAAGCAAAGCTAATTGAAAGATGAACTATATAATTTACCTGATATACTCTTTTAAGTGAATTTACATTAATTACAATGAAATTTTAAGTATTTAACCTGACCTATAAGACTCTGTATAATAGGACCCTGGCCTTCTCTTCTAATTTTGAGCTGAATCACTGTTCCCTTCACTCAGTATATGCTAGCCACCTGATTCCTTTCAGAGTCTGTGATGTGTCAGTCTTCTTCTGGCCTTGGGGCATATAGTTGCCTTGGCCAGGCTTCCCCACATCCTCACTTCCTCAGAAAAGACTTTTTGATTCCCCTAGACAAGGGAAGTGTTTTTCTTATTAGATGTTCCTTTGTATTTTTTGTATTGTATTTCTATGTGCTGAAATAATTTACTGTGTAATTAGCTGTTTCATGTTTTTCCCTTCGTAATCTAAGAGCTCTATGATGGGCCAAATCTATCCTGTTTACTACTATATCTCCAGTGCCTCTCATAATACTTTATGCCTAATAGCCAATGAATAAATAGTTATTGAATTAATACATCAGTGACTAAGTTAGTACGTGGCTTTGCAGTTTTTAGCGCATACCAGGGATTGAATTGCATGATGTGTAATATCCATTCTACATCTAAAATTACATCTTTCTATGATTCTATTCCCATGCCAGTAAGGGCCATTAATCACCAACTTAGCCCATTTGTATAATGGTGCAAATTTAGGCTCATGTTAAATTTATATTATACAGATGTTCTCACCAGTACTTGCTTTTCCAGATGCTTGGTTGATGCCATGACTACAAGTGTCGTGAGAGACAAGTGCAAGATGTAGAAAGTCAGCCATACTGCCAGGTAGAGACCACGTCTAGGGCAGTGCAGTAATAGAGACCCAAAGAGCTAAGCGATGCCAATCATGTCCTCTTCCTGTTGGGAAGTGTTGATTTGTTAGACTATCAGGGTTGTGGCATATTTTAGGTTCTTGTTTATCATAGTAAACTAAGCATCAAAAGTGGCACCTGAAATAAAGTAGTTATTCAATATGTATTTGGTGATGAATGAATGACAAGTCTGCAGCACATGAGAACATGCACATGCAGCCCATCCAAATATGTTTGTAACCAGTGTGTCAACATTCACAACCTCATCCTTCCAACCACTAAGGATGTATGAACCATGGGTCTCTAGAAACTGATTATTGATGCCCTGTGACACAAATGAAATTGCTTCAGATAAATGTGCTGACCCATTTGAAAAATCCCTCCAGTTAAGAACCTTGGCAGGATTGCCCACTGTCAAGCTGAAAGGGACTCAAATTGTTGTGCCTGGTGAACTTCAGAAGTAGGGAGTCTCATACTGGGCGTTTCAAAATGAGTCACCTGTTTCTACAAAAAGTCAGAGTGGAGAGGCAGAGGTAGGAAAATATGGAGATTAAATGGCCCATCACACCCTCAAATTCTACCATTTGAAATGGTCTTACTTGAAGTCCATGTTTAGAGTGTAATTCCTAAGTGGAGTAATAATACTCTCTGAGTAGCCAGCGGGGAGTGGGCTGGCAACAGGCGTTTTTTTCACACAGCCTGAATAACTAGAGAAACAAAGTGCAAATTCTAACATTCACAATATTACATGTACTGTAGCCAATTCTTCATGGATTTGATTCCATAAAAATGAATTTTGGCAGCTCAGGACAGTAAGATATTGCTTCATTGCTCTTAAAGGAGATTATATCTAGCAAAACCTTCTTTTCTTCCCCCACTAGCCTCCTTAAATTTCAACCTCTATGTGATCAAGAAAGAAATGCCTACATAGATCTGTATTGAACCTCAGAGGTCATAGTTCTGTTAATTTCATTATTTTAATGAGGTGACAATGAGCAACCTTGTTCTAGAGTGAAAAGTTCAGGTTTTCTGAGGTGTGCTGATCCACAATAATAACTGCCTAGCATCCTAGAGCTGGTGCTGGAAATTGGATACATTCCAGAAAGCTGCTTGGAGACACTGTAATCCAGGTCCCAGCCCCAGAGGGTACTTCTGGGCTCTGAGAATGAAAGCAAGCCTAGGAAGACCAGCTGATTTCATTGAAGAACAAAAGATGTTTCTTTAAGAAAAAAGTTAAGATCTTAGGATATAGTATAGATGGATATGAAACATGAAATGAGATCCTGAAGGCCAGAAGAGATACAAAAATAAAAGGAAAACTAGATCAAACTGCTCTGAAATAGAGCATTAGGAAAAAAAAAAGACATGGCTTAATTATAACTGTATGAGGAAAAGTTACTGGAACCCAAAGAAGTCTCACAGAAGAAGAGATGCAATATCTCAGGGGCAGAATCTGACATGATTTGTCCAGAGAGGGACCGAATCCAGGTAACCGTTGAAAGTCTAAGCCATGAGTAACAAATCCATGGTGAAAGCAATCAGAGAATTGCCCTGGGAAGGCCAGCAGTGCTGTGTTAGTGGTTACAGAAAATCTAGACAGATCTGAGAAGGGAAGGCCAGGACAATCAGAGAATACACAAAGTATGATTTGTGAGTTTTGAGGTGTACAACCATTGTAAGTAGAGATAAGGTATTGCCTAAACTCTAAAGAGAACCTGCCCTAGAATTCATGGAATTGGACTCTAAGACACTCATCTAAGCGATGAGCCATAGTAAAGGGGAACCAGGCAGAATAATGATAGAGCAAAACCAGGCCTGTGTTCAGTGTTTATCTGATGGTGGGGAGAGTGTCTCCTGTCACTGCTCTGCTTAGAGCCCTCCCAAAACTTTCACTTCACTTAGAGAAAAAGCCAAGCCCTCAGGTCAGCCTACAGCCCCCTAGATCTGTCCCATCCCCTGCCCTGTCTGCCTGTCTCCTCTTACTTCCCTTGCACAAGCCACTCTTGGCACATCAACCTCCTCGAATTCCAGCACACTCTCTGTTTCTGCTCTTGCTGTGCCATCTACCTAGAACACTCTTCCCCAGATATGTGCATGGATCACGCTTTACCTCCCCTTAAAGCCTCTACTCAGATGTTTCCTTCTCAGCCAGGCATGCCCAGACTACCCTATTTTGAACTATGGCAACCCCAGGGCAGAGTCAAGATCGTGGAGTAGGAGGACACAGAGTTTGCGTCTCCTCACAACTAGAGCACCTACCAGGCACTGGTGGGGTCCTTGGACACCTAAGGGGAACCCCCGAGCGACCAGGCAGGGCGTGGGGGAAAGAAGGGGGGAGAAGTGGAGACCGGATGGGATCGGTGCCCCTGTGGTGTGGCTGGGGAGGGAAAGGGTTCCCATGCCCGGAGGGGCCCATTCACACAAGGGGATCAACGGGGACAGGGCGAGACACTCGAGGGATCAGAGAATCAGAAGGAAATGGGCCAGCATTTCCCCCACCCACTCGGGCCCAGTGAGACCTGCTGAGGTCCCAGGCCTGACTCTCCATACTCCGAGGTCCCTTCCAGCTGCACCAAGCCTAGGCCCTGCCCCACCCCCCACCCCCCCAGGGCCTTTTCCAGCTACACGGGCCCTGAGCCGAGGCCCCACTCCCCACAGCCAAAGCCTGTTCCAGTTTTTTGTTTGTTTGTTTTTTGTTTTTTTTTTTACTTTTGGCTGCATTGGGTCTTCGTTGCTGCGTGTGGGCTTTCTCTAGTTGCAGTGAGTGGGGGCTACTCTTCATTGCAGTGCGGGGGCTTCTCATTGCAGTGGCTTCTCTTGTTGCATAGCACAGGCTCTAGGCAAGTGGGCTTCAGTAGTTGCAGCATTCAGGCTCAGTAGTTGTGGCAGAGGCCCTAGAGCGCACAGGCTTCAGTAGTTGTGGCGCATAGGCTCAGTAGTTGTGGTGCATGGGCTCTAGAGCACAAGCTCAGTAGTTGTGGTGCATGGGCTTATTGCTCCAAGGCATGTGGTATCTTCCTGGACCAGGGATTGAACCTGTGTCCCCTGCATTGGCAGGTGGATTCTTAACCACTGCACCACCAGGGAAGTCCCCTGTTAGTTTTTTGTTTTTTGGGGTTTTTTGCTCCTGTGGTTCTGTTTTACTTTGTTATTGTTTCATTTATATTTTTAATTTTTCTAATAAATTTTTTATTATTCTAATTTTATTTTTTATTCTTTGCTATTGTTCTGCCTTTTCTTTTTTTTTTTTTTGTCCACACCACGTGGCTTACAGGATATTGGCTCCCAGGCCAGGGGCTGGGCCTGAGCTCCTGTGGTGGGAGTGCTGAGTCCAAACCACTGGACTAAGAGAGAACCTCAGACCCCAAGGAAAATTAATTGAAGTGAGGTCTCCTGGAAGACCTCATCTCAGCACCAAGACCTGGCTCGACCCAACTGCCTGCAAACTCCAGTGCTGGACGCCTCAGGCCAAACAACCAGTAAGACAGGAACACAGCCCCACCCATCAAAAAAAAAATGAGACAACAAAAATAATATGTTACAGATGAAGGAGCAAGGTAAAAACAGATAAGACCAAATAAATGAAGAGGAAATAGGCAATCTACCTGAAAAATAATTCAGGGTAATGATAGTGAAGATGATCCAATATCTTGGAAATAGAATGGAGGCATGATTGAGAAAGTAAAAGAAATGTTTAACAAAGACCTAGAACTAAAGAACAAACAAACAGTGATGAACAACACAATAACTGAAGTGAAAAATACTCTAGAAGGAATCAATAGCAGAATAAATGAGGCAGAAGAATGAATAAGTGAGCTGGTAAATAGAATGGTGGAAATAATTGCCAAGGAGCAGAATAAAGAAAAAAGTGTGGAAAGAATTGAGGACAGTCTCAGAGACCTCTGGGACAAGATTAAATGTACCAGCATTTGAATTATAGGGGTCCCAGAAGAAGAAGAGAAAGAGAAAGGGCCTGAAAAAATATTTGAAGAAATTATAGTCAAAAACTTCCCTAACATGGGAAAGGAAATAGCCACCCAAGTCCAGGAAGCACAGAGAGTCCCATACAGGATAAACCCTATGAGAAACACACCAAGACACATATTAATCAAACTATCAAAAATTAAATTCAAAGAAAAATATTAAAAGCAGCAAGGGAAAAGTAACCAATAACATACAAGGGAATCCCCATAAGGTTATTGGAAAAGTAACCAATAACATACAAGGGAATCCCCATAAGGTGATTTTTCAACAGAAACTCTGCAGGGCAGAAGGGAATGACAGGATATATTTAAAGTGATGAAAGGGAAAAACTTACAACCAAGATTATTCTACCCAGTAAGGATCTCATTCAGATTTGACAGAGAAATCAAAAGCTTTACAGACAAGCAATAGCTAAGAGAATTCAGCACCACCAAACCAGCTTTACAACAAATGATAAAGGAATCTCTCTAGGCGGGAAACACAAGAGAAGAAAAAGACCCACGAAAACAAACCCAAAACAATTAAGAACAATTACCCTGGTTGTCCAGTGGTAAAGAATCCACCATACAATTCACGGGACGCGGGTTTCATCCCTGTTCAGGGAACTAATATCCCACATGTCGCGGGGCAACTAAACCCACATGCCACAACTATTGAGCATGTGCGCCTGAACTAGAGAGCCTTTGTGCCACAAACTACAGAGCCCGTGTGCTCTGGAACCCATGCACCACAACTACAGAGCACATGCACCGTGGAACCAGCACCACAGCTAGAGAGAAGCCTGCACACCACAATGAAGAGCCTGCACACTGCAAGGAAAGGTCCTGCATGCCTCAACAAAGATCCTGCATGCCACAACTGAGACCCAATGCAGCCAAAAATAAATAAAATAAATAAGTAATAAATATTTTTTTAAAATCTAACTTAAACAAATTTAAGAAAATTGTAATAGGAACGTACATATAGATAACTACCTTGAATGTAAATGGATTAAATGCTCCAACCAAAAGGCACAGACTGGCTGAATGGATACAAAAACAGACCCATATATATGCTGTCTACAAGAGACCCACTTCAGACATAGGGACACACACAGACTGAAAGTGAGGGGATGGAAAAAGATATTCCATGAAAATGGAAATCAAAAGAAAGCTAGAATAGCAATACTCATATCAGAGAAAATAGACTTTAAAATAAAGACCATTACAAGAGATAAGGAAGGACACTACATAATGATCAGGAATCAACCCAAGCAGAATATATAACAATTGTAAATATTTATGCACCCAACATAGGAGCACCTCAATACATAAGGCAAATGCTAACAGCCATGAAAGGGGAAATCAACAGTAGCACAATAATACTGGAGGATTTTAACACCCCACTTACACCAATGGACAGATCATACAGCCAGAAAATAAATAAGGAAACACAAGCTTTAAATGACACAATAGACCAGTTAGAGTTAATTGATATTTATAGGACATTCCCCACAAAAGCGGCAGAATACACTTTTTTCTCAAGTGCACAAGGAACATTCTTCAAGATACATCACATCTTGGGTCACAAATCAAGCCTCGGAAAATTTAAGAAAATTGAAATCATATCAAGCATCTTTTCTGACCACAACTCTATGAGATTAGAAATCAATTACAGGGAAAAAAACTATAAAAAATACAAACACATGGAGGCTGAACAGTGTGCTGCTAAATAACTAAGAGATCACTGAAGAACTCAAAAAGGAAATAAAAAACTGCATAGAAAGAAATAACAATGAAAACATGACAACTCAAAACCTACGGTATGCAGCAAAAGCAGTTCTAAGAGGGAAGTTTATAGCAATAAAACCCTACCTCAAGAAACATGAAAAATCTCAAATAAACAACCTAAACTTACACCTAAAGCAACTAGAGAAAGAAGAACAAACAAAACCCTAAGTTAGTAGAATGAAAGAAATCATAAATGTCAGAGCAGAAATAAATGAAATAGAAACAAAGAAATAATAGCAAATATCAATAAAACTAAATGCTGTTTCTTTGAGAAGATAAACAAAATTGATAAACCTTTAACCATATTCATCACAAAAAAAGGGAGAGAGGACTCAAATCAATAAAATTAAAAGTGAAAAAGGAGAAATTACAACTGGCACTGCAGAAATACAAAGGATCATAAGAGACTACTACAAGCAACTATATGCCAATAAAATGGACAACCTGGAAGAAATGGACAATTTCCTGGAATGGTAAAACCTTCCAAGATTGAATCAGGAAGAAATAGAAAATATAAACAGACTAATCACAAGTAATGAAACTGAAACTGTAATTAAAAATCCTCCAACAAACAGATGTCCAGGACCAGATGGCTGTACAAAGAAATTCTATCAGACATTTAGAGAAGAGCTAACACCTAGCCTTCTCAAACTCTTCCACAAAATTGCAGAGGTAGGAACACTCCCTAACTCATTATATGAGGCCACAATCACTCTGATACCATAAACAAATATATCACAAAAAAAAAGAAAATTATAGACCAATATCACTGATGAACATAGATGCAAAAATCATCAACAAAACACTAGCAAACAGAATCTAACAACACATTAAAAGGATCATACCGCATGATCAAGTGGAATTTATCCCAAGGATGTAAGAATTCTTTAATATATGCAAATCAATCAATGTGACACTCCATATTAAGAAATTAAAGGATAAAAACCATACGATCATCACAATAGATTCAGAAAAAGCTTCTGATAAATTTCAACACCCATTTATGATAAAAGCTCTCCAGATAGTGGGCATAGAGGGAACCTACCTCAACATAATAAAGGCCATATATGACAAACCCACAGCAAACATCATTCTCAATGGTGAAAAAATGAAAGCATTTCCTCTAAGATCAGGAACAAGACAAGGATATCCACTCTTATCACTATTATTCAACATAGTTTTGGAAGTCCTATCCACAGCAATCAGAAGAAAAATAAATCAAAGTATCTAAATTGGAAAAGAAGAAGTAAAACTGTCACTGTTTGCAGATGACATGATAACTATACACAGAAACTCCTAAAGATGCCACCAGAAAACTACTAGAGCTAATCAATGAATTTGGTAAAGTTGCAGAATACAAAATTAATGCACAGAAATCTCTTGCATTCCTATACACTAATGATGAACGATCAGAAAGAGAGATTAAGGAAACAATCCCATTTACCACTGCAACAAAAAGAATAAAATACCTAGGAATAAACCTGTCTAAAGAGGCAAAAGACCTGTGCTCAGAAAACTATAAGATACTGATGAAAGAAATCAAAGATGACACAAACAGATGAAGAGATATACCATGGTCTTGGATAGGAAGAATCAATACTGTGAAAATGGCTATACTGCCCAAAGCAATCTACAGATTCAGTGCAATCCCTATCAAATTACCAATGGCATTTTTCACAGAACTAGAACAAAAATTTTTACAATTTGTATGTGAACACAAAAGACCCCAAATAGCCAAAGCAATCTTGAGGAAGAACAATGGAGCTGAAGGAATCAGGCTTCCTGAGTTCAGGCTATACTACAAAGCTACAGTAATCAAGACAGTATGGTACTGGAATGAAAACAGAAATATAGATCAATGGAACAGGATAGAAAGCCCGGAAATACACCCATGCACCTGTGGTCACCTAATCTATGACAAAGGAGGCAAGAATATACAATGGAGAAAAGACAGTCTCTTCAATAAGTGGTGCTGGGAAAACTGGACAGCTACGTGTAAAAGACTGAAATTAGAACAGTCCCTAACGCCACACACAAAAATAAACTCAAAATGGCTTAAAGATCTAAATATAAGACTGGATTCTATAAAACTCTTAGAAGAAAACATAGGAAGAATATTCTTTGAATAAATCACAGCAAGATCTTTTTTGACCCACCTCCTAGAGTAATAAAAACAAAAATTGATAAATGAACCTAATTAAACTTAAAAACTTTTGCACAGCAAAGGAAACCATAAACAAGATGAAAAACAACCCTCAGAATGGGAAAATGTACTTGCAAATTAAGCAACAGAAAAAGGATTAATCTCCAAAGTATACAAACAGCTCATGCAGCTCAATATCAAAAAAAAAAAAAACAATAACCCAATCAAAAAGTGGGCAGAAAAATAGCACAGGGAGATCAGCTTGGTGCTCTGTGACCACCTAGAGGGGTAGGATAGGGAGGGTGGGAGGGAGATGCAAGAGGGAGGAGATATGGGGATATATGTATATGTATATCTGACTCACTTTGTTAAAAAGCAGAAACTAACACACCATTGTAAAGCAATTACACTCCAATAAAGATGTTTAAAAAAAAAGTGGGCAGAAAACCTAAATAGACATTTCTCCAAAGACATACAGCTGGGCAAGAGGCCCATGAAAAGTTGTTCAACATCACTAATTATTAGAGAAATGCACATCAAAACTACTGTGAGGTATCATCTCACACCAGTCAGAATGGCCATCATCAAAAACTCTACAAACAATAAATGCTGGAGAGGGTGTGGAGAAAAGGGAACCCTCTTACACTGTTGGTGGGAATGTAAATTGATACAGCCCCTGTGGAGAACGATATGGAAGTTCCTTAAAAAACTAAAAATAGAACTACCATATGACCAAGTATTCCCACTACTGGGCATATACCCTGAGAAAACCATAATTCAAAAAGATGTGACTACCTAGATGGGTGGGATAGGGAGGGTGGGAGGGAGGGAGATGCAAGAGGGAAGAGATATGGGGACATATGTATATGTATAACTGATTCACTTTGTTATAAAGCAGAAACCAATGCACCATTGTAAAGCAATTATACTCCAATAAAGATGTTTTAAAAAAATAGATAACTAATAAGAACCTGCTGTATAAAAATAAATTAATTAAATAAAAAAAAAGGACACATGTACCCCAGTGTTCACTGCAGCACTATTTACAATAGCCAGGTCATGGAAACAACCTAAATGTCCATCGACAGATGAATGGATTAAGAAGATGTGGTACATACGTACAATGGAATATTACTCAGTCATAAAAAGGAATGAAATTGGGTCATTTGCAGAGATGTGGATGGACCTAGAGTCTGTCATATAGAGTGAAGTAAGTCAGAAAGAGAAAAACTAATATCGTATATTAATGCATATATGTGTAATATAGAAAAATAGTACAGATGAACCTATTTCCAGGGCAGGAATAGAGACGCAGATGTAGAGAATGGATGTGTGGACACAGCGGGGGAAGGGGAGGGTGGGATGAATTGGGAGGTTAGGTTTGACATAAATACACTACCATGTGTGAAATAGATAGCTAGTGGGAACCTACAGTATAGCACAGGGAGCTCACCTTGGTGATCTGTGATTATCTAGATAGTCAGGATTGTGGGGGGGTGGGGGAGGATGGGAGGGAGGTCCAAGAGGGAGGTAATATATGTATACATGTAGCTGATTCACATCGTTGCACAGCAGAAACTAACATAACATTGTAAAGCAATTATACTCCAATAAATAATAATAATAAAATTATTTTAAAAATAAAATAAACTACAGCAATCCCACCCCAACCCCCAGGCACCTCCTCTATATCCCTCTGCTTTTATTTTTCTTCACGGCACTTTTCATCATCTGATATACATATATTTTACCAATGTGTGTTTCTTGTCCGTCTCCCTCCAGTAGAATATATGCTCTTTGAGGGCAGGGGTATTTGCCTCTTTGCTCCACTAATGAGTCAGGGCAAAGAAAAATGTCTGGTTTATTAGATTCTTAAAATATATGTGTTGAATGTACCAAAAGATTTTTTTTGAATAGTGGTTGCTTCAAATTGATCCATGCCATAGCTTTTACTACTGGAGACTCTAACAAAACCTAAAAGAACATAGCAGGCAAACAAAAGTGTGGGATTCAAAGCAAAGAGAAAGTAAGGGAAAAAAGTGTTTTCTCCCAGCCAACAGCTCTTGCCCTGTAGGTATTAGAGAAGAATAAGCTTCAGTTGCTGGAAGCTCAAATGAGCTTTGTCAAAGGAGGAGAGAACAATGAAGGCATATTCATGTCTGTGTTACAGAGAAAGATGCAGTGGAAAGGAAGTCTCCTCAAGGCCTGAAATATTCAAAAGCTGAGGAAAACAAAGTCATACCTGAGTTAATAATTTTTGAAAATGTAATATGTACACGAGGGATTCATTATTCTAATGTCTACTTTTATATATGTTTGAATTTTTCCATTAAAAAAAATGAGTTTTAAAATAGAAAAGCAGAAGAAGGACTGTGCCCTGAGAAGCAAATGGCAGAAGTACTGGGAGTCACCAAGTTCTCAGGGACACAATCTTCAGAAGCAACCACAAGAGTTCCAGTTCACCAATCTGCTATGGGCAATTCTGCAGCTGAATCAATGTGGGCATGAAGGAGGCCCTTTCCCCCCTTCCCTCCTTCCCCCCCTTCCCCCCTTCTGTAGGGTAGAGGCACGTGTTACAGAACTAAATCATCCCATAGCGGCAGTGGACTGCCAGTGTGGCTCGCAGGAGAGGTGCGTGCCGTGTCACCATGAAGAGCCCACCTCTGTGCCAGTCCAGGGTGTAGAAACTGGGACTCACAGGGAAGCTGCAAAACAAGAAATCTGGAATATTGGTTAAAACAACAGTACCAAAACATACCTCAAAAAAGATCTGGTGACTGAGGCTGGCTCCATTGAAAACCTCAAAACTTTGCAAAGAATCAGCAAAGTCTCAAAGGCTACTCTCCAAGAGAAGGATCAGTGACCTCTCATCCCATGCCCAGTCATCGTGGAATGCTGTCTTAGGAGAGATTTCCCGCTTGTGAGTTGACAGATCATGGATTCTGGGTGACTGATAACTGCCTCTGCAGAAACTGAAAACATTTCTTCCCTCAAATTGCCATTAGTACTAGGCACTAGCTGGGAATTAGTTTGTTTCCTGAATAGGGTGGGTAGGAGGCCTCGGTGGTCATAAACTTGCCTGACCTTGAATTCTTTTCAAAGGAAAGCAATTTAGGGACATGGCATCAGAGGTCCTGAAGGAACTCCACTCCAGAGAAACACAAACCAGCCCAGGCAGCATCGCTGGAAGAATTCCAGCTACCCACCCTGCAAATGAGAACCCCTCAGTTGAGAGCAGAATAAGAAACTGGGCAGGGGGTAGGGGCTTCCCTTGTGGCACAGTGGTTAAGAATCTGCCTGCCAATTCAGGGGACACAGGTTCAAGCCCTGGTTTGGGAAGATCCCACAGGCCGTGGAGCAACTAAGCCCCTGAACCACAACTACTGAACCTGTGCTCTAGAGCCCACGAGCCACAACTACTGAGCCCACGTGCCACAACTACTGAAGCCTGCACACCTAGAGCCCATGCTACGCAACAAGAGAAGCCACCACAATGAGAAGCCCGTTCACCGCAACTAGAGAAAGCCTGCGCACAGCAACAAAGACCCAATGCAATCATAAAAAAATAAATTTATTTTTTTTAAAAAAAGAAACTGGGCAGCGGGTAAATTTTGGACTTAAATTTCTTTGCGCCCACCAGGGCAAGGTAATTTGATTTTGTTCTTAATTTCCTTGGACTTGAATGTTTTGAGTCTTTAACTTGCAAGAAGAATTAACTTGGGAGCTTTAATTACTCCAAGGACCATTGATAATAAGAGAGCTTTTCATTTTCAAATTTGGGATCCTCCTATTAATTGACATTTATTATTAATGTATATTTATGCATTTTAGTATTGGACAATCTTAATGTTCCATTTTAATCCTAAAGCACCATCTCCAATTGCCTGTACTTTACACATGCTAGAAATAATTTGGAATGGGAATAGGTAATGTGTTATAAGTCTTGGTTACAATGTTGCATGGTAGTGCATTTAAATAATGCTCTGTTCTGACCCATTTCAGAGCTTTCTGGAAAAAAATCTACACTGTTCCCTAGAGATCCTTCAGAGAAAGGGAGTGGTCTCACACAGGTAGAAGAAGGACTACCTTGATAAATGCCCATCTCCTCCCCCAGAGGGAAAGTGACACCCCTAGTTGACCACTCACTTGTTGGGTAAACCCAGAGGGTCAAGAATAGGAAAACCTGGGAATCCTTGGAGGGAGAAGCCCATTCCCCACATCTCCCTTCTATGAGAAGAGATTTCTCTGAACGTCCCAGGCCTCCCCCACCTCCCCCGCACAGAGATGGAATGGGACACCTGGTCTGTAATGCCTAGTCACTAGCCACAGCTATTGTTCCACAATTCTAGACCACATGGAGCTAATCTACCAAAGATCCCGCACACAGGGAATTTTCTCTCTTTCTCCTTCTCTCCACTTGCTTCAGTGGGAAGTGGTGGCCTGGTTGAGAGTGTTTGCTCTGCAGACTCAAACATTCCCTCAGATGAGTTTTTCCAAGATCTGGATAGGAAATTAGAAATACTATTTGGCTATCGTACCAAGGTACAGTGACCAACATAGCCTTTATCGGTAATAAAGGTCATAGTTTGTTACTCTATCTTTTTCTTTATTTCTCTTCTGGTTAGAATCTCAGGCAGAGAAGAGTATGATGCATGGGGGATTCAGGTTTGTTTGAAAAGTGTATAAAATGACTCATATAAAGCTCTTATCCTGGTGTCTTGGCATATTACAAGTGCTCAAAAACTTTGACAGCCATTACTGTTGACCTCCTGAGCAGAAGCATTCCATGCGCCATGTTCCTAAACCTTTTGTATGTTACTTATCTCTTACTGCTTTGTTTTCTACTTATCTGTATTTGTATTGTTAGGGGTTTTAAATATCTGTATTTGTTAAGGATTTTAAATATTTATATGTGTTAGGGATCACATCTCAGTCATCTTTGTATTATCTGGAGCACCTAGCATCATACCTTGCATGAAGAGAGTGCTTAATATATAATTACTTTAAAAATAGACAAAGGGAAATTCAGTGGTTACTATTAACTATTAAGCTAGATTTGCAGATGTAAATAATCTCACCAAATCAGTGAGTAATTCTCTTGATTCCAGATAGAGTTTTTTTCTTAAAAAAAAAAAATTCTGAAGAAGTAGAAAATGTGCAGTTTAACACATGGGTCACCCAGTCACCGAAAAGAAAACCAAATCCCAGTGGAACTGACACAGTCGTTTTCCTCAGAGAAGCTTAAAGCACTTTACCATCCACACACCACCCAGGCTCACAGCAGTCCTGAGAGTTACTGTATGACCCGTCTTGGCTGCCTAAACACTCTGTATGCGGTGCATTTCCCCTTTTGAGATCTTTCCTTCAGCGCTGGAAACCATGTAGATGTTTAATAAATATTATTATGAAAAACAATAATATTATTTGAAGTCCTACAGTGAAGCCAAGAAAATGAGCCCAGCTAAGAATCATATCAAAATCTGCAGCCTCCTTCAACAAAACAGGAGACATTTGTGACGACATTTTCACCATGCCAAGCCATCAACAGTATTTTCCAAGCGTTGCCCAGACAGCCAACCTGAAGGAAAGGATACCACAAATGGGAGAAGGAATTTTTAAAAACACTGAAGAGGATATGGTTCATGGCCACCCGTTGCCCTCTATCAGAAGGAAACAGAAAATCTTCCAAAAATTACAGTATATACCATCAAATACACCCAGAGCCGTAAAGCCTCTCTGCTGCACATAGCTATAACACTACACGGTGAAAAGAGTTCTCAGGATCAGGAAACATGGACTATTTGACCTTCACTTTGCTTTTACTTATCAGATTAGTGTAATTGTAAGCTTTTTAGTAGGGCAGAGTTATGCCTTTACTATTTACAGCTGTGTAATCTGGGATTTCCTCTTCTTTTAGCCTCAGCACCACTATCTGTAAAATGGGGATAAGAATAGTACTAACATAATAAGAGCATTGTGAGGATTAAAGAAAGGAATTCACATAAAATGCTTAGCATAGTACCTGTTACATAGGAAGCTCTCAATCTTCTTTTTGCATGTGTCATAAATCTGAATTTATGGAACCTAGTTTATTTTAATTTTTGTGTTCTGGTCATAAAATTAATATGTATTAATTGTAGAAATTTTAATAACAATAGCATAATATAATTGAGAAAATAAATCTTATACATAATTCTACCATCCACAGATTAAAAAATTAGTTTCATGGTAAATTTCCAATTTCTAAGGGTGGGAGTCATCTTGTTTTATTTGTGCAAAGTACCTGTCACATATAGTAGCCGCCCAGTGCATGAATGTTGGAAGATCTCATAGTCAGGGAAAAGTGTATGACAGTATCACTGTATTTATATATAAGTAAAAGAAAACATTCCTAAAGGATGATCTCTGGGTGCCTTTCAAAGTAAAAAATCTACCCAGAATCAATGGAAGAACAAAATAAAAACAGATTCCCTAGGTTATGTGTAGGATTCCCACTAAGCCATCCTACCTGAATGTTCTTAAGTATGAACATTATACTTGTTCTGTATAAACTGTAAGAATTTGCTCTCCTCTGTGTGATGATTCTTATATGTCCCTATTCTTTTCCTTTTACTCTTAAATTCTTTTACACAAATAGATTAAAAACTACATAAGCAGGCATTTGTATCTTCTCTTTCTTCTGGATTCTCTATTATCTCCTAGTCCTAGACTTGGTACTCCATGGTCACACCCTAAATTTTATGGACTGATAAACTGAGTCAACACCCATTCCAGATCCCTGACTTATCCCAATCAGGTAGGGACAATTTATGGAAAGCAAAATTTTTTTGGTTTTGGTCCAACTTCACTTCCATTTAATTTCACCTTAAAAATTGTAGGAGACAACCCAGTTGGCCATTAGTTGTTTCTACATTGTCTCTCGCATCATATTGAAAGCATCTGTTGAGAAACTGAACTGCCGAGCGAGTGCCTTAGGTAGGGTCTGCAAAACCCCACTTCACTGACCCTCTTTCATGATTAAGGTAGCGTTAGGAAAGAATGTGGACTTTGGAGCCCCATTAGTGGGCTCAAATCCAGGGCACACTGCCTATTCCCCAGTGTACAAATTACTGAACCCCTCCAAGTCTATTTCCTCATATGCCTGGCACATGGCAAGCATTAAATAAATGTAAATTACCATTATCATCAAATCAACTCTAGTGATTAGTGGCCTAGCAATGTCCCCAGCCAAATATCAGTACATGTAATCAGAGGTTACATGGGTATAATCTGAACCTCTACACATTACAGTCATTCATTCATTTGGTCATTAAAAATTTTTTTTAATACTGATGATATTCAGATCACTATGTTAAGAACTGCAGGGAGCTGAGAGATGAATAAAACATACATCTTGCCTTAATAGTTTCATAAGGCAGTAATAGAATGCTCAAAGACTCAGAACCCCAGATTCCATTAGGAGATGTTTTTTCGAAATCGATAGTGCTATTAGTTCCACATGACAAGATATATAAAACACAATCTAAGACTAAAGTAATCAAGGAAGTGGGCTCCCTTCCACCCCTGCAGATAGTGGTCAATTTCCAACTTATTAGTGCCATAAAGTTGTTCTCAAAAGAACTGAATGCCCAACGTGTTAAAAGCATACGTGTGCTATAAAAAAAGGACATAATCAACATTGTTATTAAGTGTGTTAAGAACAGACAGACTCAGCACTGCCACATCAAAAGGGTTTTTACATTTGTTTTTCCTCAGTGGAAGGAGAAGAGAAACTAGGAACATATAGCCATGCTGTATACATATTTAGATATGAAATGCAGAAACAGAGAGTCAAAGACACACAAACACACACTGAGGGTCGCATGAAATCATTAGGCTCTGATCTCTCCTTGGACTTCCAAATCAGACTGACATGGTTTCAGATTCTAACCTTATCATTCACAAGCTTCTTGAACGAGTGTAAATTCCTGAAGTTCTCTGAGCTTTTCTTCATTTGTACAACAGAAGAGATGTGAAGATTGCGCAAGATCCAGTGTATGTAAATTGTCTGAAGTAGTACATAGCGCATCGTTAGCGTTCAATAAAAAGGAGCTATGATAACACATATATATGGAACCTAAAAAAAAACGTTCTGAAGAACCTAGGGGCAGGACAGGAATAAAGACACAGAGGTAGAGGATGGACTTGAGGACACGGGGAGGGGGAAGGGTAAGCTGGGACGAAGTGAGAGAGTGGCATGGACATATATACACTACCAAATGTAAAATAGATAGCTAGTGGGAAGCAGCCACATAACACAGGGAGATCAGCTCCGTGCTTTGTGACCACCTAGAGGGGTGGGATAGAGAGGGCGGGAGGGAGATGCAAGAGGGAGGGGATATGGGGATATATGTGTATGTATAGCTGATTCACTTTGTTATACAGCAGAAACTAACACACCATTGTAAAGCAATTATAGTACAGTAAAGATGTTAAAAAAAAAAGGAGCTATAATATTGATGATTTTATCATTAATGGTCATTTTAAAGCATTGACTCCTGAATGACTGGCCACTCTATCTATGGCATCTCAGGTTAGAGCAGACATGCTTGAGGGCTTCATCTTAGACAAGGGCAGCAATGTTGCCAAGGTGCCCTGTGCTTTAGTCTCCACTGCTGCCTTAATGGCTGCCTGGGCTCCTCGGGCTTTGATCTGATTTCACTCCTGACTTCAAGGGTCTTTTACTCCCTTGTGTGAACACATCTTTTCTACCTGCTTGCAAATCAACTTCTAGATTCCTAGCTTACCCTGAGGTCTGAACTTTTATCCCTGATAATAACCCAGTTCCTACCTCTCTCTGTTTCACCCTCTCTGCTCCATGTCCCAGGAGAAATGGCTGTGGGAAGTGATGATGAGATCCATGTCTATGCCAGGGTGTAAAGCCCTATGGCTTGGCAACCTGGCTTCCTGCGTCGCTGAATAAATCTTGACTTCAGGTTTGAATCTGAATCTAGACCCCCTAAAGCAATCGTATGCCCATTTCTAACCTCTTACTTTGTCTCTCTGCACTTCCGGCCCCACAATACAAAGTGGAAGGAAGTGGTGGAGGGAGGAACAAAGCATAACTGGCAATTCCTGCTTAGACCAATAGACTCACACAGCTTGCTTTGGAAGGGAAATGACTTGAATGCTTTCCCCACTGTTTGCACGAACCTACAAAGCATCTGATCCATCCAATTTCATCCCATAGTGAAGGCTAATGGGTATTAAAATTACGTGGGTCAGGGCTCAAATAAAACTGCAGTTCTCTCGGCTTGACTTAAATCATGTATTTACTTTGAGACCAAAAGTACAAATTGTGGCCTGTTGAATCAGCTGGAGTTCTTAAAATAGAATTTGACCTGAATGGAGATAATTCCATGAAAACACTACTGGAAACCAAAATGCTTATCTAATCTGTAAGTCTGGCAACATGTACAGCATTACTGATCGCTGGTACTGGTGAAAGAGTCTTAATTTTTATGTCTAGAGGAAATTAAGCCAAGAAAAAGAGGACCATTTAGTTCAGAGGAAAGATGTTCATACATTTTATATTTTAAATGATTCCATTTGAGCACTTGGAAAATTAAAGGGCCGTTAGCCAAAAACAGCTCTATGTCACTCAACTATGTGGAGCTTAACTAAAGCTTGGCCTTATCTAACTTCTCAGAAATACACTAACCAGAGGCTCTGTATAAGTGTTCCAGATCTAGCATATGCCTACAAGGGATTATAGAGAAACCAAAGTGAAGAAAAGCAATTTACTCATAATGGAGAATATAATGGTTATAGGTACCAAGTATGCGAAGGGCCATTCCATGTAGTCAAAAAGAGCTTCAGGGGCTTCCCTGGTGGCGCAGTGGTTGAGAATCTGCCTGCCAATGCAGGGGACATGGGTTTGAGCCCTGGTCTGGGAAGATCCCACATGCCGCAGAGCAACTGGGCCCGTGCGCCACAGCTGCTGAGCCTGCGCGTCTGGAGCCTGTGCTCTGCAACAAGAGAGGTCGCGACAGTGACAGGCCCGCGCACCGTGATGAAGAGTGGCCCCCGCTCGCTGCAACTGGTGAGGGCCCTCGCACAGAAACGAAGACCCAACACAGCCATAAATAAATAAATAAATAAATAAATAAAGACCTCACCTCAATCATCACCTTCTCTAGGAAGCCTCCCCCAATTCTAAAAAAAAAAAAGAGCTTCAGGCTTACAGTCACTAAAAGACCATTCCCAGTATGGGCAGGAAAGAACTCTGGTAATTCCTAATATTAGGGAGGAATGGGATTCCTCTTGGGACCTTTAAAAGCCCACCTTCCTAGCAGTGAAAGTCACACGGTTCCAGTGAAGGGGAGAACAGCTATTACTTTTCAGAAAACTTGCCTTATTAACAGAGTCCCCTGATTTAATATTATTAGAGTGGGTTTTTCAAACAGGCAACTAACTGGGAAGTATGACTTCAAGAATACCTAGAGTGCTTTCCCGTGATCTCCATCTTACCTATATATACTTACATTGGGTGAGGAATGTTTGTGTGTGCAGATCCTCCATCCAGGGGCTCAATGCCTACAATTATATTCTACTTGAACTTGGTTTCTCTTGTCTAAGTGAAAAAGGAAATTGGTCCCTAAAAAGGGGCCCTCACTGACCTTTATCAGTCATTTATACCTCAATGGGAAGGGCGTCATTAGCTGTTTTTGAAAGAGCTAGTGTGAGTCATGGAAGGGGAAGCTGGAGTTTAGGGTCATTGGTCACCTAAGTTCAAATGTTTAACTATGAGTTGGGGAAAGAAAGGGAGATTTAAAAAGGAGAGGCTGATAGATGGAAAGCCAACACAGCCTTCTAAATAATTCTGACAGAGGCCAGTGTAGACATAGCAGTTAATGTGAGACCAAAAAAATCCTAGAATTTAGAAAAGCTGCAAGTCTCTAAACTACAAAGAAAATATGATCATATGTGTATACATATATATATACCTATATATGTATGTGTGTATATGTATGTATGTGTTTATGTATCTATATACGTATGTATCTGCCTATATGTGTATGTGTGTGTGCATATACAAATATAGACATATACAATCAATCCTAATTATTCTCAGAATTCATATTTGCTGATTCACCTGCTCACTAAAATTTATTTGTAATCTGGAAATCAACACTCATGGCTCTTTTGTAGTCATTTGTGGACATGGGCAGAGCAGCAAATATTCGAGTGGCTCTACACACACTTTCCCAATTGAGATCAGACAAGGCAATGCACTGCTTTCTTGTTTCAGTTCTCATATTGTCATACTGTAAACAAGTGTCCTTTTTGCCATCTCTATAATGATGGTTTTTCAAGCTTCTGCACTTTTATTGGTGAGTTCACTGTTTAAAATGGCCTCAGGCATAATGCTGGAGTCCTGTCTAATGTTCCTAAAGGCAAGAAGGCTGTGATGTGCCTTAGGGAGAAAATATGTTTGTTAGATAAACTTTGTTCAGGAATGAGTTATAGTCTTGGTGGCTGGGAATTCAACGTCAATGAATCAACAACAGATATTAAATCTGTTTAATATCTGGTAAACATCTTTAAACAGAAACACACGTAAAACAAGCTTACGTATTGATCACTTGTTGAAATGTTATGACCAGCGGCTTGCAGGTACCTAACCTTGTATTTTCCCCTAGGAGCAATGAATGGGTGAGTACTCATTAATTCAGTGTTCACAGAAAATTTGAAGAACATAGCGACTGCAGATGATGAGAATTGACTGTATATACATTTTTATTTGGAAATAGTGTTTTTTTTGTTTTTGTTTTTTGTTTTTTTTTGCGTTATGCGGGCCTCTCACTGTTGTGGCCTCTCCCATTGCGGAGCACAGGCTCCGGACGCGCAGGCTCAGCGACCGTGGCTCACGGGCCCAGCTGCTCTGCGGCATGTGGGATCTTCCTGGACCGGGGCATGAACCTGTGTCCCCTGCATCAGCAGGCGGACTCTCAACCACTGCGCCACCAGGGAAGCCCCTGGAAATAGTTTAAGACTCACAAGAAGTTGTAAAAATAGGAGAGTTTCTGTATGCTCTTCATTCGGCTGTCTCAAATGAAATATCTTATTTTCAAAACCAGGAAGTTAGTGTGTCTAGAATGTTAACCAAGTATAGATCGCATTCAGATATCAACAGTTTTTATATGTATTATATATATATAGTTCTATTAAATTTTATGACATGTAGATTCATGTAACCATCACCACAGTCAGCATGCAGAACTGTTGCATCACCACAAGGAAACTCCCTCACATTACCACTTAAATGTCATACCCCTCTTGCCCTAGCCCCTAACCCCTGGCATCCACTGATCTGTTCTCCATCCCCAGAATTTTATTACTTTGAAAGTTTATATAAATGAAATTATACAGTGTGTAACCCTCTGAGATTAGCTTTTTCACTTAGCCTAATGTCCTTGATGTCCATCCAAGTTGTGGAATCTATCAATGGTTCATTTCTTTTTATTGCTGAGTAGTATTCCATTGTATGCGTGTACTTCAGTCTGGTTATCCATTCACCCACTGATGAATCCTTTTAGGCTGTTTCCAGTTTTGGGTTATTACATATCAAACTACTCACTGAGTCTTTTAAGGTTTAGTTAAAATTGTCTCAAACACCAAATTTCTCAATTTCTCAAAACCTATATTTCTCCCCAGGGGTAGTTGAGGTATGAGGTGTGACTGAGCACTTAAAGTTCTCCTAATTGCCTTTATCTCCAAGATTCTACTTAATTGTTGTATTCTTAAACTCCATTCTGCTTTTCATATTTCTTGTGTATTAGTTTTCTTCATTTCATGTTGCCCTACTCAGCACTGCAATGTCTTTTTACTCTCCAGAGTACTACCAATATGTGTGAGGGGACTTGGCTGAAGGTTTCAGGCAATGGAAGGGGATTATATGACTATGAACGATAGCAACAAGGTACACATCCCTAGCCCTAAACGTCCTTGGATCATTCCTGAGTGGAAGATGTTGAGTGGTCAAGGCTTTATCTTCTTGTCTGTTTCCAGGCATGTCTCTTTCCCCCTCTCTGAAGTGAACAATGTCTTTGGACATACAGGTGGGCACAGGGAGTGGGTGATGTCCAGAAAGCAGTCAAATCTGGTGGACACAGCTGAATAAAGTACCGTTTGGAACTCATAAGAGGACTGGAGATGTAACAGGAATTTGAGGTTGAAAATATGATCAGCTGTCATCCAAGAATCTTTTTGTCCCCAAATTACATCGCAATCCTTCCCTTCTTTCCACAGCCCTCTACAAAATCCCTCTTTCCTTTGCCCTACTAGGAGAATACTTGATAATGATACCTGAAATACTTAGAAGTCACTCAAGCACCTGTAATTTAATTACTTGTATTATTTTTATGTAACTGTACATCTCTATACCATTGCATTTTAAAAAATATTATATTGAGAAAAACGATTCTTGAACTTTTATTCCAGTCTTATCTCCTCTTAATGAAGTTGTCTCTATCTATTAGAATCCTTTAATACAAAAGAGCAGGATTTTCTCCAGCTATGTGTCCTGTCTGGATACCTAGTCACTTGACAGCGTTATTTTGGTAAGTGCTGATATTAGCTATTTATAATTCTTCTTTTTCCTCACTCTTTCTCAGGTAGATCAGCTAGAACTAAATAGGGATATGAAATAAAGTTTACATTTCGAAAGAAAACAAAACACCACCAAAAAGAAAAAAAAACTTTTACCAGCTTTGTTACTCAATAGCTAGAGTCAACAGGAAAAGGGGTTTTAGATGAAGTTATGTATTAACTAAAAGTTTCCACTTTCTTCAAAATCATATCTTAAAGGCTTTGCCTATTGTTTAACTAAACTCTCTATCATTGACAGTCTTACATTTCCCATGCACATCTAGAATGGCTTCTGTGTTAGGGAATAGCTATTGTGCACCTGTTAATCCTTTCAGAGGTGTTTACCTGAATGAAGTTTGTTTTCATGGCATCTCAGGGAGCTATGAGAGAAATCCCTTTGAGCAAGCAGAAGTTCCTTCCCTCGTGTGTCCCTCAGCCTCTTCTGTGGCAGTGTTTGGGAGCCTCCGTCATCCCAGCTGAAGAGAGCAGACAGCTCCTGGCAGAAGAGAAGAGAGAGACAGGTCTCTGCTCCAGAAGGGCTGAGGCAACTCTGCCTCCTGGTGTCCCCAGCAGGAGAGAATGTACCGCCTGCTGGCCCAGGGCCTCTTTGACCATCTCGCTAACTCTCAGAGGTTGGAAAACAACAGTGATTTGGATCCTTGGGGGCTACTTGGCCTGATCAAAGAGAGAAAAGAACAGCAGTTGATTCCTCCCTTCTTTGGGGGAGAGACAAGCCAGGAACCACAAATTTTTCTTTTTCCTCCCATTTCACAAGCCCATGGCTTATCCAGATTCACTCTAGAAATGCTTGTTTGTTCTAGAAAAGGAGCTTCTTATATAATGTTCACTTACTCCTTATGAAGTTTATTGTGAATTTTATTTGATGACAACTTGAATTTTTCTTTACTTTTGCTCAGTCTCTACTGTTTACTGTGGATACATAACTATTTAGTACTTTAAAAAAATAGAAACATTGAAACAGTAAAAAGTAACCCAAAAGGTTTACTTAAAGTACACATAAAATAAGAAGATTTTTCTTTTACAACTTAAGTTAAAAAGTTTTGAAAATCGCATATACAGTATTAGTTAATTTGTTAATGTTAAAATAAAGCAAAGGGGGTAAAAAGTGCATGAAAAAAAAGAAGTTAATAAAACCTACGAAGCTCTTTGGTAATTGTCTTTGGGGAGGGGCGTGTGGACTTTGGGTCAATTCTTTTCTTTTCTTGCTCTGTTTCTCCATTTTTCACTTTTTCTTTAATGAGCATGTGTTTCCGAAGTTTCTGCCTCCCATTTGCTCAGTAAGTAATGACATTCATGTGCCCTTTTGACTCTCCTGCAATGTTTTGGAATCGCCCCCAGGTTACACCAAAGCGTGGTTTCTCACTGTTGCTGGGATAATGTGGGAAGGCTGTGATTCAGATGAAGGTCCGACCTTACGCTTCTGTAGTTAAGAATGAGGGTGAGTGAGGGCATGAGTAACAAAGTCACTGAAAAAGGATAAAAGGGATTAAGAAAATGTACCTAGGTAGGTTCTCTTGCTCACGTCTCTAAATGCCCCTCCACTTTTTAGCTTCAATTAACATCATTGTGTTTTGCCCCAAGGGGCCAGCACTGCTGAGGTCAGCCCCATGCTTTCCAAGTCTTTGAAACAAGCCACATCACATCCTTAAGTCCGAAAGTATATACTGTTCTTTAACAGAATCCAGAGGACTTTGGGGTCCAAATACACTTGCTTTATTGCTCATTTTCTGCCAGTCCTGTTGCCTTCTGCCTCCTCTTACTAAAGAAAATATTTCATCTATGTATTTCTAAGAAAAAAATTTTAAAGATATAGACAAAAGCTCTAAGGTCAGCGTCAATGATTCACTACTGCATTCACTGTGTTACATCTCCGAACTGGGCGTAAATACAAAAGATGGCTCATGCCTTCAATAAGATCAAGGTCTACAAGGCAGATTGATAGGAAGAGCAATTATCCTCTAGAAAGTGGCATGTGGATAAACACAGCGGCTTTAAGAATAGATGGGAAGCCTAATTTGGCTGAAGGGAGGGCAAGGTCAGAGAAGACTTCCCAGAAGATACAGAGACCTAAAGGAAAGCTAAGAGTTCAGGGGCGGGGAGGGGAGAGAGTAGGCATTCTAAGGAGACGGAATGGCATGTTCAGAGACCAGAATCAAGAGAGAGAGTGACTGTGATTACTTCAGGATGGCGTGGATATTGAAAATAAAGAAAGGAGAGGGAAAAGACACAGCTGGAGAGGTCGATGGGGATCTACCGTTCTATGCTAAGTGAGGGCAGTGGGCAAAGCACTGTAGAATTTTTTTTTTTTTTTTTTTTTTTTTTTGCCGTACGCAGGCCTCTCACTGCTGTGGCCTCTCCCATTGCAGAGGACAGGCTCCGGACGCGCAGGCCCAGCGACCATGGCTCAGGGGCGCAGCCACTCCACGGCATGTGGGATCTTCCCAGACCGGGGCACGAACCCTGACCCAATCTTTCATCTGCTTAAAAATTCTACAGTGGGGCTTCCCTGGTGGCGCAGTGGTTGAGAGTCCGCCTGCCGATGCAGGGGACACGGGTTCGTGCCCCGGTCTGGGAAGATCCCACATGCCGTGGAGTGGCTGCGCCCCTGAGCCATGGTCGCTGGGCCTGCGCGTCCGGAGCCTGTCCTCTGCAATGGGAGAGGCCACAGCAGTGAGAGGCCTGCGTACGGCAAAAAAAAAAAAAAAAAAAAAAAAAGATTGGGTCAGATTTTGTGCAGTTTTAAAGCTAGAAAAAAAAAAATCTTAGAATCCGATGTGCCATCTTGCAGTTCAAGACAATGAGCTCCAGAGAGGTTAAGTGACTTGCACAATGTCACACAGCTTGTTAAGGGGAGAGCTGAGTCTAGAACACTCTTCACTCTTTCCACTCCGTCTCATGGTCTCTTCCAAAAGGGAGATGACTGATCCAAGTCCTATGAGTCAAGCTCCTTCCTCCAGAGTTTTACACAAGACTCTACATTCAAGAATAAAGGTTAGCTGCTCATGTAACAGTTGCAAGTTTGCATTTCCAAAACCAGTGCAGTGTTTGAGATAGAAAGAAATAGGATTTGAGAAAAGAATGAAAAGTGGGTTCAGCAGGACAGGGCTTCTATCCTTACAGTATCTTCTGCTCCCCTGCTTTCTGTCCAAATGACCTCAACCCTTGCCTTCCCCCTCACCTTTCTACCTGCCTTTGCTCTCTTCTCGTCTCCCTTGTCACTCTTTCCTTCCCATTGCTCTCAGTCTCTTTTGCCATGCCCTAAATCATGGACAGACATGCTAAGAATTAAGTACTGAAGAAGTGGTTAGAATCAAGAGGAAACTCAAAATATCATGTCCCCTTTTTTCCCCTCAATTGGGACCCTTAACTCAAAAGTAACCTTCTTCTGACCAATCTGTCATCATGCATTGGGACCCCAGCAATGCTGGGTAAAGCCCATGATCAATTCTGCTGAATCGCCAAGACTGAGCGTTTGATCATCATTTCCCCTGATCCTCCCACCAGAGATGAAAGGCCATCCAAACACTAAGCAGACCGGAATTCCAGCTTCTTCTGAGCAATCTAGGTGGGATGAGTGGAGAGAAATAAGGCACTTGGAAGTCAGCCACTCCCAGCCTACTGGTCTGTGGCTGCTGGGTCTTGGCGAGCAATGCCAGAGAGAGGCTGAAGCCGTTGCCCCCCAAGCTCCAGACTGGGCTCCCAGACCAAGCCCAGGCTGGACCAGTTGGGGAAGAGAGGCAGTGTCTGCCTTATCCCTCTGCCCTTTTGAACCTGTTTGGCCGCCAGCAGAAAGGCCGCCAGCGGACCAGGGCACTGCGAGAAGGGAGAAGATGATGCTCCTTGGGAGGGAGTTGCTCTGTCTTTGCATGATGTATCGGCCTGCGGAAGCCAATCTCACTTGCAGATAAAGGGCATTTGTTTTGTCCAGCTTGGAGCTGACAAGAGGAGGTTTGCTGGCGGGATGGTTTCCGGCCTATTCATCCTTCTTCTGGTAAAACCACCTCTTAGGGGAAGGCGTCTAGGTTGTTTCCTTTCCTCTGGGGCTGCTGGGCACCTGCTGGCTGTGGGGCCTTCTGCTTACTCCAAACGGCCTCGGGCCCTCTGGGGCTTCTCCCCGCAGCCACCTGAGGCACACGGGGCTTCTAGCAGCAAGCTGTTGACAGGGAGCAGATGACTGATGAGACGAGAGGATCTCATCCCCGTCCAGGAAGAAGATGAAAGCAGCGTGGGGCTCAAATCCAGCAGTGGTGACGTCTGCTCAAGCTGGCAGCACGGGTGGGCCCTGGTAGAGGGTGGGGAAGGAATGTGCCAGGGAAGGTGACTGGAGGAGGGGCGCTCCCGGCGTGCGAGGGGCGCCACTCTGGGCCTTGCCATCAGTCTAGCAACTTTCGCAGTCTCCAAATCTACGGGGAAATTGTGTAGCGCTTTAATTTTCTGATTTAACACTTAAAGCATTAACTAATAGGTGCTTCCTGCATTTGCATTTAATGAAATGACCCGACAAACACGTCACTCTTTTTTACACCACTTTGTTCCAGTTCTACTTTATATAAGTTCACATTTGAGGATCACTTACTTCATCCTTTGGTGATTCTATAAATATTACTGAGGGCTCTGGGGACACAAAGATGAGGGAGCCCAGGTCCTGTCCTTGAAGAGTTCACAGTCCAGAAGGAAAAAAGAACATGTAAGTGAACACACTGAACTACAGAGAGATAAAGACCGTAAGCAGGTGTTGAATCAAATTCTTTGGAGCTCAGGGTAAGTCAGAGACTGTTCAGAAAAAATAATGTTGGACATGGGACCGACAGGATGAGTAGGCAGAGAACAGAGTCAAGGCAGATGGGCTTGAATGGTGAGGTGCGTTCAAGTCCATTTGGACCGAAGCAAAGATTTCTCCTGGAGCCAAATTTTTTTCTTTCATTTCCCATATTAGTATTTTATTTCCTGATATAAGACTGTTGAAAGACAGTTAATAGAACTCAAAAACTAATTACAATATTACATCAAACAAGGGTTTAAATTAAAACTAATTTTTTTACAACTACACTAATTTTACCACTTTCTGTTTGGAAATGTGGGATGAGCTACAAATCAGCAAGCAAAGGGAAGGAAATAATACCAGAGATTTTATAATAATCAAAATCCATGTTACTGAAAATACACACTAAGCAAGAGAGAATCTACTTCATAAGTAGACCATATGAGAGAGGAAAATTAGGACACCCTCCCCCATGAAGGGTGGTATATGCTATGGTATTGGCATTTGTATTTCGTCTCATTGACCAGAGCTTCCCACAGTTTATGAACGTGAGGATCCCTTTTTTGACAACAAAAAGTTAGCAGATTGGGGGAAAACTAAGAGGTGTTTTTGTTTAAGTAAAAGAAGGCTGACCGACTTATGAACTGGGATCCTTAGAGTTGTTGGTGAATTTATCTAAGTACCACGATTAATACCAGGAACCCAGTGAGAGATTAATAAATGTTTGACAAAGATGATGAACGCAGCTCCCTTCCACAAGGCTCCAGATCTAAAGGAAAGGGGGATGTATTCATTCCCTGTGGCTTTTGACCAGGGATCAAACCCAGGCCCCCTGCATTGGGAGCACAGAATCCTACCCACTGGACTACCAGGGAAGTCCCAAAATAATATTTTTGATATATTGAGTTAAATAAAATATATTATTAAAAGTTATGTCACCTACTTCTTTTTACTTTTTTTAATGTGACCATTAGAAAATTTGAAATTACATATGTGGCTTGCATTTGTAGCTTGCATTATATTTCTGCTGTCAAGTTCTGGTCTAGAGCATTGTGAATTCTGAGGCTGGGATGAGGCTCTAGGGGAAATTGACAACTCTAATGTAAGCCCAGTTCCTTTCACCTGCTCCAGCACTGCCCTAGGTGAGGAACTTGTCTCTTCCATTGCAGTAATCAATGCAGAAACCTCCCAACTACTCTCTTTGCCTTCACTCTCACTTCCAATCCTTGCCCATGGAACTGCCACAGACATCTTTCTACCCTGTTTTTTTTTTGAAGTATAGTTGATTTACAATGTTGTGCCAATCTCTGCTGTACAGCAAAGTGACTCAGTTATACGCATAGAGACATTCTTTTTTTGTATTAGTTTCCGTTATGTTTTATCACAGGGTATTGAATATAGTTCCCTGGTGCTATATATTAGAACCTTCTTGTTTATCCATTATAAATGTAATAGTTTGCATCTACCAACCCCACCGCAGACATCTTTCTGAAGCACACCTCTGACCATACTTTAAAAGCTGTGGTGCTGCACATCACCAACAGAAGACGGTCTTAAATTAGTCTGGTGGGTAAGGCCTCCACAATCTGTACTCAGTATTCATTACTAGGCATCCCAATGCAGGTCATGCTGAACTACTCATTTTTTCCTGAATGTAATAACGACAGCCAACACATTGAGAGTTTACTGTGTGCTGGTGATTCATTTAATCATCACAAACAACTCTTTAGGATAGATGCTATTATTATCCCCATTTCACTGAAAAAGCAGTTGAAGTACTAAGAGAGTAAGTAACAGTCATGGGGATATAACTTGTAAGTGGCAGAACTGGAATTTAAACCAAGCAATCTATCCCAGAGTCTGTGTTTTTAACCACTGCACTATTGCCCTTTGATTTTGACTATCCTGTTCCCTCTTTCTCACCTTGTCAGTCCAGCACACATGTATGCAGGCTTTAATACCCAGATCAACTGTCACATACCCTATGAAACTTCATCACTCCCACAGGAAATTAGATACTTTCTTCTCGCAGCAAACAGGTGTCACATTCCTTTATTATTGCACTCAAGTTGGATTCTACTGCCCTCTTGCCATCTAGATAACATTGGCTCATACCTCCAGTTTTTCAGGCAATGGGAATCCAAAACCTTTCCCCCCATATTTCTGTGCATGAAGACTTTCATGCTCACAACCAACTCAACCTCTGGCCTCCTGCTACTGTGTGTGTTGTCTTTGTTCCTGACAGCCCCAACCCAAACAGGAACCCAGACTGTGTCTTCAATTTTATAAAAATGTCCCTCCCTTAAAGCATTTGTACTTACAGCAACTTACTGAATCTATTGGCATCCTAGTGAAGAATTCCATTGCACTATTCTGAGAAAGAAATGACAATTTTCTAATATTTATATCTGTCCTTAAAATTCATTTTAGACACCAAAGGACTACTGATAGTCTCTTTAAGTATCTAAGCTTTTGTTATCTTGTTGGTGTCCTTTTCCTCCCACTTCTGTGCTTAGCCATTGATTCACTCACCTCAAGCTCCCCAACTCCCACCACATTTTTAAAGGAGGAATTCACATTTTCTCATGCAGAAGAGCTTTTGTTTGTTTGTTTTTCACTTTTAGGATATCTTCTATCTGAAGGAACTTAGTAATTTGTCTAATGCAGTTCACTCTCTGAGAGAAACTTGGGTAACAGCTGTTAAAATAATAAAAATTTCACTGCACTAGAGAAGTAGTATTTCCTTATACTTCTGCCTCACATGCCCTGTTTGATTGTATGTCTCCAGAACCAAAGTAGATGTCCAGTAATTATTTGTTGTTGGACTAATGGTTTGTTAATTAGAGGTATCTTCCTGGAAAACCAGGTGCCCTCTTAATAAATGCAAACCTAAAGTTTTTTGTGATCACTGGTTCTACAGAGAGCAGAATTCCCACTCTATAGGACATCCTTCTTTAAGACTAAGAGAGGTTGAGACACATGTGGTTCCTGAACACTGTAGGGCTTCTCTTCCCCAGGTGGGGATGACAACAACCACATTGCTGAGGAAGTAAACTGCTCAAATTGTGATCTTCTTTCCCTCAAACTCAAAGGCTGTAGTTCCTAAGGTCAGCAAATGTTAATGAAAACTAGTTTGTGTGGCCCCATCTTAATAGCTGAAACACTCGCTTCTGTTGAGAATATTTAAGCAGATTTCTTCAAAGATATATTTACTATGAGATGTTTATAAATACAGAAAATTACAAAGAATGATACATCAAAAACTCATTTAACCACCATCTGGATTTCTTAAATGTTATTATTTTTGCCATGATTTACCCAGATCTCTTTTTAAAGGAGATAGAGCATTACAGATAGAGCTGAACCTTTATTGTAGCTTTACCTAATTATAACCACAATCATAGAAATTATTATTGTCCTTCTTGTCCATGTTTTCTACTTAATGACAGTAATGTTATGTGTATATTTACATTAGTGGTATAATATTAAATATGTTGTTTTTATTGTAATTTTTCACTCAAGTTTATGCTTTCAAGATGTATGTGTGTTACATATATAGTCTAAGTTCATCCTTTTTAACTGCTGTACAATAAATATTTTACTATATGAATATAATAAGTTTTATATATCCATTTTCCTAGTGTTTGACATTTAGGTTGTTTACATAATTTTGCTACTACAAACAATGTTTTCTATATTTGTGTATGTCTGTGCACACGTAAAAGTTTTTGTCCAAGTTATGTATACAGTTTCTTTACTATCTGTATATCAGTTTTTTCCTTAAAATGCATTACAAATGTCTTCAAGCTCGTGGCATCTGTTTCAACTTTGTTTATTGTTTCTTTTGTTTTATAGAATGTTTAATGTATATTTAATGTATGATTTTTAACGTTTCAAATATTTTCTTTTATGGTTTGTGCCTGTTGTGTCACATTCACAAAATCTTACCCTACTTCAACATCATAAAGATATTCTCCTACATTTTCATCTGAAAGTTATAAACTTTACTTCTCATGTTTAGTGAATGTAGAATTTATTTCTGTGTATGCTGTGTGGTTAGGTTGCAATTTTTTCCCATTTAGAGATGAAATTTCCTAGCACCATTTACGATGTAATACTCCCTCGTCCACAATGCTTTTAATGTCATCTCTGTCATATTATCAAGGTCCCAGAATGTGGCTGTTCCCAGTTCCTTAATTTGGTCTACTGGCATGGTGAGTCCACTCTCCTTTTCATTCTTACCCCCATCCTGCAAAAGCTAAGCCCCACTCCTCTCCAGTCACATGCAGGTCACATTTACATGCATTTTGAAATAATATGTGTACCTCAGCTTTCTATATGTGTTCTTTGGCAATGACATGATAATATTTTTCAAATTTTCTATATCCTTACTAAATTTTTATTTATTATTTTTTAAGAGAAGTATATTAAAATCTCCTTCTATAATTTTGGATTAATTTCTCCTTATAATTATTTTTCTTATTGAGGCTAAATATTTAGATGCATACAGATTCTGAGTTTAATATATTACTAGTAAATTATTCCTTTTATTATTAAATAATAACTTCATCCCTGGTGATATTTTTTTGCCTTAAATTCTATTTAAATATAATATTAATTTAATATAACTTTAAACATTAGTATAATAATTTAATATATAATATAATTTAATATTATGTTTTAATATCTATTTTAATATTAATATTGTAATGTCTCTTTTTTTGCTCACTAATTGCCTGCATATTTCTTTTTATCCTTCTGCTTTCTTATGCTTTGACCCATACTTCCTTTGTACCTTTTTTTATTTCTTTTCTTTTTCCTTCCTTTGCTTTTAAAAATTATTTTTCTTTTACTAAATTCTTGAGCCGAACATTTTTTCACTCTTCTTTATAATGGGCATGGTACTTCTGTTGGCCAGGCTGCTCTCTCTTCTTTCAGAAAAAGCATCCACCTTCTTTGTGAGAGCTTCTTATCTTCCCCTACCCCTCTCTAGAAGTGTTCTGAATCGGAGCTAGAATGAACCTACTTCTCTAGTGGTTGAGATTGGCCAAAAGGCAGGAATCTGGCTCAAGCTAGGTCAGAGATCTGTTCAGGATTATTCAAACTGGAGCTGAAAGAAATGTTTAAGGGGAGATTGGGATAGAATAGGAAGTGACTTGGAGGGAGCCTTTTCCTCTATGATGGGAAAGGTGAAAACTTGATGCAACATCTGCCACTCCATGAAGAAATTCACTGTGCAGTAGGAGAGAATGAAGCTGACACACAGATGGAAACAGAGACAGTACAAGGACAGGGAGAATCCTGGGAAAACTGGCTCCTCCCCAGCAAGGTTCATTCTTCCCATTTGTGGATCAATAAATATTTCTCATAGTTCCAGCTAGTTCAAGTTGGATTCGCTTTCATCCAAAAGACTCCTGAATAATATTTATTTGAATGAGGAAAAATATAAGTATGTGACTGGGAGTATGAATACAGCTTTTGCTGAATCCTTTAACTTTTGCTATAAACTGTTCCCATTACTGTTAATTTCCAAATTATTTGATCAAGAGTGACTTTTAGGAGAATGGTTTTCCCCCCAAATGTATAGAGTTTCCTCTGTTTTTGTTGTTTAAAATTTATGCCATTAGTTTCCAGTATTGTTACCTTGTAGATAATGAATATAGTCCACACAAGTTTGTTTTGTTTTGTTTTGTTTTTGCGGCACGCGGGCTTCTCACTGTTGTTGTGGCCTCTCCCATTGCGGAGCACAGGCTCCGGACGCGCAGGCTCAGCGGTCATGGCTCAGGGGCCCAGCCGCTCTGCGGCATGTGGGATCTTCCTGGACCGGGGCACGAACCCGTGTCCCCTGCATCGGCAGGCGGACTCTTAACCACTGCGCCACCAGGGAAGCCCCACACAAGTTATTTTTATTTAGTATTTATTGGGATTTATATTTGGTATATATTGAGATTTTCATTATGGTCTGAAATGAGATCATTTTTTGTAAATGTCCCATAGGTGTATTTTTTGACGGCAGGACACAAATTTAAATTGATAACTTTTAATAATATTAATAATAAGAATATTATTAGTTCATTAATAAGATTGCTTTATTAATTAGATATTTAGTAATATTTAAAATTATTCTTATTTTTAGTTTACTTAATCCATCAACTTCTACTAGTGTGTATTAAACTCATTCACTATTATTGTGTTTCTGGTGATTTCTAATAGTATATATATATATAAATTTTTGTTGTATGATTTATTTTTACATGTGTTTTTTGGTTATATTTCAATATTGTTAAGTTCAAAACCTCTTCATGACTGTAATATCTATCTTGTTTATTTACAGATTATCAACAACATAAAATGACTTGTGTTCCATCTGATGTTTTTGAAGTTAATTTTTATTTGTCTAAAATAGATAATGTCAAATCAATTAATTTTCATTTATAATTGCCTGATAAATTTTTCCCCTTCAGTTATGTATAATGGCTCTTTATCATTTTGTTTTTAGTTATATGTAATGGTTAATTTTATGTGTCAACTTAACTGGACCACAGTGTCCAGATATTTGGTCAAACAGTATTCCAGATATTTCTGTGAGGGTGTTTTTTGAATGAGAGTAACATTTAAATCAATGAGGGTAAAGCAGATTGCCCTTCATAATGCAGGTGGACCGCATCCAATCACCTGAAGGCCTTAATAGAACAAAACTGCCCTTCCCTGAGCAAGAAGGAATTAGGCCAGCAGATGGCCTCCAGGCTAGTACTGCAACACGGGCTCTTCCCTGGGACTCCAGTCTGCCAGCTTACCCAGACTAGACCACCAAGCTTCCACAAGAACATGAGCCAATTCTTTACAATAAATCAATCTATCTCCATCTCTCTACCTATCTAGGGGCACAGCATAATGATTTGACCTACATACATCATTTAAAGATTATCACAATAGGTTTTGTGAACATCTATCATCTCATATAGTTACAAAATTAAAGAAAGAGACAACAAATTTTTTTGTTTTGTGAATTCAGGATTACTCTCTTATCTTTCATATATAATATACAGCAGTGTTAATTGTATTTATCATGTTGTATATTATATCTCCAGTACTTATTTATCTTATAAATGGAAGTTTGTACCTTTTGACTGCTTTCATCCTACTCGCTCTCTCCCCAACCTCTCCTCTGGCACCTATAAAGCTGATCTCTTTTTCAATTAGCTTGTCTGCTTGTATTTGAAGTATAATTAACCTACAACACTATGTTAGTTCCTGTTACAGATATTTCTATAACTTTCAAAATGATCACCACAAGCAACTATATACCAATAAAATGGACAACCTGGAAGAAATGGACAAATTCTTAGAGAGGCACAAACTTCGAAGATTGAATTAGGAAGAAATAGAAAATATGAACAGACCAATCACAAGTAATGAAATTGAAACTGTGACTAAAAATCTTCTAACAAATTAAAGTCCAGGACCAGATGACTTCACAGGCAAATTCTATCAAATATTTAGAGAAGAGTTAACACCTACCCTTCTCAAACTCTTCCACAAAATTGCAGAGGGAGGAGCACTCCCAACCTCGTTCTGCAAGGCCACCATCACCCTGATAACAAACCAGACAAAGATATCACAAAAAAAGAAAATTACAAATATCACTGATGAACATAGATGCAAAAATCCTCAAGAGAATACTGGCAAACCAAATCCAACAACACATTAATAGGATCATGCACCCTGATCCAGTGGACTTTATCCCAGAGATGCAAGGATTCTTTAATATGTGCAAATCAATCAGTGTGATACACCACCTTAACAAACTGAAGAATAAAAACCATATGATCATCTCAATAGATTCAGAAAAAGCTTTTGACAAAATTCAACACCAATTTATGATAAAAAACTCTCCAGAAAATGGGCATAGAGGGAACCTACCTCAACATAATAAAGGCCATATACGACAAACCCACAGCAACTATCATTCTCAATGGTGAAAAACTGAAAACATTTCCTCTAAGATCAGGAGCAAGACAAGGATGTCCACTCTTGCCACTATTATTCAACATAGTTTTGGAAGTCTTAGCCACAGCAATCAGAGAAGAAAAAGAAATAAAAGGAATCCAAATTGGAAAATAAGAAGTAATATTATCACTGTTTCAGATTTCATGATACTATACATAGAAACTCCTAAAGATGTCACCAGAAAACTACTAGAGCTAATCAATAAATTCAGTAAAGTTGCAGAATACAAAATTAGTGCACAGAAATCTCTTGCATTCCTATACATGAACAACAAATGATCAGAAAGAAAGATTAAGGAAACAATCCCATTTACCACTGAAAAAAGAAAAGAATAAAATACCTAGGAATAAACCTACCTAAAGAGGCAAAAGACCTGTACTCAGAAAACTATAAGACACTGATTAAAGAAATCAAAGATGACACAAACATATGGAGAGATGTACCATGTTCTTGGATTGGAAGAATCAACATTGTGAAAATTACTATACTACCCAAAGCAATCTACAGATTCCATGCAATCCCTCTGAAATTACAAATGACATTTTCCACAGAATTAGAACAAAAAATTGTACAATTTGTATGGAAACACAAAAGATGCTGAAGAGCCAAAGCAATCTTGAGAAAGAAAAATGGAGCTGGAGGAATCAGGCACCCTGACTTTAGATGACACTACAAAGCTACAGTAATTAAAACAGTATGGTACTGGCATAAAAACAGAAATATAGATCAATGGAACAGGATAGAAAGCCCAGAGATAAACTCACACACCTATGGTCACCTAATCTTTGACAAAGGAGGCAAGAATATACAATGGGGAAAAGACAGTCTCTTCAATAAGTGGTGCTGGGAAAACTGGATAGCTACATGTAAAAGAATGAAGTTAGAACACTCCCTAACACCATACACAAAAATAAACTCAAAATGAATTAAAGACCTAAATGTAAGACCAGACACTATAAAACTATTAGAGAAAAACATAGGAAGAGCACTCTTTGACATAAATCACAGCAAGATCTTTTTTGGCCCATATCCTAGCATAATGAAAATAAAAACATAAATTAGAAAAATGGGACCTAATGAAGCTTAAAAGCTTTTGCACAGCAAGGGAAACTATAAACAAGATGAAAAGACAACCGTCAGAATGGAAAAAAATATTTGCAAATGAAGCAACGGACAAGGGATTAATCTCCAAAATGTACAAACAGCTCAGGCAGCTCAATAACAAACAAAAAAACCATCAAAAAGTGGGCAGAAGACCTAATTAGACATTTCTCCAAAGAAGACACGCAGACGGCCAAGAGGCACATGAAAAGATGCTCAACATCACTAATTATTAGAGAAACGAAAATCAAAACTACAATGAGGTATCACCTCACACAGGTCAGAATGGCCATCATAAAAATATCTACAAACAATAAATTCTGGAGAGGGTGTGGAGAAAAGGGAATTCTCTTACACCATTGGTATGAATGTAAATTGATGCAGACACTATGGAGAACAGAAGAGCTGTTCCTTAAAAAACTAAAAATAGAACTACCATATGACCTAATAATACCACTCCTGGGCACATATCTGGAGAAAACCATAATTCAGAAAGTATATCCACCCCAATGTTCATAGCAGCATTATTTACAATAGCCAGGACATGGAAGCAACCTAAATGTCCATCAAGAGAGGAATGGATAAAGAAGATATGGTACATATATACAATGGAATATTACTCAGCCATAAAAAAGAATGAAATTGTGTCACTTGCAGAGATGTGGATGGACCTAGAGATTGTCATACAGAGCAAAGTAAGTCAGAAAGAGAAAAAGGAATATCGTATATTAACACATATATGTAGAATCTAGAAAAATGGTATAGATGATCTTATTTGCAAAGCAGAAATAGAGACGCAGACGTAGAGAACAAACATATGGATACCAAGGCAGGGAGGGGGAGTGAGATGGATTAGGAGATTGGGATTGACATATATACACTTCTATGTATAAAATAGATAACTAAGGGGAACAGACTGTATAGCACAGAGAACTCTACTCAATGCTCTGTGGTGACCAAATGGGAAGGAAATCCAAGGAAGAGTGGATATATGTATATATGTGGCTGATTCACTTTGCTGTACAGCAGAAATTAACACAACATTGTAAAGCAACTACACTCCAATAAAAAAAAATAAAAAGAAAAAATATCACCATGATAAGTTTAGTTACAATATGTCATCAGACAAAGTTATTACATAGTTATTGACTATATTCCCCACACTGTACATTATGGTACTGGCACAAAAACAGACACCTAGATCAATGGAACAGAATAGAGAGCCCAGAAGTGAACACACATGGATATGTGCAATTAATCTACAATAAACTAGGCAAGGATATACAATGAGGAAATGAAAGCCTGTTCAGTAAATGGTGTTGGAAAAACTGGACAGCTATATGCAAAAGAATCAAACTGGACTACTCTCTCACACCATGCACAAATTAAATCCAAAATGGATTAAAGACTTAAACATAAAACCTGAAACCATAAAACTTCTGGAAGAAAACATAGATAGTAAGCTCTTTGATATCAGTCTTAGTAATATTTTTTTGGATATGTCTTCTCAGGCAAGGGAAAACAAAAGCAAAACTAAACAAGTGGGATGACATCAAACTAAAAAGCCTTTGCACAGTAAAGGAAAATCAACAAAACAAAAAGGCCACTTACTGAATGGGAGAAGATATTTGCAAACGATATATCTGATTAGGGATTAATACCCCCAAAATACAAAGAATTCATAAAACTCAACATCAAAAAATCCCAACCTCATTAAAAAATGGGCAGAGGATTTGAATAGATATTTTTCCAAAGAAGACATTCAGATGGCCAACAGGCACATGAAAAGATGCTCAATGTCACTAATCATCAGGGAAATGCAAATCAAAACCACAGTGAGCTATCACCTCACACCTGTTGGAATGGCTATTATCAAAAAGACAATAAATAACAAGTGTTGGCAAAGATGTAGAGCAAAGGGAACCCTCATGCACTTGGCAGGACTGTAAATTGGTACAGCCAATTTGGGAAATATTATGGACATTCCTCAAAAAATTAAAAATAAAACTATCCTACGATCCAGCAATTCCACTTCTGGGTATTTATCTGAAGAAAAGATATACACACCCTGTGTTTATTGCAGCATTATTTACAGTAGCCAAGATATGGAAGCAACCTAAGTGCCCATCAATAGATGAATGGATAAAGAAGATGTACATACTGTAATACAATGAAATATTACTTTGCCATGAAAAAGAATGAAATAATGCCATTTGCAGCAATGGATAGAACTAGAGGGTACTATACTAAGTGAAATAAGTCAGACAGACAAAGACAAATACCACATGATTTCACTTATATGTGTCATCTAAAGAAACAAAACAAATGAACAAACATAATAAAACAGAAAGAGAGTTATAGATACAGAGAATGCACAGGTGATTGCCAGAGGGGATGGAGCGAGGGGGAGGAAAGAAATAGGTAAGGGAGAGTAAGAGGTACAAAATTCTAGTAGCCTATATATCTCTAAGTATCAATGTTTAAGACTCAAAGATTGTTTCTGCTGTATAATAAAGTGAATCAGCTATATGTATTCATATATCCTCATATCCCATCCCTCCTATGTCTCCCTCCCACCCTCCCTATCCCACCCCTCTAGGTCATCATAAAGCACTGAGCTGATCTCCCTGTGCTATGCAGCTGCTTCCCACTAGCTATCTATTTTACATTTGGTAGTGTATACATGTCAATGCTACTCTCTCACTTCATCTCCCCTCCCCCCTCATGTCCTCAAGTCTATTCTCTACATCTGCATCTTTATTCCCCCCTCATGTCCTCAAGTCTATTCTCTACATCTGCATCTTTATTCCTGTCCTGCAATTGTAAATAATTGTAAAGCAATTATACTCCTATAAAGATGTTTAAAAGAAACCTCAAATATTGAAACAGTACCTTGTCTAATACCCCAGAAAACTCTCCACATGTCCCATTCTAGTCACAGTCCAAAAATAACTCCATCCAGAGTTTTCTTATAATCACTTTCTTGCATGCCTTTAGGATTTTCTCACCCAAGTGTGCATCCTTTGGTCTTGTCCACCATCTGTCTTTTAAGTCTTTTTAAACTTCATTTTCCCCCTTCATTCTTTATTTTCCTTACAATTAACGTGTTGAAGAACCAAAGATTTTAAACTATAGAGTTTCCCATAGCCTGTTTTTGCTGATCACATACTCATGGAGCAGTTCAACGTGTTTTCGATCCTTTGTGTCTCCTGCATGTGAGCAGAGATCCAGAGACAAATTCAATCCCATTAGTAAGAAAATCGGAGGCATGTAATGTCTGATTTCTCTCCTCTTATAATAGCCATTGATGATCAGCATTATAGGCTGAAGTATGATAACATTAAATTCTAACATTTTGTTTTCATTTATTAGCTGAAGTAATTTTATAAGAAGGTGTTTCCCCTCATCCACTATTTGATTACTCTGTAATACAGTTCATACAGAGAAACAGTTCATAGAGGATAAACTCTTGATTCTTTTATTTTATTCACCCAGTTTTCAAGTTAATGAATTTGTTCCCTGTCATGCTCAGCAGGTGACCAATTGGTTTGTCAAAAAATAGTCCATGGATTTAAAAATATTAGATGGGTTTTGATCTATTACAATTTTTGTCTTTAATAAAACTTAATTTTCTATGCTAATTATCTCTCAATAAAGTGGTTTTAAAAAGCTCAAAATGTTCTAATTTTGACTAGTAGGATTCTCTTCTAATTAGTTATGAAAGTTTGTTTTTTTTTACATTCTACTAATCTTTGACAGTTTTCATGCTGTTTAGCATGATACATAAAATAATTTTATATTTAATTATATCTATATGTTTTACATATATTAAAATACTTTTTAAGATCATATTGGTATTTCTAATTCAAATTTAAATCTACAAGACTTTAGTTTAACCTTTTCTATATAACATCTGTATCTCCTTTACTCCACTCTGAGAATCCTAGTTCTCAAAGACACAAGTGATGATAGAATTAAAATATCGCACACTCATTTGCTTTATCCACACTTCACTTACAACAGTCTTAGAATAACAACTTAATATTACCACCACCAATTATAATTCCTGAAAACAGTTAAAAATTTTGTTTGCATGTATTCTCCTCCATTTTTTAAATGATTGGATTATATCTGTATTTTCAGCTAATTTAGCTATTGCATATTATAATTTCTTCCTTTTAAACCTCATTTAGTCTTATTTCTTCAAGTAAATAGACGTTTAATATTTACAAGTCTTTACGTCAAGGTTTCACTAGACATGTTGCTTGTCTGACGCTTGTTTACTGGTAAATTCCTTAGTAAAATCTCATGGGAACAATATTTCCTGAGTTCTTGAACATTGATAACAGTTTCTGTATCCTTTATATTTGAAAGCCAATTTTCTTGGACATAAAATTCTTGGCTCATATTTTCTTTCTTTGACTATCTTAAATATGTTACTTCATTTTTTTCTGACACAAGTGTTAGTGTCAAAAAGTCCAGTGATAATCTAGTTTCATTTCCCTTGTAAGTTACTTGCTATTTTTGCCTAGATACTGAAAGAACTTTTTTTTTTTTTATCTGAAATGTTCAATAATTCTACTAGAATGTATCTTGGTCGTTCCTCTTAAGTATACAATGTACTCTTGCAAAATGTTATTTAAAATATTATTTTATTTCAGCAAAATATCCTTGAATTATAGCCCTCATTATTTTTCTCTTCCTTTCCTTCCCTTCATCAGAGACACCTATTATCAGCATTTTGGATCTTCTTTTCCAATCTTCAATATTTACCATTTTCTCTCAACCTTTTTATTGTCTCTTTCCTCCTCTTGATTTTGATGGTTCCTCCTTTTCATGTTTTATTTCACCTTAGACATTTGTTGTGTTTATTCATTCTTATTTTCCTTCTACTTTAGTCATTTCTAAAATGTTTTTCCTATGTTTTTAATTCTTTAGTGAATCTGTCATCTCATTTCTTAGGTTTTCTAATTAGTATTAATGTTATTCTTTCATGCCAGTATCACTTTCTTAATCCTTTTGGTTTGTTTTGAAAGAACCCATTACAGTTTTATCTGTTTTTTGAACATGGCTCTCTGGCATGCTTTCTTTGTCTGTGGGATGTTATTCTACTTTTTAATCTCTTTTTTTTCCTATAATAACTTTGCATGGAATTTGGCCTCAGTACTTTTCTGTTGCTTATTTTCATGTGAATTTAGTTTTTCTGAACTTTTAGAAGGAAGCTTGGTTCAGAGGGCTCTTCTAGCTGCACGAAACAACCTCTTCTATTGTTTTTGTATAGTATTTTAAAATATGGTGGCTCACTTTTTAAATACTCCCGGGCTCTATTGCCTCTACATTTCTCCTCCCTACAGTTTCTCCTTGGTGTGGAGACCTAGCCTAAAAGGAGTCCTAGTGGGTCTGTTTTGAGGTTACATGAGATACCCTGCTTCACCCACTTTAGACTTACAGTGAGCCTCTTCCACTCCTCCATTACCATGGTGGCAAAAACCTTCCCAATTTATCTACTTTCTTAAATCAACTGACTTAGCCTCCCTGTGAATGACTTGGGCTATGCATTCTCCCACTCACAGATCCCTCTGCTCTCTAGCACAGATGTAGATAACATACAATCTGTGGCTATGATGGTTTATTACCACTCACTTATATTTGGTTTTTGGAGATATCTTGTCACCTAGTTTTTCTGTAAATTATTTCCATGAATTTTGCTTTTCTATCTACATACTCTATTTTTATGTGGGGATTCATGAAGATTCAAAAGCTATGCAGCCACCACCAAAGCTATCATTTCTGATATCCCCATTCTTGAGATTTTATTCTTATACTCACTTGATAAGCTCAAACACATCTTCTATTAGTGTTTGTGGGTGTTTATTTCTGGAAGATACATAAATGATTTATTTTCTGAGCTCTTTCTTACCTTGGAATTTCTTTCTTATGTGACAATTTGCTGAGTACAGAATGCTTGAAACTCAACCATTTCCTTTTAAGTCCTGTATTCAGTGTTTCACCGTCCCCTAGTTTTGTTTTTTTGGCCATGCCATGTGGCATGCGGGATCTTAGTTCCCTGACCAGGGATCAAACCCATGTCCCCTGCATTGGGAGCATGGAGTCTTAACCACTGGGCAGCCAGGGAAATCCCGTGCCCTCTAGCATTTAGTATTGCAAAACAGAAATTCAATACCAGGCTTCTTTCTTCTTTCCTTTTATTTTAAAGCAATTTTTGTGTTGTTGTTGTTGTTTATTTCATGGTGAGATGTTTGCCTAATTTAAAAACCATACTAGAGTACATCCAAATCAGCTTTGTCAAAACTGCAGTGGTGCATATAACCCTGCTTGTATGGAAAGATTTTTCAATATATATGAGGGAAGAATAGCTTTAACAGAACCAATTTCCAGATGCTCAGCTTATACATGTAAATTTTCCTAAAACTGATCTACCTAGGAAAAGACATACTGTCAAGACATCATGAGGTTTTTCTTCCTTTTCATAATTGCCTTTCTCCCACTTTAGGAAAGAAACAAATCTCTCACTCATCCAAATCTTAATAAGGTGTTGTGGCAGTTTTTTAAAATGGCTACAAGTTCATCAACACTCCTTTCATAGAGAGGTGGAGTCTTTATCTCCTCCTTTTAGATCTGGGCTAGATTATGACTCTATTTGACCAATAGAGTACAACAGAAGGGATGACTTCCAGGGCTAGGTCATAAAAGACAATGAAGCTTCTGTTTTGTTTGCTGGAATACTTGCCCTGGCCCTTAGTCCTATAAGAATTCTCACTGCTCTGGCCATGATGTTGTAGCCCAAGCCACATGGAGAGGCTACATGTGAGCCGTCTGATGGATGGTTTCAACGGAGCTCAGCCTTTAGTCATCCAGCCCAGCACTGAACATAGAAGTCAAGGAAATTCCAGATAATTCCAGTCCCAAGCCTTAGAGTCATCCAAACCTTTGGTTCTTCTCATCTGAAGACCCAGACATCATGGAGGAGAAATAAGACCTTACTACACATTGATCAAATTCCTTATCCACAGAATTTGTAAACACAACAAAGTGGTTGTTTTATGTCTCTGAGTTTGAGGGAAGTTATGCAGCAATAGTAACTGAAACAGGCTCATTGGCCTAGGGTTTAAAAACCTCCAGGGTGACAGGGCGAGAGAGAGGCATGGACATATATACATTAACAAACGTAAGGTAGATACCTAGTGGGAAGCAGCCGCATGACAAAGGGATATCGGCTCGGTGCTTTGTGACCACCTGGAGGGGTGGGATAGGGAGGGTGGGAGGGAGGGAGACGCAAGAGGGAAGAGATATGGGAACATATGTATATGTATAACTGATTCACTTTGTTATAAAGCAGAAACTAACACATCATTGTAAAGCAATTATACCCCAACAAAGATGTTTAAAAAATAAAATAAAAAAATAAAAACCTCCAGGGTGACAAAGGGACAGTTTGAGATACTGGTGTAGATGTTGATAAAGGAAAGCACTCGAATTACTGGGTAGCACATAGTGTTGCATGTCATATGGTTTCTGATTTTTTGCCTTCAACAAAATTATGAGAAGATATTATGGATTTATCAGATCCTAGATAATTCAAATAAGTTTTGATGGTTGGTAGTTATGTGACTTTGAGTGTATAAGACAGCAGGGATTGAAAGCATACATGACATTGCTATAACAAAAATTCTTTTATTCCTATTTGTGCAAACAAGAGTTCTCCTTGTTTTCATCTATACAAATAAAGATGGAATGGATACTGAATCATTTATCATTCTAAAAATAAGCAACAGTCATCCATGATCATATGAACTGATTGACAAAAAGATAAATAGCCTTAACCATCTCTTTAAGAACTGCATTCCCATAAAATCATACTCCATATGTGATACTTCATATATGATACTGTTAAAATGTGTGATACATTTATATTATTTTGATCAGTTGGAAACCAACAATTTAATGACAGCTCAAACTAGAAAAAAATTTGTGTAACTTTCAGAGCCTGTGGTTATAGAAAAATTTTTAATGTTTACATTTAAATATATATTCATATTCCTGGTGTTGAAAATATGAAGTTCGATTAAAAAAATCCATGTGTAAATTATGTTAGATTAATATAAACCCTATAGAGAAAGGAAAAGTGAAATGAAAATGGGAGGAAATACTTTAAATTTTCACCTGTTAAAGATGAGCATGTTCAACGATTTTTTAAAAGAAGATAACGGTCATTATAGAAATAATTAAGCCATTTAGAGTACATTGGACACAATTTAAATAATGATGACATATCTTTGTTTTGAAATACCAACGTTCATAATGCTGTATAAAGTAGATCCTTTGCAACTGTTTAAATTTATGATATCAAGTTAAAAATGTATGAAGCATCTAAATTTCTTTACTACCTTTATCTCATTGAGCCTTTTAAATCTCTTCCTACAGCCTAAGCAGCTCTCTTTTCATCTTAGTCTATTGTCTCATCATCTTTTCTTTCCTCTTTTGTTTGATAGAGGACACGTTTTTGAGAATTTTATTGAGAACACAAAACAGATGCTTTCAAAAGTGTACTTTGGATCCCTTTAGTTAACTGTTTTTATCTTACACAAATTTTTGTCTTTTTATCTTTAATGAACAATTTACCATTTCTTATATTACATAATATTTTCACAAGGTATTTGTTGACTTTTTTCCTTTGTTGATTCACGTGCCTCTGATTGTCCACTTCCTCCTCAGAAGTGTGATTGCATTGCCTGTGAATGTAGGCAGTAGAAGTAGTTGGGAATTCCCAATGTATTTCTTCCCAACCTTGCTATATCTTTAAGAATTCTATATGTGATTAGGTTAATGCAAATTCTTCCTACAGAATAGAAGACCTTGACCAGTATTCCTGCTGACATTATTAGAATATTTCATTGCTTTCGATAATTCTAATGAATGTTCCTATAATAAAGCAAATTGGGAATTATTAACCAGTCACCCTGGTAATCTTCAAGTTAGGGATGAGAAGCTTTCAAATGTTTATAACAATGTGCCCATTCTTGTTTGCATAGAGTCATAAGGGGAATGGAGTGTGTTGAGAATGTGCCATGTTGACCACACTTTATAAAGATGGAAACAGCAGAGAGCAGTAACTCACAAGTGACAGGAAGAGGTGTGTGGCAATGAATCCCAGCTCACAGTTCAATGAAAATCAGCATACTCTAAGATGCTGATCTTTGATTCGAGCATTTTCTCAGCCCAGCTGCTGCCTAAGAACATTTAATTAGAAGAAACACAATACTCTTCAAGCCATGATGTTGGCTAACATCCATTTGTATCTGGTTCTTACTAAGGCCTATATTTAATGCCATCAGAGCTCACTCTGGGGAGAGTGTGAGCCTAACCTCTTAGGGCCAAAAATATCCCCCAGGCACAAACACAAATGTGGGTTCCATTCCACACTAAGTTGAGGAAACATTATTTTCCTATAATCAGCAAAGTTGTAAGGAAAACAAGCACTAAAAAGCAGTTCTCCAAATAGTGTTGAGCTGTGTACACAACACCTATGGTATTTTCTGCTCAGTCTTTCCTGGATCCACAGGGCTATCAAGGGAACTTCCATCTAAGTGCAGTATGACCCCCACCTTGCACCGAGTCAACTGACCCAGAGGTGGGCACCAGATCCCAGTGAGGCCCATCTAGTGTCCCATCTCTCCTGCTACAGCAGGTTGTTCTGAGGTGAGCACCCGTATCAAGCTGTGCCAGCAAGTCCCACACTGCACATTTGGACTTGGGACAGAAGGAGTTAGATCAGTCTCTTCTCATTGGTGAAGAGGGAAACTCATGCCACTGTTTTTGCCCCATGGAGAAAGCCAAGCAGTAGCATGAGGGGTTGTTCCAGTTGTAAAGGGGTCCCATCTGCATCCCGGCCATTTCTATAGCTGGAGTCTTCAATTCTTCCTTAAATTCCCTGAGAGAACCAAGAATGTTTAAAATAAATCCCCTTTTTTTAAATTAAAATGGTTTGAATTTGGTGTCTGGATTTGCAAACAGTGGATTCCTGATTTTAAAAATAAGATTTATCAAACCTGACTGCCACCGAGTGACCGTCTTTATTTTTATGAACTAGAAAAGTGTATCATTCCTCTCAGTCATTGAAACATTCCTCTTTCCCATTCCTTATAGGTTTATTTTTTGCTACACTTGGGGTTAGAAAATCCTTTTTCCAAAATGGCTTCTTGTGAACAGTGATTGCTCTGAGGGTTTATCTAGATAGGACTGTTTCCATATGCACAGTGTTTGATTGATACATGCAGTAAAATATCCAGCACTGTGACTTTTACTGCCAAAATTCTCTTAGAAATGGAAACCAGAACAGCTTTTTTTTAAGATAGGCCATATGCCAAGATTTTTTTCTTCATTTAAGGAAGAATATAGGAAGTAAAATAAATGAAAGAAAAACAAGTCACGGCCCCAAGAATTATGCACTGCTACGCAGCAGTTGCTCCACAGGGACAGAGCACAAGGCCACCACACAGCATGAGTAAGGTTCACCAGGAAGCTGAGGCATCACCGTCCCTGCCCCAAAGGTGGAGGCTATGAGAATGAGCTTCTCTGTAATGAGAGGAGATGCTGTGTGTGTGCATGTGTGTATGTGTTCAGTCTCTCAATCAACTGGAATTATAAATAAAAAAGAGAAATTTCTCCCAGGAGATGCATCTACAATTATTAGAGGCTAATGAAGGCAGTGTGGAGGGGGAGTGGTGATCTCACTGTCATAAACAGTCAGCCATATCCAGCTTTGGCATAGCTCCTCTTCGATCTTGTTGTCTTGCCTTTTCAGCCTCCATTCTCAATTCAAGTTCATGTCACTCACATGCACACATGCTACGGGAAAGGAATCCTCTCCTGTGGATTCTTTCATGTTCACAGGAACTCCTGCTGGAAATGTGGTTCTCTTGAAAGGCATACACATGAACACAATGGAGGTGGCCATTCGTCCCACGCTTTCTGAAATATACCAGGTGCTGAGATTTCCATCTCCATCTTGCATTTGAAGATAGATGTAATTAAAGCTTTCCTCCTACTCTCCCATACACGAGTGCTGTTTAGCTCTTATTGTCTGAGAGTTTCTTACATACACCTGGAAATAAATATCAGTCCCTGGATACACAGCCATGAAGCCTATGCACCAAGATCTCAGACCCATTCCCCACTTTTTTCATTTCTTCTGTTCATCCAGAAGATGCTGCTCTTGCTGCAGATGTTGACTGCAACTTCTAGCAGGTGGAATTAATTAATTGTCAATTTGGTCAAAACAAGCAGCCTTACTGTATTTGCTTTAGATTCTTCTCCTCTGTGGTTATTTACAGCAGAGGAAACCATGAAATTAGGCATTGAGGAGCAGTTATTCTATAAAAATGGACAGCCACAGGGCTTCCCTGCTGGCGCAGTGGTTGAGAGTCCGCATGACGATGCAGGGGACACGGGTTCATGCCCCGGTCTGGGAAGATCCTGCATGCCGCGGAGCGGCTGGGCCCGTGAGCCATGGCCGCTGAGCCTGCGCGTCCAGAGCCTGTGCTCCTCAACGTGAGAGGCCAACAGAGAGAGGCCCGCGTACCACACAAAAAAAAAAAAAAAAAAAAAAAAAAAAAGGACAGCCACAGCAACATGTGGGACACAACAGAAGTTTGGCTTTGTCAATTACAGGACTAGAACTCAGGAGCTGAGCCCCATTGCCCAATAAGTGTTTGGGGTAAGTTATCAGAGCATGCCCAGGAATCATATCAGGAAAATGCCTTCTGAAATTTGTTGGTCTGTGGTTCTTTGTCCAAAAAGTTCCTACGTACAAGACCCAGAACAAGAGGACACAGATGACTGGCAAGGGAAAATCTTAAAGGAGTTCTTCTTTTGCCAGACTCTTCAGTTCTGGTTGTTAAATGAAAGAGAAGATGAACAGGGCTGTATCGGTTTTAGACTCTCTATAGGATCCAGCAAAATTGCAGATGTGGTACATGTGCCCACAGGGCATTTGAGACAGGGCATTGTCTCAAATGACAATGAGACAGGGCATTGAGACAGGTTTTGTCTGGTTCTATGAAGCAGGTATTACCCTAATACCAAAACCAGACAAACCAGACAATACCAAAATCTCAGGTCAAGCTGAGATTTCACTTAGAAAAGGTCTTTATCACCCATTATTAAAAACACCAGACAATATGATGAACACGTTGGCCTGGTTGAAATTCCTTTTGAAGAGCTCGAATCTTCTAGGAACAAAGTTCATGGTCCTATCAACCAGTACTGCAAAATTGCAAGTATTTGAGAATCAAGTTGGAACATAGGAATTCAGTTCCAAGAACTTTTCTTATGAAGAAGGACAGGCTGTATGTGGCACATGCTCTATGGCAGCAGCTACTCCTATGCACTGATTACAAGCATGCATACCAGCAGCTAACCCTGGAAACCTCACACTTCCTTCAGGTAAAGCAACATGCATGGGGACAGGTTAGTCACAGTTAAGACTTATTCAGGGCTCCTTAATGAGCAGAGCTTAGGGCGAGGGAAACCTAATCAGGCTTCAGCTCTATGGTCTGGAGCACATCATTTATTCCTCTGACACTGTTTCCTTAAACATAAAAGGAGGGGATTGAATTAAATAATCTCTAAGGGCTCTTTCTGGGAGGAAAAATTAAGATATTCAATTATATAGTAGATTTCAGGGAACTCAGTAGCATATAAAGGTTTTTAAAAAATTACTTCTGTGATAAATGACATACTTGGAACATTATTTGTTCAATAATCAGGTGCTGGACAGCAGACAGCATACTCCTATTATTTTCTCTCGAGTCTTAAAAAGTGATGTGGCAGAGATGATCATTTTGTGAGCTAAGTCCATTATTGAAAATATGACATGTATTTTAGACACCCCTGCTTATGACAAGGTACATTTTGGTCACATCTCTTAAACTGGTTCTTAGCCAGAAAAAAAAAATTATTTGAGCTCAAAATGAAGGATATTACAAAGATTAATTAGATATTATAGCAACTTTAAGTGAAGTCAGTGCCTTAGGGATTAGGAGGTGAGTATTTAAATACATAATGTGACCACTGAATCATTTGTGCACATGAGAACTATATGAGTATAAATTGCAGGCAGGCTTCTGCATATGTTTGACAACAAAAACACAAGTGCTAAATTCACACTAAGTTTGGGCTTTTAAAAGAAACTCAAGACTGATTTAGAAAGAATGAAAGAAACTACTACTTAATAATTATTAAAAGTAGAGACACAATAAATGAAAACAAAAAATGTTCTTTGAAAAGATCAATAGTTCTTTGATAAGCCTCTAGCCAGACTAAGGAAGGAAAAAGAGAGAAGACACAAATTACTAATAACAGAGATGTAAGAGGAGACATCACTATAGATCCCACGGAAATTAAATAATAATAAGGAAATACTATTAACTACTCTATCTCCAGAAATTAGATAACCTAGATGAAGTGGACCAATTCCTTAAAAGACACAATCTAAAACTCACACAAGGGAAAACAGACTGAACAGGCCTATATCGATTAAAAAAATTGAACCAATAATTAATAACCTTCCCAAACTGAAAGTACCATGCCCAGATGTGTCTCCTAGTGAATTCTGACAAACATTTATGGAGGAAATTATACTAAATCTCTTTCAGAGAATAGAAGCAGAAGGAATACTTCCTAACTCATTCTATGAAGCAGGTATTACCCTAATACCAAAACCAGACAAAGACATTACAAGGAAGGAAAACTACAGCCCTCATAAATATGATGCAAAAATTTTCAATGAAATATTAACAAATCGAATCCAATAATAAATAAAAAGAATTACACACCACAACGAAGTGAGATTACATATTTTTACAGTTGTGTGACTGAGGTTCCATTTTCTTACTGGCTAGGTACATGCCTATAGGCCACCTGCAATTCCTTCCTATGTGACCATCTCACAACAACATGGCAGCTTATGTCTTCAAACTCACAAGGAGAATTTTTTAATTTTAAATTCTCCACAAGAACTTTTTAATTGACTAAAATTAACTACTGTATCAATTAACTAAAATAACTATTAACTAAGTTAATTTAGTTAACTTTTTACTTTTTTAATTTTACTTAATCATGGGAGTGGCAGATTCTATTGTCTAGAAGCAAGTGCCAGGTCCCACCTACACTCAAGGAGAGGGGATTGTACAAGGTGTAACACCAGCAGGAGGAAATCATGGCACCCTTTACCTCTGCTTCTCTTTGATTTTGCACTGGAGGTCTTAACCAAAGCAATAAGAAACTAAAAAGAAATAAGAAGCATAGGGATTAGAAAAATAAAAATAAGATAACCATAATTCACAGAAAACATATTTATATTTAAAACTCAAAGCAATTGATAAGCAAGTTATCAGATTTAATAAGAGAGCTGAGTAAGGGAGCTAGATATAGAATGACATATAAAAATCAATTGCATTTCTTTATACCAATATCTAACTGCTAGTAAACATTAGTCAAAAAACATATGGTGTACAGAGGTAACTTTAAGATAACAATAAGCTACCTACAGAAAAAAAAAGTCGAAAAAATGGTGTACACAAACTATATGGAGAAAATTAGAAAACTATTGGAAAACATTAAGGAAGCCTGAAATAAGTGGAATACCATGTTCAAAGACAGGAAGATCCAATATTGTAAAATTATAAATCTCCCAAATAGTTAATCTATAAAATCAATGGAACATCGATCAAAATTCAACATATTTGTGTATGTGTGGATGTGTGTGAGTCTCTGATATGTGGATACATTTCTTAAGCTGTCCTCTCTCAAGGAAAAGGACCAGAATAACCAAGATAATTTTTAAGAGCAAGATAGGAACATTTGTTCTATCTAATATAAAGCTTTAACATAAAGTTATAATTATGATATTTTTATTATATCTATATTATTATAAAATTACATTTATTTATTAATTTTGTGTTAAATTTGTTGTTGTAAAATTATGTTTGTGAATTAAGTGTGTTTTTTACTGTGAAAATGGACACACCAAAGGACCAGAATAGAAAACCCAGAAATAGACCATAAATAATACATGGATTGCAGATCATTGGAGCTGAGCCAATGTTATAAGGGGAAAAAATATAAAACGGTATTCTTAGCACATGCAGTGCACAAAAGTAAATTCAAGATCTAACCAATGGTGTACCTAACACCTAAATGTGAAGAGCAATTTTTTTTTTTATTTTTGGAAGAAAATATAATGTCTTTATTACTTGCAGTAGGGTGATATAAAAATATTTTAAATTAAATTTTCAGACTTCTGTCTAACAAAAGACATCGCAGACAAAGTTAAAGGACAAATTACAGTCTGGGAAAAGATATTCGCAACAAAGAATTGCTTCCAGATAATTTGGGGTGAGGTAGAGGGTAGAATTGACAGATGTGGAGGTGGACTGGTTCTGAAGCACAAGGAAGAGGGCTAAGTAAAATCTATCTCAATTTTCCAGTTGAAGCAACTCAGATTTGTTCCTCCCACTTCTGCACTCTATTGTAGAACTTGTATGATAATATTATTGTTTGCTTATGAGTCTGTCTTCCCCACTAGACTTGGCGTCTTTTAATCTAAGACTCAAGATTTTTAATCCACAGCCTCAATAACAAAGGGGCTACAGTTCTGGAGCCTAAGTTTCTGCCTGGCTCAATCATTTGTTGGCTGTGGGAGCTTATGCAGGTTATTTCATTGCCGTGGCCCCAGTTTGCTCACTTGTGTGATGATGGAAATAATAATAATAAAGTCTTTTGAGTCATATAATGACTCAACGGTCATTATATCAAATGAGTTAATACACATAAAGCATTTAGAACAATGCCTGGACACAAGCATTTGTGGAGCGAATTAACCATACAAGTAACAAGGGCAAACTTTTCTTTACATCTCCCTGAAGGAAGTTAAACTGCACAATTTCAATGGCATTTCACCCACAGCTCAAAACAAATAAGTACCTGACAAATATTTCTTTTCTTTCTTCCATTCCCCAAATCACGAAAGATGACAAAGATGATACAAGGTTTTTTTCAGAATTTTGAGGAAGAAGTAATAAATAGTGGGGATGGTACCTGGAGATAGCTAAACTGTAAGGTAAGAGCACACTCCTCCCAACTGCCAATGCTAAATAAGGCTTTTGACTCCAAAGGCAAAGAGTTAAGGTCCAACTACAAAGTTAGAGAGAAGATCATCCTCATTTCTGAAAACAACTAAGTTTGAGGGTTTCCTAAAACCATCCTCAGATTCCATAATTCACTAGAAAGACTCACAGCTTGCTGAACGCAACGGCAGCTCTATAGGTTGCTGTTTTCTCCTCCAGTGGACCCGGGCCTGTGCTCCAGCAACCATGTCTAAGGGACTTGCAGCTGGCATTGATCTTGGCACCACCTATTCTTGTGTGGGTGTCTTCCAGCATGGAAAGGTGGAAATAATTGCCAATGATCAGGGGAACCGAACTACACCTAGCTATGTCGCCTTTACTGATACCGAACGATTGATCGGTGATGTTGCAAACAATCAAGTTGCAATGAATCCCACCAACACGGTGTTTGATGCCAAACCCCTCATTGGATGAAGATTTGATGATGCTGTTGTCCAGTCTGATATGAAGCATTGGCCCTTCATGGTGGTGAATGATGCAGGCAGGCCTAAGGTTCAAGAAGAATACAAGGGAGAGACAAAAGGTTTTTATCCAGAGGAGGTGTCATCCATGGTTTTGACAAAGATGAAGGAAATAGCAGAAGCCTACCTTGGGAAGACTGTTACCAATGCTGTTGTCACAGTACCCACTTACTTTAATGATTCTCAGCATCAGGCTACCAAAGATGCTGGAACTATTGCTGGGCTCAATGTACTTAGAATCAACGAACCGACTGCTGCTGCTATTGCCTATGGCTTAGACAAAAATGTTGGAGCAGAAAGAAATGTGCTGATCTTTGATTTAGGTGGTGGCACTTTTGATGTGTCAATCCTCACTATTGAGAATGGAATCTCTGAGGTCAAATCTACAGCTGGAGATACCCACTTATGTGGAAAAGACTTTGACAACTGGATGGTCAACCATCTTATTGCAGAATTCAAGCGCAAGCACGAGAAGGACATCAGTGAGAACAAGAGGGCTGTCCGTCGCCTTCGTACTGCTTGTAAGCGTGCTAAGCACACTCTCTCTTCCAACACCCAGGCCAGTATTGAGATTGATTCCCTCTTTGAAGGAATCGACTTCTACATCTTAATTACCTGTGCCTGATTTGAAGAACTGAATGCTGACCTGTTCCATGATACTGGACCCTGTGGAGAAAGCCCTTCGGGATGCCAGGCTAGACAAGTCTCAGATCCATGATATTGTCCTGGTGGGTGGTTCAACCCGCATCCCCAAGATTCAGAAACTTCTACAGGATTTCTTCAATGGGAAAGAACTGAATAAGAGCATCAACCCTGATGAGGCTGTTGCTTATGGTGCAGCTCTCCAGGCAGCCATTCTATCTGGAGACAAATCTGAAAATGTTCAAGATTTGCTGCTGTTGGATGTCACTCCTCTTTCCCTTGGAACTGAAACTGCTGGTGGAGTCATGACTGTCCTCATCAAACGCAACACCACCATTCCCACCAAGCAGACGCAGACCTTCACAACCTACTCGGACAACCAGCCTGGTGTACTCATTCAGGTTTATGAAGGTGAGCATGCCATGACAAAAGACAACAACCTGCTTGGCGAGTTTGAACTCACAGGCTTACCGCCTGCCGCCCGTGGTGTTCCTCAGATTGAAGTCACTTTTGATATTGATGCCAATGTCATCCTCAATGTCTCTGCTGTGGATGAGAACACAGGAAAAGAGAATAGGATTGCCATCACTAATGACAAGGGCCGTTTGAGCAAAGAAGACATTGAACGTATGGTTCAGGAAGCAGAGAAGTATAAAGCTGAAGATGAGAAGCAGTGGGATAAGGTGTCTTCGAAGAATTCTCTAGAATCCTATGCTTTCAGCATGAAAGCTACTGTTGTGGATGAGAAACTTCAAGACAAGATTAATGATGAGGACAAACAGAAGATTCTTGATAAGTGTAATGAAATAATCAACTGACTTGATAAGAACCAGACTGCAGAGAAGGAAGAATTTGAACATCAGCAGAAGGAGCTGGAAAAAGTCTGCAACCCCATCATTACCAAGCTGTACCAGAGCGCAGGAGGCATGCCAGGAGGAATGCCAGGAGGAATGCCCGGGGGCTTCCCTGGTGGTGGAGCTCCACCGTCTGGTGGTGCCTCCTCTGGGCCCACCATTGAAGAGGTTGATTAAGCCAGCCTAGCATAGGGTTAGCATTGTTCCACACAACATTAAAGGACCCAAATTTGTAGCAAATTCCATGGCAGTTTTAAAGTTGAGCTGCTGTAGTAAACTGGACATTCTTGATACTTGAACATGGAATGTGTGCACAGGGAAAGGAAATAACATTGCACTTTACAAGCACTGTATTGTAAATGGAAAATGCAATGTCTTAAATAAAACTGTATTTAAAATGGGCACCATAAAAAAAAAGACTCACAAGCTCAATGAAAGCTATTATATCCACAGTTGCATTTACTACAGGGAAAGAATACATTAAAATCAGCCAAAAGAAGAGCTGCATATGGCAGAGTCTAGGAGAGTCCCAATTGTGACATTTCCATTGTCCTCAGGAGGTCCCAGTATTGCTGTGTGACAATACTCACTGAGTGTTGCCACCCCTGGAAGCTCAGCTGAACCTCTGTGTCCAGAACTGTATTGAGGCTTCATTATATAAGCATAGTTGATTGATTGATTGATTGATTGATTGCCCACATGGATAAAGTCAATCTCTAGGTCCACTGATACCATATCACCCAAAGTCCCCACCCTAAACCATGAGTTGATCTTTCTGGTGTGGCCAGCCCCTTCTCCAAGACTATTAAGTATGGCCAGGTGAAGGAGGAGGAAAGTAGGAGGAGGAAGAGGGATGGGATGGAAGGGGAGAGAAGAGGACAGGACAGGACAGGAAGCTTTCTTGTGAAAAGAAAAGGGATTCATTACCCAAGCTCATGACCACCACTCAGTAAGCTTTTGTATACTTCACAACCACCCCATGAGATGTTCAAGATTTTGTAGATGAAGAAACTGAGACTCCAGGAGGCCAAGTAAATGGCCCTAGATCCCCCAAGATAGAAAGAAGACACACTGGGACTGGAAGCCAGGTCTTCTGGCCATATGTTCCTGTTCTTTCCATACAATTCACAGTCTCTGTGTTCTGCACTTATGTCAGTCTTTTTTTTTTTTTACCTTTCTTTAAGATCAAAGTATAGTTAATTTATAATGCTGCATTAGTTTCAGGTATACAGCAAAGACTGTTCAGTTATGCATGTATATACATACATATATACATATATATATTCTTTTTCAGATTCTTTCCATTACAGGTTATTACAAGATGTTGAAAATAGTTCCCTGTGCTATACAGCAGGTTCTTGTTGTTTACCTATTTTATATACAGTAGTGTGTATATGTTAATCCTAAACTCCTAGTTTATCACCCCACCACCCCACCCCACTATCCCCTTTGGTAACCATAAGTTTGTTTTCTCTGTTGGTGAGTCTATTTCTGTTTTGTAAATAAGTTCATCTGTATCATTTTTTTATACACCACATATGTGATATCATATATTTGTCTTTCTCTGTCTGACTTACTTCACTCAATATGATAACCTCTAGGTCCAGTCCTTCACTTTACTCCAATTCTGCAAACTTTAGACTTTTCCTTAAAGAGCTTAGAACAGTCTTTCTTAGCCTGTTAAGTTCTCATAAAGTTTTGGATTAATTAAAGAGATGCAGATTAGCAACTTTAGAATGTGGGAACAATAATTTTGCACCAAAATTTATCGTCAAAGGAGGATGCAATTTTTTGCTTTGTTCTGGAATTTTGTCATAATGAGGCAGTCATTTGTCTCTTAGACCTTCCCTTCTCAGCTCCCCACCACCCCACCCTATTGGTGAAATAGGCACCTGTGTCAAAGAGCTAATAAGGGGTCTTCCTTACAGGTCTCATTGCAAGCAAAGGCTTAATGGGCTTGGACAGCATGGCAGGCTGGTAAGAGGCAGGGTGAGACAAGGGCAAGACATTGACCCCACTTTAGAATTTGCCCTGCATCCAGTTCCTAAGATTGTGCTTTTGGCCGTTGTGCCAATAAAAACTTAACAACTAGCAATCCTTTAACTAATTCTTATCAAATGTTATTGGAAAATATAATCAACAAAAAATAAAACTAACCGTATGCGGTAAAATTTGTTACACATGAAAAACTCAAAAATTAAAAATGGGAAACAGACTCGGTAGAAATAGTTTTATTAAAAAAAATCAACAGTATCGGTTGGAGACCTTCAAGATGGCGGAAGAGTAAGACGTGGAGATCACCTTCCGGCAAAAAATATATCAGAAATACATCTACATGTGGAACAACTCCTACAGAACACCTACTGAACGCTGGCAGAAGACCTCAGACTTCCCAAAAGGCAAGAAGCTCCCCACATACATGGGTAGGGAAAAGAAAAAAGAGAGACAAAAGAATAGGGATGGGACCTGCACCTCTGGGAGGGAGCTGTGAAGGAGGAAATGTCTCCACACACTAGAAAGTCCCTTCACTGGCGGAGATGGGGCGTGGGCGGGGGGGAGCTTCGGAGCCACGGAGGAGAGCGCAGCAACAGGGGTACGGAGGGCAAAGCGGAGAGATTCCCACACAGAGGATGGGTGCTGACTGGCACTCACCAGTCGGAGAGGCTTGTCTGCTCCCCCGCCGGGGCGGGCGGGGCTGGGACCTGAGGCTTGGTCTTTGGTCGGATCCCACGGAGAGGACTGGGGTTGGCAGCGTGAACACAGCCTGCAGGGGTTAGTGCACCACGGCTAGCCGGGAGGGAGTCCGGGGAAAGTCTGGACTTGCCGAAGAGGCAAGAGCCTTTTTCTTCCCTCTTTATTTCCTGCTGCGCAAGGAGGGGATTAAGAGCGCTGCTTAAAGGAGCTCCAGAGACGGGCGCGAGCCGCGGCTAAAAGCGCGGACCCCAGAGACAGGCATGAGACGCTAAGGCGGCTGCTGCTGCCACCAAGAAGCCTGTGTGCGAGCACAGGTCACTATCCACACCTCCCCTCCCAGGAACCTGTGCAGCCCGCCACTGCCAGGTTCCCGGGATCCAGGGACAACTTCCCTGGGCGAACGCACGGCGCGCCTCAGGCTGGTGCAACGTCATGCTGGCCTCTGCCGCCGCAGGCTCGCTCCGCATCCGCACCCTACCCTCCCCCCGGCCAGAGTGAGCCAGAGCCCCCGAAGCAGCTGCTCCTTTAACCCCGTCCTGTCTGAGAGAAGAACAGATGCCCTCAGGCGACCTACACGCAGAGGTGGGGCCAAATCCAAAGCTGAACCCCAGGAGCTGTGCGAACAAAGAAGAGAAAGGGAAATCTCTCCCAGCAGCCTCAGGAGCAGTGGATTAAACATTCACAATCAACTTGATGTACCCTGCATCTGTGGAATACCTGAATAGACAACGAGTCATCCCAAATTGAGGAGGTGGACTTTGGGAGCAAAGATATATATATATTTTTTCCCCCTTTTCTCTTTTTGTGAGTGTGTATGTGTATGCGTCTCTCTGTGATTTTGTCTGTATAGCTTTGATTTTACCATTTGTCCTAGCATTCTGTTGTTTTTTTGTTTTTTAACATAGTTTTTAGTGCTTCTTATGATTGGTAGATTTGTTTATTGGTTTGGTTGCTCTCATCTTTCTTTTTTTTAATTATTTAAAAAAATTTTAATTTTAATAATTATTTTTTATTTTAATAACTTTATTTTATTATTTTTCTTTCTTTCTTTTTTTCTCCCTTTTCTTCTGAGCTGTGTGGCTGACAGGGTCTTGGTGCTCTGGCTGGGTGTCAGGCCTCTGCCTCTGAGGTGAGAGAGCAAGTTCAGGACATTGGTCCACAAGAGACCTCTTAGCTCCGTGAAATATCAAACGGTGAAAATCTCCCAGAGATCTCCATCTCAACGCCAAAACCCAGCTCCACTCAACGACCAGCAAGTTACAATGCTGGACACCCTATGCCAAACAACTAGCAAGACAGGAACACAACCCAACCCATTAGCAGAGAGGCTGCCTAAAATCATAATAAGGCCACAGACACCCCAAAACACACCACCAGACATGGACCTGTCCACCAGAAAGATAAGATCCAGCCTCATCCACCGGAACACAGGCACTAGTCCCCTCCACCAGGAAACGTACACAACCCACTGAAACAACCTTAGTCACTGGGGGCAGACACCAAAAACAACAGGAGCTATGAACCTGCAGCCTGTGAATAGGAAATGCCAAACACAGTAAGTTAAACAAAATGAGAAGACAGAGAAACACACATCAGATGAGGGAGCAAGGTAAAAACATACCAGGCAAAACAAATGAAGAGGAAATAGGCAGTCTACCTGAAAAGAATTCATAGTAATGATGGTAAACATGATGCAAAATCTTGGAAGTAGAATAGAGAAACTACAAGAAACATTTAAAAAGAACCTAGAAAACTAACGAGTAAACAAAAAATGATGAACAACACAATAAGTGAAATTAAAAATTCTCTAAAAATAGAACTACCATACGACCCAGAAATCCCACTACTGGGCATATACCCTGAGAAAACCATAATTCAAAAAGAGTCATGTACCACAATGTTCATTGCAGCTCTATTTACAATAGCCAGGACATGGAAGCAACCTAAGTGTCCATCAATAGATGAATGGATAAAGAAGATGTGGCACATATATGCAATGGAATATTACTCAGCCATAAAAAGAAATGAAATTGAGTTATTTGTAGTGAGGTAGTTGGACCTAGAGTCTGTCATACAGAGTGAAGTAAGTCAGAAATAGTAAAACAAATACCGTAAGCTAACACATATGTATGGAATCTAAAAAACAAACAAACAAAAAATGGTCATGAAGAACCTAGGGGCAAGACGGGAATAAAGATGCATACCTACTAGAGGATGGACTTGAGGATACGGGGAGGGGGAAGGGTAAGCTGGGACAAAGTAAGAGAGTGGCATGGACACATATACACTACCAAATGTAAAACAGATAGCTAGTGGGAAGCAGCTGCATAGCACAGGGAGGTCAGCTCGGTGCTTTGTGACCACCTAGAGAGGTGGAATAGGGAGGGTGGGAGGGAGGGAGAAGCAAGAGGGAAGAGATATGGAGATATATGTATATGTATAACTGATTCACGTTGTTATAAAACAGAAACTAACACACCATTGTAAAGCAATTATACTCGAATAAAGATGTTAAAAAAATAGTGGCATATATAATATAATGTATATTATAAAATACATATAATAGACTATTATTAAGCTGTAAAAAGAAGGAAATCCTGCCATTTGCAACAACATGGATGAACCTGGAGAGCATTATGCTAAACCAGACAGGGAAAGGCAAATACAGTATGGTATCACTTATATCTGGAATCTGAAAGAAAAATAAGTCAAATTCATAGAGAAAGAGAGTAAATAATGGTTGCCAGGTGTTTGGGAGGTGGGGGAAATGGAAAAATGTTGGCCAAAGTGTACAAATTTTTAGTTATATGATGAAAAATTCCTGAGGATCTAATGTACATTATGGTGACTATAGTTAATAATATTGTATTTTATCCTTGAAATTTACTAAGAAAGTAGATCTTAAGCATTCTTACTACTGGATAGAAAAGGTAACTACATGATGTGATGGATGTATTAGATATATAGATTTTGATAATCATTTCTCAATTATCAAATCATCATGTTGTACACTTTCAACTCAAACCATTTTATTTGTCAATTATAATTCAAAGCTGAAAATAAAATATGCTCCAAGATGAAAAAAAATTCTCTAGAAGGAAGCAATAGCAGAAAAACTGAGGCAGAAGAACAGATAAGTAACATGGAAGATAAAATAGTGGAAATAACAACTGCAGAGCAGAATAAAGAAAAAATATGAAAAGAATAGAGGACAGTTTCAGAGACCCCAGGACAAGATTAAATGCACCAACATACGAATTATAAGGGTCTCAGAAGAAGAACAGAAAAAGAAAGGGACTGAGAAAATATTTGAAGAGATTATAGTTGAAAACTTCCCTAATATGGAAAGGAAATAGTTAATCAAGACCAGGAAGCACAGAGAGTCCCATACAGGATAAATCCAAAGAGAAACACCAAGACACATATTAATCAAATTATCAAAAATTAAATACAAAGAAAAAATATTAAAAGCAGCAAGGGAAAAACAACAAATAACATATAAGGGAATCCCCATAAGGTTAACAGCTGATCTTTCAGCAGAAATTCTGCAAGGCAGAAGGGAGTGGCAAGACATATTTAAAGTGATGAAGGGAAAAACCCACAAACAAGTTTATTCTACCCAGCAAGAATCTCATTCATATTGAGCACAGAAATTAAAAGCTTTACAGATAAGCAAAAGCTAAGAGAATTCAGCACCACCAAACCAGCTTTAAAACAAATGCTAAGGGAACTTCTCTAGGCAGGAAACACAAGAGAAGGAAAAGACCTACAATAACAAACCCAAAACAATTAAGAAAATGGTAAAAGGAACATACATATTGATAATTACCTTAAATGTAAATGGATTAAATGCTCCAACCAAAACACATAGACTGGCTGAATGGATTCAAAAACAAGGCCTATATATACGCTGTCTACACGATACCCACTTCAGACCTAGGGACACATACAGACTGAAAGTGAGGGGATGGAAAAAGATATTCCATGCAAATGGAAATCAAAAGAAAGCTGGAGGAGCAATTCTCATATCAGACAAAATAGACTTTAAAATAAAGATTACTACAAGAGACAAGGAAGGGCACTACAAAATGATCAAGGGACCAAACCAAGAAGAAGATATAACAATTGTAAATATTTATGCACCCAACATAGGAGCACCTCAATACATAAGGCAAATGTTAACAGCCATAAAAGGGGAAATCGACAGTAACACAATCATAGTAGGGGACTTTAACATCTCACTTTCACCAATAGACAGATCATCCAAAATGAAAATTAAAAAGGAAACACAAGCTTTAAATGATACATTAAACAAGGTGGATTTAATTGTTATTTATAGGACATTCCACCCCAAAACAACAGAACACACTTTCTTCTCAAGTGCTCATGCACATACTCCAAGATAGATCATATCTTGGGTCACAAATCAAACCTTGGTAAATTTAAGAAAACTGAAATTGTATCAAGTATCTTTTCTGACTACAACTCTATGAGACTAGATATCAATTACAGGAAAAAATCTGTAAAAAATACAAACACATGGAAGCTAAACAATACACTACTAAATAACCAAGAGATCAATGAAGAAATCAAAGAGGAAACCAAAAAATACCTAGAGACAAATTACAACAGAAACATGACGATCCAAAACCTATGGGACGCAGCAAAAGCAGTTGTAAGAGGGAAGTTTTAGCCATACAATCGTACCTTAAGAAACAAGAAACATCTCAAATAAACAACCTAACCATACACCTAAAGCAATTAGATAAAGAAGAACAAAAAAAAACCCCAAAGTTAGCCCCATGAAAGAAATCATAAAGATCAGATAAGAAGTAAATGAAAAAGAAATGAACGAAACGATAGCAAAGATCAATAAAACTAAAAGCTCGTTCTTTGAGAAGATAAATAAAATTGATAAAACACATTAGCCAGACTCATCAAGAAAAAAGGGAGAAGACTCAAATCTATAGAATTAGACATGAAAAAGGAGAAGTAACAACTGACACTGCAGAAATACGTAGGATCATGAGAGATTACTGCAAGCAACTATATGCAAATAACATGGACAACCTGGAAGAAATGCACAAATTCTTAGAAAAGCACAACCTTCCGAGACTGAACCAGGAAGAAATAGAAATATAAACAGACCAATCACAAGCACTGTTATTGAGACTGTGATTAAAAATCTTCCAACAAGCAAAAGCCCAGGACCAGATGGCTTCACAGGCGAATTCTATCAAACATTTAGAGAAGAGCTAACACCTATCCTTCTCAGACTCTTCCAAAATATAGCAGAGGAAGGAACACTCCCAAACTCACTCTATGAGGCCACCATCACCCTGATACCAAAACCAGAAAAAGATGTCATAAGGAAAGAAAACTACAGGCCAATATCACTGATAAATATAGATGCAAACATCCACAACAAAGTACTAGGAAACAGAATCCAACAGCACATTCAAAGGATCATACACCATGATCAAGTGGGGTTTATCCCAGGAATGCAAGGATTCTCAATATATGCAAATCAATCAATGTGATATACCATATTAACAAATCAAAGGAGGAAAAGCATATGATAATCTTACTAGATGCAGAAAAAGCTTTTCACAAAATTCAACACCCATTTATGATAAAAACCCTCCAGAAAGTAGGCATAGAGGGAACTTTCCTCAACATAATAAAGACCATATATGAAAAACACACAGTCAACATCATCCTCAAAGGTGAAAAACTGAAACCATTTCCACTAAAATCAGAACAAGACAAGGTTGCTCACTCTCACCACTATTATTCAATATAGTTTTGGAAGTTTTAGCCACAGCAATAACAGAATGAAAAGAAATAAAAGGAATCCAATTTGGAAAAGAAGAAGTAAAGCTGTCAGTGTTTGCAGATGGCATGATACTATACATAGAGAATCCTAAAGGTGCTACCAGAAAACTACTAGAGGTAATCAATGAATTTGGTAAAGTAGCAGGATACAAAATTAATGCACAGAAATCTCTTGCATTCTTATAAACTAATGATGAAAAATCTGAAAGAGAAATTAAGGAAACACTCCCATTCACCACTGCAACAAAAAGAATAAAATACCTAAGAATAAACCTACCTAAGGAGACAAAAGACCTGTAGGCAGAAAACTATGACACTGATGAAAGCAATTAAGGATGATACAAACATATGGAGAGATATACCATGTTCTTGGATTGGAAGAATCAACATTGTGAAAATGACTCTATTACGTAAAGCAATCCACAGATTCAGTGCAACCCCTATCAAGCTACCAATGGCACTTTTCACAGAACTAGAACGAAAACATTCACAATTTGTATGGAAACACAAAAGACTCCAAATAGCCAAAACAATCTTGAGATAGAAAAACAGAGCTGGAAGAATCAGGCTCCCGAACTTCAGATTATACTTCAAAGCTACAGTAATCAAGACAGTATGATACTGGCACAAACCAGAAATATAGATCAATGGAACAGGATAGAGAGCCCAGAGATAAACCCACGCACATATGGTCACCTTACCTTTTATAAAGGAGGCAAGAATATACAGTGGAGCAAAGACAGCCTCTTCAATAAGTGGTGCTGGGAAAACTCATGTAAAAGAATGAAATGTACATGTAAAACAATGAAATTAGAACACTCCCTAACACCATACACAAAAATAGACTCAAAATGGATTAAAGACCTAAATGTAACACCAGACACTATCAAACTCTTAGAGGAAAACATAGGCAGAACACTCTATGACATAAATAACTGCAAGATCCTTTTTGACCCACTTCCGAGAGAAATGCAAATAAAAACAAAAAAAAAGGGGGGGACCTAATGAAACTTAAAAGCTTTTGCACAGCAAACGAAACCATAAACAAGATGAAAAGACAACCCTCAGAATGGGAGAAAATATTTGCAAATGAAGCAACTGACATAGGATTAATCTCCAAAATTTACAAGCAGCTCATGCAGCTCAATATCAGAAAAACAAACCATCCAATCCAAATATGGGCAGAAGACCTAAATAGACATTTCTCCAAAGAAGCCATACACATTGCCAACAAATACATGAAAGGATGCTCAACATCACTACTCATTAGAGAAATGCAAATCAAAACTACAATGAGGTATCACCTCACACCGGTCAGAATGGCCATCATCAAAAAATCTACAAACAATAAATTCTGGAGAGGGTGTGGAGAAAAGGGAACCCTCTTGCACTGTTGGTGGGAATGTAAGTTGATACAGCCACTATGGAGAACAGTATGGAGTTTCCTTAAAAAACTCAAAATAGAACTACCATATGACCCAGCAATCCCACTACTGGGCATATACCCTGAGAAAACCATAATTCAAAAAGAGTCATATGCCGCAATGTTCATGCAGCTCTATTTACAATAGCCAGGACATGGAAGCAACCTAAGTGTCCATCGACAGATGAATGCATAAAGAAGGTGTGGCACATATATACAATGGAATATTACTCAGCCATAAAAAGAAACGAAATTGAGCTATTTGTAGTGAGTAGGATGGATCTAGAGTCTGTCATACAGAGTGAAGTAAGTCAGAAAGAGATAAACAAATACTGTACGCTAACACATATATGGAATCTAAAAAAAATAAAATAAAAAAGAAAGAAAACTATGGTTTTGAAGAACCTAAGGGCAGGACAGGAATAAAGTCACAGACGTAGAAAATGGACTTGAGGACACGGGGAGGGGGAAGTGTAAGCTGTGACAAAGTGAGAGAGTGGCATGGACATATATACCCTACCAAATGTAAAATACATAGCTAGTGGGAAGCAGCTGCATAGCACAGGGAGATCAGCTCTGTCCTTTGTGACCACCTAGACGAGTGGGATAGGGAGGGTAGGAGGGAGACGCAAGAGGGAAGAGATATGGGGATATATGTATATGTATAACTGATTCACTTTGTTATAAAGCAGAAACTAACACACCATTGTAAAGCAATTATACTCCAACAAAGATGTTAAAAAAAAACAGTATCTAAAATTGCATACAATTTAAAATGCTTTTTAGCCAAAAGTGAATGTAAGAATCAAATCTTTTTAAATTTGACCTGAGAAATAAGCTTGGTAGAAATCACTTTTGCAAAGGAAAACTCATAATCACAGAATATACATCTAGGTGAAAGTTAAGTCAGAATAAATTAATCAAACCAGAAAATTAATTGATTCTAATTATGATCCTTGTATTCAAACAAAAATAAAAAATAAAAATAGTTTAACTCTTTTATGGAAATGTTATCAAAGAATTGGATTGATTTAACAAAGATTGATCTTAAAATTTTTTCAATAATAATCCATCAATTTTGGTATAATTCGTATTTAAATACTTGTGTACATAAACAGAGATGAAATATATGTGAGGTCAATATGGAGGTCCAAAACAGTGGGATTTAAATATTATTTACTCTTTTGTTCCCTTCTGCAGGACTGATACAAAATCTTATAACCATTAACTTTACCAAATGCAATTTGGTCGCATTGAAAATATGGTCTACAAAACGTTTACCGATGCAAATAATTTGGATTTGTTTCACATATCACCTGAAACGTAGGAAAACGTGTCTAATCTCATTTTGTGGGTCCTGCTTGGATTTGGGGACGCTGAAGCAGAGAAGAGCAGACAGTGAGTTAAGTGATTGGAGGCCTTCTTACTTTCCAAGGTCTCACAATGACCTACAAGTCCCCGCCTGATCTAGATCCCCTGCTTCTACGACTTCATGTCCTTCCACTGCTCCAAGACCTTTCCAGATACATCTGTGGCAGAGGAGAGTAGGAGGAGGAAGAGGAAAGGGAAAAGAGCAGTGCATTAAGTAGTTCTGGTCTAATTCATAGATGAGTCGACAAGAGTTTACCTGATTTTGAGACTCAGTTTAGCAGGGGGACACCTGTTAGAACTAAGTTCCCACCCTGAATCCCATGTGAATCCACTCTTGCACCACCTTCACCCTCCCCTCCTACACAAACTAACTTTTAACACACACTGATCAGAATCCTGCCCCCAAACTCCAAGCCCACGGTTGGGGCAGCCATCTGCTACCAGGCCAACCTGGGCTGACTGCTAAGATGGCGGTGTGGCGTGTGGTTCCACTTGCCTGAGGAAGTCCCTGGTTTTGTTCTGGTCACCTTTCTTTGTCTGGGCTACCACCATAACCTCCAGGAACTGGATGTAGTCCATACGACCAAATTTCTATTACCGACTGTCCCAACCCAGTGGACATGTCTGACTCAAAGTCCAAACCCTTCCTGTCTGCCACATTCCTCCTCTTTCTCAGTCCAGTTGTAGCAAGAAGAGCCCTGGGTTGGCCTCCTTCTCATCATAGCGTTCCCTGTCAAGCCACACTAACTCAGCCGGGCAACAGTCCAGCAGGGCCGGACGGATATACGGTGATATGGAAATGGCTGCAAAGTTCTTGTCAGGGCTCTCTGAATTAAGTTCAGGACAAGCAGAAACTACAGATTACATGAGTTGAAGAGGTCATCAAGAAATTCTTACCAAGCATCCACTGTGTCCAGACAGTGCCTCAGCACCAAACCTTCCTTCTTTAAAACAAAACAAAACTATTCTCTTTTGGCCTCCCTACTCCTCCTCCCAGCTATTCCTTCTCTACCAGTTATTCCAGTCAGATTCACAATAATTGGTTTCTCACTGAATTCCATTTAAATCTCCTGGTCCCGATTTACCTGGCAATTCTAAACCCACAGGTTGTTCTGTAGAGCTAGCTTTCCAAAGAAGTCTGAGTTTCACAACTAATAGACATATTACTAAACAAAAATAAAACAGAACATCACACTGGTTTGAAGCCATCTCAGGGATCTTTTTTTTTTTTTTTAACCAGAAGTGTGGATTTGTGATATAAGCAGCTGCTACAAAACCAAACAAACGACAGGACTCAGCTCAGAGTTTGAGCCTATCCAGGGGCTGAATTATGTTTGCTTTGAGGTTTTGTGAAAGGTCATGAGGCCTAACAAAGTTCAGATGAGAGTTGGCTGTTTCTCCGTTAGGCTCTGACTCAGAACTTGTGGCGTTTCATGTGGTTTGGAGTTTTCAAACACTGCGCTTTGCACAGAGCTAATAAATGATTCTATCTCAGCATGGAAAGCAATTAAATGTATGGCCTCTTGGGTTTTGGTCTTAGAGTCAGTATTTATTTATTAGGAGCTGCAAGAAGGGCTAAATGGCCTAGAAGAGGGATCACACATAATGAGAGGGGTGAATTTGCTGAAGACACCACATTTTAGATGACCGGAGGCCTGAAAGCAAGAGAAGAGCTCCTGAGGAACCAATAAAATTAGGTCACTGGCAAACTTGCTAATGAATGGAATTTAGCATCAGCCTACAAGAACAAGTTAGAACTGCTTACAGAGCCCTGGAAAGGCCACATGAAAGGACCAGCACCATCTGTCTTCAACCTGCATGGGTCACTCTGAAGGGGTCCCATGAGATTTCCAGTACATGCAACACTTGGCACTTCCTCTCTGGGCAAGCCTCTTCCAGGCAGTCAACTTGGATTCCTCTGACTCACATTGGGAGTGGGGTTGGGAGAGTCCCTCCAAATAAGCCTCCCTCCAAATAAGCTGTTCCCTTGTAAGAAAGGGGATGTATTAATTTGGTAGAGCTGCTATACGACGTAGCTTAGACTGGGTGGCTTAGACAATAGAAATCTATTTTCTCACAGCTCTGGAGGCTCGAAGTCTGAGATCAAGTGTTGTCAGGATTTCTTCTGAGGTCTCTCTCCTTGACTCGTAGATGGCCTCTTCTTCCTGTGTCTTCACATGGTCTTTTCTCTACGTGTGTCTGTGTCCTAATCTCCTCTTCTTATAAGAGCACCAGTCATATTAATTAGGGCCCACCTACATGAACTCATTTTACCTTAATTACCTCTTTTAAATCCCAACCTTTAAATACAGTCACATTCTGAAGTACTGGGGGTTAGGATTTCAATACACATGAATTTAGAGGGGACACAATTCAGTCCGTAACAGGGGTATCATACCCTTTAGTTCAGTGATGTCATCTGTCCAAACTGTACAACCGAGTCAACTCCCCAGACCCTAGTGGAGAGTGATGAGGGGAGAAAAGGCCCCCAGTGAGGGACAGCTTTTCCTTGACTAGGTTCACCCAGCTTGATCAAAACCTGAAAAAGAGAAAGTGAAACAGAAACACAGCAGAACTAAATGTGTAAGAGGAAAGCACATTTGTGCTTATTTATTTTCAGAGACAATTGTCTGCTTATGGGGACTTGGTGGACTAGCATAGGTTTATAAAGACCATTCTTTGGATAATGCCCATGTGAACCCAGCAGCATTCACTACTGGCTTCAATGAAAATTTGCTGTGAGCACATATGTTACAGCCACTTGAAGGTACAGCTGTGCTCTGTCAGGGCTGACAGTTTAGTGGAGGATTCTGATAATAAACAAATACATAATTTGATAAATAAATCATTCTCTGCTGCCTGAGTTAAGGCACCCAGAAATGACTGGCAGATTGATTGTATCACTGGTGCCAGTTCTTTATTTGTTCTTCTACCCATGTCGTTTGCCATGTGACTTTGCAGTTTCTCTCATCAAGAAATGGAGTCTATTTAGTCACTGACTCACTTTGACGAATAGGATGATGGCAGTTGTGACACAAGCAGTAACTTGGTCAAGAGCCTGCACATTTCTGATTCTGCTCTTGCACCTGGACCACTGTGCTCAGAACCAGCCTAGGTTGACCCACCGGAGGGCTGGGTGAAACATGGGGAGAAGAGCACGTCAAAAACCATTTGACCACCAGCAAACCCCAAGAAATGTGAGTCCTCAGCCAACAGGCTACATGACCCCCAGATATGTGAGCAAGCCCAGTTGAGACCAGAAAAACTTCCCAGCCTAGATCGCCACCCTACAGACTTCTGAGCTAAATAAATACTTATTATTCGAAGCCCCAGAGTTTGGAAGTGGTTTGTAACACAACATAATTATGACAATAACTAACTGATCCAGGGACCGAAGGCTCCCAATAAAGTTAAACATATCTGAAGGAGGTGGCACATTAAGGCATTGTTGGCCATTAATATTTTGGCTGACAGAGTGTATAAATCAGCTTGTCAAGGTTCTGAGAGGTGGGATAAAGATAAGAGATGGAGACTAGATTAAAATCTTTACACTACAGGATGAAGGTAATGTGGAGAATGGGATGGTAAACAAACCTATAGAAAGGTTCAAAGAACCATTGACTGACCTACTTATAATACTTCTTAGGCTCCCTGTGACCTTCAGTATAAAATTCAGATTCTTTATTCACAACACAGTAGGTCCTCCTGTCTGGTCCCTGCAGTCTCCCCTCCAGAGTCACTTTCTTCTGAGTTGCACGGGGCTAATTTCATGCACTATGTCCACCAAGATCCCCTGTCCCCTGGCTTCTGGTTGGATTAACCAATGAAAAGCAAGAGCAGCAGATTGGAAGGTGGGAGGCAAAGGCATCGGAATTTGTGTTCCTCTGGCTCTCTCCCTGCCAGGCTGTGGTTTCACATGGCTGTGTTTTTCTATCAAGGACCACAGGGTGGCCCCCCTGTAGTCATAACTCCCATCATCTCATAGAGACTCCTTCCCATTGCCCCCAGACCTAGGTTTCATGATACTTCTGGTTGTTGCCCATCCTGGGGTACTTCATCATTCCTTGTTGCTTTCCCTTAACCCAACCCAAACATTGCAAAATCTCCTTCACTCAAATATTGTTAAAGGGCTCTTTAATCACCCTCTTTGAAAGTGCCATCTATTTCCCAACAGAACCTTCCAGTGCATGAATTTTCCAGTCTCCTATAGCATCCACCACTCCCGCCATAGTTTCTTTCCCTGTCATGCCACCATATCCATGCTTCTCTTGTACACTTTTCCCTGTTCTTAGAATGTCTTTTCCCTTTTCTTGGCCAGACTCTCACACAAGCTAAAAATCTGAACTCAAATGTCACTTTTCCCAGGAAGACTCCCTTACTGCTGCCCCACCACTGCATCATCCTTTCATACTGGTGCTCTTCTTATAGGCTCCCATAATTGCCTCTTCTACTCCCATATCAGAGCACTAATCATAGTGCTTAATGATTACCTAGGAACATGTCTAAATCTCCAAAGCAGGCAGAATCATGGCCTCCCAAAGATGTCATAACCTAATATCCAGAATTTATAATTAGGCTATGTTACGTAGAAAAGGAGAATTAAGTTTGCTACTCAGCTGGCTTTAAAATGAAGGGATTATCCTGGATGACCTAATGTGCCCAAAATTACCACAGTGTGTATAAAACTGGCAGAGAAAGACAGAAGAGTGAGAACAAGAAAAATAGCAATGGGAGAAAGATTTGACAGGCCATTGCTGTCTTTGAAGATGGAGGAAGAGGCCGCAAGCCAAGGAATGTGGATGGCCTTCGGAAGCTGGAAAAAGCAGGAAAACAGATTATGCCCTAGAGACTCCAGAAGGAACACAGCCCTGCCAGAACCTTTTTGATCCAATGAGATCCATTTTGGACTTCTGACTTCCAGAACTGTAAGAGGATAAAATGTGCTGTTTAAGCTATTAAGTTTGTAGGAATTTGTTAAAGCAGAAATAGGAAGTGAATATGATCACCCAGTAGAGAGTCAGATCCTTGAGGACAGGGATCATGGCTCTGCTTTGTGTCTTTCAAGCTCCTCTCACAAAGCTTTTCTTGGAGTGGTGCTCAGACATTTTTGTTGAAGAAAATATAAAATACAAAATTATCTTGTCCATCTATATTTTCTGGATTCTTCTGGGTCAATGGTCCATGTAGCAATAGTTTATCTGAAGGAAGAGATCTGTATTTGCCCATATAATTTTTAAAAAGTAGTGCTAAGTTATCCATCTACCATATCATCTTTGGGAAAAATAATTTAACCAGTTGCCAAGGAGAAAAAGGATGCAGGAATTTGAGGGCACTCACAGAGTCTTCCCTCTCAGGAGAGCAGCTGTGCTAACTGACAGTGTCTGCCTCAGGACATGCCCAGCTCCCCGGACGGGCAGGAAAAGAACAGATTGTTTCTTCCCCTGGAGCAGCTGGCCCTGGTTTTGGCTGGATTTGGATCCCTGGGCACTGGATACTACAGTTTGGCAGAGTCACCCTCCAACCCTGCATTTCCAGAAGGGCTGTTCTATTACTAGTCTGGAGCAGACACCTCCTGTCATCACCACAATCTTGTTCTTACAAGAGCACCAGCAACAGATGATCTGCAAATCCCACAACCTCTTGATGAAATCAGAGCTGGTGCCTTGGTTTAAAGCCTAGTTGACAATTCTCCCTATGTCACTGAGAGCTCGGGACCAGAAGCCTGGAGCCCTGGGGTCTAGTCTGGCTCTACCTCTTTCTGTCTATTGAGTCACTTTCCATTCCTCACCTAAGACGTAAAAAGGATGGACTTTTGTGGTCACAGCGGGCGATGGCATTCTAAGAGTCTATGACAGCTATACAAATTCCAAAGCTCATTTATGCTTGGAAAATGCCAGTGACAATCTGTTCCCACTAGAGAGAGCATTTCATTGACAGAAACTAAGAACTAGAGCCTGAGAAAAGAAGAAGGGAAGGAAGGAGGGAGACAGAAGATGGAGGGGAGAGGAAGATAGAGAAGGAAGGAGAGAGGAAAGTGGGAGGGAGGGAAGGAGGAGTTATTGAACAGCCTCAGTTCACCCCCACCCCAGGCCAGAGCCTAACAAAGTTTTCCACCAAACTACCTCTGCCCTCAGAGGAGAGTGACAATGACCCCCAGGAATCCAGTCTGTAGCAAGTAGGAAATCTGAAATTTCATTTAATCTTAAAAATAAATGTGAATTGTGGGTTTTACTCCATATACACTGGTTTTGTAACCAAGTAGGACTCTATGGGGTCTTCCCAGAACAGGACTCCCCCCATGTTCTCCATAAAATTGTTACCGAACAAAACTGGGGTCCGCTTGTCCTCACGCAATAAAGCAAATCTACTGACACTGGAGTCCAGGGCAGCTAGTTCTTAAAAGACGCAAACTCCTTGCTTGGCGCCTTGCAATGGACGCTACATTCTCCCTCACCACAACCGGTGTCAGTAGGTTTGCTTTATTGCGTGAGAGCAAGCGGACCCCAGTTTGGTTCGGTAACAGTTTCATTTCTGCCATGGAGTAAACCTGTTGTTACAGGAAGATACAGCATGTTGGTTAATCCTGTGGTCTGCAACCCCTAGCCCACATCTGTTTCTCTCTGAGATGGGATGCTCCAGATCCGGAGGCAGACACCTGGGAGTTCAGAGGTGGGACTTATTTGTCAACCCCATCCAGGTCATGAAAGGACTGGGAGGCTACCCAGTTTATTACAGCCAGAGAAACCAAGCAAATAAAATAAAGTTCGACTAGTCCAGAAATGTTTGTCTCCAGAAAATTGGGATGAGAAGTTTACTGGGACAGTCCTGCCTCCCAGGCACTCTGTTCCAGAAGAAGCTGCCTCTGTTTATGACTCTGTTTATGACAGTGAGACACATTAATACTCTGTTCGTAGCATTATCAGCAACTTGTTAAGGCAGGTTTGGGGGTGTTTATTCTCAAAAGCAGTAGAAGTCGAGGCAAAAGTCCCAGGTAATAGAGACCACATGCTTGGGAGTTAAGCAGGAGGGCCCAGCCTGAGAGAAAATCTTAGCTGCCAGCAGAAGGGGGACCAGCTGGGACTTAGCCATGGACCTAGCAGAGTAGGGAGTCTACCCCATGTCAGAGTCCAAGAGCCAAGTTCAGAGGCAAAGGAGCTGTGATGAATACAGCAAAGCCCCATCAGTGATCCGTAGAGCTGCTGTATAAAATGAGCTAGTGCATGCCTGACACATAATAAGTACAAATGTTTGCTCTGATTATTATTATTATTCAGGAGTGAGGTCACCTGTCTTGGTGGCAAAATCGACCATCAGGAGAGGAATCCAAAACCATTCAGTGGACAGGAGACAGGAAAAGTCAGAACAGACCCAGCAGCCAACAAGCCTTATTGCAGCCACTGGAAAAAGACTGGAGGGGACTTTTTCTCTTGACCTAATAGAAGTTAAGACTTGAAGAATTCCCAGAGAGGCTGGATACAAAGGGACTGAACGTTACAACACTGTAACTGACAAGAGGAGCAAGTAACGGGGAAGGGACGTGTGACACAGGCCTTAGACACTCAGGCTTAGGTCTGAATCCTGACTACACATCTGGCGTGTGGTTTTGGGAAGCCATGGAAGTTGTCTGAGACTCAATTCATCCTCTTTAAGACTCAATTCATCCTCTTTAAGATGAGGGTGTTTAGAACACCTCTCCCACAGGATTTGGGGAGATTCGAGTGTGATAATTCATGGAACTGAATAAATGCTCGGTAATGTTAGTTTTTCTGACTAATAGCTGTTATGTAGCAGTTGCAAAGTAAGTAAATGATGTTTTGTCTGTATTAAGATTCCAAGACTGGGTAGGGAAAAAAATTTTGCTAGGAAAAAAAAATGCTTCTTCAGTGTCCCTAGATTTTATTTTGGAATAGTCAAGCATTAAGAAAAAAAGGAGGAGGAGAGGAAGGGGAGGGGAGGTTGGGGGAATGGGAGAGGAGGAGGAAAAGGAAGAATGGGAAAAGAAAAGTGGTGGTGGAGGAGGAGATGAAAGGGAGGGTAGGAAGAGAAAGGAAAAAGGAAAGGAAGCATAGTCCTGGTAATTATCAACAAGAAAATTTAACATGAGAATATCTCAAAACAGATCAATTGGCCCCTTGTTCTCCACTTCCCTCACTCTTCAGCTCATTCCTTAAATGGTAAAGTTCTCCAGAGTCCTGTCTTTGGTCCTATTCTCCTCTCTCCTTCCAAGGTCTCTCTTAGGCAATGTCATCCATTCTCACACCTTCATTTACTACCATTCTTTAATTCTGAAACTTTTATTTCCAGCCCAGATATCTCTCTTGACCTTCAAATGCTTATTTGCAATCACAAACTGAACATCTTTACCCAGACAGGTCCACTTCAACACATACAAGCACATCTTGCATCTCCCCATAACAAATTCCCTGCCCTTCCTCCTTTATTCCTTGTTGAGGTTGAGGGCATTCCCATCACCTCAAATCAGAAATGTGGGACTCATGCAAGACTTCTCCCTCATCCTAGCCCATTGACACTTCTCCCACACTAATTTTACTTGAAATCTGTTTCAACATTCCAGGTTCATATTTACTGCCTCGATTCAAACCCTCAGCCCTCAACAGTCTCCCAAGTAGTCTTCCTGCTGCCAGGCCACCCATGCCCATCTAATCCACCCTCTATAATCCGACAAATGTTATGCAATCCATGACATTCTCTGGCGAGTATTTCAAAATAAAGATATACATTCCTTAGCCCAACATGCAAAGCCCTTTGCCTGACACCTGCCTATTTTTCTAGCTTCATAAGTCTTCCTCTTTTCTACTCCCCAATCCACATGCACTCACACCCACATTCCAGCCTGAACTACTTGTTTGAAGATGTTCTTCACTCTTCCAGAAAAATTTCTGATTATCCCATCTGCCTGGCAAACTCCTGGCCAACCTTTGCAACTCTGTACAAATGTTACCTCTTAGGGAAAGCCTTCTCTGACTTTGCTATGTGCACAATTAAGCAATCTTATACCTTTTTTTCTATAACTTTGTTTCAGGACTTAACATATTATGATTATTTAAAATATGTGTTTTTCCAACTGGAGTGAAAGCTTCTAGCGATGGTGTTGTATGCATCATTGTATCCCCAGTATCTAATAAAATGTTGAACAGAAGGGTCATCAATAATGATTTGTTACACAGATAATTGAAGGAATGGATAAAGAACATTTAGAACATGAATACAGTTATACTTATGAACTGAATCCCAACTAACCATAATTTCAACAGACTTAAAACAAACTAATGTTTAACTCTTTTACATTTAAGGAGAAGGAGATAAAGAGTTCGTCTACAGAGCCCAGTAGCCACTCAGGTCCTGTCACCCTCGAACCAGAGTCTAATGAGGTCACTATCCACCATCCAGGATCTGTCTGCAATCCTAGAAATTCCACTTGGTCTATGTGCCCTATGATGCTCAGGCTTGGGAGAATGCCAATTTATTAATTAACCATAAAAGTGTAACTGCCAAGACCTTAATTGCCAGCTTTCTATAGTCAACACTTTCTCAGTAGGCAAATCTACAGGGAAAACAAGATTGTAATCAGGAGGTTGGCTTGATAAGCATGGAGTAAGCAAGGAGTCAGTCCAATTTACTCATCCATGCAGTCACTCAGCACAAGCTTTCTATCTTCGATGACCAAAGACCAAACAGAGCTCCATCTTCTCCAAACAGTGATGGGGACGCTCTGGAAGATTCTACCTATTTAGCTTCTCATTTTCTAGACTTTATGTAGCCGATTCCCTTGGGTTGACTGGGCAGACGCAACCAACCAGGTCTCAATTTCGACAGACTAGTAAAATCACATGCACTTCTAAGGTTATACTCAGATTAATTAAACATTGCAGACACTGACGTTCAAATTATTCCTTAGGGAAAGTTGATGTTCTCAGAAGACAGATCTCACACAAAGTAAGTTTTCCTAAGTTTTGAGGTGGAGGGCCTTTTTGTTATGGCTTTGTGCTGAATTTACTATTTTGGGAGGTAAAACATTCTGGGTTATTAAAGCTTTACTCTAGTGGGAAACGTTTAACACAGACTGGGAGGCTAAATAGGAAAAAAGATACTGGGTAATAGTAATAATATAAATTTAGCTGATTCCTTCCTCTATTATTTAACAGGGGCTCAGTATAGAATGAGAAGATTTCAAAGCTTCTAAAAAGAGGAACTCACCACAATAGACGAGGATTTGTCAATCTCTCAACGTGGAGGTATCTATCTTTTCTGAGCATCGCATGGACTTGGTTCAGGGACTGAATTGGAGGAGACAAGCTGGCTTGGACTAGATAACAGCAGGCAACCTCCTTCAAGAGGATGCGGATAGCTAGATGGTGAAGTGGGACCACTGAAAAGGGGAAAGTCCCTTGGCTGTGACACACCTGTAAGTCTGAAATATACACAGGTGGAAACCCCAGGGTTGCTCATGGTTTGGACATGGATTTGGAGGTCATGTTCAAAAAGTAATTCCTAAGCACCCCCAAAGGAAACAAACTGTGGGTTAAAGCATCCTCCCAAGGAACTCAAAGCAATTTCCTCTCATTGAGAGATAAGATAAGTGAGGAACTTTCTTTCCCTTGGGTTTTTGTCTTTTTTCCTACTTCTAGTTTTTCCAGATGCTTATAGTTACAGGATCTACTCTAAGTGAATTCTGACTGAGGTATAATGGGTGGATCCAGGTTTTGTGGGGCCTGAATACAACTGGGAATCCCACTTCACTAAAAAAATACAATTGTTTTTATCATTTTATGTAATATTAAATGTTAAATATTAAATAATATTGTTTTTATTTAAGAAATACTTTGTAGTTATTTGTAAAATAATACATTTATAGAATAGTGAATATTTAGAATGAGAAAAGTAATTTTAACAAATCACAATTTTTAAAGGTGGCAAATACCACAAAATCCAGAAAAATAACATAATGATATTGTTATATCATTATTACATAAAATATTATTAAATTTCATTATAATATTAGTGTTAATTAACTTCTGATGTTAACTTTGGGCAATGAGGAGGCAGGACAAGGTTTTAAGCAGAGGAACTTCCTAACCAAATGTACATTTTAGACGTACCTGGAGTCACAAAGCAGATATTCTTCTTGAAACTAAGTCTTCTGCTCATGGTTCTTTTGTTGAGAATGTTTTGTGGCAAAACTTACTGAAATGATTGCATTATGTTGTCACTTGAAAATGAAGGAAACTGTCTTTTCTAGTTAGACATATTTAAAAATTCAAAACATGTCTTAATTTTCAGGGTCTTATTTGAGAAAACGTCTTTAAAAGCAGAACAGCATGCATGGTACAAAGCACTGACCCTCTGACCAAGAACTGGTGAAAGGGTCAAACTGGATTAAGACCCAAGGTGGTTCCAGACACAAGCATGTGGGACGACTGGTCTTCAGACCCAGGAGAGACATCTGCTGGTGGGACTCGAGAGACAGGCCCGAGTTCTCTGAAGGGCTTCTGCAGAAGTGAAAAATGAGGGATGCCGTGTATGTGTGTGTGTGTGTGTGTGTGTGTGTGTGTGTGTTCTGGGTCTTCATGTGCCATGAGAACTGAATCCTGAAAGGAAAATTTGCCTAGCAGGGAATGTGGATGGCCAGGCCATGCTGAGTCAACAGAGCCCTTGCACATTCAGCCCTCAGGTAGCAGCTGCCCCAAGGGGAGCCTTCCACCCCCAAGGAAAGCTTCTATCACCCTGATGCCCCTGAGCATGAGAAGCCTGGTATTCCAAGGGCACTACAGGAAGAAGATTCCATCTATGTCATCCAGGAGCCAGACCTTCTTGGAAGATCTATGCTCTCTTTCTCTCCTAGACTTTCTTCCATCAGCTCAGAACATCTCTAAAGAAAGAGAATGGAATTGACTGCAGACTTCTATTTCCTAAAGTTAATCATTCTTTTCCATCTGGTGGGTACATATCATTTCTAAGCACTATGCCCTTCAAGGCCCTTTTCAGTTCACTTGTGACCCACTGTTTACCCATGTTGAATACCCCCTTGCAATTGATGGGCATTTTCGCATGAAACTAATTATAAAAGAGAGTTCCAGTTCTTTCCTTGTTTCTGTTAGAAACAGAACAGCAAGGAGAAATGTATACTTCTTTTTACTTGAATGTTGTTCATTTCTATACTTCACAACAATGGGATTCTTTATGACAGTTATTGCCCCCAAAATGAGCCCCCCCAGTACTCCCATAAACTGCATTCAAATTGGGACCTTGGGTTCTCACTGCATCATTATATGCACAGAATAATACATTTTACAAACTTGGATATACAACTGAGGATTTTGATTTCAATTGTAAGTCCTATTATAAAACTAATCTTTTCTTTGAGAAAAGGATTCATATTATAGTCCATGTAGAGAAAAATGCTCAAGAAATCATGCTATAATAGAGGATAAAATTGATTTTTAAAGTGTAGACATTTACATATTTTTAAATGAAACTTCTCTATGCCACCTCGAGGAGATGGTCTCATAAGAAATGGCATCATCACTTATTCACACCAGCCATATATTTCACAAATTTTACAAATCTATCCCATGTTTATATCTACTTCCAAGGCAGTATCATTCTGTGGTATCAACAGAACAAACTTAAGCTGAAGGGAAAATCTATTCTTCACAGAATCCACTGGGATCCTGGCCAAAACACTTTGAAGTTAACATAAGAAAGGATTTGGCAGACTACCCTGGTGGCGCAGTGGTTAAGAATCCGCGTGCCAATGCAGGGGACATGGGTTCGAGCCCTGGTCGGGGAAGATCCCACATGCCGCGGAGCAACTAAACCCATGCACCACAAATACTAAGCCTGCACTCTAGATCCCGCGATCCCACAACTACTGAACCTGTGTGCTACAACTACTGAAGCCCATGCGCCTAGAGCCCGTGCACCGCAACGAAGAGTAGCCTCCGCTCGCCACAACTAGAGAAAGCCCAGGTGCAGCAACGAAGTCCCAATGCAGCCTAAAATAAATTAAAAAAAAAAAAAAGAATGGATGTGGGGAAGTGAAGAGAGAAATGTGGTTTCATTTTAAGCTAATCAGTCTGCTTGGATGAATTCATGATGAGTTTAAGATTAAGGTAAATAATCTCTATGTTCTTATTTCTGGAGAACAAGAGGCTCCTTCCCCACCTTCCCTACATTGTCTTCTTCTTCCTTTCCCTCTTCTCTCCCTACAAAGCATGATACGCCACTCAGTTTTAACTGGCTTGTAAAATGTCTACTTCCTGCCCAGCTCTTTCACTGTTGCGCAGAGGACTCTCATACTCGTGACATAGAGTGGATTATGTAAAACAACCCATTAATTTGCCCAAAATCCACCATCTCAGTCTGTTCAAGCTACTACAACAAAAATGCCACAGATTGAGTAGCTTAAACAACAAATATTTATCCCTCACAGTCCTGGAAGGTGGAAAGTCCTAGATCAAGACACTGGCAAATTTAATACCTGGTTCTTAGACACTGTCTTCTGGCTGTGTCCTCACATGACTGAAGGGGTGAGAGAGCTCTCTGGGGCCTCTTCTATCAAAGCAGAATCCCACTCATGAGGGCTCCACCCTCATGTCCTAATCACTTCCCAACACCATCACTTGGAGGTTAGGATTTCAACATATGAATTCTGGGGGGACACAGATATTCAGTCCAGGACACCGACCAAAGTCTTAGCTGGCTGACAGGGAACCTCAATACTAAAGTCTCTAGAACTCTGGCTATGAGCTCTTGAGATCTTAAAATATGACAGTACCGTTCTGTAGCATGCTGGCTGGTTCAACAGCCTACTTGAGGTTGCACAGCATTCTCTACTTGGGAAGAAGGCTGACAGTGCTGACCACCAGAGTCCTCTGTCTCCTTTGAAGCCAAGGCATTAAGCAGTCTGATTTATCCCAAGATCACAAACACCTGCCTCAAAGCAAAAATAACACTCAATGTTCAGTAAGAGAAATTAGAAAAAATACAGTAAATCCTGCATAGATCACTCTGAGAAATAGACACTTTAATAAGAGGGCAACAATATATTTTACTAAATTTTGAAACTATAAAAGTGCCATTTTCATTGTAGAAATTTTGAAAAATACAGAGGAACACAAAGAAAAACGTTTAAAATGAACCATAATCCCATATCTCAGATATAACCACTATTAAAGTTTTGATGAAGTGCATATCTCTCAAATTTTTTCTGAATATACAACAAATATATACTATTTTAAAGAATGGACTGTTACAGTACAGTGTGTCTTATAACCTACTTTTTTCACTCAATAATATATTGTGACTATTTCCACCATACTGTTATCAAGTAACAATTTACCATGTATATTTTAACAGCTGCAGAGTATTTAACATATGATTATAGAGTATTTATAAATCAATCCCCTCCTGTTGGACTAAGAGGTTTTTTCCATTGTGGAACTAACATGATACTACAAGGAACATTCCTCTAGCACCCCCTTGTCTTCTTCTCTAAAGTCCCAGAAGTAGAATTCCTGAGTAGAAGAATATTAATATGTTTAAGGTTTTGCTTCTCATTCATTTGTTCAACAAATATTTATTGAGGGAAAACAGAATCCCAGACACCTCCAGGCTCTGAGGATACAGCTGTGAACCGGTCAGACAAAGTCTAGGCCCACATGCAGCTTACATCCATGGGGGAAGCAGACAATTACCAATGAAAAATTAAATTCATGATGTGGTTTCAGAGAGCAATGAGCACTTTGAAGAAAAATAAAGAAGGCAAGAGTACATTGACAGGCTGGTATTTGAGAGAGGGTGGTCAGGAGGTATCTCAGAGGATATAGCATTTGTGGAGTCCAGCCCTGGGGGAACTTGCTCCAGGTGGAGACAACAAATAGGGAGACTTGCAGGGTGAACTGAGCTTGGTAGGTTTGAGGACTTGTAAGGCTGAAGTGGCTGGAGTGGAATGGGTAAGAGGAGAAATATGGGGGAGGCAGGCAGAGCTCAGATCACGAAAGCTCTACCCATGAAAGGAAGCCTTTTGCACAACAGAGGGATGTGATCGTAGTTACCGGCTAATAACAGCACTGGCTGCTGGGTGGAGACTGGATGATGGGAAGCAGGGGTACAGTTAGATGTGTGTTGTAATAGTCCAGACAAGAAATGAGGGTGGCTTGCACTGGGGGAGGGAGGTAACAAGTGGTTTCAGAATGTGTATTTCAAAGTAGAGATGGCAGGAGTTCCAGATGGAATAGGCGTGAAGCATGAGGGAAATAGAGGCAATTGAGGATACCCTCTAAAAAAGTCATGGGGCGTCCCTGGTGGCGCAGTGGTTGAGAGTCCGCCTGCCGATGCAGGGGACGCGGGTTCGTGCCCCGGTCCGGGAAGATCCCACATGCCGCGGAGCGGCTGGGCCCGTGAGCCATGGCCGCTGAGCCTGCGCGTCCGGAGCCTGCGCGTCCGGAGCCTGTGCTCCGCAACGGGAGAGGCCACAACGGTGAGAGGCCCGCGTACCGCAAAAAAATAAAAAAAGTCATGGCACTCAACAGTGTGCCATAAACCCTTTTTCCCCACCCCCTTACCAGTGTTATTTTTTCCCTCTTTGCCAAACTGATAAGCAAAAAATGTTAAATTGTTTTACATTTCTTCATTACTACTGAGGTTGGTGTGTTTTGTGTTTATGTGCCATGTGTGTTTCTGCAATCGTAAAAATAATATATTTAGCTAAAACTGCTTTTTTTTTGATAAACAATAAGGGTGGGTGTCTGTCTTCCCCAATAGAATGTGAGTTTCACAAAAGCAAAAGACAAAAGGACTTCATTTGTTTTAGTCACTATTCGGTTGATGGTACCTAGAATAGTGCCTACCATATAGTGATGATAAAAATTGCTAACACTTGGATGCTTCAGTACGTGCCAGGCACTGTCCTAAGTCCTTTTTATACAATGACTCATTTATAACAACCCCCTTACAGATGAAGAAACTAAGCTAAAGAGAGGTTAAGTAACATGTCCAAAGTCACACGGCTGGTACGTGGCAGAGCTGGGATTGGAATCCAAGCCGTCTGGCTCCAGAGTCCAGCTCTGGACTCACTCACTGTGTTCTAATGCTTTTCGATAGTAAGTGCCAATATAGATTTGAGTATTAATTAGTTAATCTTCCAATCTGTAAAGAGGTGAATAGTAATACATGTTTAATCTTAAGTGTTTGGAAGAGAAAAGTGAAAGCAATTCAATAAATAAAACTAAGCTAAATTAAACAAACTGAATATAGAAATAGAGAATATATTTACTAGTCAAGGAAAATCATTTAAAATCCAATTTGTGAGTAATTTAAGAAGAGGGTTAATATAGTATTGCAATCTAGGATTACGCTTCAAATTCTCGACAAGGAAATCCGTCCGTGGTTAATGACCCAGAGGTGTTAAGTGAGGCCCTAGAATGAACATTAGTCTCCCAGCTGTCTCCTGCCTTTGACAATGCTCAAATCTCCCTGCTAATTAATCTTCCTGAAACATGCTGAACACTCGTCCCATTTTCTTGTTGAAAGAAGTGTGGTATGTAGGGGAAATGACTCCTATGTTGGCTTTTGGGAGTGCTGAGTGTGAATCTCAACTCCTCTGGTGACTAGCAGAGTGACTGTGGGAGAATTATTTAATTTCTATCACCCTCCATATCTCAGCTATAAATTAGGAAGCATGGGCAGTGGTGAGGACTGAGTAAGGCAAGGTGTGCTTAATGGTTAATGTTATGTGTCAACTGCACCATGAAGTGCTCAGATATTTGATCAAACATTGTTCTCGGTGTGTCTGTAAAGGTGTTTTTGGATGAGATTGACATCTGAATCCATAGACTGAGTAAAGCTGGTTGACCTCCCTAAAGTGGGTGAGCCTCATCTAATCAGTTGAAGGTCTAAATAAAACAAGAAGACTGATCTCCCCTAAGTAAGAAAAAATTATTCGTGCCTGATAGCCTTTGACTGGTAGAGTGGCCTTTTTTCCTGCCTTCAGACTCAAACTGAAACAACTGCTCTGCCTTGGTCTCAGCCTGACAACCTTCAGACTGAAACCATACCATTAGCTCTCCTAGGTCTCCAGTTTGCTGACAAACTCTGCAGATCTTGGGATTTGCCAACCTCTGTATCACCTGAACCCACCCCTTATAATAAAAATAAACATTGGTTCTGTTTTTCTGGAAAACCCTAACTAATACAGTGTGCTATCCATCCCTGAATGCATGCAGTAGCTGCTTAGCAGATGTGTTTTGTGGCCAGATGTTTCTGGATTTCATTCCTGCCCTGACATTTTTAGCTGTGTAATTAGGGCAAGTTAAGGTCATTTGTCTATGCCTCAGTTTCCTTAGTTTTAAAACAGAAGCAATGCATAGTGTTTAAGTCTGTTAAGAAGATTAAATAAGTTACTTAAAGCACCCATAAGCTCTCAGTAAATGGCACACACTATTATTATTCCTCTTCATAGGAGTCTGAAACAGGAATGCCTCAAGGGGCCAGAGAAATAATATAAATGAGTGAAGGAGCCTGGGCAAGGTTTTTTCCTCAAATACAAAGCCTGCATTTTACAGCAGCATTTCTTGGTTCATTCCTATTCAGGAACAATTGTTGAAATATTGGCCTTTTTCAGTTCAATAAGCTTTTTATCCCATGTATTTTTCATGTACATAACAGTCATAGAACTTATCATGGTTTGCTTCATAATGGGATGCTCAATTACATTCTTTAAGACAGACACATTTTGGTTGCATATTGAATATATTGGTGTTGTATCTCCTTCTCATGTTCACCACCTCATTTCCTCTTGGCTTCACCTATATTTGGGATCTGTGACCATTTGTTTCACCCCAGATTCTTCATCAGTGATCATCTCTGCAGGGATCCCATTCATTTGCCACCACAGCAATGAATTTCACCGGAGCACAAATCCAACAGCACCTTTACTCATCCCCATGTCACCTGCCTCTCACCTCCAGCCTTAGGATGTCCTTGCTGCTGCAGAGGCAGGAGATGACACAGGACCCATTTGGTATCTGTATATGCCCCATGCACGCCCAAACCAAAGGATGGGGAAGTTGGTGCCCATGGAGACAAGAATTTGACCAAAACGAGATACACTTCACACTCACTAGAACGACTATAATCAAAAAGACAGACAATAACAGGTGTTTCTGAGGTTATGGAGACACTGAAACCCTCATACACCACCAGTGAGATGCAAAATGGTGCTGCCAGTTTGGAAAACAGTCTGATGGTCCCTCTAACACTTAGAGGAACATAGAGTTACCATAAGATCCAACAATGCCACTCCTAGGTAAACAGCCAAGAGAAATGCAAACATATGCAAACACAAACACTTGTACATAAATGTTCATAGCATCATTATTCATAACAGCCAAATGTGGAAACATCCCAAACGTCCATCAACTGAAGAATGAATAAATAAAATGTGGTATATTCCTACAAAGGAATATTACTCAGAAACGAAGTACTGATACATTCTACAACATGAATGAACCTTGGAAACATTATGCTAAGTAAAAGAAGTCAGTTACAAAGAACCACATATTATGATATTCCATTTATACAAAGTGTACAGAACATGCAAATCTATAAAAACAGAAAATTAGTGATCACCTAGGGCTAGGGGTATTGAGAGGATTAGGGGGTAATGGCTAAAGGATGCAGGTTTTTCTTGGGGGGGGCGATGAAAATGTTCTAAAATTGATCAAGGTAATAGGTTCAGGTTAATACACTATGTTAATATACTAAAAGCCATTGAATTGTATACTTTGTTGGTGAATTATATCTTAGTAAAGCTGTAAAAAAAAAAAAGAATGCATCAACTATGCTAACATTACATAATTTACCTGGTAACTCTCTATGTGACAGTGTTCCTAGCAGGGCTCAGAGAATACTCAGTTCACTAGAGCAATAAGGAATATATTGGTAAGAAGGGCATTGACATAATTGAGAAACTAGTGGCAGGATGTTCTCTGTAAGCCAGTATTAATTGTAGGCGATCAATGGTGCTGAGTATCAGTGAGAATGATGGGATTCTAGAATAGCAGAGATCAGGTAGAAGCACTGACATGTTGGAGGTAAGGTGGGTATAATTATCACAATGACTTAACCTACAGGTATCCGGCAATAGAAGATAGATCATCGTGTTTCTGGAAGCAAGATAAATGGAGAACTACTAAGGTATGGCTCAGGGATGAGAGGTAGAAGGCTAACAGCAGCCACCATAGGGAAAAACAGTTTTTACATCTCAGTCAGCTCACAGGCCCAGAGCCTATTGATTAAAGAGGGGTGGCAGGCCGGGTTCCCTTGAAAAGGGGCAATTCAGTGCCGCCACAAATATGACTGGTCAATAGTCCTCCAATCCTTCCACATGAGTTGTCTGTGGCCATTTGCCAGGTTATTGCACTGGGGAAAAGGGAATGCCCAGACTTTGCATGAGGACTTTTGGATGTCCTGAGATGATACTAAGACCAGAAGACCTGAACTTGCCATCATGGTCGTCCAGGAAAGTGGGAGCTCATGGAGATCATACCAGAAACAGAATTTTGGCTCTGGTCCTTGCTCGCATATTTAAGATAGATATAATCCTCAGCTGATAAAATCCCCACATTTGTTCATTGGTTTTGTAGGCCAATAAACAGTTCTGGGTTCCTTTGCCTCTGCTTCCCTGGATTTGTACTTATTAATAAAATAGGCTATTGCCTCAGTCTCTGATTTCTATGGAAACCAAGTTAAGATAGGTATACTCTTCATGCCAAGGAAGAAATCTGTTATTTCCTATTTTTTCTTGAAACATGCTATTCTCTAAATCTTTTACTTTATCATTTTTGATCATTTTGAGTATAAGAAATATTACATTCCTTCTTAATTCCACTATAAGAAAAAGCCAACCCCAAAACAATGATCGATGGCAACGGGCACTTGGGAAACAACAGGAAATGGTACATTTGGGCAAACCTGAAAGCAAGTGCCCATATTGGTAGGAAACAGCCAGGACTGCGTTCCCACTGGCTGTGCTCAGCAAAGAGCATGTATCAACACCCTAGAGCTTTTCGCTTTTCTAAAGAGGCCAGAATTCCAGCTTCTAAAGTGGAAATCCTTAAGTGAAACATTTTGACCAGTAGTTTTTTTTTTTTAAAGACACTACAGGTCAAATATATCATATCTCCTGGGTGAATTTGGCCCAATGGTCTACCAATATGAAACTTTGGACTACCTAATAAAGCCCTACTTCTTTAGCCTGGGGAGGGGGAGTTTGTGGTACTTACTGGTTCATTGTCAAGTGCCTGGTATAGTGCCCAGCTCCCAGCTGTTGTTCAAAAGATAGTTGTTGAATGACAAAATATCATTTAAAACATCTATAAGAATCGATCCACAGAGCTATAATGCCTTAAAAAAAAATAAAGCCCACATTTTTTGGCCACAATAATATAGTTGTAGAGTTCTGAAATGGATAAAATTCAGCTAATTTTTCAGTTAAATTAATTGGATTAATATAGTTGTAGAGTTCTGAAATGGATAAAATTCAGCTAATTTTTCAGTTAATTTTTCATGTCTCCATACGTTAGGAGCTACTGGTTCTCAAGCTGAAGCTTTCATCAGAATCGCCTGGAGGGTTTGTTAAACTAAAAATGGTTAGATTCCACCCTCACGGAGTTTCAGATTCCGCAGGTCTGGGGTGGGGCCTGGGAATTTGCATATCTAACAATTTCTGAGGGAAGGCTGATACTGCAGGTCTAAGACCCACACTTTGAAAAGCACTGCTGGAAAATCCTCTTATAAAATCTCTTTATATTATAATAGAGCCTTGGCCCTTCCAAAGGGTCCTTGCTGACTTTTGTTACCTCAGAAGACTTCAGCCTTCTCCAGAGCCTCACCAAGTGGCAAGAAACGTTGGTCTTCCAGGGACAGCAGAAGGCCCAAATGAATCCAAGTCAAGCAATGCCATGCTCTGAGACTTCCCTTTCTGGAGGCCTCTTAAAAGCAGCCTATTTCACTCTGCAGCTCTAAGGGTTGAAGCTTTTTGTTGATGTGCCAAGCCCGTCTACCTTCCAGGAGCTTACCCGTAATAGTGATCAAAGCTCCCGGAGTGGAGCACAGCCCTCTTGCTGAAGCAGGACTGGGCCTGTGGTGACTGTTGCAGAAGCCCCCGCCCTGCGCATCTCGATTGTGGACCTGTGCCCACAACAGATAGGAAGCACACACCTGTTTCCATCCAGAATGTCTACTATACTCACTCTTCTAAATAAGCCAGGCTCTGCCCATAGACAAACTCCTTTCTTTCCAAGTTCCTTGACAGGCATCAAAAACTTGCAAATCCAGTCTTCATGGTAGGTGAAGGTATGGAGAGCATGAAGGTACAATACTGCATCTGTTATGTTGCTGGCGGAAGGAATGCAGATGTGGGCATGGATGCTGGGAAATGTACCACAGGAAGATTGCTGAGAGGGAGTAACTGGATTTTAGAATGTCATATTTCCACAGGTCACTTAAACTCTCTGCAGCCTCAGGAACAAAAAAATAAATAAACAAAAGGAAGGCAAAGAGTATTAAACAACTTTCTTAAAGAAATTTTTATAACTCAGAGTAAAAGAACAAAAAAAATAGCAAGATAAACATCTGTTCTGATATAAATCCCCCAGGAGTAATACTTAAGATTTCGAAAATATACATTCTTAGGGGCCCAATAAATATAATGAGTACTAAGTCCAGAAGAATACCAGAAAACATGAAAGACATGTAAAATAAGAACATAAATTCAACATGGAAACTGTAAAAGAAGCCTAGGATTAATAATCAAGGTATGATTTTTCAAAATCTAGAATTTTTGAAAGAATGGAGGCTATGAATTAAAATAGCTATCACTGTCTCAAGTTAAACAAACATAAAGTAACTGACAAGTAATTACTAAAATACTTAAATTTTAGAAATGCTTAAATTTTAAGAATAAAGATTGCACAATTTTAAATGAGCCACAATTAAAATTTCTTCAGGTTTCTTTACGGCTAACCCAAGATAAAGGAGTCAGAGCTTTAGAATTCTTAAAGAAAAAGATCAGTCTAAGAAAGCAGTACACAGCCAACCTCTGAATCATAGGTAAAGACAAAATTTTCAAATGTTCAGTCTGCTACAAAACCTCCTGAGCACCCTCTCTGTAGAGGTCACACGGGCTGTTAACCATCTCACCAAACTCTGGAGTAGGGGTACAAGAAGGAAGACTTGAATGAGAAAGTTGATACAAAAAATGATGTTCAGTATCCAGTAAAGCCCACTCTCCCCTTTTTTCTTTTTAAAAGTAAGCAATGTTAATAGGAAAAGGGAGTGAGTCAATACTGGTAAGAGTAAATATGTAAGGAAAAAAGTAGAGGAGCGTGATATTGCTGAGACACCTAACTAATTGGAGTGATTGTTTAAACAAAAGTAGAACAAAATAAATCAAAAATAATGAAGGCGGGCTTCCCAGGTGGCGCAGTGGTTGAGGGTCCGCCTGCCGATGCAGACGACACGGGTTCGTGCTCCGGTCAGGGAGGATTCCACATGCCGCGGAGCGGCTGGGCCCGTGAGCCATGGCCGCTGAGCCTGCGCGTCCGGAGCCTGTGCTCCGCAGTGGCAGAGGCCACAACAGTGAGAGGCCCGCGTACTGCAAAAAAAAAAAAAAAAAAAAAAAAATTTAGGTAAAAGAGAGAAGTTCAAAATAAATTCTGACAGCGCAATATCACTCCTTTGTTACTGGCAATAACTATTTAAATAATACATCATTTTTAGAGAAAGATAGATCCAGATCCTATTAACTATATACACTACCAAACGTGAGGTAGATAGCTAGTGGGAAGCAGCTGCATAGCACAGGGAGATCAGCTCCGTGCTTTGTGACCGCCTGGAGGGGTGGGATAGGGAGGGTGGGAGGGAGGGAGACGCAAGAAGGAAGAGATATGGGAACATATGTATATGTATAACTGATTCCCTTTGTTATAAAGCAGAAACTAACACACCATTGTAAAGCAATTATACCCCAATAAAGATGTTAAAAAAAAAAAAGAAGAATAAACTTGAAAGAAATTTGGGGAGTTTATTTTAAAATCTAAATATTACTGTATTTTAAAATTTTAAATATATAAAGAGATTTATCATCCAAGTATACAGTATTAAAAAGTTACAAAAATTGATTTTCCTGCCCATGTTATTTTGTCATTGAATGCAGTATCAGTATGGAATTTGAGAAAATGCTGGTATTTTACAAGGAAAAATAAACATGTGAGAATGACAAAAAATTTGCAAAAAGAACAATATGGGTATTTACCTCTATTATTCATTAAAACCTATCATAAAGAAATTATTAAAATAGAGGGGTACAAAAAAAATAAATAAAATAGAGGGGTACTTAAGCAAAATAAAAACCATTTGATAAAACAAGAGTCAAGAAATAGACCCAACTCTCTATAAAAACTCAATATGTGATAAAGTAAGCACTCTGAAATTATCATAAAATAATTTTTAATAAGTATTTGAAATTCAGACATTTAAGTATTTTACAGGGAAATGTATTGGAGATGTCTTAAAGCATATGCCAAAATAAACTGCAGATGGGATTAAAGAGTTTAATGGAAAACGATGTACGAACTAGATGGAGAATTGTTACTAAAGCTCACCACCACCACCACTACCAGGTTAAAGAGACTTAAAAGCCATTGACAAGATCAATTTTTACATAACAAGAAGTGGTAGATTATACAAATGGCCACAGTTCTTTCAACAGGTGGAGCCTATTTCTCCACTCCATGAATTTGGGCTTGCTTTGAAACTTGCTTTGGCCAGTTGGACCTCAAGATGCCTTACCTACAAGCTTTCACTCTTGCTTTTGGAATGCCTGCTCCTGCTGCCATGTGAGCAAGCCCAGCCTAGTCTGCTGGATGATTGGACAACACGTGGAGCAGAGACAAGCCATCTCAGCTGAAACACCTTAGACCAGCCAATCCCCAGCTGACCAGGCTGCTACCAGCCAATGCCTGAGCAGGCTCAGTCAGCCACCCAGCTGGGTCAGCCCAAACAGCTGACACATGAACTAATTAAGTGTCTGTCTCTTAAGCTACTAAGTGTTGAGGTAGTCTATTACACAACAATAAAAACTGATATTCTTAATATGTAGTTGTTCTCAAAAGTAAGAATTATCAGCAAGGCAACCCTGAGAGACAGATGGATTTATCATACAGAGAGAAGATCACTTAGAATATGTGCAAGAATCCTCAGGAGAAGATTATCTCAAAGGTGGAAAAGGCATGGTTCACACCCAGAGGGGGAAAGCCAAGATCAGGGAAAAGGGGTGGGACAACCGATTATAGGATTAGTTGGGGTACTAACAGGACAATAGAGGGCCAGTTGACCTCTGCATATTGTCCCTAATCCCAGAGGCCAGTTAGTAGCAAAAAAGAATGAATGATTCCTGATAGCAGCCATGTTTAGGGCAGAGGGATTGAGCAATACCCCCACATGGCTAGTTTTGCCCAGAAGTAACAGAGAGCATCCAAGACCAGAACAGGTGCTCAGCAACCCAGATGCCCTGCCCAGCAGCAACCTCATCAATCCTCACTCTCCCTGAAGACAATGTGAACAAGGCACAACTGCAACTACTCTGCCCACTTTCTCAGTAAACTTCTGTAGGGAGAGGAAATGTTCTGTCTGGCAGAGAACCTCTAGCTGTTCTGAGGGCTTTTCATGTACTATCTCATTTAATCCTCACAAGAAATATATGAATATGGTGCTATTTGTAATTCCTCCTATTTAAGATGAGAAAATCAAGGCATGGAGAGATATGCTTAATGTAATTACAGAGTAAAATTTATAATTTTAGAATAATTAATAATATCAGAGTCATAAAGATGAATATTACATATAAGAAACAGGAAAAGATCATTTTAAATAAAAATGCCAAGTGGAGATGTTAGAAAAGAAAATTGTTGAAATAAAAATTCAATGTTTGCTGGCACAGATGAGGAGCAAATGAGTGAGCTGAATTGGGCCTAAAGATTTGCCTATAATGGAAAAGAAAATAGAGTTGTTTCAGGAAAAAAAAAAAAAATTAAGCTATGAAGACTAGATCCAGAATTTCCAGTGTCACTGGGACAATAAGGTGATAGAGAGTAGGCACTATCTTATGAAATAATTGCTAAAATTCCCCCAAACTAAATAAAACAAGAGTTCTCACATTAAAGTAGTCTATCAAGTTCTGAACAGGATAAATTTTATAGACAAAACATTGACCTATCACAATGAAATTTCAGAACAGGGAAGAAGAGTTTGAAAATTAAAGAGAACCATTATATGAGGACTCTAAAGAAACCAAACTCATAGAAACAGAGATCAGATTGGTGGTTCCCAGAGGCCAGTTTTAGAGGATGGGGGAATGGAATGAAGGTGGTCAAAAGGTACAAACTTGCCATTATAAGTTCTAGGGATGTAATGTCCAGCATGACTACAGTTAACGATACACACTGTATATTTGAACGTTGCTAAGGGAGTAGATCTTAAAAGTTCTCATCACAAGAAAAAAAATCTGTAACTATATGAGGTGAGGGATGTTAACTAAACTTATTGTGGTCATCATTTTGCAATATATACATATATCAAATCATTATGTTGTACAGTTTAAACTTATACAATGTTATATGTCAAGTATATCTCAATAAAACTGGGTGAACAAAGAAAAGAAGGAAAGACTCAAATCAATGATCTAAACTTCTATCTTATGAAAGTACAAAAGGAAAACAGAATTAAGCCCAAAGTAAGCAAAATAAAGATAAGAACAGAAATTAATGAAATAGAACACAGAACAACAATAGAGATATATCAATGAAACCAAAAGCTGGTTCTCTTAAAAAGATTAATAACTGACAAAACCTCTAGACATATTGATCGGGAAAAGGGCGACAGCACTAGAGATCATACAGACATTCAAAGGATAATCTTAAAATATTAACTTGACAAATTAGATGAAATGGACAAATTTCTTGAAAAACACTGATTACCAAAACTGATACAAGAAGAAATAGAAAGTCTGAATGGTCCTCTCTTTGTTTAAATGATCAAATTTCTCAGTTAAAAGCCTTCTCAAAAAGAAAAGTCCATGCCCAGATAGCTTCACTGGCAAATTCTACCACATATTTGGAAGAAGTAATACCAGTTATATATGAACTCTTTCAAAAAATAGAAAAGGAGAGACGATTTCCCAATTCATTTTATGAGGCCAGCATTACCCTGATAGCAAAAATTAAGATATTACAAGAAAACCATATACGAATATCCCTCATGAACATAAACACAAAACTTCTTAACAGAAATGAGAGTAGGCATGTGACTTAGACTGTGACAACAGGATGCTGCCCTCCAGGACTTTAATTCTGACAAGAGTGACATAATAATGCTAGGATAATTAGAGGCTATCCATCCAACTGCAGAGAAATTACAGAGGCAGCAACTGCCCAACCACATGCTGATGATGACTCTCCAACCAGACTACCCCTAGAGGAAGACATTGGCTGTTCTCTGTTGCCGTTTCCCTTGGTTCTGCCCATTGTTTAATTTGACATTCTAGCTTTTGATCAATTCTGCAAATTAACTAAAGGTCTTTCAATAAATACACTTCTGCTAAATTTAGCAACCAAGAACCTGAACAATAAATTCATCCCTGCTACTGTTCTCAAAACCAAGAACCTGGAGCTCTGCAGAAATTGGTGTCTGGGAGTAATGTGCACAGACCCTCAAGGACATGGAAGGAATTCAGGTTTGGACATCTGACCTCACTGAGATGAAGCCTGTGAAAATTCCTTTAGTATTCAGGGGTAGTAATCTAGCATAAGAGCTAATTAAATGATCTCCTATGGTCATCAGAAATGAAGAACTCATTGAATGTAAGGCATGGAGGAGACTGTTCAAAAATATTTCCAGGGCTCCATCTCTCAGCCCTCAGCTTCAAGATTATGATCTATTCATATATATTTACAGAGAGCCATGATCAGCTCGAGTTTTGCAAGGGTTTGAAACTCCAAATGACTGAAAAAAGGAGTCTCTCTCTCTCTCTCTCTCTCTCTCTCTCTCTCTGCCCACCCCTCCCTCATACTAGCATTCATACAAATCCCTGTCAAAAAAGACTCTAGTCGTGCTTGGGACATATGATCATCTACAGATCATCACAGTGTCCATAGACACATGTTATTCTGATTGGTCATACTGTATCTCGTGCCCAAACCCATGGCAGAGAAGACAGGGTCTTTTGATTGGCAGCCCTACTAATTCATATGGGGTGGTGTTAAAGTTGTTCCCGAAATGAAGGGATGTGGGACAGACAAAAAAGTTACAGTTGACCATCACAGAGAGAAAGGGCAGAGATGAAGACGAGATAGGAGCTGGTCTACTGAGTAGAGTTCCCTTTGAGAAGGTTGAAGGAGGGCACTAAATAGTAAAGGGGGAGGAGCTAACTTTAGATCAGAGGAGGGAAGCATGCTCTTTTGTAATCTATATGTGTACTAAGCCCCCTCAAACTCTTAACTAATTAAAGTTAATAATATCTATAACATAACTAAGAGAACAAGGGCCTTGTGTCCTTCAAAATAAACCATTTTAAGCATCTTGGCAACTTGCACAATTGTTGATCAGCAGTTAATGTGAAAATTATGAATATTACTAACAAAATCTGTCATCATTGAACGTGAACCCATGTGATGCTCCTGTGGCACACTCGTGTATTTATCTTGAGTCATCCTATGTGCCAGGATACAATCAAATAGGAGTTATAGATTAGACGCCACATGCACAGGGGTTAAGGATGCAGATTTGGAAACAAGCAGACCTGAGTTTCTGCCCAGGTCTGCTTGTGTTTCCACACAGGTGGCAGCTGGTACCTCTTGCCACCTATGTGACCCTAGGAAAGTTACTTAGTGGTTAACTTATATAAAATGGTCCACAGAGAGCCTAGAAGGGGGTAAGTTCTCAATGATAAGGGCTATCTGTTGTTAGTACCGTGGTCCTACAACTTAGGAGCCAGTTCATTTAATACATCCCTCAGCTTCCCATCATTCTGATTCGTATCGAATTCCAGTTGGAATTAGTGAGGTTTCACTGTCCATTATACAGTATAGTGTATAAATATTGAAAACAGCTTCACGTAAGTAACCCATCACTAAGCCTTTTTTTTTTTTAAGCAAAAAATCCTCTAGATTTCCCCGCCCCAGAAAATCCTTCCCAGCCAGCCCCTTTAAGAACCGTAGTTGAGAATCCCTCACAACCCTCAGATTTCCTCACTATACTGAAAGAATTCAACCATATGTCTGTTGTCCAGTCGAAAACTTGGTAGTTCCCACTTCTGAGAGCATGTTTTCTAAACATCTCTGGTAAATGGAGATTTTGACTTTATGCCCGGGACACCCTGAGAGCTGCTCCTACAGAAAAAACTAATAGGGTAATAAATCCCAAGTCCTTTTTTTCCCACTCCGAACAAGAGTTGTTTTAGTTAAAACGGCCTTCGCTTTCCTCTGGACGCTGCCCTCGCCCTCGTCAGACCATTGTGTTTAATACAGGACTTTTGACTCAGCCATCATTACTCACACTTTACTGATTTTACTTTAAACACTGTTGGCTAAAACGACAATTTATCACGACTGTTTTGCCTAGCAGTGGGGGGATAATTTATTTCCCCGTTGAAGGGTTCGATATTTATTAGCGCGGCGGCGGGCTGCTCAGCAGAGATGCACGCTCCAGGGGATGCGCTGCGGGTCCAGCCCCAGGCTTGCTCCATCCTCTGCTCCAGCCCACCCGCTCCTCCCGGACAGGACCCGCCGGCGCCCCAGGGCACAGAGGACCGTAACTCTTGGGAAGAGGAAGTAGGATGCTCCCCTCCACCCAGGAAGCTGGACCCGCAGCTGTGGCAGGAGGGGCGAGGAAAGCGCTCAAAACCTCAGAGCGCCCAAGAGCCTGGAGACTGAGGACTGAGCCCAGAAACGCAGGCATCCGCGGAGGAGGACTCGCTGGAGGGTGGCCACCGGGCCACCCCCAGCCGAAGAGATGGCAAAGAGATCGTCAGGTAAGGCGGGGCCTGCCTGAGAAGTGGAGAGCCCCAGGCCTCTAAGGCCGGTGGGAAACAAACCCTACGCCACGCAGGCAGGCAAGATCTCGGCGGTGCAATCACAGGGCTTGGCAAGGGCAGGATTCTAGTAATAGTTTATTGTAGCAGCAAATGAGTAACTGAAGTAAAAGGGAAGCAACTTGGGTTTACTGTGTGCCTCCTGTGTGCCTCGCACTGCGCTAGGCTAACGTGCATCGTTTCATCTTGGCGGTAATCCCAAGGATGGTGATAATAATGACGACGATGCCTAAGGATGAGTGTGTGTGTTCAATGGGCTCTGGATGTTTATATAAATTGCCTACTTTTCCACAGCTAGTATGTGGGAGAGCCAGGGCACACACCCAGATCTGTCTGACCAAAAGACCATGCCCTGCTGATGCCCCATACCACTTCCCCACTGAACGGAAGGCTCTGGAAAGCTCGACCCGAGGGCCTCAGTGCAGGGCCTGGAGTTCCCACCACCAGAGCCACCCCTTGACTTAGGGCGTTATCTCTAACGGAAGTATGTTATCTGGGAGACATGGCTATAAAATCCATTAGCACTTAGGCCACATTAGTCAGAACTTACTGGACACTTTTTTCTTCTCCAGAATATCGGGAATGAGACGTGGCACAGGTAAACCCTGATGTTTCAAGTTGAGCGCACTCCTGGGGGTGAGAGTGTGGTGACTGTCTTATTGAATGCTGTTGGGAGTGCAGGGGGAACCTGCCCAATACAGGAGTGGGAGCACGTGAACACACACCTGGAGGAGGAAAAAATGGAAGAAAAATGTCCGTGGACTAAAAAAGGACATCAGACCATAACGTTTCATGCCCCTATCACGGCGGAAGCGCCGAGCTTCGAGTGCTGGGAGATTCATAGTCTTAGAAGTTTCCCAACATTCATGCTGTGCTAGGTACTGTATTGGAACAAAGTTTACAAAACTAGATTAGATATAAGCCCCCATCCCAAGAGCTTGTTATCTATTTCCCCTGAGACTTTGAGGAAATTCCTAGGATGTCAGAAAAAAAAAATCATAAAAGAGACTTGGGGGAAAAAAAAGTGGGGAGCACTTTAGGAAAGGAGGCAGGGGGCATGAAGATAAAGTCCCGTTCCTCCTGGCCCTCTGTGGAGACCCCCATGAGAGTAGCACCTGCCCAGGTAAAGGTAAAGCCTACCCACCCAGAGCAGCCTTGTCGTTAAGAGGGAGGCTTTCAGACTCAGTCTGTCCTCAGGCCCACTGGCTTCCTCATTCCCTAAGAGCCCCTCTGGAGGGGATGAAGGGTGGGTGGGGGAGAGGGAATTTCACTCCCCTCCCTGCCGGGACCTGACACCGGCACTAATACCTGGATGGAACCACCCCTCTCGGTGTTTCAACCCCACTTTCTCTGTTGCTATTCCTGCTGTGTAGCCCTTCCTGTCTGCCCCTCACCCAACCAAAGCACACTGTAGCCTGGATTACATAACATCATCATCAAGAAATGAGGTAGGGAAACATGCCTCCACTTGAGATGAACTCCTCAGAAAACAAATTCCCTGAGGGAGAAATTCAGCTGTGAGAGCTTCAGACGAGGCTTATTTAGGGCTCCCAGGGGAGCAGTCTGAAGGCCAAGCAATGGATAGTGTCCAAGTGCTGCCACGATTGCATCACCGTCGAGAGATGTTGCGGCCCGGCTTCACCCAGCTTGACCAGCAGCTCATCAGGGCCCTGGCTCCCAGGCCACCCCCTCTAGCAAATCACAAAAGGGCCCAGCTCATTGTTCTGTTGAGTCCACCATGAAACAAAATTCTTTACAGAGACTTGATTAACCTTCTTAAAACTCATAAAAGTCAAAGTACTTCAGCCTGTTTGAATGTCTCCATGTTCTTATAGGTATTTGCAGTTGAGGGCATTTTTGCTGTCAGTTGTCAATTAGTAAGGAGACATGGCAAAAAGAAAAGGAGGGCCAGTTAGAATTCAAAAGCATTGCTTCTTCGAACCCTGTGAAAGACGGTGACACGTGAGTGCCTGGACCCAAGGAAGGGGGTGAGGTAAAGAGGACATCTCCATCCTTTTCATGTTCCAAGATCATGTCACCTGCTGGCTTGTGGAATGCATGTCATACAATTATGTGACATAATACGAGCCACTTTATTCTTGTCACAAACTGAAAATCTTGCTGATGCATGGCCGTATTTATTAGGACCATTTCTATTTCATGGCTTGTGTGTGGTCATGGACTGTATGTTATCCATAAATGATGGAAAGTTGACCCCAGTGTGCCCTGGGTTCATTGAACAGTTCAGTAGGGTCCAACAGAGCCATGGTGTTTTTGCCAGAGCTCTCTCCCCAAACCCCCTCCTCCCTTAATTGTAAAACTCATGTGCATTTTAGCAAAAATCTCATCCATCTGTTTCTGATTCATTTACACTTAACTCATCAAGTCTCCTCTCAGGGCTGTCATGTCCCACAGGTTCTGCACTGGTGTGCCATGTCGAACACTTCTTCCCGGACTATCAAGAAGTCTGGTTTAGCCAAGTGATGACATGCTCCACTCCCCGGGCTTGAAGGAATGCAGTGAGCAGGGCACGGGTGAGAAGAAAGACGTTCCAAATTCCAAACCCTCAGGAGCTTCAGTCCACTGCAGGCTTGGCAAAATATCTCCTCTCATTCACAGTGCTGGCTTGATTGAGCTGTTATTGTTATGATGTGCAAATGAAAACGTGTGCATTTGTGAGTGTGTGTGTGTGTGTGTGTGTGTGTGGACATTGGCTGTGATTAAACATGTCTTGTGGCATTAATTCAGACTATGGGTGGGCTTCTTTTCTCTGTAATCAGACCAACTGGCTGACTTCGAGAGTGAGGAACTAGACTGAATTCCTCATGACTTCCACTGTGCTGCGTTTTATCCACCTGTCAACCAGGAGCAGAAAAATGAGAAGCAAGAGCTCTCAGAAACAGGAGGAAGAACTCCAGTTCTGGGAGTTCTCCCAGCATTCTCCTGTCCAGGCAGATTTATTCCCAGATGAGGCAAGGGCACACAGATGACCACAGGGTGGATCCACTCTCAGCACAGTAACAGGAGTCATCACAAGCATTGCAGCTGTGCTGGATACAGCATCATGCCAGTCCACCCAGAACCTCCCCAGATGGAAGCCATGAAAAAGACAGGACCACCTAAGGCTGCCCCACAGCCTGGATAAGAGTTGCCATGTCAAATGGTAAATGCTTTCCCCTACCTCTTCCTCAGGAGACAGAGAGGCCATTGACATCTAAACTCTATCAAACACAAAACTTGCTTTAAAAACAAAGTCTATTGAAATCTTAGTTATTCGGCATTCTGCAACTTACAGTATGCAGGGCAATGGCTTCAACTGCTATCAATACTGTTTTCTGTTTAGGAAATTTTCTTTTCCTATAAACATAGATTATCTTACTTCTTCATAGTTTTTTAGTAAGTCATGTACCATGTAGAAAATTGAACACAAAGTTACATTTGTGGAATGATGTGGACTATTTGGACTTACATGTTAGAGTTCCTAAGGAAAAGACTGCTACAGATCAAGTGCAACACTATCTGCTAACTTAATAAACAGATGCTGGGGTTAAATAAGGAAAACAACTTCCTTCTGGAAACAGTTCTCAACTGTGATGTAGTAGAATGCTCGTGTATCACAATCAGTTGTGAGATGCACTGCAAGTGATCTGTTGCTAAAAATAGTTAAAGTACTGACGTCTGTGAATGATTCATTTTTAAATAAAACTTAGAAGTAGCCTTGAGGTTATCCCTAAGGTCATGTCACTTTAAATCACCACATTCCCAGATAAATTTTATTGAGTTGGAGAGAAAGTGTTCGTGTTACCTCGAGGACCCCTGGAATCGAGAGACACAAGGGGTACACTCCAGGGAATGTGTCCTGCATGTAAACACCATCCGTCACACATGCTGTGGCAGCCAACAGTTGGATATCGCTCTGGTCACAGTCTCAGTACACGTCATGGTCAGAATTGTATGGCTCTTTGTTACTTGTTAACGTATAGGTATTCCATTCCACTGTTCTTTTTTAGCCCTGAACATTATGTAAAGCACACTTACACACAGAAAGGGATATTCAAGAGTTTTAGTGGCCAAAGCAGTGTTCCTACACAGCATGATCTTATAGTAAAGCAGACTTAATGAACAGCACTGCCATTAATTTCATTTTCCGCTATTTCTCTCTCCCTCCCTGACTCTTTGTGTGTGTGTGTGTGTGTGTGTGCGCGCGCGCACGCACACACGTGGTTGATTGGTTGCTTAGTGTAGAAAAAGAGTTTCTGGTTCTGTGAACCAGAGGCACAACTGTGTCTAAGATCCATCCTAGATGGAGTGCTAATGATGTCAGTGTCACGGCTCTATGTTCAGTCTGGGTACTGAGATTATTCCATTTTATAATAGGCCACAGCCATAGCCTGCGGGCCCTTAAGCCCCACCCCCATCCCACCCTTTAGCCTGTATCTCCCAAATACATGCTGTGTTCACAATCTAGACCAAAAGATCAAACCTGACAATTGGTATGGATCACTGGGAACTCAATGCTACTCAAACTCTTACTTATAATCAAAAACACCTACTACCAACAAGATAAAGGAACGCTCTCTGCAGTGGCATGTTAATAATTCCCAGGCTCTAGAGAGCTATGTAAATCCACACTGTAGACCCAGGTTATATTATGCACCCAGACGAGGAAAGGGATCATACAAGTTTTCCAGGCCATTTCATCTGTTTCTTCCTCCCGCGCGCACTCATCACCTCTGTTCTTTACTCCTGTGTGACTTGGATACAGAGGCTATACTTTTAGATTTGGGCAAATCCTTGGGCAATATCCACTAGACAGTAGGAACTCTGAAATCTACTATTCCTCTTTTCACCTACAACCATTAGTAAAGAAAAATACAGGGTAAGGTTGACTAAGCGTCCCAAATGTATCAATCAGCTATTTAATGTAAATTTTCCTTTGTCTTTCATGTCCCCTATTCTTCCTTCTCATACTCATCTATCACCTTAACCATCAACTACCCCTTCCTTCTCTCTCTCCCATGTTATTACCAGTTTTATGGTTTATCAGTCCAGAGGCTTTCAGGTGCTAGTAGCAGAAATCCAACTGGCTAAAACATCAAAGAATTATGTTGACTGAAAACCCAGAGGTAGAGAGGTTCTGCTCATGATACATTCAGGGCTCCATTTTCTGTGAACCTCTGCCCTCTTCCACCTGTTAGCTTTATCCTGAATCTCACCTACCCTCCAGCCATAAGATGTCAGCCAGCAGCAAGAGGTACGAAACATCCTCCCTTATTTATATCCCTTGAAAGAAGCAGATGACTTTTGTCCCGCTCTCTTAAGGACAAGGGAAAACTTTCCTTGAGGTCTCCAGCAACTCTCTCCTATACGAGAATTAGGTCATATGCCAATCCACAAAGCATTCATTGACAAGTAGATTAGCTTCCTTTGATTGGCCAGGATTAGTCGGGTCTCACTTCTGAAGATGGAAATGGGATAACTTCCCCCTAAATCGTATGAACCAAACTGAGATATCATTGTGAATAAAGCAGAGAGTGGATACTGAGTATAGGCAATGAACACAGTCCACTAGAGATGTTCGGTATTTTCCATACTAAGTTCTGCATCCATTCCCTTTATCTGTTTCGATGATACATTGATGTAACTAATAAATGAGAATTAATTAACTGTGAAGCTCTACTCCCTTTTCTTGTGGGATTCAAGAAGAATCCAGAGAGCTTTGTTTGACCAGTGGACACCACATCTGAAAGGTTTCGTGGTCCTTTGGGTTCATCCCCTCCCATTGGGTAGCAGTTACATAATGAAGTAACAACCAAGCCTGAAGCTTGCCCGAACTTAAGCTCCCTTCCTAGAGAAGTGGCCAACCCTACATTCCCATATCGCAAGGCACTCAGGCCTCTGCATGCAAACTCCTCACTCCTAGTATTTCAAAGTGCTGGCCGTTCCTCAGGTGGGGGAGGCAACTGGGCAGGGCACGGGCACATGGTTCACATTTTCCTGCTCGTGATAATCTTTCCATTGACTCAAGTAGCAGCTGCTTTATGGAGGGCCATGTTTGCTTACGATGACACAATTTCCAAACTCTGAAGTGGTCATCTTCAGATCGGCCAGAGTGATATAATCTCTTTGGAATCAGACTTCTGTTGCCCTGACTGCCCTTATGATGCTAAAATAGGACCTAGGGTTGAAGAACCATTCATTAACATGTAGACATAGCAGTTTCTTCCAAGCAAAAGAAGAAAGGAACCAAAATTGTTATCGCTGATCCTTTGGCATTGGCTGGTCCAGGGTTGTCCTTACTCAGCTAATTCATTCCTATGTTCATATCCTGTAAGGTTCCAAAACCTCTCCTCCCTCACCTCAGCATGGGCCCTTCTACAGGTTCAAGTCTATCCTCTGAAACCTTCCTGCCTTATTCACAACTCTACCTTGACTACCCTAATCTACCACCTCAGTCAACTCCAACCCACCTTCCTTTACTCTGCCAAAAAAAAAAAAAAAAAGTATATCGGTGCTACTATTCTTGGATTCCTGACTTTCATGTGAGCAAGTCCTAGTTCTAGCTCTGCTATTTCAATCTGAAATTATGTCCAGAGTACACTGGTTTGTACAATTGAAAATGCCACACAGAGCGAATATAAATGTGCCTCCGTCAGTTACTAACTATGTGAACTTAAGCACATTTTTTACCTCTCATCACCTAGTCATTCTGTATTTATCAAGGGTCACCTATGTGACTAGCACTGTGCTAAGCTCTGAGACAGTTCCTGCATCTATAAAAGGGAGCATAAATAATAAAACATATCTCACAGGGTTGTTGTAAGGGTTAAATGAGATAATACATGCCAGATGCATAGGAAACTTTCATCAGTGGTGGCCAGTCCAGCTATGATCATTAATGAGAAAGCACCTGGTCCATCTGCAACTCCCTAGAATACGATCCTTAGAAGGAACTCAGGAATTCCTCAGTCTCTTCTGCATTCATTCCCATTTGTCACCCTTCCCGGATATCCTCCACCTATAGATTGGGCAGCTACTTAAAATGGGTCTGCTGGAGATGTCAACCCAACTGTGCCCCTACACATGGTGCTTGCTGCAGGCTAGGGTGGCTGGGCCTGCTCCTGATAGGAGACAGTCACAAGACACAAGGCTCGGCCAGCGCCAGCCTCAAATCTCCAGTGCGTGTCCCTGGTCTGCCCTGGAGTGTGAGTGGTGCACCTGCGTAAAGGGTGCACATGTCTTTAGCCGTAAGTGTTGCATGGCTGTTATAAACCGTGAGGTCTGGTAACACCAACAACAGCTTATCTGGTTTCAGATGGACCACTTTCTTCCAGATTTCCAGATGCTCTTTTCTCTTTCTCTCTCTCGGCCCCATTTTATCCCTGTCTGCATTCTAAAGTGCGCCAGGTTACTTACTGCAGCCTAACAATTTGAAATTAAGTTGAGTAAAACTTCAGAAGGGGAGAAGCAGCTGAAAGTTTCTATTTAAGGAGAAACAGGAGTGGAAACTTACCACATGCCTCCCTGTGCCATGCGGTTCTCACAGACCATTCATGGCATATGGAGAGACCAAAGGAAGGGGGCTCAATGCAGCCCAACTTACGGGAAAGAAATGGATGAATGGGGCTGGCTTAACATCATCACAAATTTACAACTTATTTGAAGTTCCTTGAAGGAAAGGTGTACATTTGTCAGTATAGAAGATCTATTCCGTTAACAAAAAATAAACCATTAAAAGGGTCTGCTTACTAGAAACCACATATGATCTCTTGACTGCAAGGAAAATTCCCTTCTCCTGAGACAAAATCTGGGCAACACCAGCCCTGATTGAAGTGTTACTACTAAGAGAGAGAACTTGGGTAGACGACTCTTCCTTGACTTATCTTTTCCTTTGTGAAACAGAAATAAAAATACAGCACCACCTCTAGCCCATCACAGTGTTTGAGAGACTTCTTTTGTGCTTCTTGAGAAAATTCTTAAGATGTCTGGTTAAATCAGCATAACCCTTGGAAGGAATTTCATGGAGAATTCACCCAACTGGGAAGTTATTCTTCCTGTTAAATGATTGCTACTCATTGGCAGAGGGCCAATGGATGTCGACAAGAAATCAGGAGCTTGAGCACCTCTGCCTGGAGTGGTGGTGACATGAGGCGATCAGTGTCAGCAACAGAGTTGGGAAGAACATCGTAAGATGTTGGGGAAAAAGGAGCAGGGATGGGGATTTGTGTTAAAGGGATGGGAGAATGTGATTTGCTGAATTCCACTGGGCTTCTCTGCTCCTTAAGATACACAGGGAAAATTAAGCCACCCAGTCAGTAATACACTGTTACAACAGCCCTAGGAAAAAACTAACACAGATTTTGGTACCCAAAGTAGAGTGGCTTAAAAGAACAGAATTTGATTGTCTCACCTTTCTGGAGACTAAACATCTGAAATCAAGGTGTTAGCAGAGTGCTCTGCTCCCTCTGAAACCTGTAAGGGATAAATTTTCCTTGCCTCTTCTTAGTTTTTCATGCTGGGCATCAATCCTTGACATTTCTTGTAGCTACATCACTCCAAGCTCTGCCTCTGCTATCACCTGGCATTCACCCTGTGCACCTGTGTCCAAATTTCCCTCTTCTTATGAGGACACCAGTCATCTTGGATGAAAGCCCTTTCTGATGACCTCATCTTAACTTGATTACATCTTCAAAGACTCTAATTCTAAATAAGATCACATTCACAGGTGCTGGGAGTTAGGACTTAATTTTTTTTCTTTTCTTTTCTTTTCTTTTTTTTTTTTTTTTTTTGGTGGGAGGGACACATTTCAATTCTCAATCAACCTCCCAGTAGACTATGTCATACGTCTCCTGGTTGCCTACAGTTAGTAAGTGGCCACTGAGAGTAAACTTTGAAAGACTAACTTGCCAGTGAAAATGACACAAGCAGGCACTGAAAATGGATGCTGGAAGTAGAAGACCTCCAGCTCATGGGCAAGATCCCCTCTTTATTTACTCAACAGATTTCCAAGCTCTCAAGAGACCCTGGGGAGCTCCAAGAGAAGTCAGGGACCTTTAGCTCTCCGTGAAACAGATGTAAAGTTGTGAAAAAGTGGTACAATGTACCAAGTGCTTTCATGGGACCCTGAATGCTTGATTCCCAGCAGGCAGTCTGATCTCTTGAACTCAAAACATTGAATTTCCCAAGACACCAGAGAGACATAATCACAACTTTCAGATGTACAAATCATTCTGGCAACCGAGTTTCCAAGAAGCAAAGGGTTCAGGATTCTTTTTTGCTGAAGCAAATCTAAGTGATGACACAGAGGAGCATCAGGATGTTGTGTGTCTGTCATGGTCGAGGGGTACGTTTGTACCTCTTCTGGTCCAAGTTTCAGGTGCAATGGCAACTCTGAGCTTGATTATTTCCTCTCCTCGAGCAGGGGCGGGCTTTATAGAGGCGCTTTCAGCATCTGGCAACATGGATTTCATGACCACAAAGAAAAAATGAAATAATGCACATACCAAAACATAAACACATTGTAAAGTACATTCAGCCTCAGATTCCAAACCCAGTGACCCTGCATGAGTTAGCAAAGGGGAAGCCAGACTTCTGTCCCGGGGGGGAGAAACAAGGCCTCCAAACTGACAGCTGCTATCATTCCAAAACAAGTCATTGCTTATAAATGAATATTCTTTGTGATAAATTATTAAATTACATGAAAACTCTATGATTGCCTGCTGCAGCCAGATTTGGTTTTGGTCTCAAAAGCCAGCATAGAATGTACTACAGAGAGCGAAATTAAAAACTGCTGGTCTTTTCTCACAAAATTCTTCTCCGAACTCTCAATTTCCCACTAACCTGTAATGCTAGTTCTGGCTTTGGATGCCCAGAGGTTCTTCTGGGACATTTATAATATATATGGTTTTAGATTAGAGATATTTTGATCTATTCTGAGAAAACTGCAGGTATGAATCACAGCTCGTGATTTACTTTTGATAATTATTATCTCAAAATCTAAAAGCAAAGAGGGACATAATGTATTTCATGAGTATCCCCTAGGTGCCAGGCTGTGTGCTTCTTGCTTTACATAGTTATCTCATTTGATCCTCACAAAGCCCTGAGTGGTCATCATTATACCCATTTTACAGATGAGAAAACTGATGCATGCTGAAGTTAAGTGATTTGCCTAAGTTGACACAGCAGTAAAATGAGAAGATCAGGTCCGGCATGAGGCATTTGATTCCAAAACTCATACTCTTTCCCTGATAGCACATAGATTCCCACCACAGCTTCATAAAGGACTACATTTAGTACTAGTACTCAAAAAGGACAGTTTTCCAAGCTCTCACATTAATTCCTTGTACATTATCTTTGAAGTAGGCCTGTTCTAGAAAAAATAACATTGAAAATGAAAAATTACTACCTTCCTTGATTCATCTTCCCCTTCAGAACTGCATTTTCCTAATCTTCTTCCCTATCCTATGTTCCTGGGGAAATCCAGTTGATTCCTGTGGAATGAGCAGAAATAAGAAACAACAGCACTGGCTGCTGAGCCTACTTTCACTTCTCATTCGCTGTGTGTATCGCTAAATCTCAGCCCTCCCTTATACAAGGGGGATGATGCGACTTGCCCAGCCTATTTCATGGGTTGTCATAATGCTCAAATTATATAATGTCCGGGAAAGTATTTAGTAGCTCATAAACTCTGAACTGTGTAAGTAACGATTATGCCTTAGACTCTTCTCTGATAGTTCAACAAGAAGGAGGAAGAATTTTAGAACACTAGTCCAGTGTTAGCTAGTGGCCTGCTGATAAGCAGGATGTCTGAAGACAACAACAACGACTGATTTTTAGCATTTGCTGATTTTCATGATGTAAATACTCCCAACAAGGACAATTTCAAGCTACCAACATGACATCGCTGAGCATAAACGTGGGGAGAGGTGCTCTCGTGGCTAACACAAACCAGCTCTAGCATACCACTAGCTCTGACTAAATTTCAAAACAGCAGCACCTTTAAAAACACCTATTGTACTGGAGTCATCCTGTGAAATGCCCAAAGTGTATCCACACCCCCTTCATGTGTTTCTCTCATGGAAACAAGACTGTGCCCCTAGCCTGAGACAGAAAGCCCAGACCCCCATAAGCACCACACAGAGCCCAAACAGACAATCTTGAATTTGCTATTTTGACCCATGTGAGGAGAGAGTATCTGCCTCACATAGAACTTATATATTGCCCAGGAAAAAAGTGCGCTCCGGGAAAATGTTATTGCTGGAAGCAGACATTGAGTCCCAAGAACAAGAACTCGTGTCACTCACTCTTTCCCTGTTCACAGTGTAACAGTCAGCCTTAGATTTTACACACAAATAGTGTGTAAAATTACACACATACAGTGGCTTACACAAGATTATTTCTCTCTCATGTAAGAGAAGACTGGAAATGTGTCAATCAGAGCTGACCTACAACAAGGACCCACGCTGCTTCAAGTTCCCTGCTCCACTGTCCTCATGGTCCAAAATGTCTGCAGGAGCTCCAGCCATAACATGTGAGTTCCAGTCAGCAGGATGGAAAAAGGAGGGAAAGAGAGGTACACACTCTCCCTTTTAAAGAGAGCTCCTAGAAGTTCCACACAATATTTTGCTTATATGTTATTGGCTAGAAACTAATCCTATGACTGTACCTAGCTATAAAAGAGGCTTGAAAATATATCCCTTTAACTTGGAGGCAATGTGCCTCGCTAAACATCAGGTTCTTTTACTAAGAAGGAAGGGAGAATAGATGTTGGAATAAGCAACGAGTAGTCTCTTGTTCATGTTTACTCATATCTGTACCCTAATTCATCAGAGGCTAGAGAAGGAAAAGGAAACGAATGCTTTTCTTTTTTTCTACCTATAGCTCAGAAGTCTTTTTTCCCCATTCATCTCCTGTGGGTGAGAGGAGAAGTTAGCAGCTTATGGGTTATTACGTATCCTTTGAGAGTCAAATAAAGGGAACTATATCTGTTTCTGGGATGTGTGTACAAAACACACATCATGATGTTCTGATCATTATTTGGAAGACAGAGACAATTATATATGGTCATTACTAATATTATGTTAGAAGTAGATGGAAGTTCTTGTCTCTCTAGATGCATTTGTCTAAATGCAGGGGTATCAGTTACCTACTTTGATGAAAGTGAGATATGCGTCTGACTCTAGCTGATGCTGGGAAAAATGGCGGGGGGGCGTCTTTTTCCTTTCCCATACCATCCATCTAGACCCTGTGGCATGGAAGTTGGAGATCTGTTTATAATATGAGTTGCATTCGGAAGGTTTCATGTGGGCATGCAAATGTCTGCCTGCGGCCCTGTGCCCGCTTCCTCCACCTCTTGTTCCCACTGGAGCTAGTAAGTAGCTGGTCAGGCATCAGGAAAGAAGTCTCATGCAGACAAACAAGGATCTTCATCTCTCTGTTTTCCAAAATGGCATGCAGTAAATATATACGTTTATATATACGTTTATATATATACGTTATACGTATATATATACGTATTAACGTTTATATAACATATATATAAACGTTAATACGTATATATAAACATATATACGTTTATATGTTTTATAACATATATACATATTAACGTTATATATGTTATATATAATATAACATATTATTATATGTATTATATGTTTTATATTAGAAATTATATAATGTATAAATATTAAGACATATGTTTATATATATGTATTAACGTTTATATATATGTTATATAAACATATATATATGTTATATAAACATATATATAAACACGTATTAACCTACAGAGAAACTTTCCAGTGACAAATGAAGAAGCCACACAAACATGCAAGGCACGCATGACAACATAGCCACCTGCCCAGCATGACTGTCAAACCACATCCAGAGATGAGATGCATCCTAGCAACCACAGGCCCACTCCCATCCCCTTTTAGACCCAAAGGAACACATGTGCTATTGGACATTTCATTTAAATGTCCAATGTGCAATTTTACTTTAATCCTGTTTAGTGTATTCTTCCATGACCAGATATACCAACCCCTCCCACCTGAACTCATCCCTGTAAACCTAAAATCCTTGACCTTCCAGGTTTTAGCTCTCTTTTAACATACAGATAAGCCAGTGGATGAACCCAGGCCTACAATTAGTTTAGAAGTCAGGGAACGGCGTGAGATTTAGTAGTCGATTCTGCAACAATCGAGTGTATTCAGTGAAAGTTGGAAATTCGGGAACGTACTTTTGGACAAGTCTGTCATAGGACCAAGATCCTATGTCCTGAGATCCTGTGTGCTGTGCATTCACCCTGAGGACATGGCTCACAGTGGACCCAGAGACTGAGGGAGGGAGCTACTCTTTTTTAAAACATATTGTTTTTTAGTTGCATCAGGATCACTTTCTACAGCCTTGCAGGGCTATGAATTCTCAGGCCAGGTCAACCACTGGCAATACTTACCTCTTCTCAAGTCTAGCTTTGGCCACTTTAATCACTGTTGCTGGGGAAAGCCCACCTGGATTGACCCTGTCTGAATGATGTTTCTGGATGGAGTATTAGAATCCTTTTGATGTTTCTCTTTCAAGTCATTTAGACACATAGCCCCCCCCCCTTTTTATTTTATTTATTTAATTTTTTTTAAGTTTTTTATTTATTTATTTGGCTGCACCACGCCGCATGTGGGATCTTAGTTCCCAGACCAGGGATCAAACCTGCACACCCTGCATTGGAAGCTCGGAGTCTTAACCACTGGACCACCAGGGAATTCCCTCCCATACTTTTTTATTGAATTATAGTTGATTTACAATATTGTGTTAGTTTCAGGTGTACAGCAAAGTGACTCAGTCATATATATATGCATATATTTATATTCTTTTTTCTATACTTTTCCATTATAGTTTATTACAAGATATTGAATATAGTTCCCTGTGTTATACAGTAAATCCTTGTTACTTATCTATTATAAATATGGTAGTGTGCATTTCTTAATCCCATACTCCTAATTAATCCCTCCCCCTTTCCCCTTTGGTAACCATAAGTTTGTTTTCTATGTCTGTCAGTCTGTTTCTGTTCTGTAAATAAGTTCATTTGTACTATTTTTTAGATTCCACATCTGAGTGATATCATATAATATTTGTCTTTCTCCATCTGACTTACTTACTTCACTTAGTATGATAATCTCTAGGTCCATCCATGTTGCTGCAAATGGCATTATTTCATTCTTTTTTATGGCTGAGTAATATTCCATTGTATATATGTACCACATCTTCTTTATCCATTCCTCTGTTGATGGACATTTAGGTTGCTTCCGTGTTTTGGCTATTGTACACAGTGGTAGATACACAGCCTTGTGATGAGTTCAAGTTTAAGAAAACCTACCAGCTTTCCATGAGAGGGACAGTGGGCCCCAAAGGAGTAAACTGGATTCATACTGGAGGAGTGAGGAGTGTGCAGCACGGGGTTTCCCGATGAAGCCACAGAGAATCTCACTTCTCCCTCGGGCATGGAAGTGAAGCAGAGAAATAGAGTCTAGCTTTCAGCTTTGACTGATCAATAGATAAGAAAACCTAAAGAAGAGTTTTCCCTTGCATTATACACAGAGAGCAACTTTGGAAAAGTAAATGTATACAGCACAGGTTATTTTTTTTTAAAACATCTTTATTGGAGTATAATTGGTTTACAATGGTGTGTTAGTTTCTGCTTTATAACAAAGTGAATCAGCTATACATATACATATAACTCCATATCGCCTCCCTCTTGCATCTCCCTTCCATCCTCCCTATCCATCCCCTCTAGGTGGTCACAAAGCACCAAGCTGATCTCCCTGTGCTATGTGGCTGCTTCCCACTAGCTATCTATTTTACATTTGGTAGTGTATATATGTCCATGCCACTCTCTCACCTTGTCCCAGCTTACCCTTCCCTATCCCCGTGTCCTCAAGCCATTCTCTATGTCTGCGTCTCTATTCCTGTCCTACCCCTAGGTTCATGAGAACCATTTTTTTTAAGACTCCATAGATGTGTGTTAACTTATGGTATTTGTTTTTCCCTTTCTGACTTACTTAACTGTGTATGACAGACTCTAGGTCCATCCACGTCACTACAAATAACTCAATTTCATTTCTTTTTATGGCTGAGTAATATTCCATTGTATATATGTGCCACATCTTTAGCCATTCATCTGTTGATGGACACTTAGGTTGCCTCCATGTCCTGGCTATTGTAAATAGAGCTGCAATGAACATTTTAGTACATGATTCTTTTTGAATTATGGTTTCCTTAGGGTTGCCCAGTAGTGGGACTGCTGGGTCATATGGTAATTCTAATTTTAGTTTTTTAAGGAACATCCATACTGTTCTCCATAGTGACTGTATCAATTTACATTCCCACCAACAGTGCAAGAGCGTTTCCTTTTCTCCACACCCTCTCCAGCATTTATTGTAGATTTTTTGATGATGGCCATTCTGACTGCTGTGACGTGATACCTCATTGTAGTTTTGATTTGCATTTCTCTAATGATTAGTGATGTTCAGCATCCTTTCATGTATTTGTTGGCAATCTGTACATCTTCTTTGGAGAAATGTCTATGTAGTTCTTCTGCCCATTTTTGGATTGGGTTGTTTGTTTTTTTGATATTGAGCTGCATGAGCTGCTTGTAAATTTTGGAGATTAATCCTCTGTCAGTTGCTTCATTGGCAAATATTTTCTCCCATTCTGAGGGTTGTCTTTTCTTCTTGTTTATGGTTTCGTTTGCTGTGCAAAAGCTTTTAAGTTTCATTAGGTCCCATTTGTTTATTATTGTTTTTACTTCCATTTCTCTAGGAGGTGGGTCAAAAAGGATCTTGTTGTGATTTATGCCATAGAGTGTTCTGCCTATGCTTTCCTCTAAGAATTTTATAGTGTCTGGCCTTACATGTAGGTCTTTAATCCAATGTGAGTTTAATTTTGTGTATGGTATAAGAGAGTGTTCTAATTTGATTCTTGTACATGTAGCTGTCCAGTTTTCCCAGCATCACTTATTGAAGAGGCTGTCCTTTCTCCACTGTACATTCCTGCCTCCTTTATCAAAGATAAGATGACCATATGTTCGTGGGTTTATCTCTGGGCTTTCTATCCTGTTCCATTGATCTTTATTTCTGTTTTTGTGCCAGTACCATACAGTCTTGATTACTGTAGCTTTTTTTTTTTTTTTTGCATTACGCGGGCCTCTCACTGTTGTGGCCTGTCCCGCTGCGTAGCACAGGATCTGGACACGCAGGTTCAGTGACCATGGCTCATGGGCCTAGCCGCTCCACAGCATGTGGGATCTTCCCGGACTGGGACACAAACCCGTGTCCCCTGCATTGGCAGGCGGACCCCCAACCACTGCGCCACCAGGGAAGCCCAACTGTATCATTGTAGTATAGTCTGAAGTCCGGGAGCCTGATTCCTCCAGCTCCATTTTTGTTTCTCATGATTGCTTTGTCTATTTGGGGTCTTCTGTGTTTCCATACAAATTGTGAAATCTTTTGTTCTAGTTCTGTGAAAACTGCCATTGGTAGTTTGAAAAGGATTGCATTAATCTGTACATTGCTTTGGGTAGTAGAGCCATTTTCACAACGTTGATTCTTTCAATCCAAGAACATGTTATATCTCTCCATCCATTTGTATCATCTTTAATTTCTATCATCAGTGTCTTATAGTTTTCTGCATACAGGTCTTTTGTCTCCTTAGGTAGGTTTCTTCCTAGGTATTTTATTCTTTTTGTTGCACTGGTAAATGGGAGTGTTTCTTTAATTTCTCTTTCCGATTTTTCATCATGAGTGTATAGGAATGCAGGGGATTTCTGTGCATTAATTTTGTTTCCTGATACTTTACCAGATTCATTGATTAGCTCTAGTAGTTTTCTGGTAGCATCTTTAGGATTCTCTATGGATAGTATCATGTCATCTGCAAACACTGACAGCTTTATTACTTCTGTTCTGAATTGGATTTCTTTTTCTTCTCTGATTGCCATGGCTAAAACTTCCAAAAATATGTTGAATAATAGTGGTGAGAGTGGACAACCTTGTTTGGTTCCTGATCTTAGAGGAAATGGTTTCAGTTTTTCATCATTGAGCACGATGTTGGCTGTGGGTGTGTCATATATGGCCTTTATTATATTGAGATAAGTTCCCTCTATGCCTACTTTCTGGAGGGTTTTTACCGTAAATGGGTGTTGAATTTGGTCAAAAGATTTTTCTGCATGTATTGAGATGATCATATGGTTTTTCTCCTTAAATTTGTTAATATGGTGTATCACATTGAATGATTTGCATATATTGAGGAATCCTTGCATTCCTGGAATAAACCCCACTTGATCATGGTGTATGATCCTTTGAATGTGCTGTTGGATTCTATTTGCTAGTATTATGTTGAGGATTTTTGCATCTATATTCGTCACTGATATTGGCCTGTAGTTTTCTTTCCTTATGACATCTTTGTCTGATTTTGGTATCAGGGTGATAGTAGCCTTGTAGAATGAGTTTGGGAGTGTTCCTCCCTCTGCTATACTTTGGAAGAGTTTGAGAAGGATAAGTGTTAGCTCTTCTCTAAATATTTGATAGAATTCGCCTGTGAAGCCATCTGGTCCTGGGCTTTTGTTTGTTGGAAGATTTTTATTCACAGTCTCGATTTTAGTGCTTGTGATTGGTCTGTCTACATTTTCTATTTCTTCCTGGTTCAGTCTCCAACAGTTGTGTTTTGCTAAGAATTTGTGCATTTCTTCCAGGTTGTCCATTTTATTGGCATACTGTTGCTTGTAGTAATCGCTCATGATCCTTTGAATTTTTGCAGTGTCAGTTGTTACTTCTCCTTTTTCATTTCTAATTCTATTGATTTGAGTCTTCCCCCTTTTTTTCTTGATGGGTCAGGCTACTGGTTGATCAATTTTGTTTATCTTCTCAAAAAAACAGCTTTTAGTTTTATTGATCTTTGCTTTTGTTTCCTTCGTTTCTTTTTCATTTACTTCTGATCTGATCTTTATGATTTCTTTCCTTCTGCTAACTTTGGTGGTTTTTTGTTCTTCTTTCTCTAATTGCTTTAGGTGTAAGGTTAGGTTGTTTATTTGAGATATTTCTTGTTTCTTGAGGTAGGATTGTATTGCTATAAACTTCCCTCTTAGAACTGCTTTTGCTACATCCCATAGGTTTTGGGTCATCGTGTTTTGATTGTCATTTATATCTAGGTATATTTTGATTTACTCTTTGCTTTCTTCAGTAATCTCTTGGTTATTTAGTAGTGTATTTTTTAGCCTCCATGTGTTTGTATTTTTTACAGATTTTTTTCCTGTAATTGATGTCTAGTCTCATAGTGTTGTGGTCGGAAAAGATACTTGATACGGTTTCAATTTTCCTAAATTTACCAAGGTTTCATTTGTGACCCAAGATATGATCTATCCTGGAGAATGTTCCATGAGCACTTGAGAAGAAAGTGTATTCTGTTGTTTTTGGATGGAATGTCCTATAAATATCAATTAAGTCCATCTTGTTTAATGTACTATTTAAAGCTTGTGTTTCCTTATTTATTTTCATTTTGGATGATCTGTCCATTGGTGAAAGTCGGGTGTTAAAGTCCCCTACTCTGATTGTGTTACTGTCGATTTCCCCTTTTATGGCTGTTAGCATTTGCCTTATGTATTGTGGTGCTCCTACGTTAGGTGCATAAATATTTACAATTGTTATATCTTCTTCTTGGATTGATCCCTTGATCATTTTGCAGTGTCCTTCCTTGTCTCCTTTAATAGTCTTTATTTTAAAGTCTATTTTGTCTGATATGAGAATTGCTACTCCATCTTTCTTTTGATTTCCATTTACATGGAATATCTTTTTCCACCCCCTCACTTTCAGTCTATATGTGTCCCTAGATCTGAAGTGAGTCTCTTATAGACAGCATATATACGGGTCTTGTTTTTGTGTCCATTGAGCCAGTCTATGTCTTTTGGTTGGAGTATTTAATCCATTTACATTTAAGGTAATTATCAATATGTATGTTCCTATTACCATTTTCTTAATTGTTTTGGGTTTGGTTTTGTAGGTCCTTTCCTTCTCTTGTGTTTCCTGCCTAGAGGAGTTCCTTTAGCATTTGTTGTAATGCTGGTTTGGTGGTGCTGAATTCTCTTAGCTGTTTCTTGTCTGTAAAGATTTTAATTTCTCTGCTGAATATGAATGAGATCTTTGCTGGTTAGAGTAATCTTGGTTGCAGGTTTTTCCCTTTCATCACTTTAAATATGTCCTGCCACTCTCCTCTTGGTTGCAGAATTTCTGCTGAAAGATCAGCTGTTAACCTTATGGGGATTCCCTTGTATGTTATTTGTTGTTTTTCCCTTATGTCTTTTAATATTTTTTCGTTGTATTTAAGTTTTGATAGTTTGATTAATATGTGTCTTGGCATGTTTCTCCATGCATTTATCCTGTATGGGACTCTCTGCATTTCCTGGACTTGATTTACAATTTCCTTTCCCATATTAGGGAAGTTTTTAACTATAACCTCTTCAAATATTTTCTGAGACCCTTTCTTTTTCTCTTCTTCTTCTTGGACCCCTATAATTTGAACGTTGGTGCTTTTAATGTTGTCCCAGAAGTTTCTGCGACAGTCCTCAATTCTTTTCATTCTTTTTTATTTATTCTGCTCTGCGGTAGTTATTTCCACTATTATCTTCCAGGTCACTTATCTAATCGTCTGCCACAGTTATTCTGCTATTGATTCCTTCTAGAGAATTTTTAATTTCATTTATTGTGTTGTTCATCATTGTTTGTTTGCTCTTTAGTTCTTCTAGGTCCTTGTTAAATGTTTCTTGTATTTTCTCCATTCTATATCCAAGATTTTAGATCATCATTACTATCATTACCCTGAATTATTTTTCAAGTAGACTGCTTATTTCTCCTTCATTTTTTTGGTCTGGTGGGTTTTTACCTTGCTCCTTCATCTGCTGTGTGTTTCTCTGTCTTCTCATTTTGCTTAGCTTACTGTGTTTGGGGTCTCCTTTTCACAGGTGCAGGTTTGTAGTTCCCATTGTTTTTGGTGTCTGCCTCAGTGGCTAAGTTTTGTTCAGTGGGTTGTGTAGGCTTCCTGGTAGAGGGGACTGGTCCCTGTGTTCTAGTGGATGAGGCTGGATCTTGCCTTTATGGTGGGCAGGTGGTGTGTTTTGGGGTGTCTGTGACCTTATTATGATTTTATACAGCCTCTCTGCTAATGGATGGGGTCGTGTTCCTGTCTTTCTAGTTGATTGGCATAGGGTGTCTAGCACTGTAGCTTGCTGGTCGTTGAGTGGAGCTGGGTCTTAGCATTGAGATGGAGATCTCTGGGAGAGTTTTCACCATTTGATATTACATGGAGCTGGGAAGTCTCTGGTGGACCAATGTCCTGAACTCAGCTCTCCCACCTCAGAGGCACAGGCCTGACACCTGGCCAAATCACAAATACCCTGTCAGCCACATGGCTCAAAAGAAAAGGGAGAAAAATTGAAAGAAAAAAAGCAAAGGAAGGAAAAGAAAGTTATTAAAATAAATTTTTTAATTATTAAAAATTAAAAATATTAAAAAGGAAAAAAAGGTAAGGAAGGAAAGAAGAGAGCAACCAAACCAGAAAACAAATCCACCAATGATAACAGGTGCTAAAGACTATATTCAAAAAAAAAAAAAGGAAAAAGGACAGACAGAACCCTAGGAGAAATTGTAAAAGCAAAGCTATACAGACAAAATCATACAAAGAAGCATACACATACCCACTCACAAAAAGAGAAAAAGGAAAAAGTATATATATATATTAAAAAAAAGTAAGAGAGCAACCAAATCAATAAACAAATCTACCAGTGATAATAAACTCTAAATAGTAAACTAAGAAAAACATAAAACCAAAAACAAATTCAATTCAGAAAGCAAACCCCAAGTCTACAGTTGCTCCCAAAGTCCACCACCTTAATTTTGGGATGATTCGTTGTCTATTCAGGTATTCCACAGATGCAGGGTACATCAAGTTGATTGTGGATGTTTAATCTGCTGCTCCTGAGGCTGCTGGGAGAGATTTCCCTTTCTCTTCTTTGTTCGTACAGCTCCTGGGGTTCAGCTTTGGATTTGGCCCGGCCCCTGCATCTAGGTCACCTGAGCGCATCTGTTCCCCACCTGGACAGGATGGGGTTAAAGGAGCAGCTTATTAGAGGGCTCTGGCTCACTCAGGCAGGGGCGAGGGAGGGGTACCGAATGCGGGGTGAGCTTGCGGTGGCAGAGGCCAGCATGATGTTGCAACAGCCTGAGGCGCGCCATGCGTTCTCCCAGGGAAGTTGTCCGTGGATCACAGGACCCTGGTCGTGGCGGGCTGCACAGGCTCCCGGGAGGGGAGGTGTGGATAGTGACCTGTGCTTGCACACAGGCTTCTTGGCGGCTGCAGCAGGAGCCTTAGCATCTCATGTCCGTCCCTGATGTCCATGCTGACAACCATGGCTCGCGCCCATCTCTGGAGCTCATTTAGGTGGTGCTCTGAATCCCCTCTCCTCACGCACCCTGAAACAATGGTCTCTTGCCTCTTAGGCAGGTCCAGACTATTTTCTGGCTAGCTGTGGCTCACTAGCCCCCTTCAGGCTGTGTTCACGCAGCCAACCCCAGTCCTCTCCCTGGGATTTGACCTCCGAAGCCCGAGCCTCAGCTCCCAGCCCTGGCCGCCCCGGCGGGTGAGCAGACAAGCCTCTCGGGCTGGTGAGTGCTGGTCGGCTCCAATCCTCTGTGCAGGAATCTCTCCGCTTTGCCCTCTGCACTCCTGTTGCTGTGCTCTCTTCCGTGGCTCCGAAGTTTCCCCCCTCTGCCACCCGCAGTCTCCGCCAGTGAAGGGGCTTCCTAGTGTGTGGAAACTTTTTCTCCTCCACAGCTCCCTCCCAGAGGTGCTGGTCCTGTCCCTATTCTTTTGTCTTTGTTTTTTCTTTTTTCGTTTGCACTACCCAGGTACATGGGGGAGTTTCTTGCCTTTTGGGAAATCTGAGGTCTTCTGCCAGTGTTCAGTAGGTGTTCTGTAGGAATTATTCCACACGCAGATGTATTTCTGATGTATTTGTGGGGAGGAAGATGATCTCCATCTTACTCCTCTGCCATCTTGAAGGTCTCTCCAGCCCAGGTTATTATTAAAGAAGGAAAATATAGATGACATCCACCAGTCCAAACCTGCAAACAAACTAAAACAAAAAAGCAAGAAAACATTACAAACTACAACATCTACAACATGTCAAACACCATACTGAAGGCACGGGCTATCCAAATATGTTCTCCTTCAAATTTTCCATGTAGGTTGGCTAAAACTAGGTCCTGGAATGTTAATTGGGACATGATCACAACTAATGGACCAGAAATTATGAAATGCCTCATGTTACCAGTCATTTAAGCCAGATAGTTAAGGGTCCAGTTATGGTCAGGTTCAAACTGGGGCTTAAATCTAATATATTTATTGCAAGTAACAGTGAACACTCAAGTACCCTTATTTTAAACCTAAACTACACCATGTATCGTATCCATTTCCTGCATCTTTGAATCATGCTGCAGTTGAATCTGTCATCTTTCTTCCTCATTGGGGAGTATTCAAAGTGACATCTCCTACTATGTCACTCTACCTGGGAGAAAATGGGGAGTTTGGTTGCCACGCACTGTTTTACATTAGAAGAATTTAGTCTAAGAATCTAACACAAAGCCAGTAACAAGCTGCCTGAGTTAGAACCAGGGTAGCATATCAGTGTCATTCTTGTTTCTTCAGTTTTAACCTTTTTTGCTTCATAAAAATATTTTTACTTTCCTTGGTCCATAATTATGCCACTTTTTTTTTTCTAGAACTATTCATTGAGAACCTGCACTATATATGGAAATACAAATACAAACCAGAGCTAAGAAGGGCCTGTGTCTCCTGATGTCAAGGTTTTTGTAAAGAAAAATACACAAAGGTAGCCACTCCTCACTCTGGCTTCCTAGTAACCCCAGAAAAAAATTCCAGAAATGCGTTTTAATTCTTTAGTCTGAGTGACAAAAAGGTTCAACTGTTTCCCAAAGTCCACTTAAGAATCATTCTGACCTTGGGAACATGGATTTTGTTAGCCCCAAAGCTTATTAAGATTAATGGCAAGAGGGGCTCATTATTCTGCCAGGAAAATCTACTCACAAATCTGAGAAGAGAGTTTTATTCTGTCAATTTCAAAGAGAGGGGACCCAGAGTGCCTGACAAATACCCATCGGGTACAGGGTGCACTTCAGACACATGGCAGGGATCCATGACTGAGATGCTAACTTGGGGTGATATTGTGCAGGCCAGGAAAGGATCTTATAAGTGATTTCTTACAGAGAGAGGTCTCTCTGCTCTCAATCGTGAAACCCACCACCCTGGCCACAACACCAGGCTTTATAACACACAGAACGGTATTCAGAAATGGAAGCCTTATTCAGATATAAACAACTCTCGTGCCTGTTGACCTTGTTGCCCCTCAGCAGCAGGGGGCTACTGTTTCCTATTCAAGTGCTTGGTCACTGCAGTGACCCCACCACCTCTTGGCTTCTGCCTCCTCTGTTTCTGTCACTGCTGACCAACTGACTCCCTGTACACCTTGAACAGAGACTCACAGGGAGGATCCTTGTAATTTGCCAGTTCACCATGCAATACCAAGAATCTCTGTGGGCAGCCCCCTTGGGCTGGCTGCCTCACAGGCTCCTAGACAGTCATGGATGGTTGAATTCTGGCCAAGCGCTCATCCCTGGTCATCTTTGCAGGGCAGAGCACAGAAGCCCGTTGCTAAGAGACAGAAATTCCCAGACTCAGTGATGGCTAGACAAGAACTCTGGCTTTGATTACCAGCTCATGGAATTGATAGGAGGCAAATAGACAGGAAGCCTTCTAAGTTTTTAAGGAATTTGTTTCAACCTAAGAAACACAAACTTGGCTGACAACAGCCTGTGATTACTCTACTCGTAAGGCAATTCCCAGGCACCGGCCCCCAAAATTTGCACCAAAAGGTAATGAGCTCCAAAGAAGTACAGATCCCAGAAACGGCATATGCACCAATATCCATCTCAGATAAGCGAAGAAAGACAATGAACAAGGGAGATCCTTCCAGAGAGCACAGCCAGGGTTTGCCCATTTGGCTGACCAAAGAACTCACTGCATTGCCAAGGCAGGCTCTGACCCTGTCAAGCAGCTTGTGATATACGCAATGAACCAGCAAATGCTAGGTATTACTTTCTTATTGCCCACTTCTTCAAATGAAAGTTTTCTTGCAGTTCTCCTTCACCATTTTATATTTAACATGCTGTATTAAGAGGTGTAGGCTTAGTAGTTACAACAAAAAGACCTAAACATACAGTGGCTCAAAAAAACCCAGAAGTTTCTTTCTCTTTCATATACCAGTAAATAGCAACATTATCCAATAGAAATAGAATGCAAATCACATTTGTAATTTAAAATTAGCCAGCAGCCACACTGAAAAAAAGAAACAGGTGAAATTAATATTTTTTCCATTGAGCCTAATAGAGCCAAAATATTATCATTTCAACATGTAGTCAATATAAGACATTAAAGTATCTTACGTTCTTTTTTGGTACTTATTTATAACCCATCTCAATTAAGACTAGTCAACTTGAAGTGCTCAAAAGACACATGGGGCAAGTGGATAACATGTTGGACAGTACAGAGGTAGATGAAGGAGCGCAGTCCTGGGCAAGTAGGCAGTCTGCTCCTCAGGGTTAAACAGGGACCCACAATTCTTCTATTACATTAGACTACAGAATAATTCCATTCTAGAACAGTGGTTCTCACCCTCAGCACTGTTGTCATTTGAGACCACATAAATCTTTGCTGTAGAGGACTGTCTAGGGCATTGTACAACGTGTCCTTACACACAACCATTGTGCTCCTGTCCTCTACGCACTATATACCAGTAGCATAATCCCCTCCGCCCCCATATTGTGACAGTCAAAAACATCAGCAAATGTTGGGGCATGGGGGGAAAAAGTCACCCCTGGCCATGGTTCTCAAACCTAGTTATGTATCAGAATAACCTGGAGAGCTTGTTAAAGCAGAGATTTCTGGTCCCATAGTTTCTGAATCAGTGGGTCTGAGTGGGACCCCAAATATGCATTTCTAATGGACTCCCAGGCCATACTGATGCTCTTTGAGAACCTCTCTCTTAGTTGTTTTGCTCCTCTGCCTGGCTGGCTCACCACCACATGGCATTCTTGCTGTCAGGAAGGGAGACTGAGAGGAAATAAAGGACAAATAATATATTTTAAGGATGTGATGGGGAAGTTGCACATATGACACTTGCTCACTTTCCATTGTTGAGAATTTGGATTTATGGTCACATCTCAACGCAAAGAAGGCTGGGAAGTGTAGCATCTAGCTGGGTAGCCATATGCCCAGTTAAAATTCAGGAATTCTATAACTAAGGGAAGGATTGGGAGATTGGGTAATATGGACTATTTGCAGGCTCTTCCACAGGAGTGGATAATTTTATTTAACTGTGAGTTACTAGACTGTGAAGAGTTCCATCCAAAAACTGACCTAGAGGAAGACACGTCAGCCACACATCCTAGATTTGGTGCTCAAGACGAGGCTTGAGGGGTTTCCCTTTGATGAAAAGATATGTATGATTCATGCAGGCACAAACTTTTGAAGGTGTGTGTATGGGAAGAAAGGAGGAATTCAAGGAGTGAATTGGTCAATGATTGTCTCCTCAATATCCATTTCTCTCCTTCATTCCTAATAAGACAAGAAATTCCTCAGTTTTGTTGTTTGAGAAGCTTTAACTCCACCTCCCAGCTTCAGAAGTTAACCCTGATTGAGCTAAGCCAATCAAGGAATCATATTTGCCTAGTCACAGTGGTAGACAGGTTCAGTGATAGGCCCATGACCTAAACTGGCCCAACCAGAGAGAAATGTATAACTGCTGTGTGGTGTCTGGGACAAGAGAAGCTTTCTTTCCCCTTGGATGTGAATGAAGAAAATATGACCTGGGGCAGCAGGCAGCTATGTGACATGAGAGAAGCCAACTGAAGGATGAAGCTAAAACATGAAGGAGGGCCACAGAAAAACAGACCTGCAACCCTGGCAACATTCTGAATTTGGATCAAACCATGCCTGATATCCCACTTCTGGAATTTCCAGCTAAATGAGCCAATACATTTCTTATATTATTTAAATCAGTTTGGTTTAAGCTTCCTGTCACTTGTAACTAAAAGTACTCCCAATATTGGTTTGACTGGAATGTGTTTCTTTCTTGCACCTAAAAGTACCTAATAAAGGGCAAGTTTATCTCCTGAGCATCTACCATAAGCACCTCCCTATGTGACCCCTTGGCATGCATTCGCTCATGTACATCTCACAATAACCCTGGAGGTAACTACAAATCAGGAAACTGAGACTCAAAAAGATTAGCTAACCTTCCCAATGTCACTCTGAGAATAAGTGGCTGAACTGAGAATTGAGCCCAACCAACCCTAAATCCAATGCTCTTTCTCCAACTTTGGCCTCATTTATTATTTTTTGAACCATGTATATAAATAACAAAGGTTTATATGTTTACTCAAACTCCACATGGAAAACCATTCCGACTTTTGAAAATCTGATTCAATGATCAAAAACACATGTAGAATATTAGTTAGAAGGTGGTGTAGACTGTAGTACGATTTTATAGGCATCTTGGGCAGGTCCTTCAGAGTAATTGGGATGTGGAATGTGGAAGTCATTTTTACGGGGACGTTGGGACATGGCCTCCTGTAGGCAGCCTCAGGCTAAAGAGGGAGTATATCAAGAAAAAAAAAAATCACACTGAACCTGGTGATAAGGTTCATGAGGATGTTAATTAAAAGAAATCTCAAATTTCAAGCCTGTATGGGTGATACACTTTCAAGCAGGGGCATATGAACAATACACAACAGAAATATACCCCAAGATGTCTGTATTCTTTTGAAAACTGTATGTGTGGTTTATAAACCGTCTGTAAAATTCCTCTCCCGCTCACCTATCTTATTACAGTGCCTGCTTATGCTTCTCCTCAAATAATCTGGCTCAGCCACAGAAAGTAGAAAGATGCCTTACATTTTGCTTGAAGATGATAACGTTTGGCCAACCATGCTATTTTAGCCAACTCTAAAGCCTCTTATTTGTACGTTATTCAAAATGATCATTCTCTTATCAGGATTAGAAATAAGAATTGTTCATTTTTATATCCACAGTAGCACTGGGTTTGTGCTTGAAAATTATCCCTTGGGTTGAATTAAATACCTGATCTATCCCCTAAAAAGGAGAGGAAAACACATGCCCTTACCCTTACTCTATCCTTTCCCATGCTCAAGTTCCATTTTCCTATAGAAAGTTTATACTGAAAATGCCCTTAAAGCTCCCAAATTTGTCTTAAGGAACTACAACTTCCCCAGTGTTCATCCAATGATAAAAGTGCTTGGTCCAGTAAGTTATTTAGAAAAGGCTGCTTTTACCACCTAAACAGGCACAAAATATGTCTATAAATAAATGCTAAAATGTTAATGAAAACGGCTAGATGGGATCCTTCAACATCAGGCACTGAACTATAAAGTAGATTTAATGCCTTTATCATCTCATTTGTGTTCTTAATTTGTCTCCTATGAAGTAAAATGTGTTGAAAAAATTTTTTTCTGCATCCAATCTTTGACATTTTCTCTGTTTAAAAAATCCTCTATATAATTATGCTATTTTCCCCTTTCTGGCCTATGGCAGAGATTATCTAAAATTTGGATGTTCACTAGATCCACTTCCCCTTCATGGCTACTCAGCTAAACCATATTTTTCACCTCCCTTGTGTGAAAGTGATGCCACGTGAGCAGCATTCACCATTGACACATGAATGGAAGTCACGTGCCACTATTGGATGGAGATAACTGACATCAAGGGACCCTTCACACATTCTTTCTTCATTTGTTGCCAACCAGATGTAGAGGACCTAGAGTCCTGAAGGGACAGAGGAGCCACTAGAAAGAAAGGGCCTGGGTCCCTGAGTGACAGCATGGAGCAGAGCACCCAACTCCTCCAACTCCAGCTCATCCACATTGGACTGGGACTTAAGCCATAAATGAATCTTCATTAGATTAGTCACTGAAAGTTGGGAGCTGCTTGTTACAGCATTACTTCCATCGACTAATTCATTGCCCTATTGAGAGAGAAGTTGAATATTATCCAACTTGAATATTGTCCAGTTGAATTCACTGCCCTCTTGTGGGAGCACTTGAAAATTTGGAAAGCTAAAAACAGACAGGACATCAACTAAGCCAGCAACTCCACAGCTCTGATAGTCTGAAGCATGCCACTGAGCCCTTGCATCCCTCCTGCCTTGCATTAGCTTCGCCTCCACATCACAACTTCAAGCATCTGGAAAACAAGATCCTCGTCTTATCTTCTACTGTACAGTGCCTACCGCAACTAGCACCATTTTGAGTAGTTAACCACAGTGGTTAGTGAATAAAATATCTGGAAAATCTGCTTAAATTTGGGTAGAAAGGAGCTGAGAGAGACGAGAGGAAGTAACATTTATATAGACTCTATTATATGCCTGGTGCCTTATAAGTTGAAATACAGATGTTCCTGGATATTGTCGGATAGGTAAGATCACCTCAAGCCTCCCACTCCACACTCTGGAGAAGTCCAAATCCCTCCTTGCAAATTTACCTGAAAATTTCCAGAGGCAAGGATGGTGTTCCCATTGTCATCTGCAGCTCTGAATTCCTGTCCTTGCTGCACTCAACCTGTTTACGGATCATCTTTCTCCACCCTGCACGTGGTCCACCTCTCATTAACTCAAGCATGAAATGCAATCCCTCCCTCAGTTTCTACCCAAAAGAAAAAAAGTCACACTCTTAAAAGGTTTGTGTGATAGACTTGATCAAAGATTCAGCCACGGCTTCCCTGGTGGCGCAGTGGTTGAGAGTCCGCCTGCCGATGCAGGGGACGCGGGTTCGTGCCCCGGTCCGCGAAGATCCCACATGCCGCAGAGCGGCTGGGCCCGTGAGCCATTGCCACTGAGCCTGCGCGTCCGGAGCCTGTGCTCCGCAACGGGAGAGGCCACAACAGTAAAAGATTCAGCCAGAGGTGAGATGGTTTCATTCTAGCAATTCACTACCTAATTTAAACACCATCATTCAGTTCCTCAAGGCTCCTGACCATCGGGGTTTTTTTGGCGGTCCTCCTTACAAACTCAGCCTCAGATCATCCTCCCATCATCCTCCTGCACTCTTTCATCCTTCATCCTCATCTCTTTCCTTCCAGGCCACCCCAGCCAAATCCCCAGTACAAATCCCTTTCATTCCATAATGAAAAGGGTCTGGTTCACCTCAGATCCTACTACCTAAGACTCCAGGAACACACTTGCATATACTAATCCAGACTCAACTGACCCAAAGGGATTTCCCTTCAATGAAAGATAGCCTTCTTAGAAGGTCATTATGGCTCAGTGTTTTTTCTTCCTCTATTACACACATAACTGCATATAACAACAAAACCATTAGCCTTCACACTGCTAATTCCAATGGTTAACTCTCAGATTTCATCTTACTTGACTTTTCAGTAGCATTTGGCTCTAATGGGTCATACCCTCCCCCTTGAACACTTCCTTCATTTTTTAAAATTTATTTTATTGAAGTGTAGTTGATTTACAATGCTGTGTTAATTTCTGCTGTACAGCGAAGTGATTCAGTTATACATATTTATACATTCTTTCTTCGTATTCTTTTCCATTATGGTTTATTATAGGATATGTAATATAGCTCTCTGTGCTATACAATAGGAACTTGCTGTTTATCCATTCTATATATAATAGTTTGCATTTGCTAATCCCAAACTCCCAATCCATCCCTCCCCCACCTTCCCTCATTTTTGACTTACAGGATACCACACTCACCCACTGGATTTTCCTCCTACCTCCCTGCCTACCAGACTCCTCTGCTGGCATCGCCTACCATCCCAACCTCTAAATGTCAGTATTTGGATCTAATCTCTCTGTTTTTAAATCTGTACTTATCAACATTAGACTGGATATTGTTCTCATCCAGTCTCATGGTCTTAAATACCACCTCTCTGCAGATGATTCCCAAACTTTTATTTCCATTCCAGACCTCTCTCACAAACTCCAGACTTATATACCCAACTGTCATTGGATACCTCTATTTGGCATCTTAAATTTAAGATGTCCAAAAACAAAGTCCTGATTCCAACTCCATGTGCAAAACTGACTTCTCCCTAAATCTTCCCATCTCAGTAAATAGCATTTCCATTCTTCCTGTTATTAAGAATTCACCTTTGAGTCCCCTCATTCTTCATTCCCCACATCCGAGCCATTAGCAAATCAGCTCTACCTTAAAAATACATACAGAATCCCACCACTCCTCCCCACTTCCACTGCTACTGCTCTGATTCAAGCCACCAGCATCTCTCATCTAACTGTTCTCCCTGGTAATTCTCTTGTGTCCCTACAATCCATTCTGAACATAGCAGACAAAGTGATCCATTAAAATACATATGACTCCTCTATCCAGAACTCTCCTCAATCAACCTCACAGTGACCCATAAAACCCTACATGATCTGGCCCTTGTCACCTTTCAGACCTCATTGATTACTATTTCCGTAGCCCCTGCCCTGGATATTAAGTCCTCTCCAGCCAGCTAGATGGCCCTACTCTCTATTTCTCGAGTGTGCCAAGCATACTTCTGCTTCAAGGCCTTTGCACTTATCTTCCCTCTGCCTAAAATGCTCTCTCACTCTCTTCATTTCTTCACTTAAATATCACTTTCTCAAATTGCACACTTCCTTCCTGCTACATTTTTCTTCTTAGCATTTATCACCATCAAACACACAGATATTTTACTAATTTGCCTTATTTTCTGTCTTGCCTACCAAAATATGGGCAGCTATTTTTATCGGTGTTGTTCACTGCTGTATTTTGAGTGCCCAGAACAATGCCTGGCACACATAAAATCCTCCATAAATATTTGAATGACTATCAGCAACAGCCCTGCAAGGGATTACTGTCCCATTCTGTAGATGAGGAAAGTGAAGGTCAGAGAGATTACAAAACTTGTTCAGTTAGTAAACAAAGCTGAGATTAGAATTCATTTCAGTACAATTCCTCTAAATGCCTAAATGCCTAACCTCTAAATGCCAGAATAACTTCATAACACAATATTATCTTCCAGAAGAATCCAGAGCTTTGCAGTCACAAGAGGCCTCTGACACACTTCTGGGAGCTGTGAAACCAACTGAAAATTGACTGAACATGTATAATTGTCTAGCATTTTGTGTACAGTACCTCATGCATTCAGTCAACAAATATTGAGACTCTACTATGTGACAGCCAGTGCACCAACGACTAAGAATTCAAAGATAACAAAAACAGACTAGATTTCAGCCTTCCCAGACCTGAACTGAAAACCACAAAATCAATGGGAAAATTGTACCTGAATAAGTGCAACAAGGGAGAAGACATCTACAGGGGTCAACTTAGTCTAGAAGTCAGAGAAGGCTTCTCTGGAGTAGGGACACATGAACTGAGTTCTCAAAGGTGGGTAGGAGTTAAGTTGCCAAGGAGGTGAGGGGGTAATATTCTAGACAGAAGGAGCAGTATATGCAAAGGCCCTATGGTAAGAGGGTACATGGTGAGGAGGGATGGGGATGAGGGCATAGGAGGTCCATGCTGCAAGAGGAGGCTGGAGTGAAAGGTAGGGTCTAGGCCTCACAGGGCTTTCTAGCCCAGTTAAGTGCTTATCCCAGATGGGCAGCCAATAAAGGGTGTTAATCTCAGTCAAGGCTCAAACAATTTTACTGAGCCTCAATTATTTGCTGAACACAAATAATTCTTCCCCTAGGAAGATATTACTAGACCCATGTCCTGGGAAATGAAGCTGGGTCTTTTAAGAATTAAGTGACATTCTCAAAGTCACATGGCTGGCAAGTGGCAGAACTAGAATTTAAAACCAGACTGGTTCAATTTTAAAGCCCAGGTCTTCTCATCCAGTGAAGGAGAAATGGATAGAAATGATGAAGAAACCAGCATTTGTCCCTCATCTGGGGCAAGATGGGTGCAAAAAAAAAAAAAAAAAAATCCCAGCCACCTTCGGAATTCCTGAAAGAACGTCTGTGCTCCATCTTCCTCTCTCACCTGTCCCGAGGAAGAGGCCTATTTCTCAGCTCTCTGACCACCCAGGGCTGCTCTTCCAAGTCTCCGGGGCCATGCCAAGGAGCAGCTGCCATCAGAGGTTTCCAGTCATTGGTGGGATTAAAGAGACTGATAAGTAGAGGATCAAAGAATCTCATCTAGTCTCAAGAATTCCAAGAACAGAATAGCTCAACTCTACATTTCACTTGGCTTGTTTTGTTTTTGTTTGGGGAGTTGTTTTGTGTTTTTTGCTTGTTTTTGTTTTTGTATAAGCTGGGGACAGTTGAAAGAGCATTGGATTTGGAGCAGAAAGACCTGCTTTCAAGTCTTAGTTCTGCCATTTGAAAACCTGAGCTTCAGTTTAATGACTGAGGAAGGGTTGCTAAGAGCAGTAAAATAGGTAACGCATGTGAAAGTGCTGTTAATAACCCTTCAGACAGACCGTTCTCATACATAGATGTCCAACTTTCACAGTATTACAGAACACATCTATCACTGTATCTGTTTTTGGAATACAATTATGTGCTTGGTCTCCCTTGCTAACCCTTGAATGTTGGGGTCTGCCGAAATGCTGTCTTGTTCTTTTCTCCCTCTGCTCTCTATGAGTGCTTGTATCAGGTCCCAAGACTTAAGTACTGACAATTTCAAAACCTCTCACAGGAGCTCCAGAGCCATTCTCCAACTAGCTATCTTACACAACATCCTGCAGGTATCTCAAACTTTTTTGTTCAAAATGGAATTCACTGTCTTTCCTCCATTTCTCCAACACCATGCACACCATCTTAGCAGATGACACCATCAGTCATTCTCTCTCCCTCTCTCCCCACCAATCTCTCTCTCTTTCTCTCTCTTTCTCTACATTTTTAACTTGGACACAGAGTAACATAAGTAATATTTATTGAGAACTTACAAGCTTTTGGGCAATGTGCTAAGGATTTTAGACACATTTGCTGATTTAAGCATTAAAACAGCCGTAAAAGGTTTCAATGCAGCAGCAGCCTGATTTCATAGACAGGGAAAATAAGGATTAGAGCGATGTTAAATCACGTGCTCGTGGGTCCCAGGGCTGTGTTACTTCAGAGGCTATCTGCTCACCATAGCCTCATGCTTCCTGTCACCACATTTCCCACATCCAACTGGTCACCAAAACCATTTACATCATACCTCAAAAATAAATATTTCTCAATTCCAGGCAGCCCTTCCAATTTGGTCTTGACCTTCAGTAGCTCTTACTAAGATCTATTTATTTTCACTTAACAATTATCCAGTAATACACATACTATGTACCAAGCGTTATTTTAAGCACTTTAAATAATATTAACTCATTTAATTCTCCTAGCAATCCCCTGAGTTGGATTTGTATTATCTACAATTTATAGACGGGGAAACTGAAGCACAGAGCAAATAAGTAACCTGCCCAAAATCACATAGCTGATAAATGATAGGGTTGGGATTTGAGCCCAAGCAGTCTGGCTCCAGGTTTCACACCATGGTGTCCCTACAATACAATTGCAGTGGTGTCCTTCGTGGTTTCCCTCCTCCCAGTGGCTCTCTACCCAGTCTCAAGAAATTCTCCGGACTTTGCTTCACAAAAGTGTAACTTTGATCCTTTCCACCACTATGCCCCCATTGATTTTCTCTGGTTAGAGCCACTGTGGCCTTTTGTGATCTAGATGCAAAGTAACATCCGGATCTCCTTTCCCATCATGCACTACGCCGATCACTCCAAAACCATCGCTTTGCCAGGTGCTATTTCCCACCCACGTGTGCTTGCATATGTCCTTACCCACCATGAAATGCCCATCCCCGATGAAATAAGTCCACTCATCCTTCAGGACTCAAATGTCACCTCCTCTTCAGGAAACTCATTTCTTTCATTTAGCACGTGATCACGTTACATTCTAATAATTTGCCACCCCCTCCTCTGCACACCTTCCTGCCCTGCATCCCTCACATCTGAGATGGGGCTGATAAACCTTCTAAAGCTGACACCTATCTTGTACATCATTCCAGCCTTTTCAGTGAATGTAGTCGTTTCACAGTCTACATTTGCTGAATGATGCTGTAGGATTTATGTGATTTGTCCAGCGCCTCAAAGGAGGAAGTTGGAATATTAGCGCTCTGAAATTCCAATGTGATCAGTGGGTGAGTAGTTTAAGAAAAGTAAGGAAGAGATTAAATCGTGTATTTCTTTCTATGGACAAAATCAGAGTTAAGTGCAGGTATACACAATTTGAGAAATAATTGGAGCCATCCTTTGGAGGAGTTTTCTTTTTGTTCGACATTCACTACATAACCGCAGCATGCTGCCTGGTAGCTAGAGCACACACGTGACTCTCCCACCTTCCTGGGGCTTTTATTTCTCCAGAGAGTGGGAAATCTGTATGGAATTCATGCTCACAAATATTCCACAAACATTCACCGATGTCTTTTCATGGTTGGTTAGCTCTTCTGGTTTCTTTTTCCCGCTTTTGTTACTGTTGTCTTTTATATTCTACTTTTTGTTTTATCTCTAGTTTTCCAATAACAATAACAGTAAACATTTACTGAGCACTTTGCATGAACCTGGCACCGTTCTAAGGTTTCTGAAATCAGCTGTGGGTCTTGTGAGCATCAGAGTAAGATAAAGTTACTGAATATGAAGGTCTGCCAGACAGTAAACACCTTTGAACATATATTTGTACTTCCTGGTGCTCTTATTATGTCAGCTAGAATTCCAAACATGGGATTTCAGTGTCGGGAAGGTAAGCAGTTCTGCTTTTGAAAGACACTACTAGGCTCAATACAGATTCCCACCAACAATATACAGGGGTATCCGTTTGCCTAATTTTTGCCACCAAACAGTGTTGACAAAGTTTTTCATTTTTGTTAATCTAATGACTAGAAAATGTAGTGAATTGCTTCCGTTTGCAGATCTATGACTCCAGAGAGCTGAGCATCTTTTTATATAGATTTGGACATTTTCAATTCCTACGTCGTGAATCTATAAATTGTGCCCATTTACTATTGGATTTTATTTTTCTGACCAACTTGAGGATGTTTTTAATACTTAGAGCTGATCATCTCCACCCCTTGGGGTTGAGGAGGGGGGACTGGACATAACTAAATGTACATCAATAGAGCATTGGTCAAATAAATTATGACACTGCCATGCTCTGGAATATTGTATTTAAAAAAATTGGTTAGGTCCGTTTGTATTGACCTGGAGGGTCTGGGGCCTATTGTCAGTGAAAAGATGTAAGTTATAGATAATATACTTAGTATGATACCATTTTTGTTTATAGAAATTAGAAAATAAACCTTCCTATGTGCATTTATGTATATACACATAAATATATAAATATGTATATGCATGTATACATTTTATTACCTATACATTATTAATTATATACAAATGTATTTGAACATTTATTTTATATATATAAATGTATCTATATGCATATATATATAATAGATCGCATATATAAAATAGATATGTTTGTAAGAACACAGGGAAAGTTGTGAAAGGGTGCACATCGAATTAATATCTTCAGGAGAGTGGGATATAAGCCACTGTATTTGATGATTTCCTTCAATGAGCATATATTAGTGATACTTTTTTAAAAATCTAACAAAAACGGTGAATTTAAAAAGAACACTGACCATTGGTAGCCAAACCCCCTATATAAAGGTATACAACCCCAGAAATTTTTTTTTATGTGCCAGAAACTAGAAAATGTTTAGGTTATTTTACCTTTCCTTAGCTTATCTTATCTTCAAAAAATAGTTCAGTTCCCTTAAATTACAGTGTAGAGGACCCTGCAGTTTTCTTCATATGGCTTATCAGTAACACATACATAAATGAAATACATCCAAAGCTAAGGACATATTCATAAACCTGAAAATCTTAGAGTGTGAGTAAGCCAAAGGAGGATGAAGGGAAAATTCTTCAACAGGTGTGTCCTGCCACGGCCAGGCTGGCCTTTTCCCATAGCAGCTACCTCGGGGGTGCGATTCTCACAGGGCCCGAGAAAGTTTCCCAAGTGAAAAGGTACCTCAATTGCCCAACTACCCACTGATTACAAAAGTTCTGCCAGGAGAGCTTTTCACTCCTTTTGCTTAAGTCTTTCCTTCCTCTCTTTTTTTGAAAATTTATTTATTTATTTAATATCTTTATTGGAGTATAATTGCTTTACAATGGTGTGTTAGTTTCTGCTTTATAACAAAGTGAATCAGTTATACATATACATATGTTCTCATATCTCTTCCCTCTTGCGTCTCCCTCCCTCCCACCGTCCCTATCCCACCCCTCTAGGTGGTCACAAAGCACTGAGCTGATCTCCCTGTGCTATGCGGCTGCTTCCCACTAGCTTCCTCTCTTAAATAAAGAAAATTCCCCTAGGAGAGGCTATATACAGAAGACTGATAAGCAATTTGCACCTCACCGAGAATGAGTTTGTTACTTTCTCAGGGATAGGATTTAATAAAAGGGAAAGGTTTAGGAGGCACCTACAAATGGGGGAGAGCATAAGGACAGCACCAGAGGAAGAAATTAGAAGCCAGGGACACAGGGAAATAAAACCTGTGCCTAAATCACTTTTTTGCCTGAGGCTGAGCAACTCTGTTTGACACTAGCCTCTTTTGGTGGGAGTGGAGAAGTAGGATGGATAAGAGAAGAGAAGGACTCACATGATTCAAACACACAGATAGCTAGTAGGTTTGAGTCCTGAGTGGATGAATCACCAACGACCACCCTGCCTTTCAATGCTATTTTGTCCACCATCATTTAACACCATCTTACATGTTTCAAGAAAGACATTAGGCATGTAAATATGTATATAAATTATATAAAATAAGTATACTCCAGGCTCAGCCAATTTACTTAGCATATCTTGGTGACAACTCTTTTCAACAGTAACATGAGCATAGTACGACTTACCCCTCAGAATTTTTTTTTTTTACATCTTTATTGGAGTATAATTGCTGTACAATGGTGTGTTCGTTTCTGCTTTATAACAAAGTGAATCAGTTACCCCTCAGAATTTTGAGGAGGACCAAATGAGGTAACGCCTGCCAGCGCGATGCCCGGCTCTCTGTAGAAGTTAGCACTATTCCCACTGCCTGGAGGTCCAGGCAGTCCAGGGAAAGGCCAAGACTAGGGACAACAGCCCTTCTTCTCAATTAAGGCCAAAGTACTTTTGGATGCACGATCCATGTTAATTTGCGTAATCTCTCGCCTATTCTGTGCTTATTCTGGGCATAAATAGATGACTTCAGCCGTCAGCACTGTTACTCCAATGTATGCCAGGGACATGTATCAAAGAAAGAAAGAACAAAAGAAAGAAGGAAAGGGGGAGGAGAGAGGAGAGGCATAATAAAACTGGCTTGTTGAAGAAGCTACTACACAAACTAATTCTTCTCCTCATAAGTTGACTGGCATTTATGTGACACGTCACACAGAGGAGCAAGGACCCTGGCATCGTGCCAGGAATATAGAGGGTCTCCAGTACATTAAACAGGTTCTCTCTCCCTCCTTGCTGTTGCCTTTTGCCCACAAGTGTTGGGCTGGCACTAGACTAAGAAAATCTTATTTGTTTTCTATTCAGATGGTCCCTTCACTCTACCACACGGAGTGTCACAAGCCCTTTGTGTTGTGTAGAAGATATTATTCCACACCCTGCTGGGTCATTTTTCAAGCTCCCCCATCCAGGTGTGAGTCAGACTGAGAATGAGTAACTCAGCTTGCTAGGCAAAAAATTACTTTCAAACTGAAAGAAGAAAGTACCACCACAGCTTAAAAAAGCAAAAAGTCAACTTCTAAAATCTTCTTTGGTTGGGGAGGGTGGGGGGAGGTATTGATGAAGGGGATAAAGGGATTTAACGTTTAATTTTGTTTACGTCTATTTTGCCTCTCCAGATATATATTATCTGGATGTCATCCTCTCTTGTTCTTTCTCTCTTGCTCACTCTGGCTTTTGCTCTTTCATGCATCAAAATACTCTCTAATTTTCAACACACACACACACACACACACACACACACACACACACACACACACACCCCTCCCTCATTCCCATATTCTCCTTTATCTACCACCATATTCTCTGTTTTCCTTTGCAGCAAACATTCTGGAAGAGTTGTCTATTTCTCCTATCTCCTCTTCTCCATTTCCCTTCTACTCATTCCTCGACGAAGATTTTACCCATCATCCCCCAAAACCTCCCTTGTCAAAGTCACCAATGGTCTCCTCATAAACACATCTGAAGAACGCTCCTGTGTCTCAACAGTCTTTGATGTGGTGGACCACTGTCTTTTCTCTCCTTTACCCTGTGGCTACTCTCATTGTGTTTTCTACTCAGTCCACAGAAATTCCTCCTGCTTTGGATCTGTTCCATAAAGATGGCTCCTCCTCCCATGCATCTTTTCTTCCTTTCCTTCCTTTCTTTTCCTTTCCTTTTGGTCTCTCATTCTTTCTTTTGTTCCTTCTTTCTTTGATGCATGTTCTTGACACTCATGGGAAGGACTGGAGTGACAGTGCTGATGGCTGGAGTCTCCCCAGAATTAAAGTTAGAATTCTCTGGGCTCCTTACCTCTCCGTCTACTTCCTCTTTAAAGGATCTCATTCATTCTATGGCTTTAAAAACCTGTCTCTGTTAATGATTCCCAAATCCAGAGATCTGTCTTCAAAGTTTCAGTCTCATAGGTACCACTGCCTTCTTGTTAGTTGTATCTCATAGCTATTGCAAAGATACCACAGCCAAAAATTTGCTCTTGACCCTCTTCGACACTCATTCACTGATCCCCTACCCCAAACAAACTCTCCCATCCACTGTTCTCCATTTGAGTAAATGACACCAACAGAAACTTGGGAATCATTCTTGATCCTGTCTTTACCCACCACCCACCACCCACACACACAGAATAATTTCAATCCATCAGCACATCTTGAAAGCCACTCCTTCAAAGTACAGCTCTCATTTGCCCACCTCTCTTCACCTCCACTGTCACCAACTTGTATCTGGCACCATTCCCTGTCACCTGGACTGTGAACTGTTGAAATAACTTGAAAACTAGTCTCTCTACTTCCACTCCTGCTCTCCCTCTATCCCCTCTCCAGAAAGGGCTGGAAAGTTCTTTTTAAAATGTAGGTTATACCTATGTCCCACTTAAAGCCTTTGAATCACCTTTGGCTCCACTTTGAAAAAAATGCAAACTATTACCAGGGCTCCATGGCCTATGTGATCTGGCCTCTGCCTAACCCTTCAGTGGCATCTCAATCCACACTCTCTCCCTGTCACCATCACTCATTCACACCAACCCCCTAACAATTCCTTGAAAATGCTAACCTCTTTTACCTCGGAGCTTTTGCACCTGCTGTTGCCTCTACCCAGGCCCCAGTGTTCTTCCCTGGACCTTCCTGTGGCTCGTCCTTCTCTCTCTAAGATCCCAGTTTAGGAGTCACTTTCTTAGGAAGGCTATCTAAATTAGGTCCCACACCCCCTCCACTCTTTATCAGAGCACTTTACTTTTGTAGCACTTTTTACTGCACGTATTATGATATTGTGATAGCCAGCCTATAAGATGGCCCCCAATGAGTCCCACCTCCTGCTATTCACATCCTTCTGTAGTTCCTTCCCACACTAGGCCAGGGTTGATCTGCATACCAGTAGGATATCGAAGTGATGATATGTCACTTCTGAGACTAGATGTAAAAGACACTGCAGCTTCCATCTTGCTCTCTTTTTCCATCTCTCCCTTCTTAGATAACTTGCTCTGGAGGAAACCAAGTGCCACGTTGTGAGCAGTCCTATGGAGGGTCCCACATGCTGAAATATCAAAGCTTGTCAATAGTCATATAAGTGAGCTTGGAAGTTGATCCTTAAAAGCCAGTCAAGCCTACACTACAAAGCTACAGTAATCAAGACAGTATGGTACTGGCACAAAAACAGAAATATAGATCAATGGAATAGGATAGAAAGCCCAGAGATACACCCACACACATAGTCACCTTATCTTTGACAAAGGAGGCAAGAATATACAGTGGAGAAAAGCCAGCCTCTTCAATAAGTGGTGCTGGGAAAACTGGACAGTTACATATATAAGAATGAAATTAGAACACTCCCTAACACCATACACCAAAATAAAATCAAAATGGATTAAAGACCTAAATGTAAGGCCAGACACCATCAAACTCTTAGAGGAAAACATCGGCAGAACACTCTATGACATAAATCACAAGATCCTTTTTGACCCATCTCCTAGAGAAATGGAAATAAAAACAAAAATAAACAAATTGGACCGAATGAAACTTAAAAGCTTTTACACAGCAAAGGAAACCATAAACAAGATGAAAAGACAAACCTCAGAATGGGAGAAAATATTTGCAAATGAAGCAACTGACAAAGGATTAATCTCCAAAACATACAAGCAACTCATGCAGCTCAATATCAAAAAAACAAAAAACCCAGTCCAAAAATGGGCAGAAGACCTAAATAGACATTTCTCCAAAGAAGATACACAGATTGCCTACAAGCACATGAAAGAATGCTCAACATCATTAATCATTAGAGAAATGCAAATCAAAACTACAATGAGATATCATCTTACACCGGTCAGAACGGTGATCATCAAAAAAATCTACAAACAATAAATGCTGGAGAGGGTGTGGAGAAAAGCATACCCTCTTGCACTGTTGGTGGGAATGTAAATTGATGCAGCCACTATGCAGAACAGTATGGAGGTTCCTTAAAAAACTAAAAATAGAACTACCATATGACCCAGCAATCCCACTACTGGGCCTATACCCTGAGAAAACCATAATTCAAAAAGAGTCATGTACCACAGTGTTCATTGCAGCTCTATTTACAATAGCCAGGACATGGAAGCAACCTAAGTGTCCATCGACAGATGAATGGATAAAGAAGATGTGGCACATATATGCAATGGAATATTACTCAGCCATAAAAAGGAACAAAACTGAGTTATTTGTAGTGAGGTGGATGGACCTAGAGACTGTCATACAGAGTGAAGTAAGTCAGAAAGAGAAAAACAAATACCGTATGCTAATACATATATATGGAATCTAAAAACAAAAAAAGAAAAGAAAAAAAATGGTCAGAAGAACCTAGGGGCAAGATGGGAATAAAGATGCAGGCCTACTAGAGAATGGACTTGAGGATACTGGGAGGGGGAAGGGTAAGCTGGGACAAAGTGAGACAGTGGCATGGACATATATACACTACCAAACGTAAAATAGATAGCTAGTGGGAAGCAGCCACATAGCACACGGAGATCAGCTCGGTGCTTTGTGACCCCCTAGAGAGGTGGGACAGGGAGGGTGGGAGGGAGGGAGATACAAGAGGGAAGAGATATGGGGACATATGTATATGTATAACTGATTCACTTTGTTATAAAGCAGAAACTAACACACCATCGTGAAGCAATTATACTCCAATAAAGATGTTTAAAAAAAAAAGCCAGTCAAGCCTTGCAATGCCGGTCACCAAGCTAACAACTTGACTTCAACCTCATGTGGAACTCTTAGCCAGAATTACCTGCGAAGCCACTCCAGGAGTCTTGACCCTCAGAAGCTGTGGTAGCTGGTAAATAGTTGTTGGTTTAAGCTGCTAAGTACTCAGGTAATTTGTTACTTAGCAAAAGAATATATATATATATCTTTACCTATTCATTTTCTGTCTTCCCCACTGGAAAGTCTAACATTCACTCATTGTATCATCAGTGCATAGAACTTTGCCCTGCATGCAGTAGTCACTCAGTAGATATTTGCAGAACAAAGTTTCTGTTACTATTCTTACCATCAATAAAACATTAATTGTTCATTGAATAGTTTAAAAATACCTGTATCATCTCAGTTAATCCTGTGGTTACAGTAAACTAGACATTCTTTCCATATCATGATGAAAAATCTGGGGCCCCAGGACCTCAGATGATTTGTTCACAGCCACTCCACCCACTGTATTACAGAGCTGGTGCTCCAACCTGGGCTTCTGGCTTCAACCCTGGTGTTCTATTTCCTACACACCTTGACCTCTCATCAGTCACCCCCAGAGCATGAGCTCCGTCATTCTGACTTTCACATTTCTGCACAAGGAACCCAGCACGTTGGCCTCCTGAGGCAACTATCTCTCACCCATCCAACCTGTGGCTTGATTCATCCGACCTACTTGACCCAGTTATCAACACTGCAGAAAAATGCCTAAATTAGGAGCACAGAATTGTTCATCCTTCTCTGAAAGCGTAAGGAAAATGTATTACATGGCTTTCCCTTTCCCTTCCAAAACTATAAAAAGAAGTTGAAACATGCTTAAAAAGTCCCCAGGACTCAATTTTAAATATACTACTAAGTTTCAAACTCTCTGAGGACTTCTAAAAGTGGATATTTTCTTCAATCCCTTGATAAATATTATTTGGAATACAGCAAGCTTTGAGTATCTGGGGTGTTTACCACTAAAGAATTTTTTTTGAGGGTCCTCCTCTCTCCTGCCCAAGTAAATCCCAGGTTGTTGCAGGAAGAGCTTGTGTTTGGCCAAACCCAAGAGTAAGTGATCCAGAAAATGATTCACAACTAAATTAGAAGGTGTTTCTTTGTGCCATTTTTCAGCCAAATACAACCTTATATCAAGAGATGAAAAAGATTTCAAAGGTATATATTAAAATAATTTGCCTTAAAACTGACATCTTTTTGGTATCACATTTTCCTGATAATTCCCATTATTATTTCTCATATGCTTATAAAAAAAAACATGGTCTTGATATTGAATCATTTTAATCAAATTAGAATCCCAGATTTACTTCAAGAGCATTCTTGAATATGTTGCCCCAGATTTCTCATGTGTAAAATGGGGATAATAATATTCCTACCGTAAAATGTTGTTACTGTGAGAACTAAGTAAGTGGTTAATACCTGGCACACAGTAATTGCTATATAATTGCAAGCTATTAATATTATTATTATTACTATCATCATCATCATCCATGTCTTTGCTTCCCTATAATAGTACATATGTCTGCAAATTTAAAAATTTATTTTCTGCATGTAGGATCTACACAGGACATAAAAATATACTTCCTCCCAATTGTTTTCTCCTTTAATCTTATTTAAAGCAAATCATTCCTTTATCCTCAATCATTCACACCCTAAAAAACATTATTTAAGAGGGATCTTGGAGACAGTCTTGTATACTATTTCTGGTTGCATACTGCCTTCTTATTTCATTTTGGGTTTTTGTTTGTTTGTTTTAGGAAAAATTCCAATTTAGTGTACATTATTTGAAATCACGTGAGTATTTTTTTTTAATTGGCGTATAGTTGCTTTACAATGTTGTGTTTAGTTTCTGCCATACAGCAAAGTGAATCAGCTGTATGTATACATATATCCCCTCTTTTTTGGATTTCCTTCCCATTTAGGTCACCACAGAGCATCAAGTAGAGTTCCTTGTGTAGGCTCTCATTAGTTATCTATTTTATATATATTAGTGTATACGTGTCAATACCAATCTCCCAATTCATCCCACCGCTACTTTCACCCCTTTGTGTCCATACGTTTGTTCTCTATGTCTGTGTCTCTATTTCTGCCTTGCAAACAGGTTCATCTGTACCATTTTCTTAGGTCCCACTTATATGTGTTAATATATGATATTTATTTTTCTCTTTCTGACTTATTTCACTCTATATGACACTCTCTAAGTCCATCTACATCTCTACAAATGACCCAATTTCATTCCTTTTTATGGCTGAGTTATATTCCATTGTATGTATGTATATATATATATATATATATATATATATATATATATATATATATATACCACATCTTCTTTATCCATTCCTCTGTTGATGGACATTTAGGTTGTTTCCATGTCCTGGCTATTGTAAATAGTGCTGCAATGAACATTGGGGTGCATGTGTCTTTTTGAGTTATGGTTTTCTCAGGGTATATGCCCAGTAGTGGGATTGCTGGGTCATACAGTAATTCTATTTTCAGTTTTTTAAGGAACCTCCATACTGTCTCCATAGTGGCTGTATCAATTTACATTCCCACCAACAGTACAAGAGGAACCCCTTTTTTCCACACCCTCTCCAACATTTATTGTTTGTAGATTTTTTCATGATGGCCAATCTGACCGGTGTGAGGTGATACCTCATTGTTGTTTTGATTTCTCTAATAATTAGGGATGTTGAGCATGTTTTCATGTGCCTCTTAGCCATCTGTATATCTTCTTTGGAGAAATGTCTATTTAGGTCTTCTGCTCACTTTTTGATTGGATTGTTTGTTATTGAGCTGCATGAGCTGTTTGTATATTTTGGAGATTAATCCCTTGTCCGTTGCTTCATTTGCAAATATTTTCTCCCATTCTGAGGGTTGTCTTTTCATCTTGTTTATGGTTTCCTTCGCTGTGCAAAAGCTTTTAAGTTTCATTAGGTCCCACTTGTTTATTTTTGTTTTTATTTTCATTACTCTAGGAGGTGGTTCAAAAAAGATCTTGCTGTGACTTATGTCAAAGAGTGGTCTGCCTATGTTTTCCTCTAAGAGTTTTATAGTGTCCAATCTTACATTTAGGTCTTTAATCCATTTTGAGTTTATTTTGGTGTATGGTGTTAGGGAGTGTTCTAATTTCATTCTTTTACAGGTAGCTGTCCAGTTTTCTGGGCACCACTTATCGAAGAGACTGTCTTTTCTCCATTGCATATTCTTGCCTCCTTTGTCATAGAGTAGGTAACCATAGGTGCGTGGGTTTATCTCTGGGCTTTCTATCCTGTTCCATTGATCTATATGTCTGGTTTTGTGCCAGTACCATACTGTCTTGATTACTGTAGCTTTGTAGTATAGTCTGAAGTCAGAGAGCCTGATTCCTCCAGCTCCATGTTTTCTTCCTCAAGATTGCTTTGGCTATTCAGGGTCTTTTGTGTCTCTAGTCAAATTTTAAGATATTTTGTTCTAGTTCTGTGAAAAATGCCAATGGTAATTTGATAGGGATTGCATTGAATCTGTAGATTGCTTTGGGTAGTATAGTCATTTTCACAATATTGATTATTCCAATCCAAGAACATGGTATATCTCTCCATATGTTTGTGTCATCTTTGATTTCTTTCATCATGTCTTGTAGTCTGAGTATGGTTCTTTTACGGTGTTAGGTAGGTTTATTCCTAGGTATTTTCTTGCAATGGTGAATAGAATTGTTTCCTTAATTTCTCTTTCTGATATTTTGTTGTTAACATATAAGAATGAAAGAGATTTCTGTGCATTAACTTTGTATCCTTCAACTTTACCAAATTCATTGATTAGCTCTAGTAGTTTTCTGGTGGCATCTTTAGGATTTTCTATGTATAGTATCATGTCATCTGCAAACAATGACAGTTTTACTTCTTCTTTTCCAATTTGTATTCCTTTTACTTCTTTTTCTTCTCTGACTGCTGTGGCTAGGACTTCCAAAACTATGTTGAATAATAGTGGCGAGAGTGGACATCCTTTTCTTGTTCCTGATCTTAGAGGAAATGCTTTCAGTTTTTCACCATTGAGAATGATGTTTGCTGTGGGTTTGTCGTATATGGCCTTTTTTATATTGAGGTAGGTTTCCTCTATTCCCACTTTCTGGAAAGTTTTTATCTTAGATGGGTGTTGAATTTTGTCGAAAGCTTTTTCTGAATCTATTGAGATGATCACATTTTTTTATTATTCAGCTTGTTAATATGGTGTATCACATTGATTGATTTGCATATACTGAAGAATCCTTGCATCCTTGGGATAAATCCCACTTGATCATGTTGTATGATCCTTTTAATGTGCTGTTGGATTCTGTTTGCTAGTATTTTGTTGAGGATTTTTGCATCTATGTTCATCAGTGATATTGGTCTGTAATTTTCTTTTTTTGTGATATCTTCTTATGTCGTTTTGATCAAGTAATGTCTCTAATCTTCTGCTGCCAGAAAATTTCATGATCCCTGATGGGGGAGGGGGGGGTTGTAAGAGGTTGATAGTGATTACAAGACTGAAAGCTGTCAAATGATTTAGGCCTTTGAGAGATGCTGAGTATAAGACTTAGTATCATTCTTATTCTGTGCCCTGAGGGTAAGAAGGGGTAAGAGAGATAAGCATTCTTTGGCCAGAGGACTCCTATCTGGATTAGCCTCCCTGAGTCACTTCCAAGGTAAAATCTAGATTGCCTTATCTCACACACCTTGAGGTAATATGGAATATTTATAGAACGATAGACATTTTGGAGCTAATCCCAGGATGTATTCATTTATATGACAGATTTTTTTCCTCATCACCAGAATTTTTATCTCCATGATCTCTGTTTAGGAAAATAACACTTTTAATTGCTTCAGATTGATAGATCGATTGATAGCTAGAGATACATAGATAGGTAGATAGAGGAAAAAATCTCATTAAGGAATCATTAATGAAATATAATAGAGTAAATCCATTTTCACCCTTAATAGAAATCAAATAATTTGCCCAATGAAAGAAAAACTTCTGGGAAGTTTTGTATACATTTGTTGACATATGACATGAAGTCTATACACCTCCACAAAAATGATTTCACATAAACCATAATTAAGACAGTTTAAAAAGACAAGAAAAAGGCTCTTTTTAGTACCTTACCAGAGAAGGATTTTACTCCAAATAGTCTAACTCCAGAGACTGGATGTTTTAACATTGTGATACACTGTGTGTCATTCTGGTTGACCCCAATTCCAACCTCTTTGACAATGACAAAATTCTCCAGCCCTAGCACCAGTCTCTTTCTTGAGCCCTACGTCCATATTCCTAACTACCTACAAGCCATCTGTACTTGACTACAAAACAGAAAACCTCAAAAAATGTAACTACTAATCAGTCATTCTTGCCTCAATGTTTCCATAGCCCTTTGGATAGACCACCATATGGTCCTTATCGGACTACAATTTAATGATCTACTTATGTTTCAGTCTCATTTTCTAGAACATGAGTTCCCAGAAGGTAGGGACTTTTTGAAAAATCTATATGTTCCTAATGTCAGCACATGACAAGTATTTGATAAATATGTATTGAACAAAGATCTGACTTTGTAACAACATTCATGACTCAGGTTAATAGGAAGAGTGTTATCAAGCAGACAGTAAAGACAGGCTGGGTGAATGCGTGGGAGTGGGAAGGAGAATAAGTAGGTACAAAAGGTCAGGGCATAAAGCAGTCATCATTACAGGTCTCTAACCCACCTTTACCACATACCTGATACTTGGAGTTGAAATCATATGAAGCTCCAAACTGTCATCATCGCCTTCGTCACTTTTATGTCAAATCTCTTGGCAATGGGTTTTGCCAGAGTGTGGAAGAATTTCATGTTCAAAGCCTCAGAGAAACCTGATACTTCTTCTTTTTCCAATGGGTCAAATGTCAAGCAGTAAACAGAGAGTGGCTCAGATTTGTTAAAAACTGCACCAAGATATTTTGGTCCCTTGGAGTCTTGTTCAATTCAAAACCGTCCTAGCATGTTAAGGCAACCAAAGATGTCATCTCCCAAAGCTGTAAAATTTGACTTTCCCACAGCTCCGAGACATTTCTGCAGAACTGCACGGGGAAACAGTTCACCCTGGTTGAACAAAGTAATATTCCAATGTAACAGAATCTCCAATATTTAGAAGGGTATGTAGATTCAGGAATATAGGGTTGTAAAAGATGCTATAAATAGGGTGACCATATAATGTATTTTCCAATAGAGACACTTTTGAAATGGGACACAAATAATAATGACACTTAGATAAGAGGGTAAGCTGGGACTGTCCCAGGCACACCAGGACTTGAGGTTATCCACGCTGTGGAGAAAGACTCAAGGGACTTAGGAGTGTGTCTACAACTCTGTCTTCATGCAGTCCCATGCTGATGAGTAAATGCAGAAAGTTCTAAGTTGGACCCTACTAACTCCAAGTTTGTGCTAAATTCAGAAACTTTGGTTGACTTTCATACCTAATTTGATTACTTTATCCACCAACAGTTTGGAACATTTAGGGACAGAGGCATGATGGATTTTGACCAGGCTACACAAATCCTCTCCATCCAATTATTCATTCAGTCTTTCAGCAAACTTTGGTTGAACACCAATTACAATTTGGGAACTAATCAGAGGTCTGGGCAGGGCAGTTACAAAAATGAATAAGACATACCTTTCAAAGAGTCTGTGTACAATAGGTGAGATACCTGAAAGCAAGTAATTGTTAATGCAATATATTCAAATGCCAGAAGCACATATTTCCCAAGAGGTCATACATGGCTTGTTAAATTTCCTGAAACTTCTGGCATCTCATTACACTGTGGTATCATATTTCATGTAAAATGTCATTCTCCCTTGCCTCACTTTTCCTACTGAGGTCTACTTGTATCTTAGTTCGCAACGTGTACTTAAGATTTATAAAATTACATGTATTTAAATATCTTCCAGAATTCAAGTTGTTAACTAAAAAAGAACTGTCCTCTTTCTTCCCTTTCTTCTAGCTTTAAATTACATAGTTCTGTGATTCCCCTTTGCCTTTTCTTCCACATGAGTAAAGCTTTGCTTTGCAGGAGTACTTATTAAGAAAGTATGGCCATTTCAGCCAAATTGCAAAATACACCACACAGGTTTGAGTGGGAAGCCTGATGAATGAACAATCTGAAATTCCCCTTCACTTCAGTACCACTGAAATGCCTCAGCTTGCAAGGCAACATTTTTATGAGGTACTCTTTATAAGAATTTCAAATTCTGTTCTGCAGACCCAATCAACTCCCTTCTGAGAGTTGCTACATGTGCTTCTATTTTCCCTAATGGTTTTAGAAGTAATTAACACTTCAGGTTTTGTGTTTACCCAATCATCTAAGGATTACAAGACATATCACATATGTTGGCTCGCTTATCTGGCTTCATTTCCTTTGGAATCAAGAAAGCTTTCCAAATGGGTATGTTTATATAAGAAAGGTGAACAGTGAAATTAATTCATGCATTCACATATCTGTTGTCTTCTATTATTGCCCCCATTTTATGAATGGTAAAGTACAATTTGGTCAGCATCTGGGACACTGCCTGTATGGCAACACCTCTATTCTGAGATCTAATCCCTTACTCCCCTCTCCCATAACCCAAGCACCCAAGGCTACTCTCGGGGTCACAGAGTCTTACCTGACCCTATTCCCTAGCCATAACCAATGGGTCCAGAGGGAGGCATCTATCCAAACTGAGCCAGTTGTAGCACTCTTCTCCCTGCCCAACCACCAGCCTCACCAAAACTAATTGGTTTGGGGTAGGCATCAGCCAGTCTTGGGCCAAGTGAAGTTCTTTAGGATTATTTGAAAAGTGCTGAGAGAGATAGTCATTCCTCTCTAGCAAAAAAGATCATAACATGAAAAATCTATCTATATTTATACTCAGTGCACTTGAGAATTTCACATTCTTGCCACCAGTGAATTATCAATCTTCTTCTTATTTTTTTTATTTTTTTTATTTTTTTTGCGGTACGCGGGCCTCTCACTGTTGTGGCCTCTCCCGTTGCGGAGCACAGGCTCTGGACGCGCAGGCTCAGCGGCCATGGTTCACGGGCCCAGCCGCTCCGCGGCATGTGGGATCCTCCCGGACGGGGGAACGAACCCGTGTCCCCTGCATCGGCAGGCAGACTCTCAACCACTGCGCCACCAGGGAAGCCCTATCTTCTTATTTTTTACATTCCAAGTTTTTGCTTTTTTTCACAAAAGATTATTTTTACTGTTATTTTAATTTGCATATCCTGAATATTAATACAGTTGTTTCATTTCACATGGTTGTTGGCCATTTGATTTTCTTGTTCTATGAATTCCTTGCTCATATCACTTGTGCATTTTATACTGGGATGTTGGTCTTATTGATTTGTAGAAGCTCTTTAGAGTTTATGAATATTCATTTTCTATAAGCTTGATGCATTGTTTCTACAATTAAAAAATAAGAGATTGTCATAGTTAGAATCCAGCTACATATTGTTAATTTAATTAAACAGGGAGCCCATTAGACTGAGGTGGCTCTAACACCATAGTGACCTACATAAGCAAACCAAAATCCAAGCCTATAAATGCCTCAAGGTTATGAAATCAAAACACTAGCGACAACCAATCACAAACAGCCAACTAGGCTTTAAGCTACAGCCAATCAACAATTTCCTTACTTTGCTTCCACCTTTTCTCTGTAAGAGTCTTTCCTCAGCTCCCATTGGCAGAGCACTGCTAGCCACTTCCTGTTTGGCGCTGCCCAATTGGAATCCATTTTTGCTCAAGTAAATTCTTAAAATGTTTAATATGCCTCCGTTTATCTTTTAATAATATCATTTAGAAGGGACATACTTAAAGCAAGTAACAGGGAAAGGTTAAAAACACAAAGATGGAAATATAGACCAAGAAAGTGCTAACAACAGCAAAACAAGCTTGACAAAATAAAATTCATTCAAAACAGAATTCAAGACAAAAAAATAAATAAATAAACAGGCAAAAAAATTATTTTGACTTTTAATAAAAGTAACAACCCACAAAGAAAATGTAAAGATCAAGAACAGTGGGTCTTTATTGTGTTAATGGCCAAGCAATTAGCAACATGGTTTTGAAATGTAGAGAATAGAAATTATGGGAAATGTAAATCATCACATTCCTGCAAGGAGATCTTAAAACACTTGGCTCTGAAATCAACAAAACATTGAGACATTCTGAATAACAAACTACTATCATGCAGATTTTAAAGGATAACCATAAAACACTGTGTACAACAAAGGAAGAAAATATATATTCTCAAATATCCATGATACCCTTATTGAAAAAAAATTCATTGTCAAGCCATAAGGCTAAACCTCATTAAATTTTATAAGTAAGAAAGTATGCTGGTGCTGATTCTGAGCATCACAGAATAAAAGTAAACATTGCAACAAAAAGATAAATGAAATAATGTCTAACCATGTGACTTGGAATTTTACACTCTTCTGAATAATTATTGAATGATAAAAATAAATTAAAATGGAGACTACAGATTATTTAGAATGTATGACAAAGAGAAAAAGCTATCAAAATCTTTGTGATGCAGCTCAAGTGCTTTTTATACACTTAAATATGCTCATTAAAAAACAAGAAAAACAAAAAAGTAAAAATAAAAACCTAAGCATTCAACACTATAGTGTAGACAAATTAAGCTGGAAAAAAATTAACAAAAAGAAAAAAGTAATAAATAAAACCAAAGCTTCCTTTAAAAGGCCAATGTAAGAAACAAACTTCTGTAGGCAAAAAATAGAAAAGACCCAAATAAACACCATTAGAAATAAAAAGACAGTCATTATACAAATACAAATTTTTAACTGCAAATTAAGTAGAAGATTTTATCAAAATTAAATTTTATTTCTATCAAAATTAAATTGAGTCAGAAAATTTGAATAACTCAATCTCCCTAGAAGGAAAGTTGAGTCAACAGACTCTAAACTTCATCCTAAGCCCAGGCAGTTTTTAAATACAAATTTTACAAAACATCTAATGAAAAGACTGTTATATATATGGTTACAGGACATAGAAAAAAGATAGAAAACACCTCCCCAGCTCATCTGATACAAGTATAATCCTGATATAAAAACTGAACAATTATAAGACAATACAGAAAACTATCAACTACTCTCCCTTAAGAACAAAAACATAAAAATCTTAAATGAAATAGTATTAACTCCAAATCAGCAAAGTATAAAAAATACTATTCCACAAGACTAGCGAGAGTTTATTCCTGGAACACAAATATGGCTATATATTCATTTAAATATTAATAGAATTAAGAAGAAAAAATCATATATTCATTGAAACTTTACTGTGCACCATGCACTCTTCTAGACAATGAGGATACGGTAAAGAACAAAACAGAAGACCTCCCTTCATGGAGCTTACATTCTAGAGGGAGGAGAGAGAAAACAAACAAATAAATAAAATATAGAATATGCCAAATGGTAACAAGAGCTGTAGAGAAAAACTAAACAGAGAAGTAGGATGGGGAACAACAGGGCGTTATGAAAGGTTTAATGAGGTAGTCAGAGAAGGGCTTATTGAAAAGCTGACATTTAAGAAAAAACCTAAAAGAGGGAGTCAGAGATAACGAGGAAGGCTAATGGGAGCAGGGCCTTGGAGGACACTGAAGGATTCTGGGTTTTGTTCTGAGGGATTTGAGCAGAGGCATGACTTGAGTTATAATTTTTTTTTTTTTTTTTTTTTTTGCTGTACACGGGCCTCTCACTGCTGTGGCCTCTCCTGTTGTGGAGCACAGGCTCTGGACACGCAGGCTCAGCGGCCATGGCTCACGGGCCCAGCCACTCCGCGGCATGTGGGATCTTCCCAGACCGGAACACGAACCCATGTCCCCTGCATCAGCAGGCGGACTCTCAACCACTGCGCCACTAGGGAAGCCCCTTGAGTTATAATTTAAAGAATTTTTCTGGATGCTGTATTGAGACAAAGGCAGAATGAAGAAGATCAGAAGGCTAATGCAATAGCCCAAGGAAGAGATGATGACGGCTCAAATCAACATGTAAGTGGTAGAAGTGATGGAGGTAATGGAATCATTCTGCATATATTTTGAAGGTAGGGACAGCAGGATTTTCTATGGATTGAGTGTAAAATCTGAGAGGAAAACGAGAGACAAGAATAATACCCAAGATCTTTAGACAGAAAAATTAGAAATTTCAGGTGTCATTTACTGAGATAAGAAAGACTGCAAGATGAGCATGTCGAAGACTAGGGGAATCAGTGAACTACACATATAATCATTAAACATTTAAAGCAGTTCCAAAAATAAAGAAAAAGAAAATAATATTTACAATTGTGATTACTCAACATTGTTCTCAATCTCCTAGCCAAAACAGTAAGATAAATATGTATATACAGAGAAAAGGAGCATAAATTTAGGAAATGAAGAGATCTCCTTGGCACTATTTGAAGATGTAACTGATTATCTAAAAACTCGAAGATAATAAAGACAAAAACTAAGAAGTCCAACAAGGTAGAGAGATACAAGATTAAGATGCAAAACTCAATAGCTTTCTTATACTCCAAGATTTAATCGAAAAAAAATTAGACTATTTGCAATGACAACAAAACAATAAAATATCTACAAATAATCTAACAAAAAATAGATATAGAATTAAAACTATACACTAAAAATATAAAAGAATAGCTAGAGGGAAAGCTTAATATTATTAATACGTCAATTATTTTCCAACTAGATCTATAAACTCATTGAAATCCCCATCTCAATTCTAAGAGAATATTTTTAGGAAACTTGGCAAGCTAATTCTAAACTTCACCTTGAAAAGACAATATGCAAGAGATGTCAATAACTTTTGAAAAAGAAGAAAATGGGTGGGGGGGTTTCCCTGGTGGCCTAGTGGTTAGGATTCAGGGCTTTCACCGCTGTGGCCCGGGTTCAATCCCTGGTCAAGGAACTGAGATCCTGCAAGCTGCGGCATTTGGCCAAAAAAAAAAAAAAAGAAAGAAAGAAAAGAAAGAAAAATGATGAAGGTACTACCTTACCAGCTGGATGAAGAGTACTTTAGAACGTGATGTATTGGCTCAAGGATGGACAAATGGATCAATGAAACAAATTAAAGTGCAGAAACAGACCTGTATATACATGGGGCTTTGATACATGATATAAGAGACTTTTCAAATCAATGGGGAAAAATAACAGTGATTCAATAAATAGTGCTAGAATAATTGAACATTATATAGGAAAAACTCTCTACCCTATAGTGCACATGAAAACAAATTTCAGATAAAGATCTGCGTTGTTCACAAAGTAGCCTCCACCCACACGTGGCTATTTAAATTTAATTTTTTATTAATTAAAATTAAATAAATTTCAGCTCAGTCCTCCTATCTACATTTCAAGTGTTCAATCACCACTTGTTGTTAATACCACCATACATTTCTATCACTGCAGAAAGCTCTATTGGCACTGAAATATTTTAAATATTATATAATTGTTAGAAAAATATCTTTACTATCTTGAGGTGAAGCCGGTATTTCTAAAATACAAAGCCCAGATGCCATAAGAAGGAAGACTGCCATTTTCAAAAATAAAAACTTCTGTTTCAAGAAAGGCACCATTAATATAAAGGACAAATGACAGATAGAATGAAAGTATTTGCAACATGTGTAAGAGATAAAGAATAAACTGCTAAAAAAACAAAGTGAGAAAAAGATCAACAACCAAATAAAGAATTAAGTATAATGTACAGAAGAAAAGTAAAAGATGAAAAGATGGTCTACAACTTTACTAGTTAAAAGAAAAATACTATTAGGACACCAAGGAAATGGCAAAGTCTGCTCATCAGACAAGCCCCCCTTGGAGTGTCAACAGCAAATTAAAGTATCTAAGATGTCCTGTGGTGCATAAACGAATTTCAATTTGTTTAAGCCAACATGTCACAAATTTGTTTATCAAATTCTCCCCCATCCTAACTGCTTTAGCTGTAGCATAAAAAAGATGGCCAAGTAGAGATACATAGCAGTTATATTTTAATGATATAGGATTTTTTCTATGCAAATGATAGTACCAGTGTGCTTGTAAATGACTGAGTCTCTTGAATAGGTTAAATAAAATACTTTCTCTAAAGGTAACCATAGTACACTGTTGGTGAGAATGTAAATTGGTGCAGCCGCTATGGAGAACAGTATGGAGGTTCCTCAAAAAACTAAAAATAGAGTTGCCACATGATCCAGCAATCCCACTCCTGGGCGTATACCCTGAGAAAACAATAATTCAAAAAGACACATGCACCCCAATGTATATTGCAGCACTATTTACAATAACCAGGACATGGAAACAACCTAAGTGTCCACCAACAGATGAATGAATAAAGGTGTGGTACATATATACAATGGAATACTATTCAGCCTTAAAAAAAGAATGAAATAATGCCATCTGCAAATACCATATGGTATCACTTATATTTGGAATCTAAAGTATAACACAGGGACTTCCCTGGTGGAGTAGGGTTCGGGAGTCAGCTTGCCAATGCTGGGGATATGGGTTCGATCCCTGGTTCCGGAAGATCCCACAGCCGTGGAGCAACTAAGCCTGTGTGCCACAACTACTGAGCCTGCACTCTAGAGCCTGCAAGCCACAAGTACTGAAACCCGTGCACCTAGAGCCTGTGCTCCGCAATAAGAGAAGCCACTGCAATGAGAAGGCCACGCACCGCAACGAAGAGTAGCCCTCGCTCGCAGCAACTAGAGGAAAAAACCCGCGCGCAGGAATGAAGACCGAACGCAGCCAAACATAAATAAATAAATAAATAAATAAATAAATAAATTTTTCCAAAAATAAAATAAAATATGACACAAATGAACTTACCTATGAAACAAAAACAGACTCACAGACATAGAGAACAGACTTGTGGTTGCCAGCAGCAGAGGGGAGGTGGGGAGGGATGGACTGGGAATTTGGGGTTAGCAGATACAAGCTAGTATACATAGGATGGATAAACAACAAGGTCCTACTGTATAGTACAGGGAACTATATTCAATATCCTGTAATAAACCATAATGGAAGAGAATATGAAAAAGAATATATAAAAAGAAAAATATATACATATATATATATATGACTCACTTTGCAGTACACCAGAAACTAACACAACATTGTAAATCAAATCAACTATACTTCAGTTAAAAAAATACTCTCTCTAATATGTTTACTGTAGTTAGTTACTTAGCAAATTTTTTTTTCACAGATAATGCAGAGATAATTCTTAACTCTTTACTAAATTATAAATTCTAACTGAGTCTGATTTAAATTAAAAGCTATTTCTGTTTGTCGGGAATTCCCTGGTGATCCAGTGGTTGAGACTCCACACTTCCACTGCAGGGGGCACAGGCCCGATCCTTGGTGGGGGAACTAAGATCCCACATGCCTCGTGGCACAGCCAAAAATAAATAAATAATTTTTTTAAAAAATGCTGCTCCTCTAAAAGCTGTATCTGTTTTTTAAAAAAGCTGTGGTTATCTTCCTTTATTTGGTCTCAAATGGGGAGGGGGCTTTTCTTCTCCATATAACAGGAGGACAAGAGAAAATTTTGGCAGGGAGCAGGTGGGAGGCTGCCACCGAGACCTGTAATTTGAAAGTCTCAATGAAATTGTTTTTATGTCTTTGGGAACATGCCTCCACCTCTAGCTGAGAATCACTGCTTAAAATGATGTACTCTCATGCAAGACAAATGTTTATCTTCCATTTTCTATTCATTTGCCCAGAAGTCTCTCATCAGTGTATTTGTCCAGCCTATTTTTCTTACATAGCATTCTGACATTCACTCCAAAATAGTAAAAAAAAAATCTTACCTGAAATGTAGCCTATTTGCAAAAACGTTTTTACAAAACCTTCTTTTTATCTATCAAAAAGTATATTTTCTACTTTCCAAAACAATTTTTAAAGTTTCCATTCAAAATTTTCCAAACGTCATCTTTGTAAATAAATTTGAAAAGTGGGTATTTTGCACCCCATCTGCCTTCCTTCAGAATTAAAGCTTAGAATGCCTTAATAACTTGAATTGTAAAACTACTTAATAAAACGTGTCTTTGGTAGAATAGAAATGTATTCTTTATTTGTCAGTTGCTTTGTAGAAGGAGTATTCTGGTATGTTAATACTGCAGTTATTGAATAATGTTTGGATATAATTGGTTATGTTAATGAATGGAAAATGCAACATGATTATTTTTATCGTTCCCCCCGTTAGAGTCCTATTCACTAATCTTTTTAAAAATATTACTTTATGTTCTAGAGATCATTGAAATGTATCCTTTAAAATGGTGGATTTTATGTTATGTGAATTTCATCTCAATCTCAAAAAAAATGATTACTTCATTATCACTCAGATCTTTTAAAATTAGCTTAAGATGCTAAGACAAATCATTCCTCCCTAATAACTGGCTTTTAAACAACAGAAAATCCCTTTGAAGTACCAAGCTCCATCACAGAAGCCTTCCTCACTGTAGTTCCGTAAATTACAGGCTATTTATTTTGTATTGAACTCTTCCTACAAACTCCGTATTTTGGATACACAGTACTGTAAAACAAGCATTCTTCACCGCCGATGGTAAAGCCACTGTCCTAATCTGCCGTTCAGTTTAAAATCTGATAACAATGGTTACTTTACCTCAAGAGAAATCCTACAGGCAAACATGTCATGAGTGGCCCAGTTTGACTGAGAACAGATCCAAGCCACTGGTCATAAAGGGTAAACACTTAAGACATTTAACCCAGTCCAACAGTACTAAATGGAAGGGGATGGTCATCTGGATTATGAATCACCTAATTGACATGTCAGAAAATAAGCATTTTATTGACAGAAGGTGATTGTAGGGGAGAGTCATTTTTCATGTAAACAGCCAGATACCTTCCTTCTGTGTCTTTGTATTCATACTTGGGGGGTGGGGACAGTGAGTGGAGGAGGGTGGTGAGAAAAGAAGTAATCCTCCACTACAATTTACAATTTAGTAGCACTTGATACCTAATAGTTTATTTCTTGCTTTGGCTTTTGTTTCAACAGCTCTCCAGAAATCTGTAATTGTTCACGGCTTCTAAACAAATCTCAGTTTTTTACAAGAGACTTTAACTTTCTCTGGACCTCCTATCAGCAGTTTAAAGAAGTAATTTACGAGGAAAGGTTGATATTACTCCCCTGTTCACCTCTTTCTCAGTTGGATACGTTTCACTGGTTAGTATGACAATGGCATTATAAAAACACACATCCTACAGACGCCCCACCACACACACCCCACCACACACACACACACACACACACATTTGTTTACAACCTGTAAGATACTTGAGGTTAGGAGCCTGCTGCCACCCATCTTTACATCTCCTCCTAACCCTACTCTACCCCAACTGTGTTTATACATAGTAGCTATTCAGTAAATATTTGCTGATTTTAATTTGTTAATTAAAAATTTGTTAGTTTGATTTTAATTGGTTGATGTATTGATTCCAGAAAATGTTATCAGGCACCCTCATGACAGGACTAATAAAAGGAGCAGTAATTTTTAAATTGAGCCAAATCATTGCACTGATTTCTTGGTTAAAGTCATATTTTATTTTAATTCTAGTATATGTAATAGGTATTCAATAAATATTTAAGGGAGTCATGCTAACTGAACTCTCTTACGTGATCCGGTTTTCAAACGACTCCCTCATCTCCAAAAAGATGTCTCACTCTGTATTGCATATTGATATATTTTCTACCTTTAAAATCCTTTTCTGAGAGCTTTAGCCTAATTTACTTCTTTATCAGTGAGATCTTGGCGGAATAAGGTCTTTAATATACTCCATTTCACCTTGTAGAAATGATCGTTCTCAGCATAATGAGTAAATTAGTCAGACCCAAAGCTTAAACTTTAGGGTTTACACATGGCTGATAGCACAAAGGGTAGAAGCCCACTGTGTAAACTTCAATTAAATAAATAGTAAACTAAGTAATGTATATGCAGAACTCAGAAATGTATTATATTTGTAGGAATAACTACCTACAGTTTTGAAATACTAAGATGTCACTTAGTATTATATTAATTTTTATATCAAGTTACATTTCTCTTCTTATTTATTTTATAATTTATACAAATTTTTGGATTTTGGATTGTCTTTTCCCTCCCACTCCATCCCACCCCCAGGTGAGAGTGCCTAGCAGTCTCTGCTTTTTTTATACGTGTATGGGGAGGGGAATGGTATCATATCAATAAATACTGAAAAGTCTAGGTCTGTTTGGAATTGACAAATAATGGTCCCCAGGAATGTCTGCCCTCCTCCAATCCTGCTTTTCTCCTTTAAAGAAAAGAAGATTCAAGAATAACGCTTTTAAAGCAGGTGTTCTTTACGAGAAATAAGTCAATCTTCAGCCTCTCAAGGGAGAGTGCAATGAGCAAAAGGTAGTTGAGACAGAAAAGTGAACACGTTAAGAAATCAAAGCAGAACACAATCTGAGAATCAGGCACAATTAATACCAGGCAATTTCTAAATCCCATGATTGGTTAGATTAAGAGGATTAAAAATGTCTTAATGTCACAGGTATTTGCTATAAACCTCAAGAATGACTTGCTTAGTCTGGGAAGAGCTAGGAGAAGGCTGGAGTCGACCTGATCACAGTGGGAGGTAAGGCTCGTTTTCCCAAATCATCAAGTTCCTTTATAAAAGGACTTTTGTGAAGACAATGACAGCTCAGAGATCCCAGCTGAGGCTTTAACCATTTCTGAGAAAGGGGGGTCATCTCATATTTCTTTGTCTCCCCAGTGCACGATTTAGTTGATAGGACTAGTATAAGCTCAATAAATATTTGGCATAAATGACTTGGAGAGTGGGGTAATCCAAGAGGTTTCTCTGATTTGGGACTTGGGAAGCCTATTGCCCAAGTAAGACTGGAGCAAGGAAATGTTCCTTGTCTCAAGAACCTCCAAAGGTAACATTGGAAGAAAAATCTCCTGGAAATTGGGAATAGCTGCGCCACATGCCACCAACCCTGTTCTCCTGAGATTCGTTTTTAATTTGGGGCAGACTTGCTCAATCTTGGCACTATAGACATTTTGAGCTGTATAATTCTCTGTAGTAGGGATTATTCTGTGCTTTGCAAGATGTTTTAGCAGTATCCCTTGTCTAACCATTAAATGCCTGTAGCATCCCCACCCCACCTCACTCCCACCACCACCAGTGTGATAATCAAAAATGTCTCCAGACACTGCCAAATGTCACCTGGGAGGCAAAATTGCCCCCAGATAGAACTGCTACTTTAGGGTCTCTCCTTGATTATCTCTGGCCTCAGGAGAAAACTGTTCACTCCTTTTAAACTGCCCAGGTGTGCCCAAAATACCTTGCTTCTGGGGTATAACAAAGAGAAAATAAATTCAGAGGAGCATGCATCTAAAAAATCTGGTTTACAAGCTGTGACTGACCAAAGCACAGGGAAACACAGTATTCTGAGATTTCTTCCTACCTCCTGCTTGCCTCTCCTGATGGAACTTCAAGGTTGCTTCAACCTTCATCAGAGGAAAATCTCCCCAGACACATGGAATCCTGGAAGACTAGACCAAGTGTTTTTTCTCCTTCATTCCTTCAATCTTAGGGTCTTCTGTCTCAATTCCCATGACTTCTCTGAGGATATTCCTCTTCCTCCAGGTAACTGAAACAGGAATGATTTCATCAAGATAACCATATCTGAATAGAATAAAATAACCATGGTATTCATTCAATAAGAGGAACACACTATACTTTCAAGGGAGTTGTTTCCTCATGCAGGGTTCTATATTACATCTTAATCTAATTATAAGTCACACATGCACTCACATTATTTTTCTGAGCTCATCCACTGCTTTCTTATAATCTCTGAAAATCACTGGGGAGGACCCAGTAAAGAAGGGAATAGGGGGCATTTGTTTTTTGGATGCTCAATTGGCTGTTGCCTACACAACACATCTGCATTGGCATGCGGTAATGGATATGTTAGATGATTGGAAACCGACATTTCTCCTGTAAAGGCTTTCATTTGTTTTCCATCACAGTAACACACAATTTCCTGCATTCTCTGCCCCTAGGGTGTTTTCTACAAAGAGAAAACATTACTTTAGACTTTTAGCATATCTGCCCTAAATTAGCGTCATAAGTTCTCTGTGTTCTCCAAGACCAAGAGAGAAAGAGTAACAGAACGTAACCTAAAATTAAGTAGAACCAACCAATGAATGCTGTGTTTCCCAGAGAAAGTTTCTGTAGAACAGGTTGGACTGGGAGCAATCCTCCAAGCAGAAACCAATGAGTAAGACCAATTCTAACAGGTGTTTGAGAATGAATTCGTGGGCGGTTGAGAAACCATGCTAAAGTCTCACCAAAATATGGAAATACACTTAGGCTCAAAGAGGTACATACATATTCCAAGTGAAATCAAAACACAACCAAAAACAGAACAAAATGCATGTTTGTTCCTGAAACACTAGAGACAGCGTCAGCTTGGACATTCCACGGCATTGGGTCTTCACACTGCCATTCACTTGCTCTTTACTGTTGAATAAGCCACTTAACTCCTCAGATCTCAGTTCCCTCATCTGTTGAATGAGGTCTAGATGATTTTTTGTTGTTGTTCCAGGATCCTATGTGCATATTTCAGATTGGAAGTCCTCAGAAGAGTTTTTGAATAAGAATGTGTGGGATGAGGACTTTGTCGTGCAAACTCCTTCCCACAATACTCCCCGATTTTAATTCTCTTACTTTCCATTAGAGATGATATTCCTCTTTTTGACACTAACAACTCTGCCTAAATTCTTTCTGGACAATTATTTCCCATTTCCCCAGCACCTGCCCCCACCATCTTTGCCTGGCTAACTCCCACTCACTTGTTAAGTCCTGCCTTAAGCATTAAATCCTTCAGGCATTATTCCATTCACCTAAGCTAAGTAAGGTTTCCTTTCTCTGCATATATCTATCCTTGCACTTAGCACAATATGTGAAAATGAGCTGTTTCAGGAAGCTTATTTTACACAGAGTGTAGGGACCATATCTCTTCCATCTTTGTATCCTCAGTGCCTAGCCTAGCGACTGGTGAATAATAGGTAATTGAAAATATATACATATATATTTGGTGACTCTTGTTTAATGCATCTGTGAATATGGTACCTAGCCTTAAAGAAACAAGAACTCTAACCAAAGTGTTTCCATAGAGAAAAGGGATCCTACCTATTTTATATTGAGCCCTAAACTAGGAGAGAGGGACTAAGGGAAAATTTAGAAAGTGAGCGATGATTCAACTTTTAGAAGAGAACTTTAAGTAAATGTAAATTACACGGCACAAGTAAAAGATAAAATCTTTACCAAGGTCTATAAGGGCTGCGTGGTCTGCCTTGATCCCCTCCTCCCGCAACCATGACCTCATCTACTACTTACTCTCTCTTCCGCCCTTGCTCCAGTCCAGCCAGAGGCACAGTCACACTCCTATCTCAAGGCATTTACATTCAGTGTCCCCCTGGCCTGAATCTCCACTCGCCAGTTAACCACATGACTTCGTCTTCACCTCCTTTTAGGTCTTTGCTCATAAGTCACGTCCTTAGTGAGGTCTTCCCTGAGCATCCTATTTACAACTGCATTAGCCGCCTCCCCCCAACTCCAGTCCCTGTTCCCCTTCTCCATTCTATCTTCGACTTTATCACACTACAACGTACCATGTACTTCACTTACCTTGCTTAGTGTTTGTCTGTCTCTAGTGGAGTATAAGCTCTAAACATATTATGTTTTGTATAGTGCTATTTGCCCCTTGCCCAGACCATGCCTGGAACATAGTAGGTGCTCAGTAAACGTTTATTAAATAATAAATAAATAAATAGGCAGACAAAGACACGTTCAATGCACATAGCCTTGCTCAAATTATCTAGATGTTTCCTAGTATTTTATATATCTGGCCAAAAACTGAACTCGGCACTTGAGTACCACACTACCTACCTGACGTCTCCACCTGGATGGCAACGAGGCATCTCAAACTGAGCAAGTCTAAAACCAGTTACTTGATCTCCTCCCACAGACTTGTTCCCCCTGGAGTCTTCCCCAGCTCAGTGTACAGATAGCCAGCCACTCGCTCAAGCTAAAGCCAGGTGGTCATTTGGGGCAGAGATAATGCTATGTGTTCACAAACCGCTCCCATTTTCTTCCTGAACAGGCGACCCAGCACCCCTAACGCCCACAGTTAAGCACGGTTATGTTACTGAGCTCTGGCCAATAGAACGTGGATAGAGGTGAAGCGCTCCATAGCCGGCTGGCCCCTTAAATGTTCCGTGTGGTCCTCCACGCTCTCTCTTTCTGTTCCTGGTAAGTTGGGAAGCCGCCTTTGAAAATGGAGGCTCCACAAGATGTAAAAACCTGAATGTGGGAAGCAGGCCTCCCTCACTCTGCTGTTGACCCATACTGGACGGTGATACAAACAAAAAAATAGCTTTTAATGAGTTAAGTCACTGAGATTTGGAAGGGGCTGTTTGTTATAGCACTTATCACCCTAATACATAACTTTGTTACCTCCCTTTCCTTACCACATCCTCCGAGAATTCTTTCATTACAATGTATCTTCAATGCTTCCTCTCCTCCCCATCTTCATCACCAACACCCTAATCCTATGGTCTACCATTTGTTGCTTAGACATCTACAGTAGCCCCCTTATTTTTATTTTTGTCCCTCTCAAGTTTATTCTCCAAACAATGATCTTCAGTGGTGTCCACCGCACTCATAATTAAACCCGCTCCTTTCTCATGACCTCACCCTTCAGCCACCTCATTCCCCTCCTTATTTACTGCACTCCCACCTCTTTGTCCTTTTCTTCACCACCTTGGGGGCCTTACATCTTCTGGTGTTCCGTCCACTTGAAGTGTGCGTTCAGTGACTTCTGATATAGCTGGTCCTTTCTCAGCCTTCAGGTCTGACTTTAAGCCTCACCTGTTCAGCAAGACCTTCTTCGAATGCTTGGTCTAAAGCATTATTTATGCATTATTAAAGCATTATTTATTAGACCATTATTATGGTCTAAAGCAGGTTATTCTGTCATGACACTCTGATCTTTCCTTCATAGCACTCAACATTTAGTAATCACATACTTATATTTACCTGTCTAAAATCTATTTCCACTACTAATTATATGGTACAGTCTGCAAGTGTTGGGACCTTGTATATTGTGGTCACCACTGAATACCCAGCACCCAGCACAGTGCTTGGCACATGGTGTATGCTCACTGAATACTTGTTGAAAAGATGAATGGATTGATATAGATTGACCACTGACTCTGTCTGGAATTCATCATTTCCTTTGCCACGTAATACAGCTTGTTCCCCCAAATATCATCTCATTTATAACTGAGAGGTTTTTTTTAACTAGCAGGCTCACATCCAATTTTACCTTAAATTATGTTTACAACAGGTATTAATAAAACATGACACATTTGATCAAAGTGGTTTTTTTTTGAAGAAATAATTCTATACATTGCAATCGTTCTTACACCAGAGTTCGACATTTTTTCTTGAAAAAGTTTTAAGACTTTTTTTCTTATTTCTCATAAGACAAAATGATCAACGTAATCTCACTATCATACTTCAAGAACTATTCTCATTATGTCGTTTGTGGTATTGAAACCAAGGAGGATCCTGTAGGGTTCCTGGGCACAGATGCCTTTTTTGTCCCCCATTTCTTGTAGGCAAGACTCCAGCCTCCATGACCTTCCCTGAGTTCCAAAGGGCAGATTCGAACTGTTGCTAATCAAGGGAGGAGCAGCCAAGAAACCACCTGAGGCGAGATTAAAGGGACCAGAGAAGCTCATCAAGATTAGGAGACGGGCGGGCTTCCCTGGTGGCGCAGTGGTTGAGAGTCCACCTGATGATGCAGTGGACGCGGGTTCGTGCCCCAGTGCGGGGAGATCTCACATGCCGCGGAGCGGCTGGGCCCGTGAGCCATGGCCGCTGAGCCTGCGCGTCCGGAGCCTGTGCTCCGCAACGGGAGGAAGATTAAGAGACAACCTGAGACCTTGCCCACACCCTAATCTTGTCAGCAACCCCATCCTTGAACTATTGCTATGAAACTCCTCATCAAATCCTCCCAGGTTGAGACACGTAGCTTTTCGAGGCAGGAGCCCACTGTGTCCCCCCTTGCCTGGCAAAGCAATAAAGCTATCCTTTTCTCCTTCAGCCAGAACTCTGTCTCTGAGATTCGATTGGGCACTGGTGTACAGAGAGGCTGAGCTTTCGGCATCAGTATGAGGAGGGTTGCAAAAGCAGAAGACTGGGCAGCACATAGTGAATATCAGCCATGATAGAATGAATGAGTCTGTGACCTGAGCAACCAAGGAGTTAGCTAATGTGCGTCAGCAAGAGATTTCCCTAAAAATCTTTCCAGAGGTTTCCAAAAAGGCAAAATCCAGGGACATAGCTGAGCTTGGGAAGTGGAACTGAATCAGGAACAGAGTTCTTAGCAACAATGCCCAAATTCTACCAAGGGCTTTTCTCATCATATTTTGTGATTGTTTTTTTCTTTTGACTCCCCTGGGGTCCTTGGCCCCAGACAATTTTCCCTATTACCTCTCAGTCTTTACTTGCACTGTATATATTTTATACAGTTTAAATCAGAGGGTCATGAAATTTCTATTCCATCTTTATGTCACTGTATAGACTTTATAACAATTTTAAAGGCTAAATAATAATTCACCAAGTTGCTATACTATTCTTTTATGTGCAAGGCGTATAGCAGAGAGGTTTGCAGCCACACTGCCTGGGTTCAAACACCAGTTCCCCTACTTATTAGGGCCTTGAAAAATTATTCATCTCTATATAATCTTTTCCCCATCTGTAAATTGACACTAATAATAATAATACCTATCTCATAAGGTCACAATGAGGATTAAGTGAGATATTACATATAAAAATATTTAGATTGGTACTATGCAAATGTGGCTATTTTTATTGTTGGGTATTTATGTTCCTGATTTTTTTTAGACTTATACATGAAACTACAATAAACATATTAAAATATAAGGCTCTTTTCTTCATTGTTAACTATTCCCCACAAAGGTCTTTTCCATGTTTTAGACGAAAGATTAAACCATACCGCTGTCTTAGTAACTGCATTTCCTTTAAACAACAGACAACTGCAAACCAGACTATGAACAACCTTCCACTGGGCCAGTGTTAAGTAGCCAAAAAACACCCGTTTATGCTGGGGCTTGAATTCTGAGGTTGAACTCAAAGTAAACAGGCAGGTGAAGAGGTTGGGATGATGAAAGACAATAGACCATTACCCAAGACTAATGGTGTTGTAAAGGAGATAAATGTCTTTGAAGTAGCACCCTTAAAACTTGTGACCTTTAGGTTGACCTTTCCTTTCAGATTTTGGTATGCAGGTTGTTTTAGAGTCTGTGCAAAGTCAGCGATTAGAAAGATGGACCTTGAGAGAAACAGGTCTTTGAAGAAGGTGCCTACCCAGGGGTGTGACTCCATTTCTTCTACCAAGTTCCCAATCACTTTCAAAATGTGGGAGCTCTGTTGCTCGTGCCCTTACAGGTGTACTTTCTCCTAGACAGAAAATGTGTTTGGTCCTGCCCCATTGTGCAGTCCAAGCTGAGCACAGGAAAAAACCAACGGTGGAATCCGGACAAATTGCCCCTTTCTTGTGAGGAGTAAGGAAAAGGAACAGATGGTTAGTAACATTAAACACCAGTTGCCTGCAAAGAATAGTATTCATAAGAATTATTCATTTTGCTAAGGGCATTATAGAAAATAGGATTGATGACTTTTATAGAAGGTACTAGAAACCAATATAATCAGATTTGATTTAAAGGTAATAAAGTACTATGGATATTATTTGAAGCAACTGACATTTATACAGTATGTTAAAGTTTCCAGAAAGCTTTCCCTTGGGACGACAGTTAATCTTCACACAGAATGATTATTATTCTCCTGGTACCTAGGACACTTAATATTTGTTAAACAGTGCCATGTCAAGCCATATTGGAGCCTGACACAAAAGAAAAATTAAGTAACACAGTACTGTTTTTTAACTAAAATTTTTGACATTTTGCTCATCATAGATTTTTTTATATTAACTTTGAATTTTAAATATTGCCTTAAAATACTACTTTGATTACTGAGGTTTTCTGGTATACGCCCCGAGTCAATTAACTGTTGGTTACAATGCCATTACTCTTTTAAATGGTGTTTTAAAAGTCATCACCCTGGGACTTCCCTGGCCGTCCAGTTGTTGGGACCTCGCCTTCCAATGCAGGGGGTGCGAGTTCGATCCCTGGTCGGGGAGCTGTGATCCTACATGCCCGGGGGCCAAAAGACAAAACAGAAGCAGTACTGTAACAAATTCAGTAAAGACTTTAAAAATGGTCCACATTAAAAAAAAAACCTTTAAAAAGTAAAAAAATAATAATAATAAATAAATAAAGTCATCACCCTTATAACCTCACATTACTACTTTAGTCAACTTAGTTAAATACTATACTTTTATGCCTAGGGCATACTCTGCTTTACCTTGTACAACTCTGATGCCAGTGAGCAAGTTTCCTCTTATTCTGTCCTCAGATGAAATAGAGAGTAATAGGAGATATGGCTGTTTCCAATTTAGTTGGTTTAATTTCTTATCTAAAAAATACCTCTGTAGAATTTTGTCTTAACCAAAGACTTAGACTGGAAGATAGCAGTCCTCTGATCCACTCTTTCCTGTTCTGTTTTCCTCGTGTAACTTCCAGCAGCAACATTTTAAACTTTTGAAAACTATTTCTTCTGATACTTACCTCCATTATTTTAAATAAGACAGAGTGGCCTACCTCTTTTTTTTTTTTTTCTTTTTTTTTTCCCACATGCTTTTGGTCCAGGCACAGAGACTGTAAGGCGAGGTGGCTACATGCCTCAGTGAAAGACTAGCTCCTGTTACAACTTCAGCAGTACCCTCCAGCATCCCACATGGGGTTAGGTGAGGGTTGCCCTTCTCAGGACTTTTGCCCTACCACTTGATTTATCAAATAGATGCATTATTTACTGATGCTATGATAGCTGATAAATTCTCTTACACCAACTTACTTTTACCCTCCCCATACAGCTATCACATATTTTTTAGTGAAAGCAATAACTGTCATTTCCGTTACTATAACAACATAAAATATGTTCTCAGCACAGCCAAATATAATAGTATAATGTAATTATGCTTCTTATACACCTTTTTTTTTTACTGTGTTACCTCATTACATTTTATCTCATAATTATCTATAAACATATCCTTAGATATTTCAAACCGCTCCCTCCATCATGTGCCTAGGTTTAAACACACCAAACGATGTATCACTTTTATTTTGTTCCTGGACGACTCCCTCACAAAACTCTCCCTCTTCTTGCCCAGTTCCAGTCTGGTTGCTCTCTTGGTCCGCTGACAGCTGTCAACCTGAACTTCCTTTTGACAAGATCCTAGGTACCCTGAGGCTCAAGTTTTTCCCTTCTTTGTTTTACTCCTTAATTTCTCTAGAGTACATCCTTTTTTGCCTCCTCAGAAAAGGTAAATGAAAAGTAAAGTATTTAGTGTGTTGTTTAATTCTCACATTTGTGAATTTCCCAGATTTCCTTGTAGTTTTGATTTCTAATTTAGTTCCATTATGGTCAGAAAACATACTTTGTATGACTTGAATTCTTTCAAATCTATTGAGGCATATTTTATGGTCTAGAATACGGCCTGTTGAGGTAGGCTGTGTGTTGACTTGTTCTGTGCATCCGTGGTACCTGACAGACTTCTCTGCATACTTGAATGTGTATTCTCCTGTTGTTGGTTGTTCTATAAATGTCAATTAAGTCAGGTTGTTTATTGTGTTGTTCAAGTTATCTCCATTCACCCTGATTTTCTGTCCCTTTGTTCCAGAAATTAAAAGAAGGTTATTGAAATTTGTGACCATAATTATGGATTTGTCTCTTTCTCCTTGCAGTTATATGAGTTTTTGCTTCATATATTTTGTTTTGTTTTGTTTTGCGGTACGCGGGTCTCTCACTGTTGTGGCCTCTCCTGTTGCGGAGCACAGGCTCCGGACGCGCAGGCTCAGCGGCCATGGCTCACGGGCCCAGCCGCTCCGCGGCATGTGGGATCTTCCCAGACCGGGGCACGAACCCGCGTCCCCTGCATTGGCAGGTGGACTCTCAACCACTGTGCCACCAGGGAAGCCCTGCTTCATATATTTTGAAGCTATGTTATTAGGTGCAGAAATACTTAGGATTGCTATGACTCTTTGATTTATTGATTCCTTTATCATTAAGAAACGACCATCTATATCCCTGGCAATAGTTTTTGCTCTGAAGTTTACTTTTTCTGATATTAATGTAGCTAGTGCAGATTTCTTTAGTTAGTTTTAGAATAGTATATCTTCTTTCATCCTTTGACTTTTAACCTAGTTATGTCTTGATATTTACACTGGGTTCCTTGTGGGCAACATATAACTGGGGGTCTTGCTTTTTTATTCAAGTTGATTATACCAGCCTTTTAATTAAAATGTTTAGACCATGCACGTTTACATATTTATTGATATGATTGAGTTTAAACTTACCATCATGCTATTTATTTTCTATTTGTACCAACTCTTCTTTGTTTACTTTTCTACATTTTTGCCTTTTGTTTTGTTTTTCTTTGTTTTTTTTAATTAATTTTTATTGGAGTATAGTTGCTTTGCAATATTGTGTTAGTTTCACTGTACAGCAAAGCGAATCAGCTATACTTATATCCCTTCCTTTTTGTATTTCCTTCCCTTTTAGGTCACCACAGAGCATTGAGTAGAGTTCCCTGTGCTATACAGCAGGTTCACATTAGTTATCTATTTTACACATAGTATCAATAGTGTACATATGTCAATCCCAATCTCCCAATTTCTCCTACCACCACCATCCTTTTTTTTTGGATCGAATATTTTTTATGATTCTATTTTATCTCCTTTGCTGACTAATCAGCTATAAATCTTTGTTTTGTTATCTCAGTGGTTACTTATGTTATAACAGCCTACGTTCTAGCAATATTTATCACTTCATATATGGTTTAAGAAACTTACAGTAATATAAGTATTTCTCCCTTCCCAGCCTTTATACTAATGTTGTCATACATTTTACTGTCTACATACCTTATAGACCCCACACTACATTGTTATCATTTTTAAGTAGTAAATTATCTTTTAAAGAGATATAAATAATTTTTAAGTCACATATCTACTCATGTAGTTATCATTTCTGGTGCTCATTATTTCTTTACTTAGATCCATATTTCCAACTGGTATGATTTTCCTTCTCCCTATAGGGCTTCCTTTAATATTTCTTATAATGTGAGTCTGTGAGTGATTGCTTCTTTCGGCTTCTACATGTCTGAAAAGTTCTTTAATTCAACTTCAGTTTCCACTTAGGTATTTTGTGTGTCTTAGTCCATTTGGGCTGTTATAACAGAATACAATAGACTGGGTGGCTTATAAACAACAGAAACTTATTTCTCACAAATCTGGAGGCTAGGAAGACACCAGCGTATTTGGTATCTGGTGAGAACCCACTTCCTGGTTCATAGCCAGCAGTCTTTCTACTATGTCCTCACATGTCAGAAGGGTCAAGGAAGCTCTCTGGGTCTCTTTTTGTAAGGACACTAAACCCTCCATGAAGGCTCTGCCCTCAAGACCTAATCACCTCCCCAAAGCCCCACATTCTAGTACCATCACACTGTGTGTTAGGATGTCAACATATGAACTTTGTTGAATGTCAACACAAATATTCAGTTCATAACACTTTGGGTATTGAAGTCTAGGTTGGAACTTTTTCTTTCCGTACTTTAAAAATATTACTCTCTTCTTGCTGTGTACTAGATATTTTTGCATCCTTATCAATATTCTTGAGCTTTATTCTAGAAGTTACTCAGAAATACTTTGATCCCTTTTGGTGTTGCTTTTAGTATTTGATAAGCAATAACAGAGCAGCATTTCATCTAGGACTAATTATTGTCCACTAATGAGGAGAGATCCTTCTGAATATTCTAACTAACGAGGTTTTCCAGTCTGGATCGTGGAGACGGGGACTATTCCCAGACCCATGTGAGCTCAAGGAACTGTTCCTACTAATTCTTTTACACATGGTGGTTCTTCCCCAGCCTCAGTGAGGACACTTCCTGAATACTTAAGGAAACTCTTCTGCAGGTCTCTGGAAGTTCTCACTCTGCAAAGCTCTGTTCTCTCCAGGACTCTGCCCTGTGAACTGCAGTTGTCTTAATCTCACCACACTCTTAGCTTAATCTCCTTAATCCTTCACTTAATCTCCTTAAATTCCATTCCATCGCCTGAAAACTCTCTCAAGGTGGGAAGTTGAAGCAAGCCTTGTCTGTTTCCCATCTCTCAGGAGTCACCGTACTTTGTTGCCTGGTGTCTAATGTCTTGAAAACATTGTTTTGTATATTGTACCTGGTTTTTCAGTTGTTTTGGCAAGAAGACAAACCCAGTTCCTTTATGCCATTTTAGCTGGAAGCAGAAGTCCCTCCATTGTATTTTAATGTTGAAAAGTCCAAAGCCTTGCTCACTTTTGTTTCTTTGTATGGAACTAGTTCTAGGGAATCTTTCTCTTTGTTTATGTTCTGGAACTTCATGAAATTTCATGATGTTCTATTTTCGTATGGGTCTATGTTCACTCACTGTACGTGGTTCTTAGTGGGCCCTCTCAGTCTTAAGATTCACAGTTTTAATCTTGGGAAAATTGTGGGAAGAGGGGAGGAGTTCTTTTAAAGTAATTTGTTTCCTTTGATTTTTTCCTCTATTCTTCTCTTCTGGTTTTACAGTTAGTTGAATGTTGGACCTAAGTGTGATCATTTTTTCCATTTGTTTTCCTTTGTATTCTTCTTTCTCCCCCAGGAAATTTCCTTTGCTTTATCTCCCATCCTAGCAATGTCACTAAGGTATTTTTGAAGGTTTCTATAACTTTCTGCATTATCGTTTTTCCTTTGAGTTTCTCTTTTGACAGCTCACTTTTTCCTGTTAGACACTTTTCTCCAATGACTGTGATTTAAAGAAAAAAAAATGTCAAAGTGAGCCTGGATCATTTTGTCATTTCATTCTATTGATAATAAAGAAGCTGTTTATGCTTACTTACGTTACATCAGAATGATTCAATAGCCAAACTCACCGGCAAAAATGGGACAATTTAAGCTTCAACGGGATAATAAGATCAATAGATTGGAACACATTAAATATGTTCAAGTCTATGAGTTCATAAGAACAGTGAGGCAAATCAAAGCTAATTGGCCATCATTGGTGAATATTACTGAATCAACCCAATATTTAGAAAACTGCAAATAAAGAGAAAGAATCAAGAACTTATCATATTTTTACTGGATGTATCAAGTATCAAATGAGGGCAAGTTTCTCTTTATAGAAGCATTCCAGCTAGTAAGTGAAAGACTGATAGAATTATTTATATTTCCAGAGGGGAGAGCACCCTAAAGTGTCCCACATTCATTATGGAGGTTTTTACTTAATCCTTAAACTGCTTCAATTCAATACCCTTCCTGCCCGCTCTGTATCTGGTATCCCTGAATGAGTCCAAAGAATAAACTTTCCGTGTCATTCCTCAGGATAGACTCTCCTGATTAGCATCAGGTGCTCTTGGGGTTCAGGTGCTCCCTTTACAGAATTTCAACTCGAGTCTCCTGGTTTTGATTCCACACCTCATGCTCACATGCAAGGTTCCCTGGCACCTCTAAAATTTTTAGTATTTCAGGAGGAGGGTTACAGGGACAGTTAATTTTCCTGCTATCAATATCCTTCTTGGTCTGTCATCAGCATCCCTTTTAACAGATAATTTAGGTTGTAACCTCCTCTATCCTACTGTGTCAGGTACAATTCCTTGGTCGGTTTTCAATCTTCCAAGAATTGGTTTAAATTTCTCATTCTTTAACATTTTCTCCTTCCTTTTTGGGGTCTTAGGAGGGAGAGGGAGAGGAGGAAAACACATGAAGTCAATGCATCAATTTAACTAGAAGACTAGTTAAGCTTCTCATTTAAAAGAAAAGCATTTCATGGAAAAGACTCTATTTATCTTGTTTACCATCACACCTAACGCAGTGCGGAGTGCAGGAGTAATTCTGAATCCTGTTCGTAGCAGTCACATTTTTTTTAAGATTGTGATGTGTGGCAGGAGGTCAAAGGCACAAGAGTAGATGAAAATTCTTCTGTTCTACAAAGAAAACAGGAAAATGTCCAGAGCTCAGACACTGATCAGTAATGTACGTGCCATCATTCTTTTTAAAGCCACATTTGAAATATTTTTGGCTTTAACTTTCCTTCCCTTATACCAATCATCTTAGTTGTTAAGTTTGTTTAGAAAGTAATTTTTAAAAGATTACACTGATAACCTCAAGCCAGTTTGAGACAGGGTAATTCTGCTGATGTGGAACTCTTAAAATGTCCATTAGTACACTGCTCTTGTCACTTATCACCCAGGGGGTCAAGCCTTTGGTATGAAAGTTGTTTATAAACTGGTAGCTTTATTTTTAAAACAGAAAGGAAGGATTGAGGTGGAGCTGGGCAGAAGGTTGTACACTTAAAGTTTTTAGAGATCCATGTACATTATGAACCAGCCCTGGGTTTGTGACTTTTTTACAACTCAACCATTAACCACTAGTCTTCTGTTCGCACTTGTCGCAAAAGGTTTCCATCTCTTTTTAAAACCACGAGGTGTTGTCGAAAGCCAATTCTTTTCTATCTAATCCTTCAACAAAAGGAGATAGTCATAACTTTTATTTAGGTGACACAATTTCATGAAGCTTATGATGATCTGTTTCTCAATTATTTTGGCATTATTGAAACCTTTTGTGACATTTTCCATGTTTTGAGATATGGTTAAAGATACTGAATTGACCTAATTCAATCAGCTTTCCAAAAAATCACCCTTCTTTCCAATAATGACTTCCCTCAGGGCTATGGTGAATGTTAGTTATTTGTGGGCCCAACATGCGTTCATCCCTGAAGATTTTTATTTGTGTCATCTCTCCCCTACCCATGTATCCATCCTAGAAGTTGACTTGCCCTCCCCAGCCCCCAGCAACTCCAGCCTTGGCTTAAGCAATCTGTATATTCCATTCCCCTGGCCATTATTATTGATTCAGGGGCAGGCTTGAGGCAAATGTGACATTATCTGAATCAATCAGAGTGAATCTGAGGACACGTGCTTTGGAATATTGAAGTCCGGAAGTGCTACAATCACTTATGCCACCATGAGGTAGGTCAGCCTGAGAATTGCGCTGATAAATGATGGGAAGCAGAAACAGAAAAATCATAGAGAAACAGAGCTAGGCCATAATTATTCATCCTTTTTTGACACCTGACCTACTCTGGACATTTTCTGAGATAAAAATTCTCCTTTATTGTTTAAGCCAGTTTGGGTTAGGTTTTCTGTCGCATATAACAAAAAGTGTCTGGATGCGTACAATAGTCCCCTTGGAATCTACACTTAGGGAAGCACCATTCAAGTTAAACTCAATTCATTCTGTGTGTGTGGCAAAAGTGCAGAGAGGTACGCTGAAGTTCAGAGATGGACGTGGAGAAGTTGAGCAATTACTCCAGGTGGTAGTGTTGAGTCAGGAAGATAAACTTGATCTCTAGATGACTTTCTATATGCATGTGTACTCACTCTCATACTGGCAAGTTTCTTGTGTATGATAATGTATAACTTTCACTCTTTCAACAGACCCCTCTATTTCGTGGATGTTCTAAAAACTCATGTTAAATATTTAGATATCCTTCCCATACCAACTAAAGTAGTCTTGAGGGAAGGAAGGAAATAACATCTTCATTAGCCAATTTTGCTATAGCACCTATGAGACAAAACTTCTAGGATATGTAGTAGGCAGAATAATGCCCCTCCCCTGGCCCCATGATGTTCACATCCAAACCCCCAGAACCTGTGAATATGTTAGGTTACATTGTAAAGGAGAATTAAGGCTGTCGATGGAATTAAGCTTGTTAACCCACTGAGCTTGATATATGAAGATGATCCTGAATTATCCAGGTGAGCCCAGTTGATCACACAAATCCTTATAAGTGGAAGAGGGAAGCAGAAGAATGAGAACCAGAGAGATAACAGCAGGAGAAGGACTCAGCCCAAGGTTGCTGGCTTTGAAGATGGAGGAATCGGACCTCAAATCAAGGAACATGGGCAGCCTCTAGAAGCTGGAAAAGGCAAGGAAACAGATTCTCTCCTAGCGTTTCCAGAAGAAACACAGCCCTGATGACACCTTGAGTTAGCCACTGAGACCCATTTCAGGCTTCTGACCTCCAGAACTGTAAGGTAATACAGTTTTATTTTTTAAGCCACTAAGTTTTTGTAATTTGTTGCAGCAGCTAACAACTAATACAGACCACTACTCTGCTTTTTTTAAATTGAGCTTTCTATTTACTAATATGAAAGGGCATATTGGTTGGTAGGATGAATACAGGGAAGGTTAATAGGACATCTGAGGTGATTTGAACACTGGGCAAGTTTGGACACATCCTCTACGTATCTTTTGTACCTGGCTCAACAACAAAAACCGAAAGGTCATTGTCTTTTTTAATAATCAAGAGGAACAACTTGTGTAAGATTTTCAGAATGTTCTCCCTCACTTATGCATGGTACAAAATGCCTGATCCTCTATAGAAATCTGTTACCAGTACATTATTTTTCTATAAATGCTCTGGTTCCACCACATAATCCAGGCTGAGGTATTTTGGTTGATTTTTGTAGGAAATATTTTTCTGCTTTTATAAATAAAGAATGCTGGACATAATTTAGCTTTTGATATTTAGACCTAATGGTCCAAAATATTTCTTTTCACTATAAAGAGATAGTTAATAATAATTAAAGTTAATGCAGCACTTACCATGTGCTGGACACTATGTTAAGCCCTTACATGTGTTATCTCAGTTCTCAAAGTAAGTCGTTATCATTGCTACCCCTAATTTACAGCTGACAACACCAAGGTTTAGACAGGTAAAATAATTTGTCCAATATCTCAAAAATATCGATAATAAATGGAAGCACTGGGACTTAAACCCAGGTCTCCTTAACTCCAAACCCCAAATCTCTTATTCTCTTCATATGAAAGGTGTAGATGTTTGAGCTGAACTCTGGACTAAATCGAACTTAGTTCTGGAAGTCATTTGTGAGTGGCACCTTTCGAATTTTGTTTGTTTCCTCATTGGGGTTTTATTGTTCCGTTTGCTTCCTTGCTTGTTTATTTTCACTAAAAGCCTGATCTTGGTTTGTGCTCTTTAAGATTTACCTCTTACTTTGGAAAGGGAACTCCAAGTCTTGGTTATTTGAGGGTTCCAAGTAGCTGGGGTTCTGGTTTAACTGAGGTTTAACTGTACAAATCCAGAACAGCCCTGCTCCTTTTGAATGCAAACAATAACAGCAGCTTGCACATAGAACCTGGGGCAGGCTGAGCAGTGGAAGTGGAATCCGCCAGGACCTTTGTTGCACCTTCAGGAGGACCACAGTTCCTGTGGCAGGCAGAAAGGCAATACACTCAACCTAACTCCACCGTTGGATGGCTTTCATGGGTCACCCAATGGGTCAGTTGAATGAGGGGAAGGAGGTTTCCTCAAGAATCTGTGAACCTCGATCACCAATCACTGGCAACCAGCAGTCAGCGAGGGTCACTGTGTGTGTGAGTTGGGACCCAGTCTCTGTGTCATCCCACCAATCTGGCTTGAGAGCGTGGCTGACGACACATTGCCCAGCCAGCCCCGTCCTCCACTCTTTGGCTATGATTCCCGGCCTTCAGTCAGAACACGACCTTTCCACAATATGTCCATTGCACTTTGATTGAAAAGAAGGAGGACCACCCTCCTTCGAGCTCCTTCCTGAAGGTGCTAGACAAGACATTTTACCAACATGCTCTCAATCCTCACAGAAATCCTACAAGGAAGATATTATTGTCCCCACTTTGCAGGTGAGGAAGCTGAGGCTCAAAAAAGTTAAATAGCTTTCATTAATTCAGTCCACAAATATACGTTGAGTACTTGGTACTCTACTAGGCATTTTGCTAGGCCCTGGGGATGCAGAGATGAAACGTCACCACCCTCAAGGTGTTCAAAATCTAGTGGGAATTCTGAATACAGAAACAGATAATTGTAATATATTACAGGAAGCCAAAGGATAGAGCTACAAACAGGGTACTGTAGGAGCAGAGGGGAAGTTCAGGGGATGGGGAGAAGACAAAGGTTTAGGGAAAGCTTCCTGGAGGAGGTGACACATGAGCTGAGTCTTCATGTCTGCACAGGAATCTCCTAGGTGAAGAGGGTGAGGGGAAGAAAAGAGATCCCAGGAGTGAGCAGGGTAAGTAGAGGCAAAGGACAGGAAGCAACTTGTGTGTGGGAACCCTGTAGAGTTCAATGAAGCTGGAGCAGAAAGGGAAGGAAGACAAAGGGAAATGAGGCTGGAGATGCAGAAGGAGCCAGATTTTGGTGGACTTCTTATCCTATGTTAGGGAATCTTCGATTTTTCTTGTGGAATTTTAAAGCATTTTAAGCTAGTCATTGACAAGAATACAACATATCAGATTTTTTAAAAAAACCTCTTGTAGATGATAAAATTTTATTTAAAAATTAGGATATAGAAACAACCTAAATGGCATTGACAAAGAAAATGTGCTGTATACACACAATGGAATGTTTTTAGAGTTAAAGGAGGAAATTCTGCCATTTGCAACAACAAGGATGAAATTTGAGGGCATTAAAGTGAAATAAGCTATAGTCACAGAAGAATAAATACTGTGTGATTCACCGATATGAGGTATCTAAAATAGTCAAACTCACAGAGGTAGGGAGTAGAATGGCAGTTGTCAGGGGCTAGGGGAGGGGGAGATGGTTGAACAGCAGTTCAACAAGTATAAAGATTCAGTTATGCAAGATGAGTAAGTTCTAGGCAACACTGTGCCTGTAGTCAGCAATACTATATTGTGCACTTACAGATTTGGTAAGGGAGTAGATCTCACGTTAAATGTTCTTACCCAATTTTTAAAAATTAGATAGATGGATAGATCTTAGGACTAGGTCCTTTGTACTTTCTGACTCCTTCCAATTTGCAGGGAACCTCAGAGAGAACTTAATTTGGTATCTATTGACAGGTCAGCATGCCCCTTTTGTGAAATAATATTGAAGTATTATTAATGCTGCATCTGTGTGTTTGCTGCTATCCAAAAGCTTGCCTGGAGGGTGGTTCTGGGTCTTGGTAGCACTCCTTCTAGTCTTGCTTTTGTTTGCTACAAACTCTGTCTCTGTGCAGCCCACAAAGAGACCCTAACAGGTGCCCTGACAGTACATGAATCCCAGGAAAGGTAATGTACCTAGTGTGACATCTACATTCTTCAAAGAGAAAACAGCAAGACATAAAAGAGTTTAGAAAAGGCAGGACCCCATCAACACACTTTTCCGAATCACCTTAGCAGAGCAATGTCAAAAAGTGATGACAGTGGGGAAAATACTTGTGGCATAAAAAAGCTGGTGTTCAACCTATCGGTGGTTGTGAAACAACTCACAATAACGTCATCGAGATGCATGGCTGTGCTTTAAGAGACACGGGCAGTATTTATTGAGTATCCTGTGTGCATAATATGCTCTGAAAGGGCAAGATACCTATCTTAGTGTCAGAACATGTCAGCAAAATGAAATGAAACAAATAGTAGCAAGTGAATGAATGAGTGAATGTTACAAATGAGGTAGATGCAACAAGAACAACAACAAAACTGTATGGAACCTGGAAGGATCTATCTTAAAGATAACTGTGTGCACCACTCCCATCCCTTACCAGCTTAGGAAATAGAGGTCATTAAAGGGTTTTATTATTCTTATCTATAAACTCATCCCAGGGCCCACAGAAGTCAGCTGAACTGGAGAAAGTGTCCTTGCCAAGACTCAAAAGAAAAGAGCCCTATGAGTGATGTGAGTCATAACAACCCCTGCTAATTGTGGGAGCCAAACAGTGGCAGATTGTAAAAGGAAAATGCAGCTTGTTCCCATAAACCATGGGGTGAGTCCCGGAGACAGTGTGTAACAGGGTCTCTGTCTTATCAACCACGGTACCTATCCACGGGGAGGTTGTAGTGTAGTTAATAAAACAAAATATACACTCCTTGCGATGACTTTAAATCACTCAGAGAGTCACTGACAGTCAAGAGCAAATTAATGCAAGCTATGAATAAGGAGCCTTCCGGGAATTAAGGGATGTTGTGGCACCCTTTTTTTTTAATGTAATTTTTAAAATTTTATTTATTTATATATATATTTTTGCTGCGTTGTGTCTTCGTTGCTGCGTGCTGGCTTTCTCTAGTTGAGCCAAGCGGGGGCTACTCTTTGTTGCGGTGCGCGGGCTTCTCATTGTGGTGGCTTCTCTTGTTGCGGGGCACGGGCTCTAGGTGCACGGGCTTCAGTAGTTGTGGCATGAGGGCTCAGTAGTTGTGGCTGGAGGGCTCTAGAGAGCAGGCTCCGTAGTGGTGGCTCACAGGCTTAGTTGCTCCGCGGCACGTGCGATCTTCCCAGACTAGGGCTCGAACCGAGTCCCCTGCATTGGCAGGCGGATTCTTAACCACTGCGCCACCAGGGAAATTCTGTGGCACCCTTTGACAGAGACACTGTCACTCACTGACAGGCAGGACACCTCTGGCTGCCCATCTATTAAAGGTTCACTTGGGCTTGTTTTCCCAGAGAGGGCGATGGGAGACACCAAACCATCCCTGCTCTCTTTTCTCTGCCTTGGGAATACTAGTTTACACATTTTTTTTAATTGAAGTATATTTGATTTACAATGTTGTATTAGTTTTGGATGTACAGCAAAGTGATTTGGTCATATATACATTTATTTTTTCAGATTCTTTTCCTTTATATGTTATTACAAAATATTGAGTAGAGTTCCCTGTGCTAAACAGGAGGTCCTTGTTGGTTATCTATTTTATATATAGGAGTGTGTATATGTTAATCCCAAACTCCTAATTTACCCCTCCCCCTTCCCTTTCTCCTTTGGTAAGCATAAGTTTGTTTCCTACGTCTGTGAGTCTATTTCTCTCTTGTAAATAAGTTCATCTGTACACATTTTAAAAAGGCTCTTTGACCAGTGTTAGAGGTCCAGTCCAGAACTAGCCACTTTTGTCTTTCTTCCAGTCTATCTGCCCTTTTGAGAGATCAGACATAGCTGTGGCCAAAATACCACACTTCCCCCAAATAGCCTCGCAGGCTAAATTAGAAGGTGAACATAAAAGTCACACCAACATGCACTTTGATTTGATCTCTCCTTGCCCAAGACTGTCCCTGGAACATCAGAGTTCTGATAACTGTCAGAGGCGTAGTTCCAGAGAATCATTTCTCACCTCATTTGCTGATACACAGGGTTGTCTATTTTTCAGATAGAACTGCCCTCGCTCCTGCGACCTGGGTACTGGGCTCTTCGTTGTACCCTAGTATGAGCAAGAAAGTCTGTGTTGCAAGACTCATGGGGGCTTGCTTTCTAGAATAATCCATCATAGATGTGGACTAGGGGGACTCAGCAGAAGCAGCATCCTGGGGTCCCCACTTCCCTCTGCCCATGGGATTAGATTCTCAAAAGAGAAGTTCCACAGGCCTGGGATGCTATAATTAACTCAGCCATTTAAGGATTATCCTCCTGGGAGACTATAATTATCCAGATATTGTTGCATTCAGGGATATTTTACTTACAAGGGACTGCCTTCATTTTTACAGGATCTTTCAAGGGACCCAGAGAGTGTGTCCTCTCTAATGTGGTCCCTAAAAGAGGTTAGAAATAAACAACTGCAACTGGCATGAGGGTGGGGCCAGCTGAATCCAACCCAACGAAGGACCAGCTTCCTGTGTCACCTTGAAAACTAGTTATCAGTCACTCTAGGCCAAAACCTGGGGACTTTATACTTTCGTAGTCCCACCGTTTCCCTCCTCCCCACCCACCCACGAATATTTCTTCAGTCTAAAGTCCATCTGTTCTGAGAAATTGTTAACGTTCTGGGCATTTAAGATACCACTTCCTTCTGAGGTCTGAGTATCATATTACTCACATCACCATATCCTCCTGCCCTGAGGGTTGACCCTTTATTTCTTCCTCTAAATTCAATAAAATGCTACTTACTATATAAAAAATTATATAACATGAAATGGGCCTAGAATGTTGGAGAGAAAGAAGAGGGCACTAAGTGTGGAAAAGAGATGCTTAATTCAATTCAATGAACTTCCTTGATTAAAATAGCTAAATCCGGGCTTCCCTGGTGGCACAGTGGTTGAGAGTCCGCCTGCCGATGCAGGGGACGCAGGTTCGTGCTCCGGTCCGGGAAGATCCCACGTGCCGCGGAGCGGCTGGGCCCATGAGCCATGGCCGCTGAGCCTGCGCATCCGGAGCCTGTGCTCCGCAACGAGAGAGGCCACAACAGTGAGAGGCCCGCGTACCACAAAAAAATAAAAATAAAAAAAAAAATAGCTAAATCCAGTTTTTAGTATATGGTAAGCATTATTCCAAGCTATGTGTCTCATTAATTCTGACAGCATCCTTAGAAGGTAGGTATTGTTACTATCCCCATTTTGTAGATGATCAAATGAAGAAACAGAGAGGTTGGGTAACTTTCTAAGTATCACACAACTGGTAGGTGGCATGTGGAGGACCGACACCTGGTAATCTGACTCCAAGCCCACTCTTAGCCACCTAGCCATCATGCCAGGTCCCTTCCTAATCTCAGGTGCCTATCCCATGCCAGACATTGTCAGCAATGTGACGAGAGGAACAAAACAATGAGAAGACATAGTTCTTGCTCTCCGGGGCCTTATGAGCTCTGAGAAAAGAGGATTGTAAAAATCACTGCAGCACAAGACAGGACGTGACAGATATGACAGGAGAAACATAGACAAACTGCTGCAGGAGCCCAGAGAAATGCAGAGGAATGGCTGCATGGAGGGGGTGGCATTTGACATGTGAATACATGCAGAGAAGGCATGGGTTGGCATTCCATGCAGAGGAGAGAGAGTGTCATCAGATGTCCTGGGAAGTTCGGGATGGGCTAGGACAGAGCAGACATGAGAGGCAGCTGTGAGAAGTGAAGTTACCAAAGCCTGCGGGGGTCAGGTGTGAGTAGCAAGGAGGCAGCTAAGAATAGGGCAGGAAAGTGTCCTCTGTGGCTTGAGATGGAGGCAAAGATAAAGACAGCCTTTGATTTTAGTGTTTGGTTTTGATTCACTGTGATCTAGGAGAAGACCTTAAATACCTGCTGATTTGGTCAGAATGTTTTACTGTTTTATATCTTCTGACCCTTTCTCTTTTCTTTTCTTTTCTTTTTGAATTTTATTTAATTTTTATACAGCAGGTTCTTATTAGTCATCCATTTTATACACATCAGTGCATACATGTCAATCCCAACCGCCCAATTCATCACACCACCACCACCACCCCCTGCTCCACTTTCCCCCCTTGGTGTCCATACGTTTGTTCTCTACAGCTGTGTCTCAGTTTCGGCCCTGCAAACCCGTTCATCTGTACCATTTTTCTATGTTCCACATATATGCATTAATATACGATATTTGTTTTTCTCTTTCTGACTTACTCCACTCTGTATGACAGTCTCCAGGTCCATCCAGTTCTCTACAAATGACCCAATTTCATTCCTTTTATGGCTGAGTAATATTCCATTGTATATATGTACCACATCTTCTTTATCTATTTGTCTGTCAAAGGGCATTTAGGTTGCTTCCATGTCCTGGCTATTGTAAATAGTGCTGCAATGAACATTGGGGTGCATGTGTCTTTTTGAATTATCGTTTTGTCTCAGTATATGCCCAGTAGTGGGATTGCTGGGTCATATGGTAATTCTATTTTTGGTTTTTTGAGGAACCTCCATACTGTTCTCCATAGTGGCTGTATCAATTTACATTCCCACCAACAGTTCAAGAGGGTTCCCTTTTCTCCACACCCTCTCCAGCATTTGTTCTTTGTAGATTTTCTGATGATGCCCATTCTAACTGGTGTGAGGTGATACCTCATTGTAGTTTTGATTTTCATTTCTCTAATAATTAGAGATGTTGAGCAGCTTTTAATGTGCTTCTTGACCATCTGTATGTCTTCTTTGGAGAAATGTCTATTTAGGTCTTCTGCCCATTTTTTGATTGGGTTGTTTGTTTTTTTAATATTGAGGTGCATAAGCTGTTTATATATTTTGGAGATTAAACCCTTGTCCACTGATTCATTTGCAAATATTTTCTCCCATTCTGAGGGTTGTCTTTTCATCTTGTTTGTAGTTTCCTTTGCTTTGCAAAAGCTTTTAAGTTTCATTAGGTCCCATTTGTTTATTTTTGTTTTTATATCCATTACTCTAGGAGGTGGATCAAAAAAGATCTTGCTGTGATTTATGTCAGAGTGTTCTTCCTATGTTTTCCTCTAAGAGTTTTATAGTGTCCAGTCTTACATTTAGGTCTCGAATCCATTTTGAGTTTATTTATGTGTATGGTGTTACGGAGTGTTCTAATTTCATTCTTTTACCTGTAGCTGTCCAGTTTTCCCAGCACCACTTATTGAAGAGACTGTCTTTTCTCCATTGTATATTCTTGCCTCTTTTGTCATAGATTAGTTGACTATGGGTGCGTGGGTTTATCTCTGGGCTTTCTATCTTGTTCCATTGATCTATATTTATGTTTTTGTGTCAGTGTCATATTGTCTTGATTACCGTAGCTTTGTAGTATAGTCTGAAGTCAGGGAGTCTGATTCTTCCAGCTCCATTTTCTCCCTCAAGACTGCTTGGGCTATTTGTGGTCTTTTCAGTCTCCATACAAATTTTAAGACTTTTTTGTTCTAGTTCTGTAAAAAGTGCCACTGGTAATTTGATAGAGATTGCATTGAATCTGTAGATTGCTTTGGGTAGTATGACTATATTTTCACAATATTGATTCTTCCAATCCAAGAACATGGTATATCTCTCCATCTTTTTGTGTCATCTTTGATTTCTTTCATCAGTGTCTTATAACTTTCTGAGGACAGGTCTTTTACCTCCTTAGGTAGGTTTATTCCTAGGTATTTCATTCTTTTTGTTGCAATGGTGAATGTGATTGTTTCTTTAATTTCCCTTTCTGAACTTTCATTGTTAGTGTATAGGAATGCAGGGGATTTCTGGGCATTAATTTTGTATCCTGCTACTTTACCAAATTCATTTATTAGCTCTAGTAGTTTTCTGGTGGCATCTTTAGGATTTTCTATGTATAGTCTCATGTCATCTGCAAACAGTGATAGTTTTACTTCTTCTTTTCCTATTTGTATTCCTTTTATTTCTTTTTCTTCTCCGATTGCCATGACTAGGACTTCCAAAACTATGTTGAATAATAGTGGCGAGAGTGGACAACCTTGTCTTGTTCCTGATCTTAGAGGAAATGGTTTCAGTTTTTCACCATTGAGAATGATGTTGGCTGTGGGTTTCTCATATATGGTCTTTATTATGTTGAGGTAGGTTCCCTCTATGCCCACTTTCTGGAGAGTTTTTATCATAAATCATTGTTGAATTTTGTCAAAATATTTTTCTGCATCTATTGAGATGATCATATGGTTTTTATTCTTCATTTTGTTAATATGGTGTATCACATTGATTGACTTGATATATTGAAGAATCCTTGTGTCCCTGGGATAAATCCCACTTGATCATGGTGTATGATCCTTTTAATGTGTTGTTGGATTCTGTTTGATAGTATTTTATTGAGGATTTTTGCATCTATACTTATCAGTGTTAATGGTCTGTAATTTTCTTTTTCTGTAGTATCTTTGTCTGGTTTTGGTGTCAGGGTGATGGTTGCCTCATAGAATGAGTTTGGGAGTTTTCCTCCCTCTGCAATTTTTTGGAAGAGTTTGAGAAGGATGGGTGTTAGCTCTTCTCTAAATGTTTGATAGAATTCACCTGTGAAGCCATCTGGTCCTGGACTTTTATTTGTTGGGTGATTTTTAATCACAGTTTCAGTTTCATTACTTGTGATAGGTCTGTTCATATTTTCTATTTCTTCCTGGTTCAGATTTGGAAGGGTATACCATTCTAAGAATTTGTCCATTTCTTCCAGGTTGTCTATTTTATTGGCATAGAGTTGCTTGTAGTAGTCTCTTAGGATGCTTTGTATTTCTGCAGCGGCTGTTGTAACGTCTCCTTTTTCATTTCTAATTTTATTGATTTGAGTCCTCTCCCTCTTTTTCTTGATAAGTCTGACTAAATGTTTATCAATTTTGTTTATCTTCTCAAAGAACCAGCTTTTAGTTTTATTGATCTTTGCTATTGTATTCTTTGTTTCTATTTCATTTATTTCTGCTCTGATCTTTATGATTTCTTTCCTTCTATTAACTTTGGGTTTTGTTTGTTCTTCTTTCTCTAGTTCCTTTAGGTGTAATGTTAGATTGTTTATTTGAGATTTTTCTTGTTTCCTGAGGTAGGCTTGTATTTCTATAAAGTTCCCTCTTAGAACTGCTTTTGCTGCATCCCATGGGTTTTGGATGGTTGTGTTTTCATTGTAATTTGTCTCTAGGTATTTTTTGATTTCCTCTTTGATGTCTTCAGTGATGTCTTGGTTATTTAGTACTGTATTGTTTAGCCTCCATGTGTTTGTGTTTTTTACGTTTTTTTCCCCGTAATTCCTTTTTTTTTTTTTTTTTTTTGTACTACGCAGGCCTCTCACTGCTGTGGCCTCTCCCGTTGCGGAGCACAGCCTCCGGATGGCAGGCTCAGCGGCCATGGCTCACGGGCCCAGCCGCTCCGCGGCATGTGGGATCTTCCCAGACCGGGGCATGAACCCGTGTCCCCTGCATCGGCAGGCGGACTCTCAACCACTGCGCCACCAGGAAAGCACTGTAATTCATTTTTAATCTCATAGCATTGTGGTTGGAAAAGATGCTTGGTATGATTTCAATTTTCTTAAATTTACTGAGACTTGATTTGTGACCCAAGATGTGATCTATCCTGGAGAATGTTCCGTGTGCACTGAAAAAGAAAGTGTAATCTGCTGTTTTTGGATGGAATGTCCTATAAGTATCAATTAAATCTATCTGGTCTATTGTGTCATTTAAAGCTTGTGTTTCCTTATTAATTTTCTGTTTGGATGATCTGTCCATTGGTGTAAGTGAGGTGCTAAATTCCCCCACTATTATTGTGTTACTGTTGATTTCCTCTTTTATAGCTGTTAGCAGTTGCCTTATGTATTGGGGTGCTCCTATGTTAGGTGCGTATATATTTATAATTGTTATATCTTCTTCTTGGATTGATCCCTTGATCATTATGTAGTGTCCTTCCTTGTCTCTTGTAACATTCTTTATTTTAAAGTCTATTTTATCTGATATGAGTATTGCTACTCGAGGTTTCTTTTGATTTTCATTTTCATGGAATATCTTTTTTCCATCCCCTCACTTTCAGTCTGTATGTGCCCCTAGGTCTGAAGTGGGTCTCTTGTAGACAGCATATAGATGGGTCTTGCTTTTGTATCCATTCCGCGAGCCTGTGTCTTTTGGTTGGAACATTTAATCCATTCACATTTAGGTAACTATCAATATGTGTGTTCCTATTACCATTTTCTTAATTGTTTTGGGTTTGGTTTTGTAGGTCCTTTTCTTCTGTTGTGTTTCCCACTTAGAGAAGTTCCTTTAGCATTTGTTGTAGAGCTGGCTTGGTGGTGCTGAATTCTCTTAGCTTTTGCTTGTCTGTAAAGCTTTTGATTTCTACATTGAATCTGAATTAGATCATTGCCATGTAGAGTAATCTTGGTTGTAGGTTCTTCCCTTTCATCACTTTAAATATATCGTGCCACTCCCTTCTGGCTTGTAGAGTTTCTGCTGAGAAATCAGCTCTTAACCTTATCGGAGTTCCCTTGTATATTATTTGTCATTTTTCCTTTGCTGCTTTCAGTAATTTTTCTTTGTCTTTAATTTTTGTCAATTTGATTACTATGTGTCTCAGCTTGTTTCTCCTTGAATTTATTCTGCCTCGAACCCTCTGCACTTCCTGGACTTTGGTGGCTATTTCCTTTCCCATGTTAGGGGAGTTTTCGACTATGATCTCTTCAAGTATTTTCTCAGGTCATTTCTCTCTCTCTTCTCCTTCTGGGTCCCCTATAATGTGAATGCAGCTGCCTTTAATGTTGTCCCAGAGGTCTCTTAGGCTGTCTTCATTTATTTTCATGCTTTTTTCTTTATTCTGTTCCATGACAGTGAATTCCACCATTCTGTCTTCCAGGTCACTTATCCGTTCTTCTGCCTCAGTTATTCTGCTATTGATTCCTTCTAGTGTATTTTTCATTTCAGTTATTTTTTAATTCTTTAATTCTTCTAGGTGTTTGTTCTTTAATTCTTCTAGGTCTTTGTTAAACATTTCTTTCATCTTCTCAATCTTTGCTTCCATTCTTTTTCCCTGGTCCTGGATCATCTTCACTATCATTATTCTGAATTCTCTTTCTGGAAGACTGCCTATCTCCACTTCATTTAGTTGTTTTTCTGGGGTTTTATCTTGTTCCTTCATCTGGTACAAAGTCCTCTGCCTTTCCATTCTGTCTATCTTTCTGTGAATGTGGTTTTCCTTCCACAGGCTGCAGAACTGTAGTTCTTCTTGCTTCTGCTGTCTGCCCTCTCCTGACCCCTTTTGTAATATTACCTCTGTCCAGGCTTCTATCTTGTCTAGTTCAATAAACAGCTGTTGAGTACCTCCTTTCTTTATTGAGTACAAACCACCCCAAAACTTAGTGGTTTGAAACACTTGCTCACAGTTCTGCCATTGACACAGGTCTCAGTAAGATCAGTTCATGCCTGGTCCATCAGCTGGGGCAGCTGGGCTGGGGCTGGAAGATCCATTGCCACGGTGCCCTCACTCACATGGCTGGTCTAACGGTGCTGCCCACTGTCTGGGAGCTCAGCTGGGGCCTAATTTCTCTTCCAGTTGCCCTCTCCATGTGACTAAGTTGGACTCCTTATAGCACAGTGATCTAGATGTCAGACAGATTGTATGGGGGCTGGCTTCCCCCAAAGAGTAAACCTGAAAGCTGTCAGGCCTTTTTAAGGCTTGGTCTCAGAAGTTTCAGAATATCACATCCACAAAATTCAAAGCAGTTGGAAGGCCAACCCAGATTCAAGGAGAGTAGTCTACCCAAGGGCAGCTACAAAAGCAGTAATCTATCATTATACCTATTAATGGTCACATTCAGGACAGGAGATAAAAGTGTTAATATATGATCCTTGTCGGGGGGGGAAGGATAAATCAGGAGCTTGGGATGAACATACACACACTACTATATATATAAGATAGGTAACCAACAAAGACCTTCTGAATAGCACAGGGAACTCCACTCAATATTCTGTGATAACTTATATGAGAAAAGAATCTAAAAAAGAATGAATATATGTATATGTATAACTAAATCACTTTGCCGTACACCTGAAACTAACACAACATTATAAATCAAACTCTACTCCAATAAAACTAAAATGTTTTTAAAAAATATGATCCTTGCCTCAAAAAACTCTCAACCGGTATCATGGGGTTTGTATTAGATTAAAAGAGAATGAAAAGACACAACAACTGAAAATAATACACAGACTGTAATTGGATCCTGATTTTTTTTAATCCAGCTAAAAAGACATTTTAGGGACAGTGGAGATTTAAATATAAACTCTATATTAGATGAAATCAGGAATTAATGTTAATTTTCTTAGGTATAATAGTGGTATTGCGGTTATGTAGGAAATTGTCCTTATTTTTGAGAAATGAATTATTAAGTATTTTCAGGATGAGATACCATGATGTCTGCAACTTACTTGCAAATAGTTCAGAAAAAAGTATCAGCTGATAAAGCAAATATTGGCCAAATGTTAAGAACTGTTGCATCTAGGTGGTAATAATATGGTTGATTAATATTATATCCTTTCCTGTTTTCTGAAATTTTTTGCAATAAAAAGTTGGAGATGAAAAAAGAATGGCTTAGTTCTTACTTCTCCATGGAAGAGGTTTCCCCAAGAGAAACCAACAGGAAATACACATAAAGAGAAATCATAAAAGTGTCAGCGCCCTCATGGCATACCCTGACTTAGAAGGTTCCTATCAGTACTGCTCTCCTACTTAAAACACTATTCAGAGCCCTTAGGGTTAAAGTCTGAAAAAAGATCCTCCAGGACAGAAGAGGAAGCTGCATCCAACATGGCTACCACCCTGCTGGCCATCCTGTGTTTCACTTCCTGGCACAAGAGAACAAACTGCTTTTCCTTCATTCGTTTCTGCAGCTGATTCAAGACTACAACTGTCAAAAGAGACTTTCCTTTATGACAAGGGAAAAACACACAGAACTCATAAGACATATACAATCGGGGAAACAGCACAGGGTACAGATCCAAACATACTTTCCTCCCAAGCCTGATGCTTTATCCATATGGAAGCACCATTTTGATGTCAACCACGGTAGCTCCCTTGGGATAACTTGAGTTCATGAACATCAGGGGATGCTGAATGTCCTCTCATACTAACCTACAGTCTTGCATCTAGGTTCTGGTTTGGGGTATGAGGACATGCCTCTTTCCCAGACAGTGGTACACCAGATGATCACACCCATCCAGCGGGACTCCATGCTCGAAGCCACAACTAAAATTTAATATGATCAAGAGCCACTGTACTCCTGTTAAAATAATACACACAACCTTCTTTCCTCAGAACCTCCTCGCAACACTCCTCTGCCTTCTTCTCCCCCAACGGATACCACACTGATGCCACTCTTCCCTTCCTCCACAACTCCGTACTAACGTTGGCTATAAGTTTATTTTGTCCTCTGACCACCCTCTAAACACACACACACACACACACACACACACACACACACACAGTATTATTGAAATTTACTCTTCCCCAGGCTTCCATGATATTACCCTCTTTTGAATCATCTTCTATTTTTCTGATCCCTCCTGCTCAGTGTCTTTCTCTAGCTCTTCTTCCCTCTTAAAATGAGCTATTCACCAAGGATGTGGGTTTTTTTCCACTCCATTGGTAGTTTTCAACTCTGGCTGAATGTCAGAATTCCTCGTGGAGCTTTGAAAAGCCCTGCTCTGGAGTTACTGATTCACTATGCCTGGGGTGGAGAGCCGTCATCCAATTTTTTTAAAGCTCCCAAGTGACTCTGATAATACATCTAAGATGGAAACCATTGTTCTACTCTTTCTCTTCTGGAGAAATCTCATCAAGTACATAAATGAATAAATGAGTGCATGAGGGAATGAATGGCTTCAAATATTAAAACTTGGCTGATGACAACAGGTCAAATAAACTACAACTTTTCCCTGGATATAATTTAGCATTTTAAGAAAGCATTTAGTATTCTAAATATTAAAACTTGGCTGATGACTTCAGGCCAAATGAACTACAACGTTTCCCTGGATATAATTTAACATTTTAAGAAAACATTTAGTAATTTTCTTGTGCCACAAAGCTGAGACTTTGCTCCAGCTATAAGCACATTACTGGGTTCCAGTAAATAGTTATTGAATGACTAGTGGAGTCATATGATTTCTAACCCTGACGTCTCTTATAACATCTAACCCAACATATCCAACTGCCGGCTGGACTAGCCACATGCTTCTCAGACTATGGATGTGTGGTCACGTGCAGTTCAAAATAAATTTGTCTAAAACTGAACTCTTATCTTTCATGCAAAAATTGAGCTTCTAGCATCACCATCATCTCAATGTCTCCTGAAACTTCAGCATCATATCTGTCTCTATGTTTATGCAAATAGTAGGTCTGACCAGTTGCCAAATCCTTGCAACCATTTTCAGCAGTCCCTTACATCTTGGGAGTAGAATACCTGGATGTGAAATATGCTCCCTTCAAGTGCTGGATGCAATAATTTGCCTTTATTTTGAAGAGGATGTCTTGGTGTGTTCTAGACCACTGGACAACTGGGACTTGAATCTTCTAAGGTTTACCTCTTATTTACCTCATATTTTATCAATACTCTAATATACTTGCCCCTTTTAGTCATTTGGTCTGATTAGCATGTTGTCATCATTAGAGTAGATCAATGTTATGTTCTGAATGTCCAAATGGCCCAGATTTCTTTGAACTATATTAACACAGAGAACAGGAGACTTACCATGCCCTGGGGCAAGACTATAAATGTGTCTTGCTGTCCACTCCAAGTGAATGCCAACTGTTTCAGATCCTCCCTTCTGATATGTGTGGGGAAAAAATATGTCCCAGCTGAGCAGATCAGTGGCTGTATACCATATACCTGAGGCCAGGTCAACCTGCTTTAGCAAAGATACCACATCTGGAAGAACAGCCTCGTTAGGAGTTTCTAACTGGTTGAGTGTGTGGGATCTATGGTCATCTTCCACGATCATCTATCTGATTTTTGTAAGGGTCAGACTAATTGAATTAAATATGGACATATTAGGGACCACCACCCTTGCATGTGTCAGACCCAGAAAGGTGGCAATAATCTCTCTCAGTTCCCTGGAAGGCAATTTTGGCTTTGATTTGCTATCTTGGATGGAGGGGTGAACAGTTTCACAGGTCTCCACTCGGTTTTCTCCACTAAAAGAGCTCTTACCCCAGAAGCCAAGGAACCAGTGTGCAAATTGTACCAACCACGAAATTTGTCCAGGGTGTTTCTGGTCCCACTGGACCCACTGTGAACCAGATCTGGGCTAGGACTCCACTTATTACTGAGTCCCTGTGTGTCCTTACTCTAAGAGCCAGCTATGATGCCGCTTTGGGTCCCCGAGTATAAAGTCAATCAGGACTTGAAATGTTTGACAATTTCCCTTTCCCCAGCATATAGTTTCCCAGCATCCATGACAGAAGGAAAGTTCTCTATGGAAAATTTCCAGCTAATAAAGCAGAAAGAATGAAGTACCATTTTGCAGTCTCTAATGAAAAAATGAGCGCAGGCGACAATTGTCAATGGATACTAGAACAATTAATTAAATGGGTGAGGGTGAACTTCATAATGAATGGATGAGACTGACAGCCCCCAAACCATTGCTCAATCGCTAAAATAGGAACACCTTCACATTACGCACCTGCTGACAGAATAAAAGAGGAAGTACCCCACCTTTCAAATATTCTTGCCTAAATAAAATGAATGAGAATGGAATTCATCCTAGACCTAACTACCAGTATATAGGAAAATAAAAGGAATAAAATAACAAATTAAAGGATGCCAAATCAGCCCAATTTAGAATGTGAGACATTCCACAGAACAGCATGGAGGGGGGACAGGGGTGGGGCGGGGGGGCGGGGTGAGGGGGAATTGATATAAATGAAAGAAGACAAGAGACAGAACAACAAAATGCAATGTATGGACCTTGTTTGGATCCATACTTGAATGAACCAACCGTAAAATGAGATTTTTGAGACAAATAAGGAAATTTTAAAAGAAATTGTGTACCCATGATATTTAGGGAAAATTGTTAATTGTGGTAGGTGTGATGGTGATATTGCAATGAAGTTTAAAAAAAAAACCCAGCATGTTGGTCAAATGATACGGAACTCATTTTAAAATATCCAAGCAAACTAATGCTAATGTGTGTTCTTTTTTATTCATTTTCTGCATTTTCCCACATCTCACTTCCTCCCTTTATGAAGTATCAACTAACGTGGCAAAACGTAACACAGGACAACACATAAGCTAGAAAAAGTCCTGTAGAATATAATAGGAAGCACCAATGAACGCTTCAGGAGGAATTACATTGTTTTTGGATGAGATACAAAAGCCGTTTCAACAACAGGTATCCAGCAAAACTTCATGGCCCAGTTCAGCAAGCTGAGAGTCCCCAGAAAGCGGACCAGCTCCACGGCAGTATCAACGAACCAGCCATGAACTCAAATACCTCCGGGGCTTAGAACGATGCTCATGTGAGCAGATCTTCCTGCCTGTCATTTTAGATTTTTTTTAAATGTAGGGGTTGTGAGCCAGTTTTGTGCAGTATGACAGATCTCCCCTGAAGAGAGTTTCATGCATGTATCTTGCAAACCAACACAGGATATAGAAACCAAAATTCCCAGAAACAGAGAATATCTTTGGATATCACTCCATCTCAAAATATCTGAATTTCCTCCAAATGATAATGTGAAACTTTCATATGATATGATCTATTGAAAACCAAAGCCTCGAGAGTGAAACCAATGTGCAAGTATTGAAAACAGTCACTAACAAAATGTCTTTGTGCATACCTATATAATTAATCTAAACTCTGTGACCCACAGATTGTCTGCAGATTGGAGGCCTTCCCAGGTTGAACCCACTGTACCAAAAGGAACTTTAAGAGATCCAAACAAATACAGACTAAATACAACTGTGGGTCATAATCACCCATTTTATATAAATCTATTTCTGTTTACACACCCATTTTATCCCCGGCATGTTGCTGTGTTTTAAGCATTTGCTCATCAATGAGTGTTTGTTGAGTGAATGAATGAATGTTTAGAGTGTTGTATTAGTTCAGACTTTCTCAGTATCTGGTGATTTATAAAGAAAAACTCAAACTGGCTTATGGGTTTAAAAGATGGAAACGGGATTTATTTCCTTGTGTAATTAAAATATTTCAGGACTAGTCTGGTTTCAGGCCCCGATGAATCAGGTAACACAAACAGTATCGTCCACATGTTTTCTCCCCATCTCTCAGGTGGCTTTCCTCTGAATGTCTCTATTTTCAGGCATCCTTGTCCATGGCTAAGAGCAGTCAAGGAATATATGCTCTTCTGTACAATCGCAGGCAGAGAAAGGATTACACTAAAGTTCACTCTGATTAAATAGACCTGCAACATAGTTTCTTCCCTCCACCAATCACGGGGACCAAGAGAACGTGAGGCTCTGGTTCCCCACCCGGAGCCAGTTATTCAGACTGAGGGCATCTTGTTCTCTGATTGGCCAGCCTGTTTCTCCTGTCTATTCCTGGATTGGAGCATGGATCTCTACCAGTGACACATGACAGAAAAGGGGTGGGGCGTCCACAAAGGGAACTTGGAGTATTGTTACCTAAAGCAAGGGGGGATAAATGCAAGGCAGCTAATTTACTTTTTGTTGCATACATAATTCCATGGTTTTGCTATGGAGGAAAAAGCTGCTGCTAAGGTCAGGTTATTCTGCTTATCCATCATCTATGATTCCATGTCATTGAAAAGTCTGACCACAAGGCAGTGGCAGCACATTTCAGAAAGCTGGCCCCTGAAAGCACATTGGAAATCATTATCACTGCCTGAGGCACGGAGATTTTCTCTGGGGCTTAGTATGGTGTAAACCCAGCCTTGCTACCTCCACCTACTGCTTGGAAGCACAGATCTGAACCTAACACAGAGGAGAAAGCAGAGAACGGCACAGTTCTAACGAAAAGTAACAAACTTTCTGTAACTTGTCTCTAAAAGGGTATTCTCTTCAAAGTTGCCACAGCAAGTGGCATCCTGACCCCAGCAGAAATGCCAGCAGAAACCCCTTTTGAAATCTCCTTCAGAGCCTGTTTTCAGAATCTCGTGGAGGCCAGGGACCTTGTCCATCTCACTGACTGTGGAAGCCCCAGAAATGGGCACAAAGCTTGGTACATATTAGGTGCTCAATAAATACCTTTGAATGAAAAAATAAAAAATTTTAAATCTCCTTAGATTGACTTTCAATGTTGACACCACTCTTCCTGAAAAAGGACTTAGCTTTAACTAGCTTTTGCTTGTTTGCAGCATAGTAAAGAGGAGAAAAGGTCCTCAATTTTAATAAAGGTATTACACGGCACATTTTATAGGGTTTCTAGCATGCTATCACATATATTCTCATTCAAAATGACTCTCAACTGAGGACAGGGCATTACTATTATTATGATGTGGAAACAGCAGAGGCTCCTAGAAGTTAGGTGCTAAGGTCACGTGGCTACTTAAGTGGCCCAGACAAGATAAGTATCTCATTCCTGCTCTGTCACACACTCTCCAATTCTCACATTGCTATAGTCTATCTGTGTGACCTGCAACATATCTCTAAAAAGTGGGTCCATCTCTAAAGTAGTTGAACTCCACACAGTGATTTTCAAATATTTTGTAGCATCAGAACCTGTTTTTCAAATAAAATACTAACCAGAACCCCAAATTAACATACATACATAAATATGACCCCTCTCTGGTTGAAGGAGGAGGGGATACCTGGGGAGTCCTGAGGCACCTTTGCTAAACCCTAAACCTACTGAACAAAATTTGATGATCCTTAAAATTTCTTTCCAGCTCCTGGTGGAAAAGAAAGAGAAGGAAAAGAAGAGAGATTTATTACAATGGAAAATATTAATGACCATTAGTAGCTAGTACTAATAACCATCTCCACTGGGTTTTAGATAGTGTCCCATGGATTCCAAAGGCTCTGCAAACCAATGCATTTATCAAACCTACCTGCAAAACAGATTCACTGGGAGAGCGTTTGTAGATAGTGACACCTGGGTCCCACACTGGACCATTTATATCAGAATCTCCAGGGGGTGGAGCTGTTGTGTGTGTAGGTGTATATTTCATGCCCAAGTGATTCTATTCGGCCTCAGGGATTGAGAATCTCTGCTGTAAGCCTAACATTCAAATCCACCCTACCTTCTCTAACTCCTCAACCTGATTTCTCAACGCTCTCCAGACTGTCTAGCTAAGCCCACCTGCTTGCCAACACCTTCAAATGACTTGATAATTACAGTGGCAAGTGGCATTTCCCCTGTGTGTGTAAGAAAATCTGGTGATGCCTCTTGGAGCAGAAGTTTTTTTTTTTTTTTTTTTTTGGCCGTGCCGCGAATCTTGAGGGATCTTAGTTCCTTGACCAGGGATTGAACCCGGGGCCCCGGCAGTGAAAGCACTGAGTCCTAACCACTGGACCACCAGGGAATTCCCAGAAGAGTCTTGAATTAAGGTTTGAAGGACAGAAGTGGAAATAAATGAACGGATTTTCCATACACAGAGCTCAGCAAGGATGCAGGTTGCGAATATGTCCTAATGTGTGAAAGCACTAAATAACTGGGGGAAAGGAGACGGCCATAAATGAGAGAAACAATGAGGCAGAATGTTCTCCAAAGCACTGGAGAACATGATGCAATGAGCAGTGAAAATCAAAGAGGTTAAAAACATTAGATTACCATAGAAAATGAATGAGGTGAAAACAGCCCAGGCTCTAAATTATATTCCCCCCTGTATTTGCACCTGTTTCCAATAGCCAGTGTCTGTTGCATCCCCACAATGGTCTAAGCTAAACCAAAAATGCAAACTCCTCCAGTTCCCTGACCCTAAGCCAACCCCCATCATTTCTCACCAACCCAGGTCCCCAAAATCCTTACAAGTCTTGAAACAGACCAAATTCATCTCATTATTTTGGATGTGTTTAGAGTCAGCATGTGTATTTAACTTAAGTGTAGTCATCCAACCAATATATCCTGAGGGCCCATTCAGTGCTGGGCACAAAGTTAGGCCTGATGATTCAGAGCTGAGGAGAACATGGCATCTTCCCTAAGCCTGGCCCGGGTTAAATGGGAGAGAGTGACGTATAAACAGTGACAGCCGCATGACAAGGGCCATTATAGAAGGCTCCTTGGGAGACCAAAGGAAGAAGCCCCTAGATCTGCTGAGAAAGGCCCTTCAAAGAGGAAGAGACTTCCAAAGGGAAGCTTGAGTAGGAATTTCCCAGGTTGGGCAGAGGTGAAGAATATTCCAGGCTCAAGGAATCACACGGGCAAAGTCATGCCGGTAGGACAAAACAGAGCCTTTATGAGTAACTGGGGGTCAGCTGAAGGGCTGGGAGGCGGGGGGCAAATTCTGAAGGGCTTCTGTGACTTTTTAAAGGTCGAGATTTTATCCTATAGGTAATGGATGACTCAGAAAGTGTGGTGATCTGATTTGCCTTCAAAAAAAAAAAAACTATTGGCTGGATTGAAATGGGAAGGACTACAGCACAGGGAGACTGGTCTGGGACAGTTTAGCCTAGTAGTAGACGCTCCTGTAATCACCCACATACAATTTCCTCTCCTTCCTGAGTACTACAGGTATACTTCTCCACCACCTTGAAATTAAAATACGAAGTGATGTAGTGGGTCACTTCCAGGCAAGAAAGAGCTGGCAGCCACCTCGACACTCTCTCCTTGCTGCCTCAGTGGTCTTGGAGGGTCCCGGTTGAGAAGGTGTCACAAGACGGAGGAAACTAAATCCTGAGGACAGCTTTCCAAATCTCCAAACAAGCTCTCTTCTTCCTGCATATATCAGCATCTGCATGAATAAGAAGTAAGCTTTCATGGTGCTAAGATACCAAGTAAAACACTTCATTTCTACCCCAAGAACCTTGTCTGTTAAGAAGATGGGAAAAAATACCAATGACTGGATCAGAGAATAATACAAGCCAATACACAGCTGAGAGTAGACTCAGACGGATGGATCGTCATGTGAGGAGTTAGTCTGGAAGGCTTCGTGGAACAGGAAGCCTCTCTAAGAGCCTCGAAGAATATCACGTAGAACTTAAAGAGCTCACAAAGGTCACTGGGCAAGTGGTTGAAAGGAACATCACAAATATGCCAGCTTTCATTGGGAAATGCTTGGCTTCTCGTGGTGTAGGAGTCTATAAAAGGATGGTGATAGCTCAAGTTCCATCTGATTGTTTTTCCAAGTGAGGAAGATCGAGCCTGGTTTGTTTTTTTAACAAACCATATTTTTAGTGAAGTCCATTATGAATCTACATTTTTCAAGCTGTCTCAAAGCTTATTTTATGTTGACATATTTCAAAGCTTGCAAAATCCTTGCTCAGACTGAGATGGGGAGTTCCAAATAAAAGGAAAGTGCATAGACAAGAGCATGACTTCATAACCCATTTAAGAAGAGAAAACTTAGAGAAAAGCTCATTTGTGGCACCCCTCATGTTATCATCCTGCTATTTTAAAACACTCCTGTTTATAGTAGGCCCTGCTTGGTGAGAATTCATGGCAGCCCAGGTGGCCACCTTCCCCTCAGTCCCCTCCTCTGATTCTACTTCAAGTCACACACTCTGACGGCTGTTGGCAGATCCAAAACCATGAAACCCAGGGAGCCTTAGGATTCCTGTATCTCAGTATCCCATGGCCTCATGTACCACAGGGCAAAAATACATTCTCCTAGACTTGACACAAGACTTGGCTCTTTTTAATATATTTCAGCTTCTAACACCTGATCCTAATTGATTTGTTTGATGATTCCTTCAACAAACGTTCAGTGATGAACTGCCGTATACAAAGCATGGTGCTAAGTGCCAAGGGACAGACAAAGATGAAGATGTGGCTTTTATCTTCAAAGAACCCAGGATTCTCTCTTCACTTGGCTTTGAGGTTAGGTCCAGAGGTTGCTCCAGATCGCTGCTCAGGCACATTGGAGTTTTCCCTGGTGTTGTGAGAAGTCAAACTACATACTCTGACTTTGAAACTATGCCTTTTGACTAGCTGGTACTTGGGCAAAAGCCATGCGAAAGTTTTGGCTGCAGAGTCATCACCCTTTCCTCCTGCCAGAGCTGGAGAGCCAGCGTGGGACCTCCAAGAGAGCCAGAGACTGCTCTGAATATCAAACTATCTCACTGGGTTGTGAAACCCATGTGGTCACCCCAGGTTTTTACACAAAAGTAACTCAAGAGAGCTGTTCTCCCCTTGCTGGCCTGCTGGATGGAGTTTTACTCAACCATCAACCAAGTTGGTTAACAAAATTCATAACTAGGCTTGGCAGCCTGAGCAGAGCTTACACAAAAGTAGCTGTATGGTATCCAGAGGGAAGAAATTGTTCCCCCTAAACTCTGATAAGTGACAGCCTTAATTTAATAATCGGAAACAGCAAGAGCAGTCCCTCGTTTCTATTCGTCCGCTCAGCTTCCAAATACACCTAGCTCTGATATTAACGGGAAAAGAGAGTGAGGTTGGACTCGGTAGCAGAAACATGCTACTATTTAAAGGCATCAGCTAAGCAAATCAAAATACTGACAATAATCGTATCACATAAAAGAACATGGGCTTTTATTTTCAGCTCTTATTGTTTTCTTGAGTTCCATAAATCCATACATAATTTTTAATGTACAGTATGATACATTAACTTCACAGAAAACCTAAAGTAGGCAACTACAGCTAAGGGGAATAACGGGTGATTAGTGATACCTTTATTCAGAGCCTTCTCTTTGGGCTTTTCTAATCCATTTTATTTTGTGGCCAGTATATTTTATGTAGTACCTAATTTATTTGCACGTGTTGTTTTCAAAAGTAAAAAAAAAATTATTTTGTTTTGTTTGTCAAAGAATTGCCTTGCACACCACACTGTTGTTCTGGGACATTTAATTGAACTGGCATCACCCTGTTTTAAAACATCACAGTGTTAAGTAAAGTTTACTCGTGGCTCTGAAGTGCTCGCCCCTCCCCAGCTGTACCATGCCACCAAAACGCATGTGCACATGCCACACTGTGACTTCTCCAGGTGAACAAGAATAAACTTCCCTCTGAGAAATAATTAAGACTTTCTTCCCACCTACAAAACTCTCAGAATCATACCTCTTTTTGAAGTCAAAACCCTTGCACCAAAAGCAGAGCATTCCTGTTTGCTACTCCCCAGGCAAAGTATTTTCCCTGGAATTAGCTGCCAGAAGTGAGTGTCCACCAATAGCACTGGACTCCCCTAACGTGCTGCAGGGTTGTCTTAAAAACAGGGCAAAGTCTTCAAGAATCCTAAGAATCAGGAAAGGGTTTATGCACAGACATGTTCACTGAAATCCTTCATAATGGCAAAGGAAAAGAAAACAAAATACTCCATAGTGGGAGATGGTTGAATAAATGATAATATAATTCCTAGGATGGAATAGTATGCATCCCTTAAAATTATGCTAATAAAAAGTTTAGATGGTATGTGGAAATGGGCATTATATAACAAGTTAAAGATCAGAATGCAAAGTATGAGTAACGATAGAGTAATAGGCTAAAGTGTGTATCTGTCGTTGTGATGGGATGAGATGGAGATTGGGATAGGAAAGTGATTATCTTGTTCTGTATTCTTTATTTTCTCCGTAGTTTCCACAGTTCCATTAATTACCTGCATGTTTGGTTGTTACAGTGTTGTGTATATTATTAAGGCAAAGGATGAAACAGGATCTGCCATCCCTAGAATACAACCTAATTATCACCATGACCGATCCTGAGCTTATTTTCAGATGGTTTTGTGATCCTAGAATTGCATAGTCACTTACGTGTTAGGGAGAAAATTGAGTTTTGGGGGGATTTGGAGACACAAAGTACTTTAACTTTTGTCTTAAGATCTATAGAAAGTGGGAGGAGAAAGATCTAAACAGGAAACATCACTGAGCGGAAAAAGCCATTGAAACTCCGAAGACACCACGGCACGGCCTTGTGCGAGGGCGGGACTAAAGTGGCAGACACAACTAACATCTGCGTGTAAGACAGGTGTGTAAGACAGGGAAAAACACGTGAAGTGCACAGGCTTCACACATACCCAGCTGTAAAGATCTTTTGTCCCTTTTGGGGACCTAATTCCAAGATTTCCAAATGCTGGTCCCCCTTACTCAATGCTTAAAGCCATCAAATAAAGCTTGACAAACTCCCACACTATAAATAACCCTTCTTGCCCCTCCCCGATTTAGACAGGCAAATAGACACCACCTAGCAGAGAAAATGAGCTTTGCCAGACCTCTTTAGGGCAATGATAAAGCTGGGAATAGGATCAAGCAATTGGGTCCCAACCCCTCTTCCAAATACACCAAGATCTGTGAGAATTTCCTAAGAGCAAAAAGAATGAATGAAAAGGAGTAGACAATGATTTAAAGAGAAATGCTCTGTTCTTAAATGTGGTGCACCTCTGGGTTGTTAGGTTATTTTTTTAAAGGAGAAAAAGAAAGAAACACTCAGAAAAGAGCCCCTTGTGGTTACAAAAATCACATAGCTATGTTATGAGGACCAATAAAACTATTAGCTATTGGCCCAAAGCCAAGAATCCATTAATGACAGACTGGTATCTATCCAGGAATGTAAAATGTTTTACTAAATAAACACTAGAGCAGGAAACAGTCAACTTCTGTCATTATGTAAAACTTAAGTGTGATTCTATCCTGAAGTGCAACAGCGAACAGGCCAGTTCAGAAAGAAGAAGCAGCAGCAGCTCTCTGGTACCAGGAGGAACCAACAAAACTTAAAATATTCTGCAGAGGAACTTACAAAGCCTGCTAGATAAAGCATAATGCTACAATAAAGATGTTTAAAAAAAAAAAAAAAAAAGCATAATGCTATTGTTAGAGAATGCCAGTGGTGGCATTTAAAAACGAAATGAAAGGAGGAACTTGTTTAGAAGGAAGTGGAGTTAGCCACCCAGGATAATGGTTAGTAATTAAGCTATAATGACTGATTTTTACAGCTTTTCAAGGCTATACAAACAAAAGATTAAGGCTAATTGAAATATGGGCTTAAAATAATGATTACTATTTGTTACTTGAGGCTAACCACATCTTTCTCACACATATTTACATATTTCTTCGGTGTAAGGAAATCTTGTGAAAAATTACCAATAAATATATAACAAATTCCCTGAAAGGATAGAGCATCCAATAGTACCTTGAAGCAGACTAATGTCTCACCACTCCTAAGACACTTAGGACTTGGCATGTATCTCGTGACACTTAGGATTCTGCATGTTACCTTCATCTGTGTTCTCCTAGTCTATGGGGAATCGTTCTCAATCTGATTATGTTTGAATCAGCATTAGCTCTCATCAAGATTTAAAACTTTATCTAACTGAAGAATCCATTAAGGAGATCTAGGATCACTATGCACAATTGCGTCATTCAGGTATTTTAGGACACACTAGAGTAGCACCAAACAAGTCACTTTGACTAAAACCATCACATTTAACAAAAGAATACACAGCTTGATATTTCCTCCTAAAGTACTTTTCCCATCTTTCTTTCTGGTTGCACCGCGCAGCTTGTGAGGTCTTAATTCCCCCACCGGGGATTGAACCCATGCCCTTTGCAGTGAAAGTGTGAAGTCCTAACCGCTGGACCGCCAGGGAATTCCCCTCTTCCCATCTTTTGACACGAATCTGCTGTGTAATTTCTATACCCTCTGGATGTCTTTTATCCTTGGGAAGCCAAAATAAATGTTTAAAAGAAAATGACAAGACCCGAATTATGTTCTTGGAAGCGACTCAGTCAGTGATGAACCAGCTCAGGCTTCTCTATTTGTAAGACAAGACCATTTTCAGGATATAGTTTTTCATCCTCAGCTGTCAGATGAAAACTCAGTCATATATTATAGGGCTCAGGGAAAAAGAAATGTGAATTTAGGTACAGCTTCAAACCTGAGAATGTGAAAATAGAATTAGAACACAGTCAGGCACCGGCTACTGCTACAACTTGACAGGCAAGTACGAGCTCCATTAAGGGGCTAGGAATTTAAGAGGTAGCTCTACAGAATGGCAGGGTCAAGTTAGTAAAGTTAGACCCTTGATCTTTCAAATATTGTTACCACCTGTTGATAACACAGAGGTAGAAAAATCTCTGCGTGAGGACACCAGCGAGGGTTGCCATGGTGACAGCCTTCGCCCAAACCCTTCTCCAACACTATATGTATCCATTAGAAAGTCCAATTTAAATGGTTTTTTAACAAGACACAAACAAATACTGCAGAAAAGCACTCTTTTGAAATCCACTTACTAAAGGTGCTTTTCTAGTACAGTAATAATTCAGAGGCAACCACTTTAAATAACAGGAAGAATAAATTCTGAATTCATGAAGTCTGAAATGATAGAATTTTAAAATAAAGGTGCTTTGTTTCAAATACATAAACTGCTTGCTGTAATAAATAATCTGTTTAAAATTTGAGAATCTCTGCAATCTTATTGAATCACAGTGAAAACTTTATTTCTCTGGATCCTGCTGAGTTTTTGCTGCAATCCACTTTTAGAAGAAAGTGTCAACTCGCAACACGGTAAGTCTGCATCCGAAAATGTCTTTTTAAATTTCCATAGAACCAATATCCTAAATATTAACATCTAATGACAAACGCAGATTTATGACTATTGTCCAGAGTAATATCTCTGAGGAAATGTAATATCCATAAACTGACTTCAATTACCATATTAGCCAAAATAGAAAAAGGGGATATATTGGGAAAAACCCAAACAAACCTTTTGGCCAACCTAATCTTTTTACGATGTTTAACCAAAAAAAACTTTGTGATGCAAAAAACTGCAATGACCCTGTCAAGATTTCATCATACTAGGCTAATGTTCTCAAAAGAATTTGTTCTCTACAATCTTCTTTACACGATTATTTGCTTAGCAAACCCCTCATTCTACAGCAAGGGTATATTTAAACCCATTTCAGGATGAATTATTACAAAGTCTAAATTAGGGAGCTCTTGATTAATGGGTTTTTACCATTTTAGGATAGCTCTACCCACAACCTGTTTTACCAAAATCCTGCTGCCTATTGCTGGTAACAATCATACCTGATTTGACCCGAAAGTTGAGAAAAACATTTTACCAGGCCCTGTAACATCAGTGTAACAATAAGTAAAGAAAAGATATTCCCATAGCTTGAATCGGTAAGAATGATTTTTTAAAAAATAAACTCAGGAGTGAAAGAAAAGTTTTGAAGTGATACAACAGAACAGAATTGACAGTAATTAGTAAAAAAGGAAAGATTAGGCTAAATCTGGAAAACCTCAGAACAAAAGTATTAGGAGTGGCGGGCTTCCCTGGTGGCGCGGTGGTTGAGAGTCTGCCTGCCGATGCAGGGGACACGGGTTCGTGCCCCGGTCCGGGAAGATCCCACATGCCGCGGAGCGGCTAGGCCTGTGAGCTATGGCCGCTGAGCCTGTGCGTCCGGAGCCTGTGCTCCGCAACGGGAGAGGCCACAAACAGTGAGAGGCCCGCGTACCGCAAAAAAAAAAAAAAAAAAAAAAGTATTAGGAGTGGAAGCAGCTTTGCTATTTGAAACAACAAAAATAAATAAGATAATGGGCTGCATGTTCTAGATAAAGCTTGGTAACACTGACACACAGACTTTTTTACATTCTCTAACCTTTGTGATCTAATTGTTGGATAAAAAACAAAATGTGAACTAATTAAGCAATTATTTGTAATATGCACCAAGAAGGCACTAAAATAATATTAAATTTGAAAGGATTGCAATATACAGGTTTCTTTTTTTTTATTATACAAACCAAAAAATATACACGAAATATTTACATATACGAGTGCCAGAATATAGCAACGTCCTTCTTGGGTCTTGGTATTAATAGAGATATGGTGTGTGTGCACACGTGCACACCAACAACTGGCAACAGTATTCCACAAACAGATAAATGCTAAGGGTAGGAAATATGAAGGTGGAAAAGTGATAAAGTCCTAATGACTCTCTTAAATGAAGTTAGGACCAATTAGGTCAAACACTGCTGGGTAAATAAACTAGTCCCTGGTGTCAATTAGAAACTTTTGGAGGTGCATTAACTTTTTCATGCCCTTAAGGTACCATTTAGTAAATTACTGTTCCAGTGAACCAAATGATACCCTGGGGGCCTGAAAAGACTTAATGCAACTTCAAAAATGAGCCACTGACTCTCTTCTCACCAGTAGGATATCACACACCTGTGCACTGTGCCTCACCAGCTGAGTACTTCAGATGAAACATTCATTCGTTCGTTCATACATTCATTCACGCACCCACTCACTGTTCACCGAGATCCAACTCTGAGCAAGGCAATGTTCTAGGCTCTAGGAATAGAGCAGTGAAACGACAGAAAGGAAGACAAACTTTCACAAAGTTGACATTCGGGTGGGGAAAGACAAACCCTAAACACGTGAAGAAACAAGACACGTCAGAAGTGTTACCTGCAAGAAAGACAGTAAAACAAGGGGACGTGCTAGAAAGACACGGGAGAGCTACTCTGTCCTGGGCGTTCTAAAGCCTCCCAGGAGCTGACATGTAAGCCAGTGCCTGAATGCATAGAGGGAAAGAGAAGGGACCGTCTTGGGCGTTATGGTTACAGGCACCAAAAGCTTCACACGCAAAGCCCAGGAGGAGCATCGTCAAAGAACAAAAAGAAAGTCAGTGCAGCTTCAGTGAGAGTGGACAGCAAGAGGAGTGGCGCCCACTGTGGACAAGAAACTCCCAGCTCTGTCAAGTTCACTCTTAGAAAGCAAGCTGAGGAGGGAAAGGGAAGTGGAGGAAAACCATAATTTTTAAAACTTAGAAAAGTAACACGCCTTTGGCTTGCTCAGTAATGCTTGGACACAGCTTTCCTGGAGGAAGGAAAAAACAAGCTGCAGGAGATCCTGGAGGAAAAGTTAAATGATCACTAACAGTTGTAAAGAAATCCTGTTCTAAACAGGACAGGGTCTCTACTAGTTAGGATTCTCCAGAAAAACAGAACCACCAGGAGATAGATAGAATATATATATATATATATATATATATATATATATATATATATGTATACACACACACACACATATATATATAATCTACATATATGTAAATAGATATGTACATAGATAGATAGGGAGAGATTATTGTAAGAAATTGGCTCATGTCATTATGAAAGTTTGGTGGATCCGAAATCTTCAGGGTAGGCTGGCAGCCTGGAGGCCCAGGGAAGAGTTGCAGTTTGAGTCCAAAGGCAGTCAGCTGACAGAGTTCCTTCTTGCTCAGGGGAGGTCAGTTTTGCTATATGAAGAACTTCACCTAATTGGGTAAGGCCCACCCACATTATGGTGGGCAATCTGCTTTACTCAAAGTCTACTGATTTAAATGTTATTGAAGCACACTCAAGCAACACCCTCACAGAAACATTGAGAATAATATTTGAACAAATATCTGTGTCCTTGTAGCCCAGCCAAGTTGACACATAAAATTAGCCATAACAGGTTCACAAGAAGAAATGAGAGCAAATGACTCATGTCAGGGGTATAAACCCACCTCAGCATTTCCAGGGCTGTGAGTACCCACTTCCTGTCCTCACAGACCCCACACCAGGTGAGAGACTGAGGGTCCTGAAGCCATTCTGCCATGCCTCAAGGTCAGAACTCTAAGAAGCCTAGAGTCCCAGGCCCTGCCATTCTGATGGGAATCTGACCTCAGAGTCAGCCAGACCTGGGCCTGAATTCAGGCTTTGTCACAGAACAGCTGTAGGAGCATGAGCAAGTTATGTATTCTAGCTGAGCCCCACATTTTTCATCTGTAAAAGGGGGCAACAATCGCAAACACCTCAGACGAGAGAGTTTTTGGTGATGACAAAATGAGATCACACAAACTGTGCTCAGTTCATAATAAGCAGACAGTAAATGCAAGTTCTAATTGTTCACTGGAGTCTGTTCTCCAAAATCCTTGAATCCTTGTGCACGTGCGTGTACACATGGGCTTTTGAGTGTGTGCACAAGTGTGTGTGTGTGTATTCATACATGTAGATGGCAAGAGCAAGGATATGTCTACAGTAAAATCCCCCTGAGCATGTAAGGAAACCACAAGTCTCCCATTTCAACAACCAAGGAGAGAAGAAGAAACATCTTCAGGGGACACACCCCATGCCTCAGAGAGCAAAGTAATTCTTACCACTTTCTCCTCCTCTGAATGTTCTCGAAGGCCCTTTTCTCCAAAGGTTTCAGGAAATTCTAAAGGCCCAAACTTTGTCTTTGCATCCCCAAAACTAAAGCAAATCAGGCTAAATTGATTTTCTCAAGGGTGTTGAAGGAATTGGCTGCAGAGAGTCTTTTGAACTCATCTGTAGAGAAACTGGGGGATAAAATAGTATTTTCTAAATAATTTCAGAAAATTATTTGCTAAATAATAATTCAATCTTGCTGTTAAAGACCTACATGAATCAGGTGTTTTATAGGTAGCATAATAATAAATCCTAATAATTACATGCCTGTAAAATCAACATCTTGCTGGTAAAATACCACCAATAAACACAATGGGTTAAACCCCTACTGTTACCTGAGATGTGTGTGAAGAGGGACAGAGCCCTGGGTCTCTCCCCTTGATCACTCACATATTGTTCAGTAGTCAGTGCCTTACAAGAGGGGATGTCTTTGAGTGAGGGGAGCAAATGCACCACACAAGTTGTGTCAAGTTGGGTCAGATAGCTCACACTGTACGGCACAAGCCTCATGGTCAAAAGCACCCACGTTACAAGGCGAATCCTGGCCAGATTTTGTCATAACTGCTTTGCTGAATGTAAGGCAGCCTATTTAGAAGCTGTTCCACTTAACAGGACAGCTTTTTAAATGGACCACCCCCATATAAAAGTGAAGGGAAGAGACAACTGGGGCCAAGAACTGAGTAGTTAGCAATTGCCTATTTGTAGAGAGCCATTGAAGAAAGTCATGGACAGCCAACTTGCCTCTGGGCAGAAGATAACCTGATAAGATTTTTAATAAAAAATTTTAAAAAAAGGTATTCTGTTCTGCTCCAGTTCTTTAAAGAAAAAAAGATTGGAATCTAGGATCCGGTGGTCCTCTTATAGTATCAATAGTAGTCCTATAGCTCACAAGCACTTTGTTACAATTGCTAGGTAGGGAAAAAGCCCTGGGATGCCAAACCAGAAGTGATGCTTTGGGCTCTAAGTCTCAGCTAATTCACTGGGTCTTGTGTACTTTAAATATAAAGTTTAATGGAGAATCGATATATGGACCAACGATATCAGTCTTATGACATTTTCCTATTCATTTCCTATTCATACCCACACCAAACCCCGAAGATAAAGGTAGGCTAAGGGTGGTGATGCTTATTTAATCTGCCCAGAGTCTCATGACTGCTAAGCAACACAATCAAACCGAAGGCCTTATTTTCAATGTCAATGTTCATCCACTAAACTACACAGCAAATAATCATACTCTTTGAGGACCAGAATCACATGCCAGAGTCTATGTGAAATAGGCGTGTGTGCCCATCTGTTTCTTTCTATCCTCATCCCAATATGTCAACAGCAAGCTATCACTGAGTGAGTGTTTTTTATCTAAGGAAGGTTTAGGACATTAATAATTGTGTAGATGACTGTTTAATAAGAATATTTTATGATTTTGGAAAAGGTTCATGGCATTTTTAAATCAAAAATTTACATAATGGCATATATAATGACTCCAATTTTGTAAGAAGCCAAATATAGGCACGTGTGGTTGTGTGTGTGTAAATAGACACACATATTCAGAGAAAGCAAGCCTGGGAGGTGGATGTCAGCCTGTGAACAGTGGCTGTCTTCCAATAATGGGATTATAGTTCATTTTTAGTTCTTTTTTGTACTTTTCTACATTTTCCAAATTTTCTAAAATGAACATACTTTGCTTTTTTAGTCAGAGATAAAAGAACATATATTATCTGTAAATTAGTAAAGTCTTTTCTTCAACTATAAAATAGCAAAGTCATCTGATACTGAAATAATGTTTAATTCTAACAATGAGCTCTTGTAGATGACGCAGGAAAGTGTACATTCCTGCAAAGCGTTTGGAAATTACTTTGGCAATATGTATTGTGGAAATTAAAATTGTTCATACCTTCTGAGCAATAACCTCACTTCTGGAATTGATTTTAAACCATTCCTTCCTAGATGTTTGTGCCTAATGATACATACAACATTAATTATAATAGCAAAAAGATGGAATTAACCAAAATGTTTAACAATAAGGGGTTGGTTAAGAAAATTATGACATCCACTCAATAAAATATTAAGCCAGTATTAAAAATAATGTTCAGACAGAAATCTTTAAGATAATGGGAAAGGTCAGGTTATGGAATAAATTTATAGAATTGCATAGATTTAAGTCCACAACTCAAGGGTGAAAACATATTTTTTCTGTATTTTTTCTGTAAGAGTTTAATTTCCTTTTTGACATCTGTTCTTCAGACTGCTAGAAACTTAACCTCAGAATTTCTTTCTCCTAGCGGCTCCTCAATACCAACTGGGCGCTTAGGCACCTATGGAGAAATCCATCCCTCAGTCTGGCCATGGTCCTCATTTCCAGCCAAAGTCATCTTCCATTCTTGGGTCATCCTGATGCTTCCTGACCACAGTGCAGGACTGGACATTCCATGAGACTGGTTTAGGCTTTTTTGCCTGGACACATCCACAGCCATTTCTTCCCTATAATTATACCACTTCCTCACATCCCACCTGGAAAATAGAAACAACATCCTCTACTCTCAGGTTTGACAATCTGTCTTGAGTTGTTGCCACTTTCCCTGGAGAACACACCCTGAGACCCTCCTCTGAATCCTCTGAATGTCTCCCATGTTTCCTTTCTCCCCAGAGGAAGTGTGTGTAGGGGGGGGTGAGGTGTGGATGGGTGTGGGTGTGTGTTGTTGGGTGTGGGTGCTGGTGGGTGTGGGGGGCGATGGGTGGGTATGTGTGAGTGTGGGGGGTCTGGGTGTTGGTGTGTGGGGGGTGTGTGTGTGGGTATGTGTGAGTGTGGGTGTGTGTGGGGGTGTGGATGTGGGTGTTGGTGGGTGTGGGGGTGGGTGTGTGTGGGTTTATGTGAATGTGTGGGTGTGTGTGGGGTGTGTGTGTGCGTGTGTGTGGGGGTGTGGGTGGGGTGTGTGGGTGTATGTGGGGTGTTTGTGGGGTGGGGTGTGGGTGTGTGTGGGTGTGTGTGGGTGTGGGTCTTGGTGGGTGTGGGTGTGGGTGTGTTGGGTAGGTGGGATGAAGGGAAAGATCCTATCCTCCTCCAACCCTGTTCTCAGAACTCTGGTCTGATCTCTACACACACAAGCACATGGGCATTTCAAACCCCAAAGACAGGGAGAAACTCTTTTCTCTGCTCTTTGCTCAGTCACATATTTCTCCAGAAGCAAGGAGCCCGGAATAGTCCAGCTGTTTAGAAAGTATTAATAACCTAAAATATTATATTTATATAATCATTAATAAGTTAGAAGGAATTAAGTTTAGGGAGAAAATCCACTAGAAGTAAACACGTTCAAATGTTAATACTGGCTATTGATCCTGGAGAATGGCCTTATGGGGGATTTGGCTTTTTAATTAATTCCCTCTACCAAGTTTTTCTGAAAGTCTGAGACTATGAGGGGTGAGACATGGAACAGCTAGCTATTAGGGAAAGAAGGAAACAAAAATATATATACATACATGTACTACAGAAAAAAAAATTGAGATGCGACTGAAAACACAGGGTCAATTTTTTAAATCTTTGAAGATAGATTAGGCCAAGGTATCACATGCAGTAGACAAAAGAATGCCATTGAAATGATAATGTAAGAAAAACTTTTTAAGCACTGCTAGGCTATACGCTACACTGACTGTCTAAAAATACACATTTCACGTCTCTTAAGTCTTCATTTTACATATAACATCTGGTTGCAAAACACTGTTAATTCTACCTGGTGGACTTTGAGAATTTCTACGACATGAGAGTCCAAAACACTTCCAGGTATTCTGATGGCTCTGGTCATTTAAAAGAGTCTTGAGAAAATGAGAAGTTTTTATTTGGGTTGAGCAGAGAATGTCTCTGAAGAAGCAGATTTGAAAGTTAAATTGATAACTGTGTTAGTGCCTACTAGCTTATTAACTGTTCCTCCCTATGACGTCTCCAGGATCCACAGTTAATTTTTCTTTCCTTTGGCTTTGCTTATTGTATTGTCAGTTTTATAGCGTTTGTAATGTACTGTCTAATTACATGCTGGTCCAGATGAGCTTCAAAGAACTTTTCTACTTTACTGAATGTTTGGTCTCCGCCCCCATTAAAATTAGGTGTTCTGTTTCTGACTTCCGAATAGGTAAGTTCCTGTGAGAAGTGCTTACTTTCAGTTTGTCACCGACAAGCTATGTGACTTGAGTACATCACCTCTCCCTTCTGGGACTCAATTCTTCCTTATCTTCAAAATGCAGGTGCACATGCTCCATTCTGGAGCTGCTCTGCAGACTGTGGGCTCTGAACATAACTGCTGCTGCTGCTTCCCAGGCGCCTGCACTGGTCCCTCATTTGCTTTGGACCTATTAACATCAGGTCACCCTGGGTTCATCTGGGGCTTCTCCTCTCTCTAAATTCACTCTGAAGGTGACTCCTCCAGACTCATGGCTTTCAACCTACACCATTTATATCCTGATGGCCCCCCAGCTGATGTCTCCAGCTGGGACGGCCCTCCGAGCTCCAAGCCCACACATCCGCTGATGTTCCTGTGGAATATGTAATTATTGTCTCTGACATAGTATGTCTAAATCCAGCACCTGCTCTTCCCTCAAAAACCTGTTCCACCTGTCATTCTCCACATTTCAGTTAACAGTCACTCCATTCTTTCTGGTGCACAGGACAGAAGTCTTGGGGTCATCTTTGACTCGTTTTTCTTCTCTCACACACTATTTCCAACTCATCAGGAAATTCAGTTGACTTTACCTCCAAATTTTATCTCAACTTGTCCACTGCTCCCACTTAGGTCCAGGCCATTGTAACTCTTTCACCCTAGTGGATGCATTAGCCTCTAAATGTCCTCCCAGCTTCCTGCTGTGCCCCCTGCAGTCCCTTCTCAGCACAGCAGACAGAATGACTCCATTAAAACACCAGTCAGGGCTTCCCTGGTGGCACAGTGGTTGAGAATCTGCCCGCTAATGCAGGGGACACGGGTTCGAGCCCTGGTCTGGGAGGATCCCACATGCCGCGGAGCAACTGGGCCCGTGAGCCACAACTACTGAGCCTGCGCGTCTGGAGCCTGTGCTCCACAACAAGAGAGGCCGCGACAGTGAGAGGCCCACGCACCGCGATGAAGAGTGGCCCTCGCTCGCCGCAACTGGAGAAAGCCCTCGCACAGAAACGAAGACCCGACACAGCCCTAAATAAATAAATAAATAAATAAACTCCTACCCCCAACATCTTCTTTGAGAAAGCCAGATTTTGCAGTGGCTCCCAAGGCCCAGAACCATCTGCCGCTTCTCTCCCCCTTGCTCACTTGGCTCAATGCTCCCTGGGCTCCTTTCCCCCAAACATGCCAAGCCACCTAAAGTTTTTGCCCTAGCTTCACCCTCTGCCTGGAACTCTCTTGCCCCAGATCCACATGTCTCATCCCTCACAATATACAAGTCTCTGCTCAAATGTCACTCTCAATGAGACTTACTCTAAAAGACATCCATTTTTTTTTTTTTTTTTTTTTTTTGCGTTACGCGGGCCTCTCACTGTTGTGGCCTCTCCCGTTGCGGAGCACAGGCTCCGGACGCGCAGGCTCAGTGGCCATGGCTCACGGGCACAGCCGCTCCGCGGCATGTGGGATCTTCCCGGACCGGGGCACGAACCCGCGTCCCCTGCATCGGCAGGCGGACTCTCAACCACTGCGCCACCAGGGAAGCCCAAGACATCCATTTTTAAGTTGCAACACCAAATCAATCCTGTACCCACTCCCTGTCACATTGCTTTATTTTGACTCCATGACACTCATCACCTTCTAACAAAATTGTCATCATTTACTTATTTTTTTAATTGTGGTAAAATACACGTAACACAAAGTTTACCGTCTTAACCATTTTTTAGTGTATAGCTCAGTAGTATTAGGTACATTCACATTGCTGTGCAATCAGCCTCCAGAACTCTCATCTTACAAACCCCAAACTCTCTACCCATGAAACAACGCTCCATCCCCAACTCCTGTCAGCCTCTAGCAACCACCATTCTACTTTCTCTCCCTGTGAATCTGATGACCCTAGGTACCTCATGTAAGTTGAATCATACAATATTTGTCTTTCTGTGACTTGCTTATATCACTTAGCATCATGTCCTCAAGCTTTATCTATGTCTTAATATGTGTCAGAATTCCCTTTATTTTTAAGGCTGTGTAATATTTCATTGTATGTACGTACCATAGTTTGTTTATCCATTCATCATTAATGGATACTGGGGTTGCTTCCCCCTTTGGCTATTGTGAATAGTGCTGCTATGAGCATGGGGGTATAAATATCTGAGGCCCTGCTTTCAATTCTTTTGAATATATTATATATCCAGAAGTGGGATTGCCAAATAATACAATAATTCTATTTTTACTTTTTTGAGGAACCACCATACTGTTTTCCATAGCAGCTGCACCATTTTACATTCCCGCCAACAGTGCACAAGGGTTCCAATTGCTCCACATTCTCACCAAGACTTGTTATATTTTTAATAGTTGCTATCTTAATGGGTGAGAAGTAGTATCTCCCTGTGGTTTTGATTTGCATTTCCCTAATGATTAGTGCTGTTGAGTACCTTTTCCTGTGCTTTTTTGGCCATTTGCATATCTTCTTTGGAGAAATGTCTATTGGAGTCCCTTGCCCATTTTTTGATCTGGTTAAGTCTTTTGTTGTTGTTGTTCTTGAGCTGTAGGGGTTCTTTATATATTCTAGATATTAACCCTTTGCCAGAGAGATGATTTGCAAAACTTTTCTCCCATTCCATAGGTTGCCTTTTTCATTCTGTTGATTTTGTCCTTTGATGCGCAGAAGTCAGTTATTATTTATTTTACTTACTGTTTTTTGGTCTGTCTCGCACTCCGATATATGAGCTCCACAAGGGCAAGGCCACGTCTATCTTGCCCACAGCTGTATCCCTAGTGCTGAGAACAGCGCTTGGCACTTCGTGGGATCTCAGCAAATATTTGTGGAATAAACGAACGAGGGAACGGACAGATCAGAGATGTGGCTCGGGCTTTTTGCAGTTCCTAAAACCTACAGGCTTTGAGAAAAAAAATCTGAAGCCTAATTAATACTTATCAAAAAGAATAATGCTCTAAAACAATAAGTTCCCAATAGATTTCCTGAATGAAGGGCTTTTTTTAAAGTTCTTGTCTCATAGGAAGTCAGTTTCCCAGGCTACCTGGGAGCATGTCTGCCTTCTCCTTTGGAATCCATTAAAGTGACAGCTCTGGATGTGTATGAACACAGACCTGCTCCACTGCCCACACCCCATCATTGGCTCTCCCCGCCCCACTCCTTCTTGCCTGGACTCTCTCCCCGCTTCCTCTTCCCTTTCCTGCGCCTCTCCCTGTGGCCCTCTCTCACACTGCAGGGCCCTGGCTGGGCCCATATCTGCTTTGTGTCCAAGGTCCCAGCCTGTTCTGTCAGGGATTACTTTGCCTCCATTGTTCCACTGAGGACCACACACAGGGGCAGCTCAGGTACCCTTCACTCTAAGGATGCCTGTGGGAATCTGGGAGAAAAGCATGAAAAGGGGCAATGATTGAACAGTACTTAGGAGGGGGTTGTTCATGTCAACCCCGATTAATGATAATGGTAATTTAGAATCTGCTTGTGCGTTCCATTGTTAGGTTTTGCCAAGATGTTTCTAAGTGGTATTTCAAAGGGTTCTGGGTCTGGCTGATGCTGCGGACCTACTTTTCACTGCAGGGACACCAGCGGAGCAGGGTGGCCATGCCCGACACAGTGCATCCCGTCGTGAACACGGGTCCTGTCTGGTCAGGTAAGTCTTCATTCTTACCCACCAGTATCCACCCATCCCAGTGCAGCCTTTAGAGAATGGAAACTTCAGTTGTTTCCATTATAAAGACAAGTTGTTGAGACTGTCTCTTCTCTTTACTCCCTTTTCTCCAGAACAAAGGACTTTAGCAAGCTTTGTTACCAGGAGGAGGGGTAAAACAAGGTGGGTAAGTCGAGGTTCAGATCCTGAGCCAGCTGCTTCCTAAGCCTTAGGACTTGCAGCAAACCACTCAATCTCTCCAGGATTCATTCCTTTCATCGAAAAAAATGGTGATGATGGTAGAATCTACCTCGTAATCTGTTATGAGAAATAAATGAGATTCCACATGTAAAAGCCTAAGAACAGTGTCTGACACCAGGCAAGCGCTTGACAAATGTTAGTTATTACTATCATCGCACAATTAGTGAGGGTCAGGGGTCTCCTCCTTTAGCACAGGGTTTCTCAACCTCAGCTCTATTAACATTTGGGGCCTGATAATTCACGGTCGTGGGAGGCTGTCTGTGTATTGAAGATGTTCAGCTGCATCCCTGATCTCTACTTAACTAGATGCCGGTAACGATCACCTCTCCTTCCCCCCTCCGCCTACCCTCCCCAGCTTTGACAATCAAAAACATGCCTCCAGACATTATTAAATGTCTTTGAAAAGGAAGGGGGGGAGGGAGGGTAACTTCCCCTGGTTGAGAACCACTGCTTTAGAATAAGCAGCAAAAATTATATAAATGTGGGTATCGGTGACTATGCCCCAATAGGGGAGGCAGTTTTCCTTAAACTGGGAATTTCAATCCTCCCAGAGGAGCTTTGAAGAGTTATAAGGTCACAGAAAATAATCCCAACACACTTCTTATCCTTACAGTCTTGGTTGGCCACTGTTAACACCTCCATCCAGCTTTAATCCCTGCCCTCCACAGGGTGGCCCATTGCTTAGCTCCCATCTGTCTCAACTCCCACTGCAGGAGGCATGGTGCGTGTGCCTCCCTGCACGATGCCCTGCACATACTAGGGACTTAAGGAAAATTTATTGAATGAAAGCAAGAGGTAAGTCCAACTGCGTTACCTCAGTTTCTTTTCTTTTTCCATTTTCTATTTGATTTTGGCTCATAGAAAAACATCATCTTTCCCAAAAGCAGTAAATTTCACACAAAACAGAATCTGAGTGGCAGAACAGGAAAACAAGAGGCAACAAAAAGCCCCAGGAATAAAAGAAAAACAGAAATTGACAAAGAAGTGACCATAGGGTGTCCTCTGATCACCACTCCCCAACCCCCCCCAACTCCTCTGGGGAAAATTTTACTCTCTTTTTCACTGTTAATGCAGTCCTTTCCCTATCTTAGGGATGTAATGAGCAAAGGAACGTGAGGAGGGAGAGGGATCTTTTCTAGAGGCCTAGAGATCAAGGCACTTTTCTCTCCCCCCTCCCCATGCTGGCTGCCCCAAGAAAAAGGTAAAGTATGGGGATGACTTTGACAGAGTCAGACAGTCTCCTCCTGAGGAAAATGAGAGCTCAGAGCAGAACTCAAAGGAGAACTCAACATGGAAATAGTACCACTAACACCCAGCCCTGAAGCCGAGATGGGAGAGAATGGGAGGGGAACACAGGGAAGCCAGGGAACCACCTGGAGATGGTGCATGAAGGGGAAAGTCAGGATTGACCCTGAGGTTCTACTTGCTGAGAGTCAATCATCTTGGTTCTCTTTTCTCTTGGCCATAATCTGGGCTCACATCAGGCCATCTGAATTTTGGGCACTTGATAGTAGATCCTTTGTTGGGAGAAAGCCCCAGATGGAAATATTTGACTGGATTGTAATGGAGATCCCCCCAATTCAGTTCCCAAAGAGAAGAAAGAGACAAGTCCTCCACACTCAAATTTCCCCAGTATAACAAAGAAAGACAGGGACAGAAAACGCTAAATCTGGAGGGGAAATGGGGCCATGTTGAAAGCTAGGTGAACTGAGATCCTGGCTCTTTACTGAAATTCCCTTGTTCTTTCTTACAGCATCCTGATTCTGCTGATTTTCGGAGACAAAGTTGTTCTTTGGCTCTCATCCTCCAGAAATTCCATGTCACCCATCCATTTCCCTGTGCTCTCACAGAGAAAGCTTTCAGACAGGACTTGGCCCTGAACCTCTTAGATTAGGAGATTCCCTTGAAGAGCTCTTAGATAGTGGATTTTGCTGACGGCTGCCTTGAACCCATGGGCAGAATGTTGTAGATAGTTGTCTTGGCATTGTTGGGGATCTATTCTTCGTAGTAGCTGCTGCTCTTGTTCAGTAGCTTGAGCATCCATTTATCTACTTCCTTCATAGATGTCTGCCCTCAGAAAATGATGGCAATGGGTCGCACGCTGCCATCTTGCACTAGTATCGAGGGTTTGCTGGGTGAGCTTTGGTTAAGTCAGAACTCAATATTAGCAGTTGGTTAGGCTGGTGGATGAGGCAAAACCTGGTATAAAGAAGTGAGATGAGAAACAGGGACCAAGCAGATCGCCTGCTGTAGAAGTTAGTATTGAACTGCCCAGGGAAATGGAGACAGGCAGACCAAGATGTGGTGGCTCAGGTGTCTTAGTTTGAGCTGCTGTAAGAAAAATGCCATAGATTGGGTGGCTTAGGCAATGAACATTTATCTCTGACAGTCCTGACTGTTCTGGAGGCTGAGAAGTCCAAGATCAATGCAATGTGCCAGCCAGTACAGTTTCTGGTGAAAGCCTGCTTCCTGGTTTGCAGATAGATGCCTTCTTGCTGTATCCTCACATCGAAGAGGGAGAGGGAGAAGGAGAGAGGGAGATAGAAGGAGGGAGAAGAAGGGTGGGAGAAAGAGGGAAGGGGAGAGGAAGGAAACTCTTATTTCTCTTCTTATAAGGGCATTATCATAAAGGCTCCACCCTCATGACCTAATAACTTCCCAAAAGCCCCAACTCCAAATACCATCACATTAGGGATTAGGTCTTCAACATATGGATTTAAGGGGAATGCAAACACGCAGTCCATAACACTCAGGTCACAACTTGAAGTTTCAAGAGCAAATGAGAGCACCCCATTATTGATGGTCTCCATCAACCAGTGGACAGAGCAATTTGTGTTTGGCCAAGGTGTCTGGGACTTTGGGTGAGGGTACCATGAGGTGGTCAGGTCCCAGGAAAGGTCCTGTAAATGAGCAGGGTGCCCATGCCAGAGCCCATGTCCCCCACCCAGAGTCAGCAGGAAACCCCAAAGCCTGTAACAGCTCTATGTACCTGGGATACCTTCTCATGATGGAGTCTCTCATCCTTGCTTCCTCCTTTCTGTGGCCCTGGCCTGCTCCAGACTGACTAAAGACAAAGTTGTTTGGCCTGAAGATCCAACCAAAAGGACTTGAGCAAATGTATTTCATAGTCCTTGGTTTATAATCGCTCTAGATGGCATGAGGAGCAGGTCAACTACCTGTAGCTTCATGGCAACACGTGGAGCTCTGGTCTAGTTACAGATCAGGGCTCCACTGTAAGTGGAAGGGGCTCATCGCTGGACACCAACCAGATCTTGGCACCACGTGAGTGCCACACAGGACAGTTGGGATAAGCAAGGCTTCCCTCAAGGGTAGAATTTATTTTTATTTTTTACTCACCTCAAAGGATGTGGAGAATGAGAGAATCATACATTTTTTTCTGCTTATCACATACTTTAAGAATGGCACGTGGCCCAGGAAGCTACAGGAAGCTGCAGCCACTATACCTGATTGAATACCAGTGATTCTGCGACCGCTGCATCTCTTTACATTTATTTTCTTAATTGTTTTTGCCCATTTTAAATTAGAAGCTTCTGAAAGGCAAAAGAGAAAGTCTTCTCCATTCTATTAGCTGTCACTGTACCTAGAAGAGTGTTCAAGGCTGACCAATGATTCAATAATCATTGACTATCTAAAAGAAAAAATCTTTGCAGGCTGTCAACTTAACAGATGTCTCTTGTGCTTTTCATTTCTCAAACATGACACGTGGGTAGATTTGGCTTGAAAGAAGGAGAAATTTCAGTGGTATCAGGACAGCAATTTTTCAGGGCTCCATTATTTTCTGATGCTCACTTTTTTCGTTGTCAGAACTGAAGAAGCACCAGCTACACATACATCAAGATAAGAGCTGTGCTTCCATTAATGAAAGGGGAGGCTTCACTGGGAATCAAGGAGTTTTTTACATTACAAATGGTAAAAGGGAATTTGTTTCAGGGCCTTATCTGGCTTTTGATCATCTGGACAGGCTTACAGAAGGAGAAAAGTTGGTGTTTCTTTTAAAGACAAAAATTGCTTTTTTATTGCATCAAATATGTGTTGCAGCTGCTTAGACACACTGCTCCGAGAGGTAAATAGGATGAGCCTGTTCAACCTAGATATACAAAATAGTCCGTATACTGATTTTTTTTAAAAAGAGAAGAACTGTACTTAGTGCAACCAGTTGGTGAGAGTCAAGAGGACTTTCAAAATCCACATCTGATTGCCTGAAGGAACAGCATCCTACAATAACCAGAGGTTAACACAGTTAATAAGTCAGTGTCCATTCTCATTAAGAGAGACAGAACAGGAAAACAGAGAGAACCACATTCCTCTTTTCCAAAGTGGGACCAAGACTCCAAGAGAGAACAAAGTTCACCTAGACTGCCAATGCCAAAACCAGCAGTCATTTGAGGCATCTGATAGATGCACAACTTTTATTAACTTATCATGTCTGTGTAGATACCTCCCTCTGGCTCCCTCTGAGCTCAGACTCGTGGACTTTGCTCTAGTCTACAGACCACCCAGAACTATGATGACATCTGACTGCTGCCCTGTCTCAAGGAAGCACTTCGAGGGAGAAGACTATTCCTTTTCTACCTCATGATTCTCAACAGAGTGTTTTGCAGATACTAACAAACTTTTACTGAGCAAATGAATGAATGAATGGGTTTCTATCAGTATTCCAGAGTGTGATTATCATCACTAGAAGTTGTTCTCTTGGTGTTCATGAGAGAAAAATATTTGAGTCCCCAGAGCAGCTTCAATTCCCAGGCTGATGTCCATAGTGAAACATACTATACTCCAAGGGTGCCCTTCACATGTTAAGTGTCTGACCAGCCCTGGTCAGGCCATCTTTTCCTTTCAATCCCTATCCACCTTATTTTTATAAACTTCAACAATCTTTGCTTCTGCGTCTCTTCCATTCCCACACTCAACTATCTCCCTTCTTCAGTCACCTTTTTGTGTTTCCATAGCCTTTCCCCCTATATCCTTTTATCCATTGTAACTCTTTCTATTGCAAGTAAGAAAACCCAATCCAAATGGCATCCAGAACTAGAGCTATCTTCAGGCTTGGGGTCCAGAGGATTACCGTGGGGCTTGGTTTCTCTCTCCATCTTTTAACTGTGCATCCCACTGTGTTGTCCATATTCTCTGATAGGCTCTCCCCTCGAGGCTGTGAACTATCTGTAGCAGCTCCAATTTATATTCTTCGAGGTTCAAGTCTAGCATCAAAGAAAGGGTCCTCTCCCTCAGTAGCTCCATTATGAATCCCAGATTTGAGCCTCCCTCACTCTGACTTAGCTATGGGCATACACATGTACCAGTCACCGTGCCCAGGGGGTAGAATACACTGTTAGCACTGCACCAACTCTCACATTCCCATGCTGGGGTTCAGTGCCATCAACTAAACTCTAAGCATGTGAGTTAAACGTTGAACAAGGATGGTTTCTCCAAAACAAACCCAGGGCGTTCTCACCTCAAGAAGTAGGTATGAATGTCAGGTGGCAAAAACAACCAACACCCACTACCATCTTCAACTTGCTTTCTGGTTCTCTTATCTTTTCTTGTGTTATTGGCACCCACAGGATTCCATACACTCCCTCTCTTTCTCGTCACTTCTCTATTGATATATCAGTCCTTATCAAACACACAGTAGTTCCATTTTTGTCCCTGGCTCCTCTCTACCTCTTCAGCAACGTTTCTTTTTCTGCTTTCCTTCCCCAGTTTTCGCCTGGATTTTAACTCACCAGCATCATCTTCAAGAATTAGAATACCTACTGGTAGGAAGCCTTGTACCAGAACTGTAACATCTGCTAGAACTATTTGCTTTCTCTTGTGACCACAGAATCTCCCTCATTTTTCATCAGCTTTTTCCTTCTGTTTCTATAACCCCATCAAAACCAAATATACCCAGGCTTCCCCATCCATCTTAGAAAACAAGACAAAACTACTTTCACTCAGCCTTGGCAGTGTGCCCGCCCCCACCCTTCCCCTTCCTGTTCTCTGTCTCCTCCCCCCAGCTCAACACCCCCAGGCTTAAGCTCTCTCAACCTGTCTCTGCTTTCTTTCACCAAACTCATTTCTTACATCTCTGAAGTTCTGTTTCTGGGGCTGTCTCCTTTCACCACCCTCCCCAAAATTTCCTCATAGTCAAAATATTTGAGTCCTCTCTCTCCCTCACCTTCCACATCTAAATTGCCCTTGAGACCTTTCAAATAGACCCTGCAAGAGTCCCTGAGCTCCATCCCCTCCTCTCCATTTCTTCTACCATATCATGATCTCGTTCTCATAGCTCACCTGTCTCCCTTGTTCCAGCCTCTCCATCCTTCAATCTGTCCTTCCCTCCGATGCTCAGAGTTAATTTGGGAAATACTCCCCTTCTTTAGCAGTTTGTTATGGTGAGCCACGGGATAAAATGTATGTGCTCTGGCTTTGAATTCGAGACCACCCATCATGTGCCCTCAGATTACATCTGCTGTGTAATCCTAGAGATACTCTGCACACCTGCTGCAGCTCTCTGCATGTGCTCACACTGACCCCTCCACTGGAACAATATTCTCATCCTCCCTTCTGCCACCTCTGTAACTGGAAAAGCCCTATTCTTTCTTCAAGGTTGGACACTAGCTTTGGCCCCTCCCCTGCAGGACCCTCTCCCCACCTTCCTGACTGTCCTCCTCTAAATTATCCCTTTGATGTATCACTGTTTGTCATTGTCGTCAAGTGCCAGACCGGGAACACCACGAGGGCTGCCTCTGTGTATCACTCACCTCAGTCTCTTAGGCCTAGCGCAATGGCTGGTGCACGCTGAAGTGAGATCTTCACCATCTCTCCGTTCCCGAAGCTTCATCTGCTCTGCATCTCTTTCATTCCCAAAACCATTGCCTCCATGTTTCTATTCTATCCCCTGTGTCCAACCCAGCTAGGAGTGAGAATCCACAGAGGCCTCCGAGCTTCTTCCTGGAAAATCAATCCTGCTTCCAAGTGGTCACTCTCAGGCTCCGGTCTCACCCCTTCTTCACATCAGCCTCTGCTCCCTCCATCTGCGCACAGTTTCATTCATCTAATAAGTGCATATTTTTTGTTCGACATTTTGTATTTAATAAATATCAGTTGTCCCTGGGGTCATGCTATTAAATGGAGCGATGCATCATGCCCCCAGGGTCCCCCCATCATGTCCCCTTGTGACAGGAAATCACCAATTGAGTCACTTTTCACTGTTCCCATCACCATGTGGGTTTTTTTTTTTTTGCAATAATCTCTCCAAAATCTATTCCTCCCCCTCCATGTGCATAGCTAAGTATGTGATTTATTCCTTGACCATGAACCATATGTAAACTAAGGCTAGGGTGACTTTGTCTTTGACCAACCAAACCAGGACACTAGGACAGTGAACCAAGGAGCTATTAATAGTTTCCTCCGGGCAACAGGTATAAACTGGGGCCTTCCCTGGCCAATCAGCACATCTGGCCTCCCTAATAGTTTTGGCTTTATTTCTCAAATTTCCCCCACCAGGATCCCCTGCTTTAACTTTTTTTTTTTTTTTTTTTGCGGTACGCGGGCCTCTCACTGTTGTGGCCTCTCCCGTTGCAGAGCACAGGCTCCGGACGCGCAGGCCCAGCGGCCATGGCTCAGGGGCCCAGCCGCTCCACGGCACGTGGGATCTTCCCGGACCGAGGCACGAACACGTGTCCCCTGCATCGGCAGGCGGACTCTCAACCACTGCGCCACCAGGGAAGCCCAGGATCCCCTGCTTTAAATGCCTCCCCCATTATCTGAGGCGGCCAGCACCATCATGTCCCTACGCTCCGTTGCAGCCTCAACGCTTTTCGGTCATTTCCCACTGCTTTTAGCATCAAATTCATGCTCCTTCCCCCGCAGTTTGCCGCAGGTCTGCCTGATCCTAGCTCTTTATTCCATCTGCTGTCAAGCAGACACCGGTGACTTTGTTCTTTTTTACATCTCTTCTTCCATCACATCCTGACCAGTAGGAATCACTTCCCCTTCAGAGTTTCAATTGACTTTTCTCCTCCTAATTAAAACTCAATCTGAAGTTCACCTTTACCAGGAATTTTGCCATGACTGTGAAGAATCAGGGGAGAAAATATTCCCATCCAAAGCCAAACATTAACCCCGCACATACTTGCATTCTGCATTATTTACAAGAAAGAAACACAGAGAAAATAAAGCGGGGGGGGGGTGGAAATTAAGGTGTTTATCCACAAAATCTCTTTTACATTTTATCTTATCTTTATCTTAAGGCACATAAGACTAATGCCTTCGGTTTCAAATGCTAGCACATGCGTATCTTGACAGTAACAGTATCAAGGATGTGGATGGTTTTCTCAAATAAGTAATGCACATTTAGGGGCAACTTCTGCATCTTTCAAAATAAAGTTGCCCAGAATGGTACCCAGGGGCTCAGAGCTACCAGAAAATATTGATAGCTTTCTGTCCTCTGTGGCATTTTTTAAATTTAACAAGTGTTTTTAAAAGTCCGAGCCTTTGGGGAGATAGGTGCCCATTCCAACGTGTGCCAGTCCACTACTCACCTTCCAACGGCAGCTGCTCCCTCTTCTGGTCAACACGAAGGGAAAGTGCTGAGGAAGGAACGACCTCTCCCTTTCCCTGGAGCGCGCTGGGATGGAGTGTGAGAAAGACGGTTCATTGTACTTTGGCAAGACAGATGCACAGATGTGAGGTATGCTCAACTCAGTTATCACATTTGGTTTCATCAGCTTTGTGAGGGTTTCGGTCTCATCAGAGAGGCAGAAAATGCCCACCGTCGTTCTCAGCAACCCCAGAGAGTGAAAACAACCCCTTCCTTTCTCAGAAGAGCCTGCAGCCCTGCCAGCACGCTGGATCCCTGGAGTCCGGGCCCACCCTGAGCTCCACACTGGGGAGCCCTGCCAAGCCGGAGAGGAAGGAGACGGCAGTTTGGGTCATTACAAAGACTTGCCAAAAAGTGCTCAGAAAATGAACAATTAATTTCGGCTGTCAAAACAGATACTAGAGGAGCCTAGTTAGATTTCAAGCATTTTTTTCTCCACCAGCAAATCCAAGGCTTTGTCGGTGATAAGAGATGGAGCAGATTCTGGGGATGTTTGTGAGACAATATTACATAGTGGTTAAGACTGCTGTGGGCTGTGGGATCAAATTGCCTGGTGTGGATCCCAGCTTTGCTTTTTTTTCTGGCTGTCTCCACAGGCATTTTATTTAACCTCTCTGAGCCTCGGTTTTCTTATCTGTACATTGGGGATGGTACAAGTAGAGCGGAAGAAATGGGGGGAGGGGCAGGATGCAGGGGAAAGCACTTAGCATCCCTCCTGTAAGCAGTCAATAAATGGTTGCTGTTTTTTTTCATCATTATTGGTGGTACAGATATTATCACACAAAAACTCCTGCTTCTCTTGGACGTTAATGGGTTCGATTTGTTTGTTCCCTCCTCCTGAAAGATTAGTACTTTGCCCCAATTTTAGAAAACTTTCTGAAGATCCGTTCCTTTGGGGACCCCTCACTGGTAAGCAACGATTTATTGTCTCATTAAAAATGTTCCCGGCGAATGTAAAACCTCAAAGAAAAGAGAAATACTTTTTGTTGTTGTTCTCCCCCGGTGAGGCTGTAGTGTCGATGACACATACATAAGTAAAATGGAATTTGAAAAGCAAGAGGCAGAGCATTTTGAAAAATTTAAAGTTTCTTATAAATCTTTATGAAAATGCATCTGTGTCAACACAGTAAAAATAATATCCCAGCCTACTGGTTTTCATCTTCTGGCCCCGGGTAAGCACTAGCTCATTAACCCTTCCACTGCTGTTCACAGGATAGGAAACACAACTGCTACTGCTCTTTAGGAACCCTAAGTGAGCACTCAGTCCTCATTTTCTGTAACATGAGCTTTTTCCCGTCATAGGGTCACAATTTTCCAGATAATTGAAGAAAGCAATATCTGACAGTACGGTGTTCAATAACAGTAAATATCAATGATAACTCATCTTTATAATTGAGAAAATAGGCAATTTTTCTGGCTTGTTTAAAAAAAAAAAACAAAAACCTGGCCATAGAGAATAGACCTGTGGTTGCCAAGGGGGAGAGAGGTGGGAGAGGGTTGGATTGGGAGTTTGGGGTTAGCAGATGCAAACTGGTATATATATTGATAGAATGGATAGACAACAAGGTCCTACTGTATAGCACAAGGGACTATATTCAATATCCTGTGATAAACCATAATGGAAAAGAATATGGAAATGAATGTATATATGTATATGTATAACTGAGTCACTTTGCAGTAAATTAATACAACATTATAATTCAACTATACTTAAATAAATTTTTTTTTTTAAAAAAGCTAACACAGGCTTCCCTGGTGGCGCAGTGGTTGAGGGTCCGCCTGCCAATGCAGGGGACACGGGTTCGTGCCCCGGTCCAGGAAGATCCCACATGCCACGGAGCGGCTGGGCCCGTGAGCCATGGCTGCTGAGCCTGCGTGTCCGGAGCCTGTGCTCCACAACAGTGAGAGGCCCGCGTACCGCAAAAAAAAAAAAAAAAAAAAAAAAAAAAAAACACAAAAAAAACAGCTAACCCTACATTTCTGGCTCCTCTTTCTTCCCATTGATAAATCCCATACTACTAAGGAGAATTTATGCTAACACTCTTCTTAAAAACCAATATCTTCCCAATATCCATGTCCTCCCTTCTTCCATAATTACAGAACCTGTTTTATTTCCAGCAATTATGTGCCCAGGTAAAAGACTACATTTCCCACCCTCCCTTGTAGCCAGGTGAAGTCACATGGCTAAGTTCTACTCAATGAGATGTGAGTAAAAGTGTCATGGGAAACTTCAGAAAGGCTCCATATTGGTACCTGACACGGCAAGGATAATTGAACTGAGCCTTTTTGCCTTTCTTCCTCTTTCTTGCTTACTAGACCGTGGATGTGATGACGAGCTCCACCAGCTTGAAGTACGTGGTAAATTTGAGGCTGGAAACCACATTGAAATGATGAAAAAATTCCCCGATGACTCAGAAATCATGGTAGCAACCCTGAAATGTCAAATTCCAATTGTTGTGGGTTTTTTTCAAAACAGAAATAAACTATCTGGTTCAAGACACTCTAACTTGGGGCTCCCTCTTTAAGCAGATAAACCTGATCCTAATGGACACACCTATTTTTTTAAACTTTTTTGGCCCCAGAATGAATTCTCTGCATTGACTCATTTTATTACCTGTCCTCAGAGTTTGTTCTACCCAAGATAACATAGCACGTTTATTATAATGCTCACCCCATAATTTTTTTTCACTCCTCTTTCCACAAATGACTTTATTTTTTCTTTTAACATCTTTATTGGAGTATAATTGCTTTACAATAGTGTGTTAGTTTCTGCTTTATAACAAAGTAAATCAGCTATACATATACATATATCCCCATATCCCCTTCCTCTTGCATCTCCCTCCCACCCTCCCTATCCCACCCCTCTAGGTGGTCACAAAACACCGAGCTGATCTCTCTGTGCTATGCGGCTGCTTCCCACTAGCTATCTATTCTACATTTGGTAGTGTATATATGTCCATGCCACTCTCTCACTTCGTCCCAGCTTACCCTTCCCCCTACCCATGTCTTCAAGTCCATTCTCTACATCTGCATCTTTATTCGTGTCCTGCCCCTAGGTTCTTCAGAACCTTTTTTTTTTTTTTTTTAGATCTCATATATATGTGGTAGCATATGGTATTTGTTTTTCTCTTTCTGACTTACTTCACTCCGTATGACACTCTAGGTCCCTCCACCTCACTGCAAATAATTTTATTTCTTTTTATGGCTGAGTAACATTCCATTTTATATATGTGCCACATCTTCTTTATCCATTTGTCTGTCAAAGGGCATTTAGGTTGCTTCCATGTCCTGGCTATTGTAAATAGTGCTTCATTGAACATTGTGGTACATGACTCTTTTTGAATTATGGTTTTCTCAGGGTATAGGCCCAGTAGTGGGATTGCTGGGTCATATGGTAGTTCTATTTTGAGTTTTTTAAGGAAACTCCATACTGTTCTCCATAGTGGCTGTATCAACTTACATTCCCACCAACAGTGCAAGAGGGTTCCCTTTTCTCCACACCCTCTCCAGCATTTATTGTTTGTAGATTTTTTTTTAATGTTGACAGATTTTTCTTTTTTTATTTTTTTTAATTGATTTATTTTATTTATTTTTGGCTGTGTTGGCACGCGGGCTTTCTCTAGTTGCAGTGCGGGGGGAGCGGCTAGTCTTTGCTATGGTGCACGAGCCTCTCATTGCGGTGGCTTCTCTTGTTGCGGAGCATGGTCTCTAGGCGTGCGGGCTTCTGTAGTTGTGGCACACAGGCTCTAGAGCACAGGCCCAGTAGTTGTAGCACGCAGGCTTAGTTGCTCCATGGCATGTGGGATCTTCCCGGACCAGAGCTCCAACCTGTGTCCCCAGCATTGGCAGGCGGATTCTTAACAACTGTGCCACCAGGGAAGCCCTGTTTGTAGATTTTTTGACGATGGCCATTCTGACAGATGTGAGGTGATATCTCATTGTAGCTTTGATTTGTATTTATCTAATATTTAGTGATGTTGAGCATCCTTTCATCTGTTTGTTGGAAATCTGTATATCTTCTTTGGAGAAATGTCTATTTAGGTCTTTTGCCCATTTTTTGATTGGGTTGTTTGTTTTTTAATATTAAGCTGCATGAGCTGTTTGTATATTTTGGAGATTAATCCTTTGTCAGTTAATTCATTTGCAAATATTTTCTCCCATTCTGAGGGTTGTCTTTCCGTCTTGTTTATGGTTTCCTTTGCTGTACAAAAGCTTTTAAGTTTCATTAGGTCCCATTTGTTTATTTTTGTTTTTATTTCCATTTCTCTAGGAGGTGGGTCAAAAAGGATCTTGCTGTGATTTATGTCATGGAGTATTCTGCCTATGTTTTCTTCTAAGAGTTTTATAGTGTCTGGCCTTACATTTAGGTCTTTAATCCATTTTGAGTTTATTTTTGTGTGTGGTGTTAGGGAGTGTTCTAATTTATTTCTTTTACATGTAGCTGTTCAGTTGTCCTAGCACCACTTATTGAAGAGGCTGTCTTTGTTCCACTGTATATTCTTGCCTTCTTTATCAAAAATAAGGTAACCATATGTGCATGGGTTTATCTCTGGGCTTTCTATCCTGTTCCATTGATCTATATTTCTGTTTCTGTGCCTGTACCATACTGTCTTGATTACTGTAGCTCTGTAATATAGTTTAAAGTCTGGGAGCCTGATTCCTCCAGCTCCATTTTCTTTCTCAAGATTGCTTTGGCTATTCGGGGTCTTTTATGTTTCCATACAAATTGTGAAATTTTTTGTTCTAGTTCTGTGAAAAATGCCATTGGTAGTTTGATAGGGATTGCATTGAATCTGTAGATTGCATTGAGTAGTAGAGTCATTTTCACAATGTTGATTCTTCCAATCAAGAACATGGTACATCTCTCCATCTGTTTGTATCATCTTAATTTCTTTCATCAGTGTCTTATAGTTTTCTGCATACAGGTCTTTTGTCTCCTTAGGTAGGTTTATTCCTAGGTATTTTCTTCTTTTTGTTGCACTGGTAAATGCGAGTGTTTCCTTAATTTCTCTTTCAGATTTTTCATCATTAGTGTATAGGAATGCAAGAGATTTCTGGGCAGTAATTTTGTATCCTGCTACTTTACCAAATTCATTGATTAGCTCTAGTAGTTTTCTGGTAGCATCTTTAGGATTCTCTATGTATCGTATCATGTCATCTGCAAACAGTGACAGTTTCACCCCATAATTTTTAAGATAGCTTATTGAAATATAGGCTCCACATGAATTTTCTCAGCAGGGTTAATATAGAATGTATCAAAACTTTGATTCTCCAAAGACATGGTTCATTTTAGGTAGAGAAAAAAAATAATTTTGTAACCACAAGCTGCACACTAACGAGGCAATCCACCTCACCAACGTAAGGGATTAACAATCAGGGTGGATGGCTCACTAAAATCTCTAGGAAATGCCACTTTTGTAGGAAGGAAATATGCTTCCTCCATGTTAGCATGTTGTTCAATTCACTAATGATGCTTACCACACTGTGCCCCAATGATTGCAGCAAGTCTTCTCTTTTACAGAGACTTTCCTATTAAGTCATTCCTAATGCCAAGCACAGCACCTGGCATATGATAGATGCCAAAAAAGTATTCACAACTCTTTCATGAATAAATGAGATCTCTTATAAAGAACTAGCTCATTTGAACTATCATTTCTCTCAGCAGTCAAACATTAATGCAGCTCTCAAAAATCTATCCAAAAACAATATAATAATAATGGTGAAAATCATTAACAATTACTGAGTACTTTATACATACTAGGTCATTTGTTAAACTTGAAAAACCCCTGTGAGAGAGATAAACATATGTGTGTGCATATTTCTATGTTATAGCTCTGTCCTTGGTCCACGTTTTCAGATCACACATACTCTCAAGAGAAGCCATGTCATTTGGTGCCAAGATCACAGAAAGCCCCTCCTCTTCACACCCACACCCACCTGAACTGACTTCTGAACATCTTGTTGAGCATAATTTTTGGAAGAAATATTTGTTCTCTAATCTACCTTTGGTGCAAAAGGACACATGATGTTATTGGGCACTCAAGGCTCGGCCCATGAATGAAACTCATCTGTTAATATTCATAGAAGTTTACCATTTTGCCCATCTGTAGAATAAAGATCAAAGTGTTAAATAATGAACAAAGCAGAATGTGTGAGATGTGGGGCCAAAGATGCCATTTGAATGCAGATGCATTATTTACAGAACTTCACAAAACCCCACTGGAAACATCCAAGTAGTGGAATACTGTTTTTGGTTTTGTTTATTATTATAAAAAGTGTCACAATTATCACTGACACTATAGTTTCTTGGAGTAATCTGGTCTTTTCATCTATTTAATTAAAGGTCTTTGGTCCAGAGGCTAAGGAGATTTCAGCTCTTAACAATGCTTAGCCTGACTAGTTCTTACCTCTATCCACTGACCACTGACCAAGAGCCCAGGTTAACACTGCATCTCGATCAAAACTTGGCTTGGCACCTACACCTAACTTGACTTTTTACTTATTTCCCATCATTGATAAATGACACTTAAAGTGATAGTCTCATGGCACGTACATGACGTTGCATAAAATAAACTGATTTATTGCAGTGCTTGCCAGCATTTTGGCGGCCAGAGCATACGTTGAAAGTGGTAATGTTTCTGAAACACTCTGGGACAAACAGAAGAGTCTGCTCTTGGATAGAAGTGATCTGCTATAGGCTTTGATTGCCCCAGGCCCAATATCTCAGCACACGTGTAACCGTTCCCAGGCCCATCGGTTACAGAGCTCAGGGTTATAACACTATTGCTTTATATTATATATAGTATATGGAATATATAGAGATTTAGAATACATCTGCATCCATATAATAATAAGCTTTTTTATTCATCTATAAGTATCTATGTCTTATACACGTACATCCTAATAAGAGCACCTACAGTAAGAAAGTTAAGGTTGAGATGGGATCTCCCACCTATGCCGTTTCCCTTATCATCACTTTCCCACAGGAGTCAATCATTTGCCTTCCTGGACAACACTCTCCATACGTACTCATTCTCTTCTTTCAGTTTAACCTTCTTTGTTTCTGCAATTAAGTAGCGAAGTCAGATTGGTGTGCATTTTCAGCTCTGAAGGAAGGGAGCAAAAGGCTTTAGTCTTCCAAGCCTCAGCCTGATTCTCCAGTCACGCGTTTACTAGAGAGCCTTCACTTTTCAACCATCGCTTTAGGGACACCTGCTTTCCCTGTGATTAACTGTACTGTATGTGAAGCGCTCTCAGGGCTAGGAAACCTCCAAGGAAGAGGAGGCATAAGTGATAGGATTGGGTCTATGCTGTAATACCATCGTATTACAAGGCTACTTGTTGCCTAACCAAAAACAGCCATATACTATATTGAGTAGGACTGCATTTCCTAATCTCCCTGGAAGCTAGCTGTAAGTATGTTCTGGCCAATGAAAATTAAAGAGAAATATTGTTTGGGACATCTGGGAAGGCTGCTTAAAGGGAGCAGAGCCAGCTGGGAAAAGCCCTTTTTTTCCCCTTCTGCTTTCTTCTTTATTTTGGCCTACAGCTGTGGTGTAATGGCTGGACTCCAGCTGCCATCTTGGGCCATGGGGTAACCTTGAATATGAAAGCCATGCACTAGAATGGTGGAGCAAACAGACAGAAGGGGTCTCAGGCTCTGAAGACATTGTGGAACTCTCATTAAACCTTGGACTGCCTATCATTAAACTTTTCCTTTTTTATGTGAGAATTAATTTTTCTTATTTAAGGTATACTTAACCTGAGGGTTTCTGTTAAATAAAACTGAATAAGCCTAAATGATACAACCATCTATTATCGTCAAATATTTACCTCTAATTTCTAATGGTTAAAATGACTGACACTATAATTACAATTACCACCACCATTACCTATACATTATATAAATAGCAGAGAGTCGAATTTCATCACCAACCACTAAATCCACCAACATACCAGCAAGAGTGAGCAAAGTTCCTGCCCTAATAAAAACTCTCCCTCACACTCTTGACTTGCTAGGAAAGATACAAATTTCTAACTACTTCCCTGCTACACAACAAGGATAGACCTACAAGGACCCAGGAAACCTGATCATAGAGCGACCACCTGCTCATAGAGTTACCACCTGGGTCACACCAAGAGATTGGAAGATGCTAATGTGAAGGAGCTAGATCTGCCTGTACCTGAACCACACCCTAAACAAACAGCCCAAATTCAAAGATTTGGGATGATGTGGAAGAATTCTAAGATACAGTGGTTGTTCAGATCATGCCTCAAATGGGTCTTCTTCAACCACTCTGCTGTTCCACTGTTCAATCCAGGATACTCTCACTGCCAACTAGGCAACAACAGCTACCAATGTGCTGGCTAACAAGTCACTTTCCAATTGATAACAAGTAAACATTAGAAAACAGAAATTGTTTTTTGGTGAAACAATTATTTGTTTATTTGGAAAAACTATTTGTTCACTGTAATGACAGAGGTTCTTTCTCACTGGCCACTCTTTCGCAACAAACTTCAGTAGTCAGGTTTTAGTAAAAGTTGAAATCTGGAATGAATACATACAATATTGTTTAAGCCTAAACCAAACATTCTTATAAGTTATGTCCATTTGTTCTGGACAGCAATTTTAAAATAAGCAACATTAAAAGTGCTTTCTGATGTGAATAAACTATGAACTGAGCCCTCCAACCAAGGGCCTTGAATACATTTAAATCTTCTACCATGATGTGAATGCTATTGGTGTCCAATAAACATTAACCACTAGTAAGGACAAAAATTATAATATAATTCAGAAGCTAATCATCTCCATGGTGTGCTCAATTTATTAGAGATTTTAGGTATGAAACTGGAGATAAGGGAAGTTTCAAAATTAAAACTGAAACTCTGAAACTTTTAAGACTGTCTCAACATAGACAGGTAAATATTCCTCCATGTACATGACTGCATTAGTTTCAAAGGAAAAGAGTGAAGACATTTGGCAGTCCAAGTGCCCCTTCTTTCTGACAAACTGGGGCACATCATTTCCCTAGAACCTACAAAAGAATTCTAACAAAGTAGAGATCAAAGCAAGAATTTTTTTAAAAAAAGCTTAAGGCACAGCTGGCTGGTGTAAGTCACTTGGCACTCCCAAGTAAACCATTAGGTCTTCATGATAGAGATACAAGATTCCCTCTGTTCCAAAGAGGGGCAATCAAACATGGAGCTGTGGACAGCTGAATCTCTGCACCAGGGATGTATCCCATTTGGTCATTGCCCTAGGTCAAGAGTAAATAATCCTGTTAAACTTGTTTTAAAATTCCCTGGGCACTTACTGTTGGTTTCCTATCTGTTTTGAGGAGAAAACGCATATTAACTAGTTTCACATTCCTGCTACTGAATAATTATCATGCTTAAGAATTCCCAATAGAGGTAAAGGAATCATCACTTGGAAATATGAATTTTCAAAAACAAAGTTGCATCAAGAGGTTCTAATTTCCACTCACGTGATCATCCTCAGTTACATCTGGTGAATTCTGTCTCTAGTCACAGATGACACTAATATATAATAAGTATTTATTAAATTCTTTCTTTTTAAATCAAACACATTTTATTACTAATAAGTTTGGACTTTCTTGGAAGGGTTAGCATTACACCCCTTGTAATTCTGAACATCTGAATGGTACAGAGAGCCCACGGCTGCAAATACTGCCCTTTTCCTCATTTCTCAACGTCCTATTCTCCCTGCTTCCTCAACAGTTATGGAAGAGGGGGGATGAAGCTTTCAGAGAATTTGTGAGTTGGAAAGGAAAGGAATAAGCCATTAGAAGCAGAACTTAGGTAGAGACAGCAGCCTGCCTTTAGGAGTCTGCAAGTATTGGAAGTTCAGCTCAATTTTGGAACTTCCTTCACCTCTAGTTCTCTTTGTAAAGTTTCCCAGAGCCTCAAACAGAGCCTTCCAGACTATGGGAACTTACTAAATAACCAGCTGAGCAGATGCAAATATGCTCAGGATTCTATCAAATTAAATCTTAGCTTCTCCCCAGCAACTCTCTAAGCCTCAGTTTTCTCATCTGTAAAGGAGAGCAATCATAATAGTAACCCTAACAATACTTATATTCCTGTGAACTCCTCAAGCATAGTCACTGTGTTTTCCTTCATACAACTTTGTATTGTGACCACAGAACCAGGCAAGGAATGAGGATGTGCAGTTCCCATTAGATGTCATTTTAATATCCATAAGAGTTGTAGGAGTATAGAAAAAGATTATAGAATTCTGATTACCAGAGTTTGATGATAAAGTTGGAAAAGGTTGTGGAAGAACTATTTAAGGGTAGAATAATTCAATAAAGTGGCAGTAAAGTAATTTTAAAGCCAAAGGTGAAAACAAGGAAATGTCCTAAGGTCATTAAACAAATGTGAAATCCAGTTAATTAATGAAGAAAGTTAGCCACAATCTTAATGGGGAGCATAGAATTCAATTTACCCAAATTAGAAGGAAAGATGAGTTAACAGCCTCTCTTGAACCCAGGAGAGACCAACTCATAAAAGATATGGGTCTGGAATTCCTGTTGGTACAGTGACTATTAAAAGGGAGTTGGAATTTTGGCCAGAATCCCAGGGAGAATCCATCTCCTTTCTCAACCAAAGCCTCTGGTAGATTTGCAGCCACAGTCTGTTGACATGGTCTCCCCACCTTGCTTGTGAAACTATACTTTGTCAGTAGTGGGTTAGTGTTTTTAACTCAAAGAAACTTTGGAATAGAGTACAAAGATTAAGTAAATCAAATCCAAATTATTAACACTTTTGTATTAAGTTCAAAAATAGTGTTTTTTTAATCATTGAGACAACCTATATATATTTGATATTTTAAATGTGTGCATGTTTTAAGAAAATGTGGTTTAATAAGGTATCTAACAGGTTAGCCTTCTGACATCAATTTAAATGGGCAACTAAGTAATTAACTTTAGATTCCCAGTGTTAAATCAAACAGTATAAGCAAGCAGTATGGAAATGCTTAATAGAACTTAAGAATCATCGTCCTTAGAGGTTTAATTTATTAGCTTTACTTGGAGTAGTTTAAGTACATGGGGAGATTTTTCCTGTTAGAGAAATGTGCGGCTTTACAAAAAAAAAAAAAAGAATATATTAGATTGACAAAAGCAATGTATGATATTTAATAGAAGTTTATTAGCTAGGTTTGTAACGAGACTTGGTTGACTCAGGGAGGTTGTTCCACTCAACTTGAGCTGAACAGGCAGAAATCAAAAGCTCCCTTAAAAATTCTTGTTAAAATTACTAGATTTACAAGTAAAATAGGATTTGTAAATTTATTCATTCAACATATTTATTGATCACGTGCCATGTGTGCAGCACTAATTCTGGATGCTGAGAATATAGCGATAAACAAAACAAGGGCAAAAAAAAAAAAGCTTTATGGGACCTACATTCATTAAACTTAACGAGCTTTAGGAAAAAACTAAGTTATTAAACATTTTGCTTTAATACGTTGGATATTAATTTTTAAACAAGTTAACTACAAATAGTCTCTTTATTGCACAAAATGTTCCCCAGTGGACAGTAAAAAATTTCACATTGGTAAGTGTCTTCATTTATCCTGTGTCATTAGTGCTTAGTTCACATACAACTCAAAATTGTGTGTGGCTTGAGTGTTGAGTCCTCCTATATTGACTTCCACATCACTCACAAGAGATCTGAGTTAAGCAAGATTTTTTTCTTAAACTGCAAATGTCCCCAAGGTTAAGGAGCTTAGAGATATTTACATCTTCATGTAATTCAACCAGATTGTGTTTTTTCTAACATCTGAGTTAAGAAATAAACTTTCTGAAGGAGGAAGGAGAGGAAAATAACTTTGGGGATGGAAATATCTGTGCAGAGAAAGGAAATCTCTGGAATGGGGGCATGTTAAGGGGCAGGGCTGGGAGTCCTCAGGGCAGTTGGGAGGTCGAGGGACTTGGGTGATGGGTATAGAAAAAGTGATGGAAAAATGCAAAGAATTTTCAACTATTTCAAAAAGAGCCTCCACCCAGGAAAGAGAAAGAACTTCTTTTTTGCTCTCCCAGGTGATTATCTGTACCCAAAACCCATTGGTCAAACTTGCTTTGTTAAAAAGTTCCACCGGGGTAAATAAAGCTTTTGCAAAATGACCTGGAAACTCAAACGAACATTGTTTCCAAAGGAAAATGTTTCTCAGTTCTAAACAGCCCACTTACAACGTCTATTGAAACATAACCTGTCTGTAAATTGACCAGTATTTTGATAATCAAAACTCACAAAAACCACACCCAAGGCAGTTCCAGAAAACTGCAGAGAAGCTACAGGAGCCCAGCAATGACCTAAACCACGCATCTGCAGAAGCAAGCCCTAAGCTGAAAACTCCCAGAGCTTTGCAATCCAAACGCATTTTTCAGCTTCCTTATCCCAGCAATCATAATTCACTTATTCCAAAACTTCAGGCAATGCTGGTGGCCCCTGGAGCAGCAACTCCTCCTCCAATTGGCCACGCCCAATAATAGTGGCTAACTGCAAATTCTCCACACTGACATTTAGGGACCAGTTAGAGAGCAGGTAGATATCTCAGGGCAGAATTGTATAGTGGTTAATTCTTCAGGCTCTAGAGTCTGAAAGAACTACGTTTAAATCCTAACTACCACTGGCAGGCTACTTAAACTCGCCACATCTCAGTTTCCTCATCTGTAAAATGGGGATTATAATAATACCTATTTCGTGGAGCTGCTGAGGAGTTTAAATGAGATAATGCCCGGACAGTATCATGCTTGACATAGAGTGAGCACTCAGACTTAACACCTGTACACGGGCTCCCTAATTTATAGCAAGTGAACAAATAGAACAACATTTCATATCTTCTGCTCCCGCTAAGGCATAATGTAAATGGTAATTATGGACATCTTGGCTGGCCTAGTTAACTTACAACTTTTTTCAACATTAAAGAAACTAAGAAATAATCCAGTTCCTATTTGGGCTCTTGAGATGTTGGAATGAGTTACAGGCTTATAAACACTGTTCTAATAGTTGACAAGGATTTGGCTTTAATCTGGTGAATGAAAATTTCATGAAAAGAGAGTTATGGAAGAGTTGTGAGGAAAAACTCTAATGTTCTGAATGATGGATTTCAAAATAATCCTCAGTGCCTTTTCAGACATTCAGTCCCATACTGGACCAAAATACCACTGACGGTAGGTAATTCCTTGAGAAAATGATTTTTCTTAAATAGACCCATATAAACCAGGCTGATTTATTAAGGGGGAAAATGAATTTAATAATACAGTATTAGATTGAGTATCATCCAGGAAAAGTGTACTGTAAAAAATGTTTTGAATATTAATTGACCTCTGGTAACTTTCGTGTCGTAAATATTTGTATTATAGTGAGGTAGACAGTTAAAAAAAAAAACTCTCCATTAGACAGACTTAAAATTTTGTAATAATATTTAAGAAAATGATAACATTATGAAAGAATGAAATATCTGATGAATGCTTAACTTTGTACAACTCGAATATAAACTTTAAAAATATTAGAAATTATAACATTTGAGTGCATATAACGTTTTGTACATTAAGATGAATTGCATGCTGTCCATTTCCTCTTTGCACTTTCAGTCACCTTAAATAAACAAATATATACAGCCTTAACAGAACAACAGTGCATCCAAAGCAAATGTGCATTTTAAATTATTTCTCCTGGCCAAGTCTTTTTTTTCTTTCACTTAGCATTTTATATTAGCATTTATTATCAGTCTCACCCTTTCTTGGACAGTTTGTAGTTCTCTGAACCAAACAAGCAACAGGTTTAGATCAAGAGAGAGCAAAACCACTTAGGAAAAACAAAAACTTTTTGTAATGGTTGGTACAAGTTCCCTTGTTTAAACCATTTAATGGTCAAAGATGAGAAGGAAGTTAACTCTTCAAAGGGCCTACTTATGGACAATGTTTGAAAATAATACTGGTGCAGGCTGGGGGAAAGTTCATGTTTTTGGCAATCTGGGGATGGGTATTTAGCTTGTGCTCTGCTCTCTCCTGCTTCCGGAAGATGAATTCCATCCCTGCCTCCTTCCTCACCATCCGTCCCCGTCGTCTCCCACCTCAAGCTCAATGTAACACTTTGCTCTTTTCACAGTTTCTCATTACTAAGTTTTAAAAACATTGCCTAGCTGGTAATTACAATCTGAAACAATTCTTTTGGGGGAGCCCTGGGCTATTGCTGGCTGGTAATCTTTCAGGAATGTCAGAGAGAGGGGAGGGAACAAAGATTCTAAAGAACCTTTGGAGACAGGGGCTTTCATCCCTCTCCTCCCTGCTCCTGGTCTGTCCCTCTATCCCCATCCTTGGTGAGGGAGGGGGAACCACCTTCCCTCCTGACTTCACCCTCCCTTTTCTTGGGTCACTTTCCCATCCTCTGCCACTCTTAACTTAGTTCTACAGTTCCCCAGCCCTACCCATTTTTTGCTTAAATGGGAAATCACCTTCCCCTTCAAAGGGGATGTCTGAATTTTGGCAAATTCTGTTCAAAGAAATCAATGAGAAACAGACTTGAGGAAGGGCTTTTCCACAGGTTCCCTCCAGCCTGGGCTAAGGCACCTCTATGTCAGTCCCTCACAGGCAAGCCTTGTGGTTTCTCATTATCCTTTAGGGGGTTCCACTCGAACTCATTCTTGTCATTCCATCCATACCAGCTCCCTTTTCCCCCAGAAAAAGCAATAGTAATGGCAGTGACCTGAGCCCCCTGGAGTGAGATGCAGGTTGCCACTTCCCTATGCGGACAGAGGCCAGGGCAGAGCTGGGTATACGATCAAGCGGGAAAAGGCCCGCTTGGGCCCACCTCTTGCAAAGCTCTTCTAAAGGCAGGACCCCTCCTGGCTTTCCTATTTCTCTACCTTAACACTTTCTGTTGGGGGGAAGGGCGAGGGGACAAGGCACAGGCTACGACATGGCCAGAAAGACCCCACCTTCTTTACACAGGTAGCAAACAATCAGACCGAGATGTGCTCAAAGGTGATTCTTCCCCCCAGTTTCCCTTCTTAAACTATTAATTTTTCAATCCTTGGAGCAGTTGAGAACCAGGTATGCATCTCCCCTGCCCTCACCTCCCATCAAAACCTGGGAGACACACAAGGAAATCCAAAGCCACAATGATAAAGAAAAAAACTAAAGAAATCCTCCTTGGCTTGTTTTTCCAGGGTGGCCGGGCAAGGTGTGAAAATCCGTCGCTCCCTCTGGGCTGGCAGGTGGAAGGTTCTGGAAAGGCGGAACTCCCTGGTCTCCCACCCGGCTGAAAGCCCAGGCTGTTGCCCCACTCTCTGCCTCGTCCAAGGCTAGCTCCTCCTCCGCCCCTCTGCAGTCAGGCCTCCCCAGCGGTCCCGGGCCAAGGCGGCAGGGAAGGCGCCGCTACCTGCAGCCGCAGGACTCCACCACCATGTCCTCGTACTGCTTGTAGACCACGTTATTGCCCGCGTCGATGTACAGGATGCTGATGGGAGTCAGTTTGGTGGGCACGCAGCAGCTGGGCGGGGTAGAGCCGGGGTCCATGGAGTTCATCAGCGTCTGGATGATGGCGTGGTTGGTGGGCTCCAGGTGCGAGCGCAACGGGAAGTCGCACACGCCTTCGCAGTGGTAGGCCTCGTACTCCAGGGGCGCGATAATCCAGTCGTCCCAGCCCAGCTCCTTGAAGTTCACGTGCAGGGGCTTCTTGCTGCAGCGCAGCCTCGACTTCTTGCCGTGCCGCTTGCCGTGGCGGCTGGCGAAAGCTGTGCGCCGCCGCCGGCGGCCGGGCGAGGGCAGCCAAGACCCGGCGTCTGGGGTGCCCGACGGCGGCGGCCACGACCCCTCGGCGCCCGCGCCCGGGCCCGCAACCTCGGCCGAGCCCAGCTGCTCGCGCATCTCGGCGAACAGGTTCTTGCGCTGGGATCGGGTGAACACCACGAGCAGGGCGCGCTCCTGGGGGGTCCGCACCCTCCGGCCGAAGCCCAGACTCCGCAGGTCCGGGGGCGGTGGCTGCTGGAGCCCCGGCGCGCGCGCCTCGGCCTCGCCGGCTCCCTGCTCGCCCCACGCGACCCGCAGCTCCAAGCACAGCTGCTCCCGGGGTTGGTGGCGCAGGACCTGCCACACGTCGAAGACTTCCCAGCCGGGCCGGGGCGCCCCCTGCGGGTCCAGGGTCCGCGCGTCCAGCAGCAGGGGCGACAGGCAGGGGAAGAGCTGCACTTGGAGCGGCCTGGCCGGCGGCCCCCAGGGCGCTGCGGGCGCCTGGCGAAAGAGCCGCAGCTCCGCGCCCACCAGCTCTTCTTTGTCTGAGAGCGTGGACACATCAAACAAATACTTCTGTCTCCGGAGAGGAGTGTGCGAGAGATCGTCTGCGAGATAAAAAATAATTACAGTCAGTTTCACTTAAGAGGGAGATCAGCCCGGTGCTCCGCGGCCGCCCCTGGGAGGAAAAGGGCGGGGAGGGAACGGGACAGGCCGGTAGAGGCCCAGCTCGGCCCGCCCGGGGCTGACCACCCCACCTCCCCGCCCAGCGGTGCGCGGCAAAGAAGGGGAGGGCACCAGGGCGGCCCCCTCCTCCCCTTCAGCCCGGGACTCCCTGGGCGGAAGTCGGTGGCTGCTGGAGTGGCGGCCGCGGCGGCAGCCTCCCGGGTTTTCCCCCAGGAGCCTATGTAACCACTAATGTGCCCTTTGTGGTCGCAGCCCGGCCCGCATTCCCCCAGACCTCCTCTCGGCTGGCTCATTCTCATCATTCACGTCTCGGTTCAAATGTCACCTCCTCCGAAAGGCCATGCTCGACCACCCGGATCTAAAGTAGCCTCCCTCGGTCACTATCACGGGACCCTGGTTTATTATCTTCACGGCACTTAGCACTATCTACAATGACCTCGTTTATATTTGTCTCCTTAGTGGTCTGTCTTTCCCAGCATCAGCCCGCCCCTCTCCAACAGCCCATAGGAGCTAGGACCCTGTCCTGTCCATCTGGCTCACCGCAACGGCTACAGGCCTGCTCGACCTAGGATACACGCTGGTCAGTAAGCGGGAAACATCTAGAGCAGTCATTCTCAGTCTACCACCTAGAGAATTTTGAAATTACCAGCGCCAGGGTATGCTTCAGTCAACTGAATCAATATCTGAGGACGGGGCCTGGATATTGGACTTTTGTTGCGGTTCGTTAGCTTTGGTTTTTTTAAGCTCCAAGTTGACTTGGAGGTGCAGCCCTAGTTGAGACCCGAGGGTCTGGGAGAAGATGCCGCCCAGCAGGCAGTTTTCCTGGTGCGTTTAGGCCCAGGACAAAGTTGACACAATGAGGAGCTGCAATGTGATTTCTTTCTTTCTAAAATTCATCAGCCACTTAACAAACAAAAGAGCAGGGAGGCTTTCAGAAGTCTGCAGAGGGGCAAATGAACCAACACAAACACAAGGCATCTATCCATTGAGAAGATCCTGCAGCCAATGAGAAATAAATATATCAGTAAGGAGAAAACCAGAGCCACACACACACACACACACACACACACACACACACACACACACACACACACACACGCAGTGACATTCTCCCCTCCCCCACCCACCCAATCTGAAATCTTCTTGCTTTGCAACTAATCCTGAAGATAAAATTTTTGGTTACCACTGAGAGAAAGAATGGGGACACATGGAGGGGGAACAATAACAGGCTTTAAATCCAAGATGAATTCTTGGGGACCCAGGCAAAACCGGACTGGACTTCTTTTTTGACACATTTGTGCATGAAGCCAACCCCACTTCAGTGTGCAAGGCGGAAAGCTAACCAGATTTTCTTGGGCTGCCTTCTCATAAAATATTTACAACCCAGCAAATACAAAAATCCCCAAAGCCCCTAGCTTTCCCCAGAAGCTAGTAAAGTTTGGGTAGATTTCAATAGTAAAAGTGTCACCGGGTCCCAGGTCCGACCCTCACTGCCTGTCCAGATGTAGCCCCAGGGCACTGGATCTGGGCCTCAGCCACACCCAGTTCCCACTCTGGGCTGACCGCCGGGCGGCTGCCTCACTCTAACACACAAGTCCCGACCTGAGACGGAGCTGTGGGAAGGGTTAGAGAGGTGAAAAGGGAAAAGCTGCTGGAGGCGGTTGATTTATGGAAGCCAAGACCTTCAAACCGACCAGGGCACATTAAAATCAGTGGGAATTCAGCACACTTTCTTCTCCTCCTTTAAAGAAACCTGTGTCTGACAACATTCAACCACCACCCAGATCTCTGGACCTATTGCCTGAGGCTTCACTTTCCTGGCTCTCATATTTCTCTCCCCCCCAAAACTGAGGATGTGGTGAGAGGGAGAAACCTAAGGCACTTGCTGCACCAGCTAAATGTCGTGAGGGCTGACATATTTTTCATCCTTTATCTATGAGCACAGATCAGTTCTGCAAGGTAGGTACTCATATTGTTCCAATTTTACAGATAGGAAAACCAAGGCTTGGAGAAAATAATGACCAAAGTCTCACAACGAATAAATGGTGGTATTGGGACCCAAACCTAGGTCCGTTTAATTTCAGAGTTGGAGCATTTAGCCTGTAAGCCCCACTGCCTGTCCATTAGAGTCCAAGTCCTGGAGCTGAGGCAACCAGGAGTGACCACGGTACAAGGCGTGGAGGATACAGTCCCAACTGTATTTTCAGGGCTTGCTAGGAATAAAACCTGGGCTTCTTTAGGAAATCATTTCCATCTCTGCTTATATAACTCTTGAGACAGTCTGTCACTGGTCGGAGAGCATTAGGCAGGTGTAAAGGATGATTTATTTATTTCTCTCTCATGCAACACGGAGAAATCAGCCTGCTTTTGTTTTCATTCTTTTTTTTAAAGTGTGGGCTAATAAATGGTGTGCACAGCTGAGTCACATTTCTCTAGTCCTCGAGAGTGGTCAAAACAAAGGAAAGCATCTGTAAAAAGAGGGCTCCACTGGTTCTGCAGCCTTGGGATTTCGCATGATTTTTTCTAGCAAGATTAGCCTGCTCCTACTCTTTCCAGGGCTGGGGGGAAAAAGTGCAAATGAGGCTTCAGTCTGTATCCTGCTCTCTTTTCTTCCCATCCCGGCTCCATTCCACAGTTCGAGGGGTCTTACCTGCGTGGATGTGGACACCCTTGCCCACAGCTCCAAGCTTCCCAGGCTACAGGGGCACACATCAGCGATGTGACACACCCTTAGGAGGACAGACCCAAAGAAGAAGCTGCCCAGGCCCTGGAAGTGGGCTCAGGGCTATTTGAGCAAGAACTCTGTGGCTCAGGTACCAGACTAGAGCAGTAGCTCTCAAAGCCAGTGAACCTGCAGTGGTCCCTAAATCTGCATCATCAGCATTACATAGGAACTTCTTAGACATGCAAATTCTCTTGAGCCCCAGAGGTTTGTAGCAGAGCCCAGAATTTGCATTTCTCCTCAGTTCCCAGGAGATGTTGATTCTGCTGGTTGGGGACCCCGCTATAAGAACCACGAATCTAGATAAGCACATTTCATTGACTCTTCAGATTCCCCACCAAGTGGGGAGGGCACCACGGGAGGTGAGAACAAAACAGGGCCCTAGGGCCCCAAAGCACTGGGCCCAAGACAGGATCTAAGGCAATGCTCACCAGAACCAGGTCCCTATCGCTCCCTGTTCCTTCCGGCCCCTCACAGCCACCTCCACATTTTTTCACTCTTTCAGCCACACGTACTCTCTCTCACTGGGTCTCCAGAACCTCTAACGCATGAGTGCGGCTACTCTGTGCAGCTCCCCTACGGACCACATTCTCCACCTGTCTGGACCTGCTCTGGAGGCATGCGTCACAGAAATAGCCCAGAGGAGGCATCCAACCTGGGGAGTGCACACACCATCCACTGTGACCCTGCAGACACTCTGCCTGCTGACCTGGCATCACAAGGCCTGGCCCTGCCGCCATGGCCATCCGTGGGTACGAAGCCAGTTCTTCACACCTTCTCCCACAAGCCTCCTCTCCCATTAAGTCCTGTATAGAGGAGAGCTGATGTCATCAAGTGACAGTCCCTCCTATCCTCTTGCCTAGAAACAGGTAGTTTTCATTTCAGAATCTGTAGGTGGCGCCTTCTTGCATCCTGGAAGGTCAATCTTACGCTTCAGGCCTTGAAATTGATCAGTAATAAATCATGAGAGCTATCTTTTTTTGCTTTTTATCTGTATCATCCTGGTCTGTTACAGCTTGGCTGACACCCAGGTTAATTCAGGGTTTGCTGAGTATTAGACAGAGCGACCCCTCAAGTTTTAATCGCTGGATTTGTGCTTTTCAGCTTGCTCTGGTGGGTGGGCAGAGGAAGGAGGGACGGAGAGAAGAGAACAAACCACCTTCATATTTGAAGAAAATTCTTCATAAATAGGTCAGCCTTTTTTGAGTTAAGGGCAAGTCGGTTGAAGGTTAGGAGCACCTCAAACATATACATTTGGTGTGGAATTGATTAAAAAATAAAATAAAAATTTAAAAGGAAAGCAAATAAGGGAACGAGAACGAATCACTTCAACGTAGGGACTATCACGCCCACTTTAAATGAGGAAACTGGCTTAGAAAGCTACGTGGCTGGAGGAAGCTAAGAAGCAAACACCAGATCGTAAAGAAAAGGATGCCCGCGGCGCCTAAGTCCGGACACCCCAGGAACCGCGCCCCGGGAAGGCGGCGTAAGGGTGACGGTTGCTCAGCGGCAGGACCCGAGCCTCGCCGCCCACACGCGCTCCTCCAGCTGGGGGCGGCTCCCCCGCGCCCCCCTGCAGATGGCTTCCGAAAACCCGAATCGTCCTTCGGTTTGGGGCGGAAAGGCCGCGCACTGCATGTTCCCCAAGACGTCTTGAGATACGTACGCAGCTTGAGGTCCCTCTTGAGAGTCCTGGTTGAACTGTGTGTCACTCGCTGGCCCCGAGGGCTCCCCCGAGCTCCGGCTCCCCCGAGCTCCAGCTCGCCCAACCCCCAAGGCCCTTCGCGCCCAGACCCTGGGCTCCCCAATGCTGCTAAGCGCGTGTTCCGCTCGCGTCCTCTGAATTCGCCGTGACCTGAGCGGCCACTCGTGGGCGCCTGACCGGGCCCCACACGCCTCCACCCGCCGCCCCACCACGCGTCCCGCCGCACGTCCTCCGAAGGCACATCCTCCAGCGAAGGGCTGCGGCTCAGAAAGCCGAGATGAAACGTGGCTCTCCCACCCCTACTCCCCTAGGTGGGAATGGAGGAGGGGCGTATAATCACCCGTCTTCGCAAAGGAAACTCCAGATGTCTGCAGCTCAGCCTTTCCCCCATCCTCAAAAGCATCCCTGAATGCTTCTGGGCGTGCTTTTGTGCTGGGGGTTGGGTGGCCTCCGTCCGCGAATCCTCACCGAGAGTGTCCGAGGCCCGTCGTACTGTTACACTCTTTTATAGGTGACTGTTACACTCTTATAGCGGGCTCCAAGAGGCGTCTTCACTTGCCCAATGACTTGCAGCTTGGCAGGGACACTATTTGAAGGTCTTTATTCCAACCGAGGCCCTCAGACCTGAGGCCACGCCCCTCTCACAGGGTTCTCCTTTGGCGGTGGAGCAAAGAGGGAGGGAGGGCACCAGACACACGTCCATCACCAACGCCGTCGACACAAAGGGAGCTGGGTTCTGCCAGGAATTCTTTTTTCCTTTACTGGAAGTAAGAAGACCTCCGAGCGGGGAATTCATAGCTAGGTTTGGAGTCACTTCTTCTCAGGTCCCTCAGCCCTGAGGGTGCCCTGAGGTGCCACAAAGTCCACAAGTTGGAAATAGAGTCAGGTGTACTGGGTGAGTAAAAATGAGCCACCAGCCCTGTCTCCTCTGAGGTATGAAGGTCTCTGAGTAATTTGTGCTCCAACTATGACCCTCTTCTGGGACAGTGATCTTCTGGGCATCGCCCTGTACTCTTGTCCTGCGCCCTGCCTCCACTGAGATCTGAGTCTTGCAAACTGCTGAGCAACGCCCTGAGGTGCAGAATCAGGACCCCACCCACACAATTCACCCTTTCTGGGGTGTTTCTGCTGACATCCAGTATGCTCATCACAGCAAACACTGGGCTAAGTCCTTACTATGTGCTGGGCATGATCTAAATTCTAAACTTATAATAAGTCGTTTAAGCTTCAAAACGACCTATGGAAAAAAGAAAAGATATCATTATTATGTTACGGATCACAAAACTAAAACACAGAGAGCTCAAGGTAACTTGCCCAAGATAGAGGTAGATGGAGTAGTCTGGTTCCAGTATCTGTGCCACCACCCTGGACATCCCAGACCCTCATCTTTGTGTCTGGTAGAAACCCTGAGAAGGCTCCAGTTCTTTCATGCTGCCTATGAATTTGGGGAGGGCATCAATCCCTGATCTCCAAGTGTCAATCACTTCCTAATCAGCAGAATAGAAGGGATGCCAACAACTGGACTTTTGAAGTAGATTTCCAAGGAAACAATTTTCTCATCTGCAAAATGAGAATATAAGGCCAGCTCAAAGTCACTGAGGGAAGGGTGGCAAATGAGATAGAGTAGGAAAGACATCTGAAGATGTGTGCAAATGTTAGTTACTACCGACAACATAGAATGAGCATAGGAGTCCTGAGTGTGAGAGGCATAGATTTGAGTCCTGCCCCGTAACTTATTGGCTGGGTGGCCTTGGATGGACTGGGTCACATAATCTTTCCCAGCCTCATATATCTCATCTGGAAAATGGGAGAATGACCCCCACTTTGCAGAGTCATTGTAAAGATCAGAGTCGAGGTAACCAGAGCAGGCTGTCCATGACAGACAGAAGCGTCCAGTGAATGCAGCCAATATTACTGTAACTACCTACAGCCAGGTAGGGGGCCAGGTAGGGGGAAGATACACGTGTCCTCCTCTTGGCCTTCTTTGAGGAGATGCAATTCAGTTCTTTCCACAGGATCTGCAGAAGTGAGTGGAGGAAAGGTGCTGGACAGAGGGGTTAAGAGAGAAGCAAGGGCTTCCAGCAAAGGGCCAGGCCCATAGGGGTTTCAGCTTCACCCCCATCAGCTTGCTCCTTCTCATTCCCCAGGCCTTATCCATTGCTCTGGTCCCTCCCACAATGCCAAGTCAACAAACGACCTCCAGCCAGAACCTCGTCAAGGACAGGGCCCTCCTTGCAGGGTCCCTCCTCTGGGGTTAGCCCATGTGCGAACCCCTTTGGCTCCGGGCAGCCGCAGCCCCGAGAGGCCTGGTGGCTGATCTCCTTGCCCCACCTGTCCCACTTCTCCACTGGCATCCTCATGGGCAGGAACTGTCCACGGAGCCATTGTAGGGTGCGGGTGTGTGTGTTCCCTATGTTTTTTAGCCTGCAGGGTGGAGGAGAGCAGGGCGGTAGCAGTGAATGACCCCTCGGGCTGCGGTGTCAGGGGCGGCGGCATCGCAGTCCCACAGAAGCCCCTCCCACCATACAGTCACCGCCCCACTTCTTTCTAGGTCTCTTGGCTTCCCCAGTGTTTGCCCCAATAGCTTGTCCTGAATTTCCCAGCTTCTTTCCTCCTTTCAAAGACCAGAAAGGCCCGAGGGAAGTCCTCCACAGAGGACTTTTCCACCCACTTTCCAAAGCCTGGCGGATCCCTACCTTCCTCCCTGTCTCGAGCCTGGGCTTGCGAACCACACAGAATTCATCGAGTCTGGTGGCCTGCCTGGATCCCACAGAGAAACCTCAAAGTTCCCACAGCAAGTTCTGACTCAGCCAGCGGCAAACCAGTGAGGCTGGGAGGGGGAGAGAAGGGGAACCCCGATTTCCACCCGACTGGGAACAACTCCACGCTCCTAGGGAGCCGCAGCACAGCCTTCAGTAACGCAGCTCTCTGGCAGGAGAGGGGCCAGCCCTCGACTCTGAGCTCTGGGCGCTGGGCACCCCCAGCAGGAGTCCGAAGTCGCCTCCGAGAGACTCCTTTTTTCTTTCTAGGACGAAACAGATTCATTGACAAAGTAGTTTCCATGCACTTGGTGCGAACTCTCATGGCCTCTCAGGGGCTCAAGAGACAGAGACGCAAAGCCCAGATCAAGGACACTTCACCAGGCGACTCTTTTCACTGGCATCCCACCCTGGGCTCTTGACCACAGTGGCCCAAATCTTAATTTGACACCACTGCAGATGAAATCCAAATAGAAGCCGGTGACACCCCTCACGCTGGAGCCTCTCTCCCCACCTTTCCGCCGCAGCCAAGCAGCCTGTGCCTGGCGTCCGTGGTTGCGGCATCCCCGCAGGTTGCTGCCTTCTCTTGGAACCTCTGGAGCAGGGCCCGGACCTGGTTGATTTACCCAAGGTCGCCCTCCCTGCAATGTCGACCTGTAGGGTCACCTGGGAGTCCAGGGGAGCAACCCAGGCCCAGCGGGGAGGGTATCACAGCCCTGAAACCGCCCTTCGGGCTAGAACATGATCGCAGGCTTTTGACTTGAGAGCTTGGAGATGAAAAGTAGAAGAAAAGGTTCCCATTTTATGTTGTTTCCCCTCCCCGACCGGTTCTGAGGTTGCAGGTGGGGAGACGGGCTCAGACTGGCGTGTGGTCAGGATATTGGACCCTCGGTGTCAAGGGGTCCCGCGCAGGAGAAACCTCAGTGATGTGTTCTTTAAAGTGCTGGGCCGGACGCAGCTTCTGAGCAAGGGATCGCGGCAACTCAGCTCCGCTGTGTTCACTTCGGGCTGACTCCCGAAACAACGTCCTAGCAAAATAAGATTCGTGGTGGTAGCTATGGGCCATAGTCTAGCATCGTTCAATTTCCCTCCCCACTGGGCGTGGGAGCGGCGGTCAGCTGGGAAGTGGGATCGGAACTGGACCAACTTGCCTGGAAGCCAGCCAGATTTGCAAAACAGGCGCACGGGTTCTCTTCGGTTCCTACGTTATTTAGGGGGTAAGGGGGACGGGTAAACCAGCCCTGACAGACCCCAAAGCCAACCCTCTGCTCTTGCTTTCCCCTCCGCTCCAGCAGCCAGACCCGCGCCAGCCGGGGCCAGAGGCCCGCCCTTCTTCTCCACTGCAAGCCCACTATAGGGTCCCTAAACCCTGCCCCGCCCCCAGGCGCCCGGGCCGCTCGCTGCGCAGCGCGCGCCTCTCTGCTAACGCTGGTCAGCGCCGCCCGCCCACTCCCAGCGCACCCAACCCTCGGCCCCCAGCAGCGTTAATGGACTGTCCTGGAGGGCAAGGAACAGCAACCCTGGAACCCATTAGGCCGACGAGGACCTATTTAATTCCTGTAAACAGGAGACACCATTTAACCGACATTGAGCTTAAAAATAAACAGCCAGGCTTTAAGGGCGGGGGATGGGGGCTTGAGGGAGGTAGTAGATGCCAAGCAAGGAAGTGGCGCTGCGGATCCACATTCCTGTTTGCCACACCTCGCCGCCTCGGTTCGGAGCCCTTCCCGGGTCCAGAGAGCATCGCTTGACCAGGGTTATTCCCTACCCTAAGAGTTATCGAACTACTGTCCTTCACTTTACTCAAAAGTCCCCAGGGATTATTGTGAATTTGCTCTGGGTCGTTTGATGCAAGCAGAAGTCCCGGCAGGAAACGAAAGTTTTCGTTCTGCCCTATTTCTATCAAACCATCTTTCCCCCACCTCTCTGTTCAGTTCCCTTCTCCCTCTCCCCACGCCGCCCCAGGAAGACGTCAGCAATTTCAAGGAGGTGAGCCGCCAGAACCCCGAGAACTCCAGCTGGGAAAAAGCGAGTTGCACTAGGGCCTCCATCAATGCAACGCTCTGCGTTCCCCGCGGGTCCAGGCGACACGCATCCCCTCTGGTCGTAAGGGGGAGGTTTCAGGTCTTGATTCAGTTTGCGCGGGAAGGGATTCCCAAGGCCTGTCGTGGGTTGTGGCTTAGGTAATTTTTTTTTTTTTAATGTGCAGAAACGACAAGGATGTTTGAGCACGTTTTTCGATCCCCTCCCCCACCAGCAACTCTACCGCGCAAACTCCCAGAGCTCGAGAGCCTCCCGCGCCAAGAAAAAGCTCAGTGTCCTTCTCAGATTAGTCTCCCCTGCCAAGGAAGCCCGCCCCAGAATTCCGGCGCTTCTTGCACTCTCGCTGCAGAAGACACTAGGTGCTAAGGCAGCCTTTGTAAGGCAACCCTTAAGGCCTTAGGGGTGGGAGTGACATTAACTGCTATTTAACAACAAGCCAATGGCTAAGGGTTTGGTTTGTGGCCTGAAAAATGTTTTAATCATTCCAACCAGAAGAGCAGAACAAACTTCTGGTTTAAGGCTTCCTTCCCTTACCCCGGGATTCTTATAGGACCTGCCAGTTCACCAGGTTTCAGCAGGATCCTGAACCTGGACGGCGACGCAAACCCCGCGCGGTGCTCACACCGGCGCGTCCTCACACGCACGTACTTAAAAGCTCAGCAATCCTTTCCCAAGGCTGTTCCCTCTTTCCGGGGAAATAAAGCCTAGATTGGAAACTTCTGCCGGCTTCCTCACTTGGCCGTCTGGTCTGCATTAGTGTTTTTATAAGGGACTCAAACAAATCGAATACAAGGTCACCAAATAATTAACAGTTGTGAATTCCCTCCGTCCCCATTAAAATGCTTCCCTGCTTATATTTCATTTTCCGTTTGCCAACGACAACAGGGTCCGGGCAAAAGCACCACTGCGTTGATTGCACTACTCTGCGGCCCAGGTCCACCCAGAAACACGCTGTTTTGCATAAACATGCCACACCAGACGAACTTCAATCAGGAAGGAACTATGCCGCTCTTAGAATGTCCTCCCCGTTAGCTGTCCTGCCCTGCCCCCTTGGCAATCGCGACCCAGAAGGTAAACCTAGAAGCCAACAAACAATCCGCGGCAAACTCTCCCGAGGTTCATTTCTAGGGTGTCAAATTCCTCAAGGATGTTCCGATCTCGTTTGGGTTTGTGTGTGTGTGTGTGTGTGTGTGTGTTTTGGTGTTTTTGTTTTTTATCTGTTCCCTGCTGCCTCCTTTCTGAGAGTGCTATTGTAACAATAACAACAAATATTTAAAGAGAATTCTTATTTCAAAATCATCTGGAAACCTAACTCACAGCAATATTCTTAGATTCATTTTGGTTTCTTCATCCTTAAGAGGCTTTTTTTGTTCTCCCTTGTTGGAATAACGTGGCGCTTCTCACTACATAAACTAAAGTCCAAGTTTTGCTTCTCTCTCCCTCCCCCTCTATCTTACAGCCATGTTGAATTCATAGGAGTTCTCATTGTCTGCCTTTCCAGGGCCCCAGGGTTAGAGATCCAAGCCTCCTGTACTCGTGGTCTTGTAATGAGTTCTATCATGTGCTAACTGTAATTTCTCTATATCCAGCCTGGTCCATCCTGATCCTATGACTGCACCAACACAAACATTCACACACTTTCTCATCTTTATGGATCCAAAATCATCTTGAAAGCACAATATGGAGGCATTTTTAAAGGTCAAGGATAAGGTAGTTTGTGCGTTTTACAGGGAGTACAAAGAAGAAGCAAGGCACAGCACAGTTTTAGACCCCTGAATCCAAAGTTTCACTCCAACTCCTAACTGGGTCTTAAGAGATCACAGAGGAATATTAGACGGGGTGAGAAATCTGTCAACTTCTTCCATTTCTGCGTCTTGCCACCATCCTCTAGAAACCTCCTCACCCTCACCCTACCCATGTAGTGCCATAGGTAAATATGCAGGGGCTAGAACTGGATATGTGCTTCAGCTCTCACTAGCTGTGTGACCTTGAACAATTTGCTTAACCTCTCTGTCTTCCTTAATTGACCTGTAAAACAGGGACTGTAGCACTTTCTTCCCGGTGGTTGGGGGTGTTGTTAAAATTAAATGAAATAATTCATGTAACAAATGTTAGCCCAGTACTTGGTACACAGTAAGTGCTCAACATGTCAATATATCTTGGTTATTATGATTACCCCTAGTTGTTTGGAGAGCGAACCGAAAGGGGGGACACTTTTTTTCTTTTAAACTTGCAATAAGGTGTCCTCCTCATGGGGCTTGGGAGAAGGAGGCACGGGCTGAGGCATCAGAACACGCAGTCTTTATAGACCTAAAGCGCTCTTCATTCATTCACAATGGACAGAGTTTACCCCGCTCTCCCTCTCTTAAACGCAAGCTGTAGGTGTCACTTCTAGGGTTCCGGGGTCCCCGGGTGAGGAAGGCTTTTTACAAATACTGTACTGTACGTAAGTAGTTCATGCCTCACGAGAGGATTTCAGGACTCCTTCCGTTTTCTTTGCTCCTCCCCCTGAGGGACGCCTGCTTCTCGAAGCCAAGCCTGCCACACTCGACGGCGATTTAAACATCCCCGAGGCAAGGCGCCAAGTTAACGCGGCTGGCCCAGCTCTCAGCTGGCCGCCGCTCTTACCTCCTTGTCCTGCCTTCCACGGCTGGGGGAGGGGATGCTGGAAGGTCTGGCGCGGTTTAAGAGTCCCCACGTGAGAGGGGCGGAAGTCCTCGCCAGGAGTCGGGATGCGCGGCTGGCGGGTCCCTTCCATCACGGGAGACTAGACAGCATTTGATGTGTTATGACATGAACCCTCAATTAGATCGCTGAGTTGAAACACTCCAATCAGGGGCCCGATGCTAAGCAAGCCCCGGAAGGTCCAGCCCGAGGTCACCGCCGGTGACACATCAAATCAAAATCAGTGAGAGAGAAAGTGAGGCTTTCCCTTTATCAAGCTTGTGCTGTGGCCCGCAACATACCCCCTCCTCTGCGCGCGCCCTCCAGCCCGCGGCTTCGCACTCCTTCGCACTCCTTCGCCCCAGCGCGGCGTGCTACCAGCCGCACAGCCTTCGCGGTCAACTAACTACCTTTCTTCGCGTTTTCTGGGAACCGGAGGGCGTGGAGGAGACCGCGCCTTTGAAGCTGCGGTCCAGGTGGTCACGACGCGCCTCCTCCGGCGGGGGACCGCGTTCGGGAGTGGAAGCCGGACGTCTGGATCTCGGTTCGGCTAGCCTAGAGAGCTTGGCTCGGGAACTGAGGGCCCACCCCCCCAACCTGGGCGCGCAGCCAGTCCCCTCCCTACCTCCGGCGCCCCGGGGGCGCCCAGCGCGGTGCCCGCGGACAGGCTGCTGCAGCGCGAGCCAGAGTGAAGCGAGCCAGCCTCTGCGTCGGACCTGGAGCCCCCAGAGACCTCCCACACTTGCCCCAACGCCGCAGGCTTCGGTAGACGCCTCCCAGCCGCCCGCAGGGTCCCTTGGTCCCGTGCCAAACTCACAGGGCGCAGCTTACGAGTTAGGGGGTGTCCGCTTGGGGGAGGGGCGGAGGTTCTGGCCCCTTCCCGTGGGGAGAAGAAAATGCGCGCCCAACCGCCCGCCACCCTGGGCCTGCGGGATTTCTTCCCTTGGGGAAAGGCCTCCAGAGTACTTTTCTCTGTGCTTCCTTACTCTCTCGACTAGGCAAGTCTAGGGTAGCCTTCGATTATGGTATTAGAGAAGGCGAACGATAAACAGAAGATTTGGAGGGAGAGAAACAACAGAGGCAGGGAAAGGGGTGGAGGTGGGGAGAAGGCGAGCTGCGCTGGCAGCGGGGCGGCCGGGGCCCCAGGTGCAGCGGTACGAAGAAGCCACTTGTATTTGCCAGGGTGACTTTAGCAGTTGTAAAATCACCATAAAATACCTGGCGTTAATTTGCCGCCCAGACTTTTCAGCAGCTCGTGAACCTCGCTGACCTCGGGCTGCAGCCGCGAACCGAGCGTGGGCAAGACCCATGCCCGCAAGGAAGGCGGCTGCAAGGGAGGGGGCTCGGGGGCTGAAGCCTGGGAAGAGTCCGAGGCTCGGGGCCGTTAGCCTGCTCCGTAAAGCTTCGAGGGCGTGCAAGTGCCCCCAAGGCAGTCGGGGCAGAGCAGCCCTCCCAGTCCGAACCCCCGTGCTCGCCGGTTCCTGGGCGACCCCCCCCCCCCTTTCACTGACCTGGAAGTGGGAGGCAGGGAAGGCGTCCGAGTCGAGGAGCTAAGTCCGGGCAGGGTGGCGGAGTGGATAGATGCCCAAATCTCTTTTATCTCCTCCGTCCTTTCTTCTCGTCCCCTACCTCCCGTTTGCCCTTCCTTTGCTTTTTCTCCCTTCCTTACTGCCTCCTTCTACGGTATTGTCTCTTCTCTTTAGGAACTGAGTTCCCGGCGCCTGCAGCGCGAGGTTCTCTCCAAGGCTGCAGACCAACGCAGGTGGCAAGGAGGGGGCGCAGGGGTTTCCGCAGACTCCCACACATGCACCCGCGCCCACAGAGGGGACCAAAGACGGGGCCCCCGGTAGAAGCGCAGAGACAGGAGAGTTGCCTGGCTCAGAAAGGTGAACGAGCACACCCAGGCACCCGTGTGAGCTAAGTACCAACAAACCCCCAAATTCAGCTCACTTGCCCCTGCCCTCGGCCCGCCCTGCCAGTTGCTGCCGCTGCCTCTGCAGAAATGACTCTGTTGAGGCCCCGGAGTGGCCGAGAGCGCGCTGAAGGAGCAAAAAAAAAAAAAAGCCCGAGGGCGCGGGGTTCCTACGCGGCTGACCATCCCCACGTCCAGCGCGGGGACGAGCCGGGTACCCGGGCAGCGGCTGGGCCAGGGCACTGCCAGACGCCAATCGCGGACTTGCTTCTTCGACCGTGGAAGTCTCTTCTGCCGGCTTTTCCCGGAGCGGATGGGAGCTCGGGGCTTTCCAGCGCTCACTCAGGCCCCTGAGCCGCTCGGTCCCCCACGGCAGCCCGGCCTTGGACCGCGCACCCGGTACAACCAGTGACCCCTTGCCACGGGTTCCCAGTCCCCGTCGCGACCCCTCTCCAGCCCCGGTCATTTGCCCGCCACCTCCCGCCCTCCACGCTTCCTCCACCAGCCACCAGACGTGCAGCCGCCACGCTCCTTTCTGCAAAAGGCAAGAGGAAGAAGGAAGGAAGGGAGAGAGAAAGGAAGGAAGGGAAAGAAGAAAGCGAGGCAGGGAGGATTGCATACTGGAATAAAATCTGCAGTCGCATTCGGAAACTTACTCAGGCTTGAGAAAAACTGTTTAAGAAAAGAAAGGGGGAGGTATCCAGAACGAGAAGGGAATTCACAAATGCAGCCTCCTGCCAGAGCCGGAGCTGTGCCCTGGCTGCGGAGCTCCAGGGAGAAAGGAGTCGGGCGTCTTGCCACTTACCTAGTCCCCTGTCTACAAAGCTAGTGATCGTATTAGCCGACTTGGAAGACTGGAAAAAGCTGGCATTGATGCCCAACTTCTCGGCAATGGAGTAAGTCCTGTAGATTGACAGCATGTACTCGTGGGGCACCACGCGCGGGCCCCTGCCCGGAGGCTCCTGAGCCTCGGGCTGCTGTGGCGGCCGCCGCCGGGGCTCCTCCTGCGGCCTCGGCTGTGGCTCCTGCCGCCCCAGGGGCGCCCGAGCCGTGGCACTCTCTCGCGACGCCCGCGGCATCTTCCCTTCCTTGCGGCTTCGCATTCCCTTGGCGGAGCCCAGCTGGGTGGACGACGAGGAGGATGAGATGGAAGCTTGCTGGAAACCGGGCAAATCCCACAGGAAACTGATGAGGAAGACGGCCGAGAGCAGGACCCTGGGGGTATCCATGGCGAGCGGGTCCCCGAGAGGCGGCGGCGCGGGTCGCGAGGGGCGCGGAGCGGCTGGACAGCGGCCGGGGCCCGGCTCCTCGGGCGGACTCGGAGTGCGAGGAGCCGGGTCCCAGCCACACAAACCCCGGCCCTGCCACGCCCCCTCCCGCCCCTCGCCGGGAGGGGAGGGAGGAGAGGGGAGGGAGGGGAGGGGAGCCGAGGGTGGGAGGAGAGGCCGGGTGGTGCGGGCAGGAGGTGTGGGGGAGAGGGGCCGCTGTGGGCCGGGGTGGCAGGGGGACGCAGCGCCCCCGCGGGACGCACGCGGGGTTGCCAGGCGGTGCGCGCAGAGCGGGCCAGGAGCGCCGGGCAGGGGTAGGCGGGCGAGGCCGCCCGGCAGCGAGGAAGCCAGGGGCATCCGCAGCGCCAGAGGCCCCCTAGCACTGTTCGAAGCTCGGTCCCTCCGTAGCGCTCCGCAGGCTCTCGGTCTTCCCCAGCCTCCTCCACTTTGCTGGGAGCGTGCGGCCCCGGAGGAGGGAAGCGGCGGCGGCGCCCCCCAGGGACAGCTCGGAACAGGCGCCTCAGCAGCCGACTGCGCGCCGGCTCCGGGCGGTGGTACCTTCCTTCCTCGGCCCCAACCTCCAGGCCAGTCGATCGCTCCCCTCAAGGGCCAGCCCAGGGCCAGGGAAGCCTCGCCGCGCGCCAGGCGTAGGGCCCTGCCCAGAACAGCCGCATTCTCTCGGTGGGGTACCGCTCTCCACAAAGACAGGGCGTCTGTTCCCGACCCTCGAGGTCAGGCAAAGGCCACAAGTCTTTAGAGTCTGGATGGATGCTAAAAGCTGCTGCGCTCTCCTGAAGGCCCCAGCCTCTCTTCTCGCAGTCCCCAACCTCTTCTGACGCTGGATTTAGCCGATTCTTTTCTCCTCCATCTGTTCCCCGGATGCTCTTCCCTCTCGCGGCCTGGCCCCCGCCTCCACGGCATCCCCATTTTCCCTCTCTTCTTTCCCTCCCGCCTTCAATACTTCCTCCTTCCCCAAGTTCCTTCTGCATTCCAATCCCTCTTTCCCCAGCCTGCTTTTCTTCTCACACTGCCCTCCCATCTCTCTCGGCCTTCCCACCCTCTCCCTCCCCGGACTCCCCCTCCCCTTTCAGTGGACCCCTCCCTTTGCAGCTCTCCCCCAATCTGTTTCTCTTCAGCCCAGCCTCGCCCCATCACGAGTTTCCTTTATCTGTCCCCAGATTCTCCGTGCCTGTCTTCCCCGCCTACTGCCTCACTCATTCCCCGGCCTGAAGGCTGGAAGACGAGACGGAGGGCTGCTTCTCTACCGCCATGCTCCTTGCCCTAACGCTGTGGACGTCGAGTTTCCCCTTGCATTTATTGGGTGCTCAGCCACCAACTGTAAAAAGATCTCCTCGAATCACCCCCAGCCCTTCTGTGATGTTGGCCTTCCTATTTTCACTTTCACAGATTTAAACAAAGTCTGAGAGGGGATAAATGACTTTTCCAAGGACACTCAGCCAGGAGGATGTGCAGCCAGAAACAGACCCTAGGGCTCAGACTCCAGACCCAGTGCTCTTCCCTCTCCAGCAAAGAGGAATCATCTCTGAGCCAATATCCCTATTTTATTGCTTTTGCTTTTCTTTATGATTTTATTTGCTCTCAGGTGATTTCCTTCCCCACGCTGCTTTGTGTGTGTGTGTGTGTGTGTGTGTGTGTGTGTGTGTGTGTGTGTGTTCCCAGTCTCCATACTCTCCACCCTCTCACTTTCTTCCCCCTTCCCCCTTTTGCTATTTCATTCCTTCTGCAGAGACCAGTCACCTGACTGCAGGAAGAGGCAGTTTTGCTTCCTTGCTCCCTTCATTCCGGATCTTCCTTAAGGTCTTGGCACTGGCCTCCCCCAGGTAATGTCAAACACCCAAGAGACCTTGTTTCCTTTAGTCTTCAAAACAACCTTATGAGATAAGGATTGGATTATCCCCATTTTACAGATAGGGAAACTGAGGCCCAAGCTCACACAGCTGCAGAGTCTGAGCTCTTAACCGCGGGGCTATTAAGCCAGCTTCTCTCCTCTCAATCTCCTCCATGGGTGTCCCTTCTGGCCTTATCCCAGGCCTACTTATGTCCCCAGTTTTGGTTTCACGATTGTCAAGTTCTGAGACTTTAGACTCAAAGCTGCTTTACCATAACCTTTTCTTCCTTCCTCTCTCTGTGCTTTAAAATAGTTTGCTTTTTACTAACTTAACGACATAAAAGGAAATGGAACTGAACAAAAAGATTGTTTTTCAGATTTTTGCCACTACAAGAGACCAAAATGTGTTTGCCTTTATGGGTCCCCTTTCAATCTGTCTCTGTTTTTGATGCTATGTCGTACCCTCCCCTTGTCACTTAACATTATGTCCAAAGCATGTCTGCTCGTCCTTCTTTTCATTTTTTGGTTTGGTTTTGTATTACTGCCAAGGCTGTTTTCTTAGACAGCTCTCCTCTGTGCCCTTCTGCCCCCTCTGCAGGTCTTCCACAACTCTGCCAAACCACAAACTCGAAACCCCTCTTTTCTCACTTGAAGAAGCAACATTTCCCCTTCCGCCTACCTGTCACCCCTAGGAGGCACATGGTCTGCTCTGGCCTGGCCTGCAAGCTCTGTACGTCTGCTTTTCAGGTGTCATCCAGGAGAGGCTTCCTCCTTGGGGTCTGTCTCCATCCCTTCCCTTGGGGACACGAACCCTTGTGGTTTGTGTTATCAGTATTTTAATTTCTATCAGTATGGAGTCTAGTTAATGGTGACTCACGGTTTCAGAGCCCCCAGCCAATAAGAAGGCTTCCTGCCTGCAACTGCAGTCCTGTATGTTCTCTCTTCTTTTGGCCCACGGCAATTATTATCTGCCACAAGTTATCAGTAAACAGGAAACAAAGTAATGAGCCTATTTGCTGTGACTTAGGAGCACTTAACACACTGGATGGAGTCATGGGTAAGAGTAAATGACACTAGGACAGGAACCACAGAGGATGTGGTCTGTCCTCCCGCCGTCAGGATTCCCCTGGGACAGATATTCTCCTCCTTCATTGCTACCAGACTCAAGTCCAAGCAAGGAAGGTGCTGGCTCTCCTTTTCCTGAAAGCGCTGCAGTCTTCATGTCACAGGTGAGCAGATGCACAAACTCGGTGGACGGGGCCCAAGGTCGCAAGCCAGTCAGGAATCTATTCACAACCAGGAAGCAAGTCTTTCTGACACTCAATCCAATGCTTTCCCTGTACTGAAAAGCATTTCATATTTCAAATATTATGACAATGATCCCCAGTCACGTGTAAAGCCGTACCTCTTCCTCATAGATATGCCTCAAATAGGAATCCACCCCAATGTTAACAAGGACACACCAAAGGCTTTGCTCTGTGGGTATGTGTGTTGTAAAAACAAAGATACGAGAGCAAACTACAAGTCAAAATCTGCCTTTAGACCTTCTCAGACTGTTTTGAGAATTTGAAATAATGCTATAGAAATTTTCAGTCCAGTCTTACATTCTCTTGGAATTTCTTCAGCTGTTTCATCTATGAAGAATATCAAAAAGGGTGAAAAGTTCTTGAGCTGAAATGAGAAGGTCTGGTGTAGGCACCTTTAGCAACTTAACTGGCATTCTTTTCATGGTTAGATTTTTTTCCCCCCAAATAGAAGGAAATACAGACAACTGTGCAGTATGGTGTGTCCTGCCCTCCTGTGGACGCTGAGGGAATTACCCTTGGAGAACCAAAACAGGGCTGGACGCGGGAAAGTTTTCAGGGGCTTGCGAGATGAGCAAGGAATAGTGACACCTATATTAACATTAGTTTGAGAAATGAGAGAGTCATATATAAAGTGTGTGTAGCATTTGGCCACAAAACTTCCATAAAGAGAGCTCTACCTGCCCAGAGATACAGGACCAAAAGCAAACAGAATTGCCCTTGCTCTCTGAAATCTGTGCTGATGTTGTCTTCAAAGCATTATTTCATACTAACCCAGGGAGAGAAGTTTCTCTTAGATAAATAAAAGAGTTTATCTCAGGGTGGGGAAGGGATGGAGTGGGAGTTTGGGGTTAGCAGATACAAACTAGGGATACATATATAGAATAGATAAACAACAAGGTCCTACTGTATAGCACAGGGAACTATTTTCAATATCCTGTGATAAACCATAATGGAAAAGAATATAAAAAAGAATGTATATATGTGTATAACTGAATCACTTTGCTGAACCGCAGAAATTAACACAACATTGTAAATCAACTATACTTCAATTAAAATAAATAAATAAATAATAATTTAACTTTTAGTATGACGTAACCATTCTGTAAAGTCTCTGGAAATATATCCTAGGAAGGTAGTCTAACACCTGAGATTTGCACAAATGAAATCATTTCTTTAGTTTGCAGTACTGTTTTCATAAGGTCCCAGTTAAAACAAAAATGTTCTTGGATATGACCCCTATTCATACTTTACTACCACTATTATACTATTCCGAATAAATTGACAAACTGATAACCTGAGAACATTAACTAGTTGACACCTATATGGTCCAAGAGAAATGAGACTTAAGACTGGCAGGTTTTGATTAAAAGAAGGCTAAGGACAAAAAGGAGTAGAGCAGTGGGTTTAAAAGTCTGTTTCTTTGAGCTTCTAGAACTTTCGGCAAGAGGAATGAGGAGGAAACCTACCAGGTGAGGTTCCTGTGTCCCACACTTTCTCCAAGCTGAGCAGCCCTGCTCTATGTTTTTGACCTTTCCATACAACTTCATCCGCAAGAAAAAGTCCCTCATAAAAGAAAAAAACGCTTAGAGTACTGAGTAACCTTCCTCGAAAGGGGTCAAGGGTGAAAAACGAATGGAGTCCTGAGCGACAGGAAGAAAGGTGAGGACTGCTCTGGAGAGGCAGAGGAAGAGGCAAAAAAAAAAAAGGGCTCTTAGGAAAGGGTGCACGTGAAGATAAAGCTGCTCTTTCACGACTTAACCTGGGAGGTACCAGCACCTAATTCCTCCTGCTTGCCCAATGTAATATTGAGACCTATTATGCCCCTTGCTCTGTTTGCTCTGGTACTCCCATTCTTTCGCAGGATGCTTCACAGACAAGTTAAATGAAATGGAATGAAGAGTTTGTGCCCGATAATATAACACATATAACCTCTCTGGGCTTCTGTTTCCCCACTCTATCAGCTGAACGGGTGTGACTCAGACTTTCGGTAGGTCAGCCCCATGCCTGGCATCAGTGTCATGGTACTGAGTTTGACAGGGAATTCGTGTTCCAGTTCTGGATACTGAAAGAAGCATGAAGACTCACCAGGGGTGTCAAAACAACCAAATCCCTGTTCTCCTTGTTTTGTTGCACCACGGGGCACGCAGAGGTCAAGCCATGGTGTAGTTTGCCAACACCAGTGGTTCTGGAAGGGTGGCCCCTGGACCAGCTGCATCAACATCACCGGGAAATTTGTTAGAAATGCAGATTCTTAGGCCTCGCCCCAGATCTATGGGATCAGAAACGGGGGCCCAGAGATCTATACTTTAACAAGCCCTTGAGCGGATTCTAATGCAGGCTGAAGTTTGAGAACCATTGGTCTTCACCATGAAATAGGGACAAGCGACCTGCCAAGAACTTCAAGAAATGCTTTGATTTTTGAGGGAAAGTTGTAAAGGAAACACACAGTATACAACTTTATTCTTAAATGAATGATTCTCATTCCTAATGAGCAAATAATTTTCATTCCCCGTGCGAACAAGGTGTATTTGATCGCCTAGTCGTATCAGGTTAAATTGTGGCTAATCTGGCCAGATTTCTAAAAATAAAAAGGGCTGGGCGCGTTTAGAACCTGGAAAGGAGACAAAAGCCATATCAGGATGAAGCAGACTGTAGACTCCTTTATACCATGGATGCCAATGATAGAGGAGGGGTTTGGAGCAGATGATTAGAATCCCAGCTCTGTCACTTCTTAGCTATATGAACTCAAAACCTTCTACTTTTAGTTTTGGCACCTCAGATGGAGGTAAAAATACGTCCCTCTGGGGCTTTTATGCAGATTATATACAACAACTTATGTAAATTCTTATTACAGATGTACGTAAGTATGGTGACCATTAATTACTCAACCATTTGGATTTTTTAAATATCAGATAATTCCCTGGTAATTTTACTATTTCTCAATCTTTATGCTTTCGCTCTGGAATTACATTTTAAAACTTCAATCTAACCAGCTCTCATATTCTCTTAAGAACTTCTTTTGTTAAGTAACTTCTCTAAAAAAGGCTACATTTGTTTGACATCGTGAGCTTTTACTGTATTTCACTGTGAATCTGTGGCAACACTTTTCTTCTATAATGATTCGACGTGTTTTATGTTTGTCCAAATCATCTAAATTAAAAACACATTGCAGTTCGCTAGTAGGTATTGGGATACTTAAATTGAGCAAAGTGAATTCTCAAATGAGCATCTAGGATACTTATGAAAGTAAAGATGATTAAATTCTACGAACAATTTGATCTTTGCCAAATCTTGCATAGAAAATTATAATTACATAGGAAACTCTCTTTCCTGTTTAGGATCCGACTTGGTTTTAAAAATTACTACCAACTTTGTCAACATTAAAATAGAAGCAACAAAGATGTGAAATTTCACACAGGGGATCTACAATATTTGGATAATTATAAGCATATGGCTACTTTACATGAGATCTCTGTTAAAAGTGTATTTACTAGGGCTCTGGGAAAACAGATGTTCTCAAATGCAGGGCTTACTTACATGTGCTGAGAATGTCACGTTTATTATCAATGTATCATAATCTATTCTTGCTTCAGAACTCTAAGTAGAATTAGCTAAATGATCGCAGTATCTGTTGTTTATTGCTCTCTTGTCTGTTTGTTAATATCCCAGACTTTACTTGTAATAGAAATGGCAAAGAACGGTTAACTACTCCATCAAAAGTGGTGAATGCTTTCTCAATCATTATAGAAACAATTTCATATGTTTTCTTAATATTTAGGGCATGAGCCTACACTAACTAGTTTCAGTAGATTCTAGTCAAATAGAAATGATTTGGTGTAATGACAATTTAATTTCATGTCCTTTTTGAAAATACTTCAATGTATCCATTCCTAGGAATCATTAAAAATAAAGACAAATTTGTTGCCTATTCATTTAGAATTAATTAAATGAACACTTTAAATGTGAGAAATGGTGGAAACTTCATTTGGAAATTAATAAATATGGGATTTAAGAGTTTGAAAAATTAGGGTAAGCCCACCTTTCCTCAAAAAGCTTTCCCTCCGTGACTTTGCTTCTCAAATGCTACGATTATGAAATGCCACAGCTACAACTTATAATGAATTGGTCTTAAAAAACAAAGCACAGAGACAGAAAGTAGAGTAAAGGTTGCCAGAGGCTGGGGAAAATGGGGAATGGCCAGTTAGTGTTTAATGGGTACAAAGTTTCAACCTGAGAAGAAGCAAAAGTTCTGGAGTTGGATGATGGGGATGGTTGCACAACAATGGGAATGTACTTAATACCACTGAATCGTACACTTAAAAATGGCTAAAATGGTCCCTTTTTTGTTGCGTATATTTTACCACTATAAAAAAAGTACAAAGATTTAATAAAACAATTCAAGAAATGCGCATTTGTAAAATAGTATGCTTAAAACTTTCTAGATAGTTTTGTAGACAATTTTAGCTTTTTAACCCCTTTACACAGAGCCTGTTAATACCAAGAGTGGATTTATACCTATCTACACAAACATCAAATGGAAAATCGTATTAGTTCTTTTAGGATTAAAATCCAGCCCTTCTTCACCTCTTCAACTATATCATGGGAACAGTCTTAAATTCCTCCTTTTTTTTTTTTTTTTTTTTTTGTCGTTAAATAAGATCATTTCAATTTGCCTTCAGTTATTTCCACTCCTGCCTCTTTGAGACTTTCGGATCACAGCCCCTTTCACCCTGAGCTCTTCCTGCCCAGCTCAGTGATCGACTCTCTCTGTCCCCACTCCTGGTCCCTGAGTCTCTCTTTTCATCCCCGCCACCTTCTCTTTCTCCCTGCCTTTTGTTTTACTCTTCCTCATTCCATCACTCACTCTTTCTAGTTTTCTCCATTAACTAGCTGCCACTGGGGACTGAAGCACGTTTTAAAACTTTCCTTTCGGGCTACCCTGGTGGCGCAGTGGTTGAGAGTCCGCCTGCCGATGCCGGGGACACGGGTTTGTGCCCCGGTCCGGGAAGATCCCACAAGCCGCGGAGCGGCTGGGCCGCTGAGTCTGCGCGTCTGGAGCCTGTGCTTCGCAACGGGAGAGGCCACAGCAGTGAGAGGCCCGCGTACCGCAAAAAAAAAAAAAAAAAAAAAAAAAAAAACCTTTCCTTTCACATTGATCCTAATTAAAGCACCAAATGAATTAACCCTTATATTTTCCTCTTTAAGAAAACCAAAAACCTTACCACGTGAAACTAATCTACATTCCCTTTATTTAAACGTGTCCCTTGACAGATTTATTTTCCCACAGTGGTCCTGAAAGGGTTGGGGGGGAGAACCCTGTCTCCTCCATGAGGATTTTATTATTTGATATTTGTTTAAATAGAGCATCAAATAAAGATGGATTCCTTCCCTGTGAGATGCGTTTTTATGATTGGGCAGAGCCAACACTATGATTCCCTTGCTGCATTTTTTTCAAGGTTCAACTGGCTGCTGGGAATTGCTTCACCCTCTCTTAGAAGTTAGCTCATATGTTAGGTAGTGCCCAGTTTGCCCAGAATAATGCTTTAGGAGTGTAACACAATAATACCTGAAATTATGATTTTAGCTGCTAAAGGTCTCTTCTATAAGCATCTTAGTTTCTCCCGGCATTCAAGGCCTGCTGCAGCCCAGCCCTAACCTCGTCTCCCATCACCCCTGAGCACACACCTGGCCATTGTGTTGACACTTGGTGTCCTGGATCCTTCAGACACTGCCTGTGTTTCCTAACCTCCTACTTCCTGCACAGGCACAGGCCCCATCAGGAAGGCAGGCCTCCCTATGTCCTCTCTACATCTGCTCTTACCAGTAAGTTACAGTTTCATGATGCCTGCTTCTACCAAGCCCCTGATGTGGACATCAGGGGTATGGATGTGAAGGGTGAAGCAAGAAACCTGCTTGGGTGATTTTACCAGCTTCCCTGCCTTCCATGTTCCCTGACCACCTATGCGTGCACACACACACACACACACACACACACACACACAGACACCTCTTCCTAGAATAAGAAACATTGGTTGGGGTTTATCTTATAGAAGTAATAATGCTCTAGGGCCATATATCACAGACCTTTTCCAAAAAGCTACAAGGAGGTTAATTTGAATCTTTGAGAAACTCCCAACCACCATGACAAGGAGAAATACAGAAAGTCAGATTCGAGGAAGACCTGGGAGATCACATATTTTAATGAGCTCCAACTAGGTGGTGTAAAATAATGGTACAGGCTGCCCAGGCACAAATCCTGGCTCTCCCGTTGCAGGTCTACAGCCTCAGCACGTAAACCTTAGCAAAACCTCTCCTGGGCTTGACTTCCACAGCTATAACGTCACGGCAAACACAGCATCTCACTCACAGATTTACAGTGAGGAGTCAATGAATTCGTGCACATAAAACACTTAGAATAGTGACTAGCACATAGTCACTAGAAACATCTTAACTGTTAATAATATTATTATTTTACAGACTAGAGAAAAGAGGCTGAGGTGGGTCCTGTGCAGGGTCTCACAGTTAGTGGCAGAGCTCGGAGAAGAGCTGGTCCTCTTGACTCCCGTTCAGCCAGGTAAGAGAAAGGGGGATGTCCCTTCATGAAGTTCAGAGTGATTTTTAAAGGATGATTCGTTAGATCAGAAAGTGGACTGATCAGGGAGCAGAGATTTTTATTAATGCCTTTTAATCACTTTCCAGCCATGCTGAATTAAAAACAAATGGACAATTTTCATATTGTGACCCAATGCCAAATGCTCTAGATTACAGTATTTTACAAACTGCAGTTGTAACACGTTAGTGGTCTATCACATCAGAGTAATGAGTAATAGCCAGCAGCTCTTTTTAATTGAAAGAACAGAGTGGAATGGAATAGAATTGAATAGAAGAATAGAATAGAATAGAATAGAATAGAATGACGTTCAAGATGGTGGAGGAGTAAGATGTGGAGATCACCTTCCTCCCCACAAATACATCAGAAATACATCTACATGTGGAACAACTCCTACAGAACACCTACTGAACACAGGCAGAAGACCTCAGACTTCTCAAAAGATATATGTATTTTTTTCCTTTTTCTCTTTTTGTGAGTGTGTATGTGTTTGCTTCTTTGTGTGATTTTGTCATTATAACTTTATTTTTACCATTTCTAGGTCCTAGGGTTCTCTCTGTCCATTTTTTTTTTCTTTTACTATAGTTTTTAGCACTTGTTATCATTGGTGGATTTCTTTTTTGGTTTGTTTGCTCTCTTCTTCCTTTCTTTCTGTTTTTTTCTTCTTTTCCATTTTTTATTATTTTTAATTTGTTTTATCTATAATAATTTTTATTTTAATAACTATATTTTATTCTTTCTTTTTTTTCTCCCCCTTATATTTTGAGCTGTGTGGCTGACAAGGTCTTGGTGCTCCAGCCGGATGTCAAGCCTGTGCCGCTGAGGTGGGAAAGCTGGGTTCAGGATACTGGCCCACCAAAGACCTCCCGACTCCACAGAATATCAAACTGCAAAAACTCTCCCAGAGATCTCCATCTCAACATTAAGACCCAGCTCCACTCAACGACCAGAAAACTACAGTGCTGACACCCTATGCCAAACAACTAACAAGACAGGAACACAACCCCACCCATTAGCAGAGAGGCTGCCTAATATCATAATAGGTCACAGACACCCCAAAACACATCACCGGACATGATCCTATACACCAGAAAGACAAGATCCAGCCTCATCCACCAGAACACAGGCACCAGTCCCCTCCACCAGGGAACATACACAACCCATTGAACTAACCTTAGCCACTGGGGGCAGACACCAAAAACAATAGGAACTATGAACCTGCAGCCTGTGAAAAGGAGACCCCAAACACAGTAAGTTAAGCAAAATGAGAATACAGAGAAACACACAGCAGATGAAGTAGCAAGGCAAAAAATCACCAGATCAAACAAATAAACAGGAAATAGGCAGTCTACCTGAAAAAGAATTCACAGTAATGATAGTAAAGATGATCCAAAATCTTGGAAATAGAATGGAGAAAATATAAGAAATGTTTAACAAGGACATAGAAGAACTAAAGAGCACACAAACAATGATGAACAACACAATAAATGAAATTAAAAATTCTCTAGAAGGAATCGATAGCAGAATAACTGAGGCAGAAGAACAGATAAGTGACCTGGAAGATAAAATAGTGGAAATAGGGCTTCCCTGGTGGCGCAGTGGTTGAGAGTCCACCTGCCAATGCAGGGGACATGGGTTCATGCCCCAATTCGGGAAGATCCCACATGCCGCGGAGCAGCTGGGCCCATGAGCCATGGCCACTGAGCCTGTGCGTCCAGAGCCTGTGCTCCACAACAGAAGAGGCCACAACAGTGAGAGGCCCGCATACTGAAAAAAAAAAAATTGTGAATATAACTACTGCAGAGCAGAATAAAGAAAAAGAATGTACAGAATTGAGGACACTTTCAAGAGCTCTGGGACAACATTAAATGCACCAACGCTCGAATTATAAGGGTCCCAGAAGAAGAAGAGAAAAAGAAAAGGACGGAGAAAATATTTGAAGAGATTATAGTAGAAAACTTCCCTAATACGGGAAAGGAAATAGTTAATCAAGTCCAGGAAGCACAGAGAGTTCCATACAGGATAAATCCAAGGAGAAACATGCCAACACATATTAATCAAACTACCAAAAATTAAATACAAAGAAAAAATATTAAAAGCAGCAAGGGGAAAACAACAAATAACATACAAGGGAATCCCCATAAGGTTAACAGCTGATCTTTCAGCAGAAACTCTGCAAGCCAGAATGGAGTGGCAGGACATATTTAAAGTGATGAAAGGGAAAAACCTACAACCAAGATTACTCTACCCAGCAAGGATCTCACTGAGATACGATGGAGAAATTAAAATTTTAAGACAAGCAAAAGTTAAAAGAATTCAGCACCACCAAACCAGCTTTACAACAAATGCTAACAGAACTTCTCTAGGCAGGAAACACAAGGGAAGGAAAAGACCTACAATAACAAACCCAAAACAATTAAGAAAATGGTAAAAGGAATATAACATATCGACAATTACCTTAAATGTAAATGGATTAAATGCTCCAACCAAAGACTTAGACTGGCTCAATGGACACAAAAACAAGACCCACATATATGCTGTCTACAAGAGTCCCACTTCAGACCTAGGGTCACATACAGACTAAAAGTGAGGGGATGGAAAAAGATATTCCATGCAAATGGAAATCAAAAGAAAGCTGGAGGAGCAATTCTCATATCAGACAAAATAGACTTTAAAATAAAGAGAATTACATGAGACAAAGAAGGACACTACATAATGATCAAGGGATCAAGCCAAGAAGAAGATACAACAATTGTAAATATTTATGCACTCAACATAGAGCACCTCAATACATAAGGCAAATGCTAACAGCCATAAAAGGGGAAATCGACAGTAACACAAAAATAGTAGGGGACTTTAACACCCCACTTTCACCAATGAACAGATCATCCAAAATGAAAATAAATAAGGAAAAGCAAGCTTTAAATGATACATTAAGCAAGATGGACTTAATTGATATTTATAGGACATTCCATCCAAAAACAAGAGAATACATTATCTTCTCAAGTGCTCATGGAACATTCTCCAGGATAGATCATATCTTGGGTCACAAATCAAGCCTTGGTAAATTTAAGAAAATTGAAATTGTATCAAGGATCTTTTCTGACCACAATGCTATGAGACTAGATATCAATTACAGGAAAAAATCTGTAAACAATACAAACACATGGAGGCTAAAACAATACACTACTAAATAACCAAGAGATCAATGAAGAAATCAAAGAAGAAATAAAAAAATACCTAGAGACAAATTACAATGAAAATACAATGATCCAAAACCTATGGGATGCAGCAAAAGCAGTTCTAAGAGGGAAGTTTATGGCAATACAAGCCTACCTCAAGAAACAAGAAACATCTCAAATAAACAACCTAACCTTACACCTAAAGCAATTAGAGAAAGAAGAACAAAAAATAACCCGAAGTTAGCAGAAGGAAAGAAAACATAAAGATCAGATCAGAAGTAAATGAAAAAGAAACGAAGGAAAAAAGAGCAAAGATCAATAAAACTAAAAGCTGGTTCTTTGAGAAGATAAACAAAATTGATAAACCATTAGCCAAACTCATCAAGAAATAAGGGGAGAAGACTCAAATCAATAGAATTAGAAATGGAAAAGGAGAAGTAACAACTGACACTTCAGAAATACAAAGGATCATGAGAGATTACTACAAGCAACTGTATGCCAATAAAATGGACAACCTGAAAGAAACGGACAAGTTCTTAGAAAAGTATAACCTTCCGAGACTGAACCAGGAAGAAATAGAAAATATAAACAGACCAATCACAAGCACTGAAATTGAGACTGTGATGAAAAATCTTCTAACAAACAAAAGCCCAGGACCAGATGGCTTCACAGGCGAATCTATCAAACATTTAGAGAAGAGATAACACCTAACCTTCTCAGACTTTTCCAAAATAAAGCAGAGAGAGGAGCACTCCCAAACTCATTCTATGAGGCCACCATCACCCTGATACCAAAACCAGACAAAGATGTCACAAAGAAAGAAAACTACAGGCCAATGTCACTAATGAACACAGATGCAAAAGTCCTCAACAAAATACTAGCAAACAGAATCCAACAGCACATTAAAAGGATCATACACCATGACCACTGGGGTTTATCCCAGGAATGCAAGGATTCTTCAATATACGCAAATCAATCAATGTGATATACCATATTAACAAATTGAAGGAGAAAAACCATATGATCATCTCAATAGATGCAGAAAAAGCTTTCAACAAAATTCAACACCCATTTATGATAAAAACCCTCCAGAAAGTAGGCATAGAGGGAACCTACCTCAATATAATAAAGGCCATATATGAGAAACCCACAGCCAACATCATTCTCAGTGGTGAAAACTGAAACAATTTCCTCTAAGATCAGGAACAAGACAAGGTTGTCCACTCTCACCACTATTATTCAACATAATTTTGGAAGTTTTAGCCACAGCAATCAGAGAAGAAAAAGAAATAAAAGGAATCCAAATTGGAAAAGAAGAAGTAAAGCTGTCACTGTTTGCATATGACATGACACTATCCATACAGAATCCTAAAGATGCTACCAGAAAACTACTAGAGCTAAACAGTGAATTTGGTAAAGTAGCAGGATACAAAATTAATGCCCAGAAATCTCTTGCATTTCTATACAGTAATGATGAAAAATCTGAACGAGAAATTAAGGAAACACTCCCATTTACCACTGTAACAAAAAGAATAAAATACCTAGGAATAAACCTACCTAAGGAGACAAAGACCTGTATGCAGAAAACTATAAGACACTGATGAAAGAAATTAAAGATGATACAAACAAACAGAGAGATATACCATGTTCTTGGATTGGAAGAATCAACATCGTGAAAATGACTATACTACCCAAAGCAATCTACAGATTCAACACAATCCCTATCAAACTACCAATGGCATTTTTCACAGAGCTAGAACAAAAAATTTCACAATTTGTATGGAAACACAAAAGACCCCGAATAGCCAAAGCAATGCTGAGAAAGAAAAATGGAGCTGGAGGAATCAGGCTCCCTGACTTCAGACTATACTACAAAGCTACAGTAATCAAGACAGTATGGTACTGGCACAGAAACAGAAATATAGATCAATGGAACAGGATAGAAATCCCAGAGTTAAACCCATGCACATATGGCCACCTTATCTTTGATAAAGGAGGCAAGAATATGCAGTGGAGCAAAGACAGCCTCTTCAATAAGTGGTGCTGGGAAAACTGGACACCTACATGTAAAAGAATGAAATTAGAACACTCCCTAACACCATATACCAAAATAAACTCAAAATGGATTAAAGACCTAAATGTAAGGCCAGACACTATCAAACTCTTAGAGGAAAACATAGGCAGAACACTCTATGACATAAATCACAGCAAGATCCTTTTTCATCCACCTCCTAGAGAAATGGAAATAAAAACAATAATAAACAACTGGGAGCTAATGAAACTTAAAAGCTTTTGCACAGCAAAGGAAACCATAAACAAGATGAAAAGACAACCCCACAGAATGGGAGAAAATATGTGCAAATGAAGCAACTGACAAAGGATTAATCTCCAAAATTTACAAGCAGCTCATGCAGCTCAATATCAAAACAACAAACAATCCAATCCAAAAATGGACAAAAGACCTAAATAGACATTTCTCCAAAGAAGATATACATATTGCCAACAAACAGATGAAAGGATGCTCAACATCACTAATCATTGGAGAAATGCAGATCAGAACTACAATGAGGTGTCACCTTACACCAGTCAGAATGGCCATCATCAAAAAATCTACAAAAAATGCTGGAGAGGGTGTGGAGAAAAGGGAACCCTCTTGAATTGTTGATGGGAATGTAAATTGATACAGCCACTATGGAGAACTGTATGGAGTTTCCTTTAACACCTAAAAATAGAATTACCATATGACCCAGCAATCCCACTACTGGGCATATATACCCTGAGAAAACCATAATTCAAAAAGAGTCATGTACCAGAATGTTCATTGCAGCTCTATTTACAATAGCCAGGACATGGAAGCAACCTAAGTGTCCATCAACAGATGAATGGATGAAGAAGATGTGGCACATATATACAATGGAATATTACTCAGCCATAAAAAGAAACAAAAGTGAGTTATTTGTAGTGAGGTGGATGGACCTAGTCTGTCATACAGAGTGAAGTAAGTCAGAAAGAGAAAAAGAAATACCGTATGCTAATACACATATATGGAATCTAAAAAAAAAAAAAATATGGTCATGAAGAACTTAGGGACAACACAGGAATAAAGACACAGATGTAGAGCTTGGACTTGAGGACACGGGGAGCGGGAAGGGTAAGCTGGGATGAAGTGAGAGCGTGGCATGGACATATATACACTACCAAATATAAAATAGTTAGCTAGTGGGAAGCAGCCACATAGCACAGGGAGATCAGCTCAGTGCTTTGTGACCACCTAGAGGGGTGGGATAGGGAGGGTGGGAGGGAGTCGCAAGAGGAAAGAGATATGGGGATATATGTATATGTATAGCTCATTCACTTTGTTATAAAGCAGAAACTAACACACCATTGTAAAGCAATTATACTCCAATAAAGATGCTAAAAAAATAATAGAATAGAACAGAATAGAATAGAATAGAAAATATCAGTACGTCTTGTGCATAGTACAAATATTCTCCTGGAAAAGTTTTGTTTGAGGTGTGTGTGCGTATGTTTGTGTGTTGTGGGTTGTCCGTGTAAAATTCTAAGGGATGTGGTTAACATTTTTTAAAATACTTCTTTTAAGAAAGTATTCTCTAACACTTTATAGCGAGGTATACAGCTATTTCTTTGGAATAAATGGCCTTTTCTACTAATTCCTTTGCCGGGGTGCTCGCCTACTTCAACCATGTCATTCATTCCAGGCAAAAGAACAGGAGAACAGAGGAGTCAGGGGATGGGGGTGCGGGGAGGGGGTTACTGGGGGGAGGGGAGGGGCTGCTCATGGAAGCCATTCTACAGAAAAACCATCCAGGACCAGCCCTAACCATAGCCTCCAAGTTTCCAGTGGGACAGGTTGCACTGGCCACATGATTGATGGCTGAAGAAAATATTAGAGGCATCAGCTTGAATTCAAAGAGGATTAAAAGCTGGAGTCAGTGTCTCCTAGGACAGAGCTAACCCAAGGAAGCCAATTAGACAAGCAGATGTTTCTTTAAAGGTTGTCTGCAAAATGTGCAAACTGACAAAATGTTTACAGAATCCCTAGTACTCCACCAGCTAGGTTTACCTTTAACAAATCGTTCCAGTGACTCTACAATTACCACAGTCCCAGGGTTATCTTTCTTACGTGGCTGCAGATGAAAGAAAACCAATAACTGAGTCCAATTAATTCAAGCTGCCATTCTCCCCCACATGAAAACTGAAAGAGATCTTTGCAGCAACTGTCCAAAGTGATTATTTCATTCGAGACTCTCTTTAATAAAACTCAAATACATAGGCAGCAAACTTAACCTGGCTGTTCAGGGCTCTCTGCCTGGCTCCCATCAAATCACTGTTTCTGAAATTCATTCATTTAGGAAAACTCAATCCATGCGAGGTATCCTCTGGGTACACTAACATGCTTTAGAACCAGATAGTTGAATGTCTCTAAGGAAATTAATGAAGAAACCTGTGAGAAATCCCTAGCAGAGAGCCCGAGGGATGGCCATATGACTGAAGAGCCAACCACTTGGGTGCTGGCAAACCTTGCTGCCTTGTGGGAGCATCCTGTCTTTAATAATTCACCTTAAAAATGTCTGGAACCTGCATCTCACATAAATGCTGGGAAAACCAGCATTTTCCTGCTCCCAATATTTCTGGAGAATCTTGGAGGAGTAGGTTTTCCCAGTTTCCTCTTCTTTCAGGATCTTTTTCATGCTGAATTCTCACCTTCTCTATTCTTCTCTGTCTCTTCTCGCCATCTTGCTTTCAATGTGGTTATCAACATTTGACCTCTGGTTCTCCACAGCACACAGGATGCCACGTATGGCAGGCATGCTACACCAAAAGTGTAGAGAAGTTACGCTGCCACACAGCCAGGAAGATGACTGATAAGGCAACTTTAGAGGTCTTTGTCCTTAAACAGTCCCCACTGGAGCTCACCTCTGAGACCTTCTCACGGGTCCTCTCTCCTCTCCATTCCCCTGGCTGCTGCCCTGTTTCCTCACACACACACACACACACACACACACCCCTTTCTTTTGTAGATTGTCCTGGGAATCTCAAAATCCCACTTCTTTATTATATAAATCAAATCAACTCCTGTTTCCTCCCTCACAGGTGCTCAAAAGACACAAGACCCATTACAATGCTTTGCAAAAGTACCTCCACCCATTATATATAAAAGCCTGCGAACATGTTGAAATTTACACCTTAATTTTTTTTTAATCGGGTTAAATTCTTGGGTAAGGCATCCTTACCCAAGAAATATGTAATCTGAAATATGTAATCTTTAAATGCAGAAATAGTACCAATTTTGTAAAAATTGTTTCTAACAGCATTGTCCCTCTTCTCACTATTATGGATATCTAATGAACTTTCTTGACTCAGAAACTGATTTTTAAAACATGCAACGGTTAGAGTTTGTACAAACCATGTTGAAGGAATTTTCTGTGCAAGGAGCTATGTGCTCAGACTTCCAAGACTCTTCAATGTATCATTTTGTTGCTATTGTTGCTGTTACAGAGCTGCCAGGGCATTGCCAGCCCAGCCTAATCTCCAACGGGAAGTTCAGTGCGAAGCAAATGGGTAACTTCCCCTGGGCTAAAGGAAAACTCCGTAACTCCACAGCTTCAGCTGAGTCTATGAGCCTTTAGCTAAATTAGTTGGGTGTACATTTCAACGTTTGGCTGGACCGTTTGCTTCAAGGCAAAAAGGAAGAACTGGACAGGACGATGTACACAGGCACACATAACCTGAGCAGAATTCCAGGATAGATAATCCAGTTTCTCTGCTTCTATTCTTGATTTGTCTTCACTACATATTTTAGAGGAAGCATTAGGAGACTTGGTTCAGAGTTTATTCTGTTTAATTACATGTGGTCCCTAAGGAGAGAACCCAACAGTTAATAGTGTTTTCACAGTAGTTGTGTTAGGATAAAATGGCATTAAGATCCCTAAAGGCAGTAACTTAGGTTCCATATTGGAAATCTTATTTCTGAAAAATAATTGTTTTAAAAGTCCATGCTCTAAATCTGTGGTGGACTATAAATCTGTTTTTTATTGTATTTTTATAATTTTACCATTTCAGAGTTTCTAGTATGAACTGACTGATGTCCAAATAAGGTCTCATCTCTTTTCAATATTCAAGTAATCACTTGCGGTTAACAGAACACCAGTTTCTCTTGTTCTCCCCTCTTACCTTCTTGCCACCTCCAGCTAAATGGTCCGAGAACCTCAGAGACTTACTAAGTCCAAAGGAGCCAGTCTTTCCCTCTCCCTTCTGAATTTTACTCTCAACCAAGGATGCTCCACATTTGGGTTCTCTGGTTGAAGCTTTTACGTTTGTGCTCTGGCATTGTTCTCAACTCTGCCTTTCTAATAGGCTGGCAGAGTTAAGAGTGACTCCCAGACCCAAATATACACTGACCCTCCCCCTTGCCCTCCTGTGCATTCTCTTCAAGGGTCTTTGGGATCCTTTCTGTCATAGACTTTAGCTGAGACCATCTCAGTCCATCAGAAAGATTCTAATCAGAAAGGAAGGGCTGAGTCTTGATTTTTTTCTCCTAGGAAATTCCTTTAACTCTTGTACATTTCCCATCCTCCTCCCAAATCACCAGGTCTTCTAATTAAGGAGTATTGGGGAAAGCATATTTGCTTGGCCACAAAAAATCCACTTACACCTACCCCTCTACCCAACGCCTATGAGCACTCACATTTACATATCTGAGGACTGTCCACGTGACTTTCCCTGCAAATTAAGATGTGCTCCGAAGTGACAGACTGAAGAAATAATAAGCAAGTTCTCTTGCTGAACAAACCAGTAGTAATAAAAAGTTACAAGTTAAATTCCTTCTCATCGGACTATGTTTTAAAAGATGTATATTTGTGGGCTTCCCTGGCGGTGCAGTGGTGAAGAATCCGCCTGCCAATGCAGGGGACATGGGTTCGAGCCCTGGTCCAGGAAGATCCCACATGCGGCAGAGCAACTAAGCCCACGCACCACAACTACTGAGCCTGTGCTCTAGAGCCCATGAGCCACAACGACTGAGCCTGTGCACCTAGAGCCCACACTCTGCAACAAGAGAAGCCACCGCAATAAGAAGACTGCGCACCACAACGAAGAGTAGCCCCTGCTCGCCGCAACTAGAGAAAGCCTGCGCGCAGCAACGAAGACCCAACACAGCCAAAACTAAACAAATAAATTTATAAAAAACAAAACAAAAAAACATATTTGTAAATACATTTCCCCATTAAAGTCTTTATTGTTGTTTTTCTTCCTATAGGACCGACTATAGCTCACATGAAAGCTTTGGGGGAGAAATTCTTAATAAAATAAATTTGGCGTTCAAATACAGATGTTAACGTGCGTGAGATATAATGCATGTGTCTGACACTTAATAAAACTCTGTAAATTTTGTAAATTGCCTCCCCAATCTATTCTTCTAGTAGCAGTTTTCTGTTTTTTTTTTGCCCAGTGCCCTTTACCCTTTCTTCTGGTAATAAGGCTTCATTCTTTTGGGAACTCTGTTTTTCCCCACACTCATCCCAGACATAGGGAGGGGTGGTAGGACTGAGGTTGGGCCAGCCATGGTACTCTACCTGCCCCGCACCTCTGTGATTTGTCTGAGGGTGAAGAAAGGTGGATGCTGGGCCAATCAGGACCTACACCAAGATTCCTCTAAATGGAGTTGGGGAAGATGACCCCTTTTCACTAAATAGGCAAAGTTGAAAAGATGTCAGCAAAGTACTGCCAGCAACTTTGGTCCTAGACCCTCAGAGAAAACTAGCACTCTGGAGGAGAGAATGGAACCCACATCCCAGAAAGGCAAAGGTGAGAGGAGGAGAGAAAGTCTTGAGGGCAAGGAATCTCTAGTGCCACCCATCTGTGATTCACCCCTGCCCTCTTTGGCAGAAGCTAGTTTCAGTCGGGTCTGTGTTGCTTGCAATCAAAAGAGTTTTGACTAATGCAAAAGTTGCTTCCGACCACTGAGGTCCCCAGACCTAATCCCAAGGCCAGCATGGTCAGATGTTCTTTTGCTTCTGCGAGCCGTACCAAGTGTCAGTCATTCTGACAGATCCCAATTTCAGGTTAAGCTTGTTCAAGCTGGATTTCCGAACCTTGACTTTTCTGGATCCATTTCCTCTTTCCTCAGTATCTCCATGATCAGTCCCCCTTAGGAGGAAAAAATGTTTCTGAGCCTCTTCTAGAGACCTACGACCCATTTGCTACTACGAATATGGTCAGAAAGAGAAAAAGAAACACCTCTCTTTCAGGTCAGCTCCATGTGGGCAGGAGTAGTCTCCCAGAAGTTTCTCCTCAGTGAGGGACTTGTCCTGCACAGGAGTCTTGGCTGGTTAGTTTTGAGAGCTTATAGGACCCCAACTTCTCCAGGCTGTTCCGACCTTGTAATGGATCCCTGTGCACTCACCTGCTGTTAGGTGTGTTCACTGCCTCACAGTACCCGCCACCTGGACGCCACATAATGAACGTGTGTAGAATGAATGAGTGCACGATTGAAGGACAAAGGTGTCTTTCACCCTCCAGACTGAGTTGTTCTCTTCCCATGTCCAGGAACACTGTTTACATTCCAGTCCTCACTCTTCTGTACAGCAATTCCCTTTCACATATATTTATCCTCCACAAGACAATGAAGAGTCCAGGGCAAATGGCCACACCTAGTTCATCTCCCAGTGGGGCATCTATGGGACACAGTGGAAAACAGCCAGTGTTTAAAAAGTAATTAATTGGATGGTGAATGAATGAGCAGTGAGTCTGAATTACGGATTTTTAAAATATGTTTTCATTATTTTTCAAAACCATAACTGCTACCAGTGTTTCCAAGTGAATGCCCTGCTGAGACCAGCTTTTATGGCCCTGTGAGACTCATTTATAAATGTAATCTACTTACACACAACAAAAAAACTTGTGGACCAAAAGCTTTGATCACACGCCCCTGAGATCTTCGTAGTTTTCACTTGCTTAACAAGTGCTCCCTGCATAAGCCTACTCTGGGTCAGGCAGATTCCAAAAACCTCCCAATGGAAGAGCCCTGATGGCTGCTATAGATTCCTACAGTGACTTACTTGGAAACGGAGGTTCTGGAAACAGCACTGGACTCGGGGTCGCCTGACAGGAGCAGTGGTTCTTCAGAGCTCGGAAAAGGATCTGCCGCTTGGTTTCGAGATGAATGAAGTGGCAAATCCCATGAAAGTTTCCTCCTGAAATTATCTAAAGCCTTCCTCAACCTCCATAGAACGTTACGTGCTTCTCGTGCCCAGAATCATTATTATTTGCCCTTATGCCTGGAGTTATCCCTTCCTTGGAAACCATTTAAATCAGCCTCCTAGTTACTTATCTTGAGAGCGGGCAGAAAGGAATCAAGGAAATTCTGACCTATTTTACTGTTGGTGACCTTAATTCACAGCAATGAGCCACCTACTCGCTCTAAAATGGATCTAAAATATTAGGTTTTATTTCGCTGTGTCGCACCTGACACGTTCTCACTCTGATCAGAGCAGCAGCGCCTCCAGAAACCAGGCTAATGGCGCCCTCTGGTGTTCAGACAGCGACGTGAGCCTTTTAAATCCTGGATGCCCTGGGCAGGGGGAGGGAATACTATTTAATGCCGCCGGGAGAGGAACAGTCTTCGATACACCTTGTCTTGTTCTTGTCTGAAACGGGGCAGGTCCAACACTGCTACCCCGGAAACTTCGCCTGGTAGCCCAGTATCATCCTGGGGATTTGCTGGCCGTAAGGTCAAAGCAGTCTCCTGTTATGATTAAAAATATAGAATGTCAGTCCCTCCCCCGCGTTGGAGAAAACAATGCCCCCAGGGACCCACACTCAGCATGTCCCTCATATCCCCGCTGAGACGAGGCTGAAGAGGATGTGTAGCGTGTACCTCTCTGTTGGGTGTAAAGTGGATAAACACGCAAACATTGGGTCTGGGATGGAGAAGGGTTGGGGAGAGAAGAATCGCAAGTGAGGTTCAACACTGTGTTCTGGTCTCCATGTGCCTGTACGGCGGGGAATCCAGTATACAGCCTGACCTCCTCCCACTCGGAAGTGATTCTACCCATCAAAAGGTACGTGAGCCTTCCACCTTCACCTCATAGTGGCCCAGCCGGCAACAAATGCAGCACGTGAGCCTGGCCCAGGCGGAATGGGTGCTACCAGGGGAACTGCCCACCCCAGAATGGGCCCCAGCATCTGGCAGTGGGCATCTTCACGGCAACCACAGGGAGAGCTCACCAGAGGATGGATCCTGCCCGTCCAGTTGTTCCGAAAATTGCAGCTACGGGGCTCTCATGGTCCAGGGAATGAAGAAGGAACCGCAAGTAACACACTGGACTTCTCACCCATGTTGGAGAATGGAGCCCAGAGCAAGTTTTCGTTTAGAAAAGTAAGGAAATGAAAGGTTTCTTTCACTTTGTGATATGGAGCAGTTCACATCTGTTATATGTAGTTACTGATTTCCTCCCACCCCCCTTCATTCCACAAAGGCTTTGAGGTAGATAAGAAAAAAAAAGAATCCCTCAAATAAAAATAAACTCTAATGAACAGTTATTTATGGGGGTGTCTAATATCTGAACCCTTTTCCTGTTTGAGGAATTCCCTATGGCATGGGCCTGGGTGGCAGGCAGGGCCGTCTCTCATGCAGACGCCTAGGAGGTCAGATACTTGCTTTGCTCTGCACATGTGACTGGTCTTGTCCAAGTGGATGCTTCGCCTAAGGACTCTACATGAGTCCTGAGACCATGGTAGCAGTGTCCTGCCCAGGTTGTCTCTGCGATAAGATTAGGCTGCGGTTTCGACTATCCAGCTTCCATGGGTACCTGCCCTTTTCTAAGCCAATTTTTTAATCTTCCCAGAGATTAATCATAGTGAAGATGAATACAGAGTGTGAGGTAAAGATGAAGGAAAAGAGAGATGCAAATATGCAGAGCGTTAAAGCTTATGTAGCTTCTATATATGAGTTAAATATTTGGCCCTGAGCTTCCTGGCAGCTAAAGTGAAAAGGCAAGCAACCTGTTACCCAACTTGTGAAGACAAAAATACATACTAGCTCCCCAAAGGAAGTGAATATTTTGCTAAGGCTTGAACTTTGAAAGGAATTTCTCACACTAGAGTTTCTCATAGTTGCTCCTGGGACTGTAATGTACCGTCTACCTAATACTGTTTACTCTTAAGGTGGTTTCTCATAGCATCCCTCAGTGAAAGCCTTAGTTTAAGCCGCTCTTTGAAAAGGGAAAGTTTCTCGTTTTTCTGATGGTGTAGCATCTGGAATGTTTAGAAAAATGAAGGAATGGTATGTCTCTTTAGGTGTTTTTCGCCAAAGATGGGTTTTCATGAGACTTGAACAGGACAGAGTTTGAAGTTATTGTCTATGATCAAAGCCTAGAGAATTCTGGAGTTTTAGAAATAAAACAAAGGCATACTCAAACTGACATCCTTTTCTGGGAATGAAATTAATGATAATAATAATGATACTAATATCATTGAGTTTTAAGTGAAAGTACAGGTGCTTTTAATACGTTATTCATTCACTGAATGTGCCAAGCATGGTGTTTACAGCAGGGAACATGTACTTGTGAAACTTACATCCTAGTCAGGGGAAACAGACAATAACCAAGTAAACAAACAAGGAAAGATCATTTCAAGTAGTGATAAGTGTTATGTAAACAATAACATGAAGCAGTGTGATAAAAGTGTCCAGGGATGGCCGTTCTTGATACGGGGGTCAGAAAAGACCTCTTTGAAGAGAGGATATTTGCTCTGAGGCCTGAATGAGGAAAAGAAACTCGCCACACGAGTCTGGTGGGAGAGCCCTCTGCCAAGGGAACGGCACGTGCAAAGGCCCCGAGGTGAGAAGAAGCTTGGCATTCTGGGAAACAGAAAGAAAGAATCCTTATAACTGCTCATGGCATATTATTGCTGTTGTTGTTATTTTCCAGATGAGAAAAAGCTAGAGAGGTTAAGTAAGTAGCCCCAGACCCTGTAGCTCTAGAGATGGAGCTGGGACCACAGTTGGGCTTTCCCTGAGGAAACCAGCCCTCTTGCAGGTGGTCACGCTGTTCTTTGTGGAAGAGGGCAGGGGCACAAAGCCCTTGTATGGCCATAGTGTCCCAATACCCCCTCCCAATACCCTGAGCTTTCCATTAGCCTGGTTTCCTCGCTGTTCTTTTGCGAAATGATCAACTTCTCTTCTCCTTGAGGCTCCATCCCTATGGCTCTTCTCTCTTCAAACCCAGGAAACTGAGAAGGGATCCCACATTTATCTTGCAAAACCATTGAGATGAATGCGATGAGGGGTGTGGGGCGTTGTGTGAGACAGTGAAGGAAATCCAACCTGTCACATCCCTTTCAGGAAAAGAACCTTTAGGGTGAGAGGAGTTCATGATTCCATCCTTCTGCCTCAGAGCGGTAGGGGGTTCAAACAGCTTCAGGCGGATAAAGACCTGGTCCTACCGCAAGGAATGGGGGCTAAATAGCTCTTCATAGACGGAACTTGCTGATTGTATAGGGCAGAATCTACAAATGCAAAAAATGATTAACAAATAAATACACCCAAAGTAAATTTCAAGTAGAAATGCAACAAAGACAGGTCCATGTTCAAGTAGATTGTCTGAAACGGGGAATATATCCTCCCCTGCATACCTTTACCTTGCCCCCTGGTTCTCCCCTGAGCTCTGGGGCGTCCCTTAGAACAGTAACAGTAGCCCCTAACTTAACTGAGGGCTTATGATATGCCAGACATTGCCCCAAATACTTGAATGTTCACGATACATTTTGAAGTAGGTAGGGTTATCTTTTTTTTTCTTGGCCATGCTGTGCACCATCAGTTATTATCATTTTACATATTTTAATGAACAAAGTCTTATTTAGCACTTACTGTGTGTCAGGTACCTTTCCAGTGCCTTCCACATACTAACTCACTTAATCCTCATTGCCATCCTGTGCGGTGGGTATTATTATTAACGCCATCTTACGGAGGTGAAAACTGAAGCCAAAGGCAGTTAAGATGAGGTTAAGCAACTTGCCTGGGTCACAGAGCTAGCAACTGAGAGAAGCAGATTCAAGTTCAGGCTGCCTCTAGGGCGTTCGTCCTTAGTCTACTTCCGGGGAGTTTTGCATCTCAGAGACTGTGTGCAGGCGGTAGGGTAGGAGGGCTGAGTCCAGAGGGGTCCTTTCTGATGATTCTGCTCTGAGTCCCGTGGCCTGCAGCCACCTGCCACCAGCTCGGGGGCAGGCTGAGGGAGGTGGGAGGCTGACCCCAGCCCTCCCCCCCTCCCCCTCCCCCTCCCCCATCCAGTGAAGGAAAACAATAGTTCTTACCCAAGGTTCTCTCAGGAAGGGAGGCTCTCAGACCCGCCTTGGTCTCTCCGTATTCACCTTGCACTTTGCACATTCACATGTGCTTTTTGTACACTCATTATCCCATCTGATCTTCCCACACCCTGTCACCAGTCTCTCTTCCTCAGCCCAACCTCCCTGGAGCCGCGGGAGACGGCTTTCTCCTAGAACCCTCCCACCCTCCATGAATGGCTTCCCCTCACTCTCCCGAGAGAGACCCCCTCCTCAGGGCCCCTGCAGGGCCTGCTCAGGTCTGGCCCCCACTTGCCTCTGCAGGTTTGTCCGCACCCTCGCCCCGTGGGTCCCAGGTCCTCGATTCCTGTCGTCTCCTTTAGTCCCCAAGCACTGCATTCCCTTTTTTATTTCTACCTTGCCTCAGGTTACATCTAGAATGCTCTGCCCCAATATCTTTTCTCTCCTCTTTATTGTTTACTCAGTAGTAAATGAGGGACTTCCCTGGTGGTCCGGTGGGTAAGACTGCGGGCTCCCAATGCCATGGGCCCAGGTTGATCCCCGGTTGGGGAACTAGATCCTGCTTGCGAGCCGCAACTAAGAAGCCCGCCTGCCGCAACTAAAGATCCCGCCTGCCGCAACTAAGACCCAGCGCAGCCAAAATAAATAAATAAATGAATAATTTTTTTTAAACTAGTAAATGATAGGGAATTCCCCGGTAGTCCAGTGGTTGGGACTCTGCTCTTTCACTGCCCAGGGCCCGGGTTCAATCCCTGGTTGGGGAATTAAGATCCCACAAGCTGCAGCATGCCCAAAGTGTACATAGATAGATAAAAAAAATATATAGTAAATTATGTATATATATTATAAATATATGATATATATATTAAATATATAAATAGTAAATGATGAAGACTGGCATTTCCTAGGTACCAGGCACCATTCTGACTTGTATCATCTTACTTCTCACCTATGGAATGTATATGATTACCATCCCCATTTTTCAGATCACGTTCCCAACAGTAAGTGGCAGAGCCTGGATTCGGGCTCGCTCTAAGACACCAGTGTCCTAGCTCCTAACCCCCATGTCACACAGTCCCCAGTGTTGCTTCCAGCATGAAGTTCTCCTCTGTGACCACATCCCTAGCTCCCCCTGCAGAGTTAATACATTTCTTCCACTCCTCTCGTAGGCACGTCTAGAAAAGCGTTGTCGTGGGGCACAGTCTCCCTCAGGAACTGCTGCTTGTCCTCGATCCCCAAGCTTTGCTGGAACTTAACGGGCATTCAATTATGGTGGCCGAGCTCATTTTTCAAATGAGGACCCAGGGCTCAGGAAGGCCAGGTCCATTGCCAGGACCACAAACTGTTGGTGCCCAGCACGTGTTCAGGCCCAGGTTTCGGATTCTACACATAGCTCCTTCTTCCTGCGTCACTGCCTCACCTACCCAGACCTCTGTGCAGACGTGCGTGTGGGAGAAATGGAACTCAATTTGGACAGTTCTTGTCTCAGAAGCATAGAAAGTGGCCATGAGAATTTTTAAAATTCTGATAAACCCTCTTTTCTTACAAATGTATCTGAATCATCTGTTACTGGTAAAATGACGAGCACCTGCAATTCCATTTTAAAATTCCTCAGCCTATAATATCCTTCCCTATAAGAATGCAAATACCCTAGAGAAAAGAGGAACAGACTTAGCTTTTCTAAGCTAGTCACAGGGGTGAATTTTGGGCTGGGACACAGCTGCCTAATGATCAGGGCGCAGAACAGAGACGGCAGTCCCATGCCGTGGGCCCCGATCAGAGCAAGGGCAGGAATGGCTCCTCAGAGGGAGATACACCTGGAAGGGAGAAAGGCAGGTTGGCTTGAGACGTGGTAACTAAACGGAGGTTGGCAAGGACTCCGGAAGGTCCTGGCATCCATGAGCAAGACCCCACAGTGGCTTAAAAGAGATTGGTGGATTGAGAAACTCACCAGCTTCAGCTAGCTGAAGCATCCGGGGTTTCAAAAGACAAATAATTTCTAGTAGATGCATAGACAATTATAATTGTGCACTGCACTCTAGCCCCTGCTTTCCTAAAAAGGAAGGCGCTCTGGTGCATTTTACCAGAATTGCTCCCAAACCCCTTCCACCTCTCTAGCTCCTCTAATCTTCATCCTCTGCCATCCTGGTGTCACAACACCCATTTTGGACTCCTCACCTTGACTGCTGCTCCAGAATCCTGGCTCTGGGGTTTGCTACCCCAGCTCCCCCTCTCCAGTCCTCGAGGACATGATTCTGAGTCTCTTTTCTCCAGCTGGACACATCCCAGCATTGAGACATCAGCTCAGCTTTGCAAGATCTGCTCAAGCAGGGCTAGCCCTACTCCCATCACTCACCCCTGGGTAGAGGGGGATCATGTATTGATGAATAATGGCCACGAATCCTGAAGTGGACTTGACCAACCCTCTTAAATGGAAGGCCGTTAGCTAGATGGGCAACATGGTGCCGGCTGGTGGTTCAGAAAAATCTCAAGTTTCTTTCAAGATCATGAAAGAATAAAATAACATAACCATAAAACCACAACCATAACCATAATAACCATAAACTAACAATATGTAGCTGTTTTATGTTGCCTGGTTGAATATAAGGGAGTCTGAAATTGTAGTGATTCCATTTACACACACACACTCATGCATGCATACACACACGTGCGCACACACCAGCCTTTTGAGATTCCATAGCAATCCCTAAGATACTATGCTTTTAAAAATGTGTGGGTCTGCATGTGGGTGCATTTTCTGCTTCTGAGTTAGCCTTTGACAGCCGGGTGCAGGGAGAGACACCCACAGAGAATACAGGGTTCTTGCTTTCCAGTAAAGAGGTAGCCAGCTACCGTGTTCCCTCTTTAGACGCCCAGCAAGGTGCAATGAGTTCATGTCCTCTCGATCTTGTAGCAGCGGGAGTTGGGCACCAGGGAACGAAGCTTTTCTGCTGGTCTTCCTCCACGGAGGCATCGGAGCCTGATCTTAACCGTTGTCACTAGGATTTGCAAGCTACAAGAGGTGCTTCTAAACTGGGGGTTCTCAACCTGTCTATCCATTAGAATTACTAGAGGGATATATTAAAAATCCCATGCAGGTTGCACTCCAAACCATTAAAATCAGAATCTTTAGTGGTGAAATTCAGGCATTGGTTTTTTGTTTTTTTTTTTTTTTTGCGGTACGCGGGCCTCTCACTCTTGCAGCCTCTCCCATTGCGGAGCACAGGCTCTGGACGCGCAAGCTCAGCGGCCATGGCTCACGGGTTCAGCCGCTCCGCGGCATGTGGGATCTTCCTGGACCGGGACACGAACCCATGTCCCTTGCATTGGCAGGCAGACTCTCAACCACTGCGCCACCAGGGAAGCCCGGGCATTGGTATTTTGAAACTACCCAGGTGATTCCAATATGTAACCAAGGATGAGGACCACTGCTGTAAAGAAAGCTGTGTTTCAGGCGATCACTGTCATTTCTAAGATCTTCACCATCCTTATCTCCACGCTCATTTATTTAACTTCTTGCCACATCTTCTCCCAAGGCTACAAATTTTGACAGAACACAAAAATCACTTGACTGGAAATAAGGCATTTAGGGATTTTTTAGATTCCATCATTAACTAGTTGTGTGATCTTAACTAACACCACAATTACTAATATGCTGATTATTAATATGCTAATTACTAATATGCAGTTACTAATGCGGATAACAGCTTACACTGATTGCACCGTTACCATGTGCCAGAAGCTATGCTAAGAGTTTTACATGCTTTATTTCACTCAATCCTCACAACCACTCAGAAAAGTAAATATTAGTTTACAGAAGAAGAAACTGAGGTTCAGAGAGGTCAAGTCAATTGCCCAAGATCATAGAATAAGTAGCAGAACCAAGATTCAAATTCAAGTTGTCATACCTAGAAGCTCATGTCCTCAACCGCCTTTCAGTACCACCTCTCTCAATAACTTTCCCTGATTACAGAGCTGGTGAAGAACACAAGATTCCCTTCCACATCTGCCCAACTTCAAAGCTCAGCCTTTTACTCGGATGCTGTACTACTCGTGTCAATGACACAAAAGTTAAGTCAGGTTGGTGTCTCTCCTCCTGACCTACTCACTTTCCTGAAAGAAATATAGATAACAAGGAAAAACGCTTTCATAGCTAGAGGGATTTAAATGGTCTAATCCAGTGAAAAGGGTCTCTGCATTGAACTATAATTCAGGCGACAAGCAAGTGAATCCCCATCTAAATGTTCAGGGATTTCCATATGTAAGAAGAAAAACATACTTCATAGGTAAGATTTAAGACCAGAAACGGTAGATCTGCAGGCTGGTAAATTTTTCTCACACTATATTCCATATGACAATAGTAAAGCAAGTCTCTGATTTCTTTCATTTCTTTAGAGACTATAAAAAAGTATACATTTGCAAGAATCAGTATGTGTTTCGTTTTCTGCCATTTCACGTAATAGACAAACACAACCCTCTGTCCCGCAATAGAAATTTATTGTGTTTTCAGATCGCCCCAGAAATACGTACATAGCAATGTCTAAACTCATCAGGCAGTTTAATTTCAAAGCGTTCTGGTGTCCTGGGCCAGAATCTCATGGGAATGTATATTCAGATAGTTCCTGGGAAGCTTCGAGGACATCTAAGGCAAGGTCTGAAACTGATTAGAGCAATATAGTCCAGGAGAAATGTTTTGCATGGCCTTCCTCGAGGAGACTGTCATCACTCTTGGGTGAGACCTGGGAGGTCACAGTAATTCACACCTGACAACAGGACCTAGTAAGTAGGACTGGGCAAGGGGCCCATGGTCATCCCAGTGGTATGTGTCTAAGTGATGGGTGTCTCTCCCTTTGAAACCAGGTGAAGAAAGTACCTTCAAAAGTTGTAGGCCCAGGACACTTCCTTACAAACTTATTCTAAGCGGGGCAGAGAGAGGAGGAAGGGTTAGGAGGGAGTACACTGGAATGTATTCCCACAGGGCCTGGACCGTATCAGCCATTTGTAATGTGAAAAGTGAATGGGAGGTGGGGAGAGGGAGAAGCAGGGGGGATGTACAAGAGAGAAAAAGAACTACAGAGAGAAAGAGATGTTTGTTTCCTTCAGGTGCTTTGCCACCACTATCAGGAGGAAAGGTTGCTTAAAATAATGAAAAAGAAACGTTCAAGCTGTACTCCATTTAAACCAAAAATCAAAGTGGGCTCCCTTATTCATTCACGTATTCATTGACACATGCAACCAATACTGAGTCCCCGCATCAGACGTACATTAGTACACAAAAGCCCGGTCCTATGAAGCTTACAGTCTAATGAGGGAGATGGACAGTAAACAAAAAAATAACCAAACAGACACATACTATGACATCAGGTGGTGATAGGCATCATAAGTTAAAACAAACAAACAAAGAACAGAGTAAATCATTGAGAGTGGGAGCCAGCAGGGCATGAATTTTGAGCAGAGACCTCTGACCCCAGTGAGAGAGCCCTGCTCTGGCAGAGAGAGCTCTTTAGGCAGAGGGAACCGCGAGGGCCAAGGCCTGGAGGTGGGAATGGCTTAACTCATTGGAAGCAAATCACTGAGTCAGGAACTGATGGACCAGCTCAGGAAAGTGGGGCACTTGGATCTAAAACCCGGGCTGCTGCGAGTTCTTCCTGCACTGTCAGTGTCATAGTGTTCTTTTATACATCGCTACATATAATGACGCTTGGTGTCACAAAAACACAATTGACCTGCAGCGGGGTAGTGCTGACGGAGCTGTGGACGGGCCTCATCCGCAGGTGGTAGCTTAACACCACAGATTTACCGTGTATTTACATGCTGCACGTATATTTGTACATGTGCCTTATTTTGTGTGTGTGTTTTCCATGAAATCTGTCATATGTTTTTTTAACATGTTTGGAAATGGTCCCTCTATTTCAGTCCAGATGGCTCAGTACAGTACACATGACAGCAGAAAGATCCATTAGTTCAGACTTAGCTTGTTGTTTTGTTTGTCTTGATACTGGGGGTAAACCAAAAAAAAAATAAGTGGTTTTTATCATTTGTATCTTTCCTTCATTGCACTGGAGGGGAATCCCCAGAGCCTTTTAATAATTTGGAAGGACCTGCCTATCCCCTGCTGAGCTTAGCTCAGAATAATGTCTGGTAAACACAACATAATTTCTGGGAAAGAGCACGTTCATAAGTCCCTTGTACCCACCATCGTCATTTTTCTTGATGACACAAACAATGGATTTTTCCTGAAAGGACAGCTTCTCTTCCTTCTCTTGTGCGTAATTATAAATCGCCACAACGTTTTCAAGTAAGACCTTGGAGCCCAGGGCGGGTCCCTTTCAGCCTAAGGATCACTGTTTAACCAGGGCCACTTCTTCCTGTTTGTAACGTTCTGGGAGAGGAAGTGGAGGGGGCATTACAGACATGTCATATATATATCAGTACACAGCACACATTTGCACATGTCTGTGCTGTGTACAAATATACCTACAGTATAGACAGTGTCTAATGCTGTGTGTATGTTTAAAAGGAACAAGGCGTACTTACTATTCAATGCAAAATTGAGGTGACTAAATAAAACGTTGAATTTTTAAAAATTAAAAGTCATTAACATTTGCCATAACTACTCTTGCTGAGTGACTTTTAATGTCATTTACTTAAATAAGTTGTGATATATAAAATTACCTAGGAAAATCAACTGATATAAATATATAATAGCAGTGTAATCAATTTTTTAAAAATATCATTCGGACTTATTTTTCTAACAAAAGTAAAACAATTGGAAATTAAATTAATTTCTTAGACTTATTTTCAGTGAATTTAACTTTTAATTTTAACTCAATATGCAAAAATAGCTTTAGCTGCTAGACATTCACTTGTCATTGTAGAATTTTTTTCTTTTCAGCACTTGACATAATTACCGGTGGACTAATTTTTGTAAAGTTAAACGATAAACATATTTTCATTTAATTCTCCAAGAGAAAGGCTCCAAAGAGCAAACACAAACAATATGCACAAGGCAGGTAGTATTAGCCAACATGAACATGTAGGCCACCTCTCCAAATGCAACTCCAAGATGGTGCCGTCAATGGAGAGAAAGACCTCCAGTCATAGCCATCTAATCACCACAGTTTTGTAGCACTGACCTTCCATACATTTTGTGTATTTTCCATGAAGTCAATGTCAAAAGTGCTGGTACCCAACGAGAGAAATTAAATAGTAAGGAATAAGATTTTGTCAAATAGAGTTGAGTTTTGGAGGGCCACAAAGAATTGTACTAATTTTTTTGGCCCCCAAGAACCAATTTCAGCCCCGCAGGTGTGCCATTGCTCTGCTAAGAACATGTGTCCTAAACTGTGAGCTCCTCGGTCATAAGGTCTGACTCCTTTTCATCCTTGTGATCCATCCTCAGCACAGAGAATTGCCTAGAGTTGATACTCTTTAAATATTTGATGAGTGAGAGAAGGACGAAGGTAATGGCTAAGTGAATTAGTGAAACAATAAACACTGGTAATCTGAGAGACCGTTGTACACTGAAGTCCTCAGCAGGGTGAGGACATTCAGTCCATCACAGGAATGATGAAGGAAAAGAAAGGAAGAGAGGGACTTCTTGGAAGGAGAAGCAGGGTAGGGAAGGGCATGGAGTGGGTTTCAGGTAAGTGAGGGTGATAAAGTTCTGTGTTGGAGAGGCAGCGTGGCCTGGGAGAAAAAGTAAGGCAGCTCATAATGAAAACTCTTTGCTTCATTTCCAGATCTAACATTGACTGCCTTATGATTTTTAGCAATTTACGTAGCATCTCTCTCAGTCTTCCAACTTTTAAAATGGAGTTGATCATACCTATTTCTTATAGAAATGATAAGAATAAGATATGTCAAAAAGCTCTGTGAGGGCTTCCCTGGTGACGCAGTGGTTAAGAATCCGCCTGCCAACGCAGGGGACACGAGTTCGATCCCTGGTCCAGGAAGATCCCACATGCCGCCGAGCAACTAAACCTGTGTGCCACAACTACTGAACCTGCGCTCTAGAGCCCGTGAGCCACAGCTACTGAGCCCGTGTGCCACAACTACTGAAGCCTGCGTGCCTAGAGCCCGTGCTCCGCAACAAGAGAAGCCACCACAATGAGAAGCCTGCGCACTGAAGCAAAGAGTAGCCCCCGCTCGCCACAACTAGAGAAAGCCCGCATGCAGCAACAAAGACCCAAAGCAGCTATAAGTTAATTAATTCATTCGTTTTAAAAATTAAAAAATTAAATTAAAAAATAAGTTATAAAATTTTTAAAAAGCTCTGTAAAGTAAAAATAATAAAAAAAATATAATTATTGAGCCTGACGCGTGGAGAGATAGGATGGGGCCAGACTATGACTAGCCTCAAATGCCACGTGGAGGTGTGGAATGGATACAGGGGCAGCACCACTGTTATAGGTTATTGGAAAGAGAAGGGAGATTGATGTTTATTGAGTAGCTACTATGTGTTAAACACATCTCTCTTACCTTACGTACTCTCCACAGCCAGTCTATAAAGTAGATCCTGATACTGTCGTTTTGCAGCTGAGAACACTGAGGCCCAGGAATGTTAAAGCTGATAGATTTGCTGATGGATTGGAGGAGGACTCCCAGGGAAAGGAAGGAATTAAGAACGATTCCTAGTTTTTGGTGGTGGATGTGTCAAATTAGACATGGCTTGGAGACATTCACGTGGAGAAGGAGGAATGTTTAATGTGCAGCTCAAAAGAAAGGTTAGAGTTGGAGCTATCATTCGGGAACCCATCAGTATAAATGCTGTGTTTCTATTTTTTTTTTTTTTTTGCGGTACGCGGGCCTCTCACCGTTGTGGCCTCTCCCGTTGCGGAGCACAGGCTCCGGACGCGCAGGCTCAGCGGCCATGGCTCACGGGCCCAGCCGCTCCGCGGCATGTGGGATCTTCCCGGACCGGGTCATGAACCCGCATCCCCTGCATCAACAGGCGGACTCTCAACCACTGCACCACCAGGGAAGCCCTGTGTTTCTATTTTTTTAGACCATGTTACTGAGAGCACTGAGGGAGTTATGGATAGAGAGGGGAAGAGGAATGATTTTAGGAGAATGCCACATGTAGAGGTTGGGAAGAAAGAAGCAAATGGAAGGATGTGGTAACCAAGTGAATCAAGTGTTTGAGAAGGAAGGGGTCACCAACTAGGACAAATGCTGCAGAGAAAGAGAAGATTTAGACTGAAGGTGGACCTCTGTGGGGGCATGGAGGTGACTGACAAGCTTTTTGAGAGGGATTTCAGAGGACTGATGGTAATAGACCCCCTAAAATTAGAGAGAATTCAGGAAAGAGTGGGAAATGAGGAAGTAGAAGCAGTGAGTGTAAACACTCCTTTGAAAATTTTGCCAGAGAGGAAAAAGAAAGATGGGGCTGTATCCAGAAGGGGAAGTTGGGTGAAGGTACAGTTTCTTAAAACATGGAAGATGTTACAGAATGTTTGTGTGCAGAAGGGAATGGTGAACCAGAGAAAGGGAAAAAAACATCAGAAGCAAAGTTCTTAGGTAGGTGACAAGTGGCACTAGTGGAGGGGTTCACCTGAGATTAGAAACAAACAAACGGATAAAAAACAACAGAAGTTTGTCTTTTATAACAAGAGGGAAGGCAGGGCATGTGGGTAGATGTATAAACAGGTAGTTGTTCTAATGGTAGAAAGATGTAGCTCTCTTCTGACTGCTTCTATTTTCTCTTCTCAGTGATGTGAGTTTAGAGGTCCTCAGGAAGAATGAGGAAGGGGAAGGGGAGACAGTTGCTTAAGGAGAGAAGAGGAGGTATAAAATAGTTGTCTTGGGGAAAACAGAAGGAATTGAGGAGAGAAAGAAGGTAAGATCACCGGGTGGTACAGAGGGCCCACTTGAGATTTATTGGCCATAATTTTTTTTTTTTTTTTTTTGCGGTACACGGGGCTCTCACTGTTGCGGCCTCTCCTGTTGCGGAGCACAGGCTCTGGACATGCAGGCTCAGCGGCCGTGGCTCACGGGCTCAGCCGCTCCGCGGCATGCGGGATCTTCCCGGACTGGGGCCCGAACCCGTGTCCCCTCCATCGGCAGGCGGACTCCCAACCACTGCGCCACCAGGGAAGCCCTACTGGCCATACTTTTAAAGAAGGAAAAATCAGCATATTTGTGTGTTTTCTCCCAGCTGAACTAACTGCTGAGGTGCGGGCACAGCAGAGCAGTCAGAGAGTTGGGTTTAATTAGAATTGGGGTTTTTCCAGTATCATGGAGGAAAAGAAAGAGCAAGAATTTGAGGGCATATGTAAGAGAGTGACTGCCATCATGGACTACAGAGTCCACGCTGGGTTTAGAGGGAAATGAGAGAGTTGGGAGAGAAAGAGGCAGTGGTGAGGGACAGTGAAAAAGTGGTGAGGCCAGTGGTTTTGAGGTGCTGATAGGAATAAAGAAATTTTGGTGTGGGAATAATAAACAAAGGAATGAATGTGGGATGCTGGAAATCACAATTTTGGAGGCAGGGCAATTACTGAGAGTGGCAAGATTTAGGGTAAGACCACAGGAGTAGGCGGTTAACAGGGGCTGCAGGAAAAGGGCATGAGAAGTGATGAGGTCAAGGGACTGAGGCCAGAGTGTTGAGTGGATTATCTATATGGATGCTGAAACCACAAAAGTGATGACAGGAGTGAAGACTCAGAAACCCCAGCTTCAGAGATGCTCTGAGCCATCTTTGGCTCCCCAAGTCCTACTTATGCCACAGTGTTTTGTGATTTCCCTGATGTTCAGTCTTTATTACAGGAATCCCCATCTCTGCAGGTGCGCTGAGTTTCCATTCCTTGTAACCATAAAGCTGCAATCAGAGTTCACCAGGAGTTCCTCCTATTTTCCACTAAAAATAATCAAGTTTCTGTTTTATTTCCCCTGAATTATGCTGACAGGAGCTAGCATGAGAGATGAGATGAGGTTAGGTCCTGGGACAAACAAGAAGAGGAGGGGAGACTGAATACATTCTTGTTGATTTATTTTTGACAGTAGACTGACCAGGTTGCTCTAGAATTACCCTGAACTTTGAGAGTTACAAGATACCTTGAACTTTGAGAGTTACAAGATACTTGAAATCTCCTTTATTTTATACTCTGGTCAAGGTGGGTACAGACCATGCTTTACATATGCAGGTCAGCCACACTGTGCTTTTCAAATTCTACTTTTAAACTTTGATCTTTGTCTTAGATTCCTAAAACCATCTTTTGCGCAGAGGAACTACAAACGTTTCCAGTCAGATCATCCATTTCACTGGTTTCTCTTGACTCTGGGACAATATTTATGATGAGTTAGAAGTCAATTGAATCACCTAGAAGAATTCATTTTCAAAAAAAAAAGAAGAAGAAAGGAAGGAATAAATGAAAAAATATACACAATGACATTGTTTGACAGATTTTGCTTCACTGAAACTCATTGGCACATCACTGAATGGGATTGAAATTTTCAACAACTCCTACATTTGGGCTGCCTTTGATAGAATATAAGCTGCAGGGAGACACAGCTGTAGCTGTCCTTCCAAAATGAAAGGAAATCATTCTCAGAAATGAATCCCTAAAATGGTTGTTTAATGTGCGGCAGATGTGTCTCACAAGCTAGAATATCATCAGAATGCTGGTCTTTTCCCTGTTTCTCTGCAGGAAAACCATGTAACAGAAATGGATTTATCCGGTATATTATCACTAATGTTTTCTAGATGCTTAAGTGTCCCTGTGGATTGGCCCATATAACTTCGAAACAGCTGCTGCCTGACAGGACACATGGAACAGATGAACAAGTGTAGCACATCACAAGAAAGAAACAAAAGCCTCAAGGAAGAAGCCCCCAACCTCATCATGATCACCCATAGGCAGTTGGCACGTGGGATTCTCGTTTCCCTGCCCAGTGACAGCACCAGCATCTGGGAGAGGTATTAGAACCCAAGGCTCCTGTGACTTTGTCTGCCTTTTCCTCACCAAGGAGCCATAAAGGGATTCTGGATGTAAGCCAGAAGACTTGCCTACACATTTCATGTCCTAGAACTAACCAGGCTGCAACCTACAGCTCTATGAGCCAGCAGCCCCAGCCCCAAACAATTCCTGGCATAAAGAAGCTTTGTTTGTTTGGTGAGTTATTTCCAGAACGTGTGCTTAATGCCACACTGTGTGTGTGTGCGCGCGCGCACGCGCGTGCGCCCACGCGTGCGTGAGTATTTAAGTTCTATTAGGTCCTGAGGCTTTCTATGGAGGAGGGAAGGGAGGCAAGAAGACTAACCTCATTTCCTGGATGAGAAACTGAGACATGAAAATAGAAGTTAATGTCTGTATTAATGAGGAGAAAGCAACACCTGGTGGAGAGTTCCTTAAAGGTGAGAAATGTAGATGCAGTTCTCATATTCATCTTTGAATCCTTAGAGTTTTGAGGATTAAGAAATAGTATACGGGGCTTCCCTGGTGGCGCAGTGGTTGAGAGTCCGCCTGCCGATGCAGGGGACACGAGTTTGTGCCCCGGTCCGGGAAGATACCACGTGCTGCGGAGCTGCTGGGCCCGTGAGACATGGCCGCTGAGCCTGTGCATCCGGAGCCTGTGCTCCGCAACAGGAGAGGCCACAGCAGTGAGAGGCCCATGTACCGCAAAAAGAAAGAAAGAAAAAAAAAAAGAAATAGTATATGACTTAAATACAAATTGCATGTTCGAGGAATGTTAGTTGAAACTAACTTTGTTACACCTACAATGCTCCAGGCACAAGTATTGTCTCATGTGATACTGGAAACTACTCTATCAGATAGTTGTCATTACCCCCATTTTATAGACAGGAAAGCAAACTCAGAGAGGTTCAATAACTTCTTCAAGGTCCCACACAGCTGGTAATAGAGTACAGTCTGTAAAATCAAGTCTGGACTTCCCAGCTCCTGATCTATTATACGTGCTACCGCCTTTTCACTTGTAAATTAGTGGCTTCACCAAACCCTGCTTAAGGCAAGCCTCGAGCACAGCACTTAAACAGTGTTTTCCTGTCTGTCTTTGCACCCAGAACGTGAATTTCATGAAGGCAGGAACTTTTCTTAGGCCATACCTTCAAAGGAGAACACTCTACCCTGGGGCTGGTGTCTTATTTACCTTCATATCCTTAGTGTCTGGCTCAAGACTTGGCACACTGTAGCTAATAATGTAAGTAATAAAAACTGAGTAAATCAATAAGCAAAGTGATTGTGAGTCTAAACTAATCTACACAGGAACCAAATTCTGGATATGAACCGCATTGAGGAACTTCGTACATATTACTTCATGACTCTGTGAGTCTCACCATGAAAATGCTTTCTCAGCGATTCCTTCTTCCATCCCCCTGACCATGTATTGTTATGGAGCCATGACTGGAAGAAAGCAGGCTCTCTTTTGGGAATAGAACTCCTGAAGTTTTAGCACAGGAGAGCTCTGGAAGGAGACCTCCAGGCATGACTAGGCCCGATGATGTGGCTATTGTCAACCTCTCCAGCTGGCATCTCCCCAACTGCCTGCCACCTACTTTGCCAGATGTCTCAGAGGACCTGTGGTCCTCCACCTCTGACCCCACATCACCATTATCCTATCTCCCTCCTCTTTATCTTTCCTCACATGGACCCCTTTGCCCTGGATCCCTTTTTCCTGCTCCACCTCTACCTACCCACCCCCAACTCCTATTCATACCTTATGACTCAGTTCAGATGCCACCTCTTTTTGGAGGCCTTCCTGGATTTCTTTCCAGCCTGGCAAATACAGTTCTACTTAGGGTTCCCATGTGTTCTCTTGATCACCACATTTCTGCCTTCCACTAAGCTATGAGTTTCTCAGGGGCAAAAATTGTGACTTATTCATCTCTGTGCCACCATATCAGTGGGAGCTTAGAAAAGAAAAAAAGGGAGGGAGAGAGAGGTTTTCCATAGACGATGAATTTGGGACAGCGAAACGTAAAGAAAGAGGGTAGCAGTTCCCAAAAGTGGGAGACAACTTAAGGAAAGACTAAGTTGGCTGGAACATTTTAAAATATCGCAGGAAAGAATGTAATTACAATAGGACCAACAGAGAGAAGAGACAGGAGGGAACAGAATGAACTTTCTTGGTATTTGCTGCCCGTAGCAAGGGAACAGGCAACAGTAGAAGCAATCTGATTCTCTAGGTATAGACATTGCTGGGGTTTTTATTCTCATTACTTAAGTGATTCTTACAGCATGTGCTGGACTTTTATAAGTTTAAACGACTGGGCCAACTTTGCATAGCGCACATATTCTGTAGAAATGAATATTTATGCTGAGTTAGTTGTACAAATACACAGCCCATTGGAGTTTCTTTCCCCAAAGCTATCAAACTGAAAGAAAAGTCAAATCCACATATAATGGGATTTGCTGAATCTTCATCCCAGGGCTGTGCCAGTGTGGGACTAGGTAAAAAGTAATTCTATGTCTATTAGGTGGTTAAAAAGCAATTGCATAAAATCATCACCAAGTATCGTTTTCATAGGGCCCCAATTCACTCACACCAAGTAATTCTAGAGTTAGGAAACTTTCCAAAGAATTCCTGCGGAGCTATAGTGGGATCAAATCTGGCCCATTGTGAATATAAAATGGCAATTTTAGTTAAACAGTTGTAGCTCCTTGGGTCTCTTCTGGCTGACTCTAATATTGCTGCTGTCTATATACTTTGGACACATTTTCACTTTCCTCTAGAAAGAGTTTTACTGCTTAATCATCCTCCCCTTGCCACCTCTCCCTTCTAGTGAGTTCTGTGTTGGAACAATGGAATAATATTTGCTTGGGGGTCTGTTGATGAATTTCACAGCAAGTTATCACTAATAATCCCTAATGTGTGTTCCTACATTTGGCACACTGACCAAGCCACTTAACCTTCATATGCCATCACTTTTCCAGCTGTAAAATTCAGCAGATAAGTCTTAGTGTCTCACATTTCTCAAATGCTACATAGCCTTCCTACCATTTCTATGCCCAGAGTGAGTAATGACTTTCAACAGCCAAATTTAAAAGGCTGACTTCAATTATTGTCCCATCTGTGTCACTCCTCCGGCAAACATGGGCTAATAAAATGCATGTGACCTGGAAAATCTTTAGTAGTTCTTTTGCAAGGTACTTCTAGTTTATGACCATGAATTGAACTGACTATTCATTGGCCAGATAATCTCATCATCAGATTTAGCCATCAGGATGAATTTGAACTTCATCCAATAATAGATTATGATTTAGCTCTTGATTAGAGGAAAACATAGATTGATTTATGCAGCCAGGAAATAATTGTTGGGTACGTGTGATGTGCCAGGTGTGGTGAAGGGTAGTGAGGGTGTTGGTTGGTTGTTTTTTTCCCTAAATGAACTAACCAAAGAGTAAAAGTCTTTTGGGGTTATGGGTAAAGCTGTTCCCATGACAACGGGTGTTGACAGAGATGTTTATTGGAGCCCAGTGGGTAGTGTCTGAGCAAGGGCTCTATCCTTGTTACACTCTTCTGGTACCAGCTCAGGATAACCATGACTTTATTCTTTTTCTCTACGAACCCCTTGGTTAGAGTAAAGGACAAAACCCACCTCTTTGGACGTGAATGGTGTCCACGGTAGGGCACGTCACAGCAGCTCCATCAGCCTAGATTTGCAACCTTCCCTTAAAGTCTGTCTTAAAAATTCCCCTCGGGCTTCCCTGGTGGCGCAGTGGTTGAGAGTCTGCCTGCCGATGCAGGGGACGCGGGTTCGTGCCCCGATCCAGGAAGATCCCACATGCTGCGGAGCGGCTGGGCCTGTGAGCCATGGCCGCTGAGCCTGCGCGTCCGGAGCCTGTGCTCCGCAGCGGGAGGGGCCCCGGCAGTGAGACGCCCGCGTACCGCAAAAAAAAAAAAAAAATTCCCCTCAAGTGGTCTTTCCTTCCCTTTGCAACCAAATGGCTTGAAAGAGAAACCAATGCTTACTGCCTTATTGTTACCCTTCTTTGTCCCTTCTCCAGCTCATCTTCAACACCACTTACTGTGAGATCTAATCATATCACTTTGGCTGCCATGGGTCCACCATATCAAGTGCAAACAATTCAAACTGTTCACGTGAACTGAGGTCACTTCTACCTCTTTAATGAGATGTATTGCAATGAGAAAACATAGCTAACCTTTACTGACAACCTAATGTGTTGCTGTCCTCACAACAGCAGTGTGAAATTTATACACTTATCAGCCCAGGTCACAGATGAGCAAAATAAAGCCCAAATCTGTTCAGTTACTGGCCCAAAGGCAGCTGTCTCAGGGCGGAATTGGAAATCAGACCTAGGTTTGCCTGATCGACCTTAGGTTAGGCCTTCTCTGCCTGCAGTCTCTCAGCAGGCCCACTAACCATGCCCCCCTCCCCTCCCCATCTCCCATATTAACAGGGTGGCCCAGTGCAAGAAGACACACGGTCATTCCCTGAAACAATGTCCCTTTACATTTCCTAATAGTTCTCGGTGTGGACAGAGGCCTGCAGACCGGCTTCCCAGCTGGAGGCCAAAATCATGAGGGAACACAGCTGCAATTAGAAGAGCAAGCCCCCTGATTCCAAAAGACACCAACAGCTGCACTCACCGACAACCCTGGGACAAGATAGGGCATGTTGTATCATGCTGGCAAAGACCTCCTTTGGACAGAGTAGAGGATATGTAATGCGTATCTTCAAATTAATTTCAGCAAATGCCTATGTTTTTCACCCCACTTTGTCCCGCCTCCAGTTCACCTTCAACGCCACTCACTGTGTGATCCAATCACATTACCACTCAAAGGGCTTTTCTGGCCCCCATGAGGCCGCCATATATGGCGACCCCACAGTACAGGCGGCTGACCTGCTCTGCGGGGCTCACGGCACCCCATTCAGGCTTCGTCAGGTCAAGTATTTTGTTTCATAATCTCAATAGATTGTAAATCCCTGAAGGACCAACACTGTGTCTTGCTGTCTTTGCCCCCAGCATTTAGCAGAGCCTGAGCCTGTGATAAAGGCTCAGCTCCATCCCCAGCTCTCTGAGAAGGTCTCCCTCACACCAACACACCTCCACCTCTCACCCGAAAGCAGAGCTAACAAAGCCCTCCTCTGTGTCCCCAAAGCACCTCGTTGGTACCACCAGCAAAGCACTTGTGTTCCAGAGAAATGAGTGTCTGTCTGTCCCCTGCCATCTGACCCCTGGTTGTCCCTCCAACCACACCTCCTTCACCGTCCCCTTGTTTTATCTGCTCCAGCCACACTGGCCTCCCATCCATTTCTCAACCAAGCACATTCCCGCCTCAGAGCTTTGTACTTTCTGGAAACTGTCTTCCCCCAGAGCCACATGGCCTCACTTCCATCAGGTCTCTTCTCAAAGGTCACCTCCTCAGAGAGGCTGCCCCAAGCATCCTACCAAAATAGCAACCCTGACCATTATTCTCCAGCCCCAGTTTCCTTCATAGCACTGACCCTTACCTGTCTGACATTATCTACTTCTTTGTCTGTGTGATCACTGTCACCTCCAGTAAAACGTAAGCTCCTTGAGGACAGGAATTTCATCTATGCTCTCTTAGAACAGCGCCTGACACATAATAACCACTTAATAAATATCTGTTAAGGAAGAAAGGAAGGAAGAAGGGAGGGAGGAAGGACTTCCCTGAAGGACCGTGAGAGCCTCAAAGCCAGGAATGTGTCTTACGCACTCTTTAACCTCCAGCATCTAGTAATGGTCGGCCTATGACAAATCATGAGCTTGTTTCTTGATTTCTGAGGCAAATCAGAGGTATGTGGTGCAGAAAAGCAACTGGCCTTTCCCGAATGTCTGCCCTGTGACAGGTCTCTGCTACGTGCCCTGGGTATAATGCTTTGTTTCATCCTCACAACTTCCTAAGGTAGTTGGTATGGCTCCACCTGAGAGGGGAGGAGACTCAGTGTCAGAGCGCGAATGCAACTAGAGTCACAGCTAGTGAAGGGCAGAGTTGGGATTCGAACGCAGTTCTCACACCAACACCTCTATTCCCTCCTCCACCTCGCCTCTCCTGAGACACCGGCTACCTTCAAACAAATGGATATCTGACTCATATACAGTCTTGTAATTCATGAAGTAAATCAAAGTAGAAAATTTAGAAAACTTTTTTCTAAGTAAGTTATTTTTCTTCCTCTGATTTTTAAATGTATTTTTCCCATAGGTCAGTGATATTTTCAGCTTTCCTTTCAGGAGGGAATAGAATGGAAGTGATTATGACAGGAAACACGACAGTCCTTGAAACCGATTGTGAATATAAAGTGCTGTAGAAAGCACAACGATGGTGCTTTCAAATGAGCCACATCTTTCTCAGAAAAATTAACTTGCCTGTGCAGCTCTTTCAAACTTAACCTAAATTTATTGCTTAAAAACACCAAGGGATTTTCAAATACACTCCATTCCCCAGATCTCAGTGAAAGGCTTCCTTTTCTTATAGGTGGCTGTTCGGGATGTGCCCTTCTGGGGTGTAAGCAAGAATGCAACTCCAGACAGAGCTCTCGTTCAAACTCTGTTCAGGGAGGACTGTTTGCAGACTGGGGGTATTTTGCAAGAGGAGTGGAGCTTGGACTGATTTTTATAGTTACTGATTTTTAAATATCTTGCGTTTTCCTAAGTCTGTAGTCAGCACCATTGCCAGATGATGCCGTTATCCTGGTGGTTGTGGTCCATGGGGTCAGAGTCAACTAAGGACATGTCAGGAGCCAACCAAGCTTGAGTGCAGACATCTAGAAGCAGTTGCTTGTGCTTCTTTGACTCAATAAAGGCTTTGCAGTGTGGTCGTCCTGTCAGTTAAAAGGAAACAACACGAAATGAAACAAACACTTGCCTGCACTTTTTAAGAGCTAACTTTTCTTGGCTTTAAATAGAACCTGTGTGCTGTTGACTTGTCAGTTACATTGCCAGCCCGAACCCCTCACATGGACTCCGAATCCATATGTCAGCTGCTACTCAGTATCTCCATTTGGATGTCTAATAGGCATCTCAGAGATAACACATCCCAAACAGCACTTAACTGGCCCTTCACCTCACCCACCAAAACCAGCTTCTACTGCTGTCTGCCCCATCTCAGTAGCGGCAACGCTACTCTTCCAATGGCTCAAAACAGAAATCTTGGAGTCATCCTTGACTCCTCCCTTCTCTCACACCATACATCTGGTCTACCAGAGATCCTGTTGGCTTTACCTTTGAAATATATCCAGAATCTGGCCCCTTCTCCCCACCTTCACTCTGCTACCCTGGCCCTACCTACCATCCTAGCTCACTTGAACTCCAACACTTGTCTCCTAACTGATGCCCTTGTTTCTGTCCCTTGTGCCTCACACTCCAACATAGTCCCCAAAGTGATTTTTTAAACAAAAGTCCGATCATGTTGTTCTACTACTCAGAACTCTCCAGTGGTCCCCCATATCACTCAGAAGGTAAGTCAACTTCCTTAATATGACCTCTAAGGCCTGTATTACTTTCCTAGATCTTCCATAGCAAATTACCATGAATTGGTGGCTTAAAAACGACAGAAATTTATTCTCTCGCAGTTCTGAAGGCCAGATGTCGAAGTCAAGGCATCGTCAGGGCTGCACTCCCTCTGGAAGCTCTAGGGGATAATGCATTCCTTGCCTCGTCCAGCTTCCAGTGCCTGTCAGCATTCCTTGGCTTGGCCTGTGACTCATGCCCTCGTTGCTATGTCTTTCCATCACCTTCTCTGTGTGTCTGTCTTATAAGGATACGTGTGATTGCATTCAGAGTCCACCTGGATAATCCAAGATAAACTTCACCTCTCGAGATGCTTAATCATATTTTTGTCATATAAAGTAACAGGGAATAGTCACAGGTTCCAGGGATTAAGACACAGACATATATTTGGGGGGGGCCATCGTTCAATCACCATAGGGCCCTGCGTGACTGGCCTTGTCTCCTCTCTGGACTCATCTCTTGTTCTCTTTCTCTTGTTTGATCCTCTCTATACTCACTGGCCTCCTTGCTGTGCTTTATGTAGACCAAGGTAATTTCTGCCACAGTGCCTTTGCATTTGCCGTTTCCTCTGCTAGAATGCTGTTTCCTCCACTTCAGTTTTAACTCAAAAGTTACCTTCTTAGTGAGGTCTTCCCTGGTCACCCTATCTAAAATTTAAATACCCCCTAGCATTTCATTTAACCCTTCCCTGCTTTACTTTTTCTCCTCAGCACTTATATTGTAGACTTTGCCATTTTATCTAACTTATTATCAATTTTACATAATTGTTTATTGTCTGTCTTCCCTCACCAGAATGAAAACTACCTGAGGACACGGGTTTTCTTCTAATTCACTATGTTCCCAGCACTTAGAACAGTGTCTGGCACATTGTCTTTCAGTAAATATTTGTTGAAGGGATAAGATATCAAGCACTGGGCTTCCCTGGTGGTGCAGTGGTTGAAAGTCCGCCTGCCGATGCAGGGGATACGGGTTCGTGCCCCGGTCCGGGAAGATCCCACATGCTGCAGAGCAGCTGGGCCCGTGAGCCATGGCCGCTGAGCCTGCGCGTCCGGAGCCTGTGCTCCACAACGGGAGAGGCCACAACAGTGAGAGGCCCGCGTACCGCAAAAAAAAAAAAAAAAAGAAATATCAAGCACTTAACTACTTGCTAAGGGTCTTATATGCATTACCTCATTTTAATTCTCACAATACAAGATGCAAACTGTTATTCCCATTTTGCAGAGGGGGAAACTGAGGCTTCCAAGTTTAGAAGGTCACTTAAGATCACACAGCCAGAAAGAAGCCCTGCCTAGGTTCAAACCTACCCTGTCTGACCCCAAGGCCTGTGTGCACAGTGACTACAAATACCGCTGTACTAGTTTGCTAGGGCTGCCATAACAAAGCACCACAGACTGTGTGGCTTAAACAACAGCAGTTTATGCTCTCACAGTTCTGGAGACTGGAAGTCTGAAACCAAGATATGGTCAGTGTTGGTTTCTTCTGAGGCCGCTCTCCTTGGCTTGTAGATGGCTGTCCCCTCGCTGTGTCTTCACATGACCTTCCTGCCGCGTGTGTCTGTGTCCTAACTTCCTTTTCTTATAAGGACACTCAGTCATATTGGATTAGGGTCCTCCCATAGGACCTCATTTTATCTTAATTACCTCTTTAGAGGCCCTGTCTCCAAATACAGTCACATTCTGAGGCACTGGGGTGGAGGACTGCAACGTGTGAATTTGGGGGCACACAATTCAGCCCATAACACTACTTCTCCATCAGACAGCTGACAAAAGAAAGGGTTCCCCTCTTCTTAAATGCTTGATCCGTACTTCACTCCTCTCTGACATCTTTTTTTTTTTTTTTTGTGGTACACGGGCCTCTCACTGTTGGGGCCTCTCCCATTGCACAGCACAGGCTCCAGACACGCAGGCTCAGCGGCCATGGCTCACGAGCCCAGCCGCTCCGCGGCATGTGGGATCTTCCCGGACCCGGGCACGAACCCGTGTCCCCTGCATCGGCAGGCGGACTCTCAACCACTGCGCCACCAGAGAAGCCCTCTCTGACATCTTTAATCTGCCTATCTTTAGTGGCTCCTTCTCTTCTGCCCACAAAAACATATAAACCCATTCAATTTTTTTTTTTTTAATTCTGAGGTTTTCCATCCCCTTCAAGTTCGTATCCACTCGCCACTTCACTGCCAAACTTTAAAAAAGTCTCTCCTGGTCTTTTTTTCATCACTTCAAATCATTCTCCTCCCGACACCTGCTGGAATTGCTTTTGCAAAAGTCACAAAGGCCAGGCTGGTGGCTTCTTTCACCTTCCTCACCCCTTCACCCACCATCGCCCAGTGCCCAGCCCGCCGCCTGCTCTCACCTCACGCCATGTGTTCATCTCTGACAAGATGATGCTCCTCGGCTGGCAAAAGGGAAAAGCTACTCAGGGGGTAATTTCTGTTTGTTGGAGTAAGAAGTGATGGGTTTTTTTTTTAGGATTTAGTGTTTAGGGTTAGCATTTAGGACTGACAGATAAAATACAGGTTACCACACAATACTGGGGACACGTTTATACTAAACAATTTCTCATTGTTTATCTGAAACAAATTTAATTGAGTCTTATAGTTTTATTTGCTAAATCTGGCAACCCCGTTAGTATTCAGTTTAGGTGAATGGCCTGTCCTTACTTTACGTCTTCAGCGATGTCTGTTACTCACCGTCAGCGGTGATCTGGGGAGTGAGGGAACACGGGTGGTGCCCTAAGTGGCCAAGGGTTTGAGGAAGGGAGAACACACACAAGAGACTGTAGGGCTTCCCTGGTGGCGTAGTGGTTGAGAGTCCGCCTGCCGATGCAGGGGACACGGGTTCGTGCCCCGGTCCGGGGAAGATCCCACATGCCGCGGAGCAGCTGGGCCCGTGAGCCACGGCCGCTGGGCCTGCGGGTCCGGAGCCTGTGCTCCGCAGCGGGAGAGGCCACAACAGTGAGAGGCCCGCGTACCACAAAAAAAAAAAAAAAGAGAGAGACTGTAAATTCAGAGAGGGCAGTTGACTAGGAGAGAGGTAAGTCCACCCAGCCAATCCCCACAGATCTGGAAGAAGACGAACCAATGTACCGACCTTATGAAAAGAAGTTCAAGCCAATTGATTTCAGTATGAAAGGAAACAATCACTCATCATCTGTAACATAATTTAGACTATTTCAGCAAAGGCAGCGATACAGACGTAACCTAGCACTCTGGGAATACCCTGTCAGAAATATAGTTAGCCTTTAGAAGACCCTATTAGGTATCTACACTCTAGAAACAGTTTTACATGCACATTAGTAGAAACAGCTGCACCAGGAGTTTCAATGCTACAATCAGGTTTGTAAACAAGCATTACGAATGTTATAGAGTATCTTACTACGGACACGAGTGGTGCTGAAGATATGGGAATCGGCTTGAAATGCTGTACACACACCTTGCGTGAGGGGGATGTCAAATCTGGTGGATCCGGCAGCTGAATGCCTTTGGGGGGGCCTGTCTCAATCACCCCCATTCACCCCATTGGTTATGGAGATGACCAAACAGGTGACACTCCACACTGGACAGGTAAGACGGACAGCAGTGTATTAGTCACATATGCTCACAGCGTGGGAGGAGGACCCCGAATGCCACACGGGGCCACGCGGGCCTCGCACTCAGGAACAGAGTGAACAGCCAGGGACAGTGGGAGGCAGGCTTTGTAGGACCAAGTCGGGGAAGTGGCCCCTGGCTCTCTCGGGAGGAGGTGGTTGGCCTCTTGGAATAATTGCGTGGGCCGGCAGGGAGCTGAAGCCCGCTACTCAGGGATAAGCACCACCGTGCTGGGCCCTGCGACAAGGAGGTTTGTTTGGCTGGGGGATCTTATCCACTGGAGCAGAGCAGGAAGGGCAACTTGCAGTTAGGCCATTCAAGGCCCTCTTGATTTTACAAGAGGCCAAGGCAGCACAGAATATGGGCCCTTGATTTTAGACCACGTGACTCCCTAGGCCTTGGGCTCCACTCGGTCCTGCGTGTTCCTTCTGCAAGGAGGAGTCATCCTATTAGACTAGAAGCTGATTCCCCACCCTTGTCACATCTGCCTCAAGAGAACATTACATGCCAAGTATTGCTGGACATCTAGGACGCCACCAAACTTAAAAGAAAATGTTGAATATGTGACGTTTTCTGCACCTGCTAACGAACGTGTGTGGCATCCTCTGAGACTTGCTTTTTCCATTGTAACATACCTCCTGATGCAGCTATTTTGTAGGAGAGACCATACACTTCTCATGTCCCTCTAGTCCTCAGACTTCTATCCAGATTAGTCTAGCAATTGTGAAAGGCCAACCACAGCCCTAGTGGTCTGGAAGGTTTAGAAATGCCCAGGGGGCTGACCCTAGGGAAACATAAGCAATCCCCCAGATCTGTTCTCGGCACCATTCTCACCTCACTCACTCACTCACCAATGTATCTGCTCCCAGGGCTCCAATTGTAATGTCTCTGTGGATTTTCTCAGGATCATTAGATCCCTGTCTTCCCTGGAGCATCAGATTTACTTTCCCACCTGTGTGGTAAACATTTCCACGTGACATCATTAATTCATTAATTCAACTATTTATCAGACATTTATTGGGTAATAAGTGTTCTAGATACAAACATACACGAGACATCTTGCTGTCTCCACGGAGTCTATGTTTGGGTAGAAGATGTCGTCCAGGCACATACACTCAACGCGTCCAATATATTATCACCATCCTCTATCCCCAAATCGATTCCTTCTTTTCCAGCTAAAGACACCGCCATCCCACCACCTGCTAAAACTTACAACTCCAAAGTCATACCTGTTTTCCATCTCTCTCCGTATTCCTCACAGTTCCCTGGGGGGCAACAGCATAGCAATAAAATCGCAATAAACGAAATAAAGAATTTTATTACAGCCCCTTAACCTCCATCTCCAAACTTACCACCCTAATATTTTATTAAGTTATCACTCTTAGGGTCCCTTTTTAACGTAGATTATTGTCTACAGAGAGCTGTACTTTGTGCTCCATGAATATTTGCCTTATATCTTTGAAACGTCTTTTAATCAAGGTTCTCATTATTTTTAAGGTGAAATTTCTAAAACTTCAGAAAGTCTGAAAACTCTGTTGTCTAAAAGACCAAAACAAGCCAACAGATAGGCTCTGGTTTTTTTAAGGCCAGATCTGAAGTAGGGAAAGAAACATCTTTTGCTGCTTAGAAAGATGCTGATAGTGTTATTCAGAAAGGGACCCTAAGGACTCCAGCTTTAAACAAACTCTAATAACAAAACACTGTCAGCCAAAAGGGAAAGCTGATCTCCTGACATAAAAGGTGCCAGTAATACCACCTTCCTCCCCTCGGTGAGGCTGCTGACGCCAGATGACGCATCTCCCACCCGCTTTGTGGGAGAGCCAATCAGTTCCCTTTGAATGAAATCTTTATTCAACGGTTTAAACACTCCTGGGGGAAGGGAGGGAGAGGACAAGAGAAGGATTTCAGGAACAAATGGAGCCCCAATCGCCAAGTTTCTGTTCTCGTTACTGTTCAGGTTTTGGCCTGTGAAGATGGTCTCAATTCCATGTTTTTCGTTAAGCTGGCTTGTTTGGCAAAATCCAATGATAAATACAAAACTCTGAGGTCAGTCTCACCTTACTCGGAAAGCTGGAGCTGGGAAGGTCAGCTTTTTGTGGTTGGGGAAACTTTGGAAGCCACTGATCTGCTGTTGACAAGGGCAGGCAAAGATATGGGCCAGATAATTTTTTCTTTACAAATGTGCGAATCTAGGACTTTTCTTTCCTTAAAAACCCAACATACAAGCAATCCTTTGTTGATAGTTTGGTACCAGCGGCTAGGCGGGGGAGGGGAAGGCAGGATGGATGTGCAGGTAGAAGGAATACGTAGAACCCATAGATAGGTCAAGATCTGTTCTTTAGTTAATAAACACCCAAACTGACCCCTGCCTCTTCTCCCTGTTTTTTTCATCCTCAGCTACTCACAGGCAGTCACACCCATAGAAGGGCAAGAACGTAAGGGTACATGGGAGCGGGCAGGGGCCTAGATATCCACAGACCAGCTGGCCAATCTGGGAGACTTGGTATCAACTTCTTGGGACCCAGATCTCCTTTCCTGGCATTGCTCCCCGGTCATGGGCCCCTGCAGCTGCTTTACTCCAGGTCAGTAAAATAAGTCCTTTTTCTCTTCCCACTATTGTCACCTCCCTTCACATAAAAACAAAAGAGTCTAAACGTGGAGAAGAATCTGTTTCCGCGCTGGAAATGGAAAGGCCAAGGTAAGTAGTTTTGTGTCAACACCTGTGAAATCATAATAGGCAGCATGTATTAAGTGCTTACTAAGTGCCAAGCACTGTCCTTCACGTTTACCTACTTCTCATACAATCTTATGAGATGAGTAATATTATCATCATCGCACTTTTTATAGATGGGGAGACAGAGGCACAGAGAGCCTTAGCAACTGCTCTCAGGTCACAAAGCTGGAACTTGAACGCAGGCAGTCTAACTTCAGAGCCCATGCTCTTTCAGCACCCCACACAGGCCTGGCCTGTCTCCTGAGTAAAGGTACGTGACCAGTGGCCAAGTGTCCTGGACAACACTCCCCCAAGCACTCCCACACACACTCACTTATTCCCATGAATAAAGGGCAGCAAATCAGGTTGCCAAGTGTCCTGGACAACACTCCCCCAAGCACTCCCATACACACTCACTTATTCCCATGAATAAAGGGCAGCAAATCAGGGTTGCCTGGAAGGGCAAAGAGAAGCACACAAGGAGAGGACAGCGGCAGCCCTGATTCCTCGGACCGGACAAGAACACAGGCATCACCGTGGTGAGCCAGGTGCAGGGCCCCTGCATGCCAGGACGTCAACCAAGCACTCAGAGAGGGCTGAGAGGTGCCTCGCCACTGCACTGTTGCTGACGGATGCTCACCCTGGTGGGAGAGAAGGCAAAGCCAGCAAAGTTTGTATGTCAACCAGCGACCCACCAAAGATATGTGAACTAGAAAATAAACAGCCTACTGCTCATAATACAACCTAAAGGTCTCTTGGCTGTGGTCTTAGTCAGCTCGGGCTGCTATAATAGTATACACAGACATAGAGAGGCTTGGACCATAAACACTTATTTCTCACAGACAGGATGTCCAAGACCAAGGTACCAGAAGGACAGCGTCTGGTGAGAAATCACTTCCTGGTTTGTACATGGCTATTTTCTTGTATCGTCACATGGCAGAGAGCTGAAAAAGAGGAAGTAAGCTCTCTAGTATCTTTTCGTATCAAGGAACTAATCCCATCAAGATGGCTCCACCCTCATGACTTAATTACCTTCCAAAGGCTTCATCTCCAGATACCATCCATATACTCATCTCCATATACCATCACATATGGAATTAGTGGGGGAATTAGTGTTTCAACGTACGGATTTTGGGGGGACACAAACATTTGGTCCATAGCAGATGCCATCCTATAAGTCTTCATCAGCACCATTAAAAATTACACACACACACACACACACACACACACACACAGAAAATGCACAGGCCTGAACCGAGCTCAGAGAGAGCTCGGCCTCACAGATGAGCACATGTACCCAACCCTCATGCAGCCAGAAAGTTTAATTAATTGACCCATTGTAGTCACTGTGCCACTATACTGTCTCCCCAATATTCCACTACCTAGAATCTAGAAGCAATCAGCTAGAATTGTTGAATTCAGTTACTCAGATTTTCCCAGATTGCTCCATGTAATCAAGGTCCACCTGTACCTTCTTCCCGAAACTTCCAGTGTGTCCAAACCTCACAGGGTGTCTCTAGATTCTGACTCACAGCAGAGGTGGCTACAATTTGTAGTTATCGCCAGTATTTTCATTACTGAAAGGAAGTAAAGCTTCCAGAGTAAAGATAATACTGTGTCAAGATGAATTTAAAGATTTTCCAAACTATCAGAGAGAAACCTAAAAATACTATATCTCTATTTTTGTTTAACTCAGTCACAACCCCTACATTTAAAAAACAAATTTGTTTGTCTAGTGAAAGACTCTCTTCAAATATTTAAACGGTTGCCTTCATCGATCTCCCTACTCTCAAACCCCTATCTGAAATCTCTGGACCCAAGTCCATAGACCCTTTTCTCCTAGGAATGATGAAGCTATGGAATTAAGGTTATAAATTCAGTCAAGCCCCAGGACCAAGTTCCAAGTTGAAGTGTTAAGGTCTAATGTTGATATTTTGTTTTTAAAGCCAACCAAGTCATAATTTGAAACAGTTGTTCATCGGCAAATCGAGTTTCTTACTTTTTCCTGATCTTCAGATAACAGTCTCAACAATTAAAAGATTAAAATGTGGGTCAGTGAGCTAAGCTATGTTTTAAGGTCTTGATACTCGAGTTAGTTAACCAACAAAATCTTATATCAAAATTTCAATGCAGGTTGGAACGAAAAGCAACTGGGGGACAAGAAAGATGAACCATTGCCCAAAAATGTCTGTTCCTTCTTTTGGCTCACCCATTTGTGCTGTAAATATATGAGTAAAATAAAGACATAAAGGGACTCTCTCTAACCCCGGAGAAAAGTTCCAGCCAATGGGTCAGCATGTTCTTCATCTTCTCAATCAATTTCCAGTAGAAAGCTCTCCCTCTGAGAAAAGGCATCTGATTGTGTCGCTTTTATGCCAAGTTCTGCTCACCAAGTTAAGTAACTGAGTCTTGCAATTTTCCAGTTAAGGGTATTAAAATTTGACCCTTGCTTTGGAGGGCAATTAGGACTTAGTCTTTCCGCTGTCGGCAAATTTCCAAGGAAGGACTACAAAACAACTTTTTCCTAGTTGGGTACTGAACATCACTGAAATGGTGGCAAAGGAGCAATGGCTTATATACTGAGAGCTCTGCCAGCAAGTACGATCCAAAATACTTTATAGATGATAACAGTGACACAAGACATATTAAAGGGTAAGAGAGTTCCAAGAGTTAAGTTAGAATAGTGCTTTCTGGTGAGATGCATGCTATTAAGAAGTAAAAGAGAGGTGAAGAAATGAAGCTAAGTACCTGAGAATCATCAAATATCTTAATTATGAAGAAATGAAGACAGAGAGGCATTACTGCTGAGGGAGGTTTGAAGTTTGCTTTTTCATATAGGAAATACATACATATTTAAAATTGATGACCCTTAAGCAGGGGTGCCCCGATGATTCTGAGGATTTTTTTTTTCATACTGAATCAGAATCTCTGGGGTGGGGGGTAGGTGTATATTGTGGAAAAAGCACCCCAGGTGGTTCTAACACACACATCCCTGGTTAAGAAAATTTGTGCTGCATACACATTTTTCTTCCTTATTTTCTCCTAAACCACAGCTTAATTTTTCCAATGCCATTAAGTTAAAAAGAAAATGTTCAGATTATAAAAACAATTCACTGAAAATTTGAAACACTTGAAAAAGTGCACATAAAAAGACTAAAATTTTCTCTAAACCCATTAGCCAGCGATATCCCTTTTAGTCCAGGGTATCTAAATCTAGAATCCTAGGATGGATTTCAGAGGGTCCATGGCCTAAATCTCTGAAAATTTATGGACAATTACTGTGCCTCTTTTCCCCCTAAGCATATACATGGCTTTTAAAATGTTGGTAGCATATTATATATTTTGTTTTGAAATTGCCTTCTTTTAGTTAACAAGACATATTCTTAATACGCCATAGCCTTAAGAATCCTTTGAGACTATCACTTGTAAAGAAAGAATAAAATTCCAACAGCCATCCCCCACATTGTTGGACAGTGATATTACCCATACTTGCTACTATAAACAATGCTGGAATTAACAGTCATATACATAAATCTCTACATTTTTGTCTATTTCCTTTCCCCCTCAATCTGAGATGTATCTGAGATGACCCAGAATCACTGGGCCAAATGGTATGTCCTTCGAAAGACTCTTGGCATCTCTTCATTTTGGGAAAGATTTTGTCAATTTTGGGAAAGATTTTGTCAATCTCCTGGTATTTGTTAATACCAGGAGTGTATTAAAGTGTAAGTGACTCTAGTTTTTTTACTGGTATGCTTTTAGAACAGACTGTGCGTCTTTGATTTCTTTTCAAGTCTTTTATTAGTAAAGTTCTTTTGGAAAATGGCAGCCTGGGGCTTGCCGGGTGGCGCAGTGGTGAAGAATCCGCCTGCCAATGCAGGGGACATGGTTTCAATCCCTGGTCTGGGAGGATCCCCTATGTCACAGAGCAACTAAGTCCCTGCACTACAACTACTGAGCCTGCATGCCACAACTACTGAAGCCCACGCGCCTAGAGCCCGTGCTCCGCAATGAGAGAAGCCACCACAGTGAGAAGCCCGCACACCTCAAGGAAGAGTAGCCCCTGCTCGTAGCAACTAGAGAAAGCCTGCGTGCAGCCCCGAAGACCAAAAATGCAGCCAAAAATAAATAAATAAAAATTTAAAAAATGGCAGCCTGATAAAGGGCCCAAGTGTCCTTAAGTGAGCTACCTGAAGAAGAAGGACAGAAGAACTCACCTGAGTTACGCTTACAACTTCCTCAGGCCTCCAGCCCAGGCCTCTCTTCCTCCAGGATGACGCCCCCAGCAGTGTTTCAGACATTACATGAAATTTCTAAAAATCTTATATGTTCTGGTATAATGTTATAAGTCATAATTCTAGTTATTACTTTAAAATGTATATCTCAGAAATAACTAAAAAAAAAAAAGGAATCTTGAGATGGGCAGATTATCCTGGATTATCTGTGGGCCCAATGTAATCACTGGGGTTCTTACAAGAGGAGGCGGGGGTCAATGATAGGAGAAGGCTGTGAGCTGGTAGCAGCAGAGATTGGACTGATGTGGCCATGAACCAGGCAATGCTGGCAGCCTTGAAAAGCTGCAAGATTAAAGGAACAGATTCTCCCCCAGAACCTCCAGAAGGAACCAGCCCTGATGACACCTTGATTTTAGCTCTCTGAGACTTATGGGCTTCTGACCTCCAGAATGATAAGATGATAAATTTGGGTTGTTTTAAGCTAGGTTTACCATGATTTGTTACAGCAGCAATAGGAAACTCATACACCTTCCATTGATTTCATGATAGTCTCCCAATACAAATGTCTGCTTAATTTAGCCACAATCCTTTCCAGTTGCTTATCACTCCCCTCCAGCCCTCAGCACGGTGTTTGGTCCACCTTCTGTGCTCCCACATCATCCCCTGCTTTCCCTGAAGAAGCCCGGCTCACCCTGAGTTGTGACTCTCTACCTGCTGGGCTACCTCCCCCTCTAGACTGCAAACTCAACAAGCACGAGGGTTGAGTGTGCTCTATCTTTGGAGCCCAGCAGCTAGCACAACCTATGAATAAACGTTAGTGAAATGAACAGATCAGAACTTTTTTGTACACAGATGTGTCAGAAAGGTGAAAACGCCTTGAGAAGTTAAAAAAAAAAAAAGAAAAGATTTGAATTGATGGAGAAACATTTTGTATTATGCTCCTTTTGTATAGACAATGGAAATTATAAAAAATGGTATACTTATCTGAAAGGGAAATTCTGTTCTGATTTATGACAGGAGTTTTAAAAACTGACTTTCATGTGAACATGAAATACTAAACATACAATATTTTAGCTAAATCACTTGGATAGGACTGAAAGCAGAGCGAATGTAATCAATTTATGATATTATTAAAACCTAAGGGGAAATGAAATGTCCGTTTCAGTAACGCTGGGCGTGTCCATGTTTCTTACACTTCAGTATCATTGTAGGACACTTCAGCGGCTGCTTGCAAAATCTTGATGGTCTGCTAAACCTGGCTTTATCCAGGCTGGTGTGGAACACACATTTGAGACACTTGGGCTTAAGAGATGTCTCTCCCTTGCATGATACGGAGTTTTAAAGGATTTTTTCCCCTCCCCACCACAGTGTTCCCTGTCTAAATTTTTTAAGCCTTTGGACTCTATCCTACAAAAATGCAAGAGCACAAGTGGATTTTCACTGCAGCTCTATTTGTAATAGCATTCCATTGGAAGCAACCCAAATGTCAATCAACTGGAAAGTGGTTGAATAAATTATGGGATATACATAATCTGGAGGGCTATGCTTTCCTTAAAAAGAATGAGGTAGTTTTATACATAGTACTTGCTTCAAAATCATAGTTCACTGCTCTGCTCAAAACCCTTCAGGCCTTCCAGTTTCATTTACATAAAATTCAAACTTATTCCCCAGGATAAAATGCCCTCCATGGGGGGCTGTGCCTGCCTTTCTGATCTTGGAGTTTGCATTCTCCCTCCTCCATTCGGATTCAGCAGGATGGCCTTCTCCATCAGTGTCCCCTCGCTGCTCCCCACTCACGCTCACTGCCACCACAAATCCTTTGCACTTGATGTTTTCTCAGCTGGGAATGTTCTTCCCTTGACCAATGTTTTTCAGCCTTAGTCACACAGTAAAACCATCTGCATTCCAGGCCGCATCCCAAGCCAATCAATTCAGAATCTCCAGAGTGGTACCCAGGCATCAATTCAGAATCTCCAGAGTGGTACCCGGGCACCAAAGTGGTTTCGGTTTGGGTTGTTTGTTTTTAAGCTTCCCAGGTGATTCCCTGAACAGCCCAGCTTGAGAACCAGGGTGGCTTCACCTGGTGGCTCCTCTCCAACATTCAGGGTATAGTTCAAATGTCACCTCCTCAGAGAAAGGATGATTACACTACTTTTCAAACCAAAGATAGATAACTGGTAGAGTTGAAAAAGAAAAATATAAGCAAAAGATGAGTACAAAATGAAATTGAATTTGTAAACATAAAGATGGTAAGTATGAGATGGCATATGCTGAAAAGACAACAGAGCAATATAAAGGCAGATGGAATTTAAATTTCAGTTTGCTCACTTGCTAACTGTGATCTTGTAGCAGTTACCCACTCTCTCTGAGCCTATATGAAAAGCGGATAATCATACCCACCTTGAAGAGGTTTTCTTTTTTTTTTTTTTTTGTGGTACTTGGGCCTCTCACCATTGGGGCCTCTCCCATTGCGGAGCACAGGCTCCGGACGTGCAGGCTCAGCGGCCATGGCTCACGGGCCCAGCCGCTCCGTGGCATGTGGGATCCTCCCGGACCGGGGCACAAACCCGTGTCCCCTGCATCGGCAGGCGGACTCTCAACCACTGCACCACCAGGGAAGCCCTGAAGAGTTTTTTAAGGAATAACAAGACCACACATGGCACATAATGAACACTAGGTAAATAGTATTAGCTATTGTTAAGTAACAGAATGATTTTTTGAAGCAGTAATGCTTCAGAATTCCAAGAAAATAGAAAATGGCAAGTGTCTGGGGATCAGAGAGGGCTTCTCCAAGTAAGTAGAATTTAATTTTTGCCTTAAAGTAAAGCTAGAATACGGGCAAGAGGAGAGAATGGTGAGGGTTGCGAGTGGCATCCCAGGAGACAGGGAACAGGAGAGACAAAGATCAGACGTAGACTTTTGCAGAGTGCGTTTGGAGAAGAGGGAGTTAAACAAGAGGAAAGAGCTTGCCCAGAATGACAGTGCAGCAGTATGTCAGGATGGGCGAACCTTCTGTTTTCTGTCATACAGCATCTTTTCAGCACTGGCATTTCCCTGAATTAAATTGTGTCGGAGAGCAAGTCTCTGATTGGAAGCAGATCCATCAGGCGTAGAGGCAGAGAAGTGGGGGTGGTGGGAGACACTGCCTTCGACAGTTGGAGGCTGACTCTGGGCCATGAATTAGCCAGCCTCAAAGAAGCAAGCTTGTAAGGTTTCCCAGGGACAAACCACAAACCAGTTCTGCAGCCCTTGGTGCTCCCATGGGAAACCCCCAACTACCTAGGGTTGAGGGGTGGAGCCCAGCTCTGTGTGTGTGAGTCAAGGTCCTGGGTTGCCTTCAGGTTCCTGCAACCAAGGAACATTCAACGAAAGAACTACTAACAAAGGGCAGGCAGGGTTATGGGTGTGGGAGGGAGAACACTGCAGGAGTCCTGAGAGGGACTGCCAACCTGTAGCTGGGGTGGGCTGGGGGAATACATACCCTAGTCTCTCTGCTTGCCTGCCCTCTTCTGCAGGTGAATTCCCATTGGCCAAGCCCAAGCCGGAAGCCAGAGGGCAAGGGTGTCCGTTGATGCAATCCATACAGGTCAGCCCCTGGGGCTCAGAGTGGGATGGAGGTGTGCAGAGAGTGGATCTGGAATGCCCAGCACAGCGAACAATCTGACAGAACGACAAGCCCACAGAAGGGGCTGATCACCAGCCTGCATCCTCAAGGGAACCCCCTTAATGGGTCCCCTCCTCACCTTCCTCTCTACTTCCCACCTCCACGCCCTACACGCCCTCAACCAGCCTTGCCAACTGGACCTCCTAGTATCTCTCAAAAATAGACTTTGCTCACGCCATATACCTAATTCCACAAGGATTAAAGATTTATGGTTTTACTTCTTAGAGCTAAAAGTACTGGATGAAAACCTCGCTGGATATTTATATAACCACGGAGTAAAGGGAGGACTTCTCAAACATGACCTCAAAGGCAAAATCACAGAGGAGAAGACTGATTGTAATACATAAAAATTGGAAACTTCCATTTGACAAAAACCACCATGAACAAAGTTGAAAAGGCGTCAAAAAATAACCAAAACAAAATTCAAACAACGAAATAAGAAAATATCATTTCAGCAAGTTTAAGTAAAAGGAGTACTGTCTAAATATATAAAGGTCTTATACAAATAGATAAGAACTGACCCAAATTGGGGGGAGAGGGAGGAACTAAGAAGAAAACTAAACAAATAAGGAAAATGCTGTGAAAATAAAAATAGACACATAGGCAAAGGACATGAACAAGATTGATTAAGGAGGAAAAACAACCTGATAACAGCATATGGAAAAATGTTTAACTACTCAGTCCAAGAAATGCAAACTTAAACAAGAAACCCTTTCTCCAACCAAACTCACAAAGATTCTTAATGAGAATACTCAGTGCAGGCAGGGGTGCATTGAAAAGAGCCCTCGTGAATTGCCTAGAGGAGTATAAATTATTAGTCTTGAAAAGCAAATTGGCAGCTCAGTATTGAGAAACTTTAAAATGAATCTCCCTTAACCCAACTTGAAAATTCTGGGAATTTTTACTTGCTAGAATCTATTCAAACACTTTCCTGCTCACAGCATCTCAATGTGGCATATACCTTCCAAGTTTCACTTCCCCACCTCCCAGCTGACATCTGCCACTCCATCAATGTGAAACGACCCATTCTTCCCCAGGCATATGCCTGCGCTTCCCTGCCTCTGAGCACTTCCTGTTGATTTCCCTCGGCTTGGCTTGGCAGGCTTTGCTTACTTTTGGAATTAGCTAAGTAGTCAGAGGGTCTTCTCTGATCACCTGCCAAGTTGAGTTAGTTTTCCCTTCTCCATGTTTCCATAACACCCGGTGTATATAGGCTTACAGATAATTTACACATTTGTTTACATATATTTACATGTTTATATACCTATTTACATATCACTCTCCACCATCTTGGTTTCTCACTCTGTATCCCCTGTACTGGTGGTTTTCAACTGGAGGCAATTCTGTCCCCCAGGGGGGACATTTAGCCAAAAATGTCTGGAGACATTTTTGACAGTCGTAACTGGGGGAAAACCAGGATGCTGCTAAACACCCTACAATGTATAGGAAAGCCGCCAAAACAAAGAACTATCCAGCCCAAATGTCAATAGCGCCAATGTTCAGAAACCCTATCCTTCACCTAGCTTCTGCCTAGCATGAAACATAAAAAGCACACACCAAAAAATATACATATAATGAACAAGCCCAGTTTCTTATTCCGTACAATGCGTGTAATTATATCTATTCCAGAAGGTTGCAGGGAGGATTAAAAGGGACCACATATGGGGCTTCCCTGGTGGCACAGTTGTTGAGAGTCCACCTGCCGATGCAGGGGACACGGGTTCGTGCCCCGGTCCGGGAAGATCCCACATGCCGCGGAGCGGCTGGGCCCGTGAGCCATGACCGCGGAGCCTGTGCTCCGCAATGGGAGAGGCCACAACAGTGAGAGGCCCGCGTACCTCAAAAAAAAAAAAAAAAGGGACCACATATGAACAGTGCCTGTTACAAAGTTGATACTCCATCCTAACAATAACTGCATAAATTAAAAATACAGACCCAGGATGTTTTGGTCCTGAAATAACGACTCATTTCATAAACCACTTCATTTTATAGCTGAGGAGCCCAAGCCTTTAAAGGATGACTTGCCTAAAGTGTTGGCATCAGATCTGAGTTTCTAGTTTAGTGGCAAACCATACTTTAAATGCATGCATAAGAAAGGAATTAAAAGCTGACTCTTGTAAAACAAATAATTATCTTTTTTTTGGTTTGACTTATAAATACAATTTCATATATATGTATAAAATTTTCTTTAAAATAGTTAGAATACTAATACAACGATGATTCAATTGAATAATGTTACCAGAAGTTTCACAGGGATTTATTTTGAAATTACATTTTTGGCGTTTTATGCAAAAATAGGCAAATGTATTAAAATACAAAGTTAAACAAATAATACATTCTTTCAACTGTAGGAGAGATATAGTCAGAACCCAGAATAACATTTAAAATAGTTTGCCATAATACATAAGCCACTCAAATATTAACAAGCTTTCTGGAATCTATGCTAAAAATTAACCACCTTGTAATGATTCAGTTCTTCTTCCCTGCTCAATTGTTAATACATACAATGAAATTTCTTAGCAAAATATAATTCAGAGGCACCATCCGACCTGAGATCTCAGATTCTAACATGTTATGGCTTTTAATATGAATACCAGTATAACCAGAATTTAAACAAATTATGGCAAATAAGTTAAAACATATATATTTTAACATCTATAGGCTTTATTAGGTGTTCCTTATACAGTCATCTGGTATGTTTAAAGAGTGAGCAATCATATAAAAGGAAATACGGTCAAAACCGATTGAAGTAATAAAATCCTGAAACTAAATAACATCTCATAATTCATTGCACAGCATATATTAGATTTCATTACATCAGTATATAGCTTAGTAGTAAATCCTCCTGATGGCCATAAACCTCTAAGGTGTTGTCAACTTGAAAAATGAAAGGGAAGGAGTTGGTGGGGGCAGAGAATGGACAAATCTACAGAAGTGCTGGTGCAGTGCACCTCTAAGTAGGAAAGTTGTAGTGTATCACCACCTAGTGGCTGAATTTAGTACCTCATTCTAATAAAGGGACCTTTTCCTGTTGTATCGTCTCATTCACCCTTTAACTGTATTCATCTCTGTGACTGTGGTTCCTAATATTCACGTCGCTCAAATGGGTAAACCCATTTGCATTTCACCCACCAGGCTGTCAAGGATTTGGTTAAGGTTTTATGCTTACCTAACCTTTGAATTCTATTTTGGTTATTTTCAAAGTCACGCAGTGGGGATGCCTATATTAACAAGATACCATCATTTGTGAATAGAGAATTATTACGGCTATAGGAATTTGGGGCTTTGGCCCAGTTTTTATTCTTATTACTGAATCTTTTAGTAAGTCAGAATAGTGCTTACCGTGTGCCAAGAACTGTTCTAAGAGCTTGACATACAATGAAGTCAGTTAATTTTCACAACAACCCTTAAAGTAGGTTATCATTAGCCCTATTTTAGGGCTGAGGAAACTGAGCCACAGAGAGGTTAAACCATATTCCTAAAATTACCCGGTAAGTGAATGGATTCAGATCTGGGCCGTCTAACCCAGAGTTGGCTCTGACTAATTCTACTATTCTGTCTACAGGATGATGAGCCACCAGCAATGTATGGGATTCATTTGAATTTATTTGAAAAGATCTGAGAAAAGAAATTGGAGCACTGAAACACTGGGAGGTCCTTGGTTGTCTGAGAATCTATCTTAGTTACCTAGTTAGGTCTAATAGGGAAGCATCACGACAGAAGTCAATCAACAGACCCTTAAGCGAACAGGCCCTTAACATGAGCATCTACCTACATCTTCCTGTTTCTCTGTGATTTGCAACACTGCTCCAAAAGTGTAATTCAGATTACAAAGTAAAATCACAAATCTTACAAAAATACTGAACATGTTAACGAACTGCTCTTATCATGATCAAAACCATGATCAAATGAGGATCTAGGCAACTTGGACAGACCCCGAAAAACTGACAAGAATGACCTCAGGACAGATGTTTCGAGTATCAAAGAGAAGATAGGTCTTAGGGAATTTAATGAGGCTTCCTAATATTTTAGCAAACTTTTAAAGACACTATGTACACGTTGAAAGTCACACGTGTTTGTCAAAATCTTATCACACTCCATGGAAAAAATACATGCCAAATGTACACACCCGCTTTTGATTCTGTTTTAGGAATTTTAACTACAGGCATACCTCCTTTTATTGGGCTTCACAGATATCGTGTTTTTTACAAATTGAAGGTTTACGGCAGCCCTGTATCCAGCAAGTCTATTGGCGCCATTTTCCCAACAGCATTTGGAACTTCATGTCTCTCTCACATTTTGGCAGTTCTCGAAATATTTCAAACTTTATTATTATTATTGTGCTTGTTATGGTGATCAGTGATTTTTGATGTTATTACAACTTGCTGAAGGTATACATTGGTTTTTTAGACACAATGCTACTGTACACTTAATCGCACAGTTATAAACGTAACTTTTATATGCAATGGGAAACAAAAAACTTCAAGTGGCTCACTTTATTTTGGTATTTCCTTTATTTTGGTGGTCTAGAACTGAACCTGCAGTATCTCTCTATAACACAAAACTTGTTTTTCACATTCTGTTGCTTTGTTCTTCGAGGTAAGACCCCAATCAGACGTCCGCACCACACACAGCAGTGGCTTGTGGGACACCGTATGGACTGCAGGTTCCACACAGCTCCTCCCCCACTCGCTGTGGTTCCATGTTCTCGCTTCCACCAAAAAAACCTTTTCAGAATTTAGGGGTGGGAATGATGACGTTATTGAATGGTTCTAATTTATATTAAAAAATTAGACTATAGCCTTAAAGCTTTTAAATATTATTACTATCCAACGCTTATTATAGACTTTAATAATCATTTCCAAAGTGGAAAGTCACTGGGATCTGGGAAGAAAGTATGATCTGTCTTTATATTTTTGACTATTTTTCTAATGTCTGTTTTTTATTTTCTAATACACATATTAGCACAGGAGCACATATATATAACTTATACAGACTCATATTGGGGCTGTATACATAATTTTTTTTTAAAAGATAGGATGCAAAAGCAATTATATTTGGACAACAGTGGTTGAAAAAAGGCTGTTTCCCAATCATAGCAAACTAAGGGGTGAATCCTCTCTCCTTTCATTCAGTAACTTTTGAAGTCTGAGAGCCAATCTGCTTGTGCTGTTTGCTTCAGGTAAAATAAACTCACTGGTGCTTGTTTCTTGCTCTATTCCATCCTTGCAAGGGAGGCCCTGTTGGGGCTTCTAAGTATCTTGCTAACAATCCAGATGTGACCATTCTACTTAAACTGATTCAAGTGGCTTCTCTGGGCCCCAGGAGGCAGTTAACCACTAACTGAAAAAATATCTCACAAGTTTGGAAAAAACTGTAACAGATAAGTAAATACAGTAGTTATTCAGAATAAGGTTTAGAATTCCAAAACTCCAACAATTATAATAGAGATTTATTTAAAGTAATACATTTACAGCCCAGATAGTTCTACATTGGACATTTCAGGTTTAACCAACTTCATAAAAATACTTCAGGATAGCTGCATCCAGATTTAGACTACATGATTATTTCTTTGCCCATTCTTCTCTCTCTTTTCTTTCCCGAATAACCTCTTTCAGATATGGTTCAAGGTAGAATTTATCCTAAAGAATGAATAAAAGAAAAATATTATATGCTACCATTACATACTGATATACCCCCAATACTCAATAGGTCTTAAACAACAAAAGAAATCTATCAAAATTAATTTCCAACTTAAGAAAATATATTCTCAAGCAGACCAAAAATTGCCTGCTTTTCTAAAATGTAAAAACCCATAAAGATACTGTAATAAGCTACTCTGATAGGTTATTAGAGAGAAGACTGTCAGAAAAGAAAAAGGAATGAGTCTACAATGCAGTTCAGGGGTGAGGGTTTGCTTCACAGCGTCCTTCCCAGGAGCCAGAAGGCCACTCAATGGGCCGATCACATGAACACCACCATTTTTTCATCCGAGCAGAAAGCAGAGTGTAGAGGGAGAACAATGGCCTGGGAGGCAGAAGACCTGGATTCTAGTCCTGGATCTCTATGTCAGCGGCCTGCTTAATGATTCTGGAAGTCACTTCATCTCTAAGTCTCAATGTGTTTACCTCTAAAATGGAACTAGCACTTGCTCTACTAACCTCACCAGACTGTCATAAGGATTTTGATTTGACACAACTTTAAGAACTCTAAAGCACTATACAAAGGAATGTGTTCTCTGTTTCTAATACTCAATCCTTCATGGCCAACATTATCAGATACAAAAGAGCTGTTCTACCTCCTCATATTTTGTCCACTGCTCTTTAGGCAAGATCTGCTGGGTCATGGTCAGGTCCAGTGCTCTCTTAATGCGAAACACCCTCTCATTATAAACGTTCTCAGGAAGCCTTTTTATGGCTTCTTTTACATCGTCATTCTCATATATTGTATCATCTCGCATTAAGCCTATGATAAAAAACAAGAGAGTAAGATTGAATATGCATCTCAAAAATAAGGAATTTCTAAAAAATGAGTAAAATTATGACTTATAACCTAAGTCATTAACTTAACTTGGGTGGTAATATGAAGAGTTAGGTATCATGGAAACTCAATTCATTTCACACACAATAATGGGTTATTTAATGGATTATTTCTTAAATGGTACTATGGAAACAATATGAGTCTTTTAAAATCTACTGCCACAAAATTCACGTTTTATCTATAGCAATTTTAAAATCATTTAAAATGTCTACTTTGTTTTTAAACACATATCAATAGACTATATCTCTACTTTCTTATAGTTTAATTCTGAGATCAAGGTATTAAAGAAGCTTCAAATGATAGTGTACTAAGGAACCAGTAACATTTAATGATGCTTCCCTCACGCTTCAATTACAAAAGATGAAGTTCATGGCAAAGTATGAAGTTCTAAAAAATAGTTCAGGCATCAAATAATTGTAAAGATGTCAGACAATTTTAACATTTGAAAAATCTCTACTTTCAAAGTTCATACAACTTAAATTTTAAAATGATAAGCGGAGGAGTTGAGAGAGGGAACATATAATAAGGAAAATGTTCTGCTACCATATTTCAAGAACATAAATCATTTCCAGCTCATACATTTGAGACAATTCCATCCCTCTCTTCTCATAATAATAAAAAGGAAATGGATTTAACAATAAAATGTGACCTAATTTTAAGATTTCTAGTGCACACAGGTGCAATTAGTTAACGTATTTTTGGGATCCATAACTCTTGCAAAAGCACAACTCTCAAAAAAAAAAAAAAAAGCACTACTCTCAGAAAAAGAAAAAAAAAACCAGAAGAAAGCACAAATACTCACCCAGTTTATTGAACCCGGCAGCATTGTAATACCATTTTCGAATACCCTCCAGCCATTTGCTTGATGCTGCAACTGATATTGTCACACTGTTAACTGCTAACAGTTCACTTATATAGTACATAAGCAACCAGGTAAAAAATGCCAACACAGGAAGGAATTTCTTTTCAAAGCATATACCCTATGTATTGTAGATAAAAATAGCTTATTTTATCTATGAGCAAAAGTATTGCAGGTAAAAAAATTGGGCAATTAAGTCATGGGGAAAAAAGGATAAACTCAAACACTTAACGTACTAAAGATCTGTAGGTACAATAAGTCCCCTGATATCCTCAGGGGATTGATTCCAGGACCCCCCTCAGATATCAAAATCCGAAAGGCTCAAGTCCCCTATATAAAATGGTGTAGTGTTTGCATATAACCTAAGCACATCTTCCTGTATACTTTAAATAATCTCTGGATTACTTATAATACTTAATACAATGTAAATGCTATGTGAATAGTTGTAAATCCGAAATAAATGCTATGTAAATAGTTGCCTGAGAGCAACAAGTTCAAGTTTTGCTTTTTTAAACTTTGTGGAACTTTTCCCCCAAATATCTTCCATCAGGAGGTTGGCTGGATCCTCAAATGTGGAACCTGTGGATACGGAGGGCCACTCCAGCTTCTCAAAGTCAAGCATCCCATTCTTTTTTGTCCCCCTGCTACCATCAGAATTGAGGGGTGGGGGATGAAAAAGAAACTGGGAACTTCTCCATCATTTGTAGTTTCAGAAATAGGTTATAGGAAATAACTGTAAACTTTTCAAGGGAGTTGGAGTTGTATGAAAAGATGAGATTTCAGCATACACCGGCAAATCTAAATGACCCCCATCCTCCAAAATTTTTATTCTGCATTACCTTTATTTCACTTGACTACTCTCTTTAAAAATATATGTATTTCTGGGAGGGTTTCGATACCATTAGTCAGTCATTTAATATTAATATGGACTAGTAAAAGAAGCACATTCTCCTACTCTCAAGCAGCTAACTTTCCACTGAGGGAATGGATATTTGAAAATGGATGAGGAAAAATAGGTAACGTTAAAACTCTCTGGGGAACAGGACTGAGCAGGATGGGTTACCCAGTAGGACCTAAGGGCAACATGATAGTGCCTGATGTTTACAGGAGACATGTGGTACAGAAGGGGAGGTATGGCAAGTTTAAATTTTCTTTTAAAGTTTTGTCTTAGGGTTAGCCCCTTACCAAAGAAGGAAACCAAACCCTCCTTTCACTTCAACCCCTCCTTAGTACATCACAGCTTTGGTAAATCTCCTTGGAAATGAAGCACCATGTATAACGTTACTTCTGGAAAGACAACTACCAAAGAGTCAACAATATACAAACATACTTATAGGACATAAATTATTTGTAAACATAAAATTACCTGTAAACATATTTACCAGTGATGGTAATAATGATTACTATTCATTGAACACTCACTGTGTGCTAGGCACGATTCTATTTGCTTTACCACCATTAGCTAGAGTTATTTACAACACGCCTATCCTTGCAGAAGAGGAATAAGGCTTACATAAATTATCCCATCCAAGATCAAAGGCAGCTAATAACAGGGCTGAGGGCAGGTCTATCTAGTTTCCAAACACAGGGCAGAAGCAGAACGCCTACAGTATTTGTCAAGTTAATGAAATAATGAATTCTTAAATTTCTCCCCGACTCCCCAAAAGCTCAATGTCATTTAGGTTAACGAATTTTTCTGGCAATCTGATGTTTCCTAATAGCTTCACAATTGCTGGGGGCAGGGAAGAAGGAACCAACATTTTTTTAGAGCTATTCCAATTTATACCGCCAGAGGGCAGGGATTGGCAAAAAAAAACCACACACACAGGGAAAACTGCACTTTTTTCACGTTCTGTTTTAAGTATTCCGGTAATTTTTGCATCCTATTCCATAATAAATACATTTGTTCCAGTGCCTGGAATAAATACAAATTTCTCCAAATCCACAGATCAAGTTGACGTTCCAGATAAGCCAAGGTTAAACTGAAGTTTCGCTGTAACCCTTGCTCAGCTGCCTCTAATTCCCAGTTTGAGAAGCGCGAGAAGTGGAACGAGATTGAGATTTCCAATCCTACTTCCTCCGGTCACTTCGCCTCAGTTATCTTACCAGCCGAAAAGGGAAACTAGCACCATCTTCCTCGCACTAGCAGGAGAGTTTATCAAGCTAATAACGCACATGACAGCGCCTGGCTCACAGTAAGCACTCAGTTCACTTGGGTTGAAAGTCAGCCACTAATTATCTTCCCTGAACTCTTCTAAGGCCGAGGGGAAGGGCTGCTGAGCTCTAGCAGGCCGGAACGCCAGGGCTGTGGGAGACACCGCGGGCATCTTCACCAACAGCGGGTCCCATCACCAAACGAGCCGGGCCTGGAGACAGCAGGGGGGTGAGGCCAAGGCCTCCTTCAGGCGGCCGGGAGCCGCCGCCTTCCCTTTTGCCGCAAACCTGGCCATTTAGAGAGAGCAGAGGAAGAAGAGCAAGTTGCTGCGAGAATAAAAGTTTGAGCACGGCGATGCCCGCCAAGCAGGACACCGCTCACTTACCGGCAGGCCTACTCGCCATTTTAACCCGAGACAGAAGCGTTGCCTGCTGGGTAAGTCCTAGAGGTCGCGCAAGGTCCAGTGCGCAGGCGTGTTACGTCAACGTCGCGAGGAGGGGCGGGGGTGGGAGAGCGAGTGGGTGCAGGCGCAGGCGCAGTTCTGGCGGCCTGGCGGCCGGCGTTGGCACCTGCCCCGCGCCCCTCTCCGCAAGAATTACAGCAATCCCATAGGCTTGGACCCGCCCCTGGTTCCAAGAGGCATTCCATATGACAAGATGGAAAAAGCACTAGGCGAGGAATTAGGACACCCGGTCTTCAGCCTGGTTCTGTTGCTGACGAGCTCTAAGAGCTTGGGCAGCATAAATTGAGCCCTTTGTGACAAGCAACACGCTAAGCGTTTTATGGCCATATTTTCATTTAATTCTAAACCTATATGATAAATACTATGATTGTACCCATTGTAGAGAAGAGGAAACTGAGGCTTAGAAAGGTTGCATAAATTGTCCAAGGGCACACAAGCTAGGAAGAATCCGAATTCATCTTCTAGAATCTGAGAATACAGATAAAACTTCGGCACTCCTTAATTCTAGGGCTACATGCTACACCACTAATCCAGGAAACACTAACCCTCTCTCACCTTGTTTCTCCAGGTGAAGTTCTACCTCAAGCCATTATAGTGGAAGGTCAGTTGAAAAAAATTTTTAATATTAAATCTGAGATGTATAGCAGAATTCAAATGCAATTTTAAGGTAAAAGTACATTTTTAAGGTCTCAGTCCCAACATGTTAAGTCTAAGCTATAAAAACCTAGGGACAGCAATATCACAAATGGTTGAGGGAGGAGAATTTTACTAAAGGATGCAGAACAAAATTATTGGTTAGTGTGTGAGGCAGGGAGAGGGGACAAGTCAGACTCCCTGTTTACACCTTTCATCAAAATAAACTCCAGGTGTATTAAAGAGATTTAAAAGTTGGGGAAAAAAACACTCTAGGGACAGAAAACAATCCAAGTTAGGATGACTGATGCTTATGCAGTTACTGATGAACTTCTGCAACCACTACTGTCTGGGTCAGCTCAGCCTATGGTAACAAAATACTGTAGACTGAATAGCTTAAAAAATTTATTTTCTCACAGTTCTGGAGGTTAGAAGCATAAGATCAAGATGCCAGCATGGTCAGTTTTAGTTGAGAACTCTTTCCCTGTGGCTTGTAGAGGTCTGCCTTCTTACTGTGTCCTCCCATGGTAGAGAGAGAGCAAGCTCTTTTGTGTCCCTTACAAGGACACTAATACCGTCATGAAAGCCCCACCTTTATGACTTTATCTAAACCTGTATTATCTCTCAAAGGCCCCATCCAAATGCCATTACATTGAGGGTTAGAGCTTCATTACATGAATTTGGGGGTGGGGGGGTCACAATTCAGTCCAGAGCAACTACCCACCAATATCTACTTCTGTTTTCTTCCATCCTAAGCTGAGACCTGGGACAGTATAGAATGGCTAATTGTAAATCTAATTGTAAATCCAAAAGGTTTAATGGTCTTAGTCACATTCCAATTCTAAAATTCTGTTGCCTTCTGCCTTTTTCTTTTTCTCTGTGCCACCACAAATTCTCAATATTACTCAGCGCTATATGCAGTACTATAAAGTGGTGAATGGCTGCTCCCAGAACTACGCTAGCCAAAGTGAAGTTGGAAGATATGAAGAAATGCAGTACATTTGTAAGTTGGCACATCACCTTACAAGAAGTACTCAGTAGGGACTTCCCTGGTGGCACAGTGGTGAAGAATCCGCCTGCCAGTGCAGGGGACATGGGTTCGAGCCCTGGTCCGGGGACATCCCACATGCCGCAGAGCAGCTAAGCCCGTGCACCACAACTACTGAGCCTGCACTCTAAAGCCTGTGAGCCACAACTTCTGAGCTCGAGTGCCACAACTACTGAAGCTCACGCGTCTAGAGCCCGTGCTCTACAACAAGCCACCACAATGAGAAGCCTGTGCAGTGCAACAAAGAGTAGCCCCCGCTCGCCGCAACTAGAGAAAGCCCGCGCGCAGCAACGAAGACCCAACGCAGCCAAAATAAATTTTTAAGAAATTATTAAATTAAATAAAAAAGAAGTACTCAGTAAACTCTTCTCTCTCCCTCCTTACCCTTCAAGTTTCAGTTTTCTGGTTACAGGGTGAAGGTGGCAAGAAAAGGAAGACCTTGTCAAGGGATTATACCCAGGACTGTCAAAATCCAGCTCCTACAGGCATTAAGCCTAGAGAGCCTGGATGTTTGCTGGTAGCCATTAGTGTTGATTCAAAAATTATTTTTGGTTTTCCTTCTGGCATATGGCAGGATTGCACTTCTCTGCCCCCTTAAAGCTAGGCATGGCCATGTGATGCTTTGGCCAAGAAAAATGTGAGACCTTTTTTTTTTTTTTTTTTTTGCGGTACTCGGGCCTCTCCCGTTGCGGAGCACAGGCTCCGGATGCGCAGGCTCAGCGGCCATGGCTCACGGGCCCAGCCGCTCCGCGGCATGTGGGATCTTCCTGGACCGGGGCACGAACCCGCGTCCCCTGCATTGACAGGCGGACTCTCAACCACTGCACCACCAGGGAAGCCCCTGTGAGACGTTTTTAAGAGCAGTTTTTCACATTCCTTTCCCCTTCCATAGACTGGCTACATTTCGGACATGGTGGAAGCTCCATCAACCTCTGCCACTCGGATGACGTGGAGCAGAAATTTTTTGGCCCCAAGTTGGACATGTATGAAATAAAAACTTCTGGGGTTTTAGGGCTGTTCATTACAGCAGCACAGCTAGCCTGTTCTGAGGTTCTGAGCCATAGGAAGACTAGGCAGGATGGTTCCATGCTTCGCCTCCTGATTGAACCTTCTTCCTTGTTCCCTGTGTATTGATCTCATCCATTAGAGAACTCCGTGAAGGCACATATCCATGCCACACTCAGCACTGTATTCTAGGAACTCAAATGTCTGTTGGGCGCATGAATAAAATACGCCAACAGGAAGGCCCTGACAAATTATGAATCTAGTTTCTCACAAGGTTTCAGGATATCCAGCACACAAAACCCCAATGCACACAAACTTCCCCCAAAGTTAGTGTTTAAAACACTTTGTTTCTCCAAGTTGTGAATTCGGCCGGATAGCTCTGCTCCGTGTGGTATCTGCTGAGGCTGGAATATCCAAGACGGCCTCTTCACTCCCTTACCTGGTGCCCAGGTGGCAGAGCCGGAATAGCTGAGGTTTGGTCAGGAGTCTTGTTCCACCTCATTTCTCCAAGAGTCACCAGACCTCTTTCCATCCTGGCTCAGGGTTCCAAGAGGACAAGCACAGATGCACAAGTGTCCCATGAAGCAGAGCGCACGGGCTGAGTCAGCGTGGGAGGGGGCTACAGTGCGAGCGCAGATACCAGGTGTGGCTCCTTGGGGGCCCCCAGTGTTAACAGTCTACTCAATCTCGTGATCCTCAGGTAAGTGAAGCCAGGATGCCTCACCTTACAAATAAAGAATCAGACGCACGGGTTAAATCATTTGCCAGGATTACATGTCTAAATGGTAAATGGAAAATACAAAAAAAGTATTCATGCTTCAAATCTTTACACACTGGCAAAAAGTCAAAGGTTTGTTATGGCCTTTTACTATGTCTCATTGCTCACCTTCAAACAACTTTCCTCCCTATCCCTTTTCTTTTCCTGATTCTCAGTAGCCAGCTGTGGGCAACTTTGACTATCTTTGCTCAGAAACATAACAGTGTAGATAATCCCAAATCGAATGTGTTCTGTAGCGTAATCTAAGTGAGTAGTAGATATTAGATGGATAATATAGCCCGCCCCAGAAACTCCTAACACTTCAAAGAAAATAGAGCTGTCTTGTGATGAAACCACTATAAAAGACTTTGAAAATAAAAAGGAAAATCTTCTACTGTTCTCATCTTCACCAGAAGGACAACACACCAGCCTAGTAAACTGACTCTCTTTCTCTAAGCTTGCTATATTTTAATTCTCTCCTTCCCAAGAAGGAATTGATTGAGTCAAAGACGAATTAACTTACCAGGAACTTGTAAGAAACATCTACCAGAAGTGTTCCCAAATTTATAATATTAAGAAATTGTTTCCGATATCAGTTGAGGTTTGAGGTATTTATTTTAAAATATATTTATTCATATGTACATTCACTTTACATTATTACATTTTAACATCTATCAAAAACTAAAGAGTTTTTAAGAATTTTTCAAAGTCCTGTACTGAGGCCTTGGCCATCTCTTCACAAAATATTTCATCAGGCACAGATACCAATTTGTCCAAAGAGATGTAGTTAGGTTTTCCTGGATCATACTGTGCTCTTCCTAAATAGGCAAGAAACAAATGTCTTTCTTTGACTTTAAACAACCTTGAATTAAATACCTAGAAAAGAAAAAAAAAGTTTTTAAAAAACACTGTGCACTGAAAGATGAACTATAAAAATGTTTATCTAAGAATTTTAATAGGCTAACAAATATAAAGAATTGAGGGGGCGGAGTCAAGATGGCGCACGAGGAGGATGTGGAATTCGCATCTCCTCACAACGAGGTCACCTAGCAGGCACCGGTGGGGGACCACGGACACCTAAGGGGACGGGAGGAAAACCCAGCGACCAGGTAGGACGTGGGGCGTGTGAAGGGGTAGGAGAAGTGGAGGCAGGACGGGACTGGTGCCCCTGAGGGGCGGCTGGGGGAGGGGAAGGGATCCCACGACGGAAGGGGGAAATTGGGGAACCACTGGGAGGGTAGAGGATCAAAAGGGAGCGTGGCCAGGTTTCCCGCGCCCACTTGGGCCCCCAGGAACCTGCTGAGATCCCGGGCCTGATCCTCTGCCCACCAAGGAGGTCCAGCCGCGCGAGTCCTGAGGGAGTGGGAGGGAGGGAAGGGGGAGCAAAAGTAAAGGCTGGACCTCCGGGACCGGCACCCCTGAGGGGTGGCTGGGGGAGGGGAGGAGTTCCTATACCCAGCGGGACCCACCCACGGTTAGGGGTCCAGCGGCGACGGGGGAGACCCTGGGGTAGATGATGGGGGAGGGGCGTGAAGGAACGTAAGGGAAGAGGCCAGTGCCTTCCTTGTCCACTTAGGCACCGGGAAGCCTGTTGGGCTCCCAGGACTAATCCTCTGCCCTCAGAGCCTCCCTCTTAAAGCGCAGAGTCCAAGGCCTGCCCCTACACCCCACACAGGGCCCCACCTCTACACTGGGAGACCCCCTCCAATGACTTGGGCCTAAACCAAACCCACACACCCTCACCCAGGGCCCTTCCTCCTAACTCCAGAAGCCCACACTCCACAGCCCTCCTTCCCACGTGCTGCCTCCCCCTTCTGCGCAGGTCCTAAGCAGAGGCCCCGTCCCACACTCAAATGTCACACTCCCACGCGCCTGGGTCCTGCTCCCCAAACCCCACCCGTGCCTAAGTTCCACTCCCCACCTAAACTCCACCCCCATAACCAAGGTTTTCTTTTTTTTTTTTTCCTTTTTTCTTTTATTTTTTCCTCTTTTAGACTGGGATTCTATTTTAACTTGTTGATTCATTGTTGTTGATTCTTTTATATTTTTATTTTCCTAATAAATCTTTTATTTTTCTAATTTCATTTTATTCTTTATGGTTTGTTAGTGATCTCTCCTTTTGGCTTGCTGCCCTCCCCCCCGCCTTTTTTTTCTTTTTCCTGCTGTGGTTTTATTTTACTTTGTTGCAGTAGTTTCAATTATAGTTTTACTTTTCCTAATATATTTTTTATCTTTCTAATTTTAGTTTGTTTTTTTGTTTTTTTGCGGTACGAGGGCCTCTCACTGCTGTGCCCTCTCCCGTTGCGGAGCACAGGCTCCGGACGCGCAGGCTCAGTGGCCATGGCTCACGGGCCCAGCCGCTCCACAGCATGTGGGATCTTCCCAGACCCGGGCACAAACCCGTGTCCCATGCATTGGCAGGTGGACTCTCAACCACTGCGCCACCAGGGAAGCCCTTTATTTTGTTTTTTATTCTTTGATATTGTACTGCTCCTTTTTTTCTTTCATTCTTCCTTTTTTTTTTTCTGCACCACGAAGCTTGCGGGATCTTGGTTTCCAGGCTGGAGGTAGGGCCGGAGCTCCTGTGGTGGGAGCTCCAAGTCCAAACCGCTGGACTACCAGAGAACCTCAGACCCCAGGGAATATCCATTGGAGTGAGGTGTCCCAGAGGTCCTCATCTCAGCACCAAGACCCAGCTCTATCCAACTGCCTGCAAACGACAGTGCTGGACATCTCAAGCCAAACAACCAGTAAGAAAGGAATACAGCACCACCCATCAAAAAAATAAAAGAACAAAAAAAATATGTTACAGACGAAGGAGCAAGGTAAAAACCTACAAGACCAAATAGATGAAGAAGAAATGGGCAACCTACCTGAAAAAGAATTCAGAGTAATGATAGTAAAGATGATCCCAAACCTTGGAAACAGAAAGGAGAAAATACAAGAAACTTTTAACAAGGATCTAGAAGAACTACAGATCAAACAAAGGCAGAAGAACGGATAAATGAGCAGAAAGATAAAACGGTGGAAATAACTGCCAGGGAGCAGAATAAAGAAAAAAGAATGAAAAGAATTGAGGAAAGTCTCAGAGACTCTGGGACAACATTAAACGCACCAACATTGGAATTATAGGGGTCCCAGAAGAAGAAGAGAAAAAAAAAACGGTCTGAGAAAATATGTGAACACATTATAGTCAAAAACTTCTCTAACGTGGGAAAGGAAATAGTCAAGTCCAGGAAGCCCAGAGAGTACCATACCAGATAAACCCAAAGAGAAACATGCTGAGACACATAATAATCAAACTATCAAAAATTAAATAAAAGAAAAAGTATTAAAAGCAGCAAGGGAAAAACAACAAATTTCATACAAGGGAATCACCATAAAGGTAACAGCTGATTTTTCAGCAGAAACTCTGCAGGCCAGAAGGGAGTGACAGGACATATTTAAAGTGATGAAAGGGAAAAACCTACAACCAAGATTACTCTAACCAGCAAGGATCTCATGCATATTTGACAGAGAAATTAAAACCTTTACAGATAAGCAAAAGTTAAGAGAATTCAGCACCACCAAACCAATTTTACAACAAATGCTAAAGGAACTTCTCTAGGCAGGAAACACAAGAGAAGGAAAAGACCTACAAAAACAAACCTAAGACAATTAAGAAAATGGTAATAGGAACATACATACTGATAACTACCTTAAATGTAAATGGATTAAATGCTCCAACCAAAAGACACAGACTGGCTAAATGGATACAAAAACAAGACCCATACATCTGCTGTCTAGAAGAGACCCACGTCAGACCTAGGGACACATACAGACTGAAAGTGGGGGGATGGAAAAAGATATTCCATGCAAATGGAAATCAAAAGAAAGCTGGAGGAGCAATTCTCATATCACACAAAATAGACTTTAAAATAAACACTATTACAAGAGACAAAGAAGGACACTACATAACGATCAAGGGATCAATCCAAGAAGAAGATATAACAATTGTAAATATTTATGCACCAACACAGGAGCACCTCAATACATAAGGCAAATGCTAACAGCCATAAAAGGGGAAATTGACAGTAACACAAAAATAGTAGGGGACTTTTAACACGCCACTTTCACCAATGGACAGATCATCCAAAATGAAAATAAATAAGGAAACACAAGTTTTAATGACACATTAAACAAGATGGACTTAATTGATATTTATAGGACATTCCATCCAAAAATGACAGAATACACTTTCTTCTCAAGTGCTCATGGAACATTCTCCAGGATAGATCATATCTTGGGTCACAAATCAAGCCTTGGTAAATTTAAGAAAATTGAAATTGTATCAAGTATCTTTTCCTACCACAACGCTATGAGACTAGCTATCAATTACAGGAAAAAAATCTGTAAAAAATACAAACACATGGAGGCTAAACAATACACTACTAAAAAACCAAGAGATCACTGAAGAAATCAAAGAGGAAATCAAAAAATACCTAGAAACAAATGACAATGAAAACACGATGACCCAAAACCTATGGGATGCAGCAAAAGCAGTTCTAAGAGGGCAGTTTATAGCAATACAATCCTCCCTCAAGAAACAAGAAAAATCTCAAATAAACAACCTAACCTTACACCTAAAGCAAAGAGACAAAGAAGAGCCTAAAAACCCCCAAAGTTAGCAGAAGGAAAGAAATCATAAAGATCAGATCAGAAATAAATGCAAAAGAAATGAAGGAAACGACAGCAAAGATCAATAAAACTAAAAGCTGGTTCTTTGAGAAGATAAACGAAATTGATAAACCCTTAGCCAGACTCAACCATAAAAAACAGAAGAAGACTAAAGTCAATAGAATTAGAAATGAAAAAGGAGAAGTAACAACTGACACTGCAGAAATACAAAAGATCATGAGGGATTACTACAAACAACAATATGCCAATAACATGGACAACCTGGAAGAAATGGACAAATTCTTAGAAAACCACAACCTTCCAAGACTGAACCAGGAAGTTGAAGACTACTTACTTTACAATGTTTCTATAAGCCAAATTTTCACAACTGCAGGCTTCTAACTTTTTATAATGAATACACATGCATTTGATGAAATAGAAAAATGCTCTATTAAGGGCCCATTCAGAGTGAAGTATGATACGTACATAAACACTACTATTTGTGAGGGAACTGCACCAAATGCAGTCTAGTTCTGACAGTTATATTAAAGTCATAGTTCTTTGCCCACCTTTACATCAAGAACACATTTGGCAAGTGGAGTAGAGGAATCACTTTAATGAAATTCAATCTTTCATTTATCCAATGAATACTCACTGAGTGTCTATTCACATGCCAAATAGGAAAGAAGGATGACTGTTATGAGATTCAATCAATCATGTGTTCAACAAATATCTATCCAGTGCCTACTAATTGGCCCATTATAGTTCCAGGCTCTGGGAATTCAGCAGTGTATAAATCAGACAAGATCTGCTTTCAAAAAGTTAACATTCTTGTGAACAAGCAGATAATGTCATTCACCAAGTAAAGAACAGGAAAAAGTCTAATTAGCTTAGAAAATATAATTATGGCTTTGGCATGATAGCTAACTGGAAGTGTTTTATGCTTTGGTAGGAGATCATTATAACATGGCTTGTTAACTAATGGATTTAGATAGACTAAGTGGAAAAGTACATTTAGAATTGAAAGGACCTTTAAGGGAAGTGATCTATTTCAAATTTAAAGGGAGAAAAACACAAGAGAGTACGTTAGATTCCAAAGGCAGAACGAGGACTAGGTTACAAAGTACAGGGAAATAGATTCATCACTTATTTCTCCTCTGGAGATGTACATGAATGCCCTAGAAGATGTAAACTTTTCACAAGTGATCCATCTACTGCATTTGCTAGATGTGGTCTTGCTAAAAAGATGCACAAAAAGAAACGTGACCTTAATACCACTCTCAGAACTCTACTGCATTTGGTCTGATTCCTTCACAAACAGCAAGGGGTTTTCACAAGCGGACTGTGCACATGGAGAGCAGCTCCAGATGAAGGGCGATGACAGCTCTTACAGAGCAGCGAGCTATGCGCTCCTCACCTGCGGGAACTTGACAATGATGTGGTGTGGAATGCACATCACATTGTGCACGTAGTCGAAAGTCTCGGTAATTTTCCTTTTACTTGCAGTTAACATCTTTGGGATTTTGGTGATCATATGTTGAATTTCATTATGTTTAAAACCTAGTTCAAGCCGGTAAACCTAAGAGAAAGATAGAAATAGTTATTTTGGTAATATGCCAGGGGACACATTGATTCTTTCAAAATTTAAAATAAGGACATTAAAATCTGGAGATGGGGCTTCCCTGGTGGCGCAGTGGTTGAGAGTCCGCCTGCCAATGCAGGGGACAGGGGTTCGTGCCCCGGTCCAGGAAGATCCCACATGCCGCAGAGCGGCTGGGCCCATAAGCCATGGCCACTGAGCCTGCGTGTCCGGAGCCTGTGCTCCACAGCGGGAGAGGCCGCAACAGTGAGAGACCGCGTACCGCAAAAAAAAAAAAAAAAAAAAGAAAAAAAATCTGGAGATGGCTATTCCAATGACCTTACGGGTTCATAGTTTCCTGCTTCTGGGGTAAGCTGAATTTTAAACCCCTCTCCTGAGGATGAGCTAATCACAGCCTGATGACCACAATGAAGATCACCAAAAGGAGCTAGGATAATTACGAAATAAGAGTAACGGTGCTCACAGGAGGCCTGCGCAGGTTATCTGTATGGGCCCCACACCACACAGACCAACAGTAAGACCCTCAAAGTGCTTTCTGAGCCTCTGCTCCCAAGCACACTCCTATGCATGTCATCTGGAAAAACTACATGTCAAAATTCTAAACAGAGATGATTAAAAAAAAAAAAACACTCCAATGTAGGTTAGGTCCTCTGTGTGCATTCACAGTATCCCATGCTCCCTGACCAATCCGTTCCTCTCATCGCTCCGCGGGAGATTCCCCCCACTGGACCGTAAGCTCCACAACGGCAGGGACTATCTCCCCAGCACAGCGCATGGGCAGGCGCTCAATAAAAATGTCTTCAACGGCCGAGTATGAAACACTTTAGGCACCTCAGAAAATAGGCTTAATATAATAATTTCAAATACTCCGACAGCTTTGTATACTAACAAGTCAGCTGCCCCTGGTTCTATCCTATTCCCTTGGAGGGAGGACAGTAAGGAGTGTCTGGTATGTTCTCTGATAGATCTAGAGCTGGCAGTTGGCACAGGTTCTAGGAGAGCAATATGCTGGCTACTGCTCTCTTCAAAGAAGCCTTCTGGCTCCAGCCTCCACAGCTCGTCTCCCGCCTAGGTGACGAAGACACAGACCCTCACCCTGGGCAAAGGAAGCAGCTTCCAGGTCCCATCCAGATACCTAACCTGCTCCGCTAGGATTACGGGTATCAATGTCTGCAAGGAGACTAACTCATGTAACACCTGGTTGACATGTGAAAAAATTATAAACTAAGATAAACTGCTTGCTAGATATTTATTATATCATTTCCTCTGTCTATCTTTTTAGAAATAACTTCTTTTACAATCTAGTTTTCTTTAAGATGATGGGAGCAAATCTATCCTCTTCAGAGGACTTAACCACTTAAAGAAGCTGATTTCTCAAAAACTAACAGTCATCCTACCTTCATGTTTTCCTTCACAGGCTCCAGACTTCCAGTTAGTAGCCTTGGGAGACGAATTACCAGATCTCTAGTCTACAGTTATAAAACAATCTATTATTAATATGTATGCATATTCAACTAGGTTGGAAAAAACAAGGCATTACTAGGAATACAAAACTAAAATTTAAAATATGACCCAGTAAAAAAATGCTAAGGAACCCAAAAATACATAAACTTAATATTGTTTGAGGGAAAAAACCAGTGCTCAGAATAAAACTTGAGAAACCAACTTGATGGAATTATTACAAAATGATATAGCTATATGATTAACCTAGCGAGGTAATTCATTCTTGTACAGAAAATATCAGGCATTTATAGAATTCATACAGGCCAAGTATCTGTTAGAAACATGAGATTTAACAGTTACTAAGTGTAGCTGACATGGAAACATACAAATTCTCTCCTTCTCTTTACCTTCTTCACACTAAGTTCAAGTTCTTTCTGAAAAAATCCCAATCTGTTATCCAGTCTTTCCACTGAAAAACTCAGCAAAAATGGTGCATTTCTGACCATCTGTGCAATATCCACTTTACTGAAATTTTTTGACAGTAGATAAGCCACCCTAGAGAAACAAACAAAATACATGCACATACGATAAATATTTACTAGTGTCATATTCCCACACCAAAAAAAAGTTTAAGTAAAAACATTCTATAATAATGGCCCCAAATATGGTTAAAACAAAACGAGCATCCATCCAACTCTAGAATGGTTTCCATTTATAACTGGAAACAGAAAATATTTCTGAAACCCGCTAACAGACAGATTCCCTTTTCAGTTAATCTGACTTACTAGTTGGTAGAAAAAAATGAAATAGCTTCTATTTAAGTTTTTTGTTTTTTTTGCTACGAATAGAAAACACACAAATTAAGAAAAGATGGGATTCAGAACTCTTTTTACAAAGAAAGACCATCAAGCAGGGCTAAGACTGAAAAGAGGAAATTTTTTTTTTGGCTGCACTGTGCGGCTTGCATGATCTTAGTTCCCAGAGCAGGGATCAAACCCAGGCCCCCAGCAGTGGAAGTGTGGAGTCCTAACCACTGGACTGCCAGGGAATTCCTGGAATTTTTTATTTTAGTACATTTACTGAGAATGTATTTTCTTTTTTTTCCCCCTTTTTTTTTTGCGGTACGCGGGCCTCTCACTTCTGTGGCCTCTCCCGTTGCGGAGCACAGGCTCCGGATGCGCAGGCTCAGCGGCCATGGCTCACGGGCCCAGCCGCTCCGCGGCATGTGGGATCCTCCGGGACCGGGGCACGAACCCGCGTCCCCTGCATCGGCAGGCGGACTCTCAACCACTACGCCACCAGGGAAGCCCCGAGAATGTATTTTCATAAATAATTTTTACTGCAGTCCTTCAATATGTATTTTGTTAACAACTGAGAAGTTTCCTGCTAAATTTCTGGGAAACAAAGGTAGCAAAATACAGGAAGTTTGACTATAAAATAACATTATTGATTTTTTAAAATCTATAAACATAGTAAAAGGCAGTTTAATTAAGTGCCTGAAATATCCCTGGACATTATCTTGTTTAATTCTCATCAGAAAAACAAAAACAAAAAAACAAAACAACCCCCTGTGGGCCAGGTAAATTTCCCACATTGCATTTGAAAAAACACACTCAGAGGAGTTAAATAACTTGTCTTAGACCACCAGCTAATTAATAACAGAGCTGAAACTTGAACTCAGGTATGCCTACTTCTAATGACTACGATACTTTTATACCATATATTGGAACTTATTATATTTTATACTCAGTGACTATTACCCCTTTAAACCAGTCCCTTAGAGGCAATGAGAGAAAAAAACTGATAAATTTAACTACATACAAAATTTAAATGCAAGGCAAAAAAGAAATCATCAACCAAGTCAGACAAGTGACAGTCTGGGAAAATATTTACAACATGTCACAGAGAAGGAACTAATTTTGTTAATATATAAAAAAACGCTTACCAAAAAAAGAAAAAGGCCCAATTAAGAATAGCAAAGGACACTTCTAATTTATAGAAAAGGAAATGTAAACAGAAGTTCAACATAGGAAAAGATCCTCAAAAAAAAGAAAAGATCCTCCAAACATCTGATGCTCCAAACATCATTTCCAAAACAATGAGGCAATGTTTTCATCTATGAAATGAACTGAAATCCTAAAGTTTGATGACACTGTATTAGTGTGGAAAACAGGGAAACTGGCACTTCTGTACACTGTGGGTGGGAGTGTAAGCTGGAAAACCTGTATGAAGGACAATTTGTCAATATCTATTAAAATTATAAACGCACATATCCTTTGACCTAGAACTTCTACGTCTAGAAATGTATCCTACAGATATACACCAATATGTGACATGATGTATACATAAGAGGAGTCACTGCAGCTTCTTTGTGATAGTAAAGCCAGAAACCACCACCATGTTTACCAAAAGGGGACTAGACACATCCACAGTATAAACTATAGAAGGGTTAAAATAGGCAGAGCCAATAAACACTATCCCCAACATAGAGTTAAGGTAAGAATGTGAGGTGCAGAATGGTATGCATAAATGCTACATACTGTAGGTACATGTGTTCTTGTGTATGTGTATACATAGATACACATGCATGCTTGTACATGATAGAACATTCTTAGCTAGTTGAACAAAAAACTTGATAATAGTAGCTGCCGCCACAGATGGGTCTTGCAAGGCTGATGAGGGACAGGAATATGTACGTTGGGAAGGAGAATTACCATTTTTTTCCTTTGTTTTGGACACAGGAAAGATCAATATCTGATAAAAATATTATTGAAACTGTTATCTACTGTGATAACTTTTCCAATAAAAAATTAAGATATAAGGCCCAGCCGAAAGAAAATTTCTAATAACTTAAATGCAGATTATTCATTTGAAAATTCTTAAAAAGAATCAACCAACTTTTTAATACATTTCAAATTCTCTTCATTGAAAAGAAAACAAGTATATGCGATCAGTGCTATTATAGAAATTCTAGAAATTAAGACTGCTGTACATACCAGAGCCAGAAGGTAAGTTCAAAAAAGATTATCATACCTTTGCCTCTTCCAGGAGAAGCTTACTTTTCACTGTATACCCTTTTGAGTACATGTGGTAAATTACCTATTAAAAACTTCCAAGTAACTTTTTAAAATGCTCCAGTTTACTTTGGCAGTCAGCCAGGTTTAGGAAACATTAGACTATACTATTACATGGGAGTGTTCTTTAATTGTTAGGAGCATGTGTGATCTTGAGCAAATTAACTTAAGCTGCTTTTAAGCTTATGTTTCCTTCGTAGATTTAAACGTAGGGAGACAGTACAGTGTAGTAGCCAGGACTCTGGAGTTAGACTAAGTGGATTTGAATCCCACTGCCACTTACACTAGCTGGGTAATCTTGGGCAAATTATTTAACCTCTCTGTGCCTCTCCTGTAAAATGGGGATATTAATAATAATGGTGCAGTAGGCAGCCTCTGAAACAGTTCCCAATGATCTCCACCTCCTGGTATGTATTCTTTCTTGAACTAAATCTTGAGCAAAAGGGCAAGTTAGTTTTTAAATGGGGAGAGAATGAGCGTTCCAGACAGTCGGGAGGAGCAGAGCTAGACATGTCAGACTGAGTCTCCTAGAATCATTCTTTCCCTCCCCTGTATTGTAATAGCCTGTCTATATTACACCAGACTGTAAGTCACATGAAGGGAGAGAGTGTGTCTATCTAAGTGCCTTGCATATATAATAAGGGTTCAAACTATTCAATATAAGAAATGTAGTTTTTTTTGTTCTGTTTTTTCCTAGTTCAGAGACTAGACTCTGATAGTTCAAGGAACTGCAAAGCTCTCTGAAACCGGTGTGAGAACAGTCTAGGGGGAGAAGATTAGAGGCAGATTAGTTAGGAGACAGTTGCGGTATTCTTCACGTGAAATGATGGGGACCTGAGGTAAAGTATTCAAAGTGAAGATTAAGAGAAATGGATTGACTGATTTGAGAGCAATAAAAATAGAACCAACAGGCCTTGGTAGTTTATTAGATGTGGATGATAAAAGAAGAGAAGCCAAAGTTAACACCAGTATTTCTGATCTGGGCAGCGGGGTGAACAGTGTTCTCATTCAGGCAATCTGGGAAGACCTAATTTACGTGAGAGGTGGGGGTGATGATAAATCCAAGATGTGAACTTATGAGACACAGACTCTGTCTCACTCTCTGGTGTGCCCAATGCCCAGCAGGATTCTTACCTCACAGATCAATACTATCGCACTGTATCAATTCTCACAGATGCAATAAATTCTTTGAATGTTGAATGAAGTACAAAGATGTTTATAAAAGTGCTATTTAAAGAAGAAAAAAAGGAAAAACCAAAATAGACAGAAATGATTAAGCAAATTATACAATATTTGCCAAAACAAGGTCAAATGTCTACCATCAAAAATTGTCCAGAAAGAACAACAGAAAAGATCAGCCTTTCATAATTTTAAGTGTACTATCAGATAATTTAGCCATGGTTAATGGATTTTTAAAAAAACTTATCCCAGTTTCCAAAGGATTGGCTTAGCATTAAGTTGAAATCATAAAAGTAATGATGGGTAGTTGAACAAAAGAAATGATTTAGATACTTAATTTTGATCAAAGAAGGTCCATAACAAAAAAATAACATTCACATTCATTAATTACCTCAGTAGATTCTTGTGCTGCTGAGACTTAAAAAAATAACTTACACATATATTTCTTCGTAGCCACTTCTAGGATTATGTGAAAATCATTCTAAAAGCCCTACCTGGTCTTAAGATTTTCAAGGTCTTCAGAGAAAATAGCATAGTTTTTCGTCAGGAATGTTCCCAGTTGGTTATCCTCTATGCCCAAATCTTTAAGAAACAGGAGTATTTGCTTAATGTCTTTTTCAAAATCCAGTCGCAGAAGGAGGTTGGCTGCATCTGGATGTTTTTCTATCTTGGATAAATCCACTCCTGTAATAAATTACGAACACCATTTGAAGAGAACTGCTTGGCTGAGCCATTAAACTTTATGTACAGAAACACAAGAACTCACTGATGGAGATCAACAACCCATCCCAAGGAGACCTGAGACAGGCCAATAGAAACTTCTAAATATTTTTAAACTAATTTGGTTGCAGAAATAAAAATAAAATTTTAAAAAATGTAGTACTTATTTCAAAGCCATGTATAAAGGAAAACAGTGCATTTGGGGCTAAATTTCCACCCAAAACAAATTCACTACGTCATATTGACCTAGGATCATCATTTTTACCGATGGTTTCTTGAATATTGTTTGCAGGATGCTTATGTGCCCCTAATGATCTCCACAGTAACTGATTAACTGGTAATTTCTGCAGGGTAACAAACCCTATGAATTGTTACTTTCTTTGAAGTTTATCATTTCTTTAATTATAAGCATTATTTTAAAAATTTGTTTCCGATCCCCTCCACAGAAGGAATAAAAGTTACCCTGTGTCTTACTCATTGTATTTTCTTTATGCTTTATTAGCATAAAGACAAGTACCTTGAAGGAGCTCAAGAAATGTCTGCATGAAGCAGGTGAACATATACAGCCCTCAAGCACAAAACGAAGCAGAAAGTATACCACCTTCAACCTTCACATATCCTTAGAATCTTAGGTAATCTAAGTAAATGAGACAAGGGACAGGAGAGATTAAGAAGGGGGAGAAAGCAAGTTGTTATTTTACTTTGGTTATGGATATAATTCGATGTTCACGTTAATTAGGCAGGGAATCAAAGTAACCCTTGATTCAAAATTCTCATTAAAACTAAGCATTTTATTCTCTCGCTTTTTTCCTTTTACCTGATTTTTAAAAATTAAACATGAATAGGAAAGGCCTATTCCTTATCTTTAAAATAAACATTTGAAAATAATGTAAAACTTTAGTTTAGACTTAAATTTTATATTGCTAAAAATATTTCTTCAGGTTAAAATGTAACTCTCAAACCGATTTCTAGATGCAACTTTACAGCCTTAAATATAAAAACAATGAAATAAAAGCACTGTTTTTTAATGGTGTCTACAACCAGAAAAATAAATTATAATTCCATGTATTATTAGATCCAAATATAATTCCAAACCCAAATTTCTTGATATTAAAACAGGTATTGATATAAGATGATCATGAACAGAAAAACAGATTACACACACACACACATACACACAGAATGAAGACACAGAACGAAGACCAAAAACAGACCCAGGATGAACTACAAATCTAGTATACAATAAGGATATTTCAAATCAATGAGGGAAAAGATGGACTATTCATTAAAATATAATGGGATCTCTAGCTATATATTTGAAAAATAATAATTCCTTCTATGTCTGATACAAAAATTAATTTCAGATAGAAATTACTACCACTCTAAAGCTACTAGAAGGAAACACAGAATTTTAAAAATAATATTAAGTATGACTACACAAGCCATTGTATGGCTTTCTGTAATACATGTATTTGCATAGAAAAAGGTGGGGTAATGTATGTATTTGGGTAGAAAATTTGTACTCAACAAATTGGTGACAGTGGTTACCTTTGGAAAGTGGAACTAGAAATGTAGAGATGGTAAGAGTTCTTTCTCCTGTAACAGTCTGCACTTTTAACAACTAGATGTAATTATTTTATAATTTAAAAATAATACTAATAGAAAAATAAATTAAATTATTCGATGGATGGATAAATAAGATAGAAACTAGTTCCAAAAATCTGTGATAAACGTGGGAAGGGATGCTTTGAAAATAACATAAAGGGTTCGGACTCCAAACTTAACTCAATATTACAGATGACATGTGCTGAAGTGCCTCACTCAGCATGAGCCGTCACACCCTGACTGTGCTGAAATCGAATTCCTGAAAAGCTGCTTCTTAACAGCAACAGGAGAGCAGAATCTCACCAGGAGAGCACACTGCTGTCAGCACAAATACTTGGGCTTACTCACGATTTCATTAACTTGAAAAAATAGTCACTGAATGCCTCTCATGGGACCAGGCACTTATGCGGATATAAAAAATGAATAATACATGATTCTAACTTCTAGGTGACCACAGCCTAAGTTGGCTTTACCCCATCAGTTCAGTAACTATAATTACCACTGTATTCAGTTATGGTTACACATACTTAGTGCATCAATCAGGGTCTGGCAGGCAACAGCAGTTGTCCTAGAAAGTTCAAATGAAAAACACTTTAATGAAGGGACTCTGTACAGTGGTGTGAGCAGAGTCAAGGGAACAAACAAGGGCATCCCTAGCGCTAAAGGGACAGGGAGGAATGAGTGTTATGAGAACCCAGAGGGAGCCGGAAGCTATAAAGAAAGGGCTGCTCAGTAGGAGCTGTTGCCATGGAACAAGGCAGTTCCATGACCCAAGGCTGGGAGGGAAAAGGGAAAACAACTCCCACCTGCCCTCCCTCTTCTCCTACAAGTGCCCCCCACTGCTGAAGCTGCCCAGAAGCCAGCTGGCAAAGGAGGCCGAGTGCAGAGGTTAGCCTCCTGGGATAAAGAACAAGCAGAGAAAGGGAGAAAACAGATCTGAGAAGCAGAGAAGAACCAGGACACTTGAGTCCTCAAAAATACTGCTTAACAATGCAATCATGGTTCCTCTAGGGTACTGTTATTTAAGTTACTGCCAAGACGTGCTGTTGAAGTATCAGCATACAGATGAAGGAGTGGCTGAAACATATTTCAAAGCTCTAGGTATACTGTGACTTATTTAAATGTAGGGACCACATGGGTCTCACGTTTATCTGGCATTACCCGTGGCACCTCTCACAGGGCTGGGAAAGCCCTGAGCTTTCATGCCTGCAGCAGATGTCATCTTTCTCTCTCCTTTGAACCCACAGAACACTTTATGTGTATCTCTGTGTGGAATTTATCACTTCACCTTGCATTTTTGGATTTGTTATTCTTTTTTTTTTTGTGGTACGCGGGCCTCTCACTGCCATGGCCTCTCCCGTTGCGGAGCACAGGCTCCGGACGCGCAGGCTCAGCGGCCATGGCTCACGGGCCCAGCGGCTCCGTGGCATGTGGGATCTTCCCGGACCAGGGCACGAACCCGTGTCCCCTGCATCGGCAGGCGGACTCTCAACCACTGCACCACCGGGGAAGCCCCTGTTATTCTTATGTATGTGTATTTAGATGCTCCTGAAGACCTGAAGCTTCTTGAGAACAAAGGCCATTCCCTATACATTTGAGTAACTTGCACAGGGACAGATGAGTAAACAATTATAATAGTGTTATTATTGCCAGGACTGAGGTAAGCAGGGGGTGATGCAAAGAGCCCAGAGGAGGGTCACTCTATCTGGAGGGTCAGAGAAGACATTTGGGAAGTTACTTGAACCTGAGTTAAGTTCTCCAGTTGTCAGACCTGGCCAACAAAAAGGAGGGAAGTGGCAAGCAAGTGAAGCTGAAAGGCTAAGCAAGGGCCAGACCAGGAAGAGCTTAGAAGGATTTCACGGAGGTCACTGACATAGGCAGATTCGCATTTTAGAAAGAGCACTAATGTTAGAGAGATTACCAGGGCAGCACTGCTGAAAGGAAGACTATCAAGCCAGGAAGCTCCTAACTTTTCACTGAAAACTAAGGCAGTGACTAAGCAATGAGAGAAGCAGTGGATCTGAGATAATCCCTTGCCCATCCTGTTCCTCTCAATCCCCCAAAGGAGGTTTCTTATCTGGGAAAATCAAATAAGAGAAGTTCCAGGTCCAGAGATAATGGGAAAAGCAGAAAGTAGCAATAAGGTGCTAGACTGAAAATATTGATAAGAGGACGAACCTAAGTTTGCAGGCAGATCTCTTGGCTGCCTTCAACCATCCAGATCTAGGAGCATCCTCCCAGTCAACAAGCTAAGATGGTTATGGAGCAGGCCTAGAGAGAAACCATCCACATCAGGAGGATAGCGGGCTCCAGAAGGAAGGTCAGGGTAGTAGGGAAATGGAAGTAATATATCATCTGATAGGGTTGACTGTAGGAAAAACTGTCCTGAGAGGCCATTGGAAGTTGTAGGAAAATTGAAAGAAAACGAATCAAATGAAAAACAAAGCAATTGTTAACTCCAAGAAAATGAAAGGTTGAAAAGGAAGGAAAACAATCATAGCACACTTCCTAGACAGCAGTCGAGCAATATTTAGAATTATAATGAAATCAGTGACTAATGATTAACCTCAACATTGTTAATATAGCCTATTGGGAGAATTGAAGAGAATGAAAGGGAAAAGTACGTGTACATGTAAGAGATTAACTGATGTCTAAAACTGATGAACCAAGCAACAGCACCATAAGCAATTACATGTACATTTAGAGGTTAAATACAAACAGAAAGAGCTAGGAAAGTAGATACTCTAGGGAACGGGGTGCGAAGTCAGGAAGGATGAAGCTGGGAGTGCGGTTTATCACTAGAAGCCTTTTCACACTATTTGACTTCTATGCATGTGTATGTACTTTGATAAAGATTAAAAATGCTAATTTTAAAAGTAAGGCAATAGGGCTTCCCTGGTAGCGCAGTGGTTGAGAGTCTGCCTGCCGATGCAGGGGACACAGGTTCGTGCCCCGGTCAGGGAAGATCCCACATGCCGCGGAGCAGCTGGGCCCATGAGCCATGGCCGCTGAGCCTGCACGTCCAGAGCCTGTGCTCCGCAACGGGAGAGGCCACAACAGTGAGAAGCCCGCGTACTGCAAAAAAAAAAAAAAAAAAAAAAGTAAGGCAATAAAATAAGTGTAGGTTACTCAGACTTACCTAGAAGCACTAACTTCTTCAGAGTCTCAGAATGATCCACATAGTCTCGAAGTGTGAATGAAGAAGGGGGCAGTGTAGGGTCCGCAATAATCTGAACGGCCTCCTCCTCGGAAATTGGCTGCAATGGAGACAATGGAGGCAAATCGTCCAGTCCTTTGCAGCCAGGATATGGAAAAGGAGAAGTGAGTTAGCTCTCCAATCTGTACACTTGAAGCTCTTTCTGTAAAGACAGCCTCTTGCCTAGTTTTCTTCTTTTTGAATCTTGGCATCATTTCTGAATTAGACATCTCAAAATTCCATATATTTTCTACCTTCTAAGAGGTAAGGTTAAGACTCTTTAGAGATATCAACTACTATTCCTCCAAGATAAGAAATCTGTTGGTGAAATCCTGTACAAAATTCCTTTCCTTCACTTGTAATCAACAGGTATGAATGCTAAAGACCAACTGACCTTCAAGTACATTTTGAGAAAGAGATCGAGTTTACCACAGCTTGTTAAGTTGGCCAAAAGTACAACATACCAGCCTGAATTGTATGGGTTCAAGTCATCACATCCTGAAGTGTCTTCACTTTGATCCAACCCCTTCTCCTCCAAGTTATTCTCAAATATGTCTATAAGAGGACTTCTATGATTCTGTTTCTATCACCTACAATCCTTTGCCAAGGACATGACCTCTCTAGTATAGCCTTGAGTCTGAGGTTTGGTTTGTCTTAAGTCAAACCCTTAAGTATAGAAGATGCTGCTAACTGTAACCTACCTTAGGCTAAGGAATCAGGGCCGTGACTTTTTATTCTATTTTTGGTCTCTAATCACTACCCTTTCTCATTTCTCATAGCCAGCCACCCCTCCCTGCCCTTACCCCCCAGCTTGCTTGCTGTCGTCTTCTACTTAACCTAATATTATCTCATTTACGGTGAAATATTCCTTGCATAGGAATGTGCCTAGAACGAGAAGCACAGGAGGGAGAAGACTGACTAAAAAAAACTACATGAGGGCGCTTTTGGGGATGTGCTATTTGTTGTTCTTTTTGTTCTATATGTTGTTTGTGGTGGCTGTTACACAACTAAAAGCATTATGTCAAAATTCATAAGACCGTATACCCAAAAAGGAGGACTGTTACTTGGGTAAAATTATACCCTAACTAGGTATATAGAAAAGGGTAAATTAAATCCTAATAAACCTAATTACCACCAGAAAAATTTTTTTTTAAAGAATCTAAATAACGAACTTAGAAAGTGTTATTCATATAGCTATAAAACATTCTTATACATATTAATCTCTAAACTTTTTCTTAGTTAGTAAAATAGAGGCATAATAGAAGCAAATGAATAGAAGCGGCATTGTTCTTTTTCTCTCCTGGCACAAAGTATGACTTGAAACGGGCAAACAAAATGTAAACAGGTAGTCGTTCAATCTACCGAAGTGGGGCAAAGGGGAATTTTCTGAAACTTGAAAATTACCTTCTAGAGACAGTTCAGAATCAAAGCTGGGTATCTTTTGTGACGGCTCATTCACAGAAGGAAGCAGAGTGTTTGGGGCGCACTTAATCTCTTGACTACTTGAGTTGGTAGACTGGGAACTATTCCACACAGAGGAAGTCCGATAAGTCTTAAACCCCGACCGGAGAAAGCAATCGTCAGAGGACAGCTGAGGCTGAGCAAAAAAGCCAGGCAACAATGTTTTTCCTGCTCTGGGAAAACATTTTCTGAGTTGCATAGCGGTAAGGAAGCTACTCAACTTAATTGAGTTGAGCCATCTGGGTATCTGTTGGGCTAGCAGGGCCATTTTTCTTAAAGTAGCCTACAAAAGAAATATATAACTATCAAAAAAGAGAAACGTATTTTACTTAAATGTTTAAAACAGTATTCAAACAACAAAAAGATAAACTGCAAATTATTTTTTTCTAATTAAAAGGAGTTTAATAAATTTAGATCCCTAAAGCAGTCAGATGTTTTTAAGCTCAGGAAAAGCCCAAAACAAGGCAGTTTCAGTTACAAACCAAAAGACAGGAACTTCTGAACTGGAAAAATAAAGATATACTTTGCAATTTAAAAACAAAAAGCAAAATCAGTGGCGTAAGAAAAACAATTAAAACAAAAATCTGTAAATGTTCAAATTACAGCTGAACCTGTTAATATTTAAAGAAAACAGGTGATGCAATTAAGTGCTCTTGAAATTTGGTTTGAAGGACATTTAAGAAGATTGCTGATCAAAATAACACTGAGGGCTTCCCTGGTGGCGCAGTGGTTGAGAGTCCGCCTGCTGATGCAGGGGACACGGGTTCTTGTACCGGTCTGGGAAGATCCCACGTGCCGCGGAGTGGCTGGGCCCGTGAGCCATGGCCGCTGAGCCTGAGCGTCCGGAGCCTGTGCACCGCAACGGGAGAGGCCCCAACAGTGAGAGGCCCAAGTACCGCAAAAAAATAAAAATAAAACAAAATAACACTGAATTATTCAGATGCATTTTATGTATGTACATTAATCACAAAATAAAAACAGGAAGAATTCTACTTAGTCTTAAATGAATCATAAAATATTATCATTGCTATCTAGAAGGTTGTTTCTTGCTTCATTCTCAGGGTTGAGCCCTATTATTACACAGATAAAGCTGTTCCTCAAAAGACAGTTGAACAAAACCAGTTTTGCCAAATTCTGTTTGTAGGAAAAAAGAAAAAGCCTTTTAAAAAAAGGGGTCAAAACTAATAAGCAAAATGAACAGACAGAAATAATAAGCAACCAGCAGTGAATATACGTATATTTTGACCGAAAAAGCAGTTGTTTTTAAAAGAGACTTTTATCAGGAAAGGACTTTTATATTTAGCCAGCTTAATTAAAGGGTAAATTTGGTGCATATTATTTTATATTAAGTAAGACAATCCATATAAAATACAGCATAGAGTCCAGCATATGCAAAATGCCCAACAGATGTTAGCCATCATCAATATTATTATTGATTACACAACCAAACATAAATGAATTCTGAATTAACTGTTGCATACAACTTTTTGATTTCTCTCTATACTGAAATTCAGCTTGTTTTATGCTCTGAATTAGACCAGATAAATGCTTGAGGGTCTAACCTCCTCTTAGAGATTTGTGGTTTAGGGAAGTCTCCTGAAAGGAATTTATAAAAGTGAAATGTCTCACTGTCATTCTGAAATGATCTTATAAAGGAAAAAAGTATTTACAATAAATAGCCTTGTGGGATAGGTGACTTTTGTTAAACTTTGGTGGGAAATGAGTCTCCAAATCTGCCATGTTTCCCTTCAATCCTACAATATTCATTCTCTGCACAGCAATGTCATAAGGGCATTGAGCTGGAAGCCAGAAGACCTGTTATGCTGCATTAAGACTAAGTTTCTCACCGTGATCCAGCACAATGACTGGCCCATGATGGGGGGTTCAATAACCATTCTTTAAATGACAACTTTTAAAAAGGTTACGGGTACAATAAGGTGATTCTTAAGCTCTAAAGTGTTCTGACTTCTCAGTTTGTCTAAGCAATGTCCTACTTTAAAGCAAACTCCTGAAATCCCAAACCCACTCTGAAGCCTCTAGAGTAAGGCTCAAATTAAAACTCCTCTCACATTAGAACGATTTGCTTTTGAATTCTATCCATATTCATTAAAAGATCTTTATGCAAACAACTAATGTTTATCCTTCTGCTTTTATTTACAAGTGCACTATCTTCACTACATCATCATTTCATTGTTGTGTATACCTCTTAACAGTTGATTAATTGTTCGTTCACGAGAGCAGGGCTGGGTCTCATCTCTGGATCCACCCTCCCAGTGACTATTCCCTCTAGCCCAGAGCCTTGCACTGCTCCAATGTTTTATGGATGGAAATGAATCAGTTGCAACTACGGTTAGCTCATCTGCTTACACAGTATTTAAACCCGGTAAAGCATCTGCGCATGTGTATAAAAGCCCTACCCCGTGATCAGCTCTCTAACACGACCCTTTTCATCAGGAAGGTTAAAGTTAAAGAAAAAAAACCTGTAATAATTCTGAAGTCCATTAAAATATGTCATATACTAGTTCTCAACTGCGTGCCTTAGTATTTCGTTAGGAATTGGCACTTAAATATTCTTTGGCGAGGGTTCAAGATTTCGACCTGTGTAAGGCTAGTAAATGAAATCAGGAGATGAAAGGTGGGTGGGAGGATGGCTGCGTAATAAGGGGCCTCTCATCTACTGATTGACGCCCTCCCTAGGCCATTTTAGTTCCCCAACCGAACTTCCGGAGGAAGGCCGTTGACATGCTGGCCCTCCTTCCGCATCCTCCGCAAAACGCGCGAATAAACAACATGATTGCGTTTTCATTTCATCTGCCAAGAAAACAAAACGAAATTATTCACCCTTAATTGAAGACCTAAAGGCCAAGAGGTCCCCGGGCGCGGCCTACAGCAGTATAGGGCCGGACCCGAACCCCAGCAGGGCGCACGCCCCTCGCGCTCCGGCGGCTTCCGCTTTACCTGTGGCGAGGCCTATGCCTCGTGGTCTTTCTCGCAGGGACCACCAGACTGGCCGGGCCGCGCGAACTGCCCCGCAGCACAGATACCCCACTTGTCTGCCCGCTCGCCGGTTGCTCCTAGCTCCCTAGCCCACGTGGGCTGAGGCCGGAGTGGGCCAGACCATCTGCGAGGCTGCGCGGGGGAAGAGCGGGCGGCGTGCAGGGGACAGAGCCGGCCAAGGGCCACAGTTTCCCTTCTCCTGCGCGTTGCCTCCCTCCAGACTCTTCCACTTAGAATCTAAAGCCACCGCGAGTCCCTAGAGATGCCCGTCCCCCAACGCCAGCCGGGGCCGGGCGAGCGGCGTCCCCCGCCCGAGGCTGCGTTGGCGGCGCCGCGACCCCGCCCTCCCGCGCCTGTCCTTCCCTCTGCTCAGTTCCTTTGCTTCTCGCCAGACCCGGCCCCGGCGTCCAGCAGCCTTCTCGCTGCGGCTCGTCACCTCCGGGGTCCCAGCCTCCACAGGCCGGGGCCGCCGCCGCCGCCGCAGGACGGGGAGGCGGGCCATGGCGTCCTGCGTGGGGAGCCGGACCCTGAGCAAAGATGATGTGAACTACAAGATGCATTTCCGGATGATCAACGAGCAGCAAGTGGAGGACATCACCATCGACTTCTTCTACCGGCCGCACACCATCACTCTGCTCAGCTTCACCATCGTCAGCCTCATGTACTTTGCCTTCACCAGGTGAGGCGGGCCGGGCTGCGCTGGGGCGCGCCTTTGGGCGAAGGGAAGGGGCGGATGGAGGCCGTGGCGGGGAGCATGGCCGGGTGAGGAAGTGGGCTGATTGCTCCACGCACACGCTTTTCCACCGGCGGGTATGTCACCTAGCGCACCCAGCTTCCTTCCCGACAGCTCCTCTGGACTGGCGTTCGTCCCTACCCTCCAACCCACCCCATCCCCACTCCCATCGCCACCGCCACCCCTCTCCATACCACCTTTCCCCATACAGCGCCTCGGGCCACATCAGGAACACTCGTGGGTCACCTAGCGCGATCTCCTCCCCCGCCCTTCTCCCGCGGCTCTCAGCGTCGCTCCCCACACACATCACGACACGGGCCCCCTCCTCTCCGGCCTCCGTCCCTGCCTAGCACACCGCATGAATCATCTGGTATGCACCACTTTCAGCCCATACCTCTTCACACTGAAAACACCCCTGCCTTCCACGCACCATACACAGGCCCAGGACACAACTCAGACCCCTTCCCGCGGAACTCCTCCAGTGTTCGGCACTACCCGCGTGCACAAAATGCACACGTGCGATGCACTCCAGTCTGTATGCATGGCACGCAAATCATCTCGCGTAACCCTTCCCCCAGCCTCAAACACCACTGTCTATACCACAACAGAAACTGCGGCGTGGACACACACATCACAGCGGACATTCCAGCACTGCCACACAGACACGAACCCACCACACATCACACAGCGCACGCTCTGTTCTGTTCATCATCTAACATACATGCTGAAATGAGACATTGTCAGGCCATTGTAGCAGTGCCTGGTGCATCATAAATGCTATGGAAAGTATTAAATAAAACGCACAAACCTCACACACTGTAGCAGAACTCTCATATCCCCCTGAAAACACACACACACACACACACACACACACACACACACACACACTCAAAGCACTTCTAATATATACCTGTGCATAGGAGTTAACCCTGCCCAACTTTTGTCAGCCCAGAGCTTATAACTCTACCTCACTGAACATGTGGCCCTTCAACCCCAAGCCAGGGAACTGATTCATGCCTAAATGACAGGCACACCTTGGGTCCTACTTATCAGGATTTATGTTTTCTGAATGAACCTCTTTAAAGAGAGAAAAGGTGTGCCTCTACCACGCTTAAAAGACCAACCCAGAGAACTGGAGTTTGGGAGCCACACTGTTGGTCTCAAGACTATTCGCGTGACCTTGGTTAAGTTATTTAACCTTTCTCTGAGACTCAGGATCCACTTCTAAAATGGGGATAAAATATGTACTTACTGCATATGGAGTTATAAGGATTAAATGAATATGTGTGAATGCACTTAGCGGAGTACTTGGCACATGTTGAATAATTAATGTCAGTTACTTCTCTCCTAGTATATTTATCCAACAATCAATGCTTCTCAGCCCAGATCCGCAGAAACTGCTCAGGGTTATATTCAGTGGCCACAAGCATTGAGGGAACTTCTGGTATTTAGTGGGTGGGGGTTATAAATGTTTATAACGCAAGGGACAGCATCGTATGACAAAGAGTTGTCCCTTACAGGCACACATAGGCACATACACACAAGTGCCAATGGTGTCTCCCTTGAGAATCAATGCACTTTTTCAGATTTTCATAAAACTAATAATGTCCTCCTACATCACACTTGTTCCTTATCTCCACAATGCATTTGACTCTTAATTCTTATTTTGTCAGTGTTTATCTATTTGCATGACTCTATCTAAAGCCATAAAGCATATAAACAATTACTCTTAATAATTGAGGGAAACAGCTACTATTATTGTAAAATATTCTGCTAACGCTCTGTAGCGGGGTAAGACCAGATCTTTCCACAGTATCCAACCAAGAACATATTTCTAGCTTTGGAGAGAAATCAGTCTTGTCCCTATTTATGGTTGCCCTCAAATACTTATCATGTCATCTGATTTTACCAGCTAGTGGCTGTGAGGCCGCTTAGTTTTGTTAAGCCTCAGTTTCCTTATCTGTGTGTAAAGTGAAAATATCTAGTAATACCCGATAGGATTTTGTTATAAGGGCTCAATTCATTTTTTTAGATAATCTGTATTTAGCTCAATGCATGACAAATAGTAGGTGCTCAGTAAACCTTAGCTATTGTTATTATTACATCATTTCATTGTATGCTAATGCCTTCTAAATTATGTTTGTCATTGAGTGAGAGTGTGGTGTGCTCTATAATTAAGAAAAAGGATAAAGACTTTGGGAAAATGGACAGTGCTTTGCGTGGATAACATGCATCCCTGTTTCATATTAACTTCAGTTTCACTTCATCTCCTGTGGGTTGGCAAGAGATGGAATTAGTGCAGGAGTTTCTTTGGAACTTAGAAAAGTAACTATGGTATTTTATTTTAAATAACGAGAAGCAAGAATGAGCAGTTTGTTTCAAACTTTTATCTTTAATATTATTCTAGGCCCTTTCAGAACAGATCTCTCTTCCTCTTTTCTCATACAGAAAGTCACATTCTTCTGGAATTTCCCTTTTACAGCATATTCTGCCAAAGCATTCAATAAATTATAGCAGTGAAACTATAAGAAATGAATATGAATTTTAACAGCTTGTCAAACATAATAGAAAAAGCATAATCTGAACCTCAGGCTATGGCCTTTTCCAAAAATGATAATAATTTTACTTCTTCCACTAATTTCAGAGACAGAAGTCACATATTAAAGAACTACTTAATAACAAGTTTCATGTTATAGAAAATCATAAGCACCATTAGTACAATTAGTACTTACTGTGCCTTACTCATTTTTTGTAATGATTTGTGACCCTTTAAACTGAGACATTACAGTGATAGCTCTGTCTTCTTCCATAAAGACTGAAAGTAATTACTTCTTAAAGTTTGTTTTTCAAAGACTAGTAGTTGAAGAGAGTCAGCGATAGAGTACTTTTGGGGTGTCAGGTTGCCCGTATGTGTGAAACAGTACCTGGGTCATGTCACATGCTGCAGAGACACAGCAAGCATTTAGGATTGGCAAGGATTAGTTGCCTCTCACAGAAGTCTGAGACAAGTTTGGACTTATCAAGCAGTTCTTTTGTTAAATAACAACTAGGCCAACTCACTGTTAAATCATAGCGTTTAAACCGACAGTCCCCATCACTAACAATAAAGCCAGATGTTATCGAATCATTCCCCCTAAGATTGGAAAAGCTCACTTTGCCACATTTTCAGGTAAGTATTTTTAGAAGTTAAATGCTTCGGCCTATGCCTTATAAGTTTGCTCAGCCGAAGTAGGGCAAGGAGAGCCTTTCTCTTACGCTCAGAGTGCCTCCTATTTACGCTGCTTTCGTAGGTTGGTAAGCTTGGAAATGTTGAATGGCCTTACTTTCAAACACTCAGGCTTTAGATTTGAAAACACCAAAATTTACGAGATCACATTCGTTGCAGCTCACTGTCTCCTTCAGAGGCACCTGGCAGTAAAACAGTGGCGTCAGTCTCTCCAGTGACACTTGTCCAGCAAAAGTCATCACCTACCCAGAAGAGATTGCCTTCCTGCAGCTTCCGGCACCTAAGGGATCATCTGCTTACCTATGGTTTCTCCTTGATATGGGACTGAGGAAGCGGATGAGGGCAGGGAAATGGACAGACTTTGGATTGATTGATTTTTATTTGTTTGTGCTACTGCTTTTTTACTTCATTTCGTTCAGTGGCTTTGGAGCTCCAGCTCTTCATCTTATCACGGAGCCATAGTTCCACCTTCTGTGTGTCTTCCCTCCTGGATGGCTGCCAGCCTTCCTGTTCTTTCCCTCTAGACCATATCAATTCCCATTAGAAAATAACTCCTGACCCTGCTGATTCAGCTGTCTTGAGCCTGTTTCCTTTATGTACATCATGTTCTTTCTCTCCCAATAACAGAAGGCCTGGCTGTCCTTGTTCCAGGACACCAGCAATGTTAAGTGATTCTCCATTTCGACTGTGTACTGGGGCTACACCAGCCTTGGAGGTGAAGCAGCGCTCTGTGTTAGGTGTTGCCATCTAAAGAGGTTCCAGTTAGCAGCCATCATAACATTTGTCTTCCTCACTTCCTATTTGAATCATATTTTTTATTGGATTTAAATAAGCGCCTTTTAGGGACTTCCCAGGCAGTCCAGTGGTTAAGACTCCACGCTTCCACCGCAGGGGGCGCGGGTTCGATCCCTGGCCGGAGAATTAAGATCCCGCATGCCCCGTGGTGCGGCCATAAATAAATAAGCCCCTTTTAATTATCCTCTCTTATCCTTATTTCTGGTGTTTTATGTCCTTAATAAGATTATACGTTTATTGAAGGAGAAAATGTGTCATATTTCTTTGGGGTCTTCTGTAGTAAATAAGCATCTGAGTGACTCAAACATTTATTTGGTTTAGATGATGCTTACCTCAGAGAATTTACATGCCTAGTATTGCTGCCCAGTGTTTAGCATTTTAGGTATAATTCTATTACCAAGTGTAATATAGTTTATCTTGTGATATAATCCCTCTAGCCCCAGATTTCTATAGGGGAGTTATCAGCGTTTTAGTCTCAATAAATCTGGAAGCCAGGGACTCGTCCAGGCAGCTAGGACTGCTTTCCTGAGGCCTAGGTCCTGGCATCACATTTAATTTAGTTCAACAGTCCGCACTCCACCCAGCCCAGGTCTCCGCCATTCTGGAGTTCATCTAGTTTATCTTCACCAGGTCCAGTTGGGCCTTAGTAGCTTTCAGAGCTGTCCTCCTCTGCCCATGCCCAGGCTTTGGCTCAGCAAACCCTCTGCTCTCTGGGATGGACACTCCCAGGCCTTGACTCCATTTGCCTCCAGTCCATCCTCCACACCGCTTTCCTCATGACCTTCTGAAATCGAGATTGTGATCTCATCCATCCCTTGCTTACACTCTTTCCCTGGATCCCCATCACCTATAGCACGTTGCTGGACCCTAATGCCAGGATGGTACCTCTCTCTGACTGGAGAGCACCTCCTGCCTACCCGTGAGCCCATGGCATTCCTGGCAACGCACCTGGATGGTCCCCCTCCAGACACCTTTCTGGATTGTTCCAGGAAGCTCAGAGGCAGAAATGTTTATATACTTCTAAACATTTTTTTTTATTATTGTATCTCTCCTGTTTTAGTATTTGTTTCTGTATCAATTTCTTGAGGCCAGATATCTCAATCATCACAGAATACACACCCAGTAAATGCTAAATGAATCAAATATTAAAAAATCATTTATACAATATGAACTTTCAAAAACTATCACTCTTCTCTTTTAGTTGATATGTCAGCTATAATTCTTAAAAAGAATCCTAACTTTTTATAAAATGAAACGAATGTAGTCTTCAAAGATAATACCAAAGCTAGTTAACATCCATCCGCCTTGTAACCCGGGACTGAGTTTTCCATTGGGAGAGAGGATCCTTCACAGTGACTAGCCTCATAAACACGAGCCTACCGGTTGTGTCTCAGTTTCAAGGATTGCTATTAAAGAGATGGAAAGGAGAAGATAGGAGGGGGAGAGGGGACAATCACCTTTGCAGCCTTAGGAGTCAGGATAGCGTTCGTACCTTCCTGGCCCCAGGGAGACAGCCTTGTCTAAAAATTGTCTGTGAGTGAATGGAGTTTGTTTTCCCGGTCTCCTTGCCCACTGCCTGTAGCCTGTTGTTCAAGTTTAAGAATCTGAGTCCCAAACTCTTTGAGTTCAAACCTTGGTTAAAAAAACTCAGGGCTTTCCTTATACTTGTCCTGCTGTTAGGGTTCTCTCCTGGGTAGTTACCTATACTCAAACAGGGGTGACAGAAGGAGTTGAGATGTTTGAGTACCTGATTGGTCAGCACTGGGGCAGGAAGGTGCAGTGGAGCCTGTGGACCCAGGCCGTGACTCCCCCCACGTTACCTGGGTCTCGGGCCCGCTCAGCCCCGGCCTTTTGCTCTTTCTGGCACCCACCACGTTGAGAAGGCCTGCTCCGTGCCAAGCGTTGTGCTGGGCACTGGAGGTACAGTGGGTGAATGAGATGGGGCCTGAAATTACAATTTTATTCTAATCCATTCAGTATTTTCACTGAGTATGGTCAGGGCTACCCCAGCGTGCTTCTGGAGCTCCTCGTAAATTTAGCAGAACTTCGGGGAAAAGGACTCTGCCTCCCTAAGCTTGTCGTTATCATACCGGTAAGGGTAGCAGTCTTGACCTAGAGCCAGCATTCCAGAAGCCCTGGCACCTGCTTCACTCTGCCTCTATTTGTTGTAACTGTGGGCAAGACAAAGCAAGAGCTTTATTTTCTTCATCCTTCAAGTGGAGATAATACTCCCCCACAGAACTGTGGAGCAGTTCAATCAAATACCAGCTGGGAAAGGCCTTTGGAAAGTTCAGAGCCCCAGAGACCGAGGCGCTTGTTATTAGAGCCTCAGAGGACCTAGGAAAGAGGTCAGGGCACTGCCACGGCATCACAGTTGAAGTCCTTTTCTTTTTTGTTGCTGTAAAGTAAAATGTCTTATTTGAGCAAGAATCCTGAGGCCAGGAAAAGTCAAGATGGGGGACTGGCAGCCCTGACTGCAGGTTCTGAGCTCCCCTGGGAAGTGAGAACTACATTGTCCCCTCAGAGCCTGAGGAGATGGTAACAGCCCCACGAACAGGGGCCAGTCTTGTGTGAACGATCGAGGTGGTTTTCTGGGTTTGGGGGTGTCTTATCAGGTTGATCAGAGACAGTGCCAGCGAACTGAAAACTTTTCTCTCAGGCCAAAGCTATACTAAGATAATAATTCGATTTTTATGTCTTATTGTGCTTTTCATCATGATTCTCTCAAGAATCAGGACCAAGTTTGTTCATCTTTGTCCCCAACGATAGGTGTCAGCTAGCTGAGGGAATGGGTGGACAGACATTGTAAACTAATAACTGACAGGCCCTCTGTGCCAGGCACTGTTCTAAGTCCATCGCACGTGTTGAATTATTTTATCCTCACAACAACCCTGTGAGGTAGAACTGTTATTACCCTTTGATATACTGAGGAGGAAACCAAGGCACAGAGAGGTTGAGTAATCTGCCCAAGGTCACACAGGCTGTGTGAAGTCAGAATTCTGGTCCACGCCGTCTGGCCACAAGCCTGTCTTCCTTGTCACTGCACCAAACAGCCTCCTAAAGGGGGAAAAACTTAGACTTTGGAGTCAGTAAAATGCAGATTATGATCATTTCCCCCCTTTGAGGATGTTAGGAAGATTAAGAGAGCTAACATGCAAAGCAGCTAACTAGCTTTCTGAGTGCAGCACAGATCTAGTGGATGTCCAGAGATAAACCCTTCTTGTCCTCTAATTGAGGGTCTCTGGAGTCAGTAGTGTGGTCTTTGGGGCCTTTGCAGCCAAGTTGCTTTTCATGGTTAACTACGGAAAATGTCTGTGTCCCTCGGCATATGGTTAAGTCTCCGGATTACTGGGAGCTGAGAGAGAAGAGGCCACACCAGAGCTTACGGAACGGCCCTGTGTGGTCAGCTTGTCAGGAGGCCGGTGGCGTGGGCAGCCTCCTCAGTCATGCATTCCGTTCTTTCTGCGCGCCCACCTCTTGCAGGGACTGTGCCTGGATGCCGAGGGTACAGCCTCTCTACTCTCAGGAAAGCCAGAGGGTGTATGTGGGGCTGCTAGTCTGATAGGACTCAAGATTTCTTCTTTAGCTCACCTGCCTAGCCTTCAATCTTTGATCACAGGAGTTTGATCTTCCTATACTGTATATTTTCAGTTTTGCCAAAGATCTTGCCATCCATCTTTGATACTTTTTGTTTTTCTAATTAGGCAAATATAAAACGGCCAACTTTTCAGACTCGCTGCTGTTTTATTCAGGTTTAATTGGCCTTTTTTTTTACTTCTGAAACTAGGCCATTCTTTTGATCCTGTCTTTCTAATAAAATGGCTCAAAATTTACAAAATTGCAGTTTCATTGTTTTATCACTGATCTCAAGTTCTTACAAATTTAATGTTGATGTATAATTGACTTATTTGAAATGTAACATACCTACATTGCTTAAAATCCAAGGTACCCCAAAGGGTATGTAGTGAAAAGTCTCGCCCCACTCTTCTTTTATCCTCTTTGGAGAAAACCAGTGTCACCATACCTTGGATGGATTTCCAGAGACATGCTATGCAGCCATGAGCAGAAGTTACAAGTTATATATACATATACACGCTCTCTTTTTTGCATAGAAAGTTGCTTACTATAGTCACTGTTCTGCAAATTGCTTTGTTTACTTCATGATCTCTTAATTTATTCTGTATCCGCTAATTAATTAAAAGCTTCATCCTTTTTACAGCTGCCTAGTATTCCATTTTGAGACGGAACCATAATTTACTTAATCAGTCCCTTTTCAGTAGACATTTAGTTGTTTCCAAGTTTTGCTAATACATATAATGCCACAGTGAACAACCTTGTACATATGTCGTTTTTGCATAAATGAAGGTATATCTGTGAGATACATTGTCATACATGGAATTGCTGGGTCACAGGGTGTATGCATTTGTAAATTAATAATGTTGCCAAATGGCGCTCCATAAAGGTGGTATGTGAGAATGCCTGTTTATCTATTTCTGCGTAGCCTCACCAGCTCAGTCATTAAATTTTTACCTTTGTCCATAAGGTAGATAAAAATGGTCTCTTTGTGTTGTTTCCATTTCCCCATCTCTTACCATGAACAAGGTTGAGCATCTTTTTTTTTTCACTTGCCTGAGAGCCAGTGGATTTTTCTGCTCTGTGAACTGTCCCTTCATATCTTTTGTCCATTTTTCTATTTGCTTTTCTTTGTCCATTTGTTCTTTCTGTTAATTGATTTGGGGGGAGAGCTTTGTAATTAGGGGAATTAACCCTTTGCCTTCATATGAGTTGCAGATATTTTTTCCAAGTTTATGATTTTGTTACGGATTTCTTTGCCTTGCAGATTTGTCAGCCTTCTCCTTTATGACTTTGGAGGTTTGTATCGTACTTTCGAAAGGCCTTCCCCACTCTGAGATTGTTGTGTTTCGTTTGGGGGTTTGGGGTTTTTTTTTTTAATCCTCCCATCATTTCTTCTAGAATTTTGTTTTGGTTTTACTTTTAGTTTCTTGAATCATCCAGAACATATTTTGGTATAAGTTGTGAGTTATGGACTCCATCTTCTTTTCCTAGGCCACGTTTATTCATTTTAGCCTTGCTTTTATTTTGTAACTTACAAATTGCACGCCCTGTGAAACTCTCTTACGCCATCCCTGGGCATCTACCATGAGTCAGGTTGATTTAGGATGACAGATAAGTTTTCATGAGGCAGTTTGGCAAAGAGGAAAGATCATCATCTTCAGAGTCTAGCAGGCCTGGTTTTGAACGCTGGCTCTGTAACTTCTTACCTCCACAATCTTGGGCAAGTTACTAAACCTATCTGAGCCTTTGTTACCTCAGATGGTTGATAATAGCCCAGTGGGTTGTGACAATTAGAGATAATGTCTAGAAACTGCCTGTTCAGTGCCTGGCACACAGTAGACACTTGATAAACAGGAACTATTATCGTTGCTGTCATTATTAGCAATATCAGGAGTGTGATTTGGTCTGAATGAGGACATTGTGTCCCTACCCTCACTGTGTGCAGCCATCCTTCAGTACAAGTTGGTGTTCCTGGAAGTTGGATATGGGGCTTCTCTGCATAAGCCAGAGAGCATGGCAAGTGCCCTGGTAATGGTCGGGCTGGCATTTTTAGGTTGTGTTCATGACCTCTGGGCAGGTGTTTAATTATTAGTATGTCCATTAAAATAAGATTGTACTTTTTAAGGCACTTCCTCCCTGCAGAAGGAAGTCTGTCTGATTCTGTAGTTTGGTTTTGTAATCAGATCTCTGAAGTTAACAGCCAAGCATTCTTTGTCCAGCATTGTCCAGTTTAGGGTTACTTGGCCATAGGATGATCTAGGAAACGTTTAAGATCTGTATGATCTCTTATTTCAGAACCTTACGTTCAATCCTGTCATAAGTCTGGAAATCATTTCATTGGGTGCAGAAACTGAGCAGCCTAAACAGAAGTTGGCATCTAAGTTAACTTCTGCTTTTAAACCAACACCCCAGGACCCAGTCCTTAACTAGGTAATTCATTATTGTTTCATTCCATACCTTTTCATGTATGTATTCTGACGCTCTAGAACTTCTTTCTACGTGAAATCGGTTTTCTTCTAAGATTTTTTTTTGACCTGTCTCTTTTCCTTTAGTAATAGTTAATCTTAATTTAATATTTGTCTTTTGAAAACTCTTTCACTACAGTCCTTCTCTAGATAAACCCAGCTTCTTTTATAATTTTAAGATTTATTGCTACCAGTCTCATCATCTCTAAACTATCTCCTTCCATTCTGTTTCATCTCATATCTTCTGTCTACTCATCCTGCGTCTTTCGAAACTGAAACACTGAACTTCCCTCTCCCAAGCTTCTCAATAGTTATCAGTACTTCAGAAAATTTTACTGTCATGTATTTCTGTTTTCCCACTTTTGTTTGCTTCTCTGAGCCCCAGATATGTTACTAGAATCTTCTTTTTTGTTGCAAACTGTCAAAACCTAAATTCTTCACCATCAATGTTAAGAAAATTTCCATTTGGGAAATTTTACTTCATTTTAAAACAGTAAATTTTCTTCCATAATCAATAATCAGTCCAGAAATATATTGAGGGCCTATTAATGAATAATTCCCTGCCATTAGGAGTTTACTTTCTACAGAGGAGATAGACAACATATAAACCAACAAATGTAATCATTTCAGTTGCTGGGGTTGTACAGGAGTTAAACACAGTAATACATTAGAAATGACCAGGCAGGAGAGCGGGGAAGCTTATCTCCTATTTACAGTTCTTTTGCTTCTGCTCTGAGTTTAAATCTTGTATTTTGTTTTCTCTTAATTTTTCTTTCTTTTTTTAATTAATTTTTATTGGAGTATAGTTGCTTTACAATGTTGTGTTAGTTTCTTGCCGTACAGCAAAGTGAACCAGTCATATTCATACTCTCTTAATTTTTCTTTTAACATTTTTTACTGGTGCTTTCTGATTATGTTACGCTGCCCCATTTTTATTCATCCCTTAGATAGCCAACTGCCCATATTTGACAAGTGACTGCATAATCTCATTGCATTATACCCTTATTCCTTATAATCTTATGCTTCCTTTCTGATTCCTGAACAATTTTTCTGCCACAGTCTCTGTAGTAAAGGTCATCTTTAGTTAGTCTTGAAACCAAAAGGTATTTCTCCAAAATAAACCTTACCTTTTGACATCCTGGGTATTTTTAATTTTTTTTTTAAAGAACTGTGATTCTCAAATGCTTGTCTGAGCAGAATGTGTGTTGGGGTGTGAGGTTGCCAATTGCCTTCCTCACCAGAACTGGACTTGACTATGACACTGTGTTATTTTAGGAAATGATAGTGAATAGTAGATAGTGTGTGTAATGACTTAGCTCAGCAAAATAAAGTTAGCAATCCCCCAGTTTTTAGAACATGGAACTCTTACTCCTTCTAGGCTGGCTATTTAGATCCAAAAATGAATACTCAATGTTCCTTTTCTATTTTCAGGGATGACTCTGTCCCAGAAGACAACATCTGGAGGGGTATCCTCTCCGTAATTTTCTTCTTTCTTATCATCAGTGTACTAGCTTTCCCCAATGGTAAGTGATGTAACGCTTTATCGCATTTCTCCTGTGCATTGTGCCCTTGTTGGTATTTTTGAGATGCATGTCATCTGGAAGACGAAACTGGAGGGTAGAATAAAAAAAGACTCTTGAGTGTTGTATGGTGGTTAAGGGCACAGGCTCTGGAGACAGACTGCCCTTTCTGCCACTTCCTAGCTCTGTCCCTCTTTAAGCCATTTCTCTCTGAAATGGAGAGAAGTACAGTTGTAAGGGTTAACTGAATTAAAACAAGTAAAATACTCTGAACAGTGACTGACAAATTGTAAGCTCTCAATGAATGTCAACTATTGTTCTTGTTGCTGTGTTTGTTATTATCAGCTGAGTCATAAAATACTTAATTACTGTTCAGTTACTCCTTTTTTGCTAAGGACAGAGTCAGTGCTCTAAAGAGTATTACTTAAATAATTGTTGTCTTAACTGTAAACTTTGTTGGGATAAGAATTTTCATTATCAGGTTAAAAACAATTATTACTGTGAAATTTTCCCCCATCATGATTATAGAGTGAGGCAAAAGCCTTGGTTTAAAAACTAATTTGGTATCTTGCCATACTTGAGATTCATACCTTTCCTCTGAATTGTCCCTTACGAGTTGCTTTATTTTTTCTTATTCCCCTTTAGTACTTTCTCCCTGGAATATTCTCTATTTATTCTCTGTGAGTGATTTCTAAACGCTCACTTTTTATATCCTGTTTCTTTTATTTTTTTAAGTTTTTTTTGTTGTTGTTGTTTGTTTTTTTGATGTAGACCATTTTATAAAGTCTTTATTGAATTTTTTACAATATCGCTTCTTTCTGTCTTATGTTTTGGTTTTTTGGCTGTGAGGCATGCTCCCCAACCAGGGATCGAACCCACACTCCCTGCATTGGAAGGCGAAGTCTTAACCACTGGACCACCAGGGAAGTCCCTCCTGTTTCTTTTACACTTAGGATATTTTGTAACTGTTTCAGTCTTTTTTTATGAGTTATGCTCCTTGGGCCCTGCTCAGGTTTTAAATATGATGATTTAAGATGTGCTTCTTCTCCATCCTCCCATCATAGAATATAATGTGTAATATTAGGAGCTCATTGTGAACGTTACTGATTGTTGTCTGAAGCTGTACTGTGGTGATAGGATTCTAATAACAATTCCGGTGTGTGTGGCGGTGGGTTGGTGTCCCTGCACCAACAAGCAAGTTGAACACCAATTTGGTGTCCTACAGTGCTACTCTATTCTGACACTGTCTACCTGGAGATAGCATCAGATTCCACAGGTTAAGTCCCACAAGGCTGCTGCTGCCCCCGCTGCAGATGCCAATCACAAGTGCAGGGTGTCACCTGTGCTTCTGACCGACCGGCTATAAATCCTCCTTGGGTTTGATTAATTTGTTAGAACAGCTCACAGGACTCAGGAAACCAGTTTGCTCACTAGATGACTGAGAATATTAATCAAAAGCCAGATGAAGAGATGCGTAGGGTAAAGTCTGTGGGAAGGGGCGAGCAGCGTCCATGCCCTCTCCGGGCGCGTCACTCTCCCCAAATCTCCACGCCCTCACCAACCCAGAAGCTTTCTAAACCCTATCCTTTTAGTTTCCTATGGAAGTTTCATTACGTTGGTATGATTGATTAAATCTTTGGCCATTGATTCAACCGCCAGCCCCCCCCCACCCCGCTCCCCAGAGATCAGGGGGTGTGGGACTGAGGCTTCCTACCCTCTAATCCCATTGTTGGCTTCACTGACCCCCATCCTGAGCGGCTTCCCAAAAGTCACCTCATTAACATAACAAAAGACGCTTCTCACTGTCATCCCTTAGGAACTTCCAAGGAGTTTAGGATTCTGTTCCAGAAAGGGAACAAAGACCAAATACTTACTTCTTATAAATCACAGTCTCACACACGGCAAGTCCTTTAGGCCTTCCAAAATGTTGGCAGTGGAATTTCGTTCTGTATTTTTGTGGGTTCTGCTGGTAGCATAATAATCCAACCAGTAAAACCATGATTCTGAACCCTTCAGGGAATGGATTGTTCTAGATAGCCAGGTTATTTGGCCGCTGAATTTAGCTCTCTAACCACCCAAGCTTTTAGATTAAATTTTACCTTTATTTTTGTTATTGTTACTTTTTTTTTTTTTTAGTGAAAACGTTTCAAGATATGAAAACCTCTGTCTTAGCATAGGCCTCTATAATAGAATACCGTAGACGGAGCGGCTTAAAACAGCAGAAGATTCATCCTGTGGCAGAATTCTTCCCCAGCTGTGAACCTGTGAAATCAAGCAAGTTCTGTGCTTACAGAATACAGTAGTGGGCCAGGCACAGAGTAGTCATTCCCATTCCCAAAGGAAGACACAGGAAAGGAGGAAGGGGTGACAAGCCCCAGGCAAGTCCAAAACGTAGGAAGGCAAACCCTAGGATATCTCTCAAGGCTGGAGAATAATCCTCTTCGGCTTGATGCTCTGCCTTCCAGACCCACTGGAGCAGTAGTCTGCCTCCACAGCTTTCCCAGTGGGGGTCGAATCCCCAGCGCTCCGGTCCCCTGGCCCAACAGAGCCGGGTGTTGGTCCTGCCCTTTGAAACCAAGGTGGAGGCAGTCCTCCTCCCCTCCCCCCATGTGGAATGACAGCTGTGGTGGAAATGACAGCCCAGATGACCTCGGAGCCACCTTGGAGTCCTTCTTCCTATGTCTTAAAGGATAGCAAATGTTCACAGGTAGCTCTATGGTTTGGCCCTGTAGGGTCCAGGAGGTCCAACAGTCTTCAGCTTCAGGGTTAGAATTTCAACATATGAATTTGGGGTGGGATGCAGACCTTCAGTGCCCAGCACCTGCATACCTTATGCAGGTATGACCAACACAGTCTGGCCTTTCCGCAATGATGAAAGTTCTGATAATGCAGAGTGATTGGAGTATGAAGATAAAATATTCAAAATATAGACAGGTCATGGAATGAAGGGGGATTGGTCGCTATGGCATTCTCTTTCTAGGAAAAGTCCCCAGTGTTGAAAAGCTTTTCTAGCTATTTGCCAACTTTCTTTTTCCTACCACTTCCTTCACATAAACTCTCAGGATTTTAGGTTTAGGGAGAGCTTAGACCTTATGAAGCCCATCCTTTCTTTCAAGGGTGCTGTGCTATAGTGCAACTGAAGTGGCCACTTGGGGCATCAAGCCTCTTACACACACTGAAAATACCAGAGGCTGTGGGTGGTCCCCCTGAGCTCTAGAACCTGGCCTTACAAAGATGGAGTAAGAATACAGCCCAGAAAAAGGAGATGGTGAGCTGCATCTCAGATTTGATACCGACACAAGGTCTATGGCCCCCAGAGTCCCCAGGGAAGGTGAGTAGGTGACAGTTCAGGTAGTGGTCACCATCACCCCCCTCAGCCTTCTACCTTCCGTATCCTGTGAAGTTCTGCTGCTTACTTCCCGGCCATCCCTTGATGCCATGAACATTATTGTTCTGTGCCCTCTATTCCTACTTCTCATCTTGTCTGTGCCCTACCATCCTTTTATAAATTTTTAGTTTTAAATCAGTCAATCACAACATAGTACGTGTGCAGGAAGCTGAACAATGCAAAGGTATGTGTGTTCTTCAAGCCTCCAGCTTTCCTTGACTGTGTGTTAACTGCTTCCCAGTTCTTCACAGCTTCAAAGGTTTCTTTTCTGCTTTTTGAAAAATTTAAACTTGCTATTTCTGAGAGCCGTTTTGGAAGTTTGAGGATTCTCAGAGATCAGTGTCTCCATAGCCGTGATTTTTTACAGATGATCCCTTCTGCGGAGCTTTGGCAGGAGCTGGGCTTTGGGGCTTCATTCGCAGCTGTTTTCCTTAAGGTTCCAAAAGCCCTGGAGGTTGGGGGATTAAATCTGTTGGACGTGGCATTTTGCGTGATTTCTGCTGATTTGTCCTCTTCTTCCTTCGTGAAGACATCTAATCTTCAATATCCACTTACCTGGCTGAGTCTCTCATGATGGGACTGGGCTTTTGTTTTCCTCGTGGAAAGATAAAAGTTGTTTGTTTCATGCTTCTCTTATCCTGGCTGCCCGGACTTTGTGATACACACAAAGCGGGGAGGACCCACAGGGCTCATGTAGTTCAGTCTGCTCCGTTTACGGCTCGGGAAGCTGAACCCAAGGCCGTCAGTCACCGCTGAGCTGCCACCCGGCCTCTGATGCCGGCCTGATGTTACGGCTCCGGCTCCCACACATTCCTGTACTCGGCGAAGTCCTGGCCTTTTCTCATGTGAGGCCCATCGTGAGGTGTTTCGCCTCTGTCTTCTACATGTTTCTATCTCCCTGTGCTGCTTCTTCTCTCTGTCAGTCTCTGGCTTCTCTTTTTCCCAGGAGCGCAGTCTTAGGGCCTGAGTTGGCCCGTGCCTAGTGTGCTTCGGACCTCACGCCCAGCGGCGGTGGTTGTGCCTTTGCTCCTCTGGAGCCCAAATGTCAGCCCGCGGATTGAGCTGAACCTTCCGCCACCAAAACCAAGGGCTCAGATTTAGAAAAGGACAAAGTCCATTCAGCATTCTGTGCAGGAAGGATAAGGACGTTAGGGAAGCAGCGCTTGGAGGGACTGTCTTGCAGCCACGTGTACAAAGCAAACAGTGTCAGCCTTGTTCTCCAAAGAGCCATTTGCTCACACTTTACATCAGATTAGTAAAACTGTAAGTTTTCCACATTAAAGAATGCTGTTATTGAATATTTTTTAAATTAGGGGTGGCCTTGGAGGGCGCCATAGATTTGATGGGGGAGCTGGCAGGCACTGGGAAAGGGTACTCCTGGGCATGTGGCTGCCCCCCGCAACTGGCATTCAGACTACAGCCTTTTCAGGAGCCATGATGCTTCACCGAGTGGAACGGACACGACTCTTCTTGTTCCAGTCTCATCACCTTCTCTTCCTCTCTCCCCACCCTTGGCACAGATTCTCAAATTAAGTAATGGAATGAATGGGAGCAATGGAGCCCAGCATTTGCCTTGTCCTTGAAAGGCAGTTTTGGGGAAGTGCCCGCAGTGGATGGCATTCCCAGAATGGCTCTGTTTTGGCAACTTCAAACGCATTTATCCTTGACCTAGTAAAGGCTGCCCTGAATGTTTAAGTATAGGCCTAAGTTTGGTTGTGTCCATGTGTCTCGTATGTCTGTGAGTTTACGTATGCTCTCTGTGTACTAGAATTGATCAATTCCTACAGGAGGGGCCCTCTGGTTCTTTTGGTACAGAGTCTAGATAGCAAAGAAGGCCCTTGACTTTCTCTATGAGGTTTATAACAGGATGCTTTTGGCCACAAGTAATAGGAAACCCCTTTCAAAATGGCTTAAAGTATAAATAAAATGTTTGCTTTCTTACATTACAAGAAGTTCTGAGATAGAGTGGTTCAGGGTTGACTACTTCAGCAGCTCAGTGACACGTGAAGACCCAGGTTCTTTACCTGTTTCTGCTCCACCATCTTCAGCAAGATGCCTGTGCTTTGCTGCCCTCGTGGTCTTGGGACAGCTGCTGCCCTGCTGAAATGTAGTCACAGACAGTGTCCAACAGAAGAGGAGGTCACGTCTTCCCATGCATCTTTTTAAGAGTGAAGAGGCCTTTTCTAGAAACCCCCCAGCACACTTGCCCTCACTCCTCTTTGATTAGGCTTAGGCCACATGCCTCTGCTCCAAGCAGACCTGAGGACAGGCGTTTACAGTGGCTGGAGGACATCAGAGGCACATTATAGATCTCTAGTAGATCTTCACTGACTGAAAGAATAAAAGAGAAACAGGATAACCTCCATTGGCTTAGAATTTACCCCTGAGTTACATGGGGGAGGAGTGGAGACTCAGAATTCCATTTGACAGTCAACAGAGTGAGTGGCGGGGTGAGGTCTAGAGTTCCTTCCTTCAGTCCTACAAACAGACATGGAGAGAGACCCTGAGGGGAGACCTTGGAGGGAGAGGGTCAGTTACCTACGCCCACTTCTTTCCTGCTGTCTTCTCTCCCATTCTCTCTCTTTTGGTTCCCTTGAAAAAAATATTTTAAGTGCCACGTCCACCTCCTTATAGCAACTGACACTCAAGTGTAAGTGTAATTTTAACTATGCCACTGTGTCGTTGGAGTGTAATTACAATTGCATCACTCTGTCACTGGAGCGAAATTTAGAAACCTGTTGCATCTCCCGCTGGCTGTGAGATTTCTTTCAACAGGTGACTTCTGTGTGCTCTTCCAGCTCCTGAGGGCCTCCATGGACTCTTCCTGCCCTTCCCCCCACACACACCCCGACCCACACCACCACAGCCTTACCCTGTACCCCCAGTGCCCGGCCCAGAGTGGCCTCTCAATCAATATATGTTGAATTAAGAATGAATCTGCCAGGAAGGAAGTTCACAGATTAGCCCTCTCTTTTCCTTTCCTCATCTGCAAGAGTAGCACCATTCAGCACTTCTTCAAGGTATTTTGAAGAGAGTGAGATAACTAATATTTCTTGATTTTCCTGCGTTTATCCTTCCCTTTCTCCTTCGGCCTCTTCTGATTTCTCTGAGCTGAGATAGCGCAAATCACATCTCCTTGACACATGAAGGTGATAAAAATGAGGGAAAAAAAAGGTACTATGTCCCCCCATTCTCTGTCTCCCACTCCACTACTTTTTCTTGTAGAAAAATTCTTTCTTAGGTTTGAAATATGCTTAGAGATAATTTTATTCACCTTTTCTAGGTTTTTCCTAGAGGAATTTAAACTTTCAAATCATACAAATCAAATATCTCCTGATTTTATTTGTCAATTATACCACATAAAGCTGAAAAAGAGATAATAAAGAGAAGAGGCAGACTGAGAGGACCCAAAGGCACAGACGTGCAGCTGCGAAGATGCAGCTTTTGACTTTGGTTAAAAGGATCCTGCCTCCCTAGGGTTGATCCCTGGAACTCCTTATTCGTGGATATGACAATAGGTTGCTGGCTAGTCAAGCTGTGATCTTATGTTTTGACTTCAGAGGAAGTGTTTTAAATGCTTGCTTTCTCAAGGCAAAGTCGTTTGGTTTCTATTTTCTTTTGAAATAAAACTTGCTCTTAATATCTGATTGAAAATGATGTATTCTAGACATAGGGACTGATGAGAAAGTAAAACATGTAATTTTTCAATGTGCCTTGTAAGAAAACCACCTTTATAAATAAAACCAGCACTTGCTTCTCCATCACCACCCTGAGACACCTTCCCCATCTCTCCTGCATAACTGAACTGAAGACCCAGACTCTTCCAGGCAGCTTTTACCAAATAAGAAATAAAGTATAGCCAAGAAGCCCACCGTCAGATGGGTCACTCCTACTGATGTCCTGGCCATAACACTGGCCAGAGGAAGACCACCGAGAAAATAGTTTGCTGGGGAATAAGACCTGTGGGAAGGTACTGGGATGAGGTAAATGTTCCGGGAAGGCTATACGCACCTGGGCAGGTGGTTGCTGTAGGAGGCTATCAGGGTGACTTGACCAGAGTAATCAAGTGTGGGTGACCTGGTGAGCATAAGTATCAAGGCTTCTCATACAGGAAAACGCCAGCCTCATCCTTGATATTTTAAAAAGCAAGATAGTATTTTCAGCAATATTGTTGTCTTTGATGGTGAAGAGGCTACTCTTTGTGAGTAAAGCTACAGGCATGTACTTCTGGAAATACTACATGAAAGCATTCAGAATTTCTTCTCAGAAAGAAGAGGACAGATTGGATGACTGAAGTAAGGCCTGGATTGGGTTTTAAAGTTAGCAACTGAAAGGTCACCTAACATTCCAGGGCCTTATCTTGCCTTTTGTAGGCAAAAGGGCCCAGTGATCTGTTCTCACCCCCTGGTTCAGGACAGAGCTCCTTGGTGCTCTGCTGTCTGTCCTGAAACCCACCGCATCAGATTTCTGAAGCCTTCCTCAGATCAAATGCAAGACAGAAAGGACTTTTTTTTAAATTGTATTTTATGCGAAACATTTATGAAGTAAACACTGATGATGTATAAATGGGATATTAGAGAAGAGAGGAAACAATTCAGTAGCAGCAAGTCAAGATGAGCCTTTAAAAAACCAACCTGCAGTGCAGTAAGATGAAAATTCTCTTTCCAGGCCCTGGAACGTGTGTCTGTCTCTGGAATCACAGCCGGACAAAGAGGAATACCTTGGGCTGAAGTAGTTACCTGTTAGGTTAAGGAGAGCTTAAGGCCCCATAAACCCCAAATTCCCGAACCACTCTATCCTCTTATTTACTCTGGAGCACACTGCTTAGGGTTAGACATAAGAAAGGGCCGAGGGCTTCCCTGGTGGCGCAGTGGTTGAGAGTCCGCCTGCCGATGCAGGGGACACGGGTTCGTGCCCCGGTCCGGGAAGATGCCGCATGCCGCGGAGCAGCTGGGCCCGTGAGCCATGGCCGCTGAGCCTCCGCGTCCACAACGGGAGAGGCCACAGCAGTGAGAGACCCGCGTACCGCAAAAAAAAAAAAAAAAAAAAAAAAAAAAAAAAGGGGGCCAAGTTCTGTTTTCCAAAGGCCCGGAGACAGTCCTGGCTCAGCCCGTCAACTCCTCCCCTCCCCCCTCCCCCTCCCAAGCTGGCCCCGTTCTGACAGTTGATGGGAAAGTGCACACGGGCTCTCAGACCTGGAGTCCTGTGAGCCGTGTGGCCCTGGGTGAGTTCCTTATGCCCCAGTGTCTTTAGCTATAGAATGGGAATGATGGTCCTCTCACCACCCCACTGCCAAGTACCGATTGGGCATGGAATTCTGTTGCAAGCCAAATAATCATAAAATTTCAGAGTTTTACCTTGTAAGAAGAAGTCATAGAGAAAGCTGGTGTCCCATGTTATGTCTGAGGGGTTAATTCAATAGTTTGGATGGTCATACAGAGTGAAGTAAGTCAGAAAGAGAAAAACAAATACCGTATGCTAACACATATATATGGAATCTAAAAAAAAAAAAGGTTCTGAAGAACCTAGGGGCAGGACGGGAATAAAGATGCAGATGTAGAGAATGGACTTGAGGACACGGGGAGGGGGAAGGGTAAGCTGGGACGAAGTGAGAGAGTGACATGGACATATATACACTACCAAACGTAAAATAGATAGCTAGTGGGAAGCAGCATAGCACAGGGAGATCGGCTTAGTGCTTTGTGACCACCTAGAGGGGTGGGATAGGGAGGGTGGGAGGGAGATGCAAGAGGGAGGAGATATGGGGATGTATGTATATGTATAGCTGATTCACTTTGTTATAAAGCAGAAACTATCACACCATTGCAAAGCAATTATACTCCAATAAAGATGTTTAAAAAAAGTAGTTTGGATGAAGTAATGCTTGCAAACCAAACTGCTACCATAAGACAAGTCATTCCTGGTGACAAGTCAAGCTATTAAAATTACTTAAAAGAAGACAAATGTAGCCATCAGTTTTCCAATAACTTGTGAAGAAATTTAACCAGGTTATGTTACCTGGGAGGGGATTCTGGTTTCTATGCTTTACTGTGCCTTTTTTGAGAAAACAGCTGATTAAAAAGAATACAGGTGTCCCGTGCTGTCTGAGCCTTTGCTGTCAGAACTCAGAAATCGAACAGACACAGATAAACTTTCAGACAAATCCCTCACTTATCTGAGCTCTCTCAACTTGCCATCCAAAACTCAGACACCATATTATTTTGGATAATGTAGAGTCCCTCAAACTTAACTCATCTTCTGATCTCTCCTCATTTAAACTCAGAAACTGAATCGATTTGGAGGGTGGAGGTACTTGTAACTGATATTACTAAAATGAACTTGATTCAATCCAAAGAAAGCAGTTAGAATGTTTCAGTGTGGTACGCGGGCCTCTCACTGTTGTGGCCTCTCCCGTCGCGGAGCACAGGCTCCGGACGCGCAGGCTCAGCGGCCATGGCTCACAGGCCCAGCCGCTCCACGGCATGTGGGATCTTCCCGGACCGGGGCACGAACCCGTGTCCCCTGCATCGGCAGGCGGACTCTCAACCACTGCGCCACCAGGGAAGCCCTCAGTGTGGTCTTTTTAAGAAGAGATGGGCCCTTTAGAATGAGTCCCAGAATAAAATTTACAATGTAACGTTTGCTGCAGAGAGGATTCCTGGTCATAAGCAACAGAAGCTGTGATGGACGGACTGGCTGGAGGAATCCTAGGAGGACTAGGAAACCAGGCCCCAGGCTAAGCTTCTAGGAGCTGGCGGCACATCACCCAGGCCTGGTCTAATGAGTGAGCCTTGGCTACAGTCTGTCCCACCATCACGTGTACAGAGAACTCTAAATTGAACTGCCTCTGCCCCAGTCGCCAGTGCCACCTTCATCAGTGTGAGGAGTGCCACCTCCCACTAGTGTCCCTGCTGGCCTGGGCCAAAGGGGGGGGAGAGCTCTGCACACTTACCTCCACTGTCACCCGCTCCTGATGCTGCCTGGCGTGGGTGCGACGAAAGGACCAGGACCCGCTTATAAGGAAGCTGGGCAGCCAGCTCTGACATCTCTTCTGGAGATATGGGATCACAATGCTAGAAATCCTCCAAGTGCAGGAAGGCGTGGGCAGCCCCAAATAGGTCAGGTGCCCTCTAGGACAATGGTCAATATTTGCGAGCTGTAACCCTTCAGTTGGTGGTAAATCAGTTTAACAGATCAAGGCCCAGCTTACTTGCGTTCGTCTTCTATTATTTTTTTTTAATGAAATAAGATAGAAGACAGAGTATTGTTGTATCACTTGTAGTAAGAGTAAATTTCATCCCGTGAAACTTTGGTTTCCCTCCCGTGGAATCTGCATCTGTGTATCTGAGCTAGTCAAAGGTATTTTGTTACCACAGGACATGATCAAAAGCTCCTGCATCAGCGTGTTCCACTGCTCCAAGAGTTTGCTTTCAGTGTCACTTCCCATTGCACTTGTTTTCCAGGCACGGTATTTCTCTCTTTTACTGTCACAGCCCCTCAGTGTCCGCTCTCTTTCTCCCTCTCTCTCTCTCTCTCTCTCTCTCTCTCTCTCTCTCTCTCTCTCTCTCTCTCACACACACACACACACACACACACACACACACACACACACGATCCAGTAGCTCCTGGGGGACTGTGAGGTTTCTTGTTAATGTCCAGTAAGTATTACATACAGTTAAAGGCTGGCCTGGTGACCTACTCGCTGTTATAACATTGTGTCCACGGGAAATTATGATCTGAGTTAAGCTTAAAAAAAAGCCTCTGTTGAGATTGATGCCTGTTACAATTGTGGGGAATGGCTGTTACAATGTGGATAAAACATTTCAACTTAGACTTTGACCCCAGAGTATTTATGTAGAAAAAAAAATTTAACAGTGGAGAGCTTTTTTTAACCCTTTATCTCTGTGGAGATCAGCATCACTGTCTTTGTTTTAGTCTTGGTTTGAAAGCAGTCTGTCTGACCTTGTAATGTTATCTCTGCAGGTCCGTTTACTCGACCTCATCCGGCCTTGTGGCGAATGGTTTTCGGTGAGTTACCCATTAGTCGGTTTAAAAATCCATTCTACTTGAAGCAAATATTTTTCTGTATATTATAGCAGTTTTCCTCACCACTCTACTGTAAAGCTTAATAACTTTTTACTTTTTGGTGTTCCTGATATCAATTTTGTATTAAAATGCTCTGCCACAAAAAAGTGCTGGTGACAGCTGAAATTCTCATACACGTGAACTGTTTCAAGCCCCCACCCCTACCCCTGTCACCACCCCGCCCCCATGCTGTTGTCTGTTAATGCACAGGATTTGACACGAGGGAATGTGGCTTGTTCTTCCTGACGTTGCTATTCGCTGGTGCAAGCTCACGTGCATCGTATGAGCACGTTTGTCTCATCAGCATCCAGGAGGGACGGAAACCCCAGCAAACTCCCCAGTGTTGTGAATGGGAAAGAGCTTAGAAAAAGAGAAGTCTTAGCAAAGAGCCCTGATTTGAACTAAGGTTTAGTGATAAGCATCTCATATAAATGTTGGATCTCTTATGGTTACTTGATTTCTAGTCCAAAAAGTAAAACCACCTGAGTGGATTTAAAGCATATCTTCAGAACTTCAGATATTGGCTTCATCTTACCTAAATAATCGTCAAATAAGTTATACAAGGTTCAGAAAATTTAATCTTATGCAAAAGGACCGAAAAATGTACATTTGGCTCAAGTTTGTTTATTTTTCACCCTTCAGAGATTATAGGCAAATCTCTTTGAATTTAGTAATGAATCTTGGTCGTTCGCTCAGCAGGTGTTCACCAAGTCCTTCTGCGTGGGCGGCTGCTCTGGCCCGGAGGCTGCAGGTGGAGGGGCCCCCGGCAGGGAGGGCAGCTATAGCAAACACACTGTGAAACAAATCAATAATCAGAAAATAGCTGATGTCACGGAGCGCTAGGAAGTTTATTAAAACCACAAGAGGCAATAGTGACTAAGTAGCCGCTTTCACTTTCAGGTGAGGGGTGGCTTGAAGGAAGTGTGCTTAAGCAGAAACCCGCCTGTAAAGAAGGATCCAGGCAAAGATGCGGAGAGGAAGGCCAGGCTAAGGCGAGACTGTCAAAGTGGTCCCCAGCTAGAAGTGTGTGTCCCCAGTCAGTGTGGCCGGAGGGTAGCAGGCCTGGGAGTAGTTAGAGAGGCAGAGTTGGGCACAGATGGGACCCCACACAGCTTGGGAAGGGCAGGAGGAAGTCATGGGAGGATTTCTTTTTTTTTTTTTTTTTTGCAGAGAAGTGCATGATTCATTTACATTTCTTAAAAGATAGTCCTGGGTGCGTTATACTTATAGCTCATGAACTTAATATTGCTGCTTGAAGTTATGTCCTTTTTAGCTAGTTGGCTACACCTGAGTTTTTCAGATTTCAAATGGTCCATCATGAGTAATGAGCAGTTTTATTTCTTCCCTTGGGATCATGGAACACTTGGATAACCTGATGAGAACTATAGACCCTTTCGCAGTACACACATGCTCTCTTTCTCTCTCTCTCACACACACACACACACACACACACACACACACACACACATACAGAGTTCTGTGTATTATATCCGGGGCTTCAGCGATGTTGAAGACCAACTGTGAACTCTAGGTTAAGAGGCTTCTGCTCCACAAACACCTTCTTTCTGTCTTAAAATAATTATTTCAAAAGGGTGTAGTGGGGGGTGTTTGAAGTGAAAATCTGTAAAAGTAGCTGGTACCTAATATATAAGAAGGTAATCATATAAGCTTGCCTAAAAACACGTGACCCCTGGGCCCCGGGATGCATGACTGAGTCAGCCGTGCTACTCTCAGGCCCCCCGAACTCCCCGAGGACCGGGAGAGGCCCGTTCTGAAGGCCTGTGCTATAGCCGCTATGGAGAGTTTCAGCCACGGACATTCTCTCCTCTGGAGCAGCTCCCTGGGAATGGTGCCAGCCCACTTTGGATGGGGTACTGTGGTCCAAGGTCATTTGTATCACAGCGTCTAGATGTCCTACATACGCATATTCATTCTAGCAGGAAAAGAAGTGACAAAACCACTGGTGGCTGGTTCTCAAGTCTTTCTAAAATGTCTTTACAGGCTTTTGCCTTCTTTTTTTTTTTTTTTTGGCTTTTGCCTTCTTAAAGTAGATTATTAACTGTCTTTTCTAAATGATATGGGGTGATTATTAAGATACCAATTACGACATGATGTGACAGTGATGTGATGCCCCCAGGGACTGAGCTGGGGTGTAAGATGGGGATGAGTGACACTGGGCCACCTCTTGCCTCCACACCTGTCTGTCCCTACCCCAAACTGGCCTGTCTGCCTGGCTTCGCCCATCTCCGGTCTACTCGCCACCCAGTGACCAGAGTCCACTTCCTGAAATGTTACCTACATCATCTTATTTCCCCATTTGAAACCCGTCAGGTGCTCCTTCTTTCCTTTTTTTTTTGGCGGTACGCGGGCCTCTCACTGTTGTGGCCTCTCCCATTGAGGAACACAGGCTCTGGACGCACAGGCTCAGCAGCCATGGCTCACGGGCCCAGCCGCTCCGCAGCATGTGGGATCTTCCCGGACTGGGGCACGAACCCGTGTCCCCTGCATCGGCAGGCGGACTCTCACCCACTGCGCCACCAGGGAAGCCCAGGTGCTCCTTCTTTGACTTAAGATCAAGCCTGCAGTCTTCGCCGTGGCCCCGAGCCCTGACCGTCGCTTCATAGCCGCCTTGCTCTGTGGGCCCCTCTTTGCCAGCACCCAGCCACGTGCTGGCTCCTAGACCTCATTGCAGGGACCTGCCTGCTCGCCTCTGCCTGCCTGAAGGCCACGCCTACTCCTCCACACTCTCGCCCATGGTCTGCCACTCCTGATGCTGATGAGAGCGTCGGCATCCTCTTCTCAGAGAGGGTTACTCACTCCTCTCGGTCTGAACTAGGACCATATGTCAGACTCTCATCAAAGGAAAGACCAGGGCTTCCCTGGTGGCGCAGTGGTTGAGAGTCCGCCTGCAGGGGACGCGGGTTCGTGCCCCGGTCCGGGAAGATCCCACATGCCACGGAGCGGCTGGGTCCATGAGCCATGGCCGCTGAGCCTGCGCGTCGGGAGCCTGTGCTCTGCAACGGGAGAGGCCACAGCGGTGAGAGGCCCGCGTACCGCAAAAAAAAAAGGAAAGACCAGCAGCTTGTTACAGGGGTCTCCACAGCCCATGTTACAGCACCAGTGTGCGCTTTGGGCCATGAGCAGCTTGAGCGCGGTGTGTGTTGTACGTCTGACACCGGCTCTCTCCCCGACTTGAGGATGTTTCTGTTTCCCTCAGGGCTCAGCGTGCTCTACTTCCTGTTCCTGGTGTTCCTGCTCTTCCTGAACTTTGAGCAGGTTAAATCCCTGATGTACTGGCTAGATCCGAACCTTCGATACGCCACAAGGGAAGCAGATATCATGGTACGTACTTGTCTGCTGTGTCTTAGAGAAACTGGTTGACTCTTGGGTATAGCAGGTAATTGACTTCACATTTTAAATTGGTCCTTCTCCATATTTCCTACGTAGGTATCTAAACACCAGGTCTCTGGGCAGGTTGGTGCCATGCGTGGTTCCATGAATGGTACAGTCCAGGGAAATGAATCCTCTCTTGGCCCAAAGGGGGTGGTAGGAAGATGTGAATATTATCATCCGGCAGCCGTGGGTGGGAATTGAGCCTCTGACACTTGTAAGCTGTAGGACCTTGGGCTACGAACTTATAGCCTATTCCCTCTTTTGTAAAGTGAAATAATACTTATCTTGGAAGTTTATTGTGAGCTAAACAAAGGCCTAACGCGATGCCTCGCACACACCAGGTCCTCTGACGGCAGCTGCACCTGCTGTGTCAGTGTCATCCTTGACCCCTCTGCTCCCTGACCCCGGCCCTGATGCTGTGATTCTTCCCACCTGCTTGCCATGAAGGTGCCATTCGTAATGATGGAGGCCATTTCATTCTTTATTTTTATTAAATGACAATAAATACTTTTTTTCTTGGCTAAAACTACTCTGTACTTTGACTTCTAGTGAAGAGACTATTTTATAAAGTTCCTTTCCTTTTTTATAGGAAACTATAAAAGTTTATAGTTTAAAGTTATAAACTTTTTTATAGGAAACTTTATAAAGTTCCTTTCCTTTTTTACTTTTTAAAGTGCCTAACATTTAGTACAGATTGAAGAAACACCTAGTGATGATCAGAAAAGGAGAACAGGCATTTGGACCGTAGATGGGTCCTTGTTTAACAAACAAAAAAGCAATACAGAGGGACTTAATAAACAGTCCAAGAAGTGATCATTCCAGCATAGTTGAGGTTGGTCAGACCCTTCTTGGAATGGTGTTTCCAGATTTTATCTTTATCTTTCATAAAGGACAAGCTAAAGACAAAAATAGGAATGCCAAAAATTATTTAAAAGTGTCAAGGAGAAAAGTCTGTCTTGGAGTTTCTTCCTCTGAGAAAGAGAACGGTACAGGGTGATGTACAGCTTCTAATGATGCTGATGATGACAGTTACAGTGAGGCTGACAGCAGTTGCTGATTGTGGACTGTCTGCTCTGCCAGGTAGTGTGCTGGGTGCTTTATATTACAGTCTATATGTTAATGCCTCCATTTTACCAAGGAGGAAATAGAAGCTTAATATAAGATCCCTCTGGGTCCCAAACCTACATTTCCCCTCAGGCCGGTGCCTCAAGCATATAGTTATTACAATAACAAGTGTTTGACACTCACAGGCATCTTACAATATGGAGATTGGGAGAAGGATATCCCAGATTATATTTCTCCCCGCAAGTTTCCTGGGTTTTTAAGCAAAATTGGACATATTATGAAGTAAACTAACTTCAGGTGGATTTGCTGTTGTGTCTCTCAGTCTTGTTCTCGCAGTCAGTGGGGGGAGGTTGAATCTAATAATACTTTGACATCTACCTTCCTTAGGAATTTGACATCACAGGGACATCCGATTGTCACAATCACAGCCCCCAAAGAGCTGAAACCGGCATTTAAAACTAGTTTTCAGGGATTGGCTAATTCTTTCTTGCCAAACAAAACCCGAAGCTGTTTTCAACTTCTGCAGTTCCAGGTGGTGGTAGACCAGCCTCAGTCTTCATCTCCAATCCCTTATCACTTTTTACTTCCTTAAAGGAATCTTTTACAGTTCTAAGTATCTGTTCATTGATGGCTCTAGAGAAACGCATTCCCTTGTTAGAACCTGTGGTAAGGAGAGCGCCTTTATGCAAGACAGAAGCCTTTAGTTGCCTGGCTGCAGGAGCCCTCTGCCTTCCCCATTCCTTCAGCTGCCACCTATTTCTAATCCTGATACCAGGCTCTAGTCCGTGCCTGGTATCGCACATTGAAATTCAGACTCCCTTTTCCCTTAAAATTAACATTATAACTTGGAGTTGGGGAGGGCAGTCATTGAAATCCTGTTAGAGGCAGTCTTTTCTATAATTGGAAACTTTGCTATGTTCCTAAATATTTATTCTATTCAAAAATATGGGCTTCCCTCGTGGCACAGTGGTTGAGAGTCCACCTGCCGATGCAGGGGACGCGGGTTCATGCCCCGGTCCGGGAAGATCCCACATGCTGCGGAGCGGCTGGGCCTGTGAGCCATGGCCGCTGAGCCTGCGCGTCTGGAGCCTGTGCTCCGCAGCAGGAGAGGCCACGACGGTGAGAGGCCCACGTACCGCAAAAAAAAAAAAAAAAAAGTGTGTTCTAAGCTTCAGACAAGCTTTGTGAGCACATCTGAATTGGAGATTGGGTGGTCTGGAGCAGCAGTCTTCCGTTTAGTAAATAATGACTGAACTTTTTCTACATGCTAGACACTGTGCTGGTGGTAGTGGGGAACAGGGTAGGCCCAATCGCTCCCTCTCCCCTTGGAGCTTAGCCTCTACAAGAAGGCAAATTAAACAAATTATCATTGGCTCTTTTTCTAAGAGAGTTGTCTAAGACAACTCCAATAATTTTTAAAAATTTTATCGACACAGGCCCAATCTTCTTTCATTCCACCCTCCCCCTGCCGCCAACACACACATATCTTGCATTGTTATCAGACATTATATCCATATCTATGGATTTTTTTAAACATAACCACAATGCTGTTTTCAGTCGCTTCAAGGTAACAGTATGCAGCGTTCACATTTCCCCAGTCACCTCGTAAAGTTTTTTTACAGTTGATTTGTACAAATTAGGATCCAGACAAGGTCCCCATATTGCCTTTGTTGCAGCTCTTAATCTGCAGTCCCTCCATACCGTTTTTCAACGTCGAGGTTTGTTTGTCAAAGAAGCCACATTGTTTACTTTATGGAGCTTCTCGAGTCTGGATTTTGTAGCTTGCATTTCCAGGGTGTCATTAACGTATCTCTCTGTCCCCCTGTATTTTCTATAAACGGAAGTTAGATGTAGAGGCTGGATGGGGTCCAGATTCCAGTCCAGTTTCCGTGGCAGGGCTGCTCATATATGGTGCTGTGTATCACACTAAGAGCCACACGGTGTCTAGGTGTCTCTCTTTTATAACGTTAAGCTTGATCGTAGGGTCAGGAGGTCAGCATCAATTGTAAGATGCACCATCAATTACAAGTATGACTTTGGGAAGGGAAAAGGGAAACCTTATATTATATGTGCACCAAACATTGTAATATGTTGAAATATCCACCCAATTCTCAAAATGCTAAATGTGAAAAAGATGTGTCCTAGAATCAAGAAAGCACAATGTGGGGGAGGGGAGGGGTTCCCACGCTCGGAAGGGCCCACTCACGGCGAGGGAATCAGCGCGGACAGGGAGAGACCTTCGGGGGGTTGGGGGATCAGAGGGGAACGCAGCCAGCGGCTCCCCCGCCTGCTTGGCCCCGGGCCTGAAACTCTGCCCTCCAGGGTCGCCTCTGGCCGCAGAGGTCCTGAGCCTAAGCCCTGCCCCCCAGAGCCTCTTCTGGCCTTTTTTTTTTTTTTCTGTTGTGGTCCTGTTTTGTTCTTGTTTCATTCTTATTTTTTCTAATATATGTTTTATTTTTGTAACTTTATTTTATTTTTTATTCTTTGTTATTGTTCTGTTCCTTTTTGTTTGTTGCCCATTTCTTGTTTTTGTTGTGGCACTGTGTGGCTTGCGGGGGGTCGGGCCTGAGCTCCTGTGAGAGAAGCACTGAGTCCAAACCCCTGGACTAACAGAGAACTTCAGGCCCAGAGAATATTACTCGGTGTGAGCTCTCCTGGAGGTCCTCATCGCGGCACCAAAACCCGGCTCCACCCAACTGCCTGCAAACTCCAGTGCTGGATGCCTCAGGCCAAACAACCAGCAAGACAGGATGCAGCCCCACCCATCCAAAAAAATGAGACAACAAAAATATATGTTACAGAAGAAGGAGCAAGGTAAAAACCTACAAGACCAAATAAATGAAGAGGAAATAGGCAATCTACCTGAAAAAGAATTCAGAGTAATGATAGTAAAGATGATCCCAAATCTCGGAAATAGAATGGAGGCACAGATCAAGACAATACAAGAAATGTTTAACAAGGACCTAGAAGAACTAAAGAACAAACAAAAAATGATGAACATAACTGAAATGAAAAATACACTAGAAGGAATCAATAGCAGAATAACTAAGGCAGAAAATATAGCAAATCTGGAGCAAATAAGTGAGCCTGAAGATGGAATGGTGGAAATAACTGTGGAGGAGCAGAAGAAAGAAAAAAGAATGAAAAGAAATGAGGACAATCTCAGAGACACCTGGAACAATGTTAAACGCACCAACATTTGAATTACAGGGACCCCAGAAGAAGAAAAGAAAGAGAAGGGATTTGAGAAAATATTTGAAGAGATTATAATCGAAAACTTCCCTGACATGGGGAAGGAAATAGCCACCCAAGTCCAGGAAGCACAGAGAGTCCCATATAGGATAAACCCAAGGAGAAACATAGCTGAGACACATATTAATCAAACTAACAAAATTTAAATTCAAAGAAAAAATATTAAAAACAGCAAGGGAAATCAACACATAACATCAAGGAAATCCCCAGAAGGTTATCAGCTGACTTTTCAGCAGAAATTCTGCAGGCCAGAGGGAGTGGCAGGATATACTTAAAGTGATGAAAGGGAAAAACCTATAAGCAAGATTACTCTACCCAGCAAGGATCTCATTCAGATTCAACAGAGAAATCAAAAGCTTTACAGACAAGCAAAAGCTAAGAGAATTCAGCACCACCAAACCAGCTCTACAGCAAATGCTAAAGGAACTTCTCTAAGTGGGAAACACAAGAGAAGAAAAGGACCTACAAAAACAAACCCAAAACAATTAAGAAGATGGTCATAGGAACGTACATATCGATAATTACCTTAAACATGAATGGATTAAATGCTGCAACCAAAAGACACAGCCTTGCTGAATGGATACAAAAACAAGACCCATATATATGCTGTCTACAAGAGACCCACTTCAGACCTAGGGACACAAACAGACTGAAAGTGAGGGGATGGAAAAAGATATTCCATGCAAATGGAAATCAAAAGAAAGTTGGAACAGCAATACTCAGATAAAATAGACTTTAAAATAAAGAATGTTACAAGAGACAAGGAAGGACACTACATAATGATCAAAGGATCAATCCAAGAAGAAGATATAACAATTATAAATATGTATGCACCCAACATAGGAACACCTCAATACATAAGGCAACTGCTAACAGCTATAAAAGAGGAAATCGACAGTAACACAATAATAGTGGGGGACTTTAACACCTCACTTACACCAATGGACAGATTATCCAGACAGAAAATAAACAAGGGAATACAAGCTTTAAATTATGCAATAGACCAGATAGACTTAGTTGATATTTACAGGGCATTCCACCTGAAAGCAGCAGAATACACTTTCTTCTCAAGTGCACATGGAACATTCTCCAGGATATATCACATCTTGGATTACAAATCAAGCCTTGGTAAGTTTAAGAAAATTGAAATTGTATCAAGCATCTTTTCCAACCATGATGCTGTGAGACTAGATATCAATTACAGCAAAAAAACTGTAAAAAACGCAAACACATGGAGGCTAAACAATATGCTACTAAATAACCAAGAGATCACTGAAGAAATCAAAGAGGAAATTAAAAAAAACACCTAGAAACAAATGGCAGTGAAAACATGATGACTCAAAACCTATGGGACGCAGCAAAAGCAGTTCTAAGAGGGAAGTTTATAGCAATTTAGTCTCACCTCAAGAAACAAGAAAAACCTCAAACAATCTAACCTTACACCTGAAGCAACTAGAGAAAAAGAACAACAACAAAAAACACCCAAAGTTAGTAGAAGGAAAGAAATCATAAATATCAGATCAGAAATAAATGAAGTAGAAAACAATAGCAAAGATCAATAAAACTAAAAGTTGGTTCTTTGAGAAGATAAACAAAATTGATAAAACTTTAGCCAAACTCATCAAGAAAAGAAGAGACAGGACTTAAATCAGTAAAATTAGAAATGAAAAAGAAGAAATTACAACTGACACCACAGAAATACAAAAGATCATAAGAGACTACTACCAGCAACTATATGCCAATCAAATGGACAACCTGGAAGAAATGGACAAATTCTTAGAAAGGTACAACCTTCCAAAACTGAACCAGGAAAAAATAGAAAATACAAACAGACCAATCCCAAGGAATGAAATTGAAACTATGTTTAAAAATCTTCCAACAAACAAAAGTCCAGGACCAGATGGCTTCACAGGCAAATTCTGTCAAACATTTAGAGAAGAGCTAACACCCATCCTTCTCAAACTCTTCCAAAAATTTGCAGAGGGAGAAACACTCCCAAACTCATTCTACGAGGCCACCATCACCCTGATACCAAAACCAGACAAAGATATCACAAAAAAAGAAAACTACAGGCCAATATCACTGATGAACATCGATGCAAAAATCCTCAACAAAATACTAGCAAACAGAATCCAACAACACATTAAAAGGATCATACACCAGGATCAAGTGGGGTTTATCCCAGGGATGCAAGTGATGCAGCCACTGTGGAGAACAGTATGGAGGCTCCTTAAAAAACTACAAATAGATCTACCATATGGTCCTGCGATCCCACTACTGGGCATATACCCTGAGAAAACCACAATTCAAAAGGACACATGCACCCCAGTGTTTATTGCAGCACTATCTACAATAGCCAGGACATGGGAGCAACCTAAATGTCCAATGGCAGGGGAATGGATAAAGAAGATGTGGTACCTATATATGGAATATTACTCAGCCATAGAAAGGAATGAAATTGGGTCATTTTTAGAGATGTGATTTTTAGAGTCTGTCATACAGAGTGAAGAAAGTCAGAAGGAAAAAAATAAATATCATATATTAACGCATATATGTGGAATCTAGAAAAATGGTACAGATGACCCTATTTGCAGGGCAGGAATAGAGATGCAGATGTAGAAAATAGATGTGTGGACACAGGGGGCCTGAGGCAGTAGGTGGTGGGACGAATTGGGAGATTAGGATTGACACATACACACTACCATTTGGAAAATTGATAGCTGGTGGGAACCTGCTGTGTAGCACAGGGAGCTCAGCTCGGTGCTCTGTGACCACCTGGATGGGTGGGATCGGGTTGGGAGAGTGAGGTCAAGAAGGAGGGGAGGGGGAGGGAGGGAGACGCAACAGGGAAGACATATGGGAACATATGTTTATGTATGACTGATTCACTTTGTTATAAAGCAGAAACTAACACACCATTGTAAAGCAATTATACCCCAATAAAGATGTTAAAAAAAAAAAAGAAGGAGGGGAGGGCTTCCCTGGTGGCACAGTGGTTGAGAGTCCGCCTGCTGATGCAGGGGACATGGGTTCGTGCCCCGGTCCGGGAAGATCCCACATGCCACGGAGCGGCTGGGCCCGTGAGCCATGGCCGCTGGGCCTGCGCGTCCGGAGCCTGTGCTCCGCAACGGGAGAGGCCACAACAGTGAGAGGCCCGCGTACCGCAAAAAAAAAAAAAGAAAGAAAGAGGGGATATATGTATACATATGGCTGATGTACTTCACTGTACAGCAGAAACTAACAACATTGTAAAGCAACTATTCTCCAGTAAAAAAAATAAAACAGCTAAAAAAAATAAGAATGAAAGCATAATGATTTCAGTATACAGTGCAGTGCGATAAAGGAAAAGATATGGGTGCTATTAGAACTTATAAAAGAACCCCAATCTAGTCTGGGAGGTCAGGGAATGCCTCTGTAAGAGCTGATGTCTAAATTGACAACTAAAACATGAGTGGGAATTAGCCAAGCAAAGTGCGAGTAGGGGGCCGAGGCCATTATTCAGGAAGAAGAAACAGCCTGCATGGAAGCCCCAACTTGGGAGCTGGGATCAGTCAAGAGTGAAGGAGAGGAGGAATTAGAGGCAGAGGAGGGCAGTTCCTGAGGCTGGGGAGACATTGGTGAGGAGTTAGGATTACACTGTGAATGTGATAAAAGACCCTGAAGGTTTATAAGCAGAGGAGGTACACGATCTCCTTTGGTGCTTTAGCGGGTCAGTAAACATTACGCCCATCTCCAGTCCAGTGTTGAAACTGGGGAAGAAAGGTGCACAGGATCAGCTGATTTCTTCCTGGTTGAAGCTCAGTGAAGCAGATGGCTTTAGACCTGGGCCACGAGGTTGTGCTAATCCCCCGCCCCGAATTAGGCCTCTGCTCCCCTGTCCCATTGGACAACCACAGGCTTCTTCCCACAAGACAGAGCCTGACTCACAAAACTTCCTCCAAGGTTGAAAGAGCAGATGGGAACCTGTGCTGTCTGTGGGCAAATAATTTCCAAAGAGAGGACCCTAAAGAGGGTGGAGTACATGTGTTCTCAAGGTCACCACCTTCCCCAGGGAGGAAGGAGCGAGAGAGCAGGGCAGGAGGCCCAGAGATCCTTCCACACTGGGAAGGCTGTCTTCCCAGACACAACCCACCCACCCCAAACACACACACACCCAAAATGGTCTGATTTGTGATCTGCAAAATCATTTTGTATGTAGAGAGTCGAGTTAAAATCTGCAGTCTTCAGCTGGACCTGGGCAGTCAGGTGCTTATCAGAGCATCATGTGTACGTTTCATAGTTTTAGGAAGCTACTGCAGGCATCTAAGCAAGAAATAACAGTGGTGGTGAGATAGACGGAGGAAAAAACACTTGGGGAGGTAAAATGAATAGGACTTGGTGTTTGGTTAAGTGTCGGGCAAGCAAGGGAGAGGGTGGAGCCACCCAGGTGAGCGATCCACCAGTTGGGAGGTGGGCAGAATCTGTCCTTACCTACTGCTTACTTCCACCTCCCCAGACTTGGCTTCCCCACCTCTGTGTCCTCATTTCATGCCTTGTCCTCCCGCTTCCAGGGGTTCGTGCCTGCGTGTGCTGCTCCCCGTCTGCATTAGACCACGGTGCCCTGCGTCCCTCCCAGCACCAGGATCTCGGGATCTTCCAGATGTGATTATTGGCAGATTTGTTCATAATAATTATATGCCAGTAGACACACCTGGCTCTTTATGGGTTTCAAAGTGCCTTTACATTTGTTGAACACATAAATATTCTCTTAGAGGGCAGTAGAAAGGCCTCCAAAGTGGTCTTCAACCCATGATTCCCTTAAGAACAGATTTCTGAAGACAGAACTTAGCCCTTTCTTATCTAACCCTAAGCAGCCCACTCTGGAGTAAATAAGAGGATAGGGTGGGTGAGGAATTTGGGGTTGACTGAGCCTTAAGCTCTCCTTAACCTTTAAGCTGTCCTTAACCTAACATGTTACTGCTTTAGCGCAAGGGTGTTTCTCTCTGTCCGTCTGTGATTCGTGGGACAGGCACGTGCTCCAGAGCCTGGAAGGAGAACTTTCATCTCATTGCAGTGCAGTTTGGTCTTTTTAAGGCTTATCTTGACTCACCCCTATTGATTTTTTTCCTCTTTTCTCTAGATTTCCCACTTACACATCATAATACCACATCAGAATGTTTCTCAAAAAAATACAATTTCTAAAAATGTCCTTTGAGCTCTGCAAATTAAAATGGATTAGGTCTGAGAAAGGCTTCAGAAGTCTGATGCGGCAGGTTTCAGAAGAGACAGAGGAGCACCATGGTGCTCTTTTGGCTCCCTCAGAAAGTATTGCTTCTAAAATTTGAAAATATTATACTTTATAGGTATTCCGTCAGCTGGCTGAAATCTTAACTCCTTCCTATCAGATTAATTTGGGGAAAAAAGAATGTGAAATGTAGAGCTTCCTGAGAAATGTTGTCATGTGATAATTACTTCATAATAAACACAGGAGTATAAGGACGTTGACTTAAAATTACTTTAAAATATATTAAAAATGAAAAGGTTAGAAGTGGAACCTAAATTCTTCAAAGCTTTATAATGTTTTAATATTTAAATTATGTAATATTTGCTACAGTTTTGGGTGGAAGAGTAATTCTGTTTTCTTCTAATTTCTGAAGTTGGATGTTTCAGCTTTCCTTCTTTCCTAATAAAAACATTTACGGCTTTGTATTTTCCTCTAACTTCTGCTTAACTGCATCTCATCATTTTGAGGTGTAATGTTTTCATTGTCATTTAATACTGAATATATTTTAAATTCCTATTATGATTTCTTTTTTACTCCATATTTAGAGATGCGTTTTAAAATTTCTGAACCTATTGGGTTTCTAGTTATTCTTTATTTTTTGGGATTCTATTTATGTTTTTGTTCATGGCTTTAACACAGTTGCCCTATGAGCAAGTGACATGGGCTATATGATACCACTACTTTTTTAAAAATAAATTTATTTATTTATTTATCTTTTTTTTTACAATTTTTGGCTGCGTTGGGTCTTCGTTGCTGCATACGGGCTTTCTCTAGTTGCGGCAAGTGGGGGCTACTCTTCGTTGCAGTGGCTTCTCTTGTTGCGGAGCACGGGCTCGAGGCACACGGGCTCAGTAGTTGTGGCATGCAGGCTCAGTAGTTGTGGCTCGCAGACTCAGTAGTTATGGTGCATAGGCTTAGTTGCTCCGCGGCATGTAGGATCTTCCCAGACCAGGGCTCGAACCCGTGTCCTGTGCATTGGCAGGTGGATTCTTAACCACTAAGCCACCAGGGAAGTCCCAATACCACTTCTTTAAGATGGGTTAAGCCTTTGTAAAATGGTTTTGCTTCCCACTTTAACCAAGCTTTTGCAATTCAGAGCAAAGCAATTCTGGTGTATAAACTCTAATACTTGTCCATTTTTCCTCAAGCATCTTCAGTTACCAAAACTTTTTATTGGGTAGGACATATATTAATTATCAAGATCATATCAGTTCTTTTCATTTTATTGTCCAAATCCTGGAAGCAAGTTGATTTCTAGAGTATTACTAATTCTTTCCTTATTATTTTAAACAGGAGTATGCTGTGAACTGCCATGTTATCACCTGGGAGAGGATTATCAGCCATTTTGATATATTTGCCTTTGGACATTTCTGGGGCTGGGCTATGAAGGCCTTGCTGATCCGTAGTTATGGCCTCTGCTGGACAATCAGTATTACCTGGGAGCTGACTGAGGTAAGAAGGGGGTGTGGGCTGCTATCTAGGTGCTACAGTGTGGGCAGTTTATATGCAGGAAGAAGATAGTCCATCAGCTAAGAGTCAAGTAATCCATTCTGCAGCTCCTGTGGTACAAAACTGTTTAAATCCCCAAGGGATATTTTATACCTTTGTCAAACAAACAGAGAAACTCCTTGTCAACTTAAGGTCTGCTCTGTCTCACAAGTCTTAAAGAGAAACAAATGGAATCAAGCTAGAGAATGAAGTTAAAATCCTAAGCAAGATAATTGAGTGGCAATGAGGACATCTGCTAAGAAGCTAATAGGTAGTTTACCCACTAACTAGTTTCCAGTTAAATAGAATTGTGGTGTTTGGGAATTATGAGGCCATCCAGGACATTGTGTCACTTAAAAATGGATTCCCAGTGTAGCTCAAATATCACGGTCATCAAAAGTTTGTCTCATTCAATGAATGAAAGAGATATATTCTTGAAAAACTATTACCGAAATGATATTTTGGGAACTAGTTCATTTATTGTTCAGTTATTATGTTATTCTTAAGCATTCCCGGGGACAGAATTTGGCCGTGTGCACAGTTATTTCTTCATGCCTGTCGTTGTCCTCACCCTAACCTTTAGCAAAGCATACCAGTTAGATATTCGCTTCTATTAGTGTTCCTCTCATGGCCCCGAGGCTAGAAGCCCGAGTTCAGGGTGTGGGCAGGGTTGGTTCCTTGAGAACCTGTCCCAAGCCTCTCTTAGGCCTCTGCTCATGGTTTGCTGGTCATCTTTGGTGTTCCTTGGCTTGTAGATCACCACAGTCTCCGCCTCCATCTTCACGTGGCCTTCTCCCTGCATGCGTTCACATGGCATTCTTTTCATAAGGACACCAGTCATGTTGGATTAGGGGCCAACCTCCTCCAGTACGACCCCTTCTCAACTATTACATCTGCAGTGACTGCATTTGCAAATAAGCTCACATTATAAGGTCCTAGAGCTTAGGACTTCCAACGTATGGATTTTTGAGGGGGAACGATTCAACCCATAACAGTGCCCAGCACTGCCCGTACATCATCCTGAATCTTCACCATAACCCAGAAGGGCAGTATGTATTCCCAGTGTACCGATGGGAACCAGAGCTCAGAGCCAGGAGTGGATCCAGGGTAGCTTGACGGGGAACGCGGCCCGTGCTCCTGCCCTCGTACCAGGGGCTCCCTCTAACTTGCAGGCATCTTCAGGACCTCACCGCCATGAGACCTGTGCAGGGCACTTGGCCTTCCTCAGCCTCCCTTTCTTCCTCCCCTGCCCCCCCACCCCCACCCACTGGGCCTCTTGCGCCTCCCTTTTCCTGGTGGCTCTTTTCTCAACACCTCTCCAGTTCATCCCTCTGCTGCGCTCTCCCCTCTCATCTGAATTTCCCATCTCCTCCCTGCACACTATCTTTTGCCAAAGTGAACCTTTCACCCCTCAGCCCGATCACCTCCTTCTATTGAAAACTCTTCCCTGTTGGTCCGTTGCTCTTAAGACAAAATCCAGGTGGCTTCTGAACCAGCCTCTGAGGCCTGGTGTTCGCTGGCCCAGCCCACCTCCCCAGCCTCCTTGAACCCTCTCACCTGCCCTCTGCTCCAGCCAGCTTTGCATTCTTCACTTCAAAGATGCTGTGTCCTTTCCTCCCACGGAGCCTGCCTCTGAGTTCCTCCCTCTCTGCCCTGCTCCCTGCACTGGCTGGGCTCATGTTTGTACACCTGGAAATAGAGCACCTGGCTCTTCTCCTCTGAAACACTCAGCATAGGTTAAATACTTGATAGATGTTTTCTTTTCTGCTAAACGTTATGCCTCAAGAGGACAGGGCCCGTGTCTGCCCAGTCCCAGACCCCAGCACTCTGCCTCACACATACAGGCACACGCTCCCGAATCTCCAGGGAGTGAACAAATGTGGCTCCTTCCAGGTCTCCGACTCCGCTCTGCCTGGGCTGTCTCACCCCCGAATCCGGTACTTTCCAGAAAGGCTCCTCGGGCGGACGTACGTCCTCCACATCCCCTAACCAGTATTATTTCAGCACGTCTGTCGTTGGCTTCTGCAGAAGTTTCTCTCTGCCCCATGTGAGTTAATGCTCCATGTCACGGCTTGGACCTGGGAATGCAGTCCCGGGTGGTACGTGGACCGCTGGGGGCCAGCACACAGCCCCTCGCTGTCACATGCGGCAGCTGTTCAGTATCTCCTCGGAAGCAGGCACATCAGGAAGTCAAACTCCTCGTACAATATTTGTATTCTTTTACAATCTATGTGACGCTTTCATGAATAGTTTTAACTTGTAGCATTTATTATATTACTTCAGAGGTTTATAATCATGGGGTTGCCCCTTTCCAGAGAACTGTCAGGCGTTGTCTTTGTAATTTCAGACCTCCTTAAAGCGGGCCTTCCCACAGCACCCCATGCTGCTTGATACAGCCGACGGGTCCTTTGTTTTGGACAAAACTATTTCCGTAAAAGACTTCTGTTCCACCCTTGATCTCACTGCGCCCTTTTTCTGGAATGTCCTCACCTTCATCTCCATCTCTTGAAATCACTCATTCCTGTCCTTAATGATCCCACTCCGCCCTGTCTTCCTTCCAGAAGTCTACCGCCATTGCCGTCTATCCAAATGAATCTCTCAGTGTCCCAATTTATGTCACCATGGTAACACTTGCCACAGCATACCTGATTTTGTGTTCTGAATAAGCGTCTGGCCTCTGCCCTTAAGATCAAGAACCTTGATCCATTTTATCTCACCACCTTGTACATCGTAGGCACTTAATAAAAGATTATCGCTGCAAATCAATTAGTGTGGGATTTCCTATTAAGCTAATTTACCACTTACTGTTTTTCCGAGATATCTATAGACCGTTTCTAAAATACACAGCTTAAATTCTCAAGCTGCTAATTTTGAGGATTCTGCCAGTGCTCTGTAGACAGTTAGGAACACTTTGCTCTCTTCCCTCTTCTGGGTCCGTGTCATGTTGTCATTAGCCAAGGTAATTTACTGGTAGTATTGTTCAAGATGGGTTATCATTTCTTTAAAGCCCTGTGTCCAAAAAAAGAGGAGCTGTTTGGATTAGCAGTATTTGCGAACCATCCACAAAATAAACAAGAATCTGATTACAGACCTTGGTTGTTTTTTTTTTTTAATACATCAGGAAAACCTAAAACGTCAACAAGTTTTGCTAAGAGAATGTACTATTAAAAGGAAAGTTACCTTTCTGCGTGGTACCCCAGGTTTGTTTTTTTCACGTTTGTTTTTTCATCATCGCTTGTGTTTCTCAGCTTTTCTTCATGCATCTTCTGCCCAATTTTGCCGAGTGCTGGTGGGACCAAGTCATCCTGGACATCCTGCTGTGCAACGGTGGTGGAATCTGGCTGGGCATGGTCGTCTGCAGGTTTTTAGAGATGAGGACTTACCACTGGGCAAGCTTCAAGTGAGTCATCTTCCTCCGGGCCCTGAGTCACGGTTTCTCACAATGTAGATATAACTGCCTCAGTAGCACGCAACATGAGTACGTTCTCTGATGATAGGACTAAATTATGCATTAGTAACTGGAACTCAAAAATGATTATAAGCCCAGTTTCAGGCATTGATCCAGAAAATGCTAAATCATTTTCGAGTTTCTCAAATCCATCCCCTCCTTTTTATCCATATGCCTCAGCCTGAATTCACACTCCCATGGCTGGATTGATTAGTCCCTTGTCCCCAGGTTAACCCCTCTAAGCCTTCTGCCACCACTGCTTGAATGATCTTAGGAACATCACATCCATCATGTCATTTCCCTGTGGTGGCTTCTCATGGGCCTTAGGACAAAGTCCATAGGCTTGGCAATTATAAGTCACTTATTTATTCTGTCTCAAATTTATTTTGTTATGTGGTGTAAGGGGGAGATTTCACAGCGTTATTGTGTTTGATGAACCGGTTTTCCCCGTCCCTTTCATGAATAATCCTTTCTTTGGCCACTGACTTGAAAGGACACTTTTTAATATATTTCATACAGTATATACTGTAACAAAATCTGTCGCAGTGCTGGGTGTTGCTCCAAGCAAGCTTCATACGCAGTATCTCATTTGAGCGTTACATCAATGCTAGGGATAGACGCTGCCATTCTCTTCACTTTAGGGTTGAAGGTACTGAGGCTTCAGTGTAGTAATTTGCCTAAGGATACCCAGCAAGCAAGCATAGAGTCTGAAATTACATCAGGCCGTCTGGGTCCTTAAACACTCCATAATGCTTCCCTATTTTCATACATTTATGCTTCAAATTCAACTTGAGAATCATCCTGTCAAGTTCCAAGATGTAAGCGCAACTAATGAACAAAAAAGTCCTGTTGGTCTTAAGTTACATTAAACATATGAATGTATATAGATCAGGTTGGATTAACCTTTTCACTGCATTAAGTATTCCAGTTCTCCATCACGCTGTATCTCTGTTTATTCCCATCTTCCTCTACCTCTTTCCGTGAAGTTTCACCATTTTTTTTTTTTTTTTTTTTTTGTGGTACGCGGGCCTCCCACTGCTGTGGCGTCTCCCGTTGCGGAGCACAGGCTCCGGACGCGCAGGCTCAGCAGCCATGGCTCACGGGCCCAGCCGCTCCGCGGCATGTGGGATCCTCCCGGACCGGGGCACGAACCCGCGTCCCCTGCATCGGCAGGCAGACTCTCAACCACTGCGCTACCAGGGAAGCCCTCACCATTTTTTATATACAGGTTCTTCATCATTCTTGTTTATTTTTGGATAGTCTCTGTTTCTTTGTTGCCCTTTTGCCTCAAATCTTCTTGCTGGGAGATTTTCTCACTGCATGCTTGTTGATGGGTGGGTGAGTGAGTGAAGGAACAAACCTGGTTTCCTTCTACTCCCCCTTCCCAACCCCCTCCTCCCTCCCCAAGAACAAAAGGCCTGGCCTGTTTATCCTTATGCCGTCAGCACTTTAAAACGGTGTCTACGACCTAAAGGTCCTCGCTATACATCTCTGTTGAATTTAAAAAATCTTTACCATTTATTAAATCGTATGACCTTGGATTTCGGCTCTCCTGGTCTAGCACAAGAGGACCAGAATCTACCCCCAACTCTGAGGTTTACAGAGAGCCGGAGTCAGCCATTCCCTTTCTCGGAGCCCCAATGTTGTCATTTGTGAAACGTGGGACTATTTGTTTCTATAACAGGAATATGAAATTGAGTGATTTCTAGGATTGAAACCAAGAAAGGTTAAAAATCACTGTCACTCCAAACTGTTCACTTAATTGAGGAAGCTATAGGGTGAGGAAATGCTGTGGGTCCCCTCACACGTGGAGCTTGTTCTCTGTTTTATCAGGGCGCCCTGGGGGCGGGGGCATGGGTGGGAGTGGTGTCCTTCCTGGCCTAGTTCCAGGTGGCTGTCTGTAATGTACCTCAGCTTCTTTTGTCACCAGTTCACAAACTGTGGCCTGTGCTGGCGTGGCCAGTCCACTGGTGCTCCCCACCTGGCGTGCTGCTCTCAGCGCATCACCTGTGAATAGAGGCCGCTGTTGGAGAGATGTTCAAATAGAAAGGAATCTTTGGTTGTAAAATAGTCAATGCATTTTTCACAGTTTTTTGGTTTTTTGTTTCTTCCCCCTCCTCTCTCTCTGGATTTTCACCGGAGCTGTTTTCTTCTCACAGGGACATCCACACCACCACCGGGAAAATCAAAAGAGCCGTGCTCCAGTTCACTCCTGCTAGCTGGACCTATGTTCGGTGGTTTGACCCCAAATCTTCATTTCAGAGAGTGGCTGGAATATACCTTTTCATGATCATCTGGCAGGTATCTCTTCAAATGCTCAAAAGTAGGGGAAAACAAAATAAAAACCATCCAGGAATTTAGGGTTCATGCTAGTTGACATTACTTATCAGCTCGTTGCTTTAGAAGATGTAATATTCTGCAGCTGACATATAGAATTAAAGTGATGCTGTCACGCCTAAGGTCTTGCTTCATCGTGAAGACGTTTTAAAATATGGCTCTTTGAATTACAAATTGGAAACAGATTAAAATTCCCTGTAAAAACCTTGTGCTCAGCATCTATCACCCAGTGAGTTAGGCGTTGGATGACCTGCTCGAATGATCGTTTTCAGGACCACAGCAACAAACGTAAGGCTTTTTCTTACAGTCCAAATTCAGTATTTGAGTTTTAAAATTGTGCCTCAGCTGTTAACCACTTTGGGTAATTTGTAGAACGCTAAATACAGAAGCCCTCTGCTACCTGTGGGGACTGGAGCCCTTTGGGGACCTGGGCCCTCCAGAGTGGTGTCGGCGGTGGAGAGAGGCTCTCACTCCAAGCGGACTGAAGCGATTCAGACAGCCAGGGGTCTTGGAAAGGGATTACCCAACGACGCTGTTTTCCAGAGGCAGCCTTTTTTTATTGTCCCTCCTGTCCCAGGTTAATTGTTTCACAACTTTGGGAGACTAGCTGAGGGAAACCAGCTTTCACCGGAAGGGTCTTTCAGAATCATCAGACATGTTTTGAACACATATGCACAAAATACTCCCAACATAAGGAGAAAATGGGCATGTGTCACTTTAAAGATAGACTGTCCTTGTCCACAGAGGGAGGGAGAAGAATAATGCCCATGTCAAGAAATGGAGTTTATGGCTACAGAAGTGTTCGTGAATAGTTGTATAGTCACCATGGTTTGGGGAAGCCAGTGTGTAGGTAAATGGGGTGTGATTAAGTTTTACCTTATGGGGCAATGCCAGGGAAGGCAGAGGTTTTCTTTTATTACGAGGACCTAGGAGGAATTTGGATTTGCCCAGGAGAGAGAGCGGGATATGCTCCTAGAACGGCAGAATTCCACTGGGCCCACTTTCCCCCTGATGATGAGCGCGGTGCAGTGATCAGCTTTCCTTATGTGGTGATGAGTGAACCGTTTTTATTTTATATCCTTAAACTCAGCACTGTGGGGAAAGGCACACATTTTATGTCACTGAAATGAACCTGCTGGTCCACGTGATGTGCTCTTAAAGCAGTGACCTTTCCTAATCTCTGCCCCTTGCTTAATCTGGAGGGGAAATGCAGTGGCCTCTGGGCGTTGAGCACAGATTTCCCGGTGGGCATCTCTTTTGTGCTGCCAGGACTGGTCATGGGATGAGCGGTACTGGGCGCTACCCTCAGGGAGCAGTCCCACTGCCAGGTGAAGCCTGGACCAACCCCACACCCACTTTTAAGAGCTGCCTTCGGTTGAGGATCTGCTCGGTCCCTGGCACGAGCTGACCGAGTCCACAGTCATCTCTCAGTCACGCACACGCGCCTCAAGCTTCTTTTGGTTATTGAAGAGCCTACTTTCCTGCTGTCAGACTTCTCAACCTGGCCTAATTTCTGCCGGGCTGCGGAGGTGTTCCACGGTACAGATTCGTTGTCATCCTTTCGCTCTTAAAGCATCTCTCTCCCGACTGTCCCAGCAGCTCACACACGTGAGCCAGGTGACAGTCACGTGAATCTGGAAACACAACAGATGGCTGATGCCCCCTGTGCCCCTCTCAACACCCAGCACCTACCCTGGACCCCTACTTGGTTGGTGCCTGTGTTGTACTGGTTGTTACCGGGCTTAAGCAGCAACCCTTAGAGACCCGGTATGTCTTCTGGAAATGCTTTGAACATACCAGTTATTTTTAGCTGTAGAACGTCCATTGAAGGAATAGATGTTCATGACTTAGCATGAAGCACCAGGTTGACTCTCGCCTCCTTCTTTTGCAGCTGACTGAGTTGAATACCTTCTTCCTGAAACATATCTTTGTGTTCCAAGCCAGTCATCCGTTAAGTTGGTGTAGAATTCTCTTTATTGGCGGCATCACGGCTCCCACAGTGAGGTAATTCTGTGTTAGCATGACCGTCAATTGAGCATGATTACCTGCTTTGTATTCTCCTATGTAGCATAAAGGAAGTCACATAAGCTAGCAGATTTTCCGTGAAAATGTCATTCTGAAGAATTATACATCCAGGGGGAAAAAAAAAGACTTACACATCCAGAATATGAAGAAAACGTTTTGCTTCTCAGACCTCAGTAACATGAAGACCAGCACTGCACCATTATTTTCAAACCCCTTTAACGATCTTCACTGCTGTCCTTTTCTCCCCCGTAGCATCCTACTTAAAACAAAACGAGTAACAGAAATGCTAAGGTTTTCTTCCTGAGATTATTGAAAACTAACAAACGTTTTTATGGTGGATTGAAGTAATAAATTATGTTATTTTTAGAATGAGACTTTATTAGTTCTTTTAGAGCCAATTAAGTTAATTTCCTTTTAAAAATGTCCTTCCTGGGCTTCCCTGGTGGCGCAGTGGTTGAGAGTCTGCCTGCCGATGCAGGGGACAGGGGTTTGTGCCCCGGTCCGGGAAGATCCCACATGCCACGGAGCGGCTGGGCCCGTGAGCCATGGCCGCTGGGCCTGCGCGTCCGGAGCCTGTGCTCCGCAACGGGAGAGGCCCCAGCAGTGAGAGGCCCGCGTACCGCAAAAAAAAAAAAAAAAAATGTCCTTCCTGTGGTCCTCCAGGACAACAGGGACAAGGATGGGTGTCCATGCCTTCCTTCCCCTGGATTCATGACTCATGTAGGGCCTTAGAGATGAGGCGGTGTTCAGGGACTGTCCCCGACGTGGACTGATTCCAGTGGACTTCAAAGCAAAACACTTTCATTTGTTTCATTGTTCCTATTTGGAAATGGCATTGGGGTTTTGTTTTGTTTTGTTGGGTTTTTGGGGTTTTTTTTTTTGTTTTTTTATGGTACGCGGGCCTCTCACTGTTGTGGCCTCTCCCGCTGCGGAGCACAGGCTCCGGACGCGCAGGCTCAGCGGCCATGGCTCTCGTGCCCAGGCTCTCTACGGCACGTGGGATCTTCCCAGACCGGGACACGAACCCATGTCCCCTGCATCGGCAGGCGGACTCTCAACCACTGCGCCACCAGGGAAGCCCGGCATTGGGGTTTTATATCTAGTGTGGAGGACCGGCATTGATCAGTAGAAACACCCAAGATCTCTGCACAGCTGATATAAATACAAACCAAGCAGATAAAAGAGTTTGCTCTTCAGAAGCTGTAGGATAACTTAATTCATTATTTGTAATGTACTTGTGAACTACACAAGTAGAAGGTCTCACTTGCCAGGGAGAGTGGGTGTTTTCCTTGGTCAGACATAGCCCTCACCCCCAGCTAGCACCTTTTCTTGTCCTCATTCGTTATTACAAATATATTTATTTTATATATATATATATATATATATATATATATATATATATATATATATATATATATATATAAAAACAGGAAAGTAACAGCTGGTAAACCGCAGCCTTTTGCCACTTTATAGACCAGTGGTCCGTCGAAGTAGTTATCTCATGCATGCAATTTTCCTTTGGTGGGTTGGAGCCTCCCTACTGTATTTAAAATTTGATTTAATTTGAGACTGCCAGTTATTTTCAGGAAAGATTAGCAGCAGTTTCTTCATAAAATTACGAGCAATCAACAAAGTCAATAAGTGGGGAAAGAAATGTCTTATAAAACAGAACAGCAAATCACATGCGATTCATCATGAAAATTTCAATATTGTTAAACATTTCACAACAAAAACTAGAGATTTAGACCAGAGACTAAAAATCCAGTGTTCAGACTTTTCGAGAGCTCCTTAAAATTTTTGCCAAACCCTACGGGTTTCCACACAATTCTTTTTTGTTTAAAACTTAGCCACTTTCTGTGTTCCTACACCACTTGAGGCTATTCATATGTAAGGAGATGGTTTGACAAGCTTCTTGGAAAGACGGAAGTACTCTGATGGGTTTTAGGTCCCAATTAGCGAATGCCAGGCCCTAAAAGGGAGAGAAAGCTCATAGGCTTCAGTATAAATCATACATACATACCAGATCTCCTTTTTAGACTTTCACATGACTCTGCTTTGAGAAGATATTTGAGTGAACATTCTTTTAATCTAATAATATAATGTGCAGTGTAGGACATGGACACCATGAGTAAAGCAGCTGAACTAGCAAAAGCAAATTAGGTAATGAAAATGTGAAGTCAGAGGAAAACCTGAATTCTTTATAGTTACAATCCTTCACTTTGGGGTACAGAGGCGATAGTTTGTGGATGAGCTTTAGGCATCCGTGAACCCCCCAAAGTTTAATGCAAAATTCTGTGTGCATGTTTTATGTGCCTTTATCATAGCTTTCATCAAACCCTCAAAGGAGTCTGTGACCCACGTCCACCAGAAGATGATGAGTTAAGTTTCAGGGGCAGTAATGAGACTCTAAGCCTCCACTGTCCCACAGGCAGCCTCTCCCACGTGTGGCTACTGGGCACTGGGAGTGCGGCCAGTCACCCTGAAATGTGCTGTACGTATAGAGTACACACTGGACCTTGAAGGCTTAGTGCAAACACAATATAAAATGCTTCTTTATAATGTTTTCAATACATTGGATTATATATAAATTAATTATTAAAATGAATTTCATCTGTTCCTTTTTACTTTTTTAACACGGTTATTAGAAAACTCTAAATTGCATTTGAGGCTCATACTGTATTTCTATTGCATGGTTGCTGCACTGAGCCTCTCACCTCCATGTCATCACCTCTTTTCTGATCATGTCAGTAACATTCAGTTATTGGCCTCAGTGACAGTGAGGTGCAGCTACAGTCCCATTCCAGTTTCTGAGAGCCACAAATGTATATATTTATTGCCTGGTTACGATCAGCAACCTTTATCCTGGAAAGAGCCAGAGGAGACAGTGACCATGCAGGAGACCTTCTGGAATCACCTCCGTGGAGGGAGACTGAGGCATCCACCTGGGGTGGCTTTGGCTCAGGGCTGTGGGAGTCTGTGTCTGAATCAAGACTGCCTTTGCCAATAATCTGGCTCCAATAACCATCCCCCTCCAACGCAATCCAAATTCTTAGCCTCTTACAGGAAGGTTTCAACAGGCACTGGCTTCCTATTCCCTTAAATAGAACTAGACCAGGCAGCCCAAGTATGTGGAACAAGGCAGACATTTTTTATACTCACGCTGTCAAAGTGATTTAATTCTGTATTGACTTGCTGGTCTTCCAGAAGCTCTCAGTGAATTCCACCTTTGTTCTTTCAGACAGTACTATGCTTACCTCACCGACACACAGTGCAAGCGTGTGGGAACACAGTGCTGGGTGTTTGGGTGAGTAATCTTTTTATCGTGGACATATAAAACCACTTTAGCCTCTGAATTTCTTGGGTTATTTCTTAACCCTACATTAAGTGCCTTTCAGTGCAGTTTTGTTTTTGTGTGTCTTTCATTTTTAACATTCCTTTTCTGATTTAAATTTAGAGGAGTTAATTGGCAAGTTACACAAAGAGGGTGTAGAAACTGTTTTTTAAAAAAATATTAGGAAATCAAAAGATAATTCCCATGTAGAACTTGAAGACCTTGTTTCTTGAAATAAATCAGAAAATGAGTTATATGAATTCCCTGTGAAATTGATGGTGAGTTTGGGACAACATATCGTGATGGGCTTAACCACATTTTACGTTACTTTCACACCAGAAAGACCCCACAAAGCGACTGCTTGCTGTCTACCAGGGTCTAATTTTATTATCCCAAAGAAAACTAACACATGGTGACAATTTATTGTCTCATTACAGATACAAATGCTGTATCTGAATTTACAACTATTTAAATGATTTGAAAGAAAGCAAGGGTTACCCAGTTTAACCCCCAATATTAAATGGGAGATACTCTTCAGTGTCTCAAATAAGTGCTTCTTCTGCTTCAATACCATCAACATCTCACCATGCCATTTAGCAACTGAAGTTCCAGAGACATCCAGCACACCTGTAGGTGAAGTTCAGTCCCTCAGGGAGCTTACATTCAGGACCTAACCTAGGTTCTAAATGGAGTGTGACAGCATAAAGAAAATCTGATGAAAACCCTAACAGATTTTTAAACAGAGTCACTTTTTTTCCCTGTATTACATGCGTATTGAAACATCATCCAAAGACATCAACTATTTAGAGATACTTGCTGCTTACGTTGCATTGTCATTCGTTCCAAGTGTGTGTGTGTGTGTGTGTGTGTGTGTGTGTGTGTGTCTGGAGCTCTCACTCCAGATTCTGGGGAGTTAGTGAAGTTTGATCTAGGCAAGTTTCCCACCGCCTTCTTTCCAAAAGACAAAGGGCCGTTGTCACTGTTTCTCATAAATTCTGTGATGTAAGCTGATTTTCCTACCCAAAGTAGCTTAAAGGGTGATAGGATGGACTCAATTTCCATCCTATGGATAGGATGGATTTCCACTGATTACTGATCTGGCGGGAGAGAGAATTCACACATCTACCAGGTTTCTAATATACTTCTGTCACAGGAAGGAGGAAGGTGGGCTGCCTTCCCACTGTCTTGTCCGAGGACTGGGGCTCTTTCCTGCACTTCCTTCTTTCACCACATGCCTCTTCTTTCCACGGGCATTTTTCTCTTCACGTTTACAAGTCCTTGCCAGCGTCTTACTCTACGGAGCGTGGGTATATTTTCCACAGAACTCTCTACTTACCTGTTGAGGAAAAGGAGACGGCAGATCAGAGGGAGAGGCAGTGTTACAACAAAGTTTTTTTTCTGATCAGGCGGTCTGAAACTATAATCACCGTGGAGGGAGAAATGGCCGAGAGGAGCAAGGGCAGAGAATGGTGGCAAACGCCACTCCAGAAAACTGCGCCTTGCTGAAAAGTGGTAAAAGAAAGTAAAACGCAAATGATCTGAGATGCAGAGGTCAGTTGGCTAATTTAGGATGCTTTATTATAGAGACTCGAGTCCTCCCAGAATGGTGACATCAAGGTTAGTGAACCTTGAGAACTAGTGGGCCATGCTGAAAACGAGCAAGTCCCTCTTCATAAATCAAGCAGGGCAGACCTGCCTGGCGCGTGAACTGGGGCAGGAGCTGCCTCTGGGCGGTCAGCACGGTCAGCCCGTGACGGTGAAACAGGAGGCGCGGCCTCCAGTCTCTTCTCTTCTTCGTTACGAAGTCAACTGAGTGGGTCCTGAACGGCATTTTCTGAAAATCAAATAGAGTCGGAAGATGTCAGAGCAAGGGGCCGGTAGTTTTGTGTGACTTTTGTTTCAGTCGTTGTGTGTGTGTGTGTGTGTGTGTGTGTGTCTGTGTCTGTGTGTGTGTGTGTGTGTGTGTGTCTGTGTGTGTGTGCGTGTGTCTGTGTACTGGGCCACAGTGAAAAATAGGCTTCCTGCCATGGGTCTCAGATCACAGAAGTTGGAGAAACAGGTCTAGTCTGCTGGTCACCAAGCTCTTGAAAGCTGCCTCAGTCAGCTTGAATACCCAGAAACCTCTCACAGTAAGCTCTGGGTGTTCTGTCTGGTTAAGGGCAGGTAGGCACACTTCTTCTTAACATTTTCTGATGCAGTCCTGCATCCCAGCAAGGCGTCCCAGCAAGAGGTCGCACATGCTCTGTGTGTCCGCCGGCAGGCGCCCTTGCCCTCGCTGCTTCCCTGACAGCCTGGACTTCAGTGTGACAGTCGACCTCAGCCCTGCTCTCCAACGTGCCAGCCTTTGTTGTGGCGGGGAGCTGGGGAGGAAGAGGGGGTACTCTGTAAAGATTCAGGCGACCACTCCTAACCTTGTTTCACTGGGACTGTGGGCCAAGACAGCTCCAGATTCTTTAGAGGCGTGTCCAGGAGACTTTCTGCTTTGCACAGGTGCCTCTGACTCTGGGCATTCCGTTGTTTAGAGCCGTCCATCCATTTGACCGTGGCAGTGACCTCTGTCTGCCAGTAGGGAGGGGACCGGGGGCCTTCTGGGCCTCTTCCTGCCTTTTTAGAGATTATCTGTGCAGCAAGACCAGTCCCTCCAGATTCCGTCGTGATCGAGGCACACCTAAGGTGGCCTTATCTGAAATCGCTGTTCCTGGGCAGTCTTTGGGGTCACGTGACCGGCTATGTTACCCTCACCTCATCCGTTCTTACCTTCAAGCTCTGAACCTTAATAAAGGTCTGATTTTAATATTCATAGATGAAGTTGTATTATACAAGGTTAGCTTTTTTCTCTAATGTTTTAATTAAAGAGGAAAACATGGAAGTTATTTTTTCCATCGTTTTTGGATTTAGCAAAATTGCTTACAGATGCGGAGGATAAAGGGTTTTTATCATCAGCAGAACTGGAGCATATTAAATCTGGAAATTCTAAGATGGCTGGGAGGGAATGTGATTGCTGCCTTCAAGTTACTGAAAGACTCTCCTGGAAGGCTCACACTCCCCTGTATGACTGCAGAGGGCAGAATTAGGACCAGGGGTGGAGGGAGGCAGGTGCCAGCCTGAGACAAAGAACGGCTTCCCAACAGCTAAAGAAACTGAGCAGCAGAGGCAGCTGCCCACAGAGGTAGTAGGTTCCCTGGCCCTGCAAGGGCTCCAGCCAAGGGGGTGACTGTCCACCCATTGTGATAAGCTCCGACTTAGATGATACCAGGCAGCCTCCAGCTATGAAGACGTACGAGTTGAGATTGTAGTCTGTGAGGAAGGAAGATGTAAAGAATATTTGACTATTTCTGGGGAGGGATAGAGGGATGAAGAGGCAGAGCACAGAGGGTTTTCAGGGCAGTGAAACCATTCGGTATGACCCTCTAATGGTGGACACATGTCATTATACATCTGTCCAAACCCATAGAATGTACATCACCAAGCGTGAACTCTGACATAACCTATGAACTTTGGGTGATGTGTCAATGCAGGTTCATCACTTGTGACACATGTTGACAGTGGGGGCAGCTGTGCATGTGTCGGGGCAGATGGTATAGGGACTCTGTACCTTCCTCTCAAGTTCGCTATGAACCTAAAACTGCTCTGAAAAAAACAGTCTGCAGAAAAGAAGAGAGGAGTAACAGTACAATAAACTTTTAATTAAATCTAAATATGTATGTATATATAATAATATATATTATTCCTGAAGAAAGCACAGTGTCATTTTGTAGGGGACCTGCTTCCAGTGTTTGGGGCAGAAATCTTATGACCACTTGAACTTTTTGATGGAATTATGCATATTTCTGGTAATGCATAAGCTCTGATAAGATGAATTCGTATTTAACCTCTTGTTCTGTCTAACAGGGTCATTGGTTTCCTGGAAGCTATTGTCTGCATAAAATTTGGACAAGATCTCTTCTCTAAGACCCAAATCCTCTATGTTGTGCTTTGGCTTCTTTGTGTGGTAAGTCATTACTTTTTTACCCAAAAGTGTTAGTTAAAGTCCCCATGGTGTCTTCTAAAACAAAACAAAACAAAACACTCTTGTGTACCAAGGTTCCTTAGAAATTTATAGACGGGACATTCTACTGTAGTAATGCAAGATTGGCCACTAGTCTGAAGTTCAAGAATAAATACATAGGACCACATGGCACCTACAATTGGTCACCTTTGCAGGTTCTGGTCAAATGCCCTCAGCAGGTGCATCATACTCTCATTTATTTCGCTTATGAGAATTCATCTACACTTGCTGAAAATGTCAGGCCTGCCATGAGGTGACAAGGATAGTTACAGTGCCCCGTAACATATGTATTACTGTCCAAGGGTTTATGTACAAAATGACAGACTGTTGTTTATAGGCCAAGTGAGGTGTCTTTGGAGGTAATCAGACCATACAGTTTCTTCCCCGCCGGCCGACTTTATAAGCCTGTGAAGGATGTGTTTTCCTCTCAGAAGGGAAGAGCCCTGGGGGCCCCCAGCTCCGTTGTCCTGGGACATTTCCCTCCTCTTTCAAATGAAGCAGGATCTTGCCTAGCTTAAAATTCTGTCCTTGCACTTCTTAATTTGTTTTGTTACTTTGGGGAAAAGTCTTATTTTACATTTAAGATTCTTCCCTTTTACTTACTTGGTCCAGAAAATTAACTCGGATTTTTTTTTTTTTTAATGATCATAGAAAATTTCAAACATATGTGGAAGTAGATAGGGGGTCGCTCACCCCTCATGCACCCATCATCCAGTTTCAACACTTGTCAACCCATGGGCAGTCTTATGTCCTTATATTCCATACTCACTATCCCCAACCCTGGGTTACTTTGAAGCAGACCCACTTTACTATTTCAGGACGTATCTCTAAAGAAGATAAGAATGCTTTTTGGTTGGTGCAACCACCATACCATTATCACGCCTGAAAAAGAATTAATTCCTTCATACTGTCAAATAGCTAATCAACGTTCACATTTCTAATGTTTCCTTACATTTTGTATTTTTTAGCAGTTTATTTGAATCAACATCCACTGATTGCAGTTGGTTGGCATGCCTTTTAATAAAAGGTCTCTTTGGGGGCTTCCCTGGTGGCGCAGTGTTGAGAGTCCGCCTGCTGATGCAGGGGACACGGGTTCGTGCCCCGGTCCGGGAAGATCCCACATGCCACGGAGCGGCTGGGCCCGTGAGTCATGGCCGCTGAGCCTGCGTGTCTGGAGCCTGTGCTCCGCAACGGGAGAGGCCACAACAGTGAGAGGTCCGCATACCGCAAAAAAAAAAAAAAAAAAAAAAAAAAAAAAGGTCTCTTTGAATCTACAGTTTTCCCTCTGTCTCTAGCTCTCTCCTTTACATTGAAGAAACAAGCTCTTTTGTCTTCTAGATTTTCCCTCAGTCTGGTTTTACTGACTCCATCCTTACTGTAACTGAACAGATTTCTTTGTCCTCTGTACTTTCTGTAAATCGGTAGCTGGATGCAGAGGCTTAATCAGAATCAGGTCTAATTGGTGGGGGCGGGGAGCAAAACTAAACTCTGTATTTCTTTTTTTGTGTGTGTGGTACGCGGGCCTCTCACTGTTGTGGCCTCTCCCATTGCGGAGCACAGGCTCCGGACGCGCAGGCCCAGCGGCCATGGCTCACGGGCCCAGCCGCTCCGCGGCATGTGGGATCTTCCCGGACCGGGGCACGAACCCGCGTCCCCTGCATCAGCAGGTGGACTCCCAACCACTGTACCACCAGGGAAGCCCCTGAACTCTGTATTTTTTTAAAAGTGTTTCTTATTGCCTTTTGTGGTGTCTATTTTTAGGGTTACTTGCTAGAAATCCTAACTGTGCCAGGGCACCTTGAGCCTGTTCTATCCTGTTTTATCTTGAACAATGAAAGGGAATAATGATCTCCTTTGTACTCAGGCTCCGGAATTAACGCTCAGAAGTACTTTTTCTGTTGCAGTGTGACTAGATATAAGGATTGGTTGGGGCAGTGTGTCAGATGGGCCAGGAGATCTCACCATGCGCTCCTCACATTTCTGTCTGGCGTGGGCACCCCAGCTCTGTGAATTGTAGCGTGACCCATGGCGGTGGGCAGGTGTGGGTGCAGCCCTCACCTGGCGCCGCTGGGACCACAGGGAGGTTGAGGCAGGCGGGACTCCTGGGATGTGGGCCAAAGGCCCTCCTCACAACGGCCCACTGTGGGCCTCCCCCTGGGGCATCAGCAGCCAGAAAGGTCTCCCCAAGGGCGTGTCCAAGGAGCGATCTCTGGTCACCCAGCCGGTGGGGCTCCTCCAGTCTCTCTCTAAGTTGTAGAGACTTTCGCTCTGTTTTACTGATTAAACACTTAGCATTATACCTCCTTACTTTGGTGAGTTTTGATCTGCCTTGGTGTCTGTGTGACAGTAACTTATTTTGAGGACATGACCCGTTTCTCAGTCTCTGTATCGCTTAGCATAGTCCCTTATAAGTCTGTCATGTTGCCACGTTCTTGTTAGAGCTGCCCTGGTGCCGGAGCCACACAGGTAGGTGATAGTGAAGATTTATTCATGCTTACTAGGTGCCAGACACTGTTTGAAGCACTTTTCATGAATTGCATATTTGATCTTTACACTTTGAGGGGAGGTACTTTATTATCCCTCTTTTATAGATAAAGGCGCAGAGAGGTTCACTCACTTACCTAAGGTCACACAGGTAGCATGTGGCAGAGCCAGGACTCAAACCCAGATAGTCTGGCTGGAGATTTCCTGCTCCCCCTCCACAGGTGTCCCCCTTCAGAGGATCTCCAAGTCCACGTGGGAATTACACAAGCAAACTACTTATATTGCAAACATCATAAAAGATGTTTGGGTTGTAGTGAGGTAGATGGACCTAGAATCTGTCATATAGAGTGAGGTAAGTCAGAAAGAGAAAAACAAACACCATATGCTAACACGTATATGTGGAATTTAAAAAAGCGGTACTGATGAACCTAGTGACAGGGAATAAAGAGGCAGACGTAGAGAACAGACTTGAGGACACGGGGAGGGGAAAGCGTACGCTGGGACGAAGTGAGAGAGTGGCATGGACATATATACGCTACCAAATGTGAAATGGATAGCTAGTGGGAAGCAGCCACATAGCACAGGGAGATCAGCTCTGTGCTTTGTGACCACCTAGAGGGGTGGGATAGGGAGGGTGGGAAGGAGATGCAAGAGGGACGAGATATGTGGATATATGTGTATGTATAGCTGATTCACTTTGTTATATTCACATTTTTATAAAGCAGAAACTAGCACACCATTGTAAAGCAATTATACACCAATAAAGGTGTGCAAAAAACAAAAAGAAAGATGTGTGTGCACGGAGCTAGAGGAGCCCTAGAGAGAGCAGCAGACAAGCTGGGGTGAAGCTCCTGGAGGTGATGTGTGCTCAGGATCACAAAGGATCACCGTGAACGGCTCCCCCATCCCTCAGGTGCCCCAGCCTAAGACCCAGGCGGCTGCTTCCTCTCCTCTGTCAGCCCCCATGTCAGCCCTCCGGCTCTATTCATTCACCCGGGTGGCCCAGCTCCAGCCCCTCCTCTCTGTTCCCACTGCCTCTGCCCTCTAGACACCCATTTTCTCCATCCTGCCCTTCACCTCCATTCCCTACACTGCTGCCGGAGTGATCTTCCATAATTCCGATCGGAACCCCTTTGCCCTGCGTAGAATCATTTCCCCTATCGTTGGGGCCTAGAGGGCCTAACAGTACAACATCTCCCCCCACCAGGTTCAGAGCAGTTAGAGATAGTCAGGATGGACGAAGGCTATGGAGGCAGAACGGCAGCTTTACTACTGAGAGTCCACATTTTTCGGTATCAGCTTCAGGTGCGTGCCAACAAGGGGCTTCGGATTAGTGAACCCCAGAAGCAGACACGCTTCCTCTGCAGCCCCAGGAAGCAGGGCGCCCACATTGCGCTGGTGGCCTCGCACCCAGAGGGAAAGAAGGGAGACGCCCAGCTTCCTTGTCTGTTATTCCCTAGTCCGTTAAGATACTCGCACCTCCCTGGGGAAGGGGCGAGGGGTGAGGGAAAGCAGGAGTGTTATACCAGGGAAGCCCCCTCTGTGTAGACAGAAACAGCAAGAAGGAACAGCATCCCCACCACAGACCTACCAGCTGAGACAGGAAGTCGTGCTTGTGTGTTTAGGGCCGTCATTCTGGATCGTTCACCACACCCACCGCCTGTACCCCGTGCTCGGGCTCCGCCAAACTATTCCTAGATACCTCAACCCACCATCCTTCCAGAGTCGTCTTGCCTTCACCCAGGAGGCTTCCTCTGCCCGATCTGCGTGCTTTTCCCTGCGTTCTCTACCTGGTGAATCTTAATGCCAAGACCAAACTTAAATCCGTGTCCTGCATGCAATACGCTCTCACCTGCGAGGCAGACTAGACGACCCCTCCTCGGGGGACCAGCCGCATTTGGTACGTGTTTCTTTTAGTTCTAGCGCCAGTGTGATGTAACTTGGGGTATTTATATCGGTCTCCTCCACATGGTACTTCCTGCTCACAGAGAATAAGTTTCCATTGTCCTTTTGTCCCCACGGACGCTAGCACAGGAAACACTCGGCACACGCAGGGAGGAGAAAGGACTGAGGTCAAGGGACAAAGACCGGGACACACAGAGGCAGGTTGAGAGACAAGCACGTCCCAAGACTCAAAGCCATGCCCGTGCCAGCGTCACAAGAGGACGGCGACCTGTTTGGGGAGCAAGAAGAAGAGCGAGTTGGAGGCAGAGGGGGTCGTCTGCGTAGGATGGGCTCTGTGTGTCTTGGTTGGAGATTCGAAGGTTTTTCAGAGGAAAGACTGTCTCACGGGGCAGCTGGAGGGTGGGAGAGTATGGGGGGGGGCGGGTTGGAGAAGGGCTGAGCCTGAGGGTGTTGGAGGGACCTCAGTGAGAACCTATCCAAGGCAGCGGCATTGAAGATGCAGAGAAAGGGCTGGATCTGAGAGCTACAGAGCCCAACTCGATAGACGATGTCCCCTTCTGAGAGCTGGGAAGGGCAACTCCAGGCTTTCCTGTTTGTGCCACTGGTGGCTTTTGGTGCTCGTAACAGGTTGGAGGATATCAGAGAAGCCCCTCGAAAGGAGATGAGTTAGGTGTGAGGGACTCTTAGATTTTACAGGTGAAGGTGTCTTGTGTCATTGGAAATTCTGGTCTGTCCAGTAGCACTGGAAAGACTCGGTCGGCGCTGGAGGTGAAAGAGGTGGGAGGCACCTGTGTGTAGGGTACGGTTGGAGCCGTTGGGTCGGTAAGAGTCGGGGGACATAGTGTGGGAAGGAGAAGCTGGCTGAGAATGGCGTCTGGGGAGCAGCCACATTTTAGAGGCCAGGCCAAGGGCAAGAAACGGCCACAGGAAAGAGGACTTTGAAGATAAGCAGAATCCCCCAGTTGGTGTTAGCAGTGATGAACGCCATGGAGGGGGACCTGGCCTGAAAAGAGGCCTTTGGCTGGGATGATTAGGGGTCCCCACTGCCTTGCACATTTACCAGTTAGAGAAAAAGAGTGGAAATAAGGTCCTGGCACATTTTTATAATCATGGCCTTTATTAGAGATCAAGATTGGTCTCAATCTTAGGAGTGAGGCAAACATTATTGAGTAAGAGAGCGTTGAGTTACGCCAGGCCTCCACACTAAGAGAAACAAAGCCCCCAATTATTCGCCTTGCCTGGTAGGAGAACGTACACAGAATCTGAGATCAGTGTGGAAGTAAAGCTCCCAGATGCTGGTTAATAAGCTGCCCCCGCACCAGTTGTCTGATCAGTCGGGGTGAATTTGAGCACACCTTACCATAGCGTGGAAGCCACACCGGGGGGGGGGTGTGCTGCCTTGGCTCTCAGCCCTCACGTTTCTCTTTCTTTCTTCCTTTTATTTAAACAGAATCCATACAACTGTCATTTTAAATCCAGGCCTTGACATTTTAAGTGGGTGCTTGCCTAGATTTCCACAGGTGTGATTGCAAACCCATAAATTACACGCTTTTGTCTCCTGGGACAAGTGTATAAAAGGGGCCTCTTGTACCCAGGTGAAGTGGTAAACTTGGCAGCTGCGGCAGGCCCTTTGCCTGGCGATCGTGATGATAAGCATCTGTCTCCCAGCACCTGCCAGTGTTTGCCTGCCCCGCTGCAAAGCCAGCTCTGCTCAGCTGTCTGCTGCTGGAGCAGCCCCAGCTGCCCGCCTGCCCTCCCAGGGGAAGGGAGGAAGCTGGGGGACGAAGAGGAAGAGCCCCACACGCCTGCCCTCTGGTGGGCGGGTTGCACAGTGACAGCCAGCCCAGCCCTGACTGCTCCCATGGTCTAGCGGCGTGGCGCTGCCCCCACCCCCCACCCCCGCCACCGCACAGCCACCGACTGGTCCACGGAGGTGGAACCTGTCCTCCCTGCCCTCCCTGTGAAACCTAGGCCGACCTGTTCTGCTCTTTGTCAAGGAGCTGACATATACATAGGTTTACACACTGCGGATGCTCTAGTCTTCCCACTCTTGCCATGCCGTGAAAATCGTACATTTAATCGTGGTTGTATATTAGAAATCTGAACAAGTACTGGAATATGTTAAAGATTAGAAGTAGTTTTCATTCTATAATTTGAATATATTCATTCATTGCCTAATTTTTTGATGGGGGGGATATGAGCTTTTTAAAAAAAATTCCTAATTTACACCAGTTTGTATATGGATTTAATATAAAATGAACTAGTGGGTCTTCTTATATTTCATGTTACCTCTCCACCATGCCGCTAGTCACACTTCACTGATGTAGAAGGAGAATGGCCAGCTGGAGCGCTTGGACTCCTTTCTTTCTTGAGACTTAAGGTGACTCTGTGCGCCCAGCAGACACTCAGTGAACGTCACTGACCTGAGGAACTGGGCCAGGGCTGGACCACAAGCTGCGGTAATGAGAACGCACAGCCCAGCCTTCCCTGCAGTCCTGGCTCTACCCTCCAGGCTGTGGGCTGTGCAGAGGGATGGGATGGGACTGGCTTTTCCCATGATGCTTTGCTTCCTCCAGGAATGGATGAGTGGACAGATCAATAGAGATATAAAGATGTGTAGGCATAAAATCAGTATTTATCTCGATGGCCATCCCTGAAATGTGATCCAGGGATATAAAGAGACCTGTGTTCTGGCTTCAGTCTTGCCACACTCTAGCTGTGTGTCTTTGAGAAGGCAGTCGCCTCTGAGCCTTCATTCCCCTGCTGTGAAATGAGGGGAATTGAAATTAACGATCTCTGAGGCAATGCCTCTAGATCTAAAGTTACGATTCTGAGAAAGAATTAAAATTATTCAAGAAGGGAAGAGTCCATCATGATTTCACAACTGTTCCCATGACTGGGTCAAGGTGACAGGTCCCCAAGAGGAAATGCAGTGGAAGAGATGGAGGTTAGGAATCCTTGAAGAGGATTCACTGTCAATGGGTTCCTAAATCAAGGAATTCTGAAGAAATGTCATGGCAGGACGGGCAGTTTGGTTTGGTTGAGTTTTGGTGATTAACTTACAGTCGCGAGGGGAAGGGGAGGCCTGGCTGGAGGACCTGGCCCAACACACTGCTTAGTCCAGACAGCCAGGAAGTTTTCCCCAACTTGTAGTTTTTTGACATATTTTTAAACTTTGGATTCTTAGGTGCTGTTTTTTTCCTTAGAGTATAATTTAGGGTGCAGGGGGGCCAGTGGGGCACACATGGGGGGAAGCGGAGGTGATCCTGGCCTCTGGGTACCCATGGACCACGCCCTTCTCTTTTCACACCAGGGCTCACAAGACATTTTTATTTTCGCTTTAGTTTCCTATCTACTTAACTGAGAAAAACAAAAGCAACCAGAACTGGGGTCAGAGTCGGGCCACTGAGACTAAAAAGCAGCGCCAAGCCCAGGGCAGCGGTGTCCTGCTGGGGTCTGCCACCTACACGTGGGTGTGTGTCCTCAATGCCCTCCGGCACCACTGTGACCCCAGACTGAATGAAACTGCTTTTTCATTCAGAAATCCTCTTCCCCTCAGAAGCTGACAAGCTAAGTCCTTTTTTTTTTTTTTTTTTGTGGTACGCGGGCCTCTCACTGTTGTGGCCTCTCCCGCTGCGGAGCACAGGCTCCAGACGCGCAGGCTCAGCGGCCACGGCTCACGGGCCCAGCTGCTCCGCAACATGTGGGATCCTCCCGGACCGGGGCACGAACCCATGTCCCCTGCATCGGCAGGCGGACTCTCAAACACTGTGCCACCAGGGAAGCCCAAGCTAAGTCCTTTTAACTCTTTCCAGTGATGGGCGGCAGGGTGCAGAGGATAGGCTGTGAAAATCAGGCCAAAAAGAAAAAAAAGAAATACAATGTAGAGTCCTATCCGTCCTCTTAGGCAGAACCTGCAAAGCTGTTCAGAAAATGCATCCCACCTGATCCCACATCTAGAAATGATCTTCACTCTGACAGTGGAGTCACAGTGGTAACTGTGGCCTCATCGGAGCTCTTCTTGCCGAAAGCTTTAGGGGTGCTGCCCCCCGGGGTTCACCTCTGTCGCATCCAGCCATTCTGTAACCGGCATCCCGGGAGAGAAGGCAGAAATGCGTCGAGCCATCGTGTATGAATTCCCATTGAAACCCTGAAGTTCCGGGAAGTGGAATTCTTTGGTGCACCCTCACTTATAAAATGGTTTTGTGCTTGTTTTTCTCTTCCAGGCGTTCACTACCTTCCTGTGTCTGTACGGCATGGTTTGGTATGCAGAGCACTATGGTCACCGAGAAAAGGTATAGAATGGAAGGTGGAGATGGCCTTTTATTTAAACTAACCACGTCCTGCTTAGCGCTTTAGCCCAGAGCACATGCACGTGAGGATGTAGCATGTACGGCACAGTGAGAGCCGGGTGTCAGCCTCCCTGCTTTAGAAACGTAGCCAGTGCAGAATTCACTTCCTGTCAGTTGCCATCCTTACGTGTGACTGCCCTATTCAATAGGTCAGGACTTTTATCCTCATTTCTTAAGGGGGTTAAAGCTTAATTATTTGTTTATATATACATATTTTTTTTTAAATTGCATGTCAAGCCCCAGAGCAGTTTTTGAAAAGCTAGGTCTTTCACTCTGTCCAGGCCTCTACCTGTATCCCAGCCTCGGGCTCCCATCCGGAAACTCCTGCCCTGCCCACTTCATAGTAGATGAAGATTAAGGTAGAGGATAGATGTGAGTGGGCTTAAAATGCTGTAGCAGTCTTGCCAACTGTAATTATTTTTTTAAGTAAAAATAACAGCTTTCATCCTTTATTCATACGTTTAGTCTAAGGAGCTAAAGGCGCTTCCTAGAAGATGTAATCTGCATCCCCTGGGATATAGCCTTGATCTTATAGCTGAGAGCATAAGCGTGAGGTGATCCTGCACTTGCTGGCGGGGATCCCCAGCCCGGGAGAGGCCAGGGTTGAGCAGCCTCGCTTGTTTGCTGGTCCCCCTCCTCCCGGGAGCACTTGAAATTCCACCACTAAGCCTGCCTCTCTCCCTAGACCTACTCAGAGTGTGAAGATGGTACCTACAGCCCTGACATCTCCTGGCCTCACGGGAAAGGTACAAAAGGTATCTCTCTCTTGCTCTTTGTTAAAAACGCTCCTGGGTCCTCTCCCTCCCAAAGCCCAGTAAAGGGATTTAGCATCAGTATTTATCTTCCGAATGTTGATAAATATATGCCCTGAAGGGTCTCAAACCTACTCATCGCGCGTCTCCTGTTACTTATTAAGAAACATGCAAAGTGCTCACAGGTTCTGCCCAAGAAACTTGCTTCATAGGAAGAGGTGCCACGTGGTTCTGCCTTTTCTGAGACAGGAAAACGTAACAAGATCCCACTGTCTCAAGCATCCTGATGGGGATGTTCCTCCTCTTGGCTTTCACCGTGAGTGAAAAGCGTTAGGAAGAGCTGTGTGCCAGGAGGAGAAAGCTTTCCGAAGAGGTGGATCGACTTAATCGTGTTCATTCAAGAGATAGGCCAGCACGAGGGGGATCTCAACAGTGTAGTCAGGGATCTCCCACTGGCCTCTCTCCGAGGAGCATTTTGGAAAGATTTGGGGCCACCTGGTTATCTTAAAGAATTTGACTCGTAGAACAATGACCCACTGGATAGTAATTCCATGTCAGTTATGAGCTGATTTTGGGCTTGACTGAAGGAAGAGAACTGAATGTCAGGGACCGTGAATTTTAACCCACAGAATTGCTCGGAGAAGCGGGGACAAGGGAGGGGAAAACACTGCTGAGGCAGTTGCTCTCCTGAGTTCTTTTGGGGTGAAGCTCATCACAGCTGTCCCCAGCACTACCGAGTGCTGGTCACCCTGAGATGATTTCTCCTGAATCAGCAGCCTGTTATGGAATGCTGATGGAGGTAGGCACAGGGGTTCCCCTGGGCTCCCTTATCCAGAACCATCCTAGAGATCAGTCCATGGCAATTCCGGGTTCTCCACTGAAAAGACTAAAAGAAACAAGCAATGGTAGAGATATAGTTAAATGAAAGGCAGACAGCTTAAAAAAAAAAAAATCTGGGCCCTGGAGCAGAGAACCTTTTGGCTTAGCTGCTAAGCCAGAGATTTGCCATGTTCTCAGCCCGAGGGCAGAGCCAGCCTAATGCCAGAAAGTCCCGATGACCTTCCAGGCCTTACACACCCCTACCCGGAATGCCCACCCTCACCCCACCACTGCCCTGGCTCCACCCTCCACCTGGCTGATGCCTGATGATTGCCCAGCACTCAGCCACTGTAGACGTCTTTCTCTAAGCTCCCACACAAATGATAGAGCGTGACAGACGACACCGCCCCTGCAGACCGTGAGCTGCTTGAGGGCATGTGGCATCTTCAGTCTATGGCTCCGGGGCTGCCTGTCATGAGCAGCAGATTTGTAAAGGTGGCTTCCAGGTCCAACCATTGAGGGCATGTAATATCTTTGATCTTTGCCAAGTCAAGAATCCATTCCCATTTAGGGATTTAGAAACAATGGTGTGTAGCAGGTCAAGGTGTGGACACCTAGCTGATGCGTCCTTTGATTGCTAAGGTAGACTGGACACCCATGTGGTTTGTTTTCATTGTCCCTCCTTTGTGCTTCGATGTTATTTGTGCTCTCGCTTCTGGTCCCCATCACCATGACCACGATCCGCCCTACGGTGTGAACGTAAACGTCCTCAGGACGCTCCCGTCTTTGTGGAGCCATGGCTTGCACACCCTGGCCCCAGCTGTGCTAGCTCAGTGCCGGGGCTTCTGTGCCTTGATTCATTAACGAGGCCACTAGATGGCGCACAAGGACCAGTGGAGGAGCGGTGGGGCGGCCCGGACAGGGAGAACCAGAATCAGAGGCTTCAGAAGCCCCGAGCCGGGAGCCCACAGCGCACGGTGACGGTGTGTCCCGATTCCTTTGGCCAGGTTCTGAAGATGGCCCACCCAAGCATCCAGGCAACAGCGAGAGCCATTCTTCCAGAAGAAGGAATCGACATTCCAAGTCAAAAGTCACCAACGGAGTTGGAAAGAAATGAAGGACCCTGGTTAATCAAAGATGTTCCAGGGAGTGCCTCAAACCAGGAGGGGACGGAATCGGCTGGACCTCCCTGCGGGGAGGTCAAAACGCATAGCGTGAACGGGAAGGAGTGGGGGCTGGGAGGGGTCATTATTTGAGAGCATAAGTCTTGTTGCCCACAGACCCGGCCACACGGGGCAGACCACTGCTGGGGGCCCTTCGCCACTTGGGTGTCTCTTGTAACTTCAGCACTTGGCACGTGGTCACCGGTAGCAGGACCGTGCTCAAAGGAGAGGGTAGCTATTTACTCAGTTGCCAGAAGCAGTTCTGTGCTTGCGTGCGTGTGTTGTGGATGCAGTTTAAACATCTTCACTCAGGCAGGGCGCCAACCAGACGGCTGACGGACTGGTCACCAGGTTTTATTTTTCTGAATCTGCCTTTCCGTTTGACTGACTGGTTTAAGTCCAGGCCACTTACCTGTCTTTTATTTTGTTGTTTCTTATTTTTTATGTCAGGATGCTTACAAGCCTTCAGAAGCCACCTCTGAGGTTGAACTGGGGGAGGTTTCTCTATTTTTTCCTAGAGAAAAAAAGGGGGGGAGAGTTTGTGTTACACTTCAGCAGCCTTCTCCTCTTTTTAGGACCTGAAACTACACAGCGGTGGGTGGAAACCAGGCTGAGGAAAGGTTAGCTACCCACGTAGGATCCTGGGCTTCAGATCGGAACCTTTTTGTTCCCTTTCCAATGTCGCTTGTCCAGACTTATCCACAGTGCACAGGCGTGGACCTGCCGAGAGGCAGTGCTCACCGCAGGCCCTCCCCCCCAGGTGCCTTTTCCATTTTGTTTGTTTTCCTTCCGTGGTGTGTTGCTGACATTGTCTTTCAGTCCCGTGTGAGGTGCTGGTGAGTATTCCCTTTCATCCATCCGTGCCATGCTCTAGAACATTGACCCTGATATTCACCACCTCTGATGGATCCCTGTTTTAAATAAAACGGTTCACGTTAAAGCCCATCAAATTCTGTCTCTGTAAAGTGCTCGTTTCTTTGCCTCTTATTGGTATTTTCCACTATTTGTAAGCAATCACCGTATTTTTCAAGTGACTTTAGGGTAATAAGAATGTGTATGTGTTTCACGTAGTGAGAAGAAAAGAGAAGAAAATGTGTACTTAGAGGGCTTACAGACACATATGTCCCTTTTCCTAACCTTCCCAAGTGATCAAGAGGAAATGAACAAGATAGTCATTGTTTTCTTACTAGGGTAATGGTTACATCAACCAAGCTGGATTTTTTTTCTCTAGCAAGTGGCCGGTACCCAGTTGATTTTCCTACAGATATAAACTTGCTGCAAGCAACCCTTTTGTTCCCTCATTTCACAGAGCACAAAGGTTTCGATGTCTTTTCCCCCCTTTAAGGAAGTCTTTACCCATAGAAGTGTCATGTTTTTCTTTTCCTGCAAAAGAATCCCAGGGTGAAGGAGTTAAGTGAGTCACGCAAAGCGAGGATCACCTGCTGTGCTCATTGCCAGCAGAGAAGTGTCGCCAGTCACCGGGCTGGTGCGCCGGGTTGTTCCGGCCCTGCGGTCCCAACAGCGGCCCCATGCTTCCCGTGATAGTCCTGAAGAGAGGCAGAGGTGCTTGTCCCATAGACCCCCGCACTCTTTTATCACCCATCAGAGAGGCCTTTCTTAAACAGAGGTACAATGTAAAATTTGTTTGACTTTGAAAGTAGGTGAGTTTGTTTCGTTTTGCTTCTCCGAGCACGTCTGTGCATCACGGACATCGTGTACGTCGTCGGCCTCAACTCCACTTCCTCGTGCTGGGCCACCTCCCTGAGTGTCTCCAAGTTCGTTTTCTGGCGCTTTAACCCTCCTCTGATCAATAGCCGGGTGCAGCTGAAGAAGACGTTTCCTTCTCCAAGGCCGGCCTAGGAGAGGCCCCCGCCCACCTGCGATGACTTGGATTTCCTTGGGTCACGTGAGAGCAGAGTGCACGTGAGACAGTCTCTCCTCAGTGGCTTTGTACGGAACGGCCGGGAAAGTCCTCAGCTGCTTTCCGTGTCCTTTCTTTGAGTTTAATCTTTTCTTTTTCCCTTTCAGTAAGAGCTCTTGACTACAGCGTTTCCAAAACTAGTGCTTTCCTTGACCAGCCAGATTCACGGCTGCCATTTCCTCCTGGAAACTGTGCTGCTGGGTTTGGTCTACTTTTTCCACTCATTTCTATGCAAATGGGCTTCACGTTGATGAAATGTAAAATTTTCCTTGTCACCTATGTTTACTAAAGATCGCCTTTAATCCCTTGAATCAGAGTTGTCATTTAGTATCAGAAACGATTTGAATGCAAGTGATCTCACATTTGCCATTTACAAACTGCCCTCTTAAAAGGCACCATTGTTTAGGACGTAATACGCGAAGAATTCTTTACGTATATTTCTCTGTATGTAGCATGGCATGGAGTGTTGAGTACTTTTTCTTTTTTGTCATTCTTGGTCTTTCCGTGGCCTTTCCCTGCCTTGCTTGTGTCTGTTTTCACCATTTGTAAAAGCCTTGGCCAAACTGCTCCCATAGCAATGCTAGGACACTTCATTGACCTGTTTTAAGCATTTTGATGATAAAAGACATCCTATAAATGCCAGTCTTATTTTCACCATGACTGCTTCTGTAGTGAGCTCATGAGTAAAGTACTCACCTAGGAGAAATAAAATTCTTTACCAAATACATCAGGTTCAGCCCTATTGGTCTCCCCTCTGAAGCCGCTCTGCATCATCTCTAAGTGATACCTCTTTTTGTCAGGGGTCTCCTTGTGGAATTGGACCCTTGGGTTGCCTTATTTGTTGATAATAGTGCAGTTACTCAGGCCCTTACGGGGGGAGCTAAATGCAGGGTGGAAAAGAAAAAAATTTAACCATTGGAAACCAGAGGAAGTGAGCACTTTAAACAGGGGGGATTAATTTGTGTGCTCTGTGCTCTTTTAATTATGCGTAGGGTTACCCGCGTGTTCACCAGGTGGGCTTCACTTACAGTGTTCTTATTGCTATGAAAACCAGGTATCCCCCAGGTAGGTAATTGCAAGTCCTCAATGTATTTCCCACTTTTATGATTGAAATCAAGATGTGAGGAGAACCAAGACTTCTGTTCATCAGTGTTTCATTACAGGTGCATCTCTTGCCTTCATCGTGCATGTACATTGCAAGGGTTATATTTGAGATTTGGTTCTTTGTGAGTTTCAACATTAGTAATGGCTACGACCGATGGGCTTCAGAGTCTGGTTGCTAGCCCATAATAGATTTTTACAACATTTCACTTTATAACATTTTATTCTAAACCTGATGCTAGGACTATCACAGGTGAAGGTTACAAATTTTTTTAATTTAACTCTGGTATTACCTTTGATGCAATAACTACCTACAGCTTTTTTATTTTGCTGTCTTCTGTGAATTTAGAGGAATTATTTATTAATGTCTACCAAAGAAGGGGGAAAGTAGTTGGATGTGTATATTTTTGGTTTTTGTTTTTTTAGTGTGTGGGAATGCTGAAATGTAAAATTTTCCTTGTCACCTATGTTTACTAAAGATCGCCTTTAATCCCTTTGAGAAATTCATCTGCAATTTTGTCTACCTTGACGTTACCTTTCTTCCATCCTCTTCGCGTAAACCCAGTGAGGACAGAAACATCATTCAGAAAATAGAATTTGCCTGAGAGTTTTGCTTTCCCAGCTGATGGCAACCAACTACCCAACCTACTTAGCCATTCTGGGCTCATGCTTGAACCTCCTGTGCCCCAGGTGTTCATTTTGTTTGCTTGTTTTGTTACTGGAATGCTCTGAAAACGTTCTCCAAGGGCCTGCAAGTTGTGGGCGCCCATATGCCCCAAATGGCAGGAAGGTTTGCTCCGATGTGCCTGGCCTCCACACGGTCTCCCCAGGGCCTCAGATACCAGTGTTCCCGTGTACCCCTTTTCTGGACACTGAGTAAAGGGGACTCGTGTGGCTCTACAACACAGGAAATAAGGTTTGTTTGCCTTTAAAAGAAAAGCAGATAAACCTGAGACCAAAGACCTAAAATATTGCATTCTCATGTCTGAAGTATACATATTATAGCCTTGATTACAGTGTCAAATTGCGGACAGGATTTATGTTCCAATCCATACTGGAAAATCTGGACTGTTAACCTTCTTGTTCCCACTTGCCTGACTCGGTCTCATAAATCCAACTACATATTCACGGGCTGATTAGGTATTTTATGGATGCAACCTGGGAGAAGCTTATGACGATCCCCAGGTTTCAAAATGTTGAGAATCCTCTACCTTCTCTTAGACTGTGTGAAATCCAGGCCAAGAGCAAGGGGATGCGTTCACTAGGGCCACCGCTAACAAATCTTCCAAAGGCATTTGAAGGACTGGGATCCTTCGCGAGACCTCTGGATGGGGCTCTTGGAAACCCCTCCTTCCCTCGAGTCTCCCTAGTGGCCACCGCAGCACTCAGCTGGCTTTGCTGGAGAGCCGTGTGCCAGAGCAGCACTTCTAATTCCAGGGGAAGGGGGTCCCTGTGACACCCCCCCCCACACACACACACCCCTGTGACGTATGTGTGTTCTTCAGTCCTGTGAGTTTGCTGTCAATCCCTGTTCTCCTGGGTCATGAGGCTTGAGTACTTGACGCAAGAGTACACAGCCACTAGGGGGCGTCAGATCAACCCAGAGGCTTACGCTCTTTCTCCGACTCCAGGCTCCTTGTCTTAATTCTTGGGCACATGTCTTCAGCCACATTCCCGGACCCGAGCCTCCATCTGTCCCGCTGCCCTGCTCCCAGACAGCCTCGACAAATGGCTTATGAAGAGCCCCTGGGGGCGCCCACGGCTTTGCCTCCCCTACCCCGGTGCTCGCTTTATAGCGATGGCCAAACCTCCAGGCCACCGCAGATGTTGATCCTTGGTGTGATTTCAGCTGGTTGCACGCTCGGTGGAAGGAATAACCGGTGTCTCACGCTCCTTGAAGCAGGGTCCCATCTCTCTCCATTTGGGTTCTTTTCCTGATGTTTTCGTGCGTTCTGCAAACTGTCAGAGGGCAATTCCTCCTGCCCGTAGCAGCTCCCTCTACCCTCAGGAATCTGATTTACGATCCGGCGAGGCCATAAACCTCTGCTCTTCACTTCTGAAAAACAGCAAAGTATGGGAAAGAATGTAAATTATAAATACTGAATTCCTATGGTCAGCAATAATGTAACGGCCTGGGTTGTTGTGTTTTGTGTTTTTTTCTTTAAATATGGTATCCATATGGCTTTAATTTCTAAGGGGCCTGCGTTCCCCCCGCCACCATCACCATATTTATAAGGAGAACAGATAACAGTGAAATATCCCACTGGGTTAGAGTGTTTTTTTCCAAAATGAGAAATAGCATTTTCTGATGGCTCATTGGCCCAGGATTGAAATGCCTCTCTTCACAGAGAGGGATAGATGACAGTGACAGCTCCACAGTCATCAGCCTGCCGATCTGGTCGCTCTGCTATAAACCAACCCCTGGTGGTGTCACTTAGCAAACCCCACCCCCAATTTTGACTTTCCAGGCGGAGGTTTTTTCTGTAAGATGTTTTGAAATTCTCTTCCTGTCCCTCTTAGCAGTCAAGGTCTGCTCACTCACGGGGAACAGACTTCTTACTTCTACTTGCACCGCTGCTGCAAACCGTGAAAACAGCTGCAAACTCGTCCCGAAGACCAAACGGCGGCCGGGTTTGAATTTTCACTCCTGGGGTGGGTCAGCGCCAGGCTTAGACTTCACACGCAGGGCAGAAGCAGCTGCTTGCTCCTCTGACGCTTGAAGGAGCCGCTGGTCACCAGGTGAATTCCTGCTGCCCTTCTCTGACCACAGAATCCAGTACCTGAGATCATTCTGCCAGTCTTCAGCATTTTTGCCCTTAAACCCAACCTCGTCCCAGTTCAGAATGATGGCTGAAAGCTGCAAAAACACCCAGGGTCCCAAGCTACTGTGAGAACGGCCCAAGTCTGCCAGAGCATCTATTAAAATTGATGGGTTTGTGTTTTTCTTCGTGTGGTCAGGAAGTGTGCTGACAGCAAAGGAGGGTGCGTGAGAACATGATGCTTGAGATCACAGGCGTGTCCACCCATAGAAACATATAGGCTGACAAGCACCTATTCACTCCCACGCTCGCCTCCATGTCTTCCTGTCATTTTCTTTGGACCACATTTGATTCACAAAATGCCAGGCTCGGCTTCAGCATGGGACCAGCCAGACCACACGGAGGGCGTGGAGGAGAGGGCCAAGGTTCTCAGAAATCTCTCAGTGCATGTTGTGTACGTTTTGACTGTCAGGATAACCTCAGCTGCAGGTCCCTTCCTCAAAATCGTGTCTCTGCCAGAAGGTTCTGTGTATGTACATCTAAGGAATTTCAAGAGAAGGTGAAGATAAGCCCGGCGGTGATGGCCATAGAATATGTACACAACTGATGGGTAATTTTATGTGTCAACTTGACTGGACTAAGGGATGTCCAAACAGCTAGTAAAGCATTATTTCCGGATGTGTCAGTGAGGGTGTCTCCGAAGGAGCTCGGCATTTGAGTCAGTAGACAGAGTAAAGCAGATTGCCCTCCCCAGTGTGGGCAGGCCTCATCCAATCTATTGAGGGCCTGAATAGAACAAAAATGCAGAGGAAGGGTGAATCTGTTCTCTCTCTGCTTGATCTGAGACATCCCTCTTCTCCTCTTGGACGTTGTTGCCCCTGGTTCTCAGCTTCCAAAACTCAGACTAGGACTTAAACTCCCCCTTTGCCCCACTACACACACACAGTTAAGCCTTTGGACTTGGACTGAATCACAGCGCCCGCTCTCTTGGTTCTCTAGCTTGCAGACAGCAGGTTGTGGGACTTCTAGGCCTCCATAGCTGTGAAAGACAATTCCTATAATAGCTCTCCTCATATGTATAGATGTGTGTGTGTGTGTGTGTGTGTGTGTGTGTATCTCTCCTGTTGGTTCTGTTTCTCTGGAGAACCCTGACTAATACAGCCAGGCTTATATTTAGACTAAGGTTTGTAAATTAAAATTATAAAGGGAAATGAGAATTGGAGTCCTTGAGTAATGAATGGTCCGAAATGTGATTGCTGGCCTGTAAATCAACTTGTATTGCCACTGGTTTTTCAGATAACATTGCCATGAACAGCAGAATTGCCATTTTAGTTTAGAACAAGGGCATACATATGCCTTCTGGTACGCTGCTGCAGAGATGGCCAGTGCCATGAAATCTACCCCAGATGGGTATAATAGAGTGGCCCAAGGACAAAAACAGAAGGCCACATCATACACTGGACTCATTGCCCCAACCTTTCCCACCTGTCCTATTCTGACCCTTGGCTTTTAAAAAATCATTGCACCACAGCCATACCACCCTGAATGCACCCGATCTCGTCTAAAAAATCATTGCAAACAGTTGTATCTTGTTTAAAAAAAAAGCCTTTAATGAGCAGCTGCTCAGACTGAGAGAAGGGGAAAGAATGTTTAGTTTTTCCAAATAAATTTCTTGATATTTAGTGTGTTGGCATCACCCAACTGCTCTTCTGTTGAGACTCTAATGTGACTCACAGGTAGTGTTTTTGCCCTACGTGGCAAAATAATCAATAGTAAAAACTAACGCTAACTACGTGCTGGACACCGTGCGTGGTGCTCTCCCTGGATCATCTGATCCGTCCCTCTTGAGATCCTATTGGAGGACAGACTGGAGAGGCCTTACAGAGAGAAGCAGCGGGGCTGGTACCTGATGAGCAAGGAGTTGCGGGCTTGAACCCACACTCCTTGGCATCTCACGGATCAGCAAGGTCCGACTCAGCCACGTGTCCAGCATCAGCTCCTGCTCACCCCCTGCACCCCCTCGTGCCCTCCACCCCGCACTGATAGCACTATGGGACCCCCGCCCACCATCTCCATGGCCCACCAAGTACACCACATTTTCAGGCTCCACAGCATCTGTGACACGCCTGGAACGTCTGCCCCTGGCATTCTGCCTGGTAAGTTTCATCGTCCTGAAAAATCTCAGCTCGGACACTGTGCTCTGTGAAAGTCCCCTGATCCCTGATGTGCATGGACGTGCTCCTTCCCTGTGTGCTGTGTCCACCTCTGAGCGGCAGTTCTGTCTCAGGTCTCCTGGACTCAGCCCAGGTTCCTAGCAGTGTTCATCCCCAACACCCAGGCCAGAGCAGGTGCTCAGTAAATGCTCTGAATGAGCACGTGAATGAGTGGGGCTGTGGGACAGAGGCCAAGGACCACCCCTTCCAGGATGGACACGAGGTGTGGGCGGCTGTTCCACTTCCCTCTGGTTCCACGGGAATCCTGCATGGAGTCCTTCGGCCCAGCTGCATGTTGGCCTGCAGTTGGGTCTGCAGTTAAGTCCTGCTGCCTCCACTCTTTTTTATTTTTTTAAATGATACCGTTGTCCATCTCATGACATTTATCTATTTGCTTGTTTATTTATTTAGCCAGGCTGTGCAGCATGTGGGATCTTAGTTCCCCGACCAGGGATCAAACCCATGTCCCCTGCAGTCCTGCAGTGGAAGCGTGGAGTCTTAACCACTGGACCACAGGGAATTCCCCCTCTTTATCTTTAAAGAGTTTTTTCTTTTAAGAGGAGTTTTTGGTTCACTGAAACATTGAGCAGAATATACAGAGAGTTCTCTCATACCCCCTGCCCCTACTCATGCAGAGCCTCCCCCGTTATCAGATCCGCCACCAGAGTGGGACGTTTGTTACAGTTGATGACCTGCACTGATGCACCGTTATCACCCAGAGTCCACAGTTTACCTTACAGTTCACGCTTGGTATTGTACACTGCATGGGTTTAGACAGATGTATAATTGACAAATATCTACCATTTTAGTATCATACAGAGTATTTTCACTGTCCTAAGGGTCCTTTGTGTTCTGCCTATTCATCCCTGCCCCCCCCACCCCAGAATTTCAGGCAACAACTGAACTTTCTACCGTCTCCATAGTTTTGCCTTTTCCAGAATGTCGTATCGTTGGAATCATTCAGTATGTATCCTTCTCAGATTGGCTCCTCTCACTTGGTAATATGCATTTAAGATCCCTTCATGCTTATTTATTTCTAGTGCTGAATAATATTCCGTTGTCTCGATGGACCAGTTGGTTTATCCACTCACTCACCAGAGGACATCTTGGTTGCTTCCAAGTTTTGGTGGTTATGAATAAAGCTGCTATAAACATTTGTGTGCAGGTTTTTGTGTAGGCATACATTTTCAACGCCTTTGGGTAAATACCAAGCAGTGCGTTGCTAGGTCATATGGTAAGAGTGTATTCAGTTTTGTAGGAAGCCACCAAACTGGCTCCCAAAGTGGCTGTACCATTTTGCATTCCCACCAACAAAGGATGAGAGTTCCTGTTGCTCCACCTCCTTGCCAGCATTTGGTGGTGTCGGTGTTCTGGATTTTGGCCATTCTAATAGGTGTTTAGTGGTGTCTCGTTGTTGTTTAAATTTGCATTTCCCTGAAGGTGTGATAGACCTGCCTCTACTTCTTCAGCCTGTGCTTTTTACCTGTGTGCATTGGGCCCACACCCCGGCATTTCAGAGGGCTGTCTTGCTTACTTCTTTTTTGCTCTTAAACTTCCACCAGCAGTGGAAATTGGCAGAGCCCCTTTGGAGTGTTAATCAGAAAATACCTTGTTTTCAAGTTTCTTAGGACAGCTTTCCTTTGAAGGCGATGACTAGGGACCACTTCTTGATTCTCAGCACAAGGGCTGGGACAGGTACCAAAGGCATCCACTCTCTCGCCCAGCACCCATTTTGATATTGCAAGGTTCTCAAAAATGCTCGGATTTTCTTCCTTGGTTCTTGATTCATCCAAGTTTTGTGGGGCCCTCCATTTGGGGTTCAAACTTGTAGAGGTCCTTTTGGAGAAAAAAGAATATAAAAAGCTCTTACTATTGAAATTTGATTTTTATAAAAGCAAATGCCACATGGCCCCAGTGCTAGGCTACCTGCCAGAGGCTTGGAAGAGGCCAAGTGAAAGGGGACTCAAAAGCGTTAAGTGTCACTAACTTTGCAGTGAATCTGCCTCCACTGGAACCTGAACGAATTGCCATTCACCTGCTGCAGGTTCAAAAAACCACATCTTGGATTCTTCCCATTCATTGCTCAAACTGCAAGATGCCATTATCAGCAGGAAGCGTAGCCTTTCCCCCCGAGGCTTTTTTCCACCCCATCCAAACTCTCCAAGAACATTACGGATTTGTTCCATGAACTGAGTCCAAGAACTGGGCAGTCCTATCAACCCTGGAGCACTCTGACTCAGGTGCTCTGCCTCGCACGGTGGTGAACAATTGTCCACTCGGCCATGACCCTTTGTCAGTCCCCACCCCATAGTAGCAGTGTCCCTGCTTGGGCAGCCAGGTGGCACCATGCCTGAAAGTCGCTCTCAGAGCAGGAGACTATGCCAGGGACAGGGAGTCTAGTAGACATTTAGGTCTCAAATACAGCCTGCCCCAGACCCAACTCTTGTCCCCCTGGAGCCCAGTTCACCAGCCAGGCTCCTCTTTCCCTCGTGATGAGTCTTCCTTTGGGACCTCAGCATCTATCACCGCCAGGGCCAACTTAGTCCATCCAGGAGATTCCCATGAGCATTGCCCCAAAAGGAAAGAGTGGATCTCTCGGCCCTTCTCCTGCCCTCTCTGCAGCTCTGTCCCCTCCTGCTGGGAACAGCTTGCAAATAGAGCATATTGCAAGTGGGTGCCTTGCCAGGTTGCAGAAGCAGGCCCCCATCCCAGCTCTGTGCTTCTCTCCCCATAAGGAGCTGCCTGGATCTGCCTAGTCAGATCTGCCAATATACAGAGGAGTTCCTGCTCCCATATATGTTGCTTCCTTCCTGACAGCCCCTCTGATTCTCAGATGGTGACAGTGGTGTTCACGGGGGTTCTTTCCGGAGCCACAGGGTCTGGACTGCCAGGAGCTGCATCTGCTGTGGGTCTAGGAAAGATGTCCTTCCTTCTGTATCTTGCAAGGCCTGGTGACTGCTTTAATGAAGAAAGAGTCCCAGAGAACATGCACTTCCATTGGTGGTTCTCCCCAAATTGAAATAATTATCTTTCAACCAGCTAACTTTATCCCGCTGGGACCAGTTTAGTTTGGGGAATTATTTTTGCTTTTGAACACAAATGTTCTTCCCTCTGGCATCTGCTCACCACAAGCTTTCCAAACAGGCAATGACAGACCATTGAGTAAAGTGTTTTATCCCCTGAATAAAGCACTTATGTGTTTTTTGAAACTATGTTTCCTCAAGAAAGCCACCCCCATGTGGAGAATCCACCTTCTCTGAGCAAGTGTCTACGTGAATCTGACTTCTCTCTGGGGTTAACTGAGCCAAAAATGAATCACTCACCCAGCTGCAGGAAGAGGGCAACCTTCATTCTGCAAAACTACAATCCCATGATCAGCCAGCAGAGCCCTTCTGCTAATGGAAACCAAAAGACTGGGCTGTATTAAAAGATGGCTGAGGAAATGACCCAGAATAGCACATTTTCACCTCCTCTCCAATCTAAAGAGATTTGCTCTCAGATGTTGTTTCTTCAGTCCAGCTTCTGACTCGCAAACTGTTCAAGAAGGAGGCTGTGGGCTGGATGACACAGAGCCCGCATGACATAACTTTCATGTTGTAACACACACACACAGATAGAGGAAACAGACATTTGGAGAAGGGGCTCAGGGGCAGCCTATGGTTGTACCCCTACAGTTCACAGGTCAAGGTACCAAGGTCCCCCTCACACCCATCAGGATGGCTGCTATCCCCAAAATAAAAACAGAACAGAAACTAACAAGTGTTGCTGGGAAGTGAAGAAATTGCAACCCTCGTGCACTGTTGGTGGGAATGTAAAATGGTGCAGCTACTGGAAAACAGTACGGAGGATCCTCAAGACAGTGAAAATAGAATGACCACACGATCCAGGAATTACACTTCTGGGTATACATCCAAAGGAACGGAAAGCAGACTCGAAGAGATATTTGCACATCCATGTTCACAGCAGCACTATTCACAATAGCTAAAACACGGAAGCAACACAAGCGTCCGCTGACAGATGAACGGATTAGCAAAATCTTGGTATGCGTACAATGGAATATTATTCAGCCTTAAAACAAAGGAGTCCTGCAATATGCTACAACATGGATGAATTTTTTTTTTAATTTTATTTATTTTTTTATACAGCAGGTTCTTATTAGTTATCTATTTTATACATATTAGTGTATGCATGTCAGTCCCAATCTCCCAGTTCATCCCACCACCACCACCTCCGCCCGCCGCTTTCCCCCCTTGGTGTCCATATGTTCAACATGGATGAATCTTGAGGACATTATGCTGAATGAAATAAGCCTGTCACAAAAGGACAAATACTGTATGATTCCACTTACATGAGATACTTAGAGTAGACAAGAAGTCACAGAGACAGAGAGTGGAACAGTGGTTGCCAGGGGCTGAGGGAAAGGGGAAAATGGAGAGTTTAATGAATGCAGAAATTCAGTCTTACAAGATGGAAAGAGTTATGGAGGTGAACGAATGGTGGTGAAAGTAACACAACATTTTGAGTGTACTTTATCCATTATGGCCGCACCACGCAGCAGGCGGGATCTTAGTTCCCTGACCAGAGGTAGAACCCAAGCCCCCTGCACTGGAAGCACGGAGTCTTAACCGCTGGACCACCAGGGAAATCCCAATGAATGTATTTTAAACCACTGAACTGTACGCTTAGATAATGACCCAGATGGTAAATTTTATGTGTATTTTACCACAATTTAGAAAAAAACAGAGAGAAAAAAGAAAGACACCGAGGCCCAGAGTAGTGAAGTAACTTGGCTAGGGTCACACAGCTGGCCGTACCACAGCCAGGGATCAGGCTGTCTCTAGATCCCTGCTGCGACGTTCCTGCCCCAGTACACAAGTACCAAGGAAGAAGACGAACCAGTGTGGCTTGTGCAGCTGCCCAGGCTTCATGCATTTAGGGGATTTGTCCTTTCTACCAAACTTTTTTTTCCCTGCCCCGCCACTGCACGTTTCTCACCTTCAGAATCCAGCTTCACTCTCTGATGCCTTCTATCACTGACTAACAGGTTCAGAATTTTAAAGGGCATATACAAAAATAGAGTGCTCGTAGCCAAGGATGCTTCTAAAAGGGTGACAACACCCCGTAAAAGTAGAGTATCCGGAGTGGCCAAAGCCTGGGGTGATCTGAGGTGTTTAGAATGTTCTGAGAGCAATTTTTCAAATGAAGGCGGGGAGCGCTTTTGAAAGCCACCCATAGGACAAGAAGGGAAAGCAAAAGAATGGCGTCCACTGTTTGGAAAAAGTTCAATCTGATGATTCTTCCTGCTGCAGGTCCTTCTGTGATTTCTCTTTACTCTTTATTTTGGCTCATAAGTCAAGTTCAGGCCCTCCTGTGCACTGCCGGCCCCCCACCCCCGGCACCAATCTCTTTACTTCAGCCATTCTGACCTATTTTCATTACTTGCATATTCATCAAGGGTTTTCCCCATCACATCCCGTCCCCGACTATTCCTCTAGTAAATTCATCCATGTCCTTTCATTCTCAATTAGAACATCACTTCGATACGAGGACCTTCGTTAACACCCAACCTAGATTATCCCCTCCGTAGCACCATCCATCTCCGTTTGTAACTGTTAGTTCCTGCTCAACAGCTGTCTTCCCCGCCAAGTTATTAACTTCCAGACCGTTTTTGGTTTGTCCACTCTCAGATATCTAACACCTAGCACAACAGGTACTGGGCAAATGTTTTTTGGATGAATGAATTTTTTTTTTAAGATTTTTTGATGTGGACCATTTTTTAAAGTCGTTATTGAATTTGTTACAATATTGCTTCTGTTTTATGTTTTGGTCTTTTGGCCCTGAGGCATGTGAGATCTTAGCTCCCCCACCAGGGATCGAACCCACACCCCCTGCATTGGAAGGCAAAGTCTTAACCACTGGACCGCCAGGGAAGTCCCCGGATGCATGAATTCTTTAATGAAGAGATGATAGAGAAAACAGGACAAGTCAATACATGCATGACAAAGAAATAAAGGGAGGGAGAGATGTGGTTAGTCAGGAAAGGCTTGAATGAAGTGATAGATGGTCCAGCTAGGTTTAGAAGGAAATGATATGAATTAGCTGAGATCCAGGAAGTCAATGGGAAGCATGAAAGTCTGAGGTAGGGTCAGTTAAGAATCTGCCTTGACCATGAGGCTGAGTGATTTATATTTCATTTATATAGTCTCCATCAACAGAATGATATTCAACTTGGAAAAGGCAGAATATGTATTGGTGGGAGGGAATTGAAGCCCAAGATGCCACCTGTGTTAAAAATGTCATCTCTAGGTAAATGTCATGTAAATATCATGGTGCTGAATTTCACAGCCTCGTGTGTTAAGCCCAGAGAAACAAGAAAGTATCATTAAAACAGGAGGATAGAGGTAGATTTTTGAAAACTGCAGATCAACAAGCTTGGTGTTAATGCACGGTAAAGTTCCGGAACAGGTTATTAAAGGTGGTCTGTGTCCATACTTACAGAAGAAAGCATTAATCACTGGGTATTAGCAGAGGTTCACTAAACAAGCCATGCAAGGCTAATGTGTCCTTTTTTCACAGGATTACCAGATTGGGAGATCCAGGGAATATCACAAATGAGCAAATTTCAGAGCATAAACCCCACCTAAGCTAAAAAAGAATCAAAAATTTTAAAAATACCCACCTCAGCTTTTTGAAACCCAGTTATGCTATTATAGTTCTTTTCTGAGAGTTACAGTGAACGTTAACTCATTAAAGGCTCTGAGAAGTCCTGCACTGAAGAACATATTTAACATTATCACAATGAGCAAGTGATCCACAAAACACACTTGGAAAAGAAGGTTTTAGACAAATTTCAGCAAGGTAATTTGCTAAGTTTTTTATCATATCAACTGTGAAGGAGGTAGAGAAATGTGGGTTTAAAAAATAGGTTGTTGGAATCAGAGCTAGGTAGACAACTGTACCTAAAGAGCATTTAATTAACTGATTAATAGTCACCTATGGGGGGGGGGGTCTCTAATGTAATGTCTCAAGGCTCTGCCCTGTCTCCTGGAATGTTCAACATTTTATCACAACATGGAAGACCTACTTTTAAGTTTTTCAGATACCCTAAAGGGAGAGAGGCAGTTAATATGCTATATAACACACTGAAATATTGTCTTAAAACCAAGAAAGGAATCCAACAGAATCTTACTGAGACTTGTTAGAATCATTAGTATAAATAAAGGATAGATGAACTCTGACTTGAAACTGGCTCATATGATAAAGACCTGGGGTTGCAGCTACATTAAGACCAGCCCAGGCCAAATGTGTGATAGGGCTACCATGCTTCCAAAGTCACCCTGGGCATGTACGATGGCCTGGAAGGCAAACAAGTCAGCCAAGGTGGTTTGGCCACACTGGAAATTGTATTCTGGTCTTATGTTCCATTTTGAGAGGTACATTGACAGATTGGAGATTGTTCAAGGAATGACGAACATCAGGAGAATTCTGGAGAACATGTGCCCAGAGGAGGAAATTCTGCAGAAACCAGGGCTATTTAGATGGTCTGTAGAAGAGAAGATAAGGGACATGTTGATAACTGACTTCAGGAGACCGTGTAGTATAAAAGTATAAAAGAGTATAAGTATATATATATATAAGTATATATAAGTATATAAGTAAAAGTATATAAGAGTATAAAAGAGATAAGTCTGTGCTCAAATCTCTGCTCTAGTACTTCTGGGCTGTGTGACCTTGGACAAGTTTCTCAACACCTTAGCTTCAGAGCCCTTAGATAAGAAATCATCTTCTCCGTTTAGTGGGGTTTTTGTGGTGGTCCTGGAGCAGAGTAGGTGGTCAATTCATGCTTCTCTTCTCTTTCTCCATGTGAAGAAGGGCAATCATAGCATTTAGAAAGGTGACATTTGATATAGATCCAACGGAAAAACTGAACCAATGGGAGAATTCCCCAAAGGGAGGTATTGGCTGAAGAAAAGTAGGAACTTCATAATAATCAAAAGCTAGAAAACAAAGATATTAGCTTGGCTACCTTTAGGTTGGCCATGGAACTACCATAGATTCTATAGAAGAGATGTCTGCTTTGTGAGATGAGATTGGATGACTCCCAGATGCCTTCCAGCTCTGCGGTTCCATGATTCAAATTCTCAGCTAGTCTGTTTATTGTTCTCTTCCATAGGTAGACAACTCATATATATTCAACTCCCATTCGTATATATTGAATAGATACTATGTGTACTATTAAAAAAATTTTCTTTGACCATTCCCTATGTATGGGTTCTTTCTCTCTTATTTTGTGGCCTCATTACAGCCTAGCTCAGGGATTTTTCCTTATTGGGAACTTAATAAATGTTGATGAACTAGTAAGAGAGGTCTATGATGGTCTGATGACCACACACTCACACTTTGGACTCACACAGGCATGTGTTCAAATCCTGGCTCTACTTCTTGGCCATGTGACCTTGGGCAAGTTACTCTCTTGTAATAATAGCTTTATGAGAGCGAATGAATAGAATATTCTAATTCTTTAGAAAAACAGTTAAGTGTATAATAAATAGATATTATTTTTGTAGTTGCTGTCAGAGTGAACATAAACCTACTTAATACTTAAATAGATGTTTTCTGACTACACAGTAAGAGCCTTAGGGATGAATTGGTTCTTCCTGTACATACTTATTTAAAAATATTTTCTCCTAAACAGTGTTCTTGGTTATCATGCTCCAAAGCCTACTTGAGTCTATTACCCTAGTTTTTGCAATATTCATGATGGGGGGAAAGAGGAATCAACTGGAAATAAGCAAAAGTGAAGACACGGAAGTGGAGGCAAATTAACTTTGGCCAAAAAATCTATGACAAAGTCAGAGCTGGTCTGAGACAGCCTCATGGGGAACCCCTGGCATGCAGTCAGCCTACACTGGAGACCCAATGAGCCTCCAGCTGTGGCCACTTGGGAAATGGCCCTGCCTCTTGTTGTTGTGCTCTGCAAACAGGAAGTGTCCGTCAGACACGCCCTGAGCCCCCGAGAGCATCCCCGACAGGGCTTGCACTTTGGTTAGTGTCTCGCCCATCATGGGCCGTGGCCTAGACTTGGAGATACTCGACCACGAAGGGAGGGAGAAAAAGGAGGAAGGGAAGGAGTATGAAGTAAAGATACTTTGTAATTTTTTTTTAAATTGTGGTTAAAAATATATAGCATTAAATTTACCATCTTAACCATTTTTAAGAGTGCAGTTTTGAGGACTTCCCTGGTGGTCCAGTGGTTAAGAATCCCCCTTCCTGTGCCGGGGACACGGGTTCAATCCCTGGCGGGGAACTAATATCCCACATGCCACGGGGCAACTAAGCCCACGCGCTGCAACTACTGAGCCTGCGCACTCTGGAGCCCACACGCCGCAATGAAGAGCCCGCGCACCACTACGAAAGATCCCGCGTGCTGCAGCTAAGACCCGACGCAGTCAAATAAATTCTTTAAAAATTTTTTAAAGAGTACGGTTTTGTAATGTTAAGTATACTCACAGTTTTGTGCAACAGATATTTTTCATCCTGCAAAACTAAAACTCTCATTGAACAAGTCCCCATTTCCCCCTCCCTCTAGCTCCTGGCAACCACCGTTCTACTTTCTGTTTCTATGAATTTTACTACTTTAGATGCTTCATATAAATGGAACCATATGTGACTGGCTTAATTCAACTAGCATAATGTGCTCAGGATTCATCCATGTTGCAGCATGAGACAGGATTTCCTTCTTTTTTTTTTTTGGCTGTGCCACATACCATGCAGGATCTTAATTCCCCAACCAGGGATCGAACCTGTGCCCTTGGCAGTGAAAGCACAGAGTCCTAACCACTGGACCTGCTGGGAATTCTCAGGATTCCCTTCCTTTTTAAGGATGAATAATATTCCTCTGTGTGTGTGTGTGTGTGAGACAGTCACATTTTGTTAATCTATTCATCTATCAATGGACACTTGGGTTGCTTCCACTTCTGGGCCACTGTGAATAATGCCGCTCTGAACATGGGTATACAAATACAGAAATGCTTTCAAAGGGACGCAGAAGTTAAGAGTTTGGAAAAGTTTGCTGGGGAGATTTGGGGAAATAGATGTGTGGAACAAAGAAGCAAGTCATGCCTAACAATGACAGAAAAAGTCATTACTCATGGATTGTTGAGATGTTAGGAACAGAAGTCACTCAAACTAGATCAAAAAAAGAGGAACTTATTATGAGAACACAGGGGTGTCTCATGGTACCCAAGATGGGGCCTCAGGAAATACTGGATGCAGAAACTGGAGTTAATCAAAGTTCTTCTCTTTATCTCTACAGAACCCACATTTATTCTTTCAACAGCAGGCACCACTGTTCCAGGCCTTAATGATACAACTGTAAATAAAATAGGCTTTACACTGGGGAAGAGGAGTAATAAACAAATAAACAAGAAATTCCAAAGTTTATAAATTGTATGAAGGAAAAAGCAAGTGCTGTAGGAAAAAATATAATGGAGGGGGTGGGGGGGGGGTGCCCAACTTCGCCATTGTTGATCATTGATCGCTTCTCTGAGGAAATGACACTGAAGCCACAGCTTGAAGGATAAGGAAGTATCAGCCACATGAAATTCCAGGCAGAGGGAAGGGTGTGCTAAGGAAGGAAGAGAAGGCTATGAGCCTGGAGGAGGGTGATCAAGGTGGAAATAACAGCTGGAAAAGAGAGGTGTGTCATGGTGGGCATGACCACATGGAAACTTGTTGACCATGGAATGGGGTTTGGATTTCTTTTCTAACACAATGGGAATCCATTGAGGAGTTTTAGGCTAGGGAGTGACATCAGCTGATTTATATTTCTAGAAGATCCTTCCGGAGGTCAGGTGGAGAGTGGATTGGAGAGGGAGAAGGGGGTGGTGGTGGTGAGACTGGGTGGGATTCCTGCAGATGATGGTTTAGACCAAGGTGGAGACAGGAGAGGTGGAGAGAAGGCAGGGTCAAGACATACTTGGGGCACAGGAATGTTCATAGGAGCACTCTTCATAATAGCCAAAAGGTGGAAATGGCCCAAAAGCCTAGCAACTGATGGATGGATAAACAAATACGGTATATCCCTATGGTAGAATATTAGTCAGCCATAAAAAGGATTGAAGTCCTGATATGATGTGGATAAACGTTAAAAAACATTATGCTGAACGTAAGAAGCCAGTCACAAAAGGCCACATATTATATGACTCCATTCATATGAGAGTCCAGAATAGGAAGATTTATAGAGACAGAAAGTGGATCAGGGGTTGCCTAGGGCTGGGGGAGAGGATGACAGGAAGAGAGGAAACAACTGTGGGGATTCTTTTGGGGATGATGAAAATATTCTAAAATTGACTGTGATGATGGTTGCACATATCTGGGAATATACCAAAAGCCATTGGATTGTACACTTTAAATGTGTGAATTATATGGTATGTGAATTATATCGCAATAAAGCTGTTTGAAAAAAAAGACCCATATTGGGAGGCAAGCCGACAGGACCTGAACTCTGGTTTGGAAAAGGAGGAGAAGCCTCTCATCTCTATTCGTTCTGTGCCTTTGTTTCATTTCCCTTCCTCTCCGTGCACAAGGAAAAAAGGGGCTGTTCTAGGGCTTATGCTCCATTCCATCCAGCCCAGCTCCCAGACAATAGAAATCTCTGTAACCCCATTTCAGATCCCCTGGATGGAGACTCATTTGTCCAGGGTGGGTCAGTGGCAGGGAAGCAGAGCTGCCTAGTCCATACAGCCAGGCCCACCCCTTAGCGGGGCTGCGTGGGATGAGCAGGTCCCATCGTCAGAGGTCATAGGAGAATATTTCAGATTTCTTAGACAGAATGAGCATATAATGCACACCTTCGATGTGCCACATCCGGTGTCAACTGCTTTCACATCCCTAATGCCACTTAATCTCTTATCTACACTGTGTGAAAGTTTGTGCTGACTAAAAGGAAGCATTTTCCATCGGGCTCAACTCGTCGTATATGCACAATGTTGAATCAAGGCCACCACTGGTAAAATCATCTACCCAAGGCTAGGAAGAGGCATCCTTGAAATGGGATTGCTGGCCACAGATGTTGGTTTCCAGAGGGCGGTGTCTTCAGGTCACCAAAACACAGGGCTCAGAGTCCCTCCTGGTGAGTGAGCTGCACTGGCCAACAGAGAGATATTTCTGAAAAACGCTTTAGAACCCATCTGATGGGAAGAGAATCTGTTACAAAAACTCTTTGGTTCTTATATAGTAATCTGTGAATTGCCTGTTTAAAAATCCTTCCTGGTCTTTATGAAAGCTGATTGCAAACTTTAGAAAGAATGATGGCTAATGCCTGAGGCTGAAGGTGAGGAGCTAGACACAGGGAAAATCCATATTCTGCAACTTCATCAGTGTGGAGTAGGCAGAATCAAAATCCAAACCACATTTTCCAAAAATATTTTTCCTCTTAATTCTGAAATCCATGTGTATTATATGAGAAATCTAATCCGTATGTTTCTTACTCATTTACACTTAACTCATCAAAGTGTTTCCTCTGAAGAATTATTTGACGTCCAAGAACACTTCAGAGATTTTTTTCTTTTCCACAAGGCTTTGTTCTTAGAAATAAAGAAGGCTGCTGAATTTGTATATGCGAAGAATCAATGAACTCGAACCCCAGAAATGTTCAACTTCGTTTCAAGCAGGTTCTATATTCAGGAGAAACAACTTTAGGAATGAGCTCTTTCTCTTTTAAATTTTTTAAGGCGTGTGGGGCGGGGTGGGGGGGGGCTCTAAATGGATGCTTGGATTTTCATGCCCAAACGACTTCCTCTTCAGCCCTTGATAAGCACCATTAGATAGATGAAGTCCATCTTCTTAAGGTACTCTGAAGTGGTCTTCGGCTTTTTAGTTAGAAGAGGCTGCACCTAACTTTGATCCTTCCCTCATAGCATGTGGCAAAATCTGCCCAGAGGAGGATGTATCCTTCTGAGATCCCCAGCATGTGTGTTAGAAAGTACAAAGCTCTTGATGAATGAGGTGTCATGGAATCACCGGGCTTGACCACCACCTAAGCCATCCATCAGGACGGCCTGATAACCTCTCTCATGCCCTGCATGCCGAAGTTTCTTCCTTAGTTTGCCAAGATTTATCTTTATCTTTCATTCTTATCACACTTATTGTATATCTCTTAGCATAGCTGTGTCCTGGGACTGGGAGGAAGGAGAAGGCACTGCTTCTCCTTATGAGACGGTCATCATTTCACTGGGAGACAAAACACAAGTGAGAAGTTTATCAGAAGTGTGCTTGGTGGGTATTGCAAGAAAGGAAGGATGCTCATGGACGGACTGAGCAGGAAAAGCGTCCCAGAGCAGGTGGGCCTTTCAGTCCAGGAACAGGAGCCTGAGTATGGACGTGGCCATACCTAGATGAAGAAACAAGGCCCCCTGGGCTGGCATCAGTTGGGCAGTCCTTCAAATTGACGAGCTAAAAATATTTGCTTGATGTGTATCTGGAAGAGAGACTGAGGACTCACTGCAGAGGGTGTCCAGGACCAAGAGGGGCAGGGATCATGGTCTCTATCGCCTCTTCAATTCCACTCCACCCAAATTCACCCACCCCACCCAGCAAGCCCAAAGCCGTGCAGTCAGTTACCTGGTCACCCGCTCAGTGACCTTCAGTCGTAACTTCTCATGTGCCCTGGGAGTCTTACCACCCATCCAAAGTGCTCTTTCTGTGTTCTAGTAAATATAAATTTCTTCATCTCCTTCCATTTCTAATGAGGTTTTAGCCCCCTGTGGTCTTTTCTGGGACAACTGCCTGGCTGGGATGATGTGAGAAATAGGCAAGTACTTGGCTCGGTGCCTAGAGAAAACGAACAGGCTAAAGAAGAGAAAATGGGGTCTAGGGACACCGCATTTGTCTATTTCCTCCTATGCTCCAGGCCAGTGCTTGGGGTCTTACAGGCACACACTCAGCTATTCTCTGTAACAGCACTGCAAGGCAGGTGTTGTGATTCCATTTAATAGATGAAGGAGCCGCATAGAGGCTAACACACTTGCCCATAGGCAGCTAATAAGGAGTGGAGCTTGGATAGAGATGCAATACAGGGTTAGGATGGATTGCGGGGGAGTGAAACTTAGAGTCAGGGAGAGCAATGAGGAACCACGAGAAAGCTGGCTACAGGGGAGGGGCAGTGAGCTGGAAACGGGGCATGTGAGAGAGAACCACAGGCAAAGAAAGAACAGGCTTTCGTGACTCTGCCACCTGCGAGGGTCAGGAGTAATGTTGGAGGGAGAGGAAAAGAAGTTTCTGGTCCTGAGAAAGCATTTGGTGACACTGAAACCTGGATGTCAAGTAGGGGCACGGGTTTAGAAGGGAAAGATGCTGAGTCTGTTGTGTCTGAGGTTCTGGAAGGACTGCAGTCTAGGCTCCTGGTCCTTGCTCAAGAGTGGTCGGTGCTGGGTCAGAGGACTAGCCTTGCGTTGAGGTACTGAAGATCATAGATGGGACCTCCAGGCAAGGAAGCAGACCAGTCCGCTGGACACTGGACCTTTGGGGCCACCATCCTGTGTCTCTCACGATACAGTACCACTGCGGTGGGGCCTCTGCTGCCTCTGAGGCAGAGCATGGGCGAACTGAAGGGATGTTTTCGGTTGTTCCAGTGACTGGACGAGGCCACCCGTCTTCAATAGGCATACAGGGTATACGGGGATACAAGATGTCCTACCCTGCACGAGACAGTTCTGCACAACTTATATGGACTTGTACATAGATTTTTCACCTAAATGAATATCCAGTGCAATATTTAGAAATCAAGAGGAATCCAGAGTAATTTTTTGGTCTCTGAGCTTAGAATCTAACCACGGTTTCCATATATACATATACCTTTTGTGCCATTTAAATGTATACTCAGTTTCACAAGAATGGAAATAAAAAAATTGTACTTTGTTTTGCTGGCATTTGACTGAGTTGTTCCATGTCAGAAAATCACATCTCTGACGGCCACATGGTTGCTAGAATTTGAGTTAGTTCTCTGCATTAATAGTGGTCCCATTAAAGGCAATCCTGCATAGGTATTCAAGCATCTGATTATTTTGTCTTCAAGTACTCATGTCTAGCCATAAGTTGAAATACATTTTTTCCCTGTAGATTCTTTTCTTTTATCCTTCACATTATAGTTAGATCATTAGATTGATTTCTTTTTTTTTACATTATGCATATAGATGAGTTATTTTATCTGTAACTTTCATTTCAGGAGAGTGAAGGAGGTGTTACAAATTAGTTGTTATAAGGCAGGGTTGGGACTAATGGAGTTAAGAACTACTGGTTCTAAACTAGCACCATCCTATAGACATATAATACAAGGCACAAATTAAATTCTAAGTTTTCTAGCAGCTATCTTAAAAACACTAAAAGTATGGAATATTATGCAGCCTTCAAAAGGAAAGAAATCACGTCATATCCTACAACATGGGTGAACCTTGAGGACACTATGCTAAGTGAAATAAGCCAGTTACAAAAAGACAAATACTATATGATTCCACTTATATGAGGTATCTAAAGTAGTCAGAGTCTTAGAAACAGAAAGTAGAATGGTGGTTGTCAAGGATTAGGGGAGAGAAGGAAAAGGGGAGTTGCTATCTAATGGACATGGAGTTACGGATTTGCCAGATGAAAAAGTTCTGGAGAGTTGTATTTGTGAATATAATTAACACACTGAACTGTATACTTAAAAACAGTTAAGATGATAAACGTGTGTTAATGTGTTTTTTTACCAAAATTTTAAAAAAATAAAAGGAGAAAGTAAAATTAATTTTTATAGGATGTATTTATTTAACCCAGTATATTCCAAAATGCTATTATTTCAACATACAATTGAAATATCAACTTCAATTAATCAACAGAACAACTATCAATGAGATATTTTATATTCCTTTCCTCATACAAAGTCTTTGAAATCTGTGTGTACTTTGTACCGACAGCACCCATCAAGCCAGACTAGCCACATTTCTAGCACTCGATAGCCACATGTGGTTAGTGGTTACCATACTGGATGGCAAAGTCCTAGATCATAGCTAACACTTGTTGAGCAGACCTCAAGTGCCAGGTACTGCTGTTAATGCTTCCCGTGGAATGACTCATTTAATCATCATAACGGCCCTATGCGGCAGACACAATTATTGTCCCCGTTACACGTGAGGAAACTGAAGCTCAGAAAGTTTGAGTCACTGGCCTGAGGTCACACACCACTGTGACCCCGAGTAGAAAGCTGAACGCGGGCATTCTGGTTCCAGAGCCCTGACTTTATTTTTATTTTTTTGGCTGCGTTGGGTCTTTGTTGCTGCGTGTGGGCTTTCTCTAGTTGCGGCGAGCAGGGGCTACTCTTTGATGCGGTGGCTTCTCTTGTTGCAGAGCACGGGTTCTAGGCACGTGGGCTTCAGTAGTTGTGGAGCGTGTGCTCAGTAGTTGCGGCTCGCGGGCTCTAGAGCGCAGGTTCAGTAGTTGTGGCACACGGGCTTAGTTGCTCCGCAGCATGTGGGATCTTCCCGGACCAGGGCTCGAACCCGTGTCCCCTGCATTGGCCAGGTGGATTCTTAACCACTGAGCCACCAGGGAAGCCCCAGAGCCCTGCCTTAACCACTGTGCTACGGGTGCCTTTGTAAGACTTTTCCCTCAGACTCCTTTTCCAGCCACTGGGAGTCTGCACAGCCCTGGCAAGGCTTCAGGTAGCAGGAACCTGGCTGGCCCACCAGGTAGGCTCATTTTCCCACCCGTTCCTGAGGACCATGGCCGAGGCACTGGCCAGCCCTTCTGAGAAGCAGAAAGAAACCTGTGCTTGCTTCACGACCCCTGCAACCTTCTCTATTCTTCTCTGTATTTCCATTAGGAGAAGTGGTGCGTCTGGCAGAGAAAGACAAATATCATATGGTATTACTTACATGTGGAATCTAAAATATGATACAAATGAACTTATTTACAAAACAGAAACAGACTCACAGACATAGAAAACAAACTTACCGTTACCATAGGGAAAAAGTGGGTAGGGATAAATTAGGAGTTTGGGATTAACAGACACAGACTACTATATATAAAATAGAAAACAACAACAACAAAGGTCCTACTGTATAGGAACTATAGCCAGGGAACTATAGCCAATATCTTGTAATAAATTAATATGGAAAAGAATATGAAAAAGAACTTATATATATGAGAAACTAAATCACTTTGCTGTACACCAGAAACTAACACAACATTGTAAATCAACTATACTTCAACTAAAAAAAAAAAAAAAAGAAGTAGTGGGTCTGGGCAAAGACAAAACACAGCTGGGGCAGAAAGACTGTCCCAACTCATGCATCATCTAATAAAAACCTGCTACCAGCACCTTGCTGGTGAATTATCTGCATTCCAATAACTTTTTCTCCTGGGTTTTCCTTAATAAGATAGATTTCTTCATTTCCTGGGACTCCCTCAAGATTATACTGACAACCTCCCCATTAATTACCAAACTATGCCCCATCACAAAATGATTACATTTGCTTCCTACCTAAACGCCTCCCCTCATTGATGAAAAGTCTCACTTAAACTAATATGCTTTTAACTTGCTTCATTTCAGCACCTCCATAGTGGCTACTAATGAGCTGACTCCTTGCCCAGCTGGTCCCTCCGCCCTTCCTTGTGTTCTGTTCCAAGACCAATTTAGATCTGTCGGAACAGGAAAGGGGAGGGCTCGCCCTTTGAATCAGGCTTGGCTGGAGCCTTCTTGAGGGATGAGGACACACGACCTTGAGCCTGAGGCCCCCCACAAAAGTGAGACTCCACTTGCAGCTTCCAGAAACACGAAAATTGCCTAAGAGTGGGGCCACTGAAGTAAAACGGCCTCCCAGTTTCGACCGAGCAGCTTAATGAGTCAGGTAATTATACCCAGATTCCCTTTACAGGGGCCTCTTAATTATTATTTAATAAAGAGATAATTCCAGGCTGTAACCCGCGAGGCTGGCGGCATCATAAGCACCTCACTGGAGAAGCGCCTCCCCTCAGACGTTGTCCTCCTCTGGCAGGGAGACGGGGTGCTTTGAAAGGACCCCTCATCCTTGCTTCTGAGAATATTGTGTGCCAAGCAACTCCTCTTCCTGGCACTGTCTTCTCTGGGGTGTCAGCTGGGTCCCTTCACTGCAGTGCTGTGAATCAGGTCAGTCTGTTCCTCTGAGTAACCCTGATCTCATTCTGCTGGCAGCAGGCAGTGGCCTGAGGCCCTGCTGCCTTCCGAAGGCTGTCCACTCCTGTGGGCAGGAAGAGCTCCCCTAGTTCCCACTGTGAGCCAGGTTCCGTTCTAGGTGCTCTCGATGCCTGTCTCCTTAAATGTTCACACGGGCCTCTTGATATATGTGTCCCTCCCCATTTTACAGATAAGGAAACTGAGATTCACTGGATTGCCCAAGGTCATACAACTAATGGAACTGGGAGAGCTGGGATTTGAACCTACGTCTATATTATTCCAGAGCATCAGGGCTTAACTCCTGTACCATACTGCTAGGGGTTAGCCAGCCAGGAAGAAACTTATTTGGACCATGTTTTCTTTGGTAGATTATCAGAGAACTTTGGTAGATTATCTAAGGACATCCATTTTCATCAATATTGATGGTACATCATGCTCTTGGTCCCTAACCAGGGACACGTACAGTAATTATGGTTTCCCCTTCCCCGTCCCAGCAGTATTCATTAGACCAGGGATGGACCCATCATCCTGGCCAGACCAGTAGGAGTTCTTCCCTGGAAATTTTCAAATTGGAACTGAAGAAAAGAGGGGCCTTACCCACTCTAGTGGTACCAGCAACTAGGTACATATGAGCTCCAAGGGGCCAGGGGTCATGGTCCAGGCTTGTGGAAAAAGGCAAAGACAATGTTGACAATACACAGAGAAAGAGAAAAAATTCCAAAGGTATTCAAGCCCCCGATTCAAATATCTGGGACACAACAGGTCTAGTTCCCACAATTCAGCTATGTAAATCAATACATTTCCCCCTTTCGCCCCAAATAGTCCTACTAAAGTTTCTATCACTTGTAATAAAAGTGCTCTAATACGCCATGCTCTGGAATTTGGTCTGCTAAGGACAATGGGGCGCCTCCTAAGGGTTTTAATATGTGGGGCAGAGAGGCAGCTGTGCCATGGTAGAGAGGAAGGGGATGCTGTGAGCAGGAAGACGGCGAGGAACCTCTTGCAGTGTGGGCAGCAAAGGTCCCACAGAGAGATGTTGAGAGCCAGAACCAAGGCGACTGGGGATGGGGTCAAGAGATACTTAGTTGATGGAAGTTTTTAGATTTGATGATTGATTAAAATTGGGAAGATGATATTGGAGATGCCCAAGATGATTCTTAAGTGGATGGTGATGCTATTAGCTGAATGGGAAACACAGGACACACGTTGTACTCAGGGGAGGTGAGTGGTGAAGCAATAGGTAATAAGCTTGACTATGGAGAATTGACTGGTGTCCAGCTGCATGTGGCTCCTTTAAGAGGCATGATATGTTCTGGCACCATGACAAACGTGTGCTCTGGCAATCACCTGCTGGTCACAGCCTCAGTCCTGACTTGATCATGCTAACCTGTGCCTCACACCCCTTTCCATCCTGCTCTCAGCTCCCAGTCACCAAGTGGTGTTATTTTTGTCCTTGCATCACCTTCCAGATTTGTCAGAACTGGTATTGTCTTCCTGATAGAACTTTGGCTCCTTTCCATGGGATTCTGTCCTTCCTGCCGCTCAGTTGAATTGAGCTGCCTTGGATAACTCCCCCACTGGAGTGGTGGAGAAGGACGGCTAGCGCTGTTAAAAACAAACAAAGGAATCATGCTGCAGGAAGGTGACTCCAGCCAATTTGGCTCCTTATAATTATTAGGCTTTTTGTGCAGAGTATCTATAGCCTACCATTGTTAAAGGGAGCTGAGGATTATAGATCTCCTCTACCACGACTGCCCAACTAAGGGGTTGGTTGCATTGGGTAGGTTGCATTGAAAGCAAGACCCAGACCAAATTCTGCTATACATACAAAGATTTACTAATAAGCAGGCACTACAAACATGCACAATCTTTTTTTCCCTAAGTTTGCTCTCTGTCTGACACACACCTTGTATAAAGAGACAATGTTCTAGTGGCAGAATTCATCTGGGCTACGAGTCACAATCAGGCAACAGCCTCATCTGTTAAGTGAGGCACAGTGATTAGGTGGAATCTTAGGCATGGCGAGCCATTATGAAGGGTGTAAGCCCTTGAGCTTGCAAAATTCTTACACTCTGTTCATGTAACCATGGAGAGCCCATATTGTATTTCTAGCTATCCACCATATCTTTTTCACCATTCATTTAAACAATGAAAATTATTTCTAAACCCATTATACAAATGAACAAACTCTCTAGTGAGGATGGAAGATAAAGATTGCTGAAACTCTACCCAGAAATAAACCCACGCATATATGGCCAACTAGTTTTTGGCAAGGAGGCTAAGAAGACTCAGTGGGGAAAGGATAGTCTCTCCAATAAATGGTGATGGGAAAACTGGATCATCACAGGCAGAAGAATGAAATTGGATCCCTATCTTACACCACTCACAAAAACTAACTTAAAGAGGATTAAAGACTTAAATGCAAGACCCGAAACTATGAAATTGCTAGAGGAAAACATAGGGAGAAAGCTCCTGACATTGGTCTGGGCAAAGATTTTTTTTTTTTTTGGATATGACATTAAAAGCACTAGCAGGGGGCTTCCCTGGTGGCGCAGTGGTTGAGAGTCCGCCTGCCAATGCAGGGGACACAGGTTCGTGCCCCGGTCTGGGAAGATCCCACATGCAGCGGAGCGGCTGGTCCCGTGAGTCATGGCCGCTGAGCCTGCACGTCCGGAGCCTGTGCTCTGCAACGGGAGAGGCCACAACAGTGAAAGGCCCGCGTACCGCAAAAAAAAAAAAAAGCACTAGCAACAAAAGCAAAAACAACCAAGTGAGACTATATCAAACTAAAAAGGTTTTGCACGAAAAAGGGAAAAATCATCAAAATACAAAGGTGAACAGGAGAATATATTTGCAAACCAAATATGGAACAGAAGAAAATATTTGCAAACTGTCTGATAAGGCGTTAATATCAAAATTATAGAAAGAACTCATACAACTCAATAGCAAAAAACCAAACAATCCAATTTAAGAATGAGCAAAGGACTTGAATAGACATTTTTCCAAAGAAGACACACAAATTAAAAATAGAGGGCTTCCCTGGTGGCACAGTGGTTGAGAGTCTGCCTGACGATGCAGGGGACGCGGGTTCATGCCCCAGTCTGGGAGGATCCCACATGCCACGGAGCAGCTGGGCCTGTGAGCCATGGCCGCTAAGCCTGCACGTCCAGAGCCTGTGCTCCACAACGGGAAAGGCCACAACAGTGAGAGGCACACGTACTGCAAAAAAAAAAAAAAAAAAAAAAAATAGAACTACCATATGATCCAAGAGCCTTCCTTCTGGGTATATATCCAAAGAAAATGAAAACTCCAACTCAAAGAGATATTTGTGCCCCCATGTTCATCACAACATCATTTACAATAGCCAAGACATGGAAACAACCTAAGTTTCCATATAAAGTGACTATATAAAGAAGATGTGTATATATATCATATATATGATATATATATGATATACAAATATATATATGATATATATGATATACAAACATATATATATATCATATATATATACAAACATTATTTACCCATAAAAAAGAAGGAAATCCTGCCTTTGCAACAGCATGGATGGACCTTGAGGACATTATGCTAAGTGAAATAAGTCAGATACAGAAAGACTTTTTTTTTTTTTTTTTTTTGCAGTTCGCGGGCCTCTCACTGTTGTGGCCTCTCCCGTTGCGGAGCACAGGCTCCGGATGCACAGGCTCAGCGGCCATGGCTCACGGGCCCAGCCGCTCCGCGGCATGTGGGATCTTCCGGGACAGGGCCACGAACCTGTGTCCCCTGCATCAGCAGGCGGACTCTCAACCACCGCGCAACCAGGGAAGCCCCAGAAAGACATATTTTATGTTCTCACTTATATGAGGAATCTAAAAAAGTCAAACTCATACAAATAGAGAATAGAACGATGATTGCCAAGGGCAGGGGGTGGGGAAGGTAAGAGGTGTTGGTCAAAGGTACAAATTCCCAGCAATAAGATGAATAAATTCGGGGGATCCAATGTACAGCATGGTGACTATAATTAACCATATCATATTATATATTTGAAAGTTGTTAATCAAGCAGATTTTAAATTTTATCACCCCAAAAAACAATGGTAATTATGTGAGTGGGCTAAGGTGTTAACTAACTTTATTGTAGTAATCATTTTGTAATATATACATGTATCAAATCATCACATTGTACACCTTATACTTACGTATATTATAAGTCAGTAATATCTCAATAAAGCTGGAAAGGAAAAAAAGATGGTCGAAGCTCTTGTAGAAGGTGCTTCTGGAGTGTGACATCCAGTTAGCATCTATCAAAGCTTACAAACACTCTGGAATGTGTATTCCTGAGCAGGGCACTTCAGATGTTAACAAATTGCTCCTAGGAGGTAAATTAAAAGTAACAGATCAAAAAAAAGTAACAGATACATCTCTCTGTCTAGGCTGAAGTATTTGAAACTAAATTGTATGTAATATAATTCATGCCATGTACTCACCTCAGAACCTTTGGAGAAGTATTCTCTGCATACAATGTCTTCACCCCCTTCTCACCCATTTGCCTGGGTAACGTCTTATTAGAATGGCTGTCACCTCCTCCAGGAAGTCTTCCCTGATCCTCCACCACCCCCACCAAGGCAAAGCTGAGTGACTCTCACATCTCCTGTAGCATCTGTGCTAACTTTTCATCATTGGGAATCAACTGGTCTTTTCCCTATCACTTGACTGTAATCCCCAGTCCTTTTATCCCTAGTACCAAGCAGAATACCTGGCCATTAGCACAAACTCAATTTGTTTGTAAAATTGAATTTAACTCAAACAAGAAAACAATTTTGTTTTTCTGTCTCATTGCTTCCCAGCCATGTATTGGAAAAGGAATCACCAGTGATCATTTGTTGGCCAAAGATAGGTAACTGATGAAAAGGAAATGAAGGAGACGTGGCCCTGGATAGACTGTAAGAAAGAATAATTTGGAAGTGACCAAACGTAGAACCATTTTTAGTTTTTTCCTTTAAACGCTCCAAGTCTTTACTGAGTTTGCACTCAGGGTGGGCTCTGGAGCTGCAGTAGCGGCAAGTATCTTCTGTACTGGCTGATCTCTGATATTTACCCTGAAGAGACGAAAGCAACCAGGAACCTTAATCACTTGATGCTTCCCTAGGAGTCCCGCAATTCCTAGTGGAGAGGAGGCTGGTAAGGTGCCGTCTGCCAGACAGAAAGCCCATCAGAAGGCTGCTGACCTCATTTTGTCCAAATACACAGACTTGGACTTGACATTTGCCAAAGTGCAGCTAAACAAATGGTGGTAAAATGATGCCCCACCTATTCAGCCCACATCAAAGTGGCTACATGTGGTTTTCAACGGTAGAAAAGAGACTCAGCAGGAATACTGAGATACGGCCCATTTATTCCTTATAGGGACTCTATTCCTTCGCAGCTGTAGACCTGTGATCTTAAATAAGACCAAGTCTGTATCTCATTGGATATTTTGTCTATTGGATGTTTTGTAAAGAAGGAGAAAGGATGGTGTGGAATTCATGCATTCAAAATAGGTAAAGTTTACGCTTTGGGATTATATGGAAAATACTGTGAGCAAACGACTGCTATCCCCAGAGGCCCCAGGAAAGGAACTGGAGGCTGGGGAGGGTCACGATTCCTGTCTCTCTTCTGCACCCACAGCCTTGACTTTCTCTCCACCTCAACCCCCTTATCCCGAAACAACACAAAGTCACACCAGAATCAGCATTCTGGGCGGGAAAACAATGCAGGACAATTCTATAACACAGAGTGGAAAACCGTGGTGCTGGGAAGTAGACTGGGCAGCAGCCACCTAGGGTACCCGGCCTGCTTTCAGGTAGAGCTGGATGGGTACGCATGGCCTGGGGCTGGTTATTTTTCCTTGTGGGGAACAAGGGATCCTCTGAAGAGCTCTTGGATAAAAGCTCTTTACATGAAAGTCATTCCATGAATGAAATCTGGTGTGTCTGTGTTCTTTGCTCTGGTAAGTAGCAAAAATTGTCAGAGATAATAATTAAAGGCCCCCAAGCCCTCATCTGAAATTCAGGATTTCTCGGATTTTAGAAAGGTAACTCAGTAGCTGACACCTCAGGAAATGATCACACGAACATTTCTGCAGCAAGTGTATGACTATTCATTCCTTTGTGAAGCTGCAAAGCCGACAGGGAGCTCAGGTCAATCTGGGTCAAGTCAGAATGATGAAAAACTTTTGGTATTCAGAGCTGTCTGAATCAAAATGTTTGAATAAGAGATCATGGACCTGTAATAACATTTTCCTGAAGGGCTTATCTGTCTCGAGAAGAGAGACTCTGATTTCCGCTACCCCATTTAGGGAGCCGCGTAGCAGCACACAGCTTCAGGCCCAGAAGCCTGACATCCTTCAGGTGAACCAGTGGCAACTCCCTCCCCCCTGCATTTCCTCCCCAGGGATTTTAAGACTCCGCGTGTGTCTTTTCATTTGTTCTTTCTTTCTGCATTGTGCTTAAGGCAGTGCTGGCTTCACTGCTCCCGTGGATGCCCACAAAGTGAGGCAAGCCAGGATAATGGTTAAGGGCTAAGACTTTATAGTCAGAAGGAGCTTGGTTTAAATCCTACCTCTGACACTTTTTAGCTGTTTGTTGGATCCTAGGAGGCTGCTTGACCTCTCTGAACCTCAGCTTATTCAGCTATAAACCCTCATGCGGGGCTGTTATAAGAATTAAATGAGGCTTTAAGGTTGCTGACAATTATGGAATGCTTGCTCTGTACCAAGCACATATTAAGAGTTCTACATGACGGGTTATTCTATAAAACAGATACCATCCTTATTTTATAGATGAGGAAACTGAGCCTTGGAAAGCTGGGCTCACTGGAGCCATATTGCTATCAAATGGAGAAGCTGGCATTCAACGCTGAGTCGTCTAATCCCTGGTACTCTCAACCACTCTGCTATAATGGCTCATTAGATGGTCGGCGAAATGTTTTGCATGGTTTCTGAAACAGAGTGAACTCTCAGTGTATGATAACTACGATATCATAGTAATGATGATGATGTTAAAGGAGAGCTGAGTTTAAGCTAAATCTAGAGGCAGACCATTGAGTGACTTGGTTTTCATTGTCAACAATTACCCATGTGGTGCTCCTGACTTGCCAGCCTAGGGATAACCGCCCCCAGAGCTCTGTCAACATCCTTTTTAAGTAGAGTCTCCCATATACCTGGCTCAGGGATTTTTAAAATGTTATCAATCTGTCTTCCATGCCCTCTAGTATAGCACTACTGTCTTAGGTCAGGTTCCTTGGGAAACAGACTCACAGGCAGAAAATTGATTGGCAAGTGCTCTAGGGATCAATGACTATGGGGAATGAAGGCTGAAGGACTGAGCAGAGAGAACTGCACTGCAATGCAGTCCCAACAAAGACCTCAGTCTATCCCACCCAGAGCACTGGGGCTAAGATGGTCTGTGGTGGGCAGAAATCTAAGATAGTCCCAAGATTCCTGCCTTCTGGTGTACATGCCTTGTGCAATTCCTTTACCTTGAGTGCAGGCAGAAGCTGTGAATATGATGGGCTATCACGCCCATGGTTAAGCTACTCATCAATTGACTTGGAGTTAATAAAAGGGGAGATTATCTGGGTGGGCCTGACCTAATCAGATGAGGCCATAAGTGGATCTGAGCCCTTCCAAGCATGAGAGGGAATATGGGAAGGGCCACATAGCAGGAAATAGCAGGAAGGCCCTAGGAAACTGAGAATGGTCCCTGGTTGACAGTCAGCCAGGAAATGGGAGAGCAGTCCTAGAGCCACAAGGAACTGAGTTCTGCCAACTCTTGATTGAACATGGAAGAAGACCCCCAAGCCTCAGATGAGACCCCCAAGCTCTGGCTGGCACCTTGGGTTCAGCCTGGTGAGACGTGAGCAGGAGATCCAGTTGTGCTATGCTTGGACTTCTGACCTGTGAGATGATAAAGGGGTGTGGTTTTTGCTTTATTTTTTTAATTAAACTTTTTATTTTGAGATAATTGTACATTCATGTGCAGTTGTAAGAAACAGTACAGAGAGATCCTTTGTATCCTTTACCCAGTTTCTCCCAAGGGTAAAATCTTGCAGAGCTGTAGTACGAGATCACAACCAGAATATTGACATTGAGACAGTCAAGACATAGAGCAATACCATCACTACACCCTGTAGTCCTTTTATAGCCAGGCCCCCTTGCCTCCTGCATCTCCTTCCCCCACTTATCTTCGACTCTCAGCAATCACTAATCCATTCTGCATTTCTGTAATTTTGTCATTTCAAGAATGTTATGTAAATGTAGTAATATAACATGTAACATTTTGGAATTGGCTTTTTTCACTCAGCATGACTCCTTGGAGATTCATCCAACTTGTGTGTATCAATGGTTCATTCATTTTTACTGCTGTGAAGTATTCCATGATATGAATGTACCACAGTGTGTTTAGCCGTTCACCTGTTGAAGGACATCTCGGTCGTTTACAGTTTGGGGCTGCTACCAGAAAAGCTGCTTTGAACATTCGTGTACAGCCTTTTGTTTGAACGTGTTTCCATTTCTCTGCAAAAATTTCTCTGGGATTGAAACTCTGGGTCATACGGTAGTTGCATTTTTAGTTGTTTAAGAAGCTGCCGAGCTTTTCCGAAGTGGCTGCACCATTTTACCTTCCCACCAGCAATGTATAAGTGATCAGCTTTAATGCCGTCACTATGTTTTATTCTAGATTTTCTGATAGATGTATAGTGATAACTCGTTGTGGTTTTAATTTGCATTTCCCTAATGGCTAGTGATGTCGAGCATCTCTTCACCCACTTATTTACCATCTCTATATCCTCTTCAGCAAAATGTTCCTTCATGCCTTTTCCCCCAAATCTAATTGGTTTTCTTTTATTATTTACTGTTGAATTTTGAGAGAGCTTTATGTATTCTAGATGCTATTCCTTTGTCAGAAGTATGCTTTGCAAACTTATTGTCTCACTGTCTGAAGGTTGTCTTTTCATTCTCGTAACAGGATACTTACAAAGCAAGTTTTTAAATTTAGATGAAACTCAATTTTTTTTCTTTTATAGATCATGCTTCTGGTGGCAAATCTAAGAACTCTGCTTAGCCTTGGATCCCAAAGATTTTTCTTCTGATATTTTCTTTTCTAAAAGCTTCATAGTTTTACATTTAAGCCCATGATCCTTTTAAGTTAATTTTTTAATAAGATGTGAGATTTAAGTCGAGGTTCATTGAAAAAGCTAGCCTTCCTCCATTGAACTGCTTTAGTACTTCTGTAAAAAATCAGTTGGGCATATTTGTGTTAATGTGTTTCTGGATTCTCTATTCTGTTCCATTGGTTTATGTGTCTATCACTCTGTAAACGTCACAGCTCTGTCTTGAAATCAGGTAGACTGATTCCTTCCATTGTCGAATTCTTTTACAAAACGATGTTAGCTATTCTGGTTCATCTGCACTTCCATATAAATTTTATTTATTTTTATTTTATTTTTTTATTTTTGGCTGCGTTGAGTCTTCGTTGCTGTGCGCAGGCTTTCTCTAGTTGAAGTGAGCGGGGGCTACTCTTTGTTGCAGTGTGCGGCCTTCTCATTGCAGTGGCTTCTCTGGTGGAGCATGGGCTCTAGGCGTGCCGGCTTTAGTAGCTGCAGCACGCTGGCTCAGTAGTTGTGGCTCGTGGGCTCTAGAGCACAGGCTCAGTAGCTGTGACGCACGGGCTTAGCTGCTCCGCGGCATGTGGGATCTTCCCAGACCAGGGATCGAACCTGTGTCCCCTGCATTGGCAGGCGGATTCTTAACCACTGTGCCACCAGGGAAGTCCCCATATATATCTTAGAATACTTTTGTCTATACCTATAAAAAATCTTGCTGGGATTTTGATAAGAATTGCATTAAACCTGCATTTGGGAGAACTGACCTCTTAATTATGTTGAACCTTCCAATCCATGAGCACGCTATGTCTCCACTTACTTAGATCTTTGGTTTCTTTCAACATTGTTTTCAGTATAGAATTTCTGTAGATGTTTTATTACATTTACACTTAAGCATTTCTTTTTTTTTTGAGTAATTGAAAATGGCATTGTATTTTGAGTTTTGATGTCCACCTATTCATTGATATGTAGAAATAACAATTGCATATACAATTGTATATCTAGAAATACAAATGTGTACAATTTTTGTATGTTTATCTTGTATATTGCAACTTTGCTGAACTCACTTATTTGTTCTAGGAGTTGGGTTGTTTTTGTTTGTATGTTTGTTTATAGATTCCATGGGATTTACTACATAGACAACCATGTCATTTGCAAATAGGGACAGGTTTATATCTTCCTTTCTGACCTGTATGTACTTTATTTCCTTTTTGTGTCTTATTAATTTGATCAGAACTTCCAATAATATATTGAATAAGAGTGGTGAGAACAAACATCTTTTACCTTGTTCTTGATCTTGGGAGGAAAGCATTCCATCTTTCACCATTAAGTGTAATATTAGCTGTAGGCTTTTGGTAGATACTTTTCAACAAGTTGAGAAAGTTCCCCTCTACTCCTATTTTCTTCTAAGAGTTTTATCATGAATACATGTTGAATTTTGTTAAAAATGTTTTTTGCATCAGTCGATAAGACCGTGTGATTTTTCTTCTTTAGCTATTAATATGGTGGATTACATTGATTGATTTTCAAGTATTGAACAGCCTTGCATTCTTTGAGTAAACCTCCTTTGAGAGGGTGAGAAGGACCATTGGGGAATGCTTTGTTGTATTTTAAGCCACCTGAGAACAAATGGTGAGGAGTTCACCAGGCAGTTAAGGAGGGAAAGAACTTCCAGGGTGACGCATTACAGTTACAAAGGCACTGAGGCATGAAACTGCCTTCTTTGAAAAAAATGCAAATATTTCAGGATGTCTGGAGTGTTGAGTCCCAGAGGCAGAGCGGCAGGAGACGAGGCTAAGATGTAGGCCAGGCAGAGCTCCAAGGCTTTGTATGCTGTGCTCAGGACAGTGGGCTTTCACTGAAGGTGATGGAAACCACTGTGAGGCCGGATGTAGGGAACGATCCAGTAAAGTTTGCCTTTTAGAAGCCCCGTGAAAAGGGAACTGGAGGGCAGAGCCTAGAGAAGGGGAACCAGGAGGAAGAATCCAGGAAAGGAAGGATGGAATCCTGTATTACCACTAACATTGAACTCATTACCTTCCTTCTTCAAACCCTTCTCCTCAGAGCCCCCCGACCCTCCTTATTCACTTGCCCAAGGCCGTCTCAAACTCCTCTTTCTTTTGTCTTCTACAGCCAGTTAGTTGGCAGAGCCTCTGTGTCCTCATCCTCTTCTGTCCCTTTGCTCTACTCACTGCCACCAACTCAGTGAAACTGGAGTATTCGTATTCTCCTCACTGGCCTCCTACTTCTGCATTTTCTCCACCTCCAATCCATTCTCCGTTCTTGCCCCTGTTTTCACCTTTAAAATTCCCTACTCTCATCAGATCACTTCCATTTCTACAAAAACTTCAGAAAGGGTCTGCTTGGTCTGTATCAAATGGAACAGACTCCTGGCTGCCTGGGGGCACGGACTAGGGTCTTAGAGGCACTGCTTTGGAAGGTCTTTGAGAGAAATCTCCTGTGAATTGTCAGGGGACCTCCGATGCAAAGGCAGCCATCTACAGGGCAGAGCTTTGGTGCCTGAAAAGATACCTTCTCTTTGGCATGCCTGACCTCCACCAAACTGCTCATTTTTTCTTGTAGCCCTCCTCTCCAGCATACTAGTTCAGAACAGGCACACAGGGGCACTCAGCATGTACTTGGGGAATTGAACTGAATTGGATGGAGTTCAGCCAGGTTATTGCTTTATTATTATTTGCAATCTAACCTGCATTTCTGGGACTTTTCTTCTCCCTGCTCCTACTTACCTCCCTTCTCTGTGCTTTACTGTTCTTGGCTTGGATTTATGGGAGGCAGGAGCCCTGGCTGTCCTATGGCCACTCAGGAGCCCTGGACACTGAGTCTGTGCACCAGAATGATCCTGCTAGGCTCTCGGGGCACTTTTTGGTCTAGGTTGTGACAGTCTTAGGGACGGGGACTGACCTGTCTTTGGGATGAGGGTGGGGGGCATGCCACTCCACTCCCTGCTAGCCCAGGGACAGAAGAGTTTTTATTTAGTAAATGAGTGCTAATATTTGGTTACATGCGAAGCCCTCAGGAAGTCATTCCAAGAACACAGCGGACATTCCAGCCTTCCAGTTCCCTGATCCAGTCTCTCACAATCCCCAGCCACACACCTGAACACCAAAGACTGGATTCTTTACCTTCCTCCACTATCTTCCTTTCCGATCTGCTTCCTAAGCCCTCTCTGAGCCCCTTTTATGTCCCTGCACAGCCCAGGCATCCACTCTTGGCATTATCTCTGCCTGACTCCTCCCTCCTCCCCTCTTCCTGTTCCAGGTCGTTTGTTCAAACCTGTTGTATCTCCATTTACAATAGCTATTAGGGAATTCCTCTCCAGTCCCAACCCTCTCTGCCTTTAAGTACTATCTGCTCACCTCTTGATCATGATGACCTTCTGGTCTTGGGTCATCCTGCCTCATGTGTCAGGAATAATGGTAGTGGTGTCAACGGTGAGAAGAGTGGCCTCAGGGTGATCCGAGGGAGTTGTGAGGATGTGCTGGATGCTTGATTGAAGGACAAGAGGCCTTCAGAGTGGAGGTTTCTAAGAATCACCTTTGGGAGAGAAGAGAAAAACACAATGGCAGATCCCAGATTTAGCTCCCACCCTATAAAAATCAAACCTCTACTAGTATCACACCCAGTCCTCCAAGACTGGCAGTGGAAAAAGAGCCTTTATGTAGATAAGATGCCTGAATCTCATGGCCACAACTCCCAGGGAACAGCTCCTCTTTAATTTCCTGCCCAAGCCCTGCCCATAATGCTACTCTCTGTATCCAGTCCATCCAATGAGACCATGTTGGAGAATAGACACCCCTTAACCAGAGCACTTAGACTTCAGACAGCCTGGGCTCCCCTACTGTGTGATCCCATAACATCAGCATTTCCCCCAAACAACATAAATGGCCATTTGAGTGTAACTGAGCATAAATGGCTGTCATTGGTCTGCATTCCCTGGACTGTCTCTATGTCACTCATCCCCATGTTCTAGATCATAGTTCAGAGACTGCTACAAGATTGATGCTCAATAAATATCTGCTAAATGAATGAATGAATGGGTGGGATGGATGGATGGATGAATGAATGAATTTTGCCTATGGCTCAAGGATAGCAAAAGAGAAAACAGACCCAGAAAGCTAGCTGTAACTAAGGAATCTGGCTTACGAAGTGTAACTTACTCATCTCCAGCTTGTGTTCCTCTTCAGGGTCTCCCTGCCTAGCTTCTGGCATATCCCCACATCTCTCTCTCTCCCTTTCCACCTGGTGCACTCCAGCACAGCTAGACTTCTCAAGACAGACCCACAGGGAGAGAGAGACAGGAGTTCCCTCCCACGGTAGGCTGAATCTCTAAGTTTCCAGGTTCCTGTATGAAGGGCTACATCTTCTCTGGATAATAGTCCACTCCTTTACGGGTGTGTGCTTCCTCTAGGTCAGAAGGGAAAACAGCTTTCACCTCCCTTGGCAACGTTCCTTAGTTTCTCCTAAGGTATTCTACTGAGGATTAGCAAGAAAGAGTAGGTGATCCGCTAACAGTGCCTGCCACGGGTGTGGCCAAGAGGAAAGATAGTTTCTACGGTGCGTATTTGCCTATGACCTCAGCAGGACAACCTGTCTTTATAAAAACAAATAAATCTAAGATCCACACTTAGGGGGATTATTTCATACTTATCCTTTAAGGAGTTAAGGTTTCCATTGGCAGCCTTCACATGTACTGTTCCCCTACAGGGACTTGGGGAGGGACATTTTATGTGTCCTTTTCTGTTGTGATTCTTTTTCTTCTGAGATGTAACAGAAGCTGAAGGAAGCAACTGCAACAGGATAGTGTTACTTAAACCCAATTCAGTCATTATTATTTTTGTAAATTTTAGAATTTTATTATGAGCCTTTAATGGGATGCTGTGCTCTTTGGCAAGCATCGTTCCTGAGTTCCTTGGCAATGGTGGTGGATAAACCAGGGACGGTGTATCCATCCTGCTTCCTGTTCTCCATGGGTCTGAAACACATCTTCCAATGGGCCCCAAAGGGAGTTTGACTCAGCATCTACCCCAGGACTCTTGATATTGGAGCTCTTCTTGGGAAACCAAGAATCGAGGGCAGCCGCTGGGCTCCTTTATTTTTAAGAAGTATTTTCTTCACAGCACCCACCCACTAGAGCTGTGGGTGATGGCAGCTAAGGAAGGGGCTGAGTGGGTTTAAGTGGGTTCTAGGATTGAAGCAACACACACAAGTTGAGCAGAGGAGGCGGAGGACAGTCTTTGTTCACCAGCCCCTGGCAGTGAGCTACAGATCCAGAGCAAAAACAGCAAAATGCCGTGGAGGGCAGAAACCAAAGGTGGGGAGACAGACAGCAGGACAGACGAGGGGAAGGAGTCACCAACAGGAAAGAGATGGGAGAGGTGACAGAGACTGAGCATATGTGCCCCGTGAAGTCGAATATTTTCTTTGGAGGTCCAAATTATCCCGTGAATTTTTTTCTAGTACTTTTCCACATCCCTGAGACCAAACATGTGCATACGACATGTCTAAAACTGATGTGTTTAAAGCAGTTTTTGGAGAAGCAGATAGAGATAAGCTTCCAACTTTTTTTTTTTTTTTTTTTTTTTTTTACTGTACGCAGGGCTCTCACTGTTGTGGCCTCTCCTGTTGCGGAGCACAGGCTCCGGACACGCAGGCTCAGCGGCCATGGCTCACGGGCCCAGCCGCTCCGCAGCATGTTGGGATCCTCCCGGACCGGGGCACGAACCCGCATCCCCTGCATCGGCAGGCGGACCCCCAACCACTGCGCCACCAGGGAAGCCCAAGCTTCCAACTTTTAAACATGGAAAGGGAGGATTTCTCTCTGACTCCATAATGTGACCAGTTCATTGAGACAAAGCAAGCATCAATGCATCCCCTCGCGCAGAATGTTTCAGCTTACCTTCATACACTGTCTCCAGCTGTTTCTCAGACTAAGGACTGATTATTCGTTTTAAATTAATTAATTTATTTATTTTTAATTTTTGGTTGCATTGGGTCTTTGTTGCTGCACATGGGCTTTTCTCTAGTTGTGGCGAGCGGGGACTACTCTTCGTTGTGGTGCCCGGGCTTATTGCTGTGGCTTCTCTTGTTGCGGAGCATGGGCTCCAGACACACGGGCTTCAGCAGTTGTGGCACGTGGGCTCAGTAGTTGTGGCTCATGGGCTCTAGAGTGCAGGGTCAGTAGTTGTGGCACACGGGCTTAGTTGCTCTGTGGCATGTGGGATCTTCCCGGACCAGGGCTCGAACCCATGTCTCCTGCATTGGCAGGCAGGTTCTTAACCACTGAGCCACCAGGGAAGTCCCCAGAATTGGTTATATACTTCTAAATGAATATACTATGTCCATGTAAAAACACACAAAAAATGGGTGTTTTAAAAGGTTGACATTTTATAAGCAAAAGTTCCACTACTTTCTTGTACCCCAAAGGATTGCCATAGACACCCCACTTTGGAGACTGCTGGCACAGACACAGGTCTCTGTGAATTCAGAAGAACGAGGGTTACTATTGACCGTGCCTGCAAGGCGACGGATAAGTGGACCAGTGTCCCAGTGAAAGATGTTTCCAGAGTACGGAAACACACAGGGATGTCTGAATGGTGTTGTGGGACAGTGAATGAACCATGGGGCTGGAAGTGACTGAGATTCTGGGCCTCAGTGTTAGAGCTAATAATAGAAGTATGGTAGCCAGGAGAGGAAGCTAGTCTTTGGGGAAAAGATAAATAAGGTGAAAAGAAGCCATCTGAGAGGAGCTAACCTTATAGAGGGTGAGCAAATGACAGCTGACTCTGGATTTCATGTCAGCGTGGGAGAAGAACATGAGATTTTGGTAGGTCCCACTTAAGGCAGATCTTGTGGTGTGGTTTGAAGAGACAAGTCAGGAGTTCCTGGCTCAAAATCTCCCCCCTACTGACTGTCACAGTGCCTGAAATTTCTCTTTTGAAAATTAATCTTTGTCAGTTAAAGGGCTGGAAGCCCCAATTAAAATGCAATCTGCCCCAACAGAAGTAAGGTCTCCATTTTTTGTGACTTAATACCTCAAAGAGGACAGGTTGCTGAGAGCAAAACACTATAGAAATGTAGTGGGGAAGCTGGAGGTGAGAGAGAGTAGGAACCCCAAGAGGAGAAAAGGTTGTACTAACAGGAGAGGTGAGAGGGCATGGGATCTACTGAAGGGAATTTTATGCTCATAATCTGTATGTGGCATCCTGGATTCTGCACTGAATTTTATATGTATATATTTATAAATTACATAGCATATAATTAATATATACAATTATATATATTAACCACCTTATGAGAAAACACACACATACATATATTATATAATGCAATCATATATAACACACACATAAAATGTATAATTATATGTAATATGTCTTTTTGAGTATATATAATATATATATTTCTGAATTTTCTTACAATTTTCCTCTTGTGAGAAAACAGGCATACATATATTTGATATATAATATAATTAATATATATAATTATATTCAATTGAAATGATAAAAAGAGTAACATTATTATACTATAATTATAAATATATGTGTCATATGTGTGTGTTTTCTCACAAGGTGGTTTCCAGCGAGAGAAAAATTATAAGAAAACTCAGAAATAACCATTTTTCTGGATATAAGTAGTTCTAACCATTTATTTTCTAAGCCTAAAAGCAAGAGAAGAAATCATAAGGGAAAGGATCCAGTAGATTTGAATAGATAATTTCAAAATTCTGTAAAAAAGGGAAAACACCACCAAAATTAAGACTGAAAGGCAAACTGAAGAAAACATTTGCAGTAAATACAACAAAGAGTTGCTCTCTTTGCTGTATAAAGAAGTCAAGCAATTCAATGAGAAAAACACAAAGAACTCAATATAAACAGGCAAAGGTATTATACAGACAGTTCATCAAAGAGGAACTCTCACTAGTCATTGATTACAAGGACCATGAGGAAGGGACCGTGTCTGTGTGTTCACCATTGCAGCCCCAGTGCCTGGGTCAGTGCTGAGTCACCTATTAAGTAAATATTTGTTGAATGATTGATTTAATGAATGAACTAATGAATACAAGAAAAAGTCAATCTTGAGGTAATCAAAGGAATAAAAATTAAATTTTTTTTTTGTCCATCGCTAGAGCAAATACTTTCTAAATGGAGTAATATCCAATGAGTGTAGTAATTAAGTATAGTGAAAGGACTTTCTTATGGGAATCGATGGTGACTCCATAGGAAAGCAATCACCTCCTTTTTATGCGTGGGAAGATCACACCTCCTCACGCTGCCTAACCTCCTTGGAGTCAGAACTAGCTGTGTAACTAGTTCTGCCCGTTGGGTTATGGGCAGAGGTGATGTGTGTTACTTCTGGACTGAAGCATTTAGGAACCTTCCTCTGAAGATGTGATCACAGAATAGGCCGCCGTTGGGAAGTTGGAGCCAAAAGACTGAACGGCCTGGATTGCTGAATCCACAGAAGGAAGATGGCAGCTTCAGAGGGTAACCTGAACCCAAAGATGATTTTGTATGACTAAGAAGTAAATTCTTGGGCTTCCCTGGTGGCGCAGTGGTTGGGAGTCCGCCTGCCGATGCAGGGGACACGGGTTCATGCCCCGGTCCGGGAGGATCCCACATGCCTCAGAGAGGCTGGGTCCGTGAGCCATGGCCACTGAGCCTGCGCGTCCGGAACCTGTGCTCCGCAACGGGAGAGGCCACAACAGTGAGAGGCCGAGTACCGCTAAAAAAAAAAAAGAAGTAAATCCTTATTTTGTAAGCTTATTGAGATACTAGAGCTGCACTTACCATGGCACACCTCACCTATTTTGCTTAATATACTTATTTCATTCTGTTCATGAATATCTATTGAGCTAAGCACCTACTATAAGACAGACCCAGAAATTCCATTTATGAGGAATAAGAAAATCATCCTAAATATGGAAAAGGATATTTATACATGAAGATGGTCATTGTAAGGTTATTTTAAACCCCAGCATTTCCATAATAGAAGAGCAAGTTGCAAAAGAAAAACATTTCACATACACTTAGTAGATGTTTATAAAGAAGATGTAATAACATGGGAAAATATTTGTGACTGTCATCCTCCTAAATTTCCTATACATATAAAAAAAAAGATTGAAAGAAAAAACACTGAAAATGTTGAAGTGTGGTTTTGTTGAGTAATGAAAATTATGATCATTTTTCCTGCTTATTTCTTTCTACAATTTAAAATTTTCTAAATATTTAAAAATAAATTGGTATCAATTTTCATAATGAAAAGCCATCCTTCTCTCTCAATGTTTAGATTTATAACAAATAGGTCCTTTTGTTATATCTTATTGTTAAGATTTTTCTTAATTTTGGAAGCAAATCTTTCCCAAGTTGCTGTAAAATGCAAATGGTGGATGATCTTTATATTTTTTGCTCCTTTTTTGGTGTTTATGCAGAAATTGCAAGTTGTAAAGAAAAAAAATTCTATCCATTCATCTCTTTTAAAGGCATTGCAGACTGCTTATTGATGTTTTAAAAATAGAATCTGAGGGGCTTCCCTGGTGGCGCAGTGGTTGAGAGTCCGCCTGCCGATGCAGGGGACACGTGTTCGTGCCCCGGTCCGGGAAGATCCCACATGCCGCGGAGTGGCTGGGCCCGCGAGCCATGGCCACTGAGCCTGCACGTCCGGAGCCTGTGCTCCGCAACGGGAGAGGTCACAACAGTGAGAGGCCCGCGTACCGCAAAAAAAAAAAAAAAAAACAGAATCTGATCTTGAGCAAGACCCTCCTCCTCTCTGGAACCCATTGTCTTTGTCTGAACAATGGGAGGCTGGGTCTAATGAGCTCTCAGACCCCTGCCAGCTCTAGCAGTCAAGTGAAATAAGAAGTTAATAAGTTCATATGTCAGAGGTGTCATTCAAGCAGGTTTTGGAAAACACTTGCTTCATTAGTTTTGTGAACAGGTATCTATGGAAACAACTTATATTTGTACTCAAGGGAGACAATCATTTATGAATTTATCTCCATACAATCTTCACAAAGATAAGCTATGCTGGAGCTAAGCTTCTAACAGCCTGTACCGGAAGATGCAGTTTTACACCCTTTTTGGTAGAATCAAGTAAAAATCATCCTGATCAACTGAGATATCATCAGAGTTTCAGAGACTCGAAGGTTTCATTTGAAATTAAATCGCAAGGATCTGAAGAGTCACAGCATTCACTAGACACAATTTTTTAAAACTTGAGGAAAACACTCTGGAATGGTCACAGAACTAGTCAAGTAACCATGGAAAGCAGAAGAGAAAAACTAGATGCAAGCAGCATCATGTTTCATTCAACCTGGGTCATTTTTATCCAGTGATTCTGGAATGACCCACTCACTTCCTGATTAGCTGCTCCTCTCTGGGCCTGAGCTTCTGCATGTAGAAAATGAGGGACCTTAACCAGATGACATCTTAGGTAGCTAATAATACGAAGATTGAGCTAGCGTTTAGTATTTTTGCTATCATGTGATGACCTTCAGCACTGATTAAAAAAAAAAAAAACCCAGGTTATGTGCAGAGAGGTACTTCTATGCTTTGATATTGTCTAACAAGCAGAACTGGTATCTTCCAGTTAACTATTCTTGATTCCTAGCTGTGTTGTTCAGGACTCTGGTCGCCAATGGCAAAAGCTGAACGTGATTTAGCTTAACTGGAAAGGGGGAGCCTTGGCTCACGTAAACAAGTCACTGAAAGAACGTGGGTCAGGTGACAAAGGACAATGGATTCAGGGACTCAAACTCTGTCAGGACTCTCCATGCCCTTTGGGTGTCAAGGGCTAGACCAGTTTCACCATATCCTGAGGAACATGGCTATGGACAGCTCTGGGCTCACACTTCTGCAGCTTAGGACCAGAAAGGAAAATTAGCTCCCTTCTTCAGTTAAGTCAGGTAAAGACACTGACTGCACAGCTTGGGTCACCGCCCAACACCTGAGTCCATCTCCATGCCCAGAGGCAGGAAGTATGATGGTCTGCCTCGTCATTTGCCCAGTCTTTGTTGTCAGGAAGATTTGAGTATATTACTAGGAGTTGAAGGAGAAGATTCTGAACAGGGAAACATAGCTGCTGCACTGGTTTTCTATTTCTTGCCATGCAGCAAGTTATCACAGACTTAATGGCTTAAAATAGCCCTCACCTGTGAGTTCACAGTGCTATAAGTCAGAAGGCTGTGCTCGGCATGACTGGGTTCTCTGCTCAGGATTTCACATGGTTAAAAGGTGCCCACAAGGTTTTGTTCTCCTTGGTAGCTCAAGGTCATTTTCCAAAGTCATGTGGTTGTAGAGTATTCAGTTCCTTGTGGTGTACACCGGAGGTCCCCATTTCTTTGGTGGCTGCTCTCAGCTCCTGAAGGCCACTCACATCCTTTGCCACACGGTCCCCTCCATCTTCAAGCCAGCCAGTGTTGAATCTGTCTCACTTTTCGAGTCTTTTTCACCAGGAAGAGCCCAGGTCCTTTTAAGGGTTCATCTGATTAGATCAGCCCTGGCGCCATGATAATCTCCTGATCTTAAAGTCAACTGATTTGACACCTCAGTTACATCTGCAAAATCCTTTGCAACAGTACCTAGCTTAGTGTTTGACTGAATAACTAGGAGAAGGTAGATACTGGGGGAGAGGAGGGTGGGGATTGGGGACCCCCCCTTAGAATTCTGCCAACTACCACTGCTACATGAGCTTAGGAAGTTTAAATCCATCTTGAGTAGACCTATTTCAAAAGGCCAATCATTCCAAGACTAAGTCTGCCTAACTCTTGGGCAACTAATTCATTTATCAGACTGGTTGCTTGGCTCATGTAATCAAAATAACTTGATTAAATAGATTTTTTTATTATTAATCTGATTGCCAACTTTAGGAAGATGGAATGTAAACTAAAAAACAGAGCTTACTTACTTAAAAGCATGTTTTAAACACTTTCTGCATGCTCCTGCTTTAGAACATGAACTGCTTCATCCCCCAAAAGCAGTTCAGTCCCCCTGTTACACACCTTCACGGAACCCTATTCTTTTCACTTGCAATGCTCCTCAGTGCTTATTCAACACCAGTCCTACTAGACTATATACTGATGATGCAGAATCTGTGTTTCCTGTTTAATGCATAACACAGCATAGTGCCTGGGACATACAATAAATATTTCTAGAATGAAGAGGAGAGGTGTCATGCCATGTCTCAGTGTGTACTTCTGTGCTTAGGGCGGTGCCAACACATGGCAGGTGTTCCATCAGAGTGAAAGGAAGGGAGAGAAGAAAGGGAGAAAGGAGGAATGGAGGAAACAGCGCTGGGCCTTTCAAGGAAAACAGCTAACTTGTGTCCTTCTGACTTGATCAAACAATACAACTTCTCAGCATTTTACTTCCAAGAAAAGTCCCCCCTGTATGTGGGGGTCCAACTATTTCAAAATGTTTTTGAAACTCGCCAAGCCTATGGAGCACAACGGGCAAAGTGTCCCCACAGCAAAGGCTGGCGTCATTGCACCCGGAGGGCGTTAGTGGGGCCGGGCTCCAGACCGAGGGACTGGCCGCTAAACTGTTCGGTCAGTCTGCTTTACCCCAAGCAGAGACACTTGCCCACTTCAGGACTCTACACATGTGGAGGGGCCTAGAGTCAGTTACTCCTGGAGCAAAGCAAATACTCTCCTCCCCAGGCCAACAGCACACAGGCAGGAAGGCAACCCTGACTCACAGAACCTGGCACTGATTATAGAAAAGAGTTCTTACACTCTGGGAAGTCAATCTCATTTATATATTAACTATCCCCCTGGCCCTGGGGATCTGGCTTTGGAGAGGGTCTCAAGATTTGGACATCTCAGAAAAAAGCATATATTCTGTGTCCAAAATGTTGATTAAAATGTACAAACAGACCATCTTCGCTGAAGGAAAATTGGGAAGTACCTTCCAGGGTCATTGTCAATGACCTTGTGTTGGTCTTCCCTGCCAGAGCCTCTTCACCCCCTTTTCCCCAGCCTCACCCACAGCTCTGCCCCTCTTTTAACCTTGTGGTTGAAAGTCTAACAGACAAGCGCACACATGTCCTCCTATCTAAGTGATGTAAGCTGTTCTACCTTTTGTTTCCCTGATGCATCAACGGGAAGGAAGCTATTCATAGACCCAGGAACAAGTGAGGGACCATTGGGAAGGATGGGTTTTCAAATCTCTATCCCAGATCATCCTTCCTCATTCACTTGCTTATTGTGATTGGCTGAATGTTTGTGGCCTGCAAAATTCATCTGATGAAGCCCTAACCACCAAAGTGATGGTATTTAGAGGTGGGTCCTACAAGAGGTGATAGTCATGAAAGTAGGACCCTCAAGATGAGATTAGTGCCCTTTTAAGAGGAGAGAGATCTCAATCTCTCTTCACACGCATGCACAGGGCATAGGCCATGTGAGCCCATAGCTGGAAGTGTGTCTGTCTGTCTACAAGCCAACAAGCAGGCTTTCACCAGGACCTGAATCTGCTGGCACCTTGATCTTGGACTTCCCTGCCTCCAGAACTGTGACCAATAAAGCCACCCAGTCTACGGTACTTTGTTATAGCAACCCGAGCTGGCTAAGACGCTTACATTGCTGCAATTAATTATTTGTTTGATGACAGATTCCTTCCCTTATATTACAGCTCTCCAAGAGCTAGTCTTATTCACCTTTGCCCCTCATGGTGCCTAACCACAGGTACGTGACTGTATAGATGCTTATTAAATGTTTGTTAAACCTTAAATTCTGTGCTAAGGAGTTTGGACTTGAACAACAAAAACAATTGGAGTTTTTGAATCGGGAGTGTTATAAGCTGTGTATTATCAAGCAAATGACTTGTCCTTTGGAACCTCAGGTTTCTGGTAAGAGGAATTAGGTTGTCCAAGGGAAAAAAGATGTGCAAATTCTCTGAACAGCATAATTCATTGCATAACTATGAGAGCCACAGCATTTCATGTTTGCCTTTCTGCACTCCTCACAAGGCAAGAAAATCTGCTAAAAGACCACTCTGTGGTGCTCATCTTATTTCTGTTTATTTAAGCTGGACTATCCTGTGACTGAGTAATTCTTTCTAACCGTATGTTGTTGCTGCCTAGGCAGAGAAAGTGTCCAAATGTGGAGGGGATTTGAAACCCTTTATTATGGGAAAAAAATCTCCCATCGTGCCTTGCAACTCTACTCCTAGGCAATAAATGCAGATTCCTTTCTAAATAGTTTAAAATTCACTTTGCAATCCAAAAACTACTGAAGGGGATGAAACCTTGAGTTTGAATTTGTCAAATATGCTTTAGCAGCAAAACAGGCTATTGAAACACAGACAGACAGACAGACACACACACACACACACACACACACTCATGCTTGCTGCCGTTGTTGCCATTCCATCCTGAGGATTACTTAGTTTAGAAAGCCCACAATGCACTAAACAATTCCTATAAAATGTCCTAGCTGGGGAGTTAGCTATGTGATAAGGATTCCCATATATGGGAGTGTGACTAAGCTCTGAGAGAAAATATGGCAGAGACGGCTGGCTAAAAATCTGGGATAATTCCCTGAGAAGGAAAAAAAAAGAAGGAAGGATAACAAAACCCGCGGTGCACAGGAAATGCCTGGCTCACAGAAGGGTGAGCACGTTTGTGTGGGAAAACGCACAATCTGGCCAGCGCCAGTTCCCAGTGGAAAGATGTCTTCAAAATGCTCTCTCCCCATTTGCACCCTTTCAGATGCCTAAGAGCCTCTTCGGGGACTTTTAAAAAAGACCCTGGCCCTTCAGGCCAGGACACTTTGAACAGCCTTTCTCACAGGCTTAGCTCTGTGTTCCTTGCAAACTGCTAAATCCCTCAACCTCTAAATTTTGTTTTGAAGTCATAAATTTCTCTCCAGGCGTCTTGGTTTTCAGAAACCAGCACAGCATGTTTCATTTGTGAATAACTGGAAGAAAGCAGATTTACTGACAAATTTTTTTTAAAAAAAGATTTTTTAGCTTTCATTGGCTTTTAATTTTACATAAAGGTATGCCCCCTCTGCCAGATGTAGGAAAGTGCGATGGAATTAGAGTAGCTTAATCCTCAGAATTGCACTGGTTTTCTAGTCTAAAAATATCTCGACCGGCTAAAATGTTGGGCTGAATTAACAAAATATAAATGAGGAGAAAGGAATGTAATATCCCTCACTTAGCTTCAAAAATTCAGCTGCATGAGTACATTTAGGGGTTTATCTACTAGTAAGTCTACTGGTCCCGGCCCGGTTTCCCCACAGACAGGCCGCTGGGGGTGGGTTCAGGGGGGCCTAGATCACAGCCCCAGCCCTGCCCCTTGCATATATGTATGTTTGGGGCAGGTCACTTCACTGAACCTCAGGGTTCTCACTGGAAAAGTGAGAAAAAACAAGAAATCTTTCCCCAGAGATGGGTAAAGAATAAATGAGATGACAAACGTGAAGCATTGATCACTAAGTTCTCACCAAATAAACACCTGTTGTTATTAGGTCATCTGTCTCTGCATGGGCACCACTTTGGAGGACAAACTGATCAGTGGGTTCCACTCAGCTTTTGGTATTTCTGCTCTAAAACAAATCTGTAACGGTCAATACATTGAAAATGTTAAAGCCAAAAATGAGTTTCTTTGGAATAACTTAATGCACACAATCTGAAGAACCTTGAAACCATTCACAGGGTTTCAATAATCAACTACATATATTTATTTATTTATTTATTTTTATTTTTATTTTTTTTTTGCGGTACGCAGGCCTCTCACTGTTGTGGCCTCTCTCGTTGTGGAGCACAGGCTCCGGACGTGCAGGCCCAGTGGCCATGGCTCACGGGCCCAGCCACTCCACGGCATGTGGGATCCTCCCAGACCGGGGCAGATCCCAGACCGGGGCATGAACTCGTGTCCCCTGCATCGGTAGGTGGACTCTCAACCACTGCACCACCAGGGAAGCCCTGTTTGTTTGCTCTTTAATTCTTCTAAGTCTTTGTTAAACATTTCTTGCATCTTCTAGATCTTTGCCTACAGTCTTTTTCCGAGGTCCTGGATCATCTTCACTATCATTATTCTGAATTCTTTTTCTGGAAGGTTGCCTATCTCCACTTCATTTAGTTGTTTTTCTGAGGTTTTATCTTGTTCCTTCATCTGGTACATAGCCCTCTGCCTTTTCATCTTGTCTATCTTTCTGTGACTGTGGTTTTTGTTCCACAGGCTGCAGGATTGTAGTTCTTCTTGCTTCTGCTGTCTGCCCTCTGGTGGATGAGGCTATCTAAGAGGCTTGTGCAAATTTCCTGATGGGAGGGACTGGTGGTGGGTAGAGCTGTTGCTCTGATGGGCAGAGCTCAGTAAAACTTTAATCCACTTGACTACTGATGGGTGGGGCTGTGTTCCCTCCCTGTTGCTTGTTTGGCCCGAGGCAACCCAACACTGTAGCCACCTGGCCTCTTTGGTGGGGCTAATGGCAGACTCTGGGAGGGCTCACGCCAAGGAGTACTTCCTGGAACTTCTGCTGCCAGTGTCCTTGTCCTCACAGTGAGCCACAGCCACACCCTGCCTCTGCAGGAGACCGTCCAACATTAGCAGGTAGGTCTGGTTCAGTCTCCTATGGGCTCACTGCTCCTTCTCCTGGGTTCCGATGCGCACACTACTTTGTGTGTGCCCTCCAAGAGTGGAGTCTCTGTTTCCCCCAGTCCTGTCAAAGTCCTGCAATCAAATCCCACTAGCCTTCAAAGTCTGATTCTCTAGGAATTCCTCCTCCCCTTGCTGGACCCCCAGGTTGGGAAGCCTGACATTGGGCTCAGAACCTTCACTCCAGTGGGTGGACTTCTGTGGTATAAGTGTTCTCCAGTCTGTGAGTCACCTACCCAGAAGTTATGGGATTTGATTTTACTGTGATTGCACCCCTCCTACCGTCTCATTGTGGCTTCTCCTTTGTCTTTGGATGTGGGGTATCTCTTTCGGTGAGTTTCAATGTCCTGTTGATGATTGTCCTGCAGCTAGTTGTGATTCTGGTGTTCTCACAAGAGGGAGTGAGAGCACGTCCTTCTACTTCGCCATCTTGGTTCAGGGCCTATACTCGGGTCCCTGCTTAATCACATCTACAAAGTCTTTTTTTTTTTTTTTTTGCCATTTAAGGTGATATTCACAGGTTCCAGGGATTGGGACATAGATATCTTTGGGGATGGGGCATTATTTAGCTTTCCACAAGTGGTAAACCTAATATTAATTATATCTATGAACCAGTAAGCTAACAAAATGAAAAACTCAGAGAGGTGCCTATAAGAGCACCCACCTCTGTCCCTGAGCCCCCCATACTCCATGGTCAATTGTGATTCTTTTATAATAACAATGATGATAAAACATTTATCAAGAACCTGCCACGTGCCTGGTCCTGTTGTAAGCTCCCATGCATTGCCCCCCAAGGATCCTCACAACTACCCAATGAGGTAGGACCATCATATTTCTACATTTTACACATGTGGAAATGGAGAAGGCTAAATCCATGTTAGGAGAGAAGCAGAACCAGGGTTCAAAACTGGGGGCGTTCAGCTCCCAAGACCCTGTCTCTGGTTCACTGGGAGTGCACCCAACCCCCTGGAAAGGAACATCTCACGGGCAGGAGCATGTGCTGCTGCTGCAGGTGCCCAGAGAAACCACTGGCTGCAAAACTGGCTTGTGGACTCCAGCTCCAGGAGCTCCATGTTGCCCTAAAATACTGTACTGAGAGTGTCCCTTTAAATTTTAATGATAGCATAGCTATTCAGAAGGTCATTTTAAGTTTACATGAGCATTCAGGTGAACCTTACCTTTCTGAAGGTGAACGTAGCAGATCTCACTAATCACTCCCTTTGATTCTGGATCCTAGGATCCCGGGAATAGCTATTGATGAGCACAGGCGCTAACTGAGCCCATGGGGGTTAACGATGTTCACAGAACTGAGGGTTGCAGAAGCTGCGGATTCTTTTATATTTTATTTTCGTGGTGCAGGAGCAAGAGGGACCGGGAAAATGCCTGTTATTAGGATAACCGGTGATATAAGCCAGACTTTCTGGTCAAATGGATTAAATGACCTATAAAATGATTTTTCTGAGCCAACGGTCCACTCAGTGCCCTGGAACACACTATCTCCCAGCCTGTGCTCACATTGCTCTTCCTGTCTCAATTCCCGCCTCCTTTCTGGTCATCCATCATCACATATTGAACACTTAGTATATGCAGGGCATTGTGCGAGGTGCTGCCCATATGAAGGCAATTAAACAGGAGTCCTCCCAACAGTGGAATCTAGAATTAGGTAATGAAAAAAAAGTAGTCAGTTTATTCCAACTCTCTTAAACTGGTTAGAGGTATTCACTCATTTACTCATTCATTCAACAAATATTTATTGGGCATCTTCTTTGTGCCAGGCATGAAGGAAGTAAAAAATAAAAAGGTATCTAACCCAGCCTGAGAGAGAGGGTAGCTAATGCTTCTAGGAGTTACAGACTTTGTTTAAGCTGAAAGATGGATGGGAATTATCTAGATCCAGTTAGAAGAGGGTTTTTCAGGCAGTGGAGGTCTGTAAAGTGGGGTGTGAGGGGACCAAGTAAGGAGTGGCAATGGATAAGGGTGAGGAGCTAGGGCCAGAACTTGGAGCGGCTTGAAGGCTATGTAAAGACTTCCAGACTTTATCCCAAGGCGGAAAAGGAGCTCTTAAAATTTTTTTATTTACATTACAAAAAGCACACAGGCTCTGTACAATACACACGAAGAGAAGTAAAAAGAGTACATTGTATATCTTCTACTACAACTTGACGGTGCAAGAGTTACTGCCTTTTAAGTATATAATGTATCTAAAAAGAAGGAAAACAATAATTTTTTTAAGAAATTAATGCAGATTGTATCAATGTCAATCTCTTGATTGTGATACTGTACGAAAATTACCCAAGATATTACCATTGGAAGAAATCAAGTGAAGGGTATTATTATTACTATTATTATTTCTCACAACAGTATGTGAATCTACAAAGATCTCAGAACAATCGTTTTTTTAAATGCACCACACACACAATAAAAGGCAAAGATATCTTCACGGGAAGGAGAATATTGATATAGTAAAACAACACAATGGAACCCACTGATAGCTTCTGAAAACCAATGGAAGCAATTCATCCTACGGAGCTTTAGAGGTGACTAAAGGTTCAGCAGTGGTCTGTAATCCGCATTTTCATTGCAAAAAAATCCTGGGAGTGATCAGAGCACTGATACAGGAAGGAAAAATGGAATGGCTCAAAGAGCAATGGAATGTTACTAAGAGGAGTAAGATTGTGTGGTTGGGTAAAGAGGTGGCTGCAGGACTATGATTCCTAAGTGGGTTTAGATGTGCCCAATGCCCAGCTTACTAGCAAATAAATTTATGTTCTTTCATTGGCTATTGTAGGATACAGTGCTCACCAGTGGCTTCCTCTCCTGCAGGAACTTCCAGTGATGTTTCTAGCAATGTTCCTTGGATACATATGGACACATGATATAAACCGCATAACAAAATAAGCACAAATATGGAGTAGGACATGCTCAGGTCCTAATATTCAATTCATAAGACAAAACATCCTATCACAAACAAGTCAGAGCTTACCAGCCTCTGGAAAGGTTTTTAACAGTGGTAGTGATATAATCAAACTTGTCATTTAGAAGATCCCTCTGGCAGCGGTACAGACTACCTATTGGAGGGGGTGAAGATTCAATGGAGAAACAGTAAGGACTTCCACTCAAGGGACAGGGGAAATGGAGAGGAGATAGATTCCAGAATTATTAAGGAAGCAAAAATCTCTATTTCTATTTTCTATTTCTATAAAATATCTATCTATTTCTATAAAGAAATCCCCAGTAGAGCTTGGCCCTTGAATCTGCCGGGGTCAAATTTGGCTGTAAAACAGAAAACTCAAAATAACAATTGTTTAAACAAGATAGATGTTTATTTCTCTTATAAAAAGAAGTCCAGAGACATCAGTCCAGATGTGGTCTGGCGGCTCCAGCGTCACTGGGGAGTCAGGTTCCTCCTGTTCTTCTGATCTACCTTGAAAGTACATAGCTTCTGTCTTTAAAGTTACCTTTTGGTCCGAGATGGCTGCCAGAGCCCATCTAACTGGTCCACATCACTGGTAGTGGAAAGGAAGAAGGGAGAAAGCTGAGCCATCAACTTCTGCAAAGGCTTCTCCAGATCTCCACACATATTGATGTTTATATCTCACTGGCCAAAACCAATGGCTATACCTACTAATGAGGATGACAGGAAAGTAATATATTCTAGCCCTGCTATCATTACCAGACTATCTGGAATGATATTTGATGGATACTTAGGAGTCTCTGTCATAGCCATCAATCAAGTGAGACACAGAGAAGGTGAGAATATCCTAGCCCTCCAGGGGATGAGTCACGGAGTTTGGTGGACACTGTGATGTGCCAGCCAGGTCTCCTTCCATGAAGGACTTTTGCCTCAGCTGCAGAGAGCGTTGTCAACAGAGAGCTTTCATCTGTCAGCCCCTTCTGAGAGCCTCCGCACCCAAGGAGCCTAGACAGCTTATGTTCAGTGACCTTCAATACAGGAATATAAGATGGACATCTTCATCCAACTGAGGACAACTCAGAAGAACTATGCTAGCTCCAGCTCTTTCCTTGGAGTTGGCTAAGGCTACTGTCGGGTTACACTGTAGTTTGAATTTTCAAGCTGGAATCTAAACTCCACAAAAAAAAAACAAAGTTCCCTTCTCTCGTCACAAATTTCTCTCTTTTTTCCAGAAGTGACTCCTACTTCCTTGCCCTCCCTTCCACAGCACGGATGCCATGTTCACTCTTTAATAAACCTCCTGTGTGCCAACCTCCAACTCAGAGTCCACTTCTCAGGCCAGCCAGTGTGGCAAGGAGGGAGGGTGTATCTACCTGAAGTGTCAGAAACTCTGGAAGGAGGCGAAATGTTCACATTTACTGAAAGCAGCGTGGGCTAAGAAGATGGAGACATGCCGCTGTACGCACATTTCCTTTTTTCTGTCTCCTGCTTGCTTCTCATGGCTGTCAGTGCGCATGTCTATAGCATCCATTACATCGCTTCCCACGTGAAACTATCCATTCAGGTTTGGATAACCAGATCCTCAAACTTGTTAAAACTATGTGTAAAGAAAAGAAAATGGCTGTTGGGTGAGAGCTGGGTCTTCCTAGATGCAAAATGCCTGAGTGCCCACATGGTAGGACTTCCACTATCTCCAGCTACACTTATTAGAGCCTTTTGTAAAATTTTTATTTTTTGGTTTCTTTCTTGGTTCTTGGCTAGGTTCCAGATAGGTAAGATGGGACTCTAAATGCAATAAATAAGAGAGGGAAAAATTACTCTAACTTTGTGGCATTTTTGGTTCTAACTCAGAAGCCAATTTTCCTTACTCTGTCTGAAGCTTATAGAATTTAGCCTAAAACAGCCTGTCATCATAGACACCCCTTCCTCTGGCATTCCATCTGCCCATTTGTGAAAGCTGGTCCACACAAATGTTCACTCAGGATGAAAACAGACCACCTGGACACCCAGTTGTGTGTGAGGGGTGCTCATGACCTTGGAGGAAAATGTCCCAGAGGGGCCAGAACTGCATCATCACCCAGTTCTCAGGCAGGGAGTCCTACCCCCAAAACACTCCCTCCTCACCAGTGTGTACAGGGGGCCGGCAAACATTACACTGCACCCAAAACTTCATAGTCAGAAATGTTTTTTCATTTCCATGACTCAGAGCAAACGTTATTCATATAGTGCCTCTGAATACACCCACTTCTGGAAGAAAAGAGAAATTTGTGGCAAGAAAAGATAACTTTGCCATCATTTCTTCCCAGAGTTTAGATTCTGGGTTAGGAAGCATCAGCTGCTAGTGACACAAGCCTGTGTGCTATGTGGCTTTTGAGGTTTGCCTACTCACAGATCTCCCTGGCTCTTCCCACTTGTCTCTGTCAACAGTTGACACTGCGGTATTTATTTATCTGGATTTTTAAAAAGTGAACTTGTGATAGCACCTTTGCTCACAAAAGCACTTTTCAGGCAAGCAGTCCATAGCAGTTTCCTCCCAGTTTATTTTAGGGAAAAGTGAGAGAAGATCCTCTTCCTTTGAAAAACCCTAACTAAACTCACACAAGCCTGTAAATATATTTTCTCAGAGAATTTTATTCATCTTTGAATCTTCCAGGGTCTGACACCTGGAGTACAATAGACACTAAATGTTTGTTGAATGAATAAATGAATGAGTGAATGAAAGAAACAAATGATAATTACTGCGTGAATAAATGAATGTGAGCTCAAGAAGCTTACTGGTAGGAGGACAAAATTCGTTCCTGAAAGGTATAACACAGGAAAGAATGGATACTGTGAGAAGGTGGGAGGGAATGATCACATCAGGTGAGATGAGTGATGTTCAATCAGGCTGTATCTGGTAGAGTCGCCAGGAGGGCTTTACAAATCACAGAGCCCAACCTGTTAAATCAGAATCTTTCAGGGTGGACCCAGGCATTGGTGTTTTTTTAAAGCTCCTCAGGAGATACCAATGTTCAGCCAGAGTTGAGAGCCACTGGGACATGAGGATCAGAAAGAGATTCATAAAGGAAGTGGTTTTCTAAAACAACCTTTAAGGATGGATAGAGTTTTGACTTGTAGAAATGAGCAGGAACTAGGGAAGATGTCCTGACCACCCTTCCCTCACAACCACAATTCCAGACTGTCTATCCTACCTAATCCAGACAGATGCTGGCAACTGGTAAGGGGGCGCCTGCGCAATTAAATGACTTTTTCCCCTCTGGGCCACCTAAGAGCCTGGCCACTAGTGTCTGAAGGACTCATGTGAGGGTCTGAACACTGAGGATCTTGGGGGAGCTGGCCTGAGGGACTGCCCACCCCAGGGCATGTCTGTATCCACTGGTATATTCCAACTCAAGAGCTGAAAAGGGAAGTTAGTGATTTCATCCTTGAGGTTGGGATCTCTTGAAAAGATGGGAAACCTAAAGTCTTCCTTCCCGTGGTGCCTTCACAGGGATCTGACAACCCACCATTTGCTCCACTGGCAGCCCCTGCAACAGAGACCACAGGGCCTTCCACTACTCTCAGAAGTGATGCTGCAGAAGGCTCTTAGCAACTATACCCAAACCCCAAGGATTAAACAAAGAAAAATAATACATCAGAGAAGGACAACAGCTAGAGAGAGAGAAATAATAAACAAAGCAATCAAAACATAAAAAATAAAGACTTGTAAAATTTTAGAGCTACTGGAGGAGATCGTCTACAAACTATACAAAAAAATAACAGTAATAAGGGGTGCTGAGGAGATTTTTAAAACACCTTCAGAAGACAGCCTAGAATTTAAATAGGCAAATGTGATTTTCAAATTAAAACTAATTGAGTTAAGTAAAGAGTAGGATAGTCAGTGCTGAGACTCAATTCAGGGCCTAGAGGATCAAGTGGAAGAAACAATTCAAACCACAGAACTGATGGCTTCCATAGGGAAAACAGAAATTCCAGAAGGAGAAGGAGGAACAGCTGGAGAGACGCAACAAACATTGATGCAAGAAAATTTGGTACAGATGAGGGAAGATCAGTACCTGTCTTGCAAGTTTTCACCAAATTCTATACCCAGGTGTATCTTGGTCAATTTCCAAATTCTAAAGGTAAAGCAATAAATCTTTCAGGTTTACAGTCAAAAAGAATAAGAAAGGAGAATCACATTGGCACTCAACTCTGCTGCATTGAAAACTAGGACAGTAACATTTATGGACTTTTGAGAAAGAGGACTGCAACCTAGGATTCCTCTGCTGGCCAAGTTAGCCTTCATCTGTCAGCGAGAAAGAAAGATACTTGGGGCGTGCAAGAATTCAGAGAATATACTATTCCCACGCACTATCTGGGGAAAATACTAAAGAAAGGGCTCTAATTAAACAACAAATGAATCATAGCAGAGACCTCAAGATCAGGAAAAGAAGAATAAGTAAAAGGAAAGAGTTGTGAGCTATGATGCTTGCTATTTATATAAATATGTGTAATATCTAAATCCATAACAGTAGGTTGCCTGAGAACGTGTAATACAAATTCTAAATGAGGATTCTTGAAATAGGCAAGGAACATTCCAAGGAAATTCTAATAATAATAATAATCCAGAATGAAAAACTCCTTTGTTATCTCAGCAAAACCCAGAAGTGGGAGACAGATGAGGCAACAAAGCAAAAGCATTTATTATATCTCCTCTGGAGAGAGAAAGGTGAAGGAAGGAGGAAGATAAAGTCTTCTAAAAGAGAGTTAGTAAACATGACAGCGGAGTGAACTAAATAGAAAAGAACATCATATGAGACACTACTGAACAAATCCAAAGGCTTGTTCTTAAAAAGTTCACTGAAATTGATAAACCCTTCCCTAGTCTGTTTAAAGAAAAGTGAGAACAAAAAAATAAACAAGAACACTCCCCAGACGTGAGAGCCCAGAGCCACCTGCCCGCCAGCATCTGCCCTGGGACTCAGGGGCTCAGGGATGGGCTGGGTCGGGATGCCCCACCCTTTCCCACACGTCCGTCCCCCCACATCCCAGATTTGTCTCAGCCAGATAGCCGACATGGATCAAAAGCTGCAGATGACATCAACGGTCTCAAGAGCATTGCTCTAATTAAGAATAATACAATAATTTTGGATGCCTAAAAAATAAATAAATAAATAAACAAGAACACCTGAAACACATAATGTTCTGTGTCAATTATACCTCAATTTAAAAAAATAGACAAAATTGGGAGTGAAAAAAGAGCCATCATCACAGATACAGAAGAGATTAAAATAATTATAAGAATTTATTATATGCTAATTCTATGACAATAAATTTGAAGATCTAGAGGAAATTACCAAAATTAATCCAAGTGAAAACCTGAATTTTCAGTGGGAGAGTGGGAGAGAAAAGAAAGGTTGTTAAATATCAACCATTAACAAGGGTATCAGGACAGATGGTTTAACAGCTCAGCTTTCTAATCTTCAAAGAATAGATAACATCAGTGTTAATTAATTTATTCTAGACCATGGAAAAAATTGAAAGCTTCTCCACTTATTTTATGAAGCAAGCATGATTTTAATGCTAGATAAAATATTAACAAATAGAATCTAGCCATGTGGCAAAAAAAATAATACACTGTAACTAAGCAGAGTTTATTCTAGGATTACAAAGCACAACATCAAGACATCTATCAACATGTATTTTTTCATCAATAAATTAAAAGTGAAAAACCATACCCTATCAAGAGTTCCTGAAAAGGCATTTGATAAAATTCAGCAGCCATCCATATTAAAGCTTTAAGGAAAATAAAAATGAAATGATAGCTGTTGTATATAATAAAGTCTCTTTATCAAAAACCAATAGCCAATATCATTCTCATTGGTCAAACACCAAAAGCACTTCAATTAAAATCAAATCCAGACAAAAATGCCCAGTATTGCCACTGTAACTCAACATTTTCTTCAAGATTCAGAGATTAAAACAAATGTCATAAGGTAAGAAAATGAAGTGATTAGTACAAGCATGTGAAAGAAGAAATAAAGTACTGGAATATTTCTTTTTGCTCATGGTTTTATCTCTTCTTTTCAGATTTAAGCCTGCTATTAATGTTCCTGTTTAACATTGGCTTGGAGATTTTTAGAAAATACAATAAGAACATAAAATTAAGTAACTGACGTAAGTATTTGATAATATTTTCTTCCATTGACCACATGACTCCATTACTAGAAAACCCAGGAAACTCTAGTTTTAAAAAAACACTCAAATTAATGAAGAATTTGGTAAGGTGACAAATTTTACAGAAACGCATACAAAAATTAATCATTTCTCTATACTATAGCATGTTCACCTAAAAATAGAAATGAGAAAAATAATTAATTTTAGTGACAAAATCTATAAAATATTGAGGGATAAATATAAAAGAAACATAAGACTATGGAAAAAAACCTTATGTAAAAAACCAAAGCAAAATCTGAAGAAATTTTAACACCAATCAATTTGTTCAGAGGAGTTAATATCTTAACAAATTCCTTCTCCCCCCAAATATAAATGTCATACAATGCCAATTATAATCCCAGTAGTTTGTGGGTTGTTTTTTTTTTTTTTTTTTGGCTGGGGTTTTAATAGGAATTGCATTATATTTGTGTATCACTTTGGAGAGAATTAGTTATCTTTACTATGTTGAGTCTCTCAATCCACAGCCATGGTCCCCCTTTCATTTATTTAAATCTTTGATTTCTCTCCACAGCACCAGTAGATTTTTTGATTGTAAGTAAATTGGTTTTGAAGTATAGTGTACATACAGAAAAGTGCCAAACCGTAAGTGTGCCCATGTAACTAACATCCCCATAAAGAAATATAACATAACCAGCACTCCTTAAGTTCCCCATCCCGTCCCCTCCCAGTGTCCCCCAACACCAAGGAGAAACCACCTACTATCTTGACTTCTAATACCACAGACTTACTTTGCCTCCAACAGGTTTTGTTTTTTAATTGGATAAAATGTGCTTAGAACTTACACAGACAATAAATGTTCAGAAGGTAAGAAAAATAGGAAAAAGAATAACAATAAGAGACGTCTAACCTTATCAGTATCAGAGCACTCCAAAAAGCTATAGTAATTAAATCATTGTGTATTAGTACAGGAAGAGACCAACAGTAAGAGGTAAAGAATAGGGGATGAAAAAAATCAATCCCGGTACATGTGAGCATTGAATACAAAGCTGATAATTCAAGACAGCAGGGAAAGAATAGATTATTTAATAAATGATACTAGCTCAACTTACTAGAACAAGTTGAATCCCATCTTATGCTATATACAAAAACAAATTTTAGACATATATAAGACTTGTTACATTTGTATAAAATAAAATAAATAGCTTAGAAGAAAATCTAGGTAAATACATGGGTTGGGGAATCTTCTTATCATAACAGGAAACCCAGAACCTCTGAAAGAAAGACATATTTGACTTAAATTGAAAATGCCACTAAGATAATACGTAAGTGATACATTTGGACGGAAAGAGTTTTACAGATGACAGATAAATGATAACAATACTATAAAAAGAGCTCCTACAAATTGCCCAATCAAAAAATGGGCAAAGACTATGAATAGATAATTCACAGAAAAGCAAATCCAAATTCTCAACAAACTTGAAAAGATGCTCAAGCTCACCAGTAGTCCACAAACTGCAAATTAAGTTTACGATGAAATATCACTTTACGACGATCTGAATGGAAAATATTAAAACAAGAGTGATAGCGACTGTTGCTAGTAGGGGTGTGGGTAAAGCACTCTCCACATTTTACTACTGAAAATATGATGTTTGGGCCTTTCTGAAAGCAATCTGGAAATATATAATAAATTTTAAAATACACATGCCCTTCAACCTTGGAATCTATTCGGTAGAAGCAAAAGCATCAGTACATAAAGATACAGGCTTAAGAATATTTACTGCTTCACTGTTTGTAGCGACAGAAATGTAAAACAAACAAAAAAATGTCTTTCAAGAGAAAGATAAATAATGGATAAATTATGAAAGAGTCTCATCATGAATTATTATGTAAGCCAAAACAATGTATTAGAACCATACCAGGTGACAGAGGGATTTCCACAAGGTATTTTTAAGTGAGAAATAGAATATGTACAAAATCCATGATCTAATTTTTCCAGAGAAAGCAATGAACTCCCCCAAACCCTACATATACAGAGATTTATCTATTTATCACCTATCATCTATCTGATATATAATCTATATATCTATGTGTATATAATCTTATGTCATTATATGAGATGGAGAAAGTTAAAAGGCTATTAGCACCTGGTCATCTGGGGTAAGGGACTGGGGGAGAGAGCGGGTGGGATGGATACTTGAGAAGACTGAGAAATGAGAAGTTGCAGGGAATGTATGGATGGGAGTGAGTAGTTCCACTTATCTGAAGGGTACTTCAAGAATTCTGGGTATACTCAAAGTTTGAACTCCAAAGCTGCTGGTGGGGGCCTTTCCTGGGGGATACTAAGGCCAGACCCTCCTTAGAGGACGTGGGTACAGGACATATCACAGAGAATGCCTCCTGTCCCTCCCAACATCTGACCCGGTGAAATCATGTCATGACAAATACCAAGGCCACTGTGAGGGACCCATAGTCTGGGATGTGCAGGACCTAATGCTGTGTTTAGGGTGAAGTGTTCCTGCAGGTCTCCTGCCAGGGGGCAATGGGGTAACCGTGGGATCACCGTATGTGTTTATGGAACCTAATAACCCCCAGGGACCTTATGGTCTACTTTGGGTAGATCAAAGTCCTACCAAATTCCACAACTCAAGTTATTAAGAACAAACCGCAAGAGATTTTCACTTACTTCTCTATAAAGAACATTAAGGGATCCAATTCCTATTCTGTATCGACCATCTTAAACTACCCTTTCTCAGGGTTTTACTTTGAGGTGATGAAAATGTTTCAGAAATAGATAGGTGGTGGTTCCACAACATGGTGAATGTAACTAAACGCCACTGAATTTTTCACTTTAAAGAGGATAATTTTATGTCATGTGAATTTCACCTCAATAAATTATTTAGAAAAAAAAATACCTTTTCTCTCCCAGCCTAAAACTTACTTTGTATCTTACTCTCAACTCTACCAAAAACGTTCCTGAAAGCCCAGTCCACAAACCCCTCCACTTCAGTTCCTTTTCTCTTCCCTCCTGTTTCTTGTAGTCCTGTCTGCACCCATCCCTCTATCCCATGTCTCAAAATCCCAGGAGGCAGGCTGGCAAACATGGAATTCCACATGTGGGTGAGGAAAGAGGGGAGCTGAGGGGGGAAAGACACATTTTCCTTTAACAGGTGGTGGGAATGGGCGAGCCGAAGGCTGGTATTACTCACTAGTAAGTTTTGCCTCTTTCACATATGGGAGCATAAGGTAATTTGGGTACCAGCCGCCCTCAGCAGCCTGTCTTCCCCCACGCTGTGAGTCGCTGCCCCCGCCTGTCACGACAGCTTGTTCTCAGCCCCCCCAAAGCCAAGGCCCTGTGACTGGGAGCCCCCATCTAAAGGTTACTTTTGGATGGAGAAGGGGAACCTCCCTCCTTTGGTGGGAGGGAGTCAGGGAGGGAGGGACGGATGGGAGAGCTCCACTGGGCAGCACGCAGTCTTGCAGAACAGGTGGTTTTGTTTATTTTTCTCCATTTCATTTACAAAATTGTACCCTTTCCTAAAACAGCCTCAGGACTCAAGCACAACAAGTACAGGCACAGTGAGATGGCATTTAATCAAAATACAGAAATTTAAGCAGCCATCATCACGATGGAGCAGCAGAAATCGCCGCCAAGTAAACATCCAAGCAGCCACTGCCATTTGACTGCTCAGCAACTGAGAGGACAGGACAGGAGACAGACAGGCATGTCCCAGCTCAGCCCCTCACCCTGTTCACCCAGGGCAGGGCCGGAAGGCAGGAACAGGCCAATCCAGAGGGTCTGGGCCCCCAAGGCTCCAGAATGCACAACTCCAGCCCCTACCTCAAATGAAGCTGGGTTTCCCTGGGCTATTTTATGGGTTAACTATGGTTTTAGGGAATCAATCTGTTAATATTACTAATGCCAAAAAACAAAACACGTCTGAAAGTCATTATGGCACAGTAGAAAGAGCTTTCTACTCCATTAACTCCCACCCACCCCCCTTTTTTTTTTTGAGCCAAATTAACTTAGGTTCAAATCCTGGCTCTGTCACTTACCAGCTGTGTTGAACTTGCACAAATCACGTAAATTCTCCAGGCTTCTGTTTGCTCATCTCTGGGGCAAGGTCAGAGTGATAGCACTGGTTTACTGGGAATCTCAGTTCACTGGGGTCATAAACATGAAACGGTTTATTTTTCCTGAAATTGCTCCCAAACTCTCAAAGCCCCCATTTCTCACTGGGTAGCTGCTCCTTTAAGTAACAGATCAGCCCAATTCCATAGTGTTTCAGTCACCTTTTATCATTAGACGGTTATTTTCATTCCTTAAGATTCTGCCCTGTTCATTTAAAAATTTCAACCTTCTGCCCATTTCCAGTACTTTTCCTTCCCTCTTAAAACTGCAGAGTGCCAATGAAATTAGAGTTCTAGATAAATAACGTTTTCATCTAAGTACCGCTCATTTTGTTTGCTAAATCTGGCAACCCTCCACCTTCTCCCAAGCACAGGCTTTAGGGAAGTGGTTCCCAATTCAGGCTGCTCATTAAAAATTTCAATGCCTGGGTTCCGTTCCAGACCAGTTAAATCGGAATATCAGGGCATACCAAGAATTTTTTTTTCAAAGTTTCCCCGAGGGACTGGAACGTGCGCTCGCGGCTGACAGCAGCGCTTTGGAGGGGGGGTCCGGCTTCTTCCCGTTCTAGCAACGCCTCCCGCTTCCCAGCATGCACTGCTGCGGCGTGGGGGGCGGAAGACGGAGAGGCCGGTCTCGTTTTACGAGACTGTCGGTGGTAAGCTCGTAACCCTCTCAGCTGGTCACAACAGCGCCTCCACTTGACACCGACGGGCCCTTTGTTCCCAGTGTACGGGCAGGCATCCAAATGCGGGCTCTCCTGGTACGTGCTCTGGAGAGCTCCGTGAGGGACTTCCTTCTGCCTGCTCCCTGGTGTGGAGACGAGACTTCAGCTTGCCCCCAACTCAGCCCTCTGCCGGAAGTAACCCCACCCCCGCCCCGACAGCTTCCTGCTGCTGAGAGCCCCCTCCTGCCCCAGGCGCCCTTCCAAGCGGGGGGGGGGGGGGGGGGGTACTGGCAAGATAGCTTAAACCACACTGCCTCCTACAGGCCAAGGTGACCTACAGGGCTCGTCTCAGCAAGCCGGCTTCGCACCTGTTGTTCTCAGGTAAGGGTCCAATTCCAGCACCTCCCTCTGCACCCACGACCACGTTACCCTCATAATAACTCATGTTTGTTGAGATTTTCTGGGTGCCTGGCACTGTGCTCAGCTATTTATCTCCTTTAATCCTCGAAAACAGGGTGGGGAGATAGGATTCATTTCCCCACTTTTCCGATAAGAAATTGTGGCTAAGACAGTTTAAGTAATTTGCCGAAGGTCATACAGCTAATAAGAATCAGAGTTCACATTTGACTCCAAAACCTTGCCTTTACCGCTATAATTTATAATAGTCCTACTGTAATGTAATTTGTGAAACTTATCTTGGTTTCTGGTACACAGCAGCCGCTCAATAAATATTAGTTCTCTTCCTAGATAACCTCATACTGGAAATCTATCATCAAGTACAGTTATATAACGTTCAGTCCAAGTTACTTGGAAACAATGTCAAGCTGTTTCATCATTCCCATCTATTAATCTATTAACTAATTCACTCTTTTAAAACATATACTATGTGTCAGGTTCGGTGCTAGTACCAAGATAGAGAACAAGAAAAATTTAGTATTAGTTTCTGTTGTCTGCTGCTACAAATTACCACAAACTCAGTCACTTAACAGAAATTTATTATTTCACAGTTCTGGAAGCTGGAAGGCTGAAATCAAGATGTTGGCAGGGCCACACTTCCTCTGAAGATTCTAGGGGAACATCTCCTTGCCTCTTGCAGTTTATGGTGGCTGTCATGGACACCTGTCATTGGTTCTGGGACCCACCCACATAATCCAGGATGATCTCATCTCAAGGTACTTAATTACATCTGCAAAGACTCTTTTTACAAATAAGGTCACATTCACAGGTTCCAGGAGTTAGGATGTAGACATATCTTTGGGGGGTGGAGGAGGGTACTATTTAACTCAATACAAAATTATAATTCAGTGTGTTGGAAAGAACTTGTTTGGTCTTTGGAGTGAAAAATACATGCGTTCAAATTCCACCCATGCCATTAGCTCAGGCAAATTACTCAAATTTTCTGATATGTTAGTTTGGGTCTTCTGAGAAGAAGATGCCACCTGGAATTAGATGTGCAAGAGGTTTATTGGAGGAAATGCCTGTGGGATTCCTCAGGGATCCTCACTTGCATTTCACTGGATAGACTGTTCTGCATGATTATATCTAGCTGCAAGGGAGTCTAGAAAGATAAGTTTCCAGGCTTTATTGTACAGATAGGCAAGGGGGAAAGGGGATTTTGAGTATCTGATCCGTAACACCTGCCAAGATAATACAGTAATAGTGTCCACAGTGTCTGTGGCATGACGTTTGGAAACACCAGTTCCTATTGTGGAAGCAAAGTGCCTAAATCCAACTAAATCTGTGTTTGGGGATGAGGCAAAGGTCATCAAAGTGACTCTTGGAAGTGCCTTGGTTTGCCAGATGAATGAAGGCATTTCAGGCAGAAGGTGTGCATATGCAGATCTGTGGGTCAGAAGGGCCTGCTGAAGAAATGGCCAGCAATTTGGAAAAGTTAGGCCATAACTAATGAGGTAGAGAGTGTTGAAAAATGATGAAAAACACATGTGTCATATCAAGGCATTTGGATTTTATGCTTTAAGACAGGGATGTCCAACATTTTGATTGTGTAGTTTTATTCAATAAAAATCTTTTTTGGAGTGTATACCCCTAGTGTATATTTATTTATTTATTTACCTATAATTTATATACTGCACCAATTTGTCAGGTGGGTTATAAGTTGCACACTAGAGTATAAGCTCCCTGAGGGCAGGGAATTATTCTTTTATTCACTGCCTATCCCCAGTACCTAGATGGCCCCTGGCACAGAAGAATACTTAATAAATACTTATTAATGACAGAATGAAAATTTAATAGAAAGTGTAATTCTAGATTTCTTCTTGCACCCCATGGATCATCTTGTTACACTTGGGAGGCATGCAACCTCCCCTGGATTTCAGCAGTGTGAGTAATAAGAGTTTCTGAAGGGTTTGAAACAGTAACATGATGAGATCTCAGAAATATGATTCTGGAGTGGTATGGAGGAGACCAGAAGGCAAGTTAGCAGGTAGACTAGAACAATAGCTCCTGAACCTCTAGGATTTCATGGACCAGTAATGGTAATAACAGTAGTATCATCAACTATTATTTTTTTCAGTTTGTCAGCTTTTTTGTTTTTGCTAAATAAGGATTAAGGGGGAAAAGATTATTTGAGATTTTTTTTTATTATTATTATTTTTTGCAGTACGCAGGCCTCTCACTGCTGCGGCCTCTCCCGCTGTGGAGCACAGGCTCCAGACGCGCAGGCTCAGTGGCCATGGCTCACGGGCCCAGCCACTCCGTGGCATGTGGGATCTTCCCAGACCGGGGCACGAACCCGTGTCCCCTGCATCGGCAGGCAGACTCTCAACCACTGAGCCACCAGGGAAGCCCGAGTTCCTTTTTTTATAGATTTTTAAAAATTGTGGTCAAATATACATAACACAACATTTACCATCTTGACCATTTTTAAGTTTACAATTCTGTGGCATTACATATATTTGCATTGTTCTGTAACCATCACCACCATCCATCTCCAGAATGTTTTCATCTTCTCCAACTGAAAGTCTATACTCCTTAAACACTACCTCCCCTTTCTCCCATCCCTTCATCTCCTGGCGGTCACCATTCTATTTTCTGTCTCTAGAAGTTTGACTCTTCTAGGTACCTCATACAAATGGAATCATATAATATTTGTCATTTAGAGACTGGCTTACTTCATTCAGAATAATATCTTCAAAGTTCATCCGTGTTGTAGCATGTCTCAGAATTTCCTCCTTTTTTAAGGCTGAATAATATTCCTTTTGTATTTATTCCATGTTTTGTCTATTCATTTATCTGTCAGTGGACAGTTTTTTCCCATGGAATTACTGGATCGTAATTCCATGTTGATAATTCTATGTTTAATTTTCTGAGGAACTGCCTCTCCACAGTGGCTGCACAGTTTTAAGTTCCCACGGGCAATGCACAAGGGTTCTACTTTCTCCATATCCTTACCAACAGTTGATATTTTGTTTTGTTTCATTTTTTATAACTGCCATCTGAATGAATGTGAAGTGATATCTCATCGTGGTTTTAATTTGCATTTCTCTAATGATTAGTGATACTGAGGATCTTTTTATGTGTTTATTGGCCATTTGCATATCTTCTTTGGAAAAATATCTGCTCAAGTCCTTTGCCCATTTTTTAATCGAGTCATTTTGTTGTTGGATTGCAGGACTTCTTTATATATTCTGGATATTACTCTCTTATCAGATAGATGACTTGCAAATATTTTCTCCCATTCCATGGGTTATCTTTTGCTCTCTCGATAGTATCTTTTGATGCACAAAAGTTTTATATTTTGATGAAGTCCAGTTTTTATCGATTTTTTCCCTTTGTTGCCTGTGCTTTTAGAATCATATCCAGGAAATTGTTGCTAAATCTAATGTCATGAAACTTTCCCGTATGTTTTCTTCAAAGAGTTTTCTGGTTTTAGTTCTTACATTTAGGCCCTTGATACATTTTGAATTAATTCTGGTATATATTGTAAGGTAAGAGTCCAACTTCATTTTTTGAGTTTTTTATTTTAAATAAATTTAGACATATCTAGAAACTCACTGCATTGTCTTTAATTTTCCTTTTCCCTGAAGATTGGTGCAAACTTCATCAGAGTCTGCAAGATGATATTTGGAAGCCCCAGTCTAGGGAAGAGATAGTGATGGCCTAAACTAGAGCTGCAGAGTGGCGTGGGTGGGGTGAGGTGGGAATGGAGGAGCTCAGCATGAGGGCGTTCTCAGATGCAGAATCAATAGAATGTCATGGCTGATGGGATGTGGAATGTGAAGCCAGGGAAGAAGTCTATGTGCGTGATGGGCAGATAATATTTTCTTTAATTGTCTGATATAAAAAAAAAATTCTGAAAGCTGGAAGTTACCTTAGAATCCTTCCTAAGCAACAAAGGAGTTTTTGTTTAGAAAACTTCGAGTCCTTCTCTAGGAGGTTAAGGGAATAAACATAGGCCTTGATATGAAGAGGAAGTTAAGGCAAAGGAAGGCTGAACTAGTTTGCAAAGGAAATGAAAGTGGTTTATTTTTCAGAGTGGGCACAGAGGGAGAGGGTGAGGGACCCAGGAAGATGGGGAGGATAAAGAAGATGCAAGGAAGGTGGACCAGTGGAAGGGGTGTTAAGCAAGATGGTGGATGCTGGTACTTAAAAGGAAAAGAGAGCCAGCTTGGAAGGATAGCACAGAGACTTTGAAGAATGGGCCAATATCTTACATTGTTTGTTGTTCTGTGTAGCCTGTAACCACTTCCATTATCCTTAACTTCCAGTAACCATCTGTTACATACTCTGTCTTGTGTTACTGGTTCTTTGGGAAGGTAAGTCAAAGAAAAAGGGACTAGGTACCTTTTAGATGCAAAGTAGAAAGGAGAAAGGTGAGATGCAAAAGAGAGCTCTTTTCTCCCCCAATTAGTAAAGAAAATATGGTACTGTGCAAGATTGACCCAATCCCTGTGGCCATGAAATGCAAAGCACTGATGGGCTTAGAGCTTGGTTACTCCTCTCTGAGACAGAGAGGTAAGGTTATGCTGACACCAACAGGCCTACCCTTGAGGTTGGGGGCAGGGTCAACCCCGCTCAAATCAATGGCTTCTATACATGGAGGAAGGGGGGGTGGTGCATGGATGCTGGGGAAGCAACCACAATGTTCACTGTAGGGTTTGAGCCAGTTCTTACGATATTAAAGTAAAAGCAGGAAAGCCTGAGGACACTCAGGTTGCTGGTAATTGAGTGACGTAGGATGACATAGAAATACTCAAGTCCAGTGAAAGAGAACATGGCGCATTGTCTTGACGCCTCTGATGATAATGTTTGGGCATTTTTCAAACATCCTAATTTCTGAATATAAACTTTAATGTATTCACGGAAGCAAGGTGGTGGTGGCGTTCAAATTCCAGCACTTCCCTTACTATGACTCTGTGACTAAGTCTCTTCATCCATAAAATGACATTAGCAGTAATACCGGCCTTACAGAGTTGGCAGGAGGATTAAAGTCACTGAATATGAGTAAACCCTTAAAACAGTGCCTGACACGTGGCAAGTGTTGGTTAAATAAAAAATTGCAAACTAGAGGTTTCTGAGGTCCCTGATGGTCAACTAAATTGTATCTGCCTTCCAGACACATCTGCCTCCTTCCTCTCCTGACCCATGGCAAAGTCTCCTAAAATCAGAAGGCAATCAGTTGACTCTCCCTAGCTTCCATAGGGAGAACATAGATTCATCTCTGGGGACCAAGAATAGATAATTGGCCTGTTATTGATTAGACTTTGAGGTCACTCTTTCTTTCCAGTGACTGTTGATCTGTTTAGAACAATAAGCAGTCAGTGATTTACAGAATGTCATCCTGCGCGCACAGAGGAAGATACCCCCTCTAGAATGGCAAAGGTAATGGAACAGGGCTCTGGCTGGGCAGAATCCTTCAAGTGATGCTGGTATTTAAAATCATGTGAGGGTCTATCTTAAATGCTTGGTCATAGCCTTTTTCTTTCTTTTTTTAAAAATAAATTTATTGATTGATTTATTTCTATTTTTGGCTGTGTTGGGTCTTCGTTGCTGCATGTGGGCTTCTCTAGTTGCAGCAAGCAGGGGCTACTCTTCGTTGTGGTGCGCGGGCTTCTCATTGCGGTGGCTTCTCTTGTTGCAGAGCGCAGGCTCTAGGCGCGCGGGCTTCGTTAGTTGTGCCTCGATGGCTCTAGAGCGCAGGCTCAGTAGTTGTGGCTCACGGGCTTAGTTGCTCCGTGGCATGTGGGATCTTCCTGGACCAGGGCTCAAACCTGTGTCCCCTGCATTGGCAGGTGGATTCTCAGTCACTGCGCCACCAGGGAAGCCCCATAGCCTTTTTCTTAATCATAAATTTCAATGACTCAATGTACCGTGATACTTATTACAGTGTCGTTTATAGCAATGAAAAATTGGAAATGTCGAACACCAGGGGACTGGTAAATGAATTAAAGGCACAGCCACATGATAAAATTATTCAGCCACTAAAAGTCATCTTTTCAAAAAAGCTTTCAATGACAGTTCAATGTTTACGGTACAAGGTTAAGTGAAAAGAGCAAGACACAAAACAGTATAAAGTGTAGGAGGACCTCAACCTCGTGAGAAATACACATACTCACCCACCTTCTCACAGAATATAAGACCGGAGGAATACGTATTAGAGGCATAACAGTGAGTGTCTCTGGGAGGTAAGATACTGGGTGGGCTTCATTTTCTTCTTTATATTTTCCAGTGTTTTCTAAAATCCAGATGAGAGAAGCTCCCATTTACCCACTCCCATTTACCCCAGTAAACACCCCATATGACAAATCTCAACAGAGAAGGTCCACAGTCCCACTACTAAGATCCCCGGGCTGCCCTGGATTCTGTACACACTGCATCCTGGTTGTCAAACTCTCCTTCAGTTTTGGGTGATTACCTTGTCTCCACCCAGTAATTTTCCCCTTTTGCTTAAGAGGGAAGAGATGGTTTCTGTTGCCTGTAAATAAAAGAACTTGAATTAATACTATACCCTAATTGCTTTAGATACATCCATTTTTATATCCTCAACTAGATGTTAGCTCTTTGATGCTAAGGACTCTGCTTTGCTTTCTCTGTACCTCTCAGAGTACAACTAAGCCAATTCTAGGAACAACAGGAACACAAATACTGTGGATTTCCCTCAAATAAGTGGGGAGCTCAAGGGGGCACCTAACACGCCTGGATGGTATGTTCGGTAACTGCGAGCCTTAAGGTATGGGGAAGGTGATAAAAAATAAAGAGGGCCTCCCCTCGCCTCAGCTGTGGGGGCACAGGACTGGGCTTTTCAAGAACAGAGCTAGCTTTTAGGAGGAGAAAAGTCCTGTTTATAAAAATATTCTCTTCACTGCTAGTCATTAACCAGCAGGCCTAGCTCACCGAGAGAGTGACCAGCCACGTGGGCCCTGAGCAGAATCCAGCCCCATCTAATTAGAAGCCCGGTCCTCATCGACAACGATCCTGGGGACATTTCAGGGGCCTTTCTGAAGTCAGAAAATGCAGGCTTACACCTGCTTACAAACTGAGCCCTCCCCAGCCAGGCTTTTCTTTCTTCCTTCTTTTTTTTTTTGTAATAAAGCAATTTCATAGCTGGTGTCTCTACTGTGTGATGAGGATTTTGTACAGTATCTTCCCCTCTTCAAAAGAGGTAAATTTAGACAGGGTAAACTTCACTGCCTCTACCCTGAGCGTGGCGGCCTGCCCCTCCCATCTGTGTGTCTATCCCCTTGGGTCTCTGCTGCTTTGTCCCTGACTCCCTTTCAAGTCTCGGCTCTGTTCCCTTTGGCAGGAATGACTGTGCTCAAATTCCTTCCTGCCATCACCCGCCTACTACCTACCAGCTCTGCTTAGATGCCGCCTGCCCCAGAGAACCTTCTCTGACCCCACCCCCAAACCTCACCCGCCTTCTCCCCTCCCGCACCTCTAAGACTGGGTCATACCCACCCACCTGGGTAACACGCCACCCCTGCTCAGGCTCTTCCCAGCGCTTTCACACCGAATAGCAATGGTCTGCTTGTCTGTCTCCCCACTAAACTGAAAACTGCATGAGGCCAGGAGCTGGATCTTACTCCCCACTGCAGTTGCTGTGTCGGCACTCGGTATAGGGTTCACGCATTCGCTCAGCGAGCATTTGTTGACTGCATCCTGTGCGCCAGGCGCTAGGAACAAATGGTGAACAGAAACACGGCACACACCCCCACAGTCTGTGGCACTTCCTACGTACACAGCTCTCTCCTCACGCCCTGGCTTTCTGCTGAATCCCCTTGTCGCAAATCTGCCGTGCAGAGTGACATCAGGGAGTCAGACTTTGTTATAAAAGTTCTGTGAAAACGCATGCAGGTGGCTGAAGCCACACTCCTTAAGCAGCAAAAAAATGTGTCTGAATCATTTTCTAATTTTGCTCTTAAAAATCTCTCTTCTACCTTATGTAAAGCTGAAGAACTCTTTAAGATGAAAACATGGATTTCCTTGAAGGAGCTAATATAATGCTTCCAAACCTATCTTATGCTATTGGAACAAACCAGGAAGCTACTCTTTAGCCTGTTTCCCTCTTTTTACATGTCTGTTTCATAGATCAAATAATGTCTAGTTGCTACAATAGGCTCTCCTTACTTCTTTGTTTCCCTTTGCGACTCATGGGCTCCTGGGACAATTCATTAAGGTCTAGTGTATGACCCCCACTCTTCACCATCTAGGAAGCTCAGGAAGAGACAGCACAGGAGAGGAAAGACAACAACAGCCCCCAAACTAAGAGCAAGAGACCTCAGTGACAGAAGTTGCATGTCAAAGGAAACTGGACAGTGAGAAATGTGCCTGGGCCACTAGCCTTTGGGCACCAGAAGGCTTACACCTGCTACAGGTGGCCCACCCCTGGGGGTCAGTGATCAAGTGAAGGCTGGACAAAGATGAGATGGCTTCGGTTTAGGCTGAGTTTGAAAGCAGAGACAGGAAAATCAAGGCCATTTGCAATTGAAGAATGAGGACACTGAATGATGACAGGAGAGAACGGGACTTCTCCAAGCCAGAGACCTCACTAAGCAGTTGGCCCCCTATGGATTTCCTGTGAAGTATCCTGGATCTTTAAGAAGATATTTTATAGTTAGAGACCAGGCTAAAATGACACCACTGAATAGACTGGTGTCTTCGTTTTTTGTAGATGTATTTTTCTGTCATAAAAAGTAGCACATACAGAGGAAAAGCGTAGACACAAATAATCTAATCCCATCACCCAGAGACCTTGGGTCTTTCCCTAAAGTCTTTGTTAATCTGCGCATATAAAAGCACCCTCAAACTTTCCCCCCAGATTAGGAAATCACATGGCATATTCTATGTTCTAACCTCCTTTTCCTCACTTAAAAATATATAACAATGTTGTTCCACATCGATTTATATAGATTTGTATGACTTTTTATGATTAAATAGTATTCAATCATATGAATTTTGAGTAATTTATTTAATTCCCTCTGGTTTAGAAATTTTTTAATCATTATAAACAATGCTACAGAGAAGTCTTTGCCAATAAAACTCAGTCCATAGCCATGATGATTATCTTAGGGTAAATTCCTACAAGTAGAATTACTGGAACAAACGGTATGCATGTTTTTAAAGAATTTGAATAGGATTCCAAATTACCCTTACAAAGATCATGTCAATTTATATCCCTGGGTCCTGCTGGCAGTATAAAAGCATTTCCGTTTTCTCACATTCCCAATAAAGTGTACCTTACCAGATGTTAATGCAGGAGAACACTGCGATACTAATTAGGCAGATTTGAAGGGAAGTGTGCATCAAAATTTTATCATCCCAGTTTCCTTGCATCCTCAGCCCTCTCACACCCCTCTATTCTGTCTCTTTGTTTTCTCCTTGGCACGATTTGGGTACCCATCTCTCTCTCTTGCATTGTCTTAACAGGTTTGAAGGTAAGGAACATGTCTGATTCAATTTATATTGAATAAATATATTTATTCAATAAGGAACATGTCTGATTCAATTTATATTCTTCTTAGGGCCTAGCACAGTTTTGTTGGTGACACATTTGTTAAATAAGCTAAGTTAACTGAATTCAAATGTATAATTTTGATCCAAAATATCTCAAGAGATAGAAAGTGACATAGTGTAGAAAAATGGCATTTGGTAAATTATGAAGAGAATGAAAATGAGTGTTTTATTTTGAAGTCCAAAAGCTGCTTAGCAAGAATCTGTACCCTTGGGTTCCTAAAAGAATCCTTGCCAATGTTGCCCATAGTCAACAGGTTCACTTAGTTATTCATTCTTTTATTCAGACACTTACTAGGGGCCTGTCAAGCACCAAGCACATCAGTGAAATAAACATACTCGCTGCACTCAGGGATCTTACAATGGAGCTGGAGAGCAGAAACATACACATTGATTCTGCAAGAGATATCAAGCGCTCATGATGTGCCAGGCCCCAGGGATACAGAAATAACTATCTCATCTGTGACCTCTAGGAGCTTATGATCCCGTAGAGAAGAGAAACTGTAGAGAAATAATTTCACCATTGTGTGATGAGTGCTATGCGTATCACTGCACCGCACCAGCAGAAGGCACCATGGCGTGGAGGGAAAAGAATGGGCTTCAGGATCAGGCAGATCTACGGTTGAATTTATGATCTGCTTTCTAGCTCTGTGACCCCGGGCAAGCCACTTCTAGTTTCAGTTTCCTTATACCAGGCTTAATGTACAGATTGAAGGAAATAATGTGTATGAAGGGCCTTCAATACCTGTAGGTGGTAAATGATGTTGTTAGCAGGGTGAGGTCAGGGAAGGATTCACAGAGGAGCTGGTGCTGGGACTGGACCAGGAAAACGATGTGACGTTACTGGGCACAAAACATGGAGAAGGACATTTCAAAGGAAAGGGAATAGCATGGGCAAATTAGAGGCCTAAAACCACTTGGTCGGGCTTCCCTGGTGGTGCAGTGGTTGAGAGTCTGCCTGCCGATGCAGGGGACATGGGTTCGTGCCCCAGTCCGGGAAGATCCCCATGCCGCGGAGTGGCTGGGCCCGTGAGCCATGGCCGCTGAGCCTGCGTGTCCGGAGCCTGTGCTCCGCAACGGGAGAGGCCACAACAGTGAGAGGCCCGCGTACCGCAAAAAAAAAAAAAAACACTTGGTCTGTTTGGAAAACCATGGTTGTTAAGTGATGTTGTACCATGAAAAATAAGGAACAAGGAAGGGCAGGAAACAAGGAGCAAGAAGTGAGCAAAGTACAGATCACCGTATGTCAAAGTACAGATCACCGTATGTCATAGTGAGGAGCACGGGTGGTGTCTTCTACAGTTGAGATGTCCAATACAGCAGCTGCTAGCCTCATGTGGCTATGTAAACGTAAGTGAATGGCAGACATAGAAAACAAACTTACTTTTACCAAAGGGGAAAGTGCAGGGAGGGATAAATTAGGAGTTTGGGATTAGCAGATACAAACTACTACGTATAAAATAGATAACCAACAAGGACCTACTGTATAGCACAGGGAGCTAAACTCAATATCTTGTAATAACCTATAATGAAAAAGAATATATATATGTACAACTGAATACTTTGCTGTGTACCAGAAACTAACACAACATTGTAAATCAACTATACTTCAATAAAAAAATAAATTAAAAATAAATAAATGTAAGTGAATAAAAATGAAATAAAATGTAAAATTCAGTTCCTCAGTCACACAAGCCATATTTCAATAGTCACATTTCATTATTCAGTCCCAATAGTCCCATGAGGCTAGTGGCCAGCATATTAGACAGTTCGATAGCGAACATTTCCATCGTTGTAGGAATTTGTATTGGACAGTGCTGCTCTAGAACCTAGCTACTCAGAGTGGTAAGCAGACCAGAAACATTGGCCTCATCTGGGAGCTTGTTAGAAATGCAGGCCCTCAGATCCCCAGACCCAGTGAATTAGAATTTGCATTTAACAAGACGCACCCCACTTCCCCACCCCATCTCTGGTGATTCATGTTGCACATAGAAGTGTGAGACGCACTGCTCTCTAGAACAGGGGTCCTCAACCCCTGGGCCGTGAGCAAAGCTTCATCTGCCGCTCCCCAGCGCTCCTTATCACTCGCATTACTGCCTGAACCATCTCCCTCCACCACCCCCCCGTCTGTGGAAAAACTGTCTTCCACGAAACCTGTCCCTGGTGCCAAAAAGGTTGGGGACCACTACTCTAGAATGGGGAGCCATCGAATGGTTTAAGCGGAAACAGCATGGTCAAACTCACGTTTTTTTCTTATTTTTCTTCATTTTTTTATCCAGCTCCCCATCTCCCCATTTCCCCCACTGCCCCACCCCACCCCTCCAGCAAACAGCGTTCTACTCTCTACCTCTATGAGTAGAGATAGAGATTGTCTTTTTGTGCCCATCTTATTTCACATAGCATAGTGTCCTCCAGGTTCATCCCTATTGTGGCAAATGACAGGAGTTCCTTCTTTTTAAAGGCTGAATATCATATCATATATCATATATTATATAAATGTGATATATATATATATATATATATCGCATTTTCTTTATCCATTCATCAATCGAGGGACACACTTGGGTTGTTTCCATTCTTGAATATTGTGAACAATGCTACCGTGTACATGGGAATGCAAATACCTCTTTGAGATACTAATTTTATCTCCTTTGGATACACTGTACTCAGAAGTGAGCTGCTGGATTATATGATAGTTCTATTTTTTATTTTTTCAGGAACCTCCATACTACTTTCCATAACGGCTGAACCAATTTACATTCCCACCAACATTGTACAAGTGTTTCTGTTTCTCCACATCCTTCCCAACATTTATCTTTTGTCTTTTGATAATATCCATTCTAACAGGTTTGAGGTGATAGCTCATTGTGCATTTCCTTGATGACTAATGATGTTGGGCATCTTTTCATATATCTGTTGGCCATTGGTATGTCTTCTTTTGAGAAATGTCTGTTCAAGTCCTTTGCCCATTGTTAATTGGGTTATGTGTTTTCTTCCTATTGGTTATTTGAGTTCCTTGTATATTTTAGATATTAGCCTTTTATCAGATATATGGTTGGCAAATATTTTTCCTATTCCACTAGGTTGTCTCTTCACTCTATTCATTGTTTCCTTTGCTATGCAGAAGGTGTTTTTGTTTGATGAAATCCCATTTGTCTATTTTTGCTTCTGTTTTCTATGCTTTTGGGGTCATCTCCAAAAAAATCATTGCCCAGACCAATGTCAAGAAGCTTTTCTCCTATGTTTTCTTCTAGAAGTTTTACAGTGTCAGGTCTTATATTTAAGTCTTTCATTCATTTTGAGTTGACTTTTGTATATGGAGTGAGATGAGGATCTAATTTCATTCTTCTACATATCGATATCCAGTTTTCCCAGGACCATTTACTGAAGAGACTGTTCTTTCCGCATTGTGTGTTCTTGGCACCCTCATAGAAGATCACCTGGCCATATATATGAGGGTTTATTTGTGGGTTCTCTTTTTCTGTTCCTTTTGTCTATATGTCTGTTTTTATGCCAGAAACCATACTGTTTTGATTACTATAGGTTTGTAATATAGTTTGAAATCAGGACGTGTGATGCCTCCAGCTTTGTTCTTCTTTCTCAAAATTACTTCAGCTATTCAGGGGTTTTGTGATTCCCTGTCAATTTTAGAATTTTTTTTTTCTATTTCTGTGAAAAATGCCACTGGAGTTTTGATAGAGATTGCATTGAATCTGTAGATCACTTTGGGTAGTATGGACAGTTTAACAATATCAATTCTTCCAGTTCGTAAACACAGAATATCTTTCCATTGATGTGTGTCTTCAATTACTTTCATCAGTGTTTTCAAACCTGCAGTTTAGAAGTTTACTCTTGAATGAGGATAATGAAAGGAAGGCAAGACCAGCAGAAGTGAGCCCAGTCAGGAGACACTAGCAACAGGGCTGCTGTTGCCACTTTTGAGTAAATTTTAAAAAGGCAACTTTTCTTCATAGAAGCAGCCCAGACAAGCTTGGTAAAGAGAGTGTACTAGATTTAAGCCCTGCTTCAGCTCAGGCATCCTTGTGCAATGAACCCAGTGCATGATCATATGAGGAAGTGTATTGGCAGTTGTCCACGTGAGTGATGAGGAAGGCCTGAACTACACAGCTTGAGGATGTTGATTAACAGCAACAAGCACCACTATAGGCAACATTGCTTTGTAACATACCATGTGCATCTTACACATACAAGGGCAGTGGCAGTTGTGAGAAAGTAAGAATCTGCACTGCAAAGACCAATAAGGACGGCTGGCCTCTTTACATCATGTGCTAATTGGCAGCCCTGCCCTGTAGAGCCCCTGTTTCATTTCACATCAGGAAAGTGATTAAACTAATTGCCTTACACCAGTGTTGTATTTCATGTGTATAATACCCATAATTTGAGGTTTGAACACAATTGCAGTAAATTATACTAATCACAGGAAAAGTTCATTAAACTTACATAGGCTTATTGAAAAGTGTGTTGTTTTAAGCAATCAGTATCCGCAAGTTGAAATGTGCTTTCTTGTTTTATAATAAAAGAGATTGCGTACTTCAAAACTCTGTTCATTCGAAGTCTGTTTTTTTCTAAAATAATGGGAGTTTTTAGAAAATGTTTGGAGGATGGTCACCTTTTAAATCATGGGACATAATGCTAAAAAGATTAGGAGAAAAACCTAAAAGCAACCTTAAGTGGAAAGAGTCTTTAAAACTCAGTTTCTCTCATTTGTAGAGAAAAATTTTTTTTAAAAAAGAAAAATACCCTCAGTTTTCTCTCTATTCTGAATACTTCTGAATTTCTTGGACGGCAAAGTTTAATTTATGCACTTCCAATGGCTTTAGATAACATGAGTTGGGGCAGAGAAAATGCCTACCATTTGCTATACAATGTTGTACAAACACACACACACAAATATGCACACACATCCTGTATTGGTCAGGGTTCCCACAGTCATCCAATTGGTACACTCAGCCAGGGTAATTGAGGATTGTTGAATAAAAGGATCATTCACAGCTGTATTGTTAGGGCCAAAGGGCATCAAGGAGGACTGCAGCAGCACTCTGGGTCTAGCAACGGCTGGGAGATGTTACGAAACTTGGCCAGAAGAGGAAAGGGGAGAAGGTAGTTTCTGAAACTCTGCCAGAGAAGGCTGAACATATGGAGCCTTGGCCTTTGGTAGAGGGATGCAGCCAACATACAAGACCTAGCAGAAAGGGAGTTGAGGGAATAAATGTCCCAGCCTCACACTCCTCCCTTCCTCTCTTCCTCTCCTGGCACCTCCCATTGGCCAAACCTAATAGGAAGCCAAATGGTAAGGAATCTATTGCTACAGTCTCTTCAGGAGAGCCTCCCAAAACACAAAGCAAGGGGGAGAAGGGTAAAGAGTGAACAGGAGGGTGGAGTCAAGATAGCATACTAGGAGGACGTGGAATCCGTGTCTCTTCACAACTAGGGCACATATCAGGCACCAGTGGGGGACCACGGACACCTAAAGGGACGGGAGGAACGCCCAGCAACCAGCTTGTGGGATCTTGGTTCCCAGGCCGGAGGTTGGGCCTGGGCTCCTGTGGTGGGAGCTCCGAGTCCAAACCACTGGACTAACAGAGAACCTTAGACCCCAGGGAATATCAATTGGAGTGAGGCCTCCCAGGTCCTCATCTCAGCACCAAGACCTGGCTCTATCCAACTGCCTGCAAACTCCAGTGCTGGATGTCTCAGGCCAAACAACCAGTAAGACAGGAATATAGGACCACCCACAAAAAAAAAAAAAAAAAAGAAACAACAAAAAAATATGTTACAGACAAAGGAGCCAGGTAAAAACCTACAAGAACAAATAAATGAAGAGAAAATAGGCAACCTACCTGAAAAAGAATTCAGAGTAATCATATTAAAGATGATCCAAAATCTCAGAAACAGAATGGAGAAAATACAAGAAACATTTAACAAGGATCTAGAAGAACTAAAGAGCAAAAAAAAAAAAAAAACAGTGCTTAACAAAACAATTACTGAAATTAAAATACTCTAGAAGGAATCAATAGCAGAATAACTGAGGCAGAAGAACAGATAAGGGATCTGGAAAATAAAATGGTGGAAATAACTACCGGGGAGCAGAATAAAGAAAAAAGAAAGAAAAGAATTGAAGACAGTCTCAGAGACCTCTGGGACAACATTAAACGCACCAACATTAAAATTATAGGGGTCCCAGAAGAAGAAGAGAAAAAGAAAGTGTTTGAGAAAATATTTGAAGAGATTATAGGAGGGGAGCTTCAAGATGGCAGAAGAGTAAGACGTGGAGATCACCTTCCTCCACACAAATACATCAGAAATACATCTACACGTGGAACAGCTCCTACAGAACACCTACTGAACGCTGGCAGAAGACCTCAGACCTCCCAAAAGGCAAGAAACTCCCCATGTACCTGGGTAGGGCAAAAGAAAAAAGAAAAAACAGAGACAAAAGAATAGGGACAGTACCTGCAACAGTGGGAGGGAGCTGTGAAGGAGGAAAAATTTCCACACGCTAGGAAGGCCCTTTGTGGGCGGAGACTGCAGGTGGTGGAGGATGGAAGCTTTGGAGCCATGGAGGAGAGCCCAGCAACAAGGGTGCAGGGGGCAAACTGGAGAGATTCCCGCACAGAGGATCGGTGCCGACCAGCACTCACCAGCCCGAGAGGCTTGTCTGCTCACCCGCCGGGGCAGCCCGGGGCTGGGAGCTGAGGCTCCGGCTTCGGTCGGATCCCAAGGAGAGGACTGGGGTTGGTGGCGTGAACACAGCCTGAAGGGGGCCAGTGCGCCACAGCTAGCCGGGAGGGAGTATGGGAAAAAGTCTGGACCTGCCGAAGAGGCAAGAGACCATTGTTTTGGGGTGCCCAAGGAGAGGGGATTCAGAGCACCGCCTAAATGAGCTCCAGAGATGGGCATGAGATGCTAAGGCTACTGCTGCAGCCACCAAGAAGCCTGTGTGCAAGCACAGGTCACTATCCACACCTCCCCTCCCAGGAACCTGTGCAGCCCGCCACTGCCAGGGTCCCGTGATCCAGGGACAACTTCCCCGGGAGAACGCACGGTGTGCCTCAGGCTGGTACAACGTCATGCCAGCCTCTGCCACCACAGGCTCGCCCTGCATTCTGTACCCCTCCCTCCCCCCAGCCTGAGTGAGCCAGAGCCCCTGAATCAGCTGCTCCTTTAACCCCGTCCTGTCTGAGCGAAGAACAGATGCCCTCAGGTGACCTACATGCAGAGGCAGGGGCAAATCCAAAGCTGAACCCCAGGAGCTGTGCAAAAAAAGAAGAGAAAGGGAAATCTCTCCCAGCAGCCTCAGGAGCAGCGGATTAAATCTACACAATCAACTTGATGTACAGTGCCTCTGTGGAATACCTGAATAGACAATGAATCATCCCAAATTGAGGAGGTGGACTCTGGGAGCAATGATATATATATATTTTTCTCTTTTTCTCTTTTTGTGAGCGTGTATTTGTATGCTTCTGTGTGTGATTTGTCTGCTTAGCTTTGCTTTTACCATTTGCCATAGGGTTCTGTCTGTCCTTTTGTTTGTTTGTTTTTTAGTATAGTTTTTAGCACTTGTTATCATTGGTGGATTTCTTTCTTGGTTTGGTTGCTCTCTTCTTTCTTTCTTTTCTTTTTATTTTTTTATTACTTAAAAAAATTTTTTAATAATTATTTTTTATTTTATTTTATTTTATCTTTTCTTTCTTTTTTTTTCCTCCCTTTTATTCTGAGCTGTGTGGATGACAGGCTCTTGGTGCTCCAGCCAGGCATCAGGGCTGTGCCTCTGAGGTGGGAGAGGCAAGATCAGGACGCTGGTCCACAAGAGGCCTCCCAGCTTGATGTAATATCAAACGGCAAAAATCTCCCAGAGATCTCCATCTCAACACCAAGACCCAGCTCCACTCAACGACCAGCAAGCTACAGTGGTGGACATCCTCTGTCAAACAACTAGCAAGACAGGAACACAACCCCATCCATTAGCAGCGAGGCTGCCTAAAATAATAGTAAGGCCACAGACACCCCAAAAACACCACCAGACATGGACCAGCCCAGGAGAAAGACAAGATCCAACCTCATACACCAGAACACAGGCACTAGTCCCCTCCACCAGGAAGCCTACACAGCCCACTGAACCAAACTTAGCCACTGGGGACAGACACCAAAAACAATGGGAACTATGAACCTGCAGCCTGAGAAAAGGAGACCCCAAACACAGTAAGATAAGCAAAATGAGAAGACTGAAAAAACACACAGCAGATGAAGGAGCAAGATAAAAACCCACTAGGCCTAACAAATGAAGAGGAAATAGGCAGTCTACCTGAAAAAGAATTCAGAATAATGATAGTAAAGATGATCCAAAATCTGGGAAATAGAATGGAGAAAATACAAGAAACGTTTAACAAGGACCTAGAAAAACTAAAGAGCAAACAAACAGTGATGAACAACACAATAAATGAAATTAAAAATTCTCTAGAAGTGATCAATAGCAGAATAACTGAGGTAGAAGAACGGATAAGTGACCTGGAAGATAAAATAGTGGAAATAACTACTGCAGAGCAGAATAAAGAAAAAAGGATGAAAAGAACTGAGGACAGTCTCAGAGACCTCTGGGACAACATTAAATGCACCAACATTCAAATTATAGGGGTCCCATAAGAAGAAGAGAAAAAGAGAGGTACTGAGAAAATATTTGAAGAGATTATAGTTGAAAACTTCCCAATATGGGAAATAAAATAGTTAATCAAGTCCAGGAAGCACAGAGTCCCATAAAGGATAAATCCAAGGAGAAGCATGCCAAGACACATATTAATAAAACTATTAAAAATTAAATACAAAGGAAAAATATTAAAAGCAGCAAGGGAAAAACAACAAATAACACACAAGGGAATCCCCATAAGGTTAACAGCTGATCTTTCAGCAGAAACTCTGCAAGCCAGAAGGGAGTGGCAGAACATATTTAAAGTGATGAAGGAGAAAAACCTACAACCAAGATTACTCTATCCAGCAAGGATCTCATTCGGATTTGACAGAGAAATTAAAACCTTTACAGACAAGCAAAAGCTAAGAGAATTCAGCACCACCAAACCAGCTTTACAACAAATGCTAAAGGAACTACTCTAGGCAGGAAGCTCAAGAGAAGGAAAAGACCTACACTAACAAACCCAAAACAATTAAGAAAATGAGAATAGGAGCATATATATTGATAATTACCTTAAATGTAAATGGATTAAATGCTCCCACCAAAAGACATAGACTGGCTGAATGGATACAAAAACAAGACTCGTATGTATGCTGTCTACAAGAGACCCACCTCAGACCTAGGGACACATACAGACTGAAAGTGATGGGATGGAAAAAGATATTCCATTCAAATGGAAATCTGAAGAAAGCTGGAGTAGCAATTCTCATATCAGACAAAATAGACTTTAAAACAAAGACTATTAGAAGATACAAAGAAGGGAACTACATAATGATCAAGGGATCAATCCAAGAGGAATGTATAACAATTGTAAATATTTATGCACCAACACAGGAGCACCTCAATACATAAGGCAAATGCTAACAGCCATAAAAGGGGAAATCGACAGTAACACAATCATAGTAGGGGAATTTGACACCCCACTTTCACCAATGGACAGATCATCCAAAATGAAAATAAACAAGGAAACACAAGCTTTAAATGATACATTAAACAACATGGGCTTAATTGATATTTATAGGACAGTCCATCCAAAAACAACAGAATACACATACTTCTCAAGTGCTCATGGAACATTCACCAGGATAGATCTTATCTTGGGTTACAAATCAAGCCTTGGTAAATTGAAGAAAATTGAAATCATATCAAGTATCTTTTCCAACCACAACGCTATGAGACTAGACATCAACTACAGGAAAAAATGTGTAAAAAACACAAACACATGGAGGGTAAATAATACTCTACTTATTAACCAAGAGATCAAAGAAATAATCAGAGGAAATCAAAAAATACCTATAAACAAATGACAGTGAAAACACAACAACCCAAAACCTATGGGATGCAGCAAAAGCAGTTCTAAGAGGAAAGTTTATAGCAATAGAATCCTACTTTAAGAAACAAGAAACATCTCAAATAACCTAACCTTACACCTAAAGCAATTAGAGGAAGAACAAAAACACCCCAAAGGAAGCAGAAGGAAAGAAATCATTAAGATCAGATCAGAATAAATGAAAAAGAAATGAAGAAAACAATAGCAAAGATCAATAAAACTAAAAGCTGGTTCTTTGAGAAGATAAACAAAATTGATAAACCTTTAGCCAGACTCATGAAGAAAAAAAGGGAGAAAACTCAAATTAATAGAATTAGAAATGAAAAGTAACAACTGACACTGCAGAAATACAAAGGATCATGAGAGATTATTACAACCAACTATATGCCAATAAATTGGACAACCTGGAAGAAATGGACAAATTCTGAGAAAAGCACAACCTTCCGAGACTGAACCAGGAAGAAATAGAAAATATATACAGACCAATCACAAGCACTGAAAGTGAAACTGTGATTAAAAATCTTCCAACAAACAGAAGCCCAGGACCAGATGGCTTCACAGGCGGATTCTATTAAACGTTTTGAGAAGAGCTAACACCTATCCTTCTCAAACTCTTCCAAAATATAGCAGAGGGAGGAACGCTTCCAAACTCATTCTATGAGGCCACCATCACCCTATTACCAAAACCAGACAAAGATGTCACAAGGAAAGAAAACTACATGCCAATATCACTGATGTACATAGATGCAAAAATCCTCAACACAATACTAGCAAACAGAATCCAACAGCACATTAAAAGGATCATACACCATGATCAAGTGGGGTTTATCCCAGGAATGCAAGGATTCTTCAATATACGCATATCAATCAACATGATACACCATATTAACAAATTGAAGGAGAAAAACCATATGATCATCTCAATAGATGCAGAGAAAGCTTTTGACAAAATTCAACACCCATTTAAGATAAAAACCCTCCAGAAAGTAGGCATAGAGGGAACTTTCCTCAACATAATAAAGGCCACATACAACAAACCCACAGCCAACATCGTCCTCAATGGTGAAAAACTGAAACCATTTCCACTAAGATCAGGAACAAGACAAGCTTGCCCACTCTCACCACTCTTATTCAACATAGTTTTGGAAGTTTTAGCCACAGCAATCAAATAAGAAAAAGAAATAAAAGGATTCGAAATCAGAGAAGTAAAGCTGTCACTGTTTGCAGATGTCATGATACTATACATAGAGAATTCTAAAGATGCTACCAGAAAACTACTAGAACTAATCAATGAATTTGGTCAATTAGCAGGATACAAAATTAATGCATAGATATCTCTTGCATTCCCATACACTAATGATGAAAAATCTGAAAGAAAAATTAAGAAAACACTCCCATTTACCATTGCAACAAAAAGAATAAAATATCTAGGAATAAACCTACCTATGGAGACAAAAGATCTGTATGCAGAAAATTATAAGACACTGATGAAAGAAATTAAAGATGATACAAATAAATGGAGAGGTATACCATGTTCTTGGATTGGAAGAATCAACATTGTAAAAATGACTTTACTACCCAAAGCAATCTACAGACTCAATGCAATCCCTATCAAACTACCACTGGCATTTTTCACAGAACTAGAACAAAAAATTTCACAATTTGTATGGAAACACAAAAGACCCTGAATAGCCAAGACTTCAGACTATACTACAAAGCTACAGTAATCAAGGCAGTATGGTACTGGCACAAAAACAGAAATATAGATCAATGGAACAGGATAGAAAACCCAGAGATAAACTCATGCACATATGGTCACCTTATCTTTGATAAAGGAGGCAAGAATATACAATGGAGAAAAGACAGCCTCTTCAATAAGTGGTGCTGGGAAACTGGACAGCTACCTGTAAAAGAATGAAATTAGAATACTCCCTAACACCATACACAAAAATAAACTCAAAATGGATTAAAGACCTAAATGTTAAGGCCAGACACTATCAAACTCTTAGAGGAAAACATAGGCAGAATACTCCATGACATAAATCACAGCAAGATCCTTTTTGACCCACCTTTTAGACAAATGGAAATAAAAACAAAAATAAATAAATGGGACCTAATGAAACTGTGCAAAGTTTTTGCACAGCAGAGGAAACCATAAACATAACCAAAAGACAACCCTCGGAATGGGAGAAATTATTTGCAAACGAAGCAAGTGACAAAGGATTAATCTCCAAAATATACAAGCAGCTCATGCAGCTCAATATCAAAAAACAAACAACCCAATCCAAAAATGGGCAGAAGACCTAAATAGACGTTTCTCCAAAGAAGATATGCAGATTGCCAGCAAACACATGTAAGGATTCTCAACATCACTAATCATTAGAGAAATGCAAATCAAAACTACAATGAGGTATCAACTCACACCAGTCAGAATGGCCATCATCAAAAAATCTACAAACAATAAATGCTGGAGAGGGTGTGGAGAAAAGGGAACCCTCTTGCACTGTTGGTGGGAATGTAAGTTGATACAGCCACTATGGTGAACGGTATGGAGGTTCCCTAAAAAACTAAAAATAGAACTACCATATGACCCAGCAATCCCAGGGCATATACCCTGAGAAAACCATAATTCGAAAAGAATCATGTACCACAATGTTCATTGCAGTTCTATTTACAATAGCCAGGACACAGAAGCAACCTAAGTGTCCATTGACAGATGAATGGATAAAGAAGATGTGGTACATATATACAATGGAATATTACTCAGCCATAAAAAGAAACGAAATTCAGTTATTTGTAGTGAGGTGGATGGACCTAGAATCTGTCATACAGAGTGAAGTAAGTCAGAAAGAGGAAAACAAATACCGTATGCTAACATATATATATATAAAATCTAAAAAAAAAAAAAAGGTTCTGATAAACCTAGGGGCAGGACAGGAATAAAGACACAGACGTATAGAACAGACTTGAGGACACAGGGAGGGGGAAGGGTAAGCTGGGATGAAGTGAGAGAGTAGCATGGACATATATACACTACCAAATGTAAAATACCTAGTGGGAAGCAGCTGCATAGCACAGGGAGGTCAGCTCGGTGCTCTGCGACCACCTAGACGGGTGGGATAAGGAGGGTGGGAGAGAGATGCAAGAGTGAGGGGATATGGGGATATATGTATACGTATAGCTGATTCACTTTGTTATACAGCAGAAACTAACACAACATTGTAAAGCAATTATACTCCAATAAAGACGTTAGAAAAGAAAGAGTGACTGGACTATATCCAGCAGTCACACCACAAACACAGACACAGTTAAACATGTATCTTACATGTTCGTATCACCTCACAGTTAGCAAGAAATTCAAAATATCCTTCAAATATGCACCTGACTCATAGCTAATACATATATATATTTATTTATTATTGAATAAATCAATGAAATATATTATTTTCAACTGATCTAATTTTTTTCTTATTCCCAATAATTAGATTTCTTTATAGATTTATTTTTTTATTATGGAAAAATATACATAATTTACCATTTTAGCCATTTTAAAGTGGCATTAAGTATATTCATGATGTTGCACAACCACCATTACTATCCAGTTCCTTCATTAACCCAAATGGACACCCCATACTACAAATTTGTTTTTAAAGTGACAGACTTGTTTTGTGTGCAAAGATTTGTGAAAGATAATTGGTACATAAGAGCTATTAAATGCAAAATAAATAAATAAAGAGATATTAAATGGTGTGACAATTTTCCTATTAAGAAAGAATAAAGGATAAAGAAACAAACTTCAGTGTGATTCTATCTACAGAAACATAGTGAAACACATGGAGGTACACAGGATTAGCACACAGTGTGTAGTTAATTCAAATATAGGACCTGGATATTTACGGAAATAACTTCCTGTTCACCACCTTGATGATCAAATTGGCCAGGAAGTCGACCAATTCTTCACTTCACTTTGACTATACAGATGTGAATGCCCTGATAGCACAGCCTTCTTCCTTCTCCAATGGGGAAACAGCCATTTTCAATTCTCAGACCTTGCCAATGAAACCAAAACAAATTCCTGAAGAGTTTTGAGCGAGCATAATTTCAGTCACAATTGGCCTGTTAGTGGCAAGTGGGAGGTCCAGTCCTGGGTCTGCCGTTCACTAGCTGCGCGGACGCAGAACCCACCAACCAGGCCTGCCTTATCTGTAAAACATCAGGGCTGGACTTTGAGCCCTAAAGCCCCCTGTGACACTAGCCTCTGTCCAAAAACCTCCAAAGCTTTCACTGAAAAACTCTCTCAGTCTAAAGACAGCAAATATCTAAACACACAGTATTTACCCTTCTGATGAAATGGACGGTGTGGAATTTGACCCTTTTGACAAATCATGGATATGAAAGCCAACATTCTGTGAGTGTACAGACACTGGAGAAACAAGTAAGCCAGATTCACTGACCAACGTACTTTTTAATGGGTATTTTAATGATGTGAAGAAGCTAGTTCTGAGCTTTTATCTGCAGCACAGTTCTCCCCATGGTGCTGGGACACTGGCACTGATCCATCCTCACCTGGTCTCCTTGGTAACCAAGGGCCTAGATCTGTGAGACGTCTGCAGGACATCTGGCCAGGATTAAAATGCAGCCGACCACGATAAGAGATCAAGCCCAGAGCCCTGGCTTTTGAAGACCCCCTGCTAATTAAAGACTCAGCAGCCTCGGGCTGGGATGTGGAGTGCCCAGAACGTAGGCTGTGGAATCAGACTGCTTGGGACTAAGTACCAACCCGTCTCTCGCTAATGGTGGAACTTTGGGCAAGTTTTAATTTGCCTCTCTGAGTCTCAATTCCCTCACTTGTAAAAGGAGTTTACTAAAGTACCTTCTTCATGTAGTTGTTGTCAGGATGAAGTACATTTAAAGACTGAAAGTACTTAGGGCAAGGGTTCAGCATGAAGTAGCCAGCAGTAGTAACAATGAGATGATTATGTAACCCAATAAGAAAAATAGAGCTTTCTTGAGATGACTGCATGCAGCATTGTTTTTGGGAGATCCTAGCAAAGGTGCTGGGACTATAAAAACACAGCTGGAAAAGCCTCTGCTCTGTTCCTTAACAGGTACGCAAGGTTAGACTAGCACGGCAGGGATTTGAACAGCAGGAGAAGATTGTGAAGCTTGAAATCGATGATTTTGGCATCAGACAGATCTGAGTTGGGATCCTACTTCTGCAGATTACTAGCCGTGTGAACTCCAGGAACTCAATCTGTCTGAGATTTACTTTCCTCAGATGTACAATGGGCAGAACCTACCTCCGAGGGTGTGTTGATGATTAAATGGATGATGTATGAAAAGTGCTCAGCACACTTTCTAGAACATAGCAAGTGCTCAATAAATATTAATGACTGTTATTACCAGGTCCCATCCTGCTCCATCTGGCCCAGTGTTGTCCCATATCCCTAAGTTTATACACTTGTTCATTCATTCCATCTGTCAAACATTTACCAGGACTAGCTTTGTGTCTATTACCAAACCTGACACCAAGAATTCAAAAATGATTATGAGGTGAGGTTCATGCTCCTAAATATCTAAGCAGCATAAATATCCTCCTAAATATCCTAATGTCCTAGTTTAGTCTGAAAATGAATCCTAGATCCACCAGGTAACAGGAGAGCCACCTTCGGAGCGCCCCGTGCACAGGTGTGAGATTACAGAGGAGGACCCAGGTGGGGGATGAGTCTGGTCAGGACTAAAGGAAGCTCCTGGAGGGTCTTGACGGCTGAGGAGAGGCAGTGTGGTCTAGGGGTTAGGTACAGGCCTGTCTCAGATGGTCGTCATCCTAGATCTGCCCCCATGAGTTCATACGACCTTAGTTAAGTTACTTCATCCCTCCCTGCCTCAGTTTCCTCAGCTGTAAAATGGTGCAATGATAATACTTGCAGAATTAAATGAGTTAAAACCCAATGAAGCATGTGGCTTATAGTGAAAGCTATTGTTACGGCGTGGGTAAGAGAAAGGGAGAATTTTTCAGGCACGTAAGATATCAGGGGTTTTGCTTTTTGTTGTTTTGTTTTGAAACTAGACATTACCCCATGGAATGCCACCACTGAACCCCTTGAATTCTAGAAAGATGGATCCTCTTAGTTTACCCCCAGAAGAACCCAATCTTCCTTGTGGCTTATCTGAAACACATGGGGCTCCTAAAGGCCTGCATAGATATTTATTTACTTGCCCTGGGGGCCACTTTTCAGCAAGGGCTGGCTTATTATGTGGGCACCTGGAAGGCCCTTCTCCTCGGTCAGCTACCCTCCCACCATCCACTTTCATTTCCCCAGGGTCCTGGCTTCATCCTGACATTGGCCCTGAGCTGGAGCTAGTAAATATCATCTCTCAGGGCTTCCCACAAATCCGTGACTGAGGTCCTATTTGCCTGTGTTTTAAAATTCTTCAGAGAGGGCACCCACTACATAAGCCAGCCTCTTTCCAGCTAAAACCAATCACTTCCCATAGAATAATTTGTATTTTATACTAAAGACCCCTTCACTGCTAAGGTAGAACAGGGAGGGACAATGGGGGTGAACAGTGTTGACCCTACATAAAATATATCATAAAAGTCCCTACTCAATTCCCCACACTGAAGTCCGGCATAGAGCACATTTCGTGGCTTGCTTTACTTATAAGCTCACCCAACGCCAAGCTTAAGCCCCTGAGGTCTAATTTAGGAGGGTTAAGTGTTTAGTGGAGGCTTTGCATTGCTGAAGAGCAGCTGGATAGAAGCGTCACCCTCTGCCCAGCTCGGGATTCTGATTCCAGCAGCATCCCAAATCCTATCATCCCAGTGACTCAGTGAGCAGCCAGGCTCTGTGAGTCCCCACAAAGCTTGCCACTGGATGTGTTTGTCTGCTCGGAAGAGTTCGGAAGCAGTTCGGAAGAGCTCTTTTATAGTTTGATGGTCTGGAAACAACTAAGGCTGTCTTCACATTCTGTGTTGTTGGCTCATTTCTGTTTGGGAAGAGCAGATGGTGCTAGGGCTTCCCTTGCCCTTGACGGTGCTGAAGGAGGCTTATGGACTCATCCTTTCCCTCACAGATGGGTAAGGACCAGTAGTTTAGAATCCCTTAATCAGCAAGCAACATTTCTTGAACAACTAATGTAAACACTACAGATGGCTTGGTCCAGTGAGGGAGAGAGGTGAGGAGAACACCAATCACAGTAAAATGGGAAAAGACCAGAGGAGAAAGCTACACGAGAGGCCATGAGAGAGAAGAGAGCCAGAAGTAGCTTCCCCAAAACAAGAACAAGTTGAGTCTCAAAAGAAGGGCATCATTTACAGAACACCTGTCCTGGGTACTTTACTTACCTCATTTCGATTAATTCTCTCACCAGAGTCACAGAGCTAATAGGTGTCGAAACTGGGGTTTGAATTAGATTGATTTATACCCAAACCCATTCGACTTCATCCCACTGCTGAGAAACCAGGCAGGCCTGGGCAGGTGGGTTGCAGGATGGGATCTCAGGCCAAGGGAATCACCTTCCCAGCGGAGGGAAACCTCTGTGGACTCAAGTCAGACAGAAAAGGCCCGTGTCTGAGGCAGGCACATGGCATTGTTTGTTGCTGGGCCCTGAAGTGGCCTTAGAATCCTTCCCAGTCTCACACTCCAGGACCACCGTGGATCGGATCTGAAACCTATTTGCCACATAGAAGAAGAAAATGGATCTGGAAGAGCCAGAGGCGTTCTAAAGGAACCTCACGGAGCCAGAGGTTCAGGAAGGATGATTTGAATTTTCTCAAGTTTTCGGTTGCCTTAAGGCGAAAAAGTTATTGACCTGAGAATTCCACTGCTAAAAAGCTGAGGCTAATGCTTGCCTAAGGAAAAGGGCCTGAGCTCAGGTAAACACTTGTTGACTACCCCAAATTCAGACTCCAGAATGGTACTGAAAGCTTACTAAAAAGTGCCCCAAATTGGGGCTTGGCATAGAAAACTTAACAGCTGAACAGATTCACACAAGCTGCTTACTTTGCTTTCCCTAATTAAAGCACTCTTCAGTTAAGGAGAAATGTTAAAGGCTATTCAACTTTGGTCGAAACATATATGTTGGGCTAAACTAACCTGAAACATCACTCTGACTCAGCCAGACTTTGATTTAAAACCTGCCTCGCTTTCTACCTCAAGTTTTTGAGCACTTGGCTGATGTCTGAGGCCCAAATAAGGTTAACCTCCACATCCCATTAAGAGGAAGAACTATTTCTCAGGTAGGTTATTTTTTTTTTTTCTGGCTGCAATATATTTGTAATATTCTTCCAAGGGCTCCTGTGGACTTAAATATATGACATTCAAAACATAATAGGTAAATGAATTTCTATCCATTTCACCGAGGGAGTTTTCTCCTCCATTTGTAATCAATGTTTTATGATTTTCTTCTTGCAGGAAACAGAAGTAGAGGTGCATTTGGGCCACATGCATAACTCTGGGATCAGCTTTCTGTGATGAAACTGGAAGCAAATCCCAGGTGAGAGACCCAGCTGTTTCAGATGAACATGGCAAAGCCCCATGCTCCTGACCAAGTTGTCACACACAGAGCAACTTGGATGAGGTGAGAGCCATACAACATTGTTGCCTGGGTAACCATCCATCCACTGAGCCAGCCCTGAGTCATAAATGGCGTGGAGAGGAGGTCTGCCAGGATAGAAGGCAGTGCAAACTCCTCTCGTCCTTCCCCGTCTCCAGATATGGCCTAAGGATGCCATACAAGGTTAATAGAAACCTAATAGATCCCTAAAGACCTAAAGACCTGTCTTTCCCTAACCCTCATTCAAAGGTTCCTGGACCTCCATTAGTCTAATCACAAAAGTTTCCCAGATTCTCATCGGTGCTTAGCACATTACCAATGCTAAGCAACACTGATCAAAATGCCAGTCCCTGACTGGTGCTACATCGTTCACATGCTGGCACCTGGCTCCCAGCCTGCATTTTGAGTAGGACTAAATTAGAGAACCAACTCCTTAGGACCAATATGGCAGCCCACCAGAGCTCACACACTTACCTGTGGGGATGGGAAAACCTACCATACGGTTCTGCTTTCATGTATTCTGTCACATCTAAGATGCTGCACACACATTTAGAGAGAAAAATTAACATGCCTTCACTGAGCAACTAGTTCCAATGCTCTAAAAACACTCCTAGGTATATTCCCCAAAGAATTGAAAATAGGTATTCAAACAAAAACTTGTACACAAATATTCATAGCAGCACTATTCACCATAGCCAAAAGGTGGAAACAGCCCAAATGTCCATTGATGGATGAATGGATAAACATAATGTGGTATATCCATGTAATGGAATATTATTCAGCCATAAAAAGGAATGAAGTACTGATATATATTATGACATGGATAAACCTTGAAAACATTATACTAAGTGAAAAGCCAGGCACAAAATGTCACATGCTGTATGATTTCATTTATATGAAATATCCAGAAAGGTAAATACATAGAGATAGAAAGTAGACCAGTGGTTGCTAGGGACTGGGTGGGGGGGGATGGAGAAGTGTGAGGAGGCTGCTTTACAGGTGTAGGGTTTCCTTTTGGGATGATGAAATGTTCTGGAACTACATAGAAGTGATGGTTGCACAACACTGTGAATGTACTTAAAGCCATTGAATTGTATACTTTAAAAATAGTTAATTTTAGGGAGTTACCTGGCCGTCCAGTGGTTAGGACTATACGCATCCACTGCAGGGGGCATGGGTTCGATCCCTGGTAGGGGAACTAAGATCCCACACGCCACAGAGCCAAAACAAAAAAGGTTAATTCTATGTTAAGTGAATTTTACCTCAATTAAAAAAGAACAGGGCTTCCCTGGTGGCGCAGTGGTTGAGAGTCCGCCTGCCGATGCAGGGGACACGGGTTCGTGCCCCGGTCCGGGAAGATCCCACATGCCACGGAGTGGCTAGGCCCATGAGCCATGGCTGCTGAGCCTGCGCGTCTGGAGCCTGTGCTCCACAACGGGAGAGGCCACAGCAGTGAGAGGCCCGCGTACCGAAAAAAAAAAAAGAATAGTACAAGAAAATGTATAAAAAAGAGAAGCAGAAAGAAAAAATATTCCCCAGAGTTGCACCATGCAAAGCCAAATACCCTTCGCACTTTGTTTCAGTTTATGTTCCAGAGTAATAATTCACAGTGCATTTAAAATTTATATTTTGTTTTCGCACTTAATGTTATTTCCAAACTATTGCCTATGGTCCATATGTTCCATGAGCGTAAACACTGGGTAAAGCTTCCTTGTTGTTTTTTTTTTTAAACAGCAGATTCTTATTACTCATCAATTTTATACACATCAGCGTATACATGTCAACCCCAATCACCCAATTCATCACACACACCCCCACCTCCCCAATGCTTTCCCCCCATGGTTTCCATACGTTTCTTCTCTACATCTATGTCTCAATTTCTGCCCTTAAAACCGGTTCATCTGTACCATTTTTCTAGGTTCCTCATATATGCATTAATATATGATATTTGTTTTTCTCTTTCTGACTTACTTCACTCTGTATGACATGTCATCTCTAGATCCATCCATGTCTCAACAAATGACCCAATTTCGTTCCTTTTTATGGCTGAGTAATATTCCATTGTATATATGTACCACATCTTCTTTATCTTCTTCGCCTGTCGATGGGCATTTAGGTTGCTTCCTGGCTATTGTAAATAGTGCTGCAATGAACATTGGGGTGCATGTGTCTTTTTGAATTGTGGTTTTCTCTGGGTATGTGCCCATTAGTGGGGTTGCTGGATCATATGGTAATTCTACTTTTAGTTTTTTAAGGAACCTCCATACTGTTCTCCATAGTGGCTGCATCAATTTACATTCCCATCAACAGTGCAAGAGGGTTCCCTTTTCTCCACACCCTCTCCAGCATTTGTTGTTTGTAGATTTCCTGATGATGCCCATTCTAACTGGTGTGAGGTGATACCTCATTGTAGTTTTGATTTGCATTTCTCTAATAATTAGTGATGTTGAGCAGCTTTTCATGTGCTTCTTGGCCATCTGTATGTCTTCTTTGGAGAAATGTCTATTTAGGTCTTCTGCCCAGTTTTGGATTGGGTTGTTTGTTTCTTTAATATTGAGCTGCATGAGCTGTTTATATATTTGAGAGATTAAACCTTTGTCTGTTGATTCATTGGCAAATATTTTCTCCCATTCTGAGGGTTGTCTTTTCATCTTTTTTATGGTTTCCTTTGCTGTGAAAAAGCTTTGAAGTCTCATTAGGTCCCATTTGTTTATTTTTGTTTTTATTTCCATTACTCTAGGAGGTGGATCAAAAAAGATCTTTTGTGATTTATGTCCAAGAGTGTTCTTCCTATGTTTTCCTCTAAGAGTTTTATAGTGTCCGGTCTTACATTTAGGCCTCTAATCCATTTTGAGTTTACTTTTGTGTATGGTGTTAGGGAGTGTTCCAATTTCATTCTTTTACATGTAGCTGTGCAGTTTTCCCAGCACCACTTATTGAAGTGACTGTCTATTCTCCATTGTATATCCTTACCTCCTTTGTCATAGATTAGTTGATCATAGGTGCGTCGGTTTCATCTGGGCTTTCTATCTTGTTCCATTGATCTATGTTTCTGTTTTCATGCCAGTACAATATTGTCTTGATTACTGTAGCTTTGTAGTATAGTCTGAAATCAAGGAGTCTGATTCCTCCAACTCCATTTTTTTCCATCAAGACTGCTTTGACTATTCAGGGTCTTTTGTGTCTCCATACAAATTTTAAGACTTTTTGTTCTAGTTCCATAAAAAATGCCATTGGTAATTTGATAGGGATTGCATTGAATCTGTAGATTGCTTTGGGTGGTATAGGCATTTTCACAATATTGATTCTTCCAATCCAAGAACATTGTATATCTCTCCATCTGTTGGTATCATCTTTAATTTCTTTCACCAGTCTCATACTTTTCTGCATACAGGTCTTTTGTCTCCCTGGGTAGGTTTATTCCTAGGTATTTTATTCTCTTTGTTGCAGTTGTAAATGGGAGTGTTTCCTTCATTTCCCTTTCAGATTTTTCACCATTAGTGTATAGGAATGCAAGAGATTTCTGTGCATTAATTTTGTATCCTGCAACTTTACCAAATTCATTGATTACCTCTAGTAGTTTTCTGGTGGCATCTTTAGGATTCTCTATGTACACTATCATGTCATCTGCAAACAGTGACAGTTTTACTTCTTCTTTTCCAATTTGCATTCCTTTTATTTCTTTTTCTTCTCTGATTGCTGAGGCTAGGACTTCAAAAACTATGTTGAATAATAGCGGTGAGAGTGGACATCCTTGTCTTGTTCCTGATCTTAGAGGAAATGCTTTCAGTTTTTCACCATTGAGAAGGATGTTTGCTGTGGGTTTGTCATATATGACCTTAATTATGTTGAGGTAGGTTCCCTCTATGCCCACTTTCTGGAGAGTTTTTATCATAAATGGGTGTTGAATTTTGTCAAAAGCTTTTTCTGCATCTATTGAGATGATCATATGGTTTTTATTCTTCAATTTGTTAATATGGTGTATCACATTGATTGATTTGCATATATTGAAGAATCCTTGCATTCCTGGAATAAATCCCACTTGATCATGGTGTATGATCCTTTTAATGTGTTGTTGGATTCTCTTTGCTAGTATTTTGTTGAGGATTTTTGCATCTATATTCATCAGTGATACTGGTCTTTAATTTTCTTTTTTTGTAGTATATGTGTCTGGTTTTGGTATCAGGGTGATGGGAGCCTCATAGAATGAGTTTGGGAGTGTTCCACCCTCTGCAACTTTTTGGAAGAGTTTGAGAAGGATGGGTGTTAGCTCTTCTCTAAATGTTTGATAGAATTCACCTATGAAGCCATCTGGTCCTGGACTTTTGTTTGTTGGAAGATTTTTAATCACAGTTTCAATTTCATTACTTGTGATTGGTCTGTTCATATTTTCTATTTCTTCCTGGTTCAGTCTCCGAAGGTTATACCTTTCTAAGAATTTGTCCATTTCTTCCAGGTTGTCCATTTTATTGGCATAGAGTTGCTTGTAGTAGTCTCTTAGGATGCATTGTATTTCTGCGGTGTCTGTTGTAACTTCTCCTTTTTCATATCTAATTTTATTGATTTAAGTCCTCTCCCTCTTTTTCTTCATGAGTCTGGTTAATGACTTATCAATTTTGTTTATCTTCTCAAAGAACCAGCTTTTAGTTTTATTGATCTTTGCTACTGTTTTCTTTGTTTCTATTTCATTTGTTTCTGCTCTGATCTTTACGATTTCATTCCTTCTGCTAACTTTGTGTTTTGTTTGTTCTTCTTTCTCTACTGTCTTTAGGTGTAAGGTTAGATTGTTTACTTGTGATTTTTCTTGTTTCTTGAGATAGGCTTGTATAGCTATAAACTTCTCTCTTAGAACTCCTTTTGCTGCATCCCATAGGTTTTGGATCATCGTGTTTTCATTGTCATTTGTCTCTTGGTATTTTTTGATTTCCTCTTTGATTTCTTCAGTGATCTCTTGGTTATTTAGTAACGTATTGTTTAGCCTCCACGTGTTTGTGTTTTTTGCGTTTTCTTTCCTGTAATTCATTTCTAGTCTCATAGCGTTGTGGTCAGAAAAAATGCTTGATATGATTTCAATTTTCTTAAATTTACTGAGGCTTGATTTGTGACCCAAGATGTGATCTATCCTGGAGAATATTCTGTGTGCACTTGAGAAGAAACTGTAATCTGCTGTTTGGATGGAATATCCTATACATATCAATTAAATCTATCTGGTCTATTGTGTCATTTACAGCTTCCATTTCCTTATTTATTTTCATTTTGGATGATCTGTCCATTGGTGTAAGTGAGGTGTTAAAGCCCCCCACTATTATTGTGTTACTCTCGATTTCCTCTTTTACAGCTGTTAGCAGTTGCCTTATATATTGAGGTGCTCCTATGTTGGGTGCATATATATTTATAATTGTTATATCTTCTTGGATTGATCCCTTGATCATTATGTAGTATCCTTCCTTGTCTCTTGTAACATTCTTTATTTTAAAGTCTATTTTATCTGATATGAGTATTGCTACTCCAGCTTTCTTTTGATTTCCATTTGCATGGAATATCTTTTTCCATCCCGTCACTTTCAGTCTGTATGTGTCCCTAGGTCTGAAGTGGGTCTCTTGTAGACAGCATATAGATGGGTCTTGCTTTTGTATCCATTCAGCAAGGCTGTGTCTTTTGGTTGGAGCATTTAATCCATTCACGTTTAAGGTAATTATCGATATGTATGTTCCTATGACCATTTTCTTAATTGTTTTGGGTTTGTTTTTGTAGGTCTTTTTCTTCTCTTGTGTTTCCCACTTAGAGAAGTTCCTTTAGCATTTGTTGTAGAGCTGGTTTGGTGGTTCTGAATTCTCTTAGCTTTTGCTTGTCTGTAAAGCTTTTGATTTCTCCATCGAATCTGAATGAGATCCTTGATGGGTAGAGTAATCTTGGTTGTAGCTTCTTCCCTTTCTTCACTTTAACTATATCATGCCACTGCCTTCTGGCTTGTAGAGTTTCTGCTGAGAAATCAGCTGTTAACCTTATGGGAGTTCCCTTGTATGTTAATTGTCATTTTTCCCTTGCTGCTTTCAATAATTTTTCTTTGTCTTTAATTTTTTCCTATTTGATTACTATGTGTCTCGGCGTGTTTCTCCTTGGTTTTAGCCTGTATGGGACTCTCTGCACTTCCCTGACTTGGGTGCTATTTCCTTTCCCATGTTAGGGAAGTTTTCGACTATAATCTCTTCAAATACTTTCTTGGGTCCTTTCTCTCTCTCTTCTCCTTCTGGGACCCCTATAATGTCAATGTTGTTGAGCTTAATGTTGTCCCCAAGGTCTCTTAGGCTGTCCTCATTTCTTTTCATTCTTTTTCCTTTTTTCTGTTCTGCAGCAGGGAATTCCACCATTCTGTCTTCCAGGTCACTTATCTGTTCTTTTGCCTCAGTTATTCTGCTATTGATTCCTTCTAGTGTAAATTTCATTTCAGTTATTGTATTGTTCATTTCTGTTTGTTTGTTTTTTAATTTTTCTAGATCTTTGTTAATCATTTTCTTGCATCTTCTTGATCTTTGCCTCCATTCTTTTTCTGAGGTCCTGGATCATCTTCACTATCATTTTTCTGAATTCTTTTTCTGGAAGGTTGCCTATCTCCACTTCATTTAGTTGTTATTCTGCGGTTTTATTTTGTTCCTTCATCTTGTACATAGCCCTCTGCCATTTCATCTTGTCTATCTTTCTGTGAATGTGCTTTTTGTTCCACAGGCTGCAGGATTGTAGTTCTTCTTGCTTCTGCTGTCTGCTGTCTAGTGCATCAGGCTATCTAAGACACTTGTGCAGGTTTCCTGATGGGAGGTACTGGTGGTGGGTAGAACTGGGTGTTTCTCTGGTGGGCAGAGCTCAGTAAAACTTTAATCCGCTTGACTGCTGATGGGTGGGGCTGGGTTCCCTCCCTGTTGGTTGATTGGCCTGAGGCAACCCAACAGTGGAGCCTACATGGGCTCTTTGTTGGGGCTAATGGCAGACTCTGGGAGGGCTCACACCAAGGAGTACCTCTCAGAACTTCCACTGTCAGTGTTCCCATCTCCATGGTGATCCACAGCCACCACCCGACTCTGCAGGAGACCCTCCAACACTAGCAGGTAGGTCTGGTTCAGTCTCCCTTTGGTTCACTGCTCCTTCCCCTGGGTCCTGAAGTGCACACTACTTCATGTGTGCCCTCCAGGAGTGGAGTCTCTGTTTCCCCCAGTCCTATTGAAGTCCTGTAATCAAATTCCACTAGCCTTCAACATCTGATTCTCTAGGAATTCCTCCTCCCATTGCCAGGCCCCCAGGTTGGGAAGCCTGACATGGGGCTCAGAACCTTCTCTCCAGTGAGTGGACTTCTGTGGTATAAGTGTTCTCCAGTCTGTGAGTCACTTACCCAGCAGTTATGGGATTTGATTTTGCTGTGATTGCACCCCTCCTACCTTCTCATTGTGGCTTCTCCTTTGTCTTTGTATGTGAGGTATTTTTTTAGTGAGTTCCAGTGTCTTCCTGTTGATGATTGTCCTGCAACTAGTTGTGATTCTGGTGTTCTCATGAGAGGGAGTGAAAGCACGTCCTTCTACTCCACCATCTTGGTTCCAATAAAAACTGGGTAAAGCTTCTTGATACATTTTTTTTAAATTGCTTCTTAATATTGTTGTACTAATTTATGCCTACACGTGAAATATATGGAAACATCTATTTCCATACTTCCTTGCCAGCATTGACTGGTCTCCTATAAAAGAATAAAAGAGATTAGTGCATGGTTGTTTTAATACTCTTTCATTTGCACAGGGAACTCTACTCAATACTCTGCAATGGCCTATATGGGAAAAGAATCTAAAAAAAAAAATAAGAGTGGATACATGTATAAGCGATTCACTTTGTTGTACACCTGAAACTAACACAACATTGGAAATCAACTCTACTCCAATACAAATTTACAAAAAAATACTATTCCTTTTGCTTGTTAGTGAGGTTTTCACCCTATGATATTTTTTTCTGTTTTGAAATAATAAATGTTTAGTAGAGATTTCTCTGTGCTTTGTCTTTGTCAGAGTAGATACTAGCTAGTTACTATTGTCTGCGGGAGAAGCCAACGGTAAAGGCTTTAAAACACTAGGCTAGACTAGGCTAGGCTAGACACAGTTGTCCCTGAAGAAGGAACTAGAGAATTGGAAGACTGATGCTATCAAATTACCTGAAATGTAACACTAAGCAGAGATAGAAAATATGGAAGAGAAGAACATAGAAGATAAAACTTTACAATTTTGATAAAAATAAAATAGTTTGCATCCATGAAGGACTTTACCTTGCACGACTGAGGGAGGTGGTTATACACTCTATGAGGCTATTGTCTTCCGGAATGATGCTGGAATAGCTACTATTCTAGCCCTGAGAGCTGCGAACAAAGAGTCACAGAAAGAACACAGACAAGCATTGGAATAAATCCTGAGATGCAAGCTGTTCAGTCTTATACATGCTTATCTGGTTATACCTCAAGGTGTGGAGCAGGGGACAGTGACAACAGGAGCTGTGGCTGTGGAGGCCACTTAGTCTTTCTTCCCCAGGAATTAATAGATACTAAATTCCAGACCTGAAACTTAAAAATAATAGCAGTATAAATTTTAAAATTTAATCTGGAGCATTACTGTGTGAGATGCTGCCCACCAAGGTCACACTAAAATACTGAGCCTTGTTAATGAATCATTGCAAGTGAGACATAGGACCAACCATATCACTGATTGCCTTTGGACCCTTGCCTGTAGCCTTTCTGCTCCTCAACTTTGCCTTCTTGCTAAGCATTCCTTTTCAGGAATGTGAAGAATGGCTGAAAACCCAGAAATTTTAGGATTACAATGAACATTGCCCAAGATTAATCTGGTCTCTGCTGTTCTTTAGTAAATCTAGGGGAGAATCTCACAAATTAACAAAGGCTACTGAGGGTGGTAGTCTGTCAAGATGCAGGATGCCCCCTCTCTTTCCAATTTTCGAGTAAAAATAACAAGAAAAATGGATTCACCTTTAGCGTGCACAAGGAGAAACTGTCATTGAACTTGACAAAATCTGTTGAAATAAAGAATGCATGACAGATGGGCTTCACCTCTGGTGAGAAGAAGCTATGTTTTCAGTGGTCACGTCTCAGTCCTTCAACGCCTAATTGTGATACATGGCAGTGGTTTTCACCCTCTATCACTCAGAGTATAATGTCCTACAAGCCAATCCTGCAACCAGAGCAACTCTGCTCATGTTCATTTATATACTGGAGTTGTATTAATATATTGCTTGAAAACACATTCCTAATTTTAAAGTTAGCTTGTAATTCCACTGCCATAAAGGAGGAAACTGTGTATAGTGTATAATCAGTTGGTCCCCATTTTTTTTTTTTTTTTTGCGGTACGCGGGCCTCTCACTGTTGTGGCCTCTCCCGCTCCGCGGCATGTGGGATCTTCCCGGATCGGGGCACGAACCCGTGTCCCCTGCATCGGCAGGCGGACTCTCAACCACTGCGCCACCAGGGAAGCCCCGGTCCCCATTTTAATTTCTACAAGCTCTGCTATCTTAGACTGGCCACTTATTATTTTGCTTCTCATATTCCTTACCTAAAAAATGAGAATAATACATAATTCTTCACTGAAGGCTATGGGGATCAATATGTGCGGGAAGACTTTTTGTAAACTGTGTCACCATGTAAGTGTTAAGAATTATCATCTACTATCAGTGATTGCAGGATTGTCAGGTGAGAAATGAATCTGGTTTCACTGCTGCCACAATATGTTGTAAAACAGGGTAGTAAACCACTGACAGTTAACCTTAGCATATTTTTCGTATTTTGAAGGATAATACTTCAGGAATTAGCCAGTCAAACAATAAAAAGAGAAAAAAGAAAAAATAAAATGAACAGAACCTCAGGGATCTATGGGACAATACACAAAGGCCTGATGTTTTTGTCATCAGAGTCCTAGAAATGAAGGAGAAAGAGCATATATGTATATATTTGAAGAAATAGTGGCTGAAAATTTCTCAAATTAGAGTAAACTTGGGATTCAATAGTTACAGGTTCAAGAAGCCCCAACAGGGTAAGCTCAATCCATGCTCACATATATCATAGTCAAGCTGCAGAACACTAAAAAGGGTGGGGTGGAATCTTGAAAGAAGTCACAGAAAAATGATACTTTTACTTATAGAGGAACAGGAATTAGAATGACTGTAGTTTTCTCATCAGAGACTATGGAGACCAGAAGGAAGCCACAGAACACTTTCAAAGGGCTGAAAGGAAAGAACAGTCAACCTAGAATTCTGTATACAGTGAAAATATCCTTCAGGAATGAAAGCGAAGTGAAGACATTCTCAGGAGGAGGAAAAGTAAGAGAATTTGTTGCCAGCAGATCTTCTCTGAAAGAAATGCTAAAGGCAGTTCTTGGGAGGGAAAGGAAATGATATCAGAGGGAAAAGTGAAACTTCATGAAGGAAAGAAAATCAATACACAGAAGTAGTAAATATCTGGGTAAATAGAATAATTGTGAAGTTTTAAATATATGTTACAGTTAAAAGCAAAAATAATAACACTATTTGATGGTGTTTTCAATGCATGTAGATGTTACACACAGGACCACTATAACATAAAGGAGGGGTCTCCAACCCCCAGGCCGCAGACCAGTACCGGTCCATGGCCTGCTAGGAATGGTGCTGCATAGCAGGAGGTGAGTGGTGGGTGAGCCAGTGAAGCTTCATCTGCCACTCCCCATCACTCACCATCGCTCCCCATCACTTGCATTACCACCTGAACCATCGCTCGCATTACCACCTGAAACATCCCCCCCACCCAGTGGAAAAATTGTCTTCCAAAAAACCAGTCCCTGGTGCCAAAAAGTTTGGGGACCACTGACATAAAGGGAGGAGAGTAAAGAGACTTATATGATGGTAAGTTTTCTGAACTTCACTTGAAATGCTAAAATATTTATTCTAGGTAGGTTGTGAATGTTAAGTAATATGTTGTGATCTCTAGAGCAACCACTAACAAAATTATTCAAATAATTAAAAAGATAGCAGCAGAGGGGAGGAATCAGGGGAGGTATCAAATAGAAAACAAATAATAAAGTGGAATACTTAATTCAAATACATAAATAATTACAGAAAATTTAAGTAGTCTAACTGCATCTTTTAGGAGAAAGAGAATGTCATAGTAAATAACAGAGAAAGACCTAACTACATGTTGTCTCCAGGAAACCCACTTTAAATACAATTGTATAGGTAGGTTAAAAGTAAAAGGATGGGTAATATAGACCATGCAAACACCAATGCAAAGAGAGCTAGAATGGCTACATTAATAACAGACAAAGTAAATTTCAGAGCAATGAAACTTACCAGGGGTAACATCAGGCTTCCCAACCTGGGGGAACAGCAATGGGAGGAGGAATTCCTAGAGAATCAGACTTTGAAGGCTAGAGGGATTTGATTGCAGGACTTTGACAGGACTGGGGAAAACAGAGACTCCACTCTTGGAGGGCACACACAAAGTTGTGTGCACATCAGGACCCAGGGAAAGGAGCAGTGACCCCATAGGAGACTGAACCAGACCTACCTGCTAGTGTTGGAGGGTCTCCTGCAGAGGTGGGGATTGGCTGTGGCTCACCGTGGGGACAAGGACATTGGCAGCAGAAGTTCTGGGAATTACTCCTTAGCATGAGCCCACCCGGAGTCCACCATTAGCCCCACAAAAGAGCCTGGTAGGCTCCAGTGCTGGGTCACCACAGGCTAAACAACCAACAGGGAGGGAACCCAGCCCCACCCATCAGCAAACAAGCAGATTAAAGTTTTACTGAGCTCTGCTCACCAGAGCAACAGTCAGCTCTACAAACCACCAGTTACTCCCATCAGGAAGCTTGCACAAGCCTCTTAGATAGCCTCATCCACCAGAGAGCAGACAGTAGAAGTGAGAAGAACTATAGTTCTGCAGCCTGTTGAACAAAACCCACATTCACAGAAAGATAGACAAAATGAAAAGGCAGAGGACTATGTACCAGATGAAGGAACAGGATAAAACCCCAGAAAAGCAACTAAAAGAAGTGGAGATAGGCAACCTTCCAGAAAAACAATTCAGAAAAATGATAGTGAAGATGATCCAGGACCTCAGAAAAAGAATGGAGCGAAAGATCAAGAAGATGCAAGAAATGTTTAACAAAGACCTTGAAGAATTAAAGAAAAAACACCTAGAAGAATTAAAGAACAAACAAACAGAGATGAACAACAAAATAAATGAAATGAAAAATACACTAGAAGGAATCAATAGCAGAATAACAGAGGCAGAAGAACGGATAAGTGACCAAGAAGACAGAATGGTGGAAATCACTGCCATGGAACAGAATAAAGAAAAGAGAATGAAAAGAAATGAAGACAGCATAAGAGGCCTCTGGGACAACATTAAAAACAACAACATTTTCATTATAGGGGTTCCAGAAGGAGAACAGAGAGAGAAAGGACCCAAGAAAATATTTAAAGAGATTATAGTCGAAAATTTCCCTAACATGGGAAAGGAAAGAGCCACCCAACTCCAGGAAGTGCAGAGAGTCCCAGGCAGGCTAAACCGAAGGAGAAACACAACGAGACACAAAGTAATCAAACTGACAAAAATCGAAGAGAAAGAAAAATTATTAAAAGCAACAAGGGAAAAACGACAGATAACATACAAGGGAACTCCGATAAGGTTAACAGCTGATTTCTCAGCAGAAACTCTACAAGCCAGAAGGCAGTGGCATGATACACTTAAAGTGATGAAAGGGAAGAAGCTACAACCAAGATTACTCTACCCATCAAGGATCTCATTCAGATTCAATGGAGAAATGAAAAGCTTTACAGACAAGCAAAAGCTCAGAGAATTCTGCACCACAAAACCATCTCTACAACAAATGCTAAAGGAAATTCTCTAAGTGGGAGACACAAGAGAAGAAAAAGACCTACAAAAACAAACCCAAAACAATTAAGAAAATGGTAATAGGAATATACATATCAATAACTACCTTAAAATTGAATGGATTAAATGCTCCAAACAAAAGACACAGGCTCGAGAAATGGATGCAAAAACAAGACCAGTATATATGCTATCTGCAAGAGACCACCTTCAGACCTAGGTTCACAGAATGGATACAGAAACAAGACCCATATATATGCTGTCTACAGGAGACCCACTTCTGACCTAGGGACACATACAGACTAAAAGTGAAGGGATGGAAAAAGATATTCCATGCAAGTGGAAATCAAAAGAAAGCTGGAGTAGCAATACTCATATCAGGTAAAATAGACTTTAAAATAGAGAATGTTACAAGAGACAAGGAAGGACATAATGATCAAGAGATCAATCCAAGAAGAAAATATAACAATTACAAATATATATACACCCAACATAGGAACATAGGAATTATAAATATATATGCGCCCAAATATGAACATAAGGCAAATGCTAACAGCTATAAAAGAGGAAATCGACAGTAACACAGTAATAGTGGTGGACTTTGACACCTCACTTACACCAATGGACAGATCATCCAGACAGAAAATTCATAAGGAAACACAAGCTTTAAATGACACAATAGACGAAATGGACTTAATTGATATTTACAGGACATTCTATCCAAAAACAGCAGATTACACTCTCTTCTCAAGTGCACACAGAACATTCTCCAGGATAGATCATATTTTGGGTCACAAATCAAGCCTCGGTAAATTTAAGAAAATTGAAATCATATTAAGCGTATTTTCCAACAACAACACTATGAGATTAGAAATCAATTACAGGGGGAAAAACGTAAAAATAACAAACACATGGAGGCTAAACAGTATGTTACTAAATAACCAAGAGATCACTGAAGAAATAAAAAAATACCTAGAGACAAATGACAATGAAAACATGATGACCCAAAACCTATGGCATCAGCAAAAGCAGGGAAGATGGAAGTTTATAGCAATACAATCCTATCTCAAGAAACAAGAAAAATCTCAAATACAATCTAACCTTACACCTAAAGGAACTAGAGAAAAAAGAACAAACAAAACCCAAGGTTAGTAGAAGGAAAGAAATCATAAAGATCAGAGCAGAAATAAATGAAATAGAAAAAAAGAAAACAATACGAAAGATCAATAAAACTAAAAGCTTGGTTCTTTGAGAAGATAAAATTGAAAAACCTTTAGCCAGACTCATCAAGAAAAAGAGGGAGTGAACTCAAATCAATAAAGTTCGAAATGAAAAAGGAGAAGTTACAAGAGACACTGCAGAAATACAGAGCATCATAAGAGACTACTACAAGCAACTCTATGCCAATAAAATGGACAACCTGGAAGAAATGGACAAATTCTTAGAAAGGTATAACCTTCCGAGACTGAACCAGGAAGAAAAAGAAAATATGAACAGACCAATCACAAGTAATGAAATTGAAACTGTGATTAAAAATCTTCCAACAAACAAAAGTCCAGGACCAGATGGCTTCACAGGTGAATTCTATCAAACAGTTAGAGAAGAGCTAACACCCGTCCTTCTCAAACTCTTCCAAAAAATTACAGAGGAAGGAACACACCCAAATTCATTCTATGAGGCTCCCATCACCCTGATACCAAAACTAGACACATATACTACCAAAAAAGAAAATTAAAGACCAATATCCCTGATGAATATAGATGTAAAACTCCTCAAAAAAATACTAGCAAACAGACTCCAACAACACATTAAAAGGACCATACACCGTGATCAAGAGGGACTTATCCCAGGGATGCAGGCAATCTTCAATATACCCAAATCAGTCAATGTAATACACCATATTAACAAACTGAAGAATAAAAACCATATGATCATCGTAATAGGTGCAGATAAAGCTTTTGACAAAATTCAACACCCATTTGCAATAAAAACTTTCCAGGAAGTGGGCATAGAGGGAACCTACCTCAACATAATAAAGGCCATATATGACAAAACCACAGCAAACATCATTCTCAATGGTGACAAACTGAAAGCATTTCCTCTAAGATCAGGAACAAGACAAGGATGCCCACTCTCGCCACTATTATTCAACATAGTTTTGGAAGTTTTAGCCACAGCAATCAGAGAAGAAAAAGAAATAAAAGGAATACAAACTGGAAAAGAAGTAAAACCGTGCCTTTTTGCAGATGACATGATGCTATACATAGAGAATCCTAAAGATGCCACAAGGAAACTACAAGAGCTAATCAATGAATTTGGTAAGGTTGCAGGATACAAAATTAATGCACAGAAATCTCTTCCATTCCTTTACACTAACAATGAAAGATCAGAAAGAACAATTGAGGCAACAATCCCATTCACTTTTGCAACAAAAAGAATAAAATACCTAGGAATAAACCTACCTAAGGAGGTAAAAACCTGTACTCAGAAAACTATAAGACACTGATGAAAGAAATCAAAGATGACACAAACAGATGAAGAGATATACCATGTTCTGGATTGGAAGAATCAACATTGTGAAAATGACTATGCTACCCAAAGCAATCTACAGATTCAATGTAATCCCTATCAAATTTCCAATGGTATTTTTTACAGAACTAGAACAAAAAATCTTAAAATTTATATGGAGACACAGAAGACCCGAATAGCCACAGCAATCTTGAAAAAGAAAAATGGAGCTGGAGGAATCAGGCTCTCTGACTTCAGACTATACTACAAAGCTACAGTAATCAAGACAGTATAGTACTACCACAAAAACAGAAATATAGATCAATGGAACAGGATAAAAAGCCCAGAGATAAACCCATAAACATATGGTCACCTTATCTTTGATAAAGGAGGCAAGAATATACAATGGAGAAAAGACAGTCTCTTCAACAAGTGGTGCTGAGAAAACTTGACAGGTACATGTAAAAGAATGAAAATAGAACACTCCCTAACACCATACACAAAAATAAACTCAAAATGGGTTAAAGACCTAAATGTAAGACTGGACACCATAAAACTCTTAGAGGAAAACATAGGAAGAATACTCTTTGACATAAATCACAGCAAGATCTTTTTTGACCCACCTCCTAAAGTATTGGAAATAAAAACAAAAATAAACAAATGGGACCTAATGAAACTTAAAAGCTTTTGCACAGCAAAGGAAACTGTAAAAAAGACAAAAAGACAACCCTCAGAATGGGAGAAAATATTTGCAAATGAATCAACAAAGGATTAATCTCCAAAATATATAAATAGCTCCTGCAGCTCAATATTAAAAAAACAAACAACCCAATCTAAAAATGGGCAGAAGACCTAAATATACATCTCTCCAAAGAAGACATGCAGGTGGCCAAGAGGCACATGAAAAGCTGCTCAACATCACTAATTATTAGAGAAATGCAAATCCAAACTACAATGAGGTATCACCTCACACCAGTTAGAATGGACATCATCAGAAAATCTACAAACAGCAAATGCTGAAAAGGGAACCCTCTTGCACTGTTGGTGGGAATGTAAATTGATGCAGCCACTATGGAGAACAGTATGGAGGTTCCTTAAAAAACTAAAAATAAAATTACTATATGACCCTGCAATCCCACTACTGGGCATATACCCAGAGAAAACCATAATTCAAAAAGACACATGCACCCCAATGTTCATTGCAGCACTATTTACAATAGCCAGGTCATGGAAGCATCCTAAACGCCCATCAACAGACAAATGGATAAAGAAGATGTGGTACATATATACAATGGAATATTACTCAGCCATAAAAAGCAACGAAATGGGGTCATTTGTAGAGAGGTGGATGGATCTAGAGACCGTCCTACAGAATGAAGTAAGTCAGAAAGAGAAAGACAAATATCGTATATTAACACATATATGTGGAATCTACCAAAATGGTACAGATGAACCGGTTTGCAGGGCAGAAATAGAGACACAGATGTAGAGAACAAACGTATGGACACCAAGGTGGGAAAGTGGTGGGGTGGGGGGTGGTGGGATGATGAACTGGGAGATTGGGATTGACATGTATACACTAATATGTATAAAATAGATAACTAATAAGAACCTGCTGTATAAAAAATAAAGAAATAAAATTTAAAAAAAGAATAAAAGCGAGTTACCAGGGGTAAAGATGGACATTACACCACAATAAAAGGGTCAATTCCCCAGGTAGACATAAGTCTAAATGTGCATGAAACCAGCAACAGTTTCAAAATACATGAAACAAAAGCTGATAGTACTGGAAGGAAAAATGGAAAAATTCACAATTATAGCTGAGACTTTAATACTCTTCTCTTAGTAGTTGTTAGAACAAGTAGACAGAAAATCCACAAGGATATAGTAGAATTGAACAATACCATCAACCAACTACATCAAATTGACATCTTTCCAACCGCAAAAGCCTGCAGATGGTTTTCAAATACACATTGAATATTCACCAAGACAGACCATATTCTGTGTTCTATTGCAAACCTTAAATCATTTAAACGAATTAAAAACATACAATGTAAGTTCTCTGGCCATAATGGAATTAAATTAGATATCAATAACAAAAATATAACTGAAAATATTCAAATACTTGGAAATTAAAGAATATCCTACTAAATAATCCATGGATCAAAGAGCAAGTTTCAAAAGAAATCAGAAAATATTTTGAACTGAATGAAAATAATACTACAGCATTTCAAAATTTGTGAAATAAAGTTAAGTTAGTGTTAGATAAGTCATGATTCTCAATTTTGATTCACATTTGAACCTGGAAAATACTGATCCCTGGACCCCACCCCAGACTAATGACATCAAAATCCCTAGGCGTGGAGTCCAAGCAAGGGTATTTTTGCAAAGCAACCCCAATGTTTTTACCATACAGCCACAGTTGAGAGAACTACTGTCTTAAGTGCTACAAAAGTGATAGAAAATGATCTGGGAGCACAGATGGAACAATGAACACAGCCAGGGCCATGATGGATGGCTTCAAGGAGGGGGCACTGGGTTTGAAGGATATGCAAGAATTTATCAGGCAGGAAAGGATTAGGAGGAAAGGCATTCAGGCATAGGAACAGCATGCATCAAGCCACAGAGATATGAAAGGATATTTAGGGAATGAAGTACAAAGTATATCTATTGTGCCACCTTACAAATACACACACACACACACACACACACACACACACATGCTTGTATATATATGTACATGTATACCCTCATTCAAATATAAGCTTATTTCTTACCATTAAGGTGAAACTTACAAATGACATAAACTTACACAAAACTCTACATCAAGAAAGGATAGAAAATATTTGAAGATAGGTTCTTATTGAGAAGGAGAAATTTGGGGAGTAAAAATTGCTTAAAAACATTTGTTCAGGGCTTCCGTGGTGGCGCAGTGGTTGGGAGTCCGCCTGCCGATGCAGGGGACACGGGTTCCCCGGTCCGGGAAGATCCCACATGCCGTGGAGCGGCTGGGCCCGTGAGCCATGGCCGTTGAGCCTCCGTGCCCGGAGCCTGTGCTCCGCAACGGGAGAGGCCACAACAGTGAGAGGTCCGCGTACCGGAAAAAAAAAAAACCATTTGTTCATATTTCAGTTTACATATAAGAGTTTTCATATTGTACAAAATTGTGGCAGACAGAGTCACCAAATCAATAAATCCCACTGGAATAGAACATTTTGTGTTCAGCCTGGACCAGTGTGGGTTTTTTCTTTTGTTCCCTCCCTAGGTTTCTAGTCTCACTTATGACCAATCTCCCTCTGCCCCCCACACCACCTTGTACTTTATTCTTTAAATAGCAGAACACTGAACAGATTCACTTCCCTACTTCTTGCTTCTGTACCTTTGCTCATATCACACTCCTTGCCAAGACGGTCTCACTCTTTGCCCCCCACCCCACCCCAGTTAACTCACTCATCCTTTACTCTTTAACTCAGATATCACCTCTTACAGGAAGCCTTCCCTGAACGAGAGTGCTTGGGTTGGGTCTTCAAGATCCTTTTTTGTAAATTCAGGATACTTTGCATTTTTTCTGCATTGTCTTCAGATGTGCAGTAAAGTTTTATAAAGTTTTATAATTTTATTCTTTCTTAATTTTGAAGCACAGGTCTGAATGAGATTCAACAAGGTTATGTCATTTCTGAGACTTAAGTGGAGCAGCTGGAATCCTCTATTGTCATTATTTCGCAGGAAGCCGATTTGATAGATTGTAGCAAACAGGCATTTGTTTTTCTTGGGTATTCCAGAAAACATTGAGGAGGCCTTTAGAAAACAAAACTCTAAACTGTGGCAGGTGGTGTTATTTCAGAGAAGAAATTAGGCATTAATAAGGTTGGTAACACTAGACCCAGATGAGTATCTCCTCTCCTGTTGGAAATTTGCTGCGAGGATGCCAGGGTGTTCCGTGGACACATCCTAGGCTCTCTAAGAGACACAGAATTTCATCCCAAGAGGCCCTTTAAGGTAGGGAGATGTTTGTCAGCTGTAAAGCTTTTAACCAGAAGTGAAAACCCCACGTAAACATTAATTCTCCCTCTCCCTGTGGCAGCGGACAGAAAGAGAGAGCACAAAAGTCTTAACAGAGTAAGGAAATTAACCTGGCAGTGGGACAGCCATGGGGATGAGTGTTTTTATGATGAAGCATTATGACTATCACTGGGGACAGAACTGCCAACTGCCCTGCTTAATGATGTGAATGTGTAAGAACAAGACTATGCGTGATAAGATGTTACATGAAAATAAAAGTAAGCTACAGAATACTATATTTAATGTCATACTAACTCTATTTAAAAATAACACGTGCGCCTTACAAAAGCAGTTGTGAGGAATATCTTCAACCTTTCAACAGTGATCGCCTATGGCTATTGAGACTACAGGTAATTTTTTAAAATTCTTTTCCTTTATGGTTTATCATAGGATATTGAATATAATTCTCTATGCTATATAGTGGGACCTTGTTGTGTATCCATTCTCTATATAATAGCTTACATCTGCTAATCCCAACCTCCCACTCCATCCCTTCTCCAACCTCCTCCCCCTTGGCAACCACAAATCTGTTCTCTACAGGTAATTGTTTTTGCTTGCTTGCAGTTTTTGGTATTTTATCTATTTTCTGAACAGAGCACATATTGCTTTTATAATAGAAAAGCATTAAGCTTTATTCAATAATAGTAAATAAATAATAGTAAATTAAAATATGAGGCTGTGTGCAGGAAGAAGGCACTGGCTGGACCTGAGAATTAGACCAGTCAAGCTGTGAACTTGCAGAGTGAAGGTATGGACAAGAGCATTTCTTATTCTTTGCCAATTTGACAAATGAAAAAGATAATTACTCAGTGTCGTTAATTTTTCTTATTTTGATACCAGTGTTGTCGAACACTTCTCTTTTGGAAAACACACTGAGAAATCACTTTGGGAATCTGTTGTACAGTATGATGTCATCCAAGGGACACCCACAGTATTCTCTGTACACACAAAATTCACATTTCTATCCTTAGTGAACTTTCCTTTAAAGCTGGATGGGCTTTCAATGAATGCATAAATAAGGTTTGTGGAATTCTATGTTCCACCAGGGAATCGTTAGCCTCGTGTAGGGACTCCGAACTCAGAGCGGGCCTGTGGATGGTAGGTGAGCTGGGTGGGCTTTGGAGAAAAATTGACAATCCAAAGTGGGGGAAGGTGGTCCAGTGGCTACACTTTCCATATACAAATGGTACCCAGATACCTCCATGCCAGCCTTTATGTTCTGCCACTGGGCTAGGGCCAGCCATCTGCCATCCAGCGGAAACTGGTGACAACACTGCCCGATCATCAGAAGCAGGGTCAGCCACTGACAAAAAGCCAGGGCTTGAGTAGAAAGTGACAAGCAAAAAGGTGATGAATCAAGCCTCACAGTTATTTCTGTGGCTTCCACTCTCCCGTGCAGACCCACTGAGAGTTTTTCTAGGAAGCCAAAAGAATCATTTAGTTCCTGAAAGCAACAGTGATGTGTCACTCCAGGGATTCCCCAGGAAGTCCTCACTACATTTTGAGCCATGACTTGCTGACTTTCATGCCAATGGGAAGCATTAATGTTAATATCTCTTAGGCTCTTCTTACACGTATGAACCATTGAGAAAATGCTCCAGAGCTTCAGAACACCGTTATCATAATCAGCATCATCACTGTCATCATTACTAACTTCAAGTAAATCGACTATGCGATCTTCATAGCAATCGATAGCTATCCTTTGCTGAACCAATTTTCTGAACAAAATCTTCCTAGTCTGACCATGGGACTGAATGACGTTTTAGAACACAGCAAGCATGAGTCTGATGGTAGGTTTAGCAGGGTGTGGGAAGTGAAAAACAGGAACACTTAAAACAATTAGACAACGATCAGTGCAACTATTATTTACGTAACAAACATTCAGTGATATCAATAACATTAATGACTAATTTTTAAATTAATTTTATTTTTAAAATTCTCATGGAAGGGGGACTTCCCTTGTGGTTCAGTGGTAAAGAATCCGCCTTACAATGCAGAGATGCGGGTTCGATCCCTGGTCAGGGAACTAAGATCCCACATGCCGTGGGACAACTAAGCTTGCGTGCCGCAACAAAAGATCCCAAATGCCACAGTGAGAATCCTCCCTGATGCAACTAAGACCCGACACAGCCAAAATAGATAAATAAATTAATAAAATAAAATAAAAAATATTCTCTTGTAGTAAAATCACCCTGTGTGTGTGTGTGTGTGTATGTGTGTGTGTGTGTGTACAGCGCTATGCATTTTAGTATATGTAGGGATTCACATACCCACCACCACAATCAGGGTACAGAACAAATCCATCACCTCAGAAAACTCCCTCATGCTGCCCCTTTATAGTCACACCCTCCCCAACCCCATCCCCCGGACACTGATCAGTTCTGTATCACTACAGTTTTGTCTTTTAGAGACTGTCATATAAATGGAATAATATAGTGTGTAACATTTTGAGATTTTCTTTCACTCAGAATAATGCCTTGAGATACATCCAAGTTGTTGCGTGTATTAATAGTTGGCTCCTTTTCATTGCTGAGTAGTATTCCATTGCATGCCTCTACCACAGTTTATGCATCATTTGTGGAAGGACATTTGGGTTGTTTCCAGTTTCAATTAAGAATAAAGCTTCTCTAAATAGTTGTGTACAGATTTTTATATGAACACAAGTTTTCATTTCTCTAAGGTAAATGCCCAGGAGTGGGATTGCTGGCTCATATGAGAAAGTTGCTGGCTCATATGGGAAAGTTCCAGAGTGGCTGTACTATTTTGCCTTCCCATCAACTATGAATGAGAGTTCCAGTTGCTCTGCATCCTTATCAGCAGGCCGTATTGTCAGTAATTTTTATTTTAACCATTCTACTAGACATGCAGTAATATCTCATTGTGACCTCAATTTGCATTTTCCTGATGGTTAATAATGTTGAACATCTTTTCTTATACTTCTTTGCCATCTTTGTATCCTCTCTGGTGAAGCATCTGTTCATCTTTTGCCTGTGTTTTAATTCATTTGTTTGTTTTCTTACTGTTGAGTATTTAGGGTTCGTATATATTCTGGATATAAATCATTTGTAGAATATTTAACTTGCCAATATTTTCTCCCAGTTTGTAGCTCCTATCTTCATTCTCTTAACAATATATTTCATTGACAAAAAGTTTTTAATTTTGATGAAATCTAACTTGATTATAGTCTTTCATGTATCATGCTTTTGTGTCATATCTAAAAACGAACACCAAGTTACAAATACTTTCTCCTGTGTTTTCTTCTAAAAGTTTTATAGTTTTAGATCTATGATCTATTTTGAGTTAAGTTTTGTATAAGGTGTGAACTTAGGTCAAGCTTCTCTTTTTTTTTGCCTATGGATGTCCAATCGTTCCAACATAGTTTGTTGAAAAGACCATCCTTTCTCCATTGAACTGCTTTTACACCTTTGTCAAAAATCAATTGGTTGTATCTGTGTGGGTCTATTTCTGAGTTCTTTATTCTCTTCCATTAACCGATGTGTCTCTATCCCTTCACCAATGCCTCCACTGTCTTGATATCTGTAGCTTTATAGCAAGTCTTACAATCAGGTAGTGTGATTCCTCTAACTTTATTCTTCTTCCTCAGAATTTCATCAGCCAATTTTCAATGTGATTTTGCTAGGAGTCCAACACCATGCCAAGCACCTTATGTGAATGATCTCATTTAATCTTCACAAAAGACCTCTGAGGATCTGTGTCAGTTCAAGCCTGCCAAGAAGCAGATGTCAACATTGATTTAAAAGTGCGAAAGTGGTTATTTTTTTATTTTTTATTTTTTTGTGGTACGTGGGCCTCTCACTGTTGTGGCCTCTCCCGTTGCGGAGCACAGGCTCCAGAGGCGCAGGCTCAGCGACCATAGCCCATGGGCCCAGACGCTCCGTGGCACGTGGGATCCTCCAGGACCGGGACACAAACCCGCGTCCCCTGCATCGGCAGACAGACCCCCAACCACTGCGCCACCAGGGAAGCCCCTACAAAAGTTTTATTGCGTGCAATTTCTATAGAGGCTGAAAGGGAGAGGGAACAAGAGTAACAGGGAAAGCCTTTAGGTCATGATGCTGCAAAAGGTCTGACACGGTGAAAGAAGGGGGTAAGGAAGGAAGTTTAAGTAGGAGGAGACTCAGACTGTAGCACAGGTCTGAGAAAATCTCAGCCAGGTTTATGGGGGAAATTCTAGAACAAAGCTTTCCCGCTAGAGGAGCCCCATGTTGGGTAGGAATCACCAGGATTCTTATATCCCCACGCCTTACCATGCTCAGCTATTGGCTGGGAGCAGCCTTGGAGAGGCTTGGCCTCTCTGTAATGCTGCAGAGGAATTAATATCCAGAACGATCGGATTCTAACTCTTATTATTTCCCCAAATGCAAATTTCATCTCAAGGTTAAATTTAATTGGAATATTACAAACATGTAAAATAATTTGAACCCTCCCCTGCTCAGAAATGAAGATCTCAAGGTTAATAGAGTTAGAAATTCTACAGCATTTTCCTGCTCAGGCAAAACCCAAATATTAATAGAACTCAATATAATGCATTTCTAATGGCATTTAGATCAATTTCCCTGGCCACAGACACGGAACTGGACTTGGAATCTATTTCTTGCCCTGGCTCCTCATTAACTGATGTTTTTTTTCCTTAATATTGTGGCTCCTTCCTCTTCTTCCTTTCTTATCCTTCTGTATAAATTTCTTCAAAGATCAAAGTCACCATCCACTCATATCCTCCTATCTGGCCAACAGAGGCCAGCCGTCTTCTGCTTTATTAAAAACCACATTCAGAATCTCTTTAATCAATGTTCTCATTTAACATTTGTAATACAATGCTAAAAATGATGAGGCCTGTATGCAATGCCTATCACTGACTGGCAAAACTATCACTGCACCTTGATACTCTACGGCAGGGGTCCCCAACCCCCGGGGCTGCAGACCTATACCGGTCCACAGCCTGTTAGGAACTGGACCGCACAGCAGGAGGTGAGCAGAGGGCCAATCACTCGCATTACCTCCTGAACCATGCCCCTGTCTAAGTCCGTGGAAAAATTGTCTTCCACGAAACCGGTCCCTGGTGCCAAAAATGTTGGAGACCGCCACTCTTGAGCACCCCATTTGAGCATTCTAGAGCATATCTAGAGCAAATCACATTTTTAGTGTGCTTTAAACATGTATACTGACCAGCAGCTGGCAAATCAAGATGTTTTATCCACTGATTTTTCACCATTCTATTCTTTAAGAAAAATAACAGTTACAAATGTAAAATGTATTCTTTTTAATAACAGCAATGATAATATCAATGATGTCACTCCCATTTTACAGATGAGAAAAGTGTGGCCCAGAAAGTTAAAGTGACATCCAAAGCAGAACTGTGATGAAAATCTAAGTTTTATGACTCAAATCATGTGCTCTCTTCTCTATACATGAAAGTCTGTATATAGCATCATAATTTGTAAACATAGAAGATAAACAAACCTTTAAAAAGTAAATAGTTGACAGAAGGTTTGGAGTGTTTGTAAACATGCATCACATGTTTATGTAGGAGCCCAACCACTGACACTAATGGGAGACTGACCTCAAGAAGTTTCAGAGACAGTTGGATGAATGAATGAATGAATGAATGAGTGAGGGCCTGCCCCAAATCCAACACTGCCACTGCCAGCCTCAGGGTCCAGAGGGTAACTACAGAGTTCCACCTGTTCCAGAACATCTCTTCCTGTGTCATGATGTCACATTTTCCTCCCATTTGTCCTGAAGCCCTCCCAGGCAGCCTCTGTTAAGAGCCAGGCAGCAAAGGTAGAGTGTTTTCCCCAGTCCTGGACAAAACATACATTCACAATCTGAGAGGAAATGGAAATGATGGGTCAGCCTTTCCAGAGAGCACATCTAGGCCCGTTCAATTCATCCAGAGAATCCTCCTTCTACCCTGCTCCCTGTTGCCACCACCACTGTCACTTAACTCACCGCTTTGTCTATGTGTTTGTCTCCTTCATTGAGTGAGCAAAGTGATTTCAGCAGCATGCTCATTCATCTTTATATCCTACAGCGCCCATCACTGTTCTTGGTATAGTTGATGATCCTTAAGCAATGGTCTAAATGAAGGAATGAGACCTATATGCTCAATATTAGGGCTAGTTTTCTAGCATTATGAGGAGGAAGATAATGACAATGATGATGATGACGATGATGATGTTGAGGATGATATCGATTAACATTTATCGGCATTTATTATACACCAGGCGTTCTGTCACATCTTTTACACACACAAGCTTATTTAATTCTCACATCAGCCCTTATGAGGTAGGAATTTCTACTGGTCACATACACATCCTAGGAAACTGGGGCTTATTGGGCTTAAATAATCTGTCCAGGACCACACAATGAGTATGTGGCAGAATTATATTTTCTTGGACTCCAGGGAGCATAGCCTGAACTTCTATGTTATTCTGCTGGCCATACGGTCCAATCCAGAAAATGAATGCATGGTCCCGACCACGGTACCTCAAAGAGATCAGGAAAGGTTCCTTGAAAGATCTGGGAACCAAGTCAACCTTAGCAATGGGGGAAAAAATTAAGCAGAAGGTAGGGTCTTCAAGGAGCTTACAGCCATAATAAGGAGATGAGATCAACATACATGTTAATGAGAGAGTGACCCGGACACATGAAACTTACTGTCTAGATATCCACTCATTTATCTAGACAGCCGTACCTCTACCAGTTGGTATGTGTACCCTATATGCCCCACCCTATGCTAAATGCTTTACATCTACTTTTAAAATAATCCTTCCAATGACTTTTAGAAAGTACATATTATCTTCAATTACAGATGAACAAGTTCTAATTAGGAAAAGTAATTAATTTGCGCTAGACCACAGAGCCATGAACAAGTTGTGGATTTGGGTTTCTGAGCCAGGTCACAGGACTGCAGAACCAAGATTACAAACCCCGTCCTCCACGTGCTCTGAACCAGGAGTGGTAGAGGTCTGGCAGTCATGCCGTAAGAGGAGAATGTGTTTCCCAAATGGTGACATCTTGATTAAAAATGAGGATTCTTAGCAAAGACTTGTAGATCTGGTATAAACAAGTTCTTTCAGATTAGCTAATAATTCAGTTGGGATCTTACGGACATAGGACACAGTACAGATAGATATTTTATCTTCTGCTCAAAGATGGTAGGTCTGTATGAGGGCCACATGAGGCATCTTGAGTAGACAGGGTGATGGGACATGAGGGGACAGAAGTACTATAGCCCAAGGACTCTGGAAGTCTGAAGAGTAGCAGGTCTGCAAAGTGAGTAAGGGAATTATTAGGAGCAAGTCCATAATTTCACCAGGGACTGGCCCTGTTTAAGGAAGTGGAAGAATCATGTCTTAGAGACTTATTCTTGGAGATTATTCTGCATACTTTGTTATTCTGCTTATACAAGCAGAATATTGTCTAGTAAAAGAACTAACATTTTGGAGCACTTAATATATGTGCCAGTGTTCTAAGTAAGTTTTACATGATTTCTAATTAAGTTTTGCATGAGTTATACCTCATTAAATTCTCACAACTAGCTATTAGGCAGTTCACTCTCAAAAAATATGGGTTGGGGCTTCCCTGGTGGCGCAGTGGTTGAGAGTCCGCCTGCCGATGCAGGGGTCATGGGTTTGTGCCCCGGTCCGGGAGGATCCCGCATGCCGTGGAGCGGCTGGGCCCGTGAGCCATGGCCGCTGAGCCTGCGCGTCCGGAGCCTGTGCTCCGCAACCGGAGAGGCCGCAACAGTGAGAGGCCCGCGTACCGCAGGAAAAAAAAAAAAAGTATTTGAGGAGTCATTAGTACATTTCTCCCTATATTTTGCAAGGAAGCCCCTCAAGTACTTTTTTTTAAACATATTTTGCATCTGTACATACTTTGATTCAACTACCATTCCTAAATCCCTGAATTTGTCATTTCAGAATTAGAATGCAGTTGGTAGGGGTGGGGGGGTGAGAGGTATAAACTACTGGGTGTAGGTATGTTCAAGGAGGTATTGTACAAAACAGGGAATATAGCCAATATTTTTTAATAACTGTAAATGGAAAGTAACTTTAAAAACTGTATGAAAATAAAAAATTTTTTAAAATAAAGATGAGGCAAAGAAAAAAGAATGCAGTTAGTGGCAAGAGTCTGTAGGAGGTGAAGAAATAAAAAGCCAAACTCCAGTGTTGCCTGTGGGGTCCTCCTCCTGTAGAGATGGCTCCTAGACCCTGAAAGAGTTACAGACAAGCAACTCAAAGGTGCATCGACAGATGAATGGGTCAACAAAACGTAGGATATACACACAGTGGAATATTACTCAGTCTTAAAAAAGAAGGAAATTCTGACACATGCTAAAACATGGTTGAACCTAGAAGACATTTTGTTAATTGAAATAAACCAGTCACAAAAAGATAAATTCTGTATGATTCCACTTACATGAGGCATCGAGAGTAGTTAAACTCATAGAATCAGTTGCAGAATGGTGGTTGCCAGCGGTGTGGGGAGCAGGAAGTAGAGAGCCATTGTTTAATGGGTATAGAATTTCACTTTTGCAAGATGAAAAAGTTCTGGAGACTTCTTTCACAACAATGTGAATATACTCAACACTACTGAACTGTAGGCGCACTTAAAGATGGTTATGATGGTAAATTTTGTTATGTGTGTTTAATCAAAATTTTTAAAAATTACAGATGATCTGACCCAAATAACAAGGCATCTGCTAGACTTTGAGGAACCTACCCTCTAGTGCTCATGTTTAAAGTTGAACTTCAAACTTAGTTGTACTAGTTGGAGTAGCCTAGACCCCAACAAGTTGACCTCAAAATGTAAAGTGGCTAAAACATAATAGAAGATCATTTCTTTCATGTAACAGTCTATGGCAGGTGGTAAATAAATGTTTGTTGAATGAATAAGTGTGGTTTATAAGATGTGTATACAAGCCATAGTACCAGGTATGAATATCAGTTGATAAACTCAGATGTGATAGAAATGTGAGTTTATTCTTCCATAATTAAAATTAAAAAATATATTAACCTTCTTTCTGCTGGGCTACGTGGCCAAAACTAAATCTGAGACAGCTCCTTGCCGCTCTGTGGTGGGCAGAGTAGTGGCCCCCAAAGATGTCCACATCCTAATGCCCAGAACCTATGAATATGCTAAAGTTTCTTAACAGAAGGAACTTTGCAGATCTGATTAAGGATCTTGTGATGGGAAGATTATCCTGGATTATCTGGGTGGCCCAGTGTAATTACTAAGGGTTCTTATAATTTAAAAGAGGGAGGCTGGAGAGTCAGAGTGAGAGAGAGATTTGCTGATGCTACTTTGATGGCTTTGAAGAAAGAAGAAGAGGCCATGAAGCAGGGAATGTAGAAGATTTCTAGAAGCTGGAAAAGGCAAGGAAACAGATTCTCCCCTAAATCCTCCAGAAGGAACCCTGCTGAGTTGATACCTTGATTTTAGCCTGATGAAACCCCATTTTAGACTTCCAATCTCCTGAACTGTAAAATCATAAGTGTGTGTTGTTTTAAGCCACGAAGTTTGTGATAATTTGTTATAGCAGCAATAGGAGACTAATACACACTGTCCCCACTTTGCTGGCATGGTAACTAAATTCTGGAAAGGGGTGGCAATAGTGATACCGAGAGGTGATATAGAGCACAGGGACTCAGAGTAGAAACTGCCTGGATTCAAAACTCGGCTCAGTCACCTGTTGGCTTTGTAACCTTAGTGAATTTATGGAACCTCTCCACAAATGGCTACTTCCTCATCTGTAAATTAATGTTCTCATCTGTAAATTGGGAATAAGATCAGTACCTACTTCTCTGGGTTATTGTGAAGAATAAATATGTTCATTTAAGTAAAGGGCTTAGAACAGGGCCTGGCATGCAGTAAACACGATATAACTATTAGTTATTATTGTGGTTACTCTTATTATTATCATCTAGTCTTAGGCCTTGATTAGTCCATGTTGGTTCCTGCCAAGTGAGCCCTCAACCCTAGACCCAGGTCTGTCTTTATTTCAGTTAATTCTGCTCCAGAATGCTCCCACCATTCTGGAAGCAAGATGCTGATTCCCATACCAATTTGAAACAGATATCAGACCCTCACCCAGATCCCTTGGAATCCCTTTTACCTGCTGGTTGATGTGCTTGTCCCCCTAGCTTCTGCTGTGGCTTTGGCTAAGGCTCACCCCTACAACCTTGTCCAGAGGATTGCCCTTGGGCAATGGAAGCCACCTTGCCCAAAGTTAAGATACCCTCATCCAAGGTCAGGAACCCAAGGGAAGGGTATAAACGTCTTGCTCTCTTGTTTCAAGGTAGGACAGACTCTACAGTACAATTTATGCTCCAAAGCTTGAGAGGATCTGATGGAAACCACATGCTTCCCCCTCCCTGTCCTGCTGCCTTCACTACCCTACAGATGCCTCCTGAGAGAACTCCTTCAAGGTATCACTTGCACATGAAATTCTGTCTTTGGCTCTGTTTCTACGGAACTTAATCTAAAATGTGGCCTAAGTTCTCAAGACACTTAGTAGGGGCTGTTTAGGGCACATGATAGGTGACCTGGAAGATGATAATAAGAAGCTATGGGATTGCAGAAGAAGGAGAGATTTGGGCTGGAGGAGCAGGGAAGGCATCCCAGACTAACCTGGGCCAAAATTCCGGTTGTATGCACCTAATCAAAAAAGCATCCTTTCAGACCAGGCTTGTGTCCTATGTACGCAGTCATTGTGTCCTATGTACGCAGAATGTGTAACACTATTTTCAATTCAACCTTAGTTGTCACAAAGTCATTTTTTTTTTTGCTCAAAAGCAATAATGCTTCTACCCCTTAGGTCCTCAATGTTAAAAGTAAAACTTAAAAGCTCAAATTTTTGTTGCACCTGGAAACCAAATAAAAAGTTTCTAAGGCAAGTAAAATTAGGTTTGTAGTTTTTCCTGAATACATTAAAAAAAAAAAGACAAAATAAACCATTAAGTTCTGAGACATCTCAGCAATTCATACTATGATCTTTTTGTTTTATTTTCCCTTTAGGTGATATACTGCTTAATATGTAAGCATTTATTGCCATTGTGTCTCAGAATTTTAATTCATTACATTTTCTGTGGTTTACATGCTTCTGTTCTTCCTGACATCCTCTGCTACCCAACACAACTCCTGCCCCCATTCAAACTCTTCTCTCCCACCATCCATACAGATGCTTCCCACACACACATTTTCTATTTTTAAACAAAAGAACTATGGCCATTGGCCAGCTATTCTGGGAGTCATAAGAATATCATATGAATTCACTGAAAAAGACACTGACTATATATTCCATTGGAGGTGCAGATAGCAAATCTAAAGGACAGTGAACAACAGGTCCTACCGTATAGCACAGAGAACTATATTCAGTATCCTATGATAAACCATAATGGAAAAGAATATTTTAAAAAAAGAATGTGTGTGTGTGTGTGTGTGTGTGTGTGTGTATATATATATATATATATATATATATACACACATATATATAGCTGAATCACTTTGCCGTACAGCAGAAATTAATACAACATTGTAAATCAACTATACTCAATAAAAATAATTAAAGAATCTGAAGGACAGTGTCTTCCCCAGCACATAAGAACAACCAACAAAGACCAATCATTTGCCGCTGAATAGGACAGAAAAATGGTAATTAGTGACTGTCCACTACACATCTGCTTCTTTATCCCCTTCCTTCTTACCCCCAGTTCCTTACCTTTCCTGGACCGTTGCCAGGAACCAAACACAAACCAAACTGAATTGTGGGAACTGGCCCTAAACTGACTCAGTTCGACAACACAGTCACTCCAGCCCTGCTGGGTACCACCTGGAGAGCCTGGCCCTGCCAGGGTGGCTGAAAGGCTGCGGGTCTTCCACCCTGGACCAGAGGTGCTTACGTATGAAAGGGGGAGTTAGAAGGGCCTCCTTACCTGCCTCTGTCTATTTCTCACTCAGAAACACACTGGCATGTATGTTTTGACACTCAGTTGGAGAGCCCCCAGTGTAATTCTTTGATTTTTGCTTTCTTAGGGTATAAAGTTGAAACTTGGAGGAAAATGACAAAAAAGATGCTTTTACTCCTTCCTCTCATTTCTCTCTTAAAAATATACAGTAATATATGCTTTGGGCTTTCATATAGTCTTTTTTATAATTATTTGCTTTGCTCTTTTTAGTTCTAAACCAAGAATGGAGGTACACCAGAATCCAGATACCTCCTAAATTACTTCAAGGGCAAATGAGGAATCATGCTAGTGAACATAGCATGTCGTAGTTAGACATACTGAAGTATTTCTATTTCTAACAAAAGCCTTGTAAAACATGTTGGTCATCTGCATTTAATATCGTAACAAAAACAGAAGAAAAATAGAGTGATTTGTTCAAAACTCATCACATTATGAGAGGCAAAGCAAGAACCCAAGAACTCTTTGATCTGAACCCAAAAGAGCTTGTTTACCTTCCAGTATAATGGGGGGGGGTGGTGGAAGTTGTGAGTATACGTCTTTGAACATAAAACAAAAACAGAAATATAACTTCTAGTCCATTTACTAATTCTCAGAGAATGCAGCCTCCAGTTTTAAAGTCTGTTTCAGCATTTGAATGATTTCAGTACAAGCCTCAGTTAAGGCTTCATTTAGATTGCTATTAGCAGCATTGCTATATAAGAGATTTTGTGACCACCTAGAGAATTGGGATAGGGAGGCCAGTGGGAGGGAGACACAAGAGGGAGGGGATATGGGGATATATGTATACATATAGCTGATTCACTTTGTTATACAGCAGAAACTAACACAACATTGTAAAGCAATTATACTCCAAAAACAATGTTAAAAAAAAAAAGGAAATTAGATGTTTACATATCATCTCTCTATCCCCACCCTTAAATGTGCATTGCTGTTTCCAGTTGTCCATAAAAGCAATAAAGCCATCATCAACAACTTCTATCTAAAACTGATGTGTGCCTTTATGACTCACTTCTCGTGTACCTATCCTGAGAGCACTAAAGCTGAGCAGGAAAACCATAACTCAAACCCTGCCCTTAAAAAAAAAGTATGCTTTGTCAGCCAATGACAAAGGATCTGCAATGAGAACGTTAAAGGCAAGCAAATTGAGACGTACCAAGAAGAAGACTTCACCAGGGAAGAAGAGCACTAGAACATAATAGAAAGAAATGAAATAATTTACGGTTTTCTCAGAATTAGCAGGTTGGGGTAAGTTTCCTGGCTTACTTTTTTTTTTTTTTTTACATCTTTATTGGAGTATAATTGCTTTACAATGGTGTGTCAGTTTCTGCCCCACAGCAAAGTGAATCAGCCATACATATACACATGCTCCCACATCTCCTCCCTCCTGTGTCTCCCTCCGTCCCACCCTCCCCTGGCTTACTTTTATCTTAATTCTTTACAAATATGAAGACAATTATCACTTTTATTACTAGATAAAATATCTATCCAAGAGTATGATCTCGTATTTGAATTGTCAGAAGGGCTTTCTTGTGCTATTTTCTGCATGTAATTGGCTAAAATGGAACCACAGCCTATTTAATTATTTCTGCCCCTTGTTTCCCTGTTATCTAAAGAAGTTCCAAAACCTGAGAATTAGGTTTAAACTCATAATTTGCAACTCATCTTTCGGTTTTTGTTGCTGTTGTTATCGTGTAAAACAGTTACCATTTCTAACTCTATTCCTGTATTTATTCCCTCCTCTAGGAAGGCAAAAATAAATTGAGTTAGACTTCAATAAAATTAAATGGTTGTGATATTTTTCAATCGAAAAAAACCCCCACCAATATTCTCTATGCTATTAATGACCCCTGCCATCGCCACAGCTGTGCTCTGACTCTCTTGTGGGTCCAAAAGAGAGGCAACTGTTTTATAGGCCGGTGAAAGTTATAATGGGCAAGGATTCAAAACCTTTATCTATAATGCTAATTTAAACTAATCTGAGTTTTTGATCGTTGGGGAGATTTGTGATCCATGTGCAAATTATTATGACAATAAATTATTTTCCAGTAGGGTTTAGTGTAAAGGAAATGAGCATGATGCTATGACTAGGCAGAGGAGAAGTTTCCTAAGAAAAACAAACAAGGGTTGGAATGAGAAATAGTTTCCCAGAGATATGTCAAAATGTGAGTCAGGTACTAATTTGTCCTGAGAGATTCAGTTGAAGCATCTCTGGAGGCTGAGTGATAAATGATATAACTCTGAAGGCTCTTCCCATTCCTGCAATCTGATGATAAATCTGGACATTACATTAGATTTGTGTCCTTTCAAATGGGTGACATGGCCTTCTCTCCCTTTGACTCCAACAAGAAAAATATCTGTTGCGAGATTTTCTTCTTAGACTTCCTGTCACTTTTCCTACCTGAAAACAATAAAGACAGACTCAATTACCTATAAAGGGAAACAAAGTGAAACTGGATCCCTCCCTCATACCAAACACAACAATCAATTTTATCAATATATGAATTATTTATTTGTCAAATGCAAAACTTTTAGAGTTCTGTAGGTGATTATTTTTCTGACCATAGATCTTTTAAATATGTCAAAATGTGCTGGCCATAAAATAAAAGCTTGAGCAATTCAACTACATTAAAACAACTTCAGCTCATCAAAAGAGGCCTTTCAAAAGTGAAAAGGTAAGACTGAGGGAAGGTATCTGGAGCACATATAACAGACAATATTGTTATTAAGATATACACAGAACTCCTTCAAGTTAATAGGAAAAAGACAAATAATACAAAAGAAAAACAGGAAAAAGAAATGAAGAGTCATTTCACAGAAGAGGTAACATAAATGGCCAATGCAAATCAAGACTGTGAGATACCATTTTATACCAACTTAATCGGCAAAAATTAAGAAATCTGACAATACCAAATATTGGAAAGGATCTAAATCAACAGGATCACTTGTACATTGCAAATAGGAGTGTAAATTGATACATTCATTCCGGAAAACACTTCAGCATCATCTTGTAAAGTCATGTCTCATGACACAGCAATTCTACTCCTAGGCATTTACTTGTGCATTACACAAACACTCATATTTTGGAGGATAGAAAAAAATGGACGTTCACACTAGAAGAATAGATAAATTATTCTGTGACATGTTCACTCAATAGAATGAGTGAACTATAACTACAACAACATGCATGAATTTTAGTAACACAACATTGAATAAGAAAAACAAGTCTGAGATATAAAATAAGCAAAACTGGGACTTCCCTGGTGGTACAGTGGTTAAGAATCTGCCTGCCCATGCAGGGGACACGGGTTCAATCCCTGGTCCGGGAAGATCCCACATGCTGCGGAGCAACAAAGCCTGTGTGCCCCAACTACTGAACCTGCGCTCTAGAGCCCACGAGCCACAACTACTGAAGCTCACAAGCCTGGAGCCCGTGCTCCACAACAAGAGAAGCCACTGCAATGAGAAGCCTGTGCACAGCAACGAAGACCCAACTCAGCCAAAAATAATTAAAATAAAAAATAAATAAATTTTTTAAAATGCTGCAAATTGAGAACACAATGATAAAAATTATAAAAAAATAAAACAAGCAAAACTAGACAGCATATTGTTTAAGCATATATTTAAAAATGATAAACCAAATTCAGGATAATAGTTTTTTCTGGAGTTGAGGAAGATAGCACATAGAAAAGTTTAATTTAGGGATAGTTGTAGATCTTAGATTGCATGGCACGTTCTTAGGTTTTTACTAAATAATTAAAGACATAAATAACTGAAAAGAAAAGATAGTTATGCCCAGACCAAAGAGGACAGTGTGAACCAAGGATTATGATTAACCCGGTTTTGTATATATACATCCAAAAGAAATAAAAAAATAAAACAAGTGTTTTCACAATTGGTTTATTTGTGCTTTTATGATATTTCAAGTATTATAAAGTATCTGACAAATCTCCATTCACAGATTCTACTACTTAACAGTATGTTTATCCACCTCTCCCCACTTTATCTCTTCTTACTGTTTCCTTTTTGGCTTACAGTTGAGAAAATGAGCAGAAAAGAAAACACTTCAATGTTTTTCTCATAAAACAGTGGTGAGCCTAGAAAAATGACTTCTTAGCTTTTAGCTTTATACCCAACAGCACACCAGTGCCCACTTCCCCTAATTAGCAGCAATGACTTCATAGTTCTTTGAGTTTTTCATTTTTGTTTATGGGTCTACTTTTTTTCTTAATCAATCTTGCTTCAGGGATTAATAGTTTCATTAATGTTTTCAAAGAACTGACATTTTGCTTTGTTAATTTTCTTTACTGTTGGTCTATTTTCTATATTATTATTCCTGACTTTACTATTTTCCTTCTTTCTACCCATTTGAGTTCATTTTGCTTTTTAAGCTGGAAATTTAGGGAGTTGATTTGAAAACTTTCTTTGTTTCTAATATAAGTATTGAAAGTTATGCATTTCTCTCTAAACACTGCTTTAGTTATATTTCACAAACCTTGATACAGAATTTTCATTCACTTGAAAAGTCTTTCTCATGTATCTTATGATTTCTTCTTTGACTTATTGGTTTAAAATTATGCCGTTTAATTTCCAAAAGTTTGGACCTTTTCTAAGTATCTAATTATTATTACTTTTTAATTTGTTATTAGTTTCTGAGTAGTTTCTACTGTGGCCAGAGAACATATTCTGCATGATTTAAATCACTTCTGAAATTTAAGGATACTTACTTTATGTCAAAGGTATGGTGTACCTTAGTGAATGTCCCTTGAAAAGAATGTATATTCTGCAGTGGTTGGGTATAGTGTTCTGTAAATGTCAATAAGGTTAAGTTGATTGGTAGTTTTGTTCATATCTTCTACCTCCTTACTGATTTTTAAAATCTATTTCTTGTATCAATTACTGATAAAAGAGTGTTAAAATATCCAGCTACGATTGTCTTCCTTTAGTTCTGACAGTTTTGCTTCATGTCTTTTGAAGCTCTGGTACTAGCTGCATAAATATTCAGGATTATTATGTTTTCCTGACTAAATGACACTTCAATATTATGAAAAGTCTTTTTATTTATTTAAAAATTTCTTTAACTTTTTATTTTATATGGGAGTATAGCTGATTAACAATGTTGTGATAGTTTGACCCGGCCATACATATACATGTATCCATTCTCCCCCAGACTCCCCTCCCATCCAGGCTGCCACTTAACATGGAGCAGACTTCTCTGTGCTATACAGTAGGTCCTTGTTGGTTATCCGTACATGTCAATCCCAAACTCCCTAATTATCCCTTCCCTCCACCCTTCCCCCACAGGTAACCATAAGCTCATTCTGTAAGTCTATGAGTCCATTTCTGTTTTGTAAATACATTCATTTTTATCATTTCTTTTTAGATTCCACATATAAGCAATATCATATTATATTTCTCTTTCTCTGTCTGACTTAATTCACTCAGTATGACAATCTCTAAGTCCATCCATGTTGCTGCAAATGGCATTATTTCGTTCTTTTTTATGGCTGAGTAATATTCCATTGTATATATGTACCACATTTTCCTTATCCATTCTTCTGTTGATGGACATTTAGGTTGCTTCCATGTCTTGGCTTTTATAAACAGTGCTGCAATGAACACTGGGGTACATGAATCCTTTCAGACCCTGTTTTTCTCCAGGTATATGCCCAGGTGTGGGACTGTGGGGTCACATGGTAGCTCTATTTTTAGTTTTTTAAGGAAACTCCATACTGTTCTCCATAGTGGCTGTACCAATTTACATTCCCACCAACAGTGTAGGAAGGTTCCCTTCTCTCCACACCCTCTTCCAGCATTTATTGTTTGTGGATTTTTTGATGATAGCCATTTTGACTGGTGTGAGGTGATATCTCATTGTAGTTTTGATTTGCACTTCTCTAATCATTAGCGATGCTGAACATCTTTTCATATGCCTCTTGGCCATCTGTATGTCTTCCTTGGAAAAATATCTATTTAGGTCTTCTGCCCATTTTTTGACTGGGTTTTTTGTTTTGATGATATTAAGCCACATGAGCTCTTTGTAGATTTTGGAGACTAATCCCTTCTCAGTCACATCATTTGCAAATATTTTCTCCCAATCTGTGGGTTGTCTTTTCATTTTGTTTATGGTTTCCTTTGCTGTGCAAGAGCTGTTGCGTTTAATGATATCCCATTTGTTTATTTTTGTTTTTATTTCCATTACTCTGGAAGGTGGATAAAAGATATTGCTACAATTTATGTCAGACAGTGTTCTGCCTATGTTTTCGTCTAGGAATTTTATAGTATCCTGTCTCACATTTAGGTTCTTAATCCATTTTGAGCTTATTTTTGTGTATGGTGTTAAAGAATGATCTAATTCCATTCTTTTAAGTTTAGCTGTCCAGTTTTCCCAGCAGCATTTGTTGAGGAGACTGTCTTTCCACCATTGTATAGTCCAGCCTCCTTTGTCATAGATTAAGTGACCATAGGTACATAGGTTTACTTCTGGGCTTTCTATCCTGTACCATTGAACTATAGTTCTATTTTTGTGCCAGTAAAATACTGTTTTGGTGACTATAGCTTTGTACTATAGTCTGAAGTCAGGGAGCCTGATTCTTCCAGCTTCATTTTTCTTTCTCAAGTTTGCTTTGGCTATTAGGGGTCTTTTGTGTCTCCATACAAATTTTAAGATTTTTTTATCTAGTTCTGTAAAAAATGACATTGGTAATTTGATAAGAATTTCATTGTATCTGCAGATTGCCTTGGGTAGTATAGTCATTTTGACAATATTGATTCTTCCAATCCAAGAACATGATATATCTTTCCATCTGTTTGTGTCTTCTTCAATTTCTTTCATCAGTGTCCTATAGTTTTCAGAATATAGTTGTACTGTCCCCTTAGGTAGGTTTATTCCTAGGTATTTTATTCTTTTTGATGCAGTGGTAAATGGGATTGTTTCTTGAATTTCCCTTTCTGCTCTTTCATTGTTAGCATATAGAAATGCAACAGATTTCTGTGTATTTTGTAGCCTGTAACTTTACCAAATTCATTGATGAGCTCTATAATGTACTGTTGGATTCGAATTGCTAGTATTTTTTTTTTTTTTTTTTTTTGCGGTACACGGGCCTCTCACTGTTGTGGCCTCTCCCGTTGCGGAGCACAGGCTCCGGACGCGCAGGCTCAGCGGCCATGGCTCACGGGCCCAGCCGCTCCGCGGCATGTGGGATCTTCCCGGACCGGGGCACGAACTCGCATCCCCTATATCGGCAGGCGGACTCTCAACCCCTGCACCACCAGGGAAGCCCCGAATTGCTAGTATTTTGTTGAGGATTTTTGCATCTATGTTCATCAGTGATATTGGCCTGTAATTTTTTTTTTTTGTGATATCTTTGTCTGGTTTGGGTATGGTGATGGTGGCCTTCTAGAATGAGTTTGGGAGTGTTCCTTCCTCTGCAATTTTTTTGCAAGAGTTTGAGAAGGATAGGTGTTAGCTATTTTCTAAATGTTTGATAGAATTTGCCTGTGAAGCCATCTGGCCCTGGACTTTTGTTCTTGGAAGATTTTTAAATACAGTTTCAATTTCATTACTTGTGATTGGTCTGTTTATATTTTCTATTTCTTCCTGATTCAGTTTTGGAAGGTTGTACTTTTCTAAGAATTTGTCCATTTTTCCAGGTTGTCCATTTTATTGGCATATGGTTGCATATAGTAGTCTCTTATGATCCTTTGTAATTCTGTAGTGTCAGTTGTAACTTCTTTCTCATTTCTAATTTTATTGATTTGAGTCCTCTCTCTTTTTTTTTTAACATCTTTATTGGAGTATAATTGCTTTACAATGGTGTGTTAGTTTCTTCTGTATAACAAAGTGAATCAGCAGTACATATACATACATCCCCATATCTCTTTCTTGCGTCTCCCTCCCACCCTCCCTATCCCACTCATCTAGGTGGGCACAAAGCATGGAGCTGATCTCCCTGTGCTATGCGGCTGCTTCCCACTAGCTAGCTATTTTACATTTGGTAGCATATATATGTCCATGCCACTCTCTCATTTCGTCCCAGCTTACCCTTCCCCCTCCCCATGTCCTCAAGTCCAATATCTATGTCTGCATCTTTTTTCCTGTCCTGCCCCTAGGTTCTTCAGAACCTTTTTTTTTTTTAGATTCCCTATATATGTGTTAGCATGCAATATTTGTATATCTCTTTCTGACTTACTTCACTCTGTATGACAGTCTCTAGGTCCATCCACTTAACTACAAATGACTCAATTTCATTTATTTTTATGGCTGAGTAATATTCCATTGTATATATGTGCCACATCTTCTTTATCCATTCATCTGTCAATGGACACTTAGGTTGTTTCCATGCCTGACTATTGTAAATAGAGCTGTAATGATCATTGTGGTACCTGACTCTTTTTGAATTATGGTTTTCTCTGGGTATGGTTTTCTCAGTGGGATTGCTGGGTTGTATGGCAGTTCTATTTTTAGTTTTTTGATGAATCTCCATACTGGCCTCCATAGTGGCTGTATCAATTTACATTCCCACCAAGAGTGCAAGAGGGTCCCCTTTTCTCCACACCCTCTCCAACATTTATTGTTTATAGATTTTTGATGATGGCCATTCTGACTGGTGTGAGGTGATACCTCATTGTAGTTTTGATTTGCATTTCTCTAATGATTAGTGATGTTGAGCATCCTTTCATGTGTTTGTTGGCAATCTGTATATCTTCGTTGGAGAAATGTCTGTTTAGGTCTCCTGCCCAGTTTTGGATTGGGTTGTTTGTTTTTTGATGTTGAGCTGCACAAGCTGCTTGTATATTTTCGAGATTAATCCTTTGTCAGTTGCTTTGATTGCAAATAATTTCTCCCATTCTGAGGGTTGTCTTTTCTTCTTGTTTATGGTTTCCTTTGCTGTGCAAAAGCTTTTAAGTTTCATTAGGTCCCATTTGTTTATTTTTGCTTTTATTTCCATTTCTCTAAGAGGTGGGTCAGAAAGGATCTTGCTGTGATTTATGTCATAGAGTGTTCTGCCTACGTTTTCCTCTAAGAGTTTGATAGTGTCTGGCCTTACATTTAGGTCTTTAATCCATTTTGAGTTTACTTTTGTGTATAGTGTTAGAGAATGTTGTAATTTCATTCTTTTACATGTAGCTGTCCAGTTTTCCCAGCACCACTTATTGAAGAGGCTGCCTTTTCTCCATTGTATATTCTTGGCTCCTTTATCAAAAATAAGGTGACCATATGTGCATGGGTTTATCTCTGGGCTTTCTATCCTGTTCCATTGATCTATATTTCTGTTTTTGTGCCAGTACCATACTGTCTTGATTACTGCAGCTTTGTGGTATAGCCTGAAGTCAGGGAGCCTGATTCCAACAGCTCCATTTTTCTTGCTTTGGCTCTTCCGGGTCTTTTGTGTTTCCATACAAATTGTGAAATATTTTGTTCTAGTTCCGTGAAAAATGCCATTGGTAGTTTGATAGGGATTGCATTGAATCTGTAGATTGCTTTGGGTAGTAATTTTCACACTGTTGATTCTTCCAATCCAAGAACATGCTATATCTCTCCATCTGTTTGTATCATCTTTAATTTCTTTCATCAGTGTCTTATAGTTTTGTGCATACAGGTCTTTTGTCTCCTTAGGTAGGTTTATTCCTAGGTATTTTATTCTGTTTGCTGCAGTGGTAAATGGGAGTGTTTCCTTAACTTCCCTTTCAGATTTTTCATCATTGGTGTATAGGAATGCAAGAGATTTCTGTGCATTAATTTTGTATCCTGCTACTTTATCAAATTCATTGATTAGCCCTAGTAGTTTTCTGGTAGCATCTTTAGGATTCTGTATGTATAGTATCATGTCATCAGCAAACAGTGACAGTTTTACTTCTTCTTTTCCAATTTGGAATCCTTTTATTTCTTTTTCTTCTCTGATTACTGTGGTGAAAACTTCCAAAACTATGTTGAATAACAGTGGTGAGAGTGGGCAGGCTTGTCTTGTTCCTGATATTAGTGGAAATGGTTTCAGTTTTTCACATTGAGAACGATGTTGGCTGTGGGTTTGTCATATATGGCCTTTATTATGTTGAGGTAAGTTCCCTCCATGCCTACTTTCTGGAGTTTTTATCATAAATGGGAGTTGAATTTTGTCAAAACTTTTTCTGCATCTATTGAGATGATCATATGGTTTTTCTCCTTCAATTTGTTAATATGGTTTATCACATTGATAGATTTGCGTATATTGAAGAATCATTGCATTCCTGGGATAAACCCCACTTAATCATGGTATATGATGCTTTTAATGTGCTGTTGGATTCTGTTTGCTAGTATTTTGTTGAGGATTTTTGCATCTATGTTCATCAGTGATATTGGCCTGTAGTTTTCTTTTTTTATGGCATCTTTGTCTGGTTTTGTTATCAGGGTGATGGTGGCCTCATAGAACGAGTTTGGGAGTGTTCCTCCTTCTGCTATATTTTGGAAGAGTTTGAGAAGTATAGGTGTTATCTTTTCTCTAAATGTTTGATAGAATTCACCTGTGAAGCCATCTGGTCCTGGGCTTTTGTTTGTTGGAAGATTTTTAGTCACAGTCTCAATTTCAGTGCTTGTGATTGGTTTCTTTATATTTTCTGTTTCTTCCTGGTTCAGTTGTAGGAGGTTGTGCTTTTCTAAGAATTTGTGCATTTCCTCCAGGTTGTCCATTTTATTGGCATATAGTTGCTTGTAGTAATCGCTCATGATCCTTTGTATTTCTGCAGTGTGAGTTGTTACTTCTCCTTTTTCATTTCTATTTCTATTCATTTGAGTCTTCTCCCTTTTTTTCTTGATGAGTCTGGTTAATGGCTTATCAATTTTTTTAACTTCTCAAGGAACCAGGTTTCAATTTTATTGATCTTTGCTATCATTTCCTTCATTTCTTTTTTATTTACTTCCTTTTTTTCCTTTTCTCTTCTTTTTATTTTTTTGAGGCAAGGAGTATGACTTTATTCAGCAAGCCGACAGACCGAGAAGGTGGCAGACTACTGTCTCTGAAAACGACGTTCTTTCAGTTTTTCTTATCTCATCTTTATGGTTTCTTTCTTTCTGCTAACTTTCAGGGTTTTTGTTCTTCTTTCTCTAATTGCTTTAATTGTAAGGTTAGGTTGTTTATTTGAGATGTTTATTTTATTTTATTTTATTTTATTTTGCAGTACATGGGCCTCTCACTGTTGTGGCCTCTCCTGTTGTGAAGCACAGCCTCTGGACGTGCAGGCTCAGTGGCAACGGCTCATGGGCCTAACTGCTCCGCGGCATGTGGGATCCTCCCAGACCTGGGCATGAATCTGTGTCCCATGCATCGGCAGGTGGACTCTCAACCACTGCGACACCAGGGAAGCCCTGAGATGTTTCTTGATTCTTGAGGTAGGATTGTATTGCTATAAAATTCCCTCTTAGAACTGCTTTTGCTGCATCCTATAGGTTTTGGGTCATTGTGTTTTGACTGTCATTTGTTTCTAGGTAATTTTTGATTTCCTCTTTGATTTCTTCAGTGATCTCTTGGTTATTTAGTAGTGTATTGATTAGCCTCCAAGTTTTTGTGTTTTTTACAGTTATTTTCCTGTAGTTGATATCTAGTCTCATAGCATTGTGGTCAGAAAAGATACCTGATATGATTTCAATTTTCTTAAATTTACCAGGGCTTGATTTGTGATCCAAGATGTGATCTATCCTGGAAAATATTCCATGAGCACTTGAGAAGAAACTGTAATCTGCTGGTTTTGGATGAAATGTCCTATAAATATCAATTAAGTCCATATTGTTTAATGTACCATTTAAAGCTTGTGTTTCCTTATTTATTTTCATTTTGGATGATCTGTCCATTGGTGAAAGTGGGGTGTTAAAGTCCCCTACTATGATTGTGTTACTGTCGATTTCCCATTTTATGGCTGTTAGCATTTGCCTTATGTATTGAGGTGCTCCTATCTTGGGTGCATAAATATTTACAGTTGTTATATCTTCTTCTTGGATTGATCCCTTGATCATTATGTAGTGTCCTTCTTTGTCTCTTGTAATAGTCTTTATGTTAAAGTCTATTTTGTCTGTTATGAGAATTGCTACTCCAGCTTTCCTTTGATGTTCATTTGCATGGAATATCTTTCTCCATCCCCTCACTTTCAGTCTGGATGTGTCCCTAGGTCTGAAGTGGGTGTCTTGTAGACAACATATGTACGGGTCTTGTTTTTGTATCCATACAGCCAGTCTATGTCTTTTGGTTGGAGCATTTAATTCATTTACATTTAAGGTAGTTATTGATATGTATGTTCCTATTACCATTCTCTTAATTGTTTGTAATTTGTTATTGTAAGTCGTTTCCTTCCCTTGTGTTTCTTGCCTAGAGAACTTCCTTTAGCATTTGTTGTAAAGCTGATTTGGTGGTGCTGGATTCTCTTAGCTTTTGCTTGTATGTAATGGTTTTAATTTCTCTGCTGAATCTGAATGAGATCCTTGCTGGGTATAGCAATCTTTTTTGTAGGTTTTTCCCTTTCATCACTTTAAATATGTCCTGCCACTCCGTTCTGGCTTGCAGAGTTTCTGCTGAAAGATCAGCTGTTAACCTTACGGGGATTCCCTTGTATGTTAAGTGTTGTTTTTCCCTTGTTGCTTTTAATATTTTTTCTCTGTATTTAACTTTTGATAGTTTGATTAATATGTGTCTTGGTGTGTTTCTCCTTGGATTTATCCTGTATGGTACTTTCTGCTCCTCCTGGACTTGATTGACTATTTCCTTACCCATAGTAGGGAAGTTTTCAACTATAATCTCTTCAAATATTTTCTCAGTCCCTTTTTTTTTCTCTTCTTCTTCTGCAACCCCTATAATTCGAATGTTGGTGCATTTAACGTTGTCCCGAGGTCTCTGAGTTGTCCTCAATTCTTTTCATTCTTTTTCCTTTATTCTGCTGTGTGGTAGTTATTTCCATCATTTTATCTTCCAGGTCACTTATCCGTTCTTCTCTCTCAGTTATTCTGCTATTGATTCCTTCCAGAACGTTTTTAATTTCATTTATTGTGTTGTTCATCATTGTTTGTTTGCTCTTTAGTTCTTCTAGGTCCTTGTTAAATGTTCCTTGTATTTTCTCCATTCTATTTCCAAGATTTTGGATCATGTTTACTGTCATTACTCTGAATTCTTTTTCAGGTAGACTGCCGATTTCATCTTCATTTGTTTGGTCTGGTGGGTTTTTAGCTTACTTATTCATCTGCTGTGTATTTCTCTGTCTTCTCATTTTGTTTAACTTACTGTGTTTGGGGTTTCCGTTTCTCAGGCTGTAGGTTCACAGTTCCCATTGTTTTTGGTGTCTGCTCCCAGTAGGTAAGTTTGTTTCAGTGCATTGTGTAGGCTTTCTGGTGGAGGGGATTGGTGCCTCTGTTCTGGTGGGTGGGGCTGGATCTTGTCCTTCTGGTGGGCAGGGCCAGGTCCGGTGGTGTGTTTTGGGGTGTCTGTGAGCTTAGTATGACTTTAGGCAGCCTCTCTGCTAATAGGTGGGGTTGTGTTCATATCTTGCTAGTTGTTTGGCATGGGGCTTCCAGCACTGGAGCTTGCTAGCCATTGGGTGGATCTGGGTCATAGTGTTGAGATGGAGATCTCTGGGAGAGCTCTCACTGATTGATATTACGTGGGGCCAGGAGGTCGCTGGTGTTCCAATGTCCTGGACTCGGCTCTCCCACCTCGGAGACTTAGGCCTAACAACTGGCCGGGGTGCAGAGACCCTGCCAGCCACATGGCTCCGAAGAAAAGGATGAAAAAGAAAAGAAAAGAACGAACAGATAGAATCCCAAGGCAAATGGGAAAAGCAAAACTAAACAGACAAAATCACACAAAGAAACATACACATACACACTCACAAAAATAGAAAAAAGGATAAAATAAATAAATAAATAAAAGAATTAAAAATTTAAAAAGGGAAGTGAGCAACAAAACCAATAAACAAATTCAGCAATGATAACAAGCACTAAAAACTAAACTAAGTTAAACATAAAACCAGAAACAAATCAGACGCAGAATGTAAACCCCAAGTCTCCAGTCGCTCCCACAGTCCACCATGTCAATTTTGGGAATGTTCGTTGTCTATTCAGGTATTTCAGAGATGCCGCATTTATCAAGTTGATTGTGTGGATTTAATCTGCTGCTCCTGAGGCTGCTGGGAGAGATTTCCCTTTCTATTCTTTTCTCACACAGCTCCTGGGGTTCAGCTTTGGTTTTGGCGCTGCCTCTGCATGTAGGCCACCCTCAGGCGTCTGTTCCCGCCTAGACAGGAGGGGGTTAAAGCAGCGGCTGATTAGGGCTCTCTTGCTCACTCAGGCTGGGAGGAGGGAGGGGTAAGTCGTCACAATTGGAATGTGTGCAAGCCTGTGGTGTGGTGGCAGAGGCCAGCACGACATTGCAACAGCCTGAGGTGTGCTGTGTGTTCTCCAGAGGCTGTTGTCCCTGGATCATGGGACCCTGGCAGTGGCGGGCTGCACAGGCTCCAGGTGAAGGTGTGGGTAGTGACCTGTGCTCGCACACAGGATTCTTGGTGGCAGCGGCAGCAGCATTAGCAGTTCATGCCTGTCTCTGCTGTCCGAGCTGATAGCCACTGCTCGCACCCATCTCTCAAGTTCACTTAAGCGGTGCTCTGCCTTCTGTGGGCACATGGAGCAGGAATCCCCTCTTCTCACACACCCCGAAACAAAAGGCCTCTTCAGCAGGTCCAGATTTTTTCCCCCACTCCCTCCCAGCTGGTTGTGGCACACAAGCCCCCTTCAGGCTGTGTTCACGCAGCCAACCCCAGTCCTCTCCCTGGGGTCTGACCTCCAAAGCCCAAGCCTCAGCTCCCAGCCCCCACCCGTCCCGAAGGGTGAGCAGACAAGTGTCTCAGGCTGGTGAGTGGTGGTTGGCACCGATACTTTGTGTGGGAATCTCTCCGCTTCGCCCTCCGCACCCCTGTTGCTGTGCTCTCCTCCGTGGCTCCAAAGCTTCCCCCCCCAGCCACCCCCTGTCCCCACCAGTGAAGGGGCTTCTTAGTGTGTGGAAACTTTTCCTCCTTTACAGCTCCCTCCCAGAGGTGCAGGTCCCATCCCTGTTTTTTCTTTTTTCTTTTGCTCTACCCAGGTATGTGGGGGGTTTCCTGCCTTTTAGGAAATCTGAGGTCTTCTGCCAGCATTTAGTAGGTCTTCTGTAAGAGTTGTTCCACATGTAGATGTATTTTTGATGTATTTATGGGGAGAAAGGTGACCTCCATGTCTTACTCCTCCGCCGTCTTGAACGTCCCTCTAAAATGGTTTATTTTATTGTCTAAAATATTCTTCGAACTTATATGGATGAAAAAATACCCAAAGATGTCCAAAAAAAGTGTGAAAAGAAAAGAAAACAATGTGATGTTAGGGAGAGTAGCAATAATGGTTTTGGAAATTTCAGAAGGTACTATATCTTCAAGGTAATTAAATGAGTATGGTATGACATAGAAACAGACAAATAGATCAGTGGATAGAATAGAGAATTGGAAATAGATTGTAGTATATATAAAAATATATGTAAGATGGATGAATACTATAGTTGTAGATGGATATATTTATAGCAATCATGCAAGAGCTCTTATAAGAAAAAGGCATGTTGCCATGTAGAAAATGGGAAAAGGATACCAACAGATAATTCACAAAGGGCCAATTCCAAATATAACAAATACACAAAAAGATGCTCTAAAGCTCTGGAACTCAGGAAAATGCACATAACACTAGCAATGAGCTGTCACTTCATACTTATCAAACGGCTAAAAAGAAAGCTAACATCTATTGCTGGCTGTGACATAGAGAAAGGAAAAGCACGATCTCAAGCATCACTGGTGGAAGTGTGAAAACTTTTTGTTGTTGTGAAACCGTCGAACAACATCTGATAAAATTAAAAATGTTTACACTTTCCAACCCAACAATCCCACTCTTGGGAATCTAGCCTTCAGAAAGAAAATCACCATGAATTAAGGAAATATATAAAAGGTATTTCCTGTAAGATTGTTTGTAGGAAACAACTGGAAACAGAATGAATGCCTATTATAGGGAAATGGCTGAATCGAGTAGGAAATACCCACACCAAAGGGAAATATGCAACCATTTAAAAAAATGCATGAAAGTTCTGTCAAGTGACTTGAAGGAATTTCTACAAGATGAAGAAAGTGTTTAATGGATACTATTTTGTAAAACAGTAAGAACAAAATAAACACAAAAAACTCACGTGTGTGTCATGTATGTGTGTGTGTATCCATACAGGGTTACATGAGAAGGGAGGGAAAGGGAGACATCCAGACTGGGCTGTTCACATAGGTCATCTTGGGGTGCTGGCGTGTGGTGAGTTGGCAAGCATGAAGAGCTGCTTTTGCAATGCAACCCTGGAGTGAAATCTGCAGAGAACTTCCCTTCCTTTGCTTCATGAATCACTAACAGCTACAAGAAAAAAGAGCAAACATCAGACATATTCAGTTCTGACTTTATGATAGATTGTATTTTTTTCCTTCCCAGAAGCATTTTCCTTATTTCTATCTGAATTCAAAATAGTGAGATTGTTTTGTTTGTTTTAACAATTCAATTCTCTTTACTTTTATTTCAGAATTTGCAACTTTAGATTTTTACACTCTTTCCCTAGGTTTTTATTCAGGTTTAAACTTGTTATGGTGCCCATGTTTTTAAAGGTAGATTGTTGGGTACTCTTGTTTCCTATGCCCTTACTGATGCTGTTCAGTTTTTTGTTTGTACTTTTACCCACAACAGAACATGTTTCTATGAGCAAATTTTATTAATACTCAAATATTCTATCCTAGGTTATAATTAATAGGTGAGAATTAATTGTCTTTTTAAAAATTTTCCTTTCTCCGATTTCTTTATCTTCTTTCTTTCTTTATTTTTGGCTGTGTTGGGTCTTCATTGCGGCACAAGGGCTTTCTCTAGTTGCAGCGAGCACGGGCTACTATGCGTTTGGGTGTGCGGGCTTCTCGTTGCGGTAGCCTCTCTTGTTGTGAAGCACAGGCTCTAAGCACACAGGCTTCAGTAGTTGCTGCACGTGGGCTCAGTAGCTGTGGCTTGCGGGCTCTAGAGCGCAGGCTCAGTAGTTGTGGCGCACGGGCTTAGTGGCTCCATGGCATATGGGATCTTTCTGGACCAGGGCACAAACCCATGTCCCCTGCATTGGCAGGTGGATTCTTAACCACTGCGCCACCAGAGAAGCCCCGAGAATTAATTGTCTTAAAGGTCTTTTACTCAGTTGAGGTGGCTCAGGAAAGGTTACCTGGAGGAGGTGTGTGATACATAATAGGTATTCAAATGTTTGCCAGTGAGGACACTTCTAAACTGACACTGAAGGGGCAAGTAGGAATTAGCCAGAGAATTGGGAGAATAGATAGGTTATTCCAGGCAGAGGAAATACTAATAATAACAATTGGCATTTATTGAGACAGCCTGCATTTATTGGAAATTCACTATGTACAAAGTAACTCGATAACCTCTTTGATGCACTAGCTCACGGATTCTACACATTAACCCTATATTTCCAATCTACAGATGAGGAAACCGAGGCTTAGATTCAGTGGCCTGCTCGGGTGTCAAGGCCTCTTAAAACACCGTAAGGGGACTTCCCTGGTGGAGCAGTGGTTAAGAATCTGCCTGCCAATGCAGGGGACACGGGTTCGAGCCCTGGTCCAGGAAGATCTCACATGCCGCAGAGCAACAAAGCCCATGTGCCACAACTACTGAGCCTGTGCGCCTAGAGCCCGTGCTCCACAACAAGAGAAGCCACCGCAATGAGAAGCCCATGCACCGCAACGAAGAGTAGCCCCTGCTCGCCGTGACTAGAGAAAGCCCATGTGCCTCAACGAAGACCCAACACAGCCAAAAATAAATAAATGAGTAAATAATACGAAACACACACACACACACACACACACACACACACACACACACACAGAGTAAGGGGTGGAATTGGGATTCAAACTCCAGTCTGTCTGTCGCCAAAGCCTGAGCTATTACCCGCTAGAGTGTACAGCCTCCCCTAACTGCAGGTGTAAGAGGCTGCATTCTGTCTCCTGAATGTATTGGGTTACTTAACAACTCACCCAGGCATGACCATACTACCTTCTTCACATTTCACTACCTGAAAGAATTTTGTAACATTTCACACCTGGATGTTTGTACACCTTGCCTTCTAGATCTTTTAGAAAAATGTTCAGTGAAGCAGTTTCCAGCATTAACCTGCAGGTGGTCCCAGTATTAATACTATCTATTCAGAGAAGTATCTATGTATTCTATTCTGCTTCTAGAAATTTTAAGACACCTAACTCTACTGAGTGGGGAAAATATTTTCCCTAAGGTAATTCAATAATTTAAACACATTTTTCCTAAATTTTTTCTGAAAATCTAAATAGTTTTTATAGCAACTTGTCTTCATTAGCTGTTCTTTACTCATATATGTGTATAAAGCACTATGACAAGGATTCTATTCTATTCCAAGTGAAGGTAAGGTAGTCAAAACTCTGCGTCATTTTCAGCTCTGTCTTTGGGATCGCTTGTTTACCAGGAACAGAAATCCTCTTAAACGAGCTAAGGAAAAAATGAGGAATTTACCTTAAGATAACAGAGTATCTCGTGGATCCTGAAGGAATCAAGTTGACTTGGGTCTCCAAAGAGGCTAGGAAAGGAACTGGAAAAAAATCAGGAACCTACATTATTCTGGAGTCAAGTGTTCTCTATTTCTGATTCTCTCTGTTCACTTGCTTTATTCTTTCTACTGCAGATCAGCCACTTCTATTTCAGCACACAAGGACCCCCTACCGGTTTTGGATGACTCCCAGGTCAATGTACAGTGGAGTTAGACTCTGAGTTCCCTGGTTTAAATGATCTGAAGGTCTGCTGGCCCGCTAATAAATTGCTTCCCCCCACATCCAGCCCTGGTCTGAATAATTGTGAGCAAGGAAGCGTGGGATCATTTAGTATATAGTATGTAGGGTTCCCTTCCAGGGCCTTGGAGAGGATGGATCTCTAAGAATAGTAAAGGGGGAATGGCTTGCTGCCATCAAAGTAATAGTCAACAGACAGTAGTAACAAGAGAAGTAACATTTTACATAAAATCAGCCAAGATGAGATATTCCTGTCCAGCTGGACATATACAAATGCAATGCAAATAATTTCAAGATGCCTTAATGGAGCCTTTCTAAATTCACATATCCAAGTATGGCTCTTAGGAAAATGTTGTTTGATGCCCAAGAACGATGCAGTCCGTAAATAATGCTTTCTTTCCATTTTCATAGGATGAAGTTTGACTTGGACCTTAGTCACAGACTTGCGACTTGAGGAAGACTCTTAGTGTAAAATGTATTAACTCTAACACGTTTCAAGAAAATTCATGTTCCTACCATGGGTACCTGGCATGCGCCAGGTGATCCACGTATGTTTATCAAGTGAGTGAATGTCAAGTTTTGCCAGTCTTTCAAGAACCATGCCACTCTGTTAGGTAAACTGGTAAGAATGTTTTGCCTCCTGTTTTATTCAGGGGACAATTTATGTATTAGACAATTTTGACTTTCCTGCCTGTGCCCTGCTGCCCAAAATGTGACAATTTTGTTCAGCATTAGCACCGAATCAAATTATAAGACTCAAATGAGCCAACTTCCCTGGCAAAGGGTTGACAGAAGTGAATGGAGAGAATAGTGGAAAGACTGAGGCTAAGAATAGATTTTTTGGATTGCTGGTAGATTTTTATCATGGTCTCCGCTCACTTGCCATTATTAGCATGGGTAATTAATAGCTGGCTAGCTGGATTTCCTCTTAGTCTCAGGTTCTATCATAATTCGAGTGAATTTAATCAGGACTGATGCTAATAACTGGATTTCTAGCCTGGACCCCTGGGAACTTTCCAGGGGATGGTGAGTGGAAGAACAACCGAGAACAACCAAGTGGCATATTTGTCCCTCTGCAGTTTCCTGCTGTGACAGATCACCCTGGAACATACACCTGCTTGTCCACAGTTATATGATATCCTTAGATACCATAATGATAGAATCCAATGTGTCAGCTTGGGTTTAAAAATATGTTTCTAGTAGCTTTCGTTTTTATTATTTCATGTTGTCTGGTTCTCATTATTTCTTATTTTTTATATTTCTGCATGTTAGTCTCTATATTCTGTTCATTTGTTATATTTTCTTCTAAGATTCTTGAGGAAGGGTGTTTATTTTTTAGCAATCAGTGACACTATTTGGGAAGTGATGAGTTTTGCTATTGTATTTGCTGTGCCCCTCAAAGTACAGTCCTCAAATGAAGGACTTGAAAACATATATTAGAGAGGAGCCTCTGGCCCTAGTCACAAGCTACACTTAGTGTATTAGATATATTCCACAAAATTCTACTGAATTTTAGTCCTCATCAGGTTAAAAATATTCCAGGTAGCAAAACACACAAATAGGTGACTATAGACTGAATGTCTGTGTCCCCCGCAAAGTACATATGCTGAAACCCTAATCTCCAAGGTGATAGTACTTGGTGGTGGGGCCTTTTGGGAGGTGTTTAGGTCATGAGAGCATAGCCCTCATGGATAGGACTTGCATCCTTACAAGAGGCTCCAGAGAACTCTCTCACCCCTTTTACCACATGAGGACACAATGAAAAGACAGCTGTCTATGATGAACCAAGAAGCCTGCTCTCACCAGACACTGAATCTGCCAGTGCCTTGGTCTTGGACTCCTCAGCCTCCAGAACTATGAGAAATACATTTTTGTTGTTTATAAGCCACCCAGTCTATGATATTTTCCTTATAGCAGCCCAAACAGACTAAGACACAGGCCTTCATCATTTCCAAGTTTAGACGTGCTTCTAACACCGGGGGACAAGGCCCACCCCCACTCAGCATGGGTAACTTTTTTGTAGCCAGCTCTTGTGTAAGTGCTTTCACTATTCGTGATTTTTACACAGTCAGATTATCCTTTGACCACAACTGTTCATGCATTTGAGCACAAGAACTTGAATATTTACTTGTTATCATATATCTGATATTCTGTGACTGTCAAAATAGTACCATCGCCTTATTACATAAACTCTCAATGCTACATGACCATTGATTAAAAAATACCCAGTCACTGAGAGTCTCATAAACACCAAGAGCCTTGGGGTAAGTCTTCAGGTGCACAGCTACATTCCTTCAACAGATGCATCTGCTAATTCATTTTTATCACTGCCTGCCCAAGCTGAATCAGCCACCATGTTTCTTGTTAGGTGGATGCCCCAATAAACAGCAATAGCTGTGAAAGCCAGTGGAGAAGTGCATTTTCCCCTTTCGCTGGAATTCTAATTTATTTGATGGGTTCTTAACTGCTGGGGAGAAAAGGGGTATGACCTTGCCCAAAGCCTGGAGAGCGGACTAGATCTCTTTTGGGAGTAGAGGTGACATTTTATGGCTTTGTGCATTTCTCTCACATTGTTCATTGTCCTTTGGAAAACTCCTTTCAGAAGTCTCCCCTTCTCAAGAAATTCTTCAACCCACAAATAAATTCTACCGAACCCACAGGATCCGAAACCCATAGACCCGGGTTCAGTTTCCCTCCTTAGAAGCTGCTGACTTAGCGTGTGTAGCTGGACCCTTTTCTGCGGCAGGGGCGAATATTACTTTCATCCAAATTACAGGATGACAGTGGCCCCTAGTTTGGCAGCCCTGCAGAAGTAGGAATGGCCATGTTCAGCCGTGTTCAACCCACAAAGAATCCATCTTAAAAATATAGTCGTAGCTCATTCTTCCAAAAACCAAGCCAGACCCACATTGACCCACCCAGGTGCCAGCTCAGTTTCTCTGGAATCAGAAACATCCTGATGTTACAACGCCCAGTCTCCTGATCTTTTTCTTTTCTTTCTTTTTTGCCTACTCTTCCATTTTTCCAAATTACCTCTTGGCTGCCAATGACTTAGATTTGCTTGTTGGGAGCCTGGTAGTTGGGACTTAAAACCAAAGAGGCAGACGTCTCAGAGGTTGTGTTCTCTAAAATTCTCTCCAGTTCTCTAAATTTCTCTAAATTTCAAAACTTATATTTTGAAATATAAGTTCAAAAAATCTCAAGGTCTAGTATCTATATATCTACATCTATGTTTCTTAAAGACTCACAACTCTTATGCAGTATAGATTGAGTTTTAGATGAAAGTTTATCCAAGAAATATTTATTGTGTATCTTTATGCAGTCAGAATGAGAATACAGTGGTGAACAAGACAGAAAGATCCCTGGTTTCCTAGAGTGGGCATTCTAGGAGCAGAATGGCTCCATAGAATTATCTACTTCAGAAGTCAGAGAGAAAAATCGTGCTAGAAACTGGAAGGGAGTATGCATTTGCCATGTTCTGTAGTGTACTATAGACACAGAATTGAAAAAAAAAGATTTCACAGGAAAATATTTCAGGTAGATTACTTCCATTCAGGAAATACATGCTCATTATTTTCTTCAAACTTGAAATTACTTTTTCCTTTGAAGTTCTCTTAAATCTGTTATTATTCAGGATCTCTATCCAATTTCTCATCAAATTGCCCTTTTTGTAGCTTCCAAACGTTAACACCTCTGTGCTGAAATGGAGCCTATAAAATGCGTTAGGGGCTTAAACTGTGTGTGAGGCAAAAATGGTATTTAAGCCCTTAATGAAATTCTGAGCTTTGGAAAGTGTCGCATTTTGGGTTTATGGGAGTCTTCTTTCACTTCCTTTTTTTGGGGGGGGTGGGGTGGGGTTAGGGAGGGTGGGAAATACTCAATACACATTTAATATATTTATTGTCTTCTTTTTTAAAATACAATTTTCATGAACTAGCCATTGTATGAAAATTTCACATTGCTTGAAGGCATCTGTAAACTTCGTGTGTGTGTTTTTCCGACTCTCAAAGCAGTTTCTTCGTACTGGTCTGATTCTCACAGGCAGAAAAGCTAAACATGTCTCTCGTCGCTTCACCGATCTTTCTCCAGAAAAGTGAAAGTGAAGAGAATAGAAAATAGAGAAAAAAGGAGCACGGAGGAGGAGAGAGAAAAAGGGGGAGAGAGTGGGGGGGGGGGTGTAAGGGAGTCAGAAAATGAAGGAATACTAGAGCACTGGAGCACAGACTGCGGACGCGCAGACCCAGAGCAGCCACAGCGCGGAGCTGCTGGTGGCCACTGGCCCCCGGAGCTGCCAATCCGGGCGTAATCCTGTAGGAATGTCTCCCGGGTTTAGCTGGGAGTCACACTGCCGCCTCCCCTCCTCGAGACGCCGGGAGAAGCCCGGAGAAGCGGGCTCCGGAGGGAGGCTGGGAGCGGTAGGAGAAGAGGAGGAGGAGAAAGGGAGGAGGACCCTGGGAGGGAGGCGGCGGCGCGGGAGGAGGAGGGGCGCAGCCGCTGAGCCACTAGCTCCGCTCCGACGCGCTTCTCTCCAGATACTCCGGGAGCTCCAGCCGCGCGGATCAGGCGCTCCCACCGCTCTGTACCCAAACTTCAGCTGCAGCTACATTCCAGGGCACCTAATTTATTCCTCAAAAATCAGAAACGGAGCCGCGACACGGGGAAGGAGTCCGCGGAGGAGTACAACAACAGCAGAGCAAGAAGAGCTCCAGAGAGCTGCCTCACCGGAGCAACAGCTAGGCATCGGTTGTGTAGGAACCAACAAGTGAGAAGGCGCCGCGTTCCCGGGGCGCAGCCGCAGGCGCAGCAGGAGGAAGCGAGAGCCCGGAGCCCGAGCTCCCGAGCCCGAGCCGCGGTCGCTGCGGCTGCTCTGCTCCGGTCCTTCTGCGCAGGCTGCGCCGGGCGCTGGGCGAGAGACTTCGTTTTTCCCTCGTTGTAAAGCGGCGGCTGGGAGCAGCCGGGCTCCGGGGAATATGCGGCGCGCTTGGATCCTGCTCACCTTGGGCTTGGTGGCCTGCGTGTCGGCGGAGTCGGTGAGTGGGCCAGGCTGGGGACGCGCGCGCCGCTTAGGGTGCAGAGACCGAGCAGAGTCCGCAGAGCCCGCGGGGAATCGGGGAGCGCCACCTGGGGGATGCCCCCAACTCCCAGACGTGCCCCTCGGCCCCCGGGGATCTGCTGGGACAAATGAGCTCGCTTCTCCACTCCTCTCCCCCTTCGCTTCCCGCAGAAAAGCGCCGCTCGCTGGAGTTGTCCCGAGGTCCCCCGGGATGAGGGCAAGAGTACTGCAGTTTTGTCGAACCGCAGAGGCCCCTGAAGTCACTCCCAACTTCTTCGCAGTCGGAGGGTCTTGCTGCGTGGCCGGGAAGGACCGATGGGGAAGGGTGGCCGGAGAAAGGAAGCCCGGATAGGGCTGCGAGGGAACTGGTCCCCTCCGCGCGCTCCCCGAGACCCGGAGACGCCCTGGAAACTTTGGGGTCCCTTCTCCTGCACACCATCCCCCCCACCCAACCCCCACGCCAGCTTTCCTACTCGATTGAATGCAGGTTCTGGGGAGATGGGGCTCAGCTTTAAGAAACCCTTGAGTGTCCGGAGAGGAAAGTTTGCAAAAAGTTCTTTTGTTTGATGTTCCTCTGGCTGGGGCAAGGGAGCAGACACTACGTGGAAACGCTACCGGCGGAGGGCAGTCCTCGGTCCAGCGGTGGGTGAGCGGAACGCGCCCGAAAATGCCGGGGTGCGGGCCGCTGGACTCCCGGTGGTGCGGCGACCCGTGCTTCCTGCGAGGCGGGGGACAGCTCGCGGGCCCTTGGGGACAGGGGGGCATTTCAGTATGGATTGCACTCGAGTGCAGCAGCGGGGCGAGGCGGGGTACTGTGACACTGTGATCGGCCTCGGGTCGATCGGCCTCGGGTCGCCCGGCCGCTCGGAGACCGAGGCTTCCATCCCGCCATGCTTGCTTGGGACCCGGCGGGAGCACCCCGAGGCCCGGAGGAGTCTCTTCTCCGGCGGGGCCGGCTGCGGGCACCCAGCCTCCCTCCCCGGCCTCGGCCGTGGGAACTTGGTTTCTCCTCCTCTGGGTCGCGTTTCGGGGGGTTGGAGCTTGTTTCCTTAAGACGCCCAATGAGCGCCCTCTAAAGAGAACTGCCTCCTGGGCTTTCACTTGTGCTTGGCGGCCCCTACCTGGGCGCCCTGAGCTTTGTCCGCGATCCCGTCTGCAGCCTCAGTGCGGTCCGGGGCCTCGGTTAGGGAGTGCAGCTGTTTCTGTCCCTTCCAGTTCGCCATATCTCCTCCCTTTGACACCGAATAACTTGTCCATTTCTAATAAACTGAACCGCCTCTTCGAAGACAAATAATGTCATCTTTAGAGGTGGTTTTGTGAGTTTTTCCTCCTCTCCTTGGCGTGTTATTTCTCCCTTCTTCCCCCACCCCAGCCCACTTTTTTGAGTTGATGCGATTTAGGATTGGGAAACCTCTTTGGCACTCAGCAGCAGATGGGCATTTTTCATCGGTGTGGGAGCCTCTGTGTGTGCTAGCAGGTGCCCAAACGTTAGGCGAGATTGGAGAGCAAGTAGGATTGTAAACTGAACACAGTAGATGAGAATTTGGGTGCTCCGGCTGTAGAATAGAACTCCGAAACTTATCAGCATTTCTCTTTGGCAAATGATCGTTTTATCCCTTGGGATTGGTAATCTCCCAGCCAGTTATGAACTTTGGCTCTTTGCACACCGAAAGGGAGAGATTCTCTGTTTATTTCAGAAAAACATTATTGCTCATCTTGTTGCAAAACAGGGCAAAGGGAGAACTCCATCTAAAGATTTTCAGGAGAAGCCTGCCTGCCTAAAAAGCTGTACAGGATTAAGGAGGTCCCTTTTTTGCTGCGCCCTGTTCATAAATTTGCTAGAAAGTGTTGATGTTTGGGGATTCTAGAGGAATAATGTCTCCTTGGAGTTTTGCATAAATCTGACAGTGCTTCTTTTTTTTTTTTTAACATCTTTATTGGAGTATAATTGCTTTACAATGTTGTGTTAGTTTCTGCTGTATAACAAAGTGAATCATCTATATGTATACATATATCCCCATATCCCCTCCCTCTTGCGTCTCCCTCCCACCCTCCCTATCCCACCCCTCTAGGTGGACACAAAGCACCGAGCTGATCTCCCTCTGACAGTGCTTCTTAAGGAAGCTTTTTGGCTGAACTATACCTGTCTTCTCTGGTGACACCTCTACCCCCAACTCTGTGCCTTTGGGGTTCTAATATTTCTCATTTCCAACCAGAATTGGATGCTTTCCAAGTGAGCTGTTTCACTGTGGTAGATACTGTTTTCAGTAATTGGAATATCATTCAAAAGGGTGATTAGATATTTTTAAAATGTCAACTTGAAGACTGTAGCAGAGAGTCTTTGTTAGGCAGTGAGTCAATTTTTCTCAATAGAAGCTTTTTCAAGGCCCAGGACAGCCAATAGTCCATTTAAATTACTTTGCAGCCTCTGTTTCACATGTAGCGGCATAAATGTATGCGAAGTTGAAAGACTTCACTTTTCAACATTTAGTTATTAGAGTACCTTATTTCCAGTACTTCTGATTTTAATTGGAAAACTGCAAGTGTTTTCTGGGAGTTAGAAGTAGTGATCATCTGAGCGTAAATCCTCTCATTTTTAAAAGGAAAAACATCTCCAGTTAGTGCATTCTTGAGTTTTATACTAAGTTCAAGGGGGGGAAAAAAAAGAGGTTCTCAGCAACCAAGGCTCAAAGCTGTCTGTGGAGAGGAACTTGTGGCCCTGCCTTTCTGGACGCTGGAGACAGCAGGGCGAGCCTGGTCATGGCGGTACATTTATACCTCCCACCGGCATGAGAGAGGAAAGACTGACAGAGTGTGGCAGTAGTGATATGCTGCTGCTTTTCTATCAATTTTTTACATGACTGTTTATCTTCAGAAATAATACATCGCAGACTGCCATAAACACGTAATTTGAACTGGAAGTATGTTTAAGAAAAGGAAGCGTTTTGAACTAGTGGAATGTTTTGCACATGCTTAGATGTGTGTAAATTAAAAGAAACTGTCAAGTCATTTGGACCCGTGCATTACGACTCAGTGTATTATGAAAGGCAGGCATTGGAAAGCTTGCATTTGAAGGAAAAATTAAATTGGAACCATATAACCTTTTGCAGTTCTTTAAAAAAATACATTTTGGCTGCTCCAGTAATCTGGCAAATCGTACTTGCTAGGGAATCTTAGAGAAATAAGGGCTCTTTCTCTGTTAGTTGGATATTAGCAGTAGGTAGATGTCACTTGAGAAGGAAAGATCTTATTAAGGCCAGGCTTGTGGAAGATGGGCATACAGAGGAATTTGAGTACACGCTCCAACTCCTGCTTCTGGGACCTGGAACGTAAAATTTTGAAGGTGCTTGCCATTTGAGGAACTGTGGAATATAATTACACACAAGGCACCTTGAATAATCATTAGTTTGGAAGGGATTTCAAAAGATCATCTAATTTTTTACCTGCGTAGAACTAGTTCTCAAGTCTCCTAGAAGCCCCCAGAGACCTGACCGGCCAGCTTCAGGGGGCCCTGAGTCTCCTCAGGTTGGCAAAGCCTGAGGCTGACCGAGCCACACAGAGCCCGGCCAGCTCTGTCAATTCAGGTTTACAGGGAGTCCGGTGGCTTAATGCCACAGTGGTATCGGCATGTCAGCTGGCAGTGATCTTAGGTCATGTGAAGAATGTCATCTGAGTTTAGATTCTCACGAGATTGTCTCTCCTCCTTTGCCAAAAATCAACCCAAAAGATCTTGCCCATCGTTTTTTTCTTCCCAAGACAGAAGACCTGCTGTTCATGTCACTGTCGAAGGTACATTCCGGTATTTCAAAACCACCTAATTCTTTCATGCACCAGAAGCCAAAATAAAGTTTTAGAGAAAAGCAAGAAGTAATGAAGGAGAGCTTTCGCTGAAAACAAGCTACTCTTTTTTAGTCACCTCTGCCAGTACCATCATCTTAATTCTAGATTTGAACCGGATTTGAATCCTGAAGTCCCGTCCTTGACCCGTTCATCTTTGTTGACTTTCGTGACCAGTTGGCCACTATAGGTACCTACATGTTGTTCAGTCCATGATATTTATTCAGCATCTATTGTACTTAAGTGCTCAGGATAAAGGCGTAATCCATCCAGGCAGCCAGGAAGTGTTCCCCTTCAGGTTCTTCTTTGTTGGCACCTTGCCAGCACGTGCCCCATGTCAACAGCCTTGCCATTGCCCTTCCTGGCCCAGATGTTCACCTGCTGTTTTGATTTACCCTGTACCACTTGGATTGTGTTTTCTTGTTATCATGGTGTGGAGTCTAAATACCTCTGCCCGATTTATATGATGCTCCAGAATATCGCTCCTTCCTAGTTAGTCCCACCCCCCTGCCCCCATCCCTCTCCATCACGTCTCCCCGCCCTCGCCCACTCATCTCACTTTTGTGAACGCTCCCTGGACATAGCCACCTCTTCAGTGTTTCTCCTTTTAAATTCTGTTGATTCAGATCCAAGCTCCAGACAGCCTTTCATGACTGATCTAGCCATTGTTTTTCTCTTTCTGTAACTAGTAAGGCAGACTGACAATCAGAATCAATGTAAGTATGTAAAAAATAGAGATTTCAGGGCCTTCTAACAATCAGAAGCCTAAAGGGGGTCGGGGGATTTGTATTTTTATAAAGCATCTCAGATGATGCTAATGAATTAGCTACATTTGGGAACCACTGGTCTAGTCACACACTTTACCCCTTCTACGTGCTATTTTGTGTTAGTCCTGGGGCTCCCAGGGATAAGAAGCTTTGTGACCTGAGGGACCAGCGTAGAGATAAAGGGTTTGGGTGGGGGAGATGTTGGTACTTTGCCACTTACTCCGTGTTAGGACTTGGACAAGATACTGACACTTTGAGTCACTTAAAAAAATACATATATGCGTGTGCATATAAATTGCGCCTGAGAATGCCTTTATAACAGGATTGTTGTGAGGCTAAAATGAGGGAGCATGGGAGTGGTACCTGAGGCACAGAAAGTAAGTGTTGTTTTTTTTCCTTCTTCTTTCTTGGGCTGTTTTCTTGACTATGAAATGAGAGAGCCATATATGATATTCTTGAGGCCCCTTAGCCCTCTGATGTTTTGGAGATTGGCACTATCTGAGGGGAAGGTCCTTGTTTCCACACCTTTGACCCCTGCAGTAAACACCTGTTGATGCTCCGTACTTAAGGGCAGGTGCCCATGGCTGGGGCAGTCAGGGTCAGCTGGACCTGCTGAAGCTCCCCTTTGCTCTGGCCACTGAAGACAGTGTGGTCTGGGGTCAGCTGAATCTACCAGCTTGGGGGTGGACCTGGGTTAGTTTGCAAGTTTTGACTCTCGACCTCAGTTTCATCAACATTGTGGTGTTGAAGAATAAAAAGACAAATCCAGTGCCTCCCATCAGCGTACATTCCTGCTTCCTCCCGTGTCCATGTCCTTTGGCTGAGTTGAAATTCTAGCAGGTCGGAAGGAGAGAGTTACAGCGGCATCTCATGCTTAAGTGCCACTGGGTATCTAGAATGAGGTGGCACGGGAGGTCAGGGAATGTTGGGCAGCTGTGAGTAGCAATAGTGAGGATTTTTATTTTGTAAGAGTAGAAATGCATGGAAGAATTTCTTCTCTTAGCAATTTGAGATGTGGGTCCTACTATTAAAAATCTCCATTGCATTTTGATGAGTCTGTTTCTAGGGCAACATCAGTTTTAACAATAAGGCTAGAGGGGTGATTGCCTCTGAGTAGGAAAGGATACTGTTGAAATAGACTGTGTACATCTGTTTTTCTTGGGTATCTCAAAGAATTGGTGGGACTAGGAGAAAGTCATTGGAGATTTCCCATTTGAATCAGCAGTGAGGCCAACTGGTACCCCAGTCGGTGATGTGAGAGTCAGGTCATGGTGTTGGACTCCAAGCTATAGAAAAATATTATTAAAGACAAGATATGTTTTCACATTTCTCTCCTCTGTTGTTGAATCTGTTCTGTGAAAAATGTCACAAAGATGCCGTAAAATGTGTCCTTTACAAAGCATTTTGATGTTTTCTTATCTTTATGCAGGTATGTTAAATACAAATAGTACAGATGTCTAAGGAATATGTACAATTAATAGAGGTTAGTCTCACGGTAAGAATGACACACGGAGCAAGATATACAAATATTAAAGGAAAATTATATTTTTAAAGTTCTTATCATAAAAAGAGTAAGAGTTAAATATGTATTTTTGTACAATGTATTGTTAAATATAAAGATAGTGAAAATAAATGTACAGAATTGAAGGCAAAAGAGAGGCTTTGCACACATGTAATTAACAATCTTAATCCCTGTGGGACCTCAGCTTTCCCATCTATAAAATGATAAAGGGAACTAGAAGAACTTTCTGTCTTTAATATTTATTTTTTTCTATATGCTTCAGGGTGTGATTGGAGCAATGTTAAGATTAACCTAATCAATAAGTAATTATTAAGCTCCTGCCAAATACTTACTATTTTATTACTGGAGCAAGGAATTTATTCACATTACAGAAATGTAATGCTACTGGTAAAATGCTGGTGGTAATCAGTTAACTTGAGCTAACTATTCACCCTGTACTGGGATTATATACATTGCTCTGAATATTCATGATCTAATATCTAGTGTTTTCCCATATATTTTCTGATATAAGCTAATGTAGCAGCAAGAGCAGTTGATGTGATGGAACTCACTTTCATTCTAGAAAGAAGACAACATGACTTGTTGATGTCATCTGGAGGGCTTTTGAAGCATAAGCCACTGAGGGTCTCAGGTTTCTCATTTGGTTTCTGGCCTTGACCTTCATTTCCAGAGAGGGGGCTTTAACTGCCTTCCCTTTGGTTCCTTTCTATAGCACCGGAGCCCAGCGTCAGTGCTGTAGAGACCATAGCAAGAGTCTAAATGAGCAGGCGGTATGGTACAGTGGTTCAGAGCCTGGGCACTGGAGTTAAGACTTGCCTGGGTTAGAATCCACTTACTGTGTAAACTTGGGCAAGTTTCTAAACCTCTCTGTGCTCAGTTTTCTCGTCTGTAAAATGGAATATCATCAAATAGGTTCTTAGGATTACGTGGGACAGAACACACTGGAGCTTTTAACACAGTGGCATCTTCACACTCTGTGTCACATGTTAGTTACTCGTGTTCTGTTTTCTGCTTCCCTAAGGAGTGGGGGCTTGACACTCTATGGGCACATCTGATAAGCTCCAGCCCAGAGGGTGGCCTGGAAACTACACGATTGAGCCTGTGTTTTCATAGCTGGGGTTCTTTCCCTGCCTTGGGGAGGCCTAGCTCTACCTCGAGATATTGGGGACGTTTTTGTGTAGATATACTGGGAGATACTGTGGGTTTGGTTCCAGACCACCACAAAAAAGCAAAGATTGCAATAAAGTGAATATCACAATAAAGTGAGCCACATGAGTTTTTTGGTTTCCCAGTGCATATAAAAGTATGTTTATACTATACTGTATTCTGTTAAATGTAGTGTGTTGTGTCTAAAAAAATCAGTGTACATTATCGTAATTAAAAAATATTTTATTGCTAAAAATGCTAACCATCATGTGAGCCTTCAGCGAATTGTAATCTTTTTGCCAGTGGAGGGTCTTGCCTGGATGTTGGTGGCTGCTGACTGATCAGGGTGGTGGTTACTGAAGGCTGGGGTGACTGGGAATTTCTTAAAATAAGACAACAGTGAAGTTTGCCGCATAGGTTGACTCTTCCTTTCATGATTTCTCTGTAGTATTTGGTGCTGTATGATAATTTTACCCACAGTAGAACTTCTTTCAAAACTGGAGTCAATCCTATCATACCCTGGTGCTGCTGTATCAACTTGGTTTATGTCATATTCTAAATCCTTTGTTGTCATTTCAACGATCTTTGCTCATCCGTAAGAAGCAACTCCCCATCCATTCACGTTTTATCATGAGAGTGCAGCAATTCACTCATATCGTCAGGTTCCACTTCTAATTCTAGTTCTCTTGCTATTTCCACCACATGTGCAATTACTTCCTCCACTGAAGTCTTGAGCCCCTCAAAGTCATCCCCTCAAAGGGTTGGAATCAACTTCTTCCAAACTCCTGTGAATGTTGATATTTTAACAAATGTTCTTAATGGCATCTAGAATGGTGAATCCATTCCAGAAGGTTTTCAATTTGCTTTGTCCAGATCCGTCAGAGGAATCACTGTCTATGGCCCTACAAAATGTGTTTTTTAAATAGTAAGACATGAAAGTTGAAATGATCCATGGGCTGCAAAATGGGTGTTGTGCTTGTAGGCATGAAAACAACATTACTTTCTTTGTACATCTTCATCAGAGCTCTTGGGTAACCAGGTGCATTGTCAATGAACAGCAATATTTTGAAAGGAACCTTTTTTTTCTGAGCAGTAGGTCTCAACAGTGGGCTTAAGATTAAGTAAACCATGTTGTAAACAGATGTGCTGTCATCCAGGCTTTGTGATTCCATTTGCAGAGCACAGGCAGAGTAGATTTAACATAATTCTTAAGGGCCGTAAAATTTTCTGAATGGTAGATGAGCATTGGCTTCAGCTTTAAGTCACCGGCTGCATTAACTCCTAACAAGGGAGTCAGCCTATCCTTTGAAACTTTGAAACGAGGCACTGACTTCTCCTCTGTAGCTATGCAAGTCCTAGATGGCATCTTCTTCCAATAGAAGGCTGTTTCATCTGCATGGAAAATCTGTGGTTTAGTGTAGCCACCTTCATGAATTATCTCAGATCTTCTGGATAACTTGCTGCAGTTTCTACATCAGCACTTGCCGCTTCACCGTGTACTTTTACGTTACGGAGACGGCTTCTTTTCTTAAACCTCACGAACCAACCTCTGCTAGCTTCAAACTTTTCTTCTGTGGCTTCCTCACCTTTCTCAGCCTTCATAGACTCGAAGAGAGTCAGGGCCTTGCCCTGGATTAAGCTTTGGCTTAAGGGAATGTTGTGTCTGGTTTGACCTTCTAACCAGACCATTAAACTTTCTCCATATCAGCAATAAGGTTGTTTTGCTTTGTTATCATTTGTGTGTTCACCTGAGTAGCACTTTCATTTCCTTTAAGAACTTTTTCTTTGCTTTCACAGCTTGGCTAACTGTTTGGCACAAGAGGCCTAGCTTTCGGCCTCCCTCGGCTTTTGAGATGCCTTCCTCACTAAGCTTAATCATGTCTAGCCTTTGATTTAAAGTGAGAGACTCTTTCACTTGAACATGTAGAGGCCACTGTAGGGTTATTAATTGGCCTAATTTCTATATTGTTGTATCTCAGGGGATAGGGGGGCCAGAGGAGAGGGAGAGAGATGGGGAACTTCTCCGTGGAGCAGTCAGAATACATCCAACAGTTATTAAGTTTGTGGTTTTATATGGCCGAGGCTCGTCCCCAAAACAATTACAACGGTAACATCAAAGATCACTGATCACAGATCACCATAACAAATATATTACTAATGAAAATGTTTGAATATTGTGAGAATTACCAAAATGTGACACAGAGACACGAAGTGAGCAAAAGCTGGTGGAAAACTGGCGCCGATAGACTTGCGAGACGTAGGGTTGCTGCGAACCTTTAATTTTAAAAAAATGCTATATCTTTGAAGCACAATAAAACAAAGTATGCCTGTACTCACCCTTTTCTCTAAATGTGGGTGATGTGAGAGAATATGTCATTGATTATTTCTGGCCCATGAAAAGTTTCTCCAGTAATTTTATCTTTACAAATCTCTCCAAAGGAAATAATCGTAGCTGGGTAAATGTATTTATTGAAGCTTTACTTATAATAGTTAAAAAAATGGAAACAACCTACGTGTATAATACTAGAGGAATGGTTAAATAAAAGATTCTAAATTATACATGAATTATCATACAACCATTAAAAATATATTGGAAGAATGTTTATAACTTGGAAACTCTTTTTATAATAGAAAAAAAAGTCAGACATAAAACTATGTATAGACAACATTGTAAATCAATGATACTTTAATAAAAAAACTATGTATAGTAAAACGCTGGTTATATTGAATAAATTTAAATATATCTACACATATATGTATATACTATGTATTTATGTATCCACAAACCTGTGCATTGATGAAATTGCATAGAACTAAATACACAGAGACGCAAACACAAGTGAGTACAGGTAAAACTGGGGAAAACTGGGGCTTCCCTGGTGGTGCAGTGGTTGAGAGTCCACCTGCCGATGCAGGGGACACAGGTTCGTGCCCCGGTCCGGGAAGATCCCACATGCCGCGGAGCGGCTAGGCCTGTGAGCCATGGCCGCTGAGCCCGTGCGTCCGGAGCCTGTGCTCGGCACTGGGAGAGGCCACAAGAGTGAGAGGCCCGCATACCGCAAAAATAACCCAAAAAAACCTGGGGAAATCTGAATAAGATTGGTCAATTGTATCAATGTCAGTGTCCTTGTTTTTATATTTATAAAATGTTACCATTGGGGTAAACTGGGTAAAGGGTACCAGAAGTCTCTGTGTTATTTCTCACAACTGCATGTGAATCTACAATTATCTCAACAAAAATTTCCATTAAAAAAAATGGCACCAGGGGACTTCCCTAGCAGTCCAGTGATTGAGACTTCGCCTTCCAATGCAGGGGGTGCGAGTTCGAACCCTGGTCAGGGAGCTAAGATCCCACATGCCTCACGGCCAAAAAAGCCAAAACATAAAAACTATTGTAACAAAAATTCAATAAAGGCTTTAAAAAAATGGTCCACATCAAAAAAAAAGAAAAAAAACCTTAAAAATATGCCACCAGACCTAGATGGTTTTACAAATAAGTTTTGCTGATCCTTCAAGGAACAGATACTTGTTCCAAAGCTTAGAGAATGACAGAAGATTTCATGAGGTTGGCATTATTCTGTGTCAAAACCAGAAAAGGAAAGCACAAGAAAACAAATCACTTGTGATCATAGATGCCAAATTTTTATTTTATTTATTTACTTTTTAAACATCTTCATTGGAGTATAATTGCTTTACAATGGTGTGTTCGTTTCTGCTTTATAACAAAGTGAATCAGCTATACATATACATATATCCCCATATCTCCTCCCCCTTGCATCTCCCTCCCACCCTCCCTATCCCACAATTTTAAATAGAATGTTATCAAACCGAGTACAGCAGCTTATTAAAAGAATAATGATGATTTCAAGTAGGGTTTATCCAAGGAATGCTTTAGCATCAGAAAGCAATGCAGTTATTAACAGTTTAAGGGAGATAACAGTATGGTCATCTCAACAGATTCAGAAAAGCATCTGATAAAAATTTACAAAACTGTTAATATAAAGGTCTAATATCTGGTTAACTGAAGGCTTACTGTATTAGGGTTAGTACATCTGTGCTGAAGACTCAATACATTTGACATGTTTAGGAACCAAAAAGCCACTGTGTACTGAGTTGTTAGGCAACAGTCTCTGCATGGATGACAGGTGTGTGACAGTGCAGTAAATTATGGGTCATAACATATATAGATCCTAATTCACATTAAGTTGTAGTTCTAGCATTGTCATGTTTCACTTGTGTGCCCTCCCAAATTAAGATAACACAGGAGATGATATTGAAGGGTATGATGATGAGTCAGGCATGCTGTAGTTCAGTTTCTGGTATCACCACCTAAAAGCCACATGACCTTGGGGAAGTTTCTTATCATCTCTGAGCTCGTTTTTCTCAGTGTAAAATTGGGAATTATAATATTTTGCTTTTGGGTTAATTTTGAAGATTAGCCTCAGTAATGACTGAAAACTAACAAAAAACCTGACCCGAAGTAGGTGTTATAAACTCATTTGATCCTCTTTCCTTTCAGCTTTAAGTTTCATGATTCCCAAGTATATTATATATGCACAAATATGTATGCATGTTTCTTGTTTCTTGCTTGCATTCTGACCCTTGGCACCAAGGGACATATATATATATATATATATATATATATATATACACACATATATATATACACATATATATATATATACACACACATATATATATATATATATATATATTTTTTTTTTTTTTGTACGCGGGCCTTTCACTGTTGTGGCCTCTCCTGTTGCGGAGCACAGGCTCCAGATGCGCAGGCTCAGCGGCTGTGGCTCACGGGCCCAGCCGCTCCGCGACATGTGGGATCTTCCAGGACCGGGGGCGCGAACCTGCGTCTCCTGGATAGGCAGGCGGACTCTCAACCACTGCGCCACCAGGGAAGCCCACCAAGGGACATATATTTTCACACATTTATGACCAGTTTATTTTTCACCAAGCAGGGTGTGATGCTGAATTATATTTTTTCTTTCCTGCATCATCCGTTTCCTGGATTACATTCAAGTAAAGCTCAAAATAGACTTGCATACGGGTTGGAAATTTAGTTGAGATTTGAAAAATCTAACATAGAACTTGGGATTATAATTGTAAAATGCTTAAAGGAGGTCTTATAAACACTGATTTATCTGTTAGGTTTACTAATGAATTAAAATCTTAACTTCATTTATGTCTCACCTCTGAACTCATTTAGATAAGAGTGCAGAGTATTTTGGTTTGAGTATTTTGTTTATTTTTGAGTTGATTCGATTTTGTAATTGTCCTGGTTAGTTATTGGATGAAGTTTTATATTTGGTAAGTCAGTTAATAGTTAACTCATGTTACTGCACATCAAACAAGGGCAAAGCTCTTGCTTGTCTTGCGGATTAAAAAGAAATGACATGATACCTACCTTCAAGCAACTATTATCTACCTTTTGATTGTTTAGGGTAATTGCACCTGGGTTGAGCCCATATTTAACATATGCATTCTTTGTAAACTATGAATCAGTTTGTTTTTGTCTGAATCTAGTTAAATGTATCTAGCCATCAAACTGCACAAGAACTACAGTTGAGAAGGATAAGAAGAACCCCTTGTAGAAGAGAAGTTACTGCTTTCCTAGAAAAAAGCCTTCCCTGAAGTGGCACAGTGTGCTAGAGAGAAACCAGAATTAGACACTGGATTTTCATACTTTTTAGTTTTCCTTCACCTGCTCTGCAAGCAAAGACTTCCGAATATTAAAATGTACAAAAGACACAAAGAGCAAGAAATTGTTTAGAACCTGTATAGGCTATTGATATTTATATTATGGGAGAAAGAAATCTTACATTTCATCCAGTTTAATTCTCCATACTTTATAAGCTTTGGACTCTTAAAGGGGAGAGCTAGACCTTATACTATGTGTTCAGTTGATCAAATAGTCTTAGCTGATGAATGAAAGAGGTATGCAAGTGTTGGGATGATTTTCACCGTGTTCTTTTGCATTCTGCCTTTCAGTATGTAACAATGGGTTTTGGAGCTAGAATTGACTTGTCCAAGATCACATAGTTAGTTAGTGGTGGAGTTACACGTTGGGCCCAGGCTATCTGATTTGTTGCTGTTTTCTTCTTACCATAACACATTCCCTTTTTGGCTCCATCCTCTCCCTTATTCCCTACACTAATGATTAGCACCTAATACACTTACTTCTGCCACATGTTTGATAAATAAATGAAATTCCAAGTGGAACATACATTATATGTTATATACTCTGCATCAGTGTGTTTTGCGCAAAATGAATATTTGAAGTGATGTTGAGATAATTTCAGAATTTCCAGCAAAAGATGTGCTCCTGCTAACTTCTTTATTGTCTGTGCACCTTTGGGCTGATTAGGGGAGGAGACCTGAGAGCACTAGGATCTGGAAGACCCAGAGAGAGAGAGACTGAAGTCAAGTTGATTTGTAAATCTTGGGAAGATTGTGGAGACTTGCAGGCAGAAAAGGAGATAAAAACTTCATGGAGATAAGAATCAAAACTGGAAGCGAAATCCTCATGAATTACCACCACATTTTATGTAGGTAGCAAACTGCTGTTGTAGGTTGAGGGGAGAAGAACATTCTTTGGATTTTTATACTAAAATTATGTCAGAGCCTTCAGGGAAAAATGTCTGTGGAACTGAGGGCCCAGGTAGAAGCACTTTTTGCCAGCATTGGATAATCTTCTAATATTTTTCTCTTGAGTACTGACGTCAATCTTAGTGTAATAACATGAATATATTTGAGTCCTAGTTTTTCAGAAAATAAGTCTGTGGGATGATATTTTTAAGAATTGAATTTTGTTAAAAGACAATAACATGAGAAATTACTACAGTGATCTCCTACTGTGTGCTTAGAACTATGGTAGGCATTTCCCATTTATTGCCTATAATTGTCTCACAACTGCTAGGCGGTATTACTTGCCATGGCTGTATTTTAGGTGACAGAGCAGAAGTCAGATCCTCAGTTTTTCTAGCTTTAAATAGCCCTGGCTTGATACTGTAATCTTTCAAGAGAGCAGTGAGAGTGTTTAAATGTCTAATCACTTTTTAAAGCAATCTGATGGGTGCAGCCCCCGTTAGTGATGGGTCAGACCCTTCATTTGCATTGTTGGGCTAATATTCTAGGTCACACATTTCCTGATTTCTTTACCAACATTTAGCATCTTACCTCAAAGGCTTCTCTCCCCAAGCTTCTGTCTATGGAGAGAATGGGAGAACTGAGTGTAGAATGAATAGGAATCTCTTTAAATACCAGATCTGCTGGTGTCTGGCTGTAGGGCTTTCAGCAGGTTGCTTAGTCTCTCTGGGCCTCAGTTTTCTCATCTGTGAAAAGAAGATGAGTCACAGTAGCAGCTCATCGAGATGCTATGAGGATTAGAGTTCCTGCACGTCCAGCATTTAGGAGAGTGCCTGGTGTAGAATAGGCACTAGTCTCCTGCTGACGCTAATTGAAATGGATGGCTAATTAGGTGTGCTGATCAAAGAAGAAAGCATCCTCTTTTGAGGTTTTGAAACTCAGACAGAGAAGAATGATGGTGCCACTGACCAGACGGGAAAGACAAAAGGAGAGGCTGACTTTTCTTCTTTTTCTTTGTAGCTGTTGTTTTTTGGTGAAAAGAGGTGGTGTTTTACCTCCTCAGCTCTTGTTCTCATGTGGAGAGTGAAGAGCAGGTTCTAGGTCAGTGGTTCTCAGCTTTTCCTGCACATTCAACTCATTCAGGGAGCTTTTCAAAGCTCTCTGTACCTGAGCCCCACCCAGAACCAATTAAACCAGAATCTCTGGGGATGGGGCCCAGCCAGCTGGAAAGCTCCCCAGGTGATTCTAACTTCTAGAAGATTTGAGAAGAGAACTGTTTTGGGTGCTTTTGTCATCTCCTCCAGCTCCAGAGGAAGTCGGGCACTCAAGATTTGTCTTCTTAAACCATGCCCTCCACTGCCTGTGACCCAGCCACGTGGAATACAGTGGCTTCCCGGCACAGTCTAAGCTGTGTAGAATTGGGAAGTGCTCGCTCCATCCGAGCTTTTTCCTCTTCTACCCTTCTCTTCAACATCTCTTTCTCTTGGGTTATACTCTTCTGATAATTATGTTGGTGGATGAGGATGCCATTTGAGAGGTTTTTAGACAGAAGATTATACATGTATAAATGAAATTCATCTAAGGATGTCTTAAAAAATGTGAAATATTTCCCTTGCCTTTTGAACGTTCTGCTTGGTGGAACAAAGGATGCCTGTCCTCTTGGCCTGGTGGCAGAAAAGCATGTTGGGTCAGCTTATTAGATTTGCCTGAGTTCATGCTTTGAGCAGAGAGATGGTGTGTTTTACTGATTGAAAGTGTATTCTAGGGCTTGTCTGAATGTCCTGGTCATGTATAAGCCCAGCACACGTGTCTTAATGACGGCCCTCTTATTGTAACTGCACTTCAGCTACTTGAACCTGGTTCAAGTCGAATTAATTCCATGGAAATAGACTGTTTCCGGTTGGAGTTGGGAAGAGAGAGTGCTTTAGGCTGTCCTGTGAATAAGACATCTGAGTTGTCTTTCGTTCTTTCTTAAGTAGAAAAGCAGCAGCCCATTATCTAATCTATTCATAGTTTACTTTGTTCAGATATCTAATTTGGGAGCATGTTTGCCCTCACTCAACTCTGAACACAATTTTCCATCCCTCGAATAAAAGAGGATCTCTTTAATTGACTCAGGGGAAAAAAACCTTGTTTAAGAATGCTGGAGTTCTCAAAGCTTTTAAAAACAGCTCTGCAGGATAACATTAAAATGCTGACCCTTTCGAAACTACCACTCAACATGTATCTGTCCTACAATACAGATGGAAGAAGTATTATTCTGAGCAAGCTGTGAAAGGGAGCCATTTGCTATGATTCATAGGCTTTTAAACCCAATGAGTCTGTAATATCCAGAAGAAAATGTATCGTTACTGTTTATTGTTTTGGCGACAATAGGGTTAAATCTGTCTTTACAAAGTATTAAGCGTGCACAGAGACTAGTCTTAGAAATCAAGGACGTGGAAATGTGAATTCTACTCCCCTCCCCCAGTGTATCCCCTGATAGATGTTCCGGAGCATTAATAGAATAAAATTGGCAGATAAAGGCATTTGTTCTCAGTGGAAATTGAGGTCTGTCGCAGGAGTCATTAACTCTAGCTTTGGACGAGCAGTTCTTAAAGTGTGGATGGATCGCGGCATCTTTATCACCTAGGATCTTGTTAGAAATGTGGGTTCTGGGCCATGCTCCAGTCCAACCAAATCAGAAATCTGGGGGTGGGGCCCAGCAATCTGAGTTTTGAAAAGCCCTTCGGGTGATTTTTGTGGCATGCTAGAATTTGAGAACTACTGAGAAATGGTTCTCATCCCGGACGGTACAGGAACCACTAAAGGAGGGCCCCTAGTGGTGGGCCCCAGATATCGGTGTTTTTTTTCTTTAAAGCTGCCTTGGTGTTTCTACTGTGCAGGCAGGCTCGCAGACCACTGCTTTAGGGCGCTGCTACTCAAAATGTGGGCACTGGACCAGCAGCCTGCGCATCACCTGGGAGCTCATTAGAAATATAGAACCCCAAACCCCATCTGAGACTGCTGACTTCTAATTTGCGTTTTAACAAGACTCTCGGTGACTCATAGCCACATTATAGTTGGTAAAACACTACTTTATAGAAATAGTGAGTTTCCTTTAAAGAAGTCAGTCCCTAGAATGCCCTTAATTTACAGTTTTGAGGGGAGGCAGAATAGCTGCTTTGGCTTCTGTCCGGTGTTGACTCAGGGAAGCAGGCACTGATGAGGACGCAAGGGATGGCTCGATAGCTACTGCTTAGGAGATCCTGGGACCATGAGGTATAACAGTAGCCCATAAGCCATCATCATTTAAGCAGTTAAGACACTCCCCAGTGCAAGTAATAAAACTCCCAATTCAGACTGGCATAAGAAATAAAAAGAAACTTTTTGGCTAAGATAATGGAGAAGTCCAGGAGTAGTTTTGTCTTCAGGCTGGGCTGCATCAAGAGGCTTAAGTATCAGGTCTTGGGTTTTACATGTCTTTCAGTGCAACTTTCCTTTCTTAGGTTTACTCCCAGGACTTCTCCTAATTAAGGTAACAGCTCAGCTGTTGTTAAAAAGAGATCTCCCCAAATATAGTGGCTTAAAATAGCTGTTTTATTTCCCTTTGACATAACAGTCCAAAGACAGAGCTGGTGGGGTGGTTTTACCGTGTTCCTATGCAGCTCTTATCTGTGGCTCCAAGGTGGCTGCTTCATCCTTCCCGTCTCTCAGCCAGGAGGAAGAGTCAAAGGGTGGACATGCACCTTCCTCCTTAGGCCACAGCCTGGACGCGTCGCGTCACTTCCACTTACATCCCATTGGTCAGAGTATAGTCGTGGCTACACAAGATGCAGTGCTGGTTGGGAAATGTCTCTCCGTGGGCAGCCACGTGCCTAGTAAGAATCTGGAGAGGTCGTATTACTAAAGAAGGGACGATTTTGGATATTGACGACAACCAGGAGAAACCACTCCCCTTGTGGTGGCAACATGGGGTATGGCAACTTCAGGTTAGCAAACAGCCTGTCTTCTCAGCAGTTGTGGTAGAAAGAGCTTCTCTTTCCCAGTTATTCTAGTAAGAATCCGAAAATAGCTTTTCAGTAACTCTTTTTTTTAAATATAAATTTATTTATTTATTTGGCTGTGTCGGGTCTTCGTGGTTGCTGTGCGTGGGCTTTCTCTAGTTGCAGCGAGCGGGGGCTTCTCTTTGTTGCGGTGCGTGGGCTTCTCATGGCAGTGGCTTTTCTTGTTGCAGAGCACAGGCTCTAGAACACAGGCTCCGTAGTTGTGGCACACGGGCTTAGTTGCTCTGCAGCATGTGGGATCTTCCCGGACCAGGGCACGAACCCGTGTCCCCTGCATCGGCAGGCGGACTCTCAACCACTGTGCCACCAGGGAAGCCCCCCCGTCATTGACTCTTGATTGGCTTGACCTGACTGCCTCTGGCCTAGGTAATATGCATCATCCCTGGAACTACAAGTGGAGGAAGAGCCTGAATCCCCTTGGACTGTGACAGGAAAGGATTGGCTCCCCAGATAAAAATGGAGTGACTGTTACCTGAGGGAGGAGAATGAATGCTGTCAAAATGGGACACCTTTTTTTCCCTTCACCTGTGCTCTGGCTCTTACTATAGTAACTTTTCTCTCCTCTTTCAAGCCTGACCTTCACCTTACCTGATTTTGCCAGGGTAAGATATTTGACACACACAACAGTTTGCCTTGGGGCTTACACTCCTGATGACCATATCTTGGAAGTAGGTTCATATCTTGGAAGGGGGGTCATATCTTGGAAGGGAGGGGGTCATAACTTGGAAGTGGAGGTCGTAACTTGGATGTGGGTTCAGGCATTGCCCTTCGTCCAGGTAAAAACTCCAGTATTCATCTATTTAGTGACAAATTAAGTAGCAGGCATAGTATACAGTGAGCTTACTCTTTTAACTGGCATTTGGACCTAGACAAGAAAGGGAAGTGGAGAACTTGGGGGTGCTAAAGCCAGGGGTGGGGGAGTATTTACTGTCAACTTAGTCGTGTATGGAATATTTGAAGATTATTGGCACATTAGATAAAAGGCATTTAAAAACAAATATTTTGATGAGTTTAATAAACATAGGAGACTGCAGCAATGTACTTTTGATGTCTTATTTTAATGACTGGTAAATATTGATAAAGGAAAAGATACATTTGTTTATCTTTGACTGACTGGTAAACTTTTTTTTAAATATTCTAAATGAAATGGTTTGCATCTTTAACTGCAAAAGATTGTATAAATAGAGGCCATGATCAAACAGTGATGAGTGTTATAAAAATGATGAATTGTGCTGTGTTTACCTCTCATTCTGAAGGTTTTGTTTCCTTTTATATATATATATATATATATATATATATATATATATATATATATAAAATAACTTACTCATTGCATAGAAGATTTGAGGTGATTTCCAGAATGCAAACTTTTCCACAAACTTTAGAAGAAATGCTATGTTGTTGAATTCTAGGAAACAGGAGCATTTTAAAAGTATACCATGTTAAAAAAAAGTTGTAACAGTTAAATGATAGAGAACTAGTGCATAATATTCAAAATAACATGCTATTTCCAGGCCTCTTAACTGAATGCTTATTGCTTATTTCATTCTTGTCCTTTTTAATAAAAATGTGGATTGCAGGTACATTTGATGTAAATGAATGAAAATTTCATTTGCCCAGAACTTTGTGTATTGCGTTAATAAGATTTACCCAAAACACTATTGTTGGTTTAATAAATATTAAGAGATGCCTCGTAGTGTTTGCCATTTTTCTCCCTGGGCATTAACTACTCTGTGAGTCTTTACCAGACCGCTTGTGTTGTTTTGTGCCTTGAGGTATAAATAGAGACAGAAAACCTAGAAGATTCAAACAAGTTCCATACCATAAACTATTCGCAGATGTGTTTAGTATTCATTCAGGAAAGCCTTTTAATCTATTTCATATAAAACTACTTTCTTTTAGCATCTACATGTGCAAGAGCTTGTATTTATTTTACTGGAAATTTAAAAAACAATAATAAAAACATTTTCTGGAAAGCGTCATCATCTAACAAGCACTAGGAAGATATAATGTGATGACTTCCATCTGACCCTTTGCCTTCTTGGATCTTATATCCTTTTGGACAATTAGGAATGAAAGGGGTGGTAGCTTCCAAAGAGACAGATGTTGATTGAATAAAAGGAAGCCCTTTCTAAAAGGCAGGCGGGGATGGAATAGACCACTTCAGAAGTAGTGAGGGCCCCAGCCTGGAGGTAAGTAAGCATGTGCTTGGATGGCGTTTTGGGATTTTTAGAGGAGATTCGAAGCATTAGCTGGCTGGGAGATGAGCTGACCTGTATAGCTTCCTTCTAACTTTAGATTCTATTGTTCTTATAATATTTTGAAGTTAAACGCCAAACAACTTAAAATATATTTTATTTCCTGATAACTTGGTCTTAGACTAGACATCATTTGTTGCCTTAGTTGAAGGAGTATGGCACTCTAGGGCCAATTTTCTGTTAAACTGTTGGCAAGATGTCTATTTGCCAACTTGAGGGGACAAGTAGCAATTGAAATTTGCCATTGCCTCAAACTTCAAGTGACCCTGACAGGTACTTAAATCAGGCAGAATGGCCAGCATGACTGTCTGATGTGAACCAGAGAGGTGTGGACCTGGGAGATGAGGCAAACTCAAGTCACAGCAAGGGGCCAGGACTTGAGGGCAGCGGAAGAGTCTTCAAAGGAGGAGAGGTAGACGGTCTCCAAGCCAGCATGAAGAGTATCAGGCAAAGAGGCCACTGTCCCAGGCTGTCAGGGATGTGGGAGGTAGGCTTAGCCTCCGAAGCATTCATTCCCCCATCACTTTGTGACATGCACCAAGTACCTCTTCTTCGACTGGATGAGATGGTCATGCTGCGTCATGATCACCCATGACCCATGGGACATAGCACAAAGCTTTCCTTATGAGGCTTAAGCAACCACTGTGAAAAACACCCCTGAAACAAATGATGGGCAGAAGGACTCTAGGTTAGGAACCATTTCTCTACCTCTTTACTCTTGTCCAAATAGCACCCCGTTCATGTTTACTTCTTTATTCTGCATGAAGCAAGAGAATGCTGGCCAGGTAGCCAGAAGACTTGGGTTCTTATAAGCTGGCCTTTCTCTGCCAGTAACCAGCAGTGACCTCTGGCACATCACTCAACCTCTTTTGTCTCATTTCCCCCCTTTGTAAAACCCCCTGATCTCTGCCACCAAATGTGCTATAGTTCTATAATGGCTGCACTCTTTTTTTTTTTTTTAAGGAAATAATTTTTTTCTCCTCTCTACCTGTTGCCTTGGAATGAAGTTTTTGAAATTCCAGTCCACATTTTAACATTTTGCTCTATTCTCTTCTCCTTTGTCAGCCAAGTAAATTGGTTGCAGTTGTCATTTAGAATGCTATAATCTTTCATGACTAACCATTTCCTCTCAGGGATGCCACTCCATCTAGCTGTTATAGCTCAGATTTCTTCCTCCCAGATAGGAGGGTGGAGGTTGCTTCGAGTATGGGAAATAGAAGCTGGAGTAGGAGGTGAAGTTCTCACAGTAGGGAGAATGTTCTCCACCTGTTAGAGACAGGAAACAACTGGGGTGTGAAGGCCAGCTGTCCTTGTTCTGTGGATGGCAATTCCCAGCCGATTTTTTTCCTCATTTTTGGGCTCTGAATATTACACACTGTACAGTTTCTTTGTCCTGGAATCTAATAGTTGTTAAAAACTGTGCAAGTGAATGCACTCTAGAAAGATACTGAGACTTTGAGTAGCTCAAGCATGGTATTCTGGGGTTTCAAGGAGTGACTGAACCTCCTCTTCTAAAGGCGAGCATTTCACCCAGCATGATTTATCCACAGAGTTTCAAATTTGACTATCTCCCAAATGCCTATGAAATTGATGGCAAGCATTAGTATGAAAAATGCTGCCCAACTGTGATCACGACTGGCCCACCGATTTATAGCTCATTAGCTCCAGGACTGCCCAGAGGAGGCTTTCCAGGTGGATGGGTCTCCCTGCCTAAAGTGCTGTCCTCACACTGCCTGGATTGGAATCATCTTGGGGGAGGGAAAGGGGGGTTTGTTAAAAATGCACGTTCTTGGTTCCCACCCTTGACTCTGCATTTTAATGTCTAAACACACTGAAGTTACAGAATGAACTGCTTTTGGCCAAAAAACTAGAAAGCTTGGAAGGACTTTCTGTGGACCCCACCTCTATGCTAATAACCTTTTTGGTGTTTTTAGTTCTGGTCTGAGGTCCTCTACAAAATGCAAAATTTGACACTGAGCTCAGGATCAAAACATACCTTGCATTGTTGGGAAATTATTTAGTTATTAAAAGATAGTTTATTTGGCTGTGCAATAGGATCACTGGCAAACAGTCTGTCTTTTATGCTGCTTGCAGTTGAGGTACGTATATACATAGAATTTAATAGCTTTCTTAAGTTATAACTCACATACCACAAAGTCACCCATTTAACGTGTACAGTTTAGTGACTTTTAGTATTTTCACAGTTGTGCAACCTTTGCCCCAATTTGATTTTAGAACATTTTCATCACCTCCAAAGGAAACCCTCTACCCATCTACAGTGACCTGTAGTTCCATCCCCACCAAGTCCTAGGTAACCATTAATCTACCTTCTGTCTTTATAGATTGTCTCTATAGATTTGTCTATTCTGGACATTTTGTGTAAGTGAAGTCATATAATATGTGGTCTTTCGTGACCAATTTCTTTCACTTAGCATAAACTTTTCAAGGTTCCTCCATATTGGTGCCTGGATGAGTACTGCATTTCTCTTTTATTGCTGAATAATATTCCGTTGTATGGAGGTACCAAATTTTGTTTACCCATTCATCAGTTGATGGACATTTGGGTTGTTTCAACTTTTGGGCAGTTATGAACAATGCTGTTTCGAAAATTCTTGTACAGGTTTGTGAGTGGACATGTTGTTTTGTTTCCCTTGGCTGTATACCTAGGCGTGGAATTGCTGGGTCACATAGTAACTCTATGTTTAACATTTTGAGGAACTGCCAAAGTGTTTTCCAAAGTGGCTGGAATATTTTACATTCCCACCAGTGGTGCACAAGGGTTCTCTGCATCTTTGCTAATACTTGTTATTTTCTGTCCTTTTTGATCATAGTCATTCTAGTGGGGGGTGACATGGTACCTCACTGTGGTTTTGCATTTAATGACTAATGATGTCGAGCATCTTTTTGTGTTCCTATTAGCCACTTGTATTTCCTCTTTGGAGTAATGTCTGTTTAAATCCTTTGCCCATTTAAAAATTGGGTTCTTTGTCTTATTATTACTGAGTTTCGAGAGTTCTTTATATGTTCTTAATGCAAGTCCTTTATCAGATGTTCAGTTTGTAAATATTTTCTCCCATTCTGTGGATTGCCTTTTCATCCTCTTGGTAGTGTACTTTGAAGCACAGAAGTATTAATTTTTATTAAGTCCTGTTTATCTGATTTTTCATTTGTTGCTTTTAGTGTCACATGTAAGGAACTGTTTCCTCACTGAAGGTTGCAAAGCTTTACTCCTATGTGTTCTAATAGTTTTATGTTTTTAGCTCTTACGTTTAGGGTTGTAATCCATTTTGAGTTAATTATTAATTTTTGCATGTGTTGTGGAGTAGGGGTACAACTTTTTTTTTTTTGCATGTGGTTTCTAGTTGGTTCAACACATTTTATTAAAAAGACTATTCTTTCCCCCATTGAATTGTCTTGGCACTGTTGTCAAAAATCAGTTGACCATAAAGATAAGGCTTTATTTTTGAACTCTTGATTTTATTCCATTTATCTGTATGATCTATAAGTACTATATGTACATATTTATGTACATAAATAATGTGTGTCTCTCTATAGACACACCTATGGAAGGGAATCTTCAAACAAACTTGGTTGTGATGGATGTCTTTCCTTTGGCTTTAATTTAGGTGGTTAGGAAATGGGATGAATTAAAAAGTAGGAATGTAAGACATTAACTCTATCAGGAGACTTGGCCATGAGGTCCCTCAAGCCTCGTTGAGCCTACTTGCCAGGGATACAAAGGGTAGGTAGCAGAGTGGTTGGATTGCTGTTAGTTTTTATTCTGTTTTTCTCCCTTCTGAAATGGAACGCATTTCTGAATGTTTGGAGTGGAGCACATTTTAGGTCTCTGGTCCCTGGCTTAGCCTTGCCGGTAAAAACTTGGTTAAGTGACCTTCCTGAGCTCTGACTGCCTCTACCCTGCCTACAGTTTCTGAGCCTGGGTTCCTTCAGCTGTGAAATGAAGGAGCTTGAGTAGATGCTGATGCTTCTCCCCAAGTCAGCTTGAAATTGTGTGATTTTTGTGCCTGGCCACCCTTTAAAAAATGGTATGTTTTATCATTGTCGCCTACACATATAATTGAAAAAGTAAAGACGTGTCCTACTAATGTTCTCTATTGGTGATTCTGGTGAGAAGAGGCTGGGAAGCACATAAACGGTGGGATTGAAGTGATCAGTTCTCTTAGTTTAATGGTATAAAAAGCCTAGTCGTGTGCTTTCATAATATTTCTTGGTTATTTTAATTTTTAACGATAAAATGTGTGACACAGAAAAAGGAAAAAACAAAATTTTGCTGTGACACTGTGTACTTCTGCCTTGTGGATATAGTTAGAGAGACTGCCTTACCTTGAGAGCAGTTAACTTACAGATAAATAGGTGAAACTTCTTTCAGAAATGTCTTAATTTTATTCTTGGGTTTGTGGGAATTTTAGAAATAAAGGCTTTTAATTGTTCACAGCTGGTGCATGGATATAGTGGTAATAATAATTAGGAACAATATGGTTCACCTCTTAAGTTGTTAGTTTTAATCCACTAAATTTTTTTGATCTGAAGTCCGGCAGCGTCTTCCAGTGGAACATTAGGTGGGGGTCCATCCTAGTTTTCAGTCAGGAAGTGTGCGTGTCTTGCCTTGTCTTGCCAATTTGTTAGAATGATTTCCATGGTTTGATTTGAATGTCTTCCACCTAAAAGGACATACACAAAACCAGCCCATACTCAACAAAATCCATCCAGACATCCTCACTACAGAGCCCTTGAGCAGATGCAGTGAGTACCATGAGCCGGGATCAAGCATATCTGGGGAGCTTGGGGCCTCAGATGTGGCCCCTGCAGTTGGACCCTACCTAATGGAGATGCGAGCCTTGTTAGGAGAGGAAGTGAGCTTGAATTAAGCGCTTGTGAATGGGGGCTGAACCCCATTGTGGCGTTCATTACTTCCTTGGGATAAAAAACACTTTCTAAGGCTTCCCTGGTGGGGCAGTGGTTGAGAGTCCACCTGCCGATGCAGGGGACACGGGTTCGTGCCCCGGTCCGGGAAGATCCCACATGCCGCGGAGCGGCTGGGCCTGTGAGCCATGGCCGCTAAGCCTGTGCGTCCGGAGCCTGTGCTCCGCAATGGGAGAGGCCACAACAGTGAGAGGCCCACGTACTGCAAAAAACAAACAAACAAACAAACAAAAAAAACCTCTTTCTATTCCCTGGATAGTAGACCCAAATCAGAAAGCTGATTTTTATAAGTTATTTATCCCTCCCACCTTGCTTTTTGTGAAGTCTTCAAATTCCAAAGTATTAAGACAAGTTATTGGTGGAGTTCATGCTCCATGGCTCCATCTTAGAGAAATTTTTCTAAGTGATAAATATTTATTAGAGAATAAGTATTGGACACAGTGGTTAAGACTCTGTATTTCCACTGCAGGGGGCGCGGTTACATCCCTGGTCAGGGAACTAAGATGCCACATGCCATGAGGCGCAGACACAAAGAAGAAAAAAAGAGAGAGAGAGAATAAGTATTAAAAAACATGTATTCTTGAACAGTGATTTGGATGGAAGTAGTATTCTGAGAAACTTTTTTTTTTTTAGGATAATGAAGCTAGTTTAGTATTATTTAAAATAAGAACAACCTTTAAACCGTATGAAGTGGGCAATAGGGGAGAAGCACGCCTTCCTGAGAAGGGTCTTCTCAGGGGCAAAGGCAGCAAGGGTGGGTGGGCAGGAGGGAGTGCAGGCCTGGACGTCAGCGGTGCTTCCTCGGGGCGGGCTCTGCAGGTAGGAGAGGTGGCTCTGGGGCTTGGCAGCTCCTGGCTGGAGTGGAGGGAGCTGGCCTGGCGGTCCGTGCCAGTGACTCAGGCAGGGGTAGGGCAGGGGTCAGCTGGGGAAAAGAAATGTGGGTTTGAGTGTCAGGAGGAGGTGGCCCTGGCTTTCAGGACTCAAGGGGGACGTCAGGCTGCAGGAGGCCCAGGCCCGGGAGTGCTGATCCGCCCCCATCTCTCCAGTGAGGCTCTGTGACTGTGCCCTGGGCGGGTGGGGGGTGGGGGGGCCTCACAGCAGGGTGGGCGGCAGACGGGGAAGGCTCAGGCAGGGCTGCTAATCAGGCTGGGGCTCAGTGTCCTCTTCTCGGAGGCGCTTGCACCCGGAGCAGGTGCTTCTTATCAGAGGCCCCGGCCTGGGCACAAAGACAGGGACCACTCCATTCCTCATCACGGGCCGGAAGGCCGACAGCCTGGGCTCGGGGCTCTCAGACCTGAGAGGCCCGTCGAGCCGCCTTTGTCCTTCCTCGCGTCGGCTGAGGGCCCTCAGCTCGGTCTCCATGGCACAGGGGTCTGGGGACTCCTGGCTGGGCGGACACGGGGACAAGCTGTTTAGGCTTTCAACGGGGGGGGTACGGATGTCCACCAGGCTCTGCGTGTGGCAGGAGAGGCGGACGGTGCACCGGGACCTCATCGTGAAACCGTTGCCATGGCCGGAAAACCCCAGCCCCGAGGAGGTGCGGAGGGGCGGCCCGCTGGGAAAGCGCCTCCAGCCCTGGGGCGCCGAGGACCCGCGGACTGGGTAGTACTTCCAGCGGCGCAGGGCGGCGGGGAGCGGCCGCCTGCAGCGTAACCAGAGCTCATGATCCTGGCGGCGGCGGCGGAAGGACAGGATTGGGCGCCCGTCCCGGTCCATCGGGAAGTAGGTGCCTTGGGCGGACCCGGTGCGTGGCAACCATGGGGACTGGCACTTCCGGACGTGGGCTGGCTGCGTGGCCTCGGCCGTGTCCAGGTACATGCTCAGGTAGCTGCCCATGCTAGCGGGTCAGCGGGGTCGGATTTTCGACGGGCTTTGGCTTCTGGGAGGCCCCGAAGTCAGTAGACGCGAAGCTTACGGCGCTAGGCGACCGTTGGCATCGGGGTGTGTGACGGTTCGTGGGGCGTCATAACCTCTGGGCACGAGGTTCTGCGCGAGCCAGGCCGGGGCCTCGCGGACTCACTCGGGGCCTCGCGGACCCACCCGGGGCCTCGCGGACCTGCGGCCTCGTGGGGCGCCCCTGTGTTCTGACCACAGGGGATCCTTCAGCTCCCACTGCTGGCCCAGGCGCTTGGCTCTGGGTGGCGGGGGAGCCCTCCACTTTTTGCCCTTGACATTTAAAGGGAGAAAATATAATAATTTGTACCAGGTCCTGAAAATTGACTGAAGGGCACTCTCTTTCATTACTGTAAAAATGAACAAAATGCACTTGAATGCTCCTTTAAGGAAAAAGAGCGAATTTACTTGTATTTCTACAGAGGCTGTGTGCTTCTTCTAGAATGGTTGCTAATGTCACTTTTTGTAATTTTATTCTTTTTTTTTTAACATCTTTATTGGGGTATAATTGCTTTACAATGGTGTGTTAGTTTCTACTTTATAACAAAGTGAATCAGTTATACATATGTTCCCATATCTCTTCCCTCTTGCGTCTCCCTCCCTCCCACCCTCCCTATCCCACCCCTCCAGGCGGTCACAAAGCACCGAGCCGATATCCCTGTGCCATGCGGCTGCTTCCCACTAGCTATCTACTTTACGTTTGTTAGTGTGTATATGTCCATGCCTCTCTCTCGCCCTGTCACAGCTCACCCTTCCCCCTCCCCATATCCTCAAGTCCGTTCTCCAGTAGGTCTGTGTCTTTATTCCTGTCTTACTCCTAGGTTCTTCATGACAGTTTTTTTTTCTTAAATTCCATATATATGTGTTAGCATACGGTATTTGTCTTTCTCTTTCTGACTTACTTCACTCTGTATGACAGACTCTAGGTCTATCCACCTCATTACAAATAGCTCAATTTCGTTTCTTTTTATGGCTGAGTAATATTCCATTGTATATATGTGCCACATCTTCTTTATCCATTCATCCGATGATGGACACTTAGGTTGTTTCCATCTCCGGGCTATTGTAAATAGAGCTGCAATGAATATTTTGGTACATGACTCTTTTTTAATTTTGGTTTTCTCAGGGTATATGCCCAGTAGTGGGATTGCTGGATCATATGGTAGTTCTATTTGTAGTTTTTTAAGGAACCTCCATACTGTTCTCCATAGTGGCTGAACCAATTCCCATTCCCACCAGCAGTGCAAGAGTGTTCCCTTTTCTTCACACCCTCTCCAGCATTTATTGTTTCTAGATTTTTTGATGATGGCCATTCTGACTAGTGTGAGATGATATCTCATTGTAGTTTTGATTTGCATTTCTCTAATGATTAATGATGTTGAGCATTCTTTCATGTGTTTGTTGGCAGTCTGTATATCTTCTTTGGAGAAATGTCTATTTAGGTCTTCTGCCCATTTTTGGATTGGGTTGTTTGTTTTTTTGTTATTGAGCTGCATGAGCTGCTTGTAAAATTTGGAAATTAATCCTTTGTCGGTTGCTTCATTTGCAAATATTTTCTCCCATTCTGAGGGTTGTCTTTTGGTCTTGTTTATGGTTTCCTTTGCTGTGGAAAAACTTTGAAGTTTCATTAGGTCCTATTTGTTTATTTTTGTTTTTATTTCCATTTCTCTAGGAGGTGGGTCAAAAAGGATCTTGCCGTGTTTTATTTCATAGAGTGTTCTGCCTATGTTTTCCTCTGAGAGTTTGATAGTTTCTGGCCTTACATTTAGGTCTTTAATCCATTTTGAGCTTATTTTTGTGTATGGTGTTAGGGAGTGATCTAATTTCATACTTTTACATGTACCTGTCCAGTTTTCCCAGCACCACTTATTGAAGAGGCTGTCTTTTCTTCACTGTACATTCCTGCCACATTTATCAAAGATAAGGTGTCCATATGTGCATGGGTTTATCTCTGGGCATTCTATCCTGTTCCATTGATCTATCTTTCTGTTTCTGTGCCAGTACCATACTGTCTTGATTACTGTAGCTTTGTAGTATAGTCTGAAGTCAGGGAGCCTGATTCCTCCAGCTCCGTTTTTCGTTCTCAAGATTGCTTTGGCTCTTCGGGGTCTTTTGTGTTTCCATACAAATTGTGAAATTTTTTGTTCTAGTTCTGTGAAAAATGCCAGTGGTAGTTTGATAGGGATTGCATTGAATCTGTAGATTGCTTTGGGTAGTAGAGTCATTTTCACAATGTTGATTCTTCCAATCCAAGAACATGGTATATCTCTCCATCTATTTGTATCATCTTTAATTTCTTTCATTAGTGTCTTCTAATTTTCTGCATACAGGTCTTTTGTCTCCTTAGGTAGGTTTATTCCTAGATATTTTATTCTTTTTGTTGCAATGGTAAATGGGAGTGTTTTCTTGATTTCACTTTCAGATTTTTCATCATTAGTATATAGGAATGCCAGAGATTTCTGTGCATTAATTTTGTATCCTGCTACTTTACCAAATTCATTGATTAGCTCTAGTAGTTTTCTGGTAGCATCTTTAGGATTCTCTATGTATAGTATCATGTCATCTGCAAACAGTGACAGCTTTACTTCTTCTTTTCCGATTTGGATTCCTTTTATTTCCTTTTCTTCTCTGATTGCTGTGGCTAGGACTTCCAAAACTATGTTGAATAAGAGTGGTGAGAGTGGGCAAGCTTGTCTTGTTCCTGATCTTAGTGGAAATGCTTTCAGTTTTTCACCATTGAGGATGATGTTGGCTGTGGGCTTGTCATATATGGCCTTTATTATGTTGAGGAAATTTCCCTCTATGCCTGCTTTCTGGAGGGTTTTTATCATAAATGGGTGTTGAATTTTGTCAAAAGCTTTCTCTGCATCTATTGAGATGATCATATGGTTTTTCTCCTTCAATTTGTTAATATGGTTTATCACATTGATAGATTTGCATATATTGAAGAATCCTTGCATTCCTGGAATAAACCCCACTTGATCATGGTGTATGATCCTTTTAATGTGCTGTTGGATTCTGTTTGCTAGTATTTTGTTGAGGATTTTTGCATCTATGTTCATCAGTGATATTGGCCTTTAGTTTTCTTTCTTTGTGACATCCTTGTCTGGTTTTGGTATCAAGGTGATGGTGGCCTTGTAGAAGGAATTTGGGAGTGTTCCTCCCTCTGCTATATTTTGGAAGAGTTTGAGAAGGATAGGTGTTAGCTCTTCTCTAAATGTTTGATAGAATTTGCCTATGAAGCCATCTGCTCCTGGGCTTTTGTTTGTTGGAAGATTTTTAATCACAGTTTCAGTTTCAGTGCTTGTGATTGGTCTGTTCATATTTTCTATTTCTTCCTGATTCCGTCTTGGCAGGTTGTGCATTTCTAAGAATTTGTCCATTTCTTCCAGTTTGTCCATTTTATTGGCATATAGTTTCTTGTAGTAATCTCTCATGATCTTTTTTATTTCTGCAGTGTCAGTTGTTACTTCTCCTTTTTCATTTCTAATTCGATTGATTTGAGTCTTCTCCCTTTTTTTCTTGATGAGTCTGGCTAATGGTTTATCTATTTTGTTTATCTTCTCAAAGAACCAGCTTTTAGTTTTATTGATCTTTGCTATTGTTTCCGTCATTTCTTTTTTATTTATTTCTGATCTGATTTTTATGATTTCTTTCCTTCTGCTAACTTTGGGGGGTTTTTTTGTTCTTCTTTCTCTAATTGCTTGAGGTGCAAGGTTAGGTCGTTTATTCGAGATGTTTCCTGCTTCTTAAGGTGGGCTTGTATTGCTATAAACTTCCCTCTTAGAACTGCTTTTGCTGCATCCCATAGGTTTTGGGTCGTTGTGTCTCCATTGTCATTTGTTTCTAGGTATTTTTAATTTCCTCTTTGATTTCTTCAGTGATCACTTTGTTATTAAGTAGTGTATTGTTTAGCCTCCATGTTTTTGTATTTTTTACAGATCTTTTCCTGTAATTGATATCTAGTCTCATGGTGTTGTGGTCGGGAAAGATACTTGATACAATTTCAGTTTTCTTCAATTTACCAAGGCTTGATTTGTGATCCAAGATATGATCTATCCTGGAGAATGTTCCATGAGCACTTGAGAAAAATGTGTATTCTGTTGTTTTTGGATGGATTGTCCTATAAATATCAATTAAGTCCATCTTGCTTAATGTATCATTTAAAGCTTGTGTTTCCTTATTTATTTTCATTTTGGATGATCTGTGCATTGGTGAAAGTGGGGTGTTAAAGTCCCCTACTATGATTGTGTTACTGTCGATTTCCCTTTTTATGGCTGTTAGTTTTTGCCTTATGTATTGAGGTGCTCCTGTGTTGGGTGCATAAATATTTACAATTGTTATATCTTCTTCTTGGATCGATCCCTTGATCATTATGTAGTGTCCTGCTTTGTCTCTTCTAATAGTCTTTATTTTAAAGTCTATTTTGTCTGATATGAGAATTGCTCCTCCAGCTTTCTTTTGGTTTCCATTTGCATGGAATATCTTTTTCCATCCCCTTACTTTCAGTCTGTATGTGTCTCTAGGTCTGAAGTGGGTCTCTTGTAGACAGCATATATATGGGTCTTGTTTTTGTATCCATTCAGCCAGTCTATGTCTTTTGGTGGGAGCATTTAGTCCATTTACATTTAAGGTAATTATTGATATGTATGTTCCTATTCCCATTTTCTAAATTGTTTTGGGTTCGTTATTATAGGTCTTTTCCTTCTCTTGTGTTTCTTGTCTAGAGAAGTTCCTTTAGCATTTGTTGTAAAGCTGGTTTGGTGGTGCTGAACTCTCTCAGCTTTTGCTTGTCTGTAAAGGTTTTAATTTCTCTGTCAAATCTGAATGAGATCCTTGCTGGGTAGAGTAGTCTTGGTTGCAGGTTTTTCTCCTTCATCACTTTCAGTATGTCCTGCCACTCCCTTCTGGCTTGTAGGGTTTCTGCTGAGAGATCAGCTGTTAACCTTATGGGGATTCCCTTGTGTGTTATTTGTTGTTTTTCCCTTGCTGCTTTTAATATGCTTTCTTTGTTTTTAATTTTTGACAGTTTGATTAATATATGTCTTGGCGTATTTCTCCTTGGATTTATCCTGTATGGGACTCTCTGTGCTTCCTGGACTTGATTAACTATTTCCTTTCCCATATTAGGGAAGTTTTCAACTATAATCTCTTCAAATATTTTCTCAGTCCCTTTCTTTTTCTCTTCTTCTTCTGGAATCCCTATAATTCGAATGTTGGTGCGTTTAATGTTGTCCCAGACGTCTCTGAGACTGTCCTCAGTTCTTTTCATTCTTTTTTCTTTATTCTGCTCTGCAGTAGTTATTTCCACTGTTTTATCTTCCAGGTCACTTATCCGTTCTTCTGCCTCAGTCATTCTGCTATTGATTCCATGTAGAGTATTTTTAATTTCATTTATTGTGTTGTTCATCGTTTCTTGTTTCATCTTTATTTCTTCTAGGTCCTTGTTAAATGTTTCTTGCATTTTGTCCATTCTATTTCCAAGATTTTGGATCATCTTTACTATCATTATTCTGAATTCTTTTTCAGGTAGACTGCCTATTTCCTCTTCATTTGTTAGGTCTGGTGCACTTTTATCTTGCTCCTTCATCTGCTGTTTTTCTGTCTTCTCATTTTGCTTATCTTACTGTGTTTTGGGTCTCCTTTTTGCAGGCTGCAGGTTCTTAGTTCCAGTTGTTTTTGATGTTTGTCTCCAGTGGCTAAGGTTGGTTCAGTGGGTTGTGTAGGCTTCCTGGTGGAGGGGACTAGTGCCTGTGTTGTGGTGGATGAGGCTGGCTCTTGTCTCTCTAGTGGGCAGGTCCATGTCTGGTGGTGTGTTTTGGGGTGTCTGTGGATTTATTATGATTTTAGGCAGCCTCTCTGCTAATGGGTGGGGTTGTGTTCCTGTCTTGCTAGTTGTTTGGCATAGGTTGTCCAGCACTGTGGCTTGCTGGTCGTTGAATGAAGCTGGGTGCTGGTGTTAAGATGGAGATCTCTGGGAGATTTTCGCCGTTTGATATTATGTGGAGCTGTGAGGTCTCTTGTTGACCAGTGTCCTGAAGTTGGCTCTCCCACCTCAGAGGCAGAGCCCTGGCTCCTGGCTGGAGCACCAAGAGCCTTTCATCCACACGGCTCAGAATAAAAGGGAGAAAAAGTAGAGAGAATTGGAAGGAAGGAAGGAAGGAAGGAAGGAGAAGGAAGGAAGAAACGAAAGAAAAGAAGGAAAGTAGGCAAGAAAGGAGGGAGGAAGGAAGGAAGGAAGGCAGGAAGGAAGGAAAAAAGACAGAAAGAAAGAAGATACAGTAAAATAAATAAAGTATAATAAAGTTATTGAATTAAAAATAATTATTTAGAAAAAAAAGGGACGGATGGAACCTTAGGACAAATGGTGGAAGCAAAGCTATACAGACAAAATCTTACACAGAAGCATACACATACACCCTCACAAAAAGAGGTAAAGGGGAAAAACTCATAAATCTTGCTCTCAAAGTCCACCTCCTCAATTTGGGATGATTCGTTGTCTAAAGGAGGGAGGGAAGGAAGGAAGGAAGGAAAGAAAGAGAAGGTAAAGTATAGTAAAGTTATTAAAATTAATTATTAAGAAAAAAAATTTTTTTTAAAAAAAAACAACGGACGGATAGAACCCTAGGACAAATGGTGGAAGCAAAGCTATACAGACAAGATCTCACACAGAAGCATACACATACACATTCACAAAAAGAGGAAAAGGGGAAAAAATCATAGATCTTGCTCTCGAAATCCACCTCCTCAATTTGGGGTGATTCGTTGTCTATTCAGGTATTCCACAGATGCAGGTACATCAAGTTGATTGTGGAGCTTTAATCCGCTGCTTCTGAGGCTGCTGGGGGAGATTTCCCTTTCCCTTCTTTGTTCTCACAGCTCCCAGGGGCTCAGCTTTGGATTTGGCCCCGCCTCTGAGTGTAGGTCGCTGGAGGGCGTCTGTTCTTCACTCAGACAGGACAGCCGGAGGGACGTTGCACCAGCCTGAGGCCCGCCGTGCGTTCTCCCGGGGAAGTTGTCCCTGGATCCCGGGACCCTGGCAGTGGCGGGCTGCACAGGCTCCCCGGAAGCGGGGTGTGGATAGTGACCTGTGCTCGCACACAGGCTTCTTGGTGGCGGCAGCAGCAGCCTTAGCGTCTCCCGCCCGTCCCTGGGGTCCGTGTTTTTTGCCGTGGCTCGCGCCCGTCTCTGGGGTCCGCGCTTTTAGCTGCGGCTCACGCCCGTCTCTGGAGCTCCTTTAAGCAGTGCTCTTAAACCCCTCTCCTAGCGCACTAGGAAACAAAGAGGGAAGAAAAAGTCTCTTGCCTCTTCGGCAGGTGCAGACTTTTCCCCGGACTCCCTCCCAGCCAGCCGTGGTGCACTAACCCCTTCAGGCTGTGTTTAAGCCACCAACCCCAGTCCTCTCCCTGCGCTCCCACCAAAGCCCGAGCCTCAGCTCCCAACCCCGCCCGCCCCGGCGGGTGAGCAGACAAGCCTCTCGGGCTGGTGAGTGCTGGTCGGCACCGATCCTGTGTGCGGGAATCTCTCCGCTTTGCCCTCCGCACCCCTGTTGCTGTGCTCTCCTCCGCGGCTTCGAAGCTCCCCCCTCCGCCTCCCGCAGCCTCCGCCCGCGAAGGGGCTTCCTAGTGTGTGGAAACCTTTCCTCCTTCACAGCTCCCTCCCACTGGTGCAGGTCCCGTCCCTATTCTTTTGGCTCTGTTTTTTCTTTTGCCCTACCCAGGTACGTGGGGGGTTTCTTGCCTTTTGGGAGGCTTGATGTCTTCTGCCAGCATTCAGTAGGTGTTCTGTAGGAGTTGTTCCACGTGTAGATGTATTTCTGGTGTATCTGTGGGGAGGAAGGTGATCTCCGTGTCTTACTCTTACGCCATCTTCCCAGCACCCCTCCTGAGAAACTTTAAAGCAACGACAAAATAGATCTCATATGAGAACATGTAATTACATCAAATTGTTAAAAGATACCTCTTTTACCTTGGATACCTTGGGGAGAAAAAAGAATCTTAAATTTACATTTCATGGCAAAGAAATGTAAATCCTAATTTATGTTATTTTTAGAAGTTAGTGGTAGAACTTTAATTTTATGAACAAATTGATAGCTTCTTATAATTCACACAGACCACTAATTTGGCTGCGGCAGTCCACACTTGTGTTCTGAAACTAAGTGATTCTCATAGCACATCCTCTTCACTTTTCCCACAGGACTTCCTGGAACATGAAAACTTTTGCCAGGTAGAGCTGGTATAAGAATCCTGCCAAGAAAACTTTGTAATGACAACCTTTTTGCTTTTAAAAGAACACATTGTAAAAAGCTCTCTTGAATCTACAAATAGAACCCATTTTACAAAGCTAAGCTGTTGTTCACATTGTATTTCCAGGGGAGCAAGTTGGAATTGTTTTTACTTCAGAGGGCCATGGAAGTGAAGTGGAGAGAGGTTCTGACTTTGTGGAAACACTAGGTCACTATTAGGAATTAGTGTGAGATCCATAAATTTAGCAATTTCTAAATGGGTGATTTTTGTTGTTTTAGTCACTTTTGCTATTTCATGAAAGATTGTCTGTCCAAGTGAACAGAGGGACAGTAAGAATCCCTTTAATAAGGAGCCCTACCTCCCTGCCCCTCAAAGACTCTCTTTTTTTCATCCCGAGCTGTTTATATATGATGAACGTGTGGACACTGTGCATGCTTATGTCTTTTAAGTATTTGCTTCTGGAGAGCCAGCTTGAAAAAGCAAAACAGAAAAAGCCATTGGCATTTTGAGAGTTGAATCCACAGAAGATGTTGTTTGCAATGTGCCGAAAACATAAGGTCCAAACAGCCGGAACAGGCCTGGTGCCAGGCAGTTTCACTGTGAGAGAAAGAGGAGGTCTGAAGTAGTCCTTTTAGGATTATCTCCAACTCCGCAGCTGCTGTCTGAGTTTGATTATGCACATCCTGCTCCGGGAGACCTGCCTTAACCCTTGGGCCCCTGGGGAACATCAGGGCTATCTTTTAAACAAAAGACTCTTCCCCTGCACACCCAAGGGCAAAAGCCAAAACAATATGGAGGTTAAAAGAAGGTGGAGCTTTCGAAGATTGGATTTGAGAAAACAATCTAGGAAGCAACCTGATTGCAGAAGTTCGGAACTGCATTGTGCCTTTTAAGACCCTTTAATTTTACAGATGAAGGAGCAGAGGCTTGGGGAAGTTAAGTGACTTGCCCAAAGAGAACTAGTCAGGACTGAAATCCAGGTCTCTTCGCCCCCAGATTACAGCTGTTTTGTAGAGCACCACATTCTTTCTTTCTTTTTTTTTTTTAAGGTTCTTAAATAAGGAAATTTTTTAATTACAACATTTTGACACCCATGTAGAGAAGAAATTTGATGTACATGTTGAAGGAAATAATACCTAAGTTAGCAAGATGTTGCACCAACATCTATCAAAGTTGCATTTTTCTTTCAACTAATTATTTAACTTAGCTTAAAGAATTCTGAGGTTCACAAAGCTGAATAATCCAAAAGCAAATATGTCTCAGGCATAGCTTTATTCAAGAGTCAAATGATAGCAAGAGACCCCCCCTTTATTTCTCTTCATTTCTTGGTACGAACTTCTCAATTGTTGGCACAACCCTGAGGCTTTGCGTGCTCATAATATGATTACAGGAGTCCTGTGGCCACTCTCTCAGAAGCCTCAGGAAAATTATTATGGCTTTGTATTCCCTAAATTGCATTCACAGTGGTCTGGAGAATGGAATAATTAACTCTGCCGATAATTAACTTAGGCGAATGACAGTCAAAGGCACATATTTTGCCCTTGAATTTAGGGTTGGGAAGCAGTAGATTTTTTTCTCCAAGTTTTCTCTGCTGTTTTTTTTTTACATCTTTATTGGAGTATAATTGCTTTATAGTGGTGTGTTAGTTTCTGCTTTACAACAAAGTGAATCAGTCATACATATACATATGTCCCCATATCTCCTCCCTCTTGCGTCTCCCTCCCTCCCACCCTCCCTCTCCCACCCCTCCAGGCGGTCACAAAGCACCGAGCTGATCTCCCTGCAGCACCACATTCTTAATGACACGATTCTCACATTAATATACGTAATACGTTGTATATTTTTGAAAATTGAGCCGAAAGAGAAGAGACTTTAAAAAAGCATTTGGAGTTATGAGCTAACCAGCCACATTCAGATTTTTCTTTAAAGCAGTAGTGTTTCCTCCGTGTGTAAATCCTAATAACTGGACCAGTATATAGATTATTCCAGTAAATTCTGTGTATGATTCCTAAAGACAGAACAGGCATATTAGAGAGGTGTTGGGAGGGAAAATTTGAGTCTAGGAAGGATGTTTACATAAAGAACTCTTTTGTTCAACAATGGTGGTGTCTGGAGCAGGGCTGCCACCTCTGAGGATTTATGGCCTCCAGTCTGGAGAAGGTAGGTGGGCTCACATTATCTGTGCTGAAGAATGTGTGTGGGGTCCTTGAGCCTAATGGTGTCCAGGTAACAAAAGGCTTCGTCAAAGAAGATGGCTGTCTAGAGTTCTTGGAGAGTAATGTGTGGCTGTTTGTTTCACATTTGTGTTGGGAAGTGATAATTTTCCCTGCTCTGTAGTTGAAACAAGATCCCCATTTTTCTTCCTTTTAAAGGTTGGGAAGCGAATTTCTTGTAGGAAATAATACATTAAATCCAGGGATGTCACTGAAATGTGAATGCTTTCCCTTCTTGGCCAGTTAAAGGACTGAACTGGTAGAGTTTTGTTTGGTATAATGGAACTGGGTATCATTGTTGACCTAAAAGGGTGTCTGACTAAGGAAGAGAGAAAAATCAGGATGATCTTATTCACTAACAGGCCAAGTGGATTTGGAACCTATTATTTTTTAATATAAATTTATTTATTTATTTTTGGCTGCATTGGGTCTGTTGCTGCGCGCGGGCTTTCTTTAGTTGTGTCGAGCGGGGGCTACTCTTCGTTGCGGTGCGCAGGCTTCTCATTGCGGTGGCTTCTCTTGTTGTGGAGCACAGGCTCTAGGCACGCGGGCTCTAGAGAGCAGGCTCAGTAGTTGTGGTGCACGGGCTTAGTTGCTCCGCGGCATGTGGGATCTTCCCGGACCAGGGCTCAAACCCGTGTCCCCTGCATTGGCTGTCAGATTCTTAACCACTGCACCACCAGGAAAGTCCCTGGAACCTATTTTTATACTTTTTAATAGTGGGGTTTTTAATTACTTTATTCACTTTTAAAGGTTATGTTGCGTGTGAGCTGAGCATCCTTTTCTATGTCTCAGCATCCTTTCTGCAAGACTTAAAAGAAAATACTACATTTAGGATACCCTACTGAGATAACAGTGGAATGTCTTCCTTTGCATTTATTCTCTTTCTAGGATTTTGGTGACGTCTATAGCTGAAAATAAAGGGGTTGACGGGAGGTCTGGAGCATATCCCAAACAGGCAAATGTGAGAGTCTTCTTTTAGAGCTATGCCTTGGGAATGTCTTTTATTTAGCGGTCTAATTAGGACATGCCTGAGTCCGTTTATTGATTGACAAGCTTTTGAAGTACCTGTTGCCTGCAAGTGAATTTTTCAAGTAGTTACCTGATTTTTTTTTCCTCCTCGACTGGAGAAAAGTTAGGGCACAAGAAGAAGCTATATATTATTATCCTTCTTCTTCACCAAAGACAGAGTTTTGGGAACTTTGGAAAGAGAAGGTTATCAAAAGGTAATGAATCCTTTCCTCCTTTGTTTCCCTTAATTGATAGCAGTGGCTCTTTGTTCCTTTGAGAAACACTTTCTCAATGCTATTCTAATGCTGTAATGATATCAAAGGAGGCAACTAAAGTGATTTTCTCTGAAGGCAATTATTCCAGTTTATGATATATTATAAAACTTTTTGAAGAGCCATTTAGACTCATAAGAGAGGGGAAGTAGCTTAGGGATCTGTGATCTTTATTTGAGATAGTTATTAGTCTCTCTAATTGGATATTTTGAGCAGAATGGTCAGTTTCAGGATGTGTAGCATAAGATGAATTTTGTGTATGTACTGCCTCCAAATTGTCACCTTGCCCAGAAGCAACCTTCTTCAGGTGGAAGCTTTCTCTGGGAAGGGGATGTACATGTCTATTTCTGGATTAGTTTCACACAAATGAAGTGTCTTTGCCACCTGCTGCTCTCTGCCTAGGGTTGGAATTTTTCCCTTTCACTGCTTGTCACTTGGCCTTTGAATGGCAATGTGTCCTCCCTTGCAGAGCCAGAAGATTCTGCGTAATTCATCAGGAGAAGTTTCTCCGAGGAGTTATTAATTCAGTCGCTCCGTAGCAAATAGCTCACACTGCAATGATAAACCTCTGAATTTGAAGTCTCTTAAAAAAATTTTTTTTCTTTTCTTCCCAAAATGTATACAATGGATTTCCGAGCAGCTAAAAATCCCACATTGCATCGCGCTGTCATCGTCTGTAATCTCTTTTTAGAGGATTCAGTGTCGTTTAGCTGCTTCAGCTAAACCACATTAACATGAAGTTCAGGCTTTTGAAGTGTAGAAGCAGTGAAGGAATAATAACGGGAGATCCTTTAGATTTCCTTGAAGAAGAAAGAGGAATGTATGGTGAATATACATGAATGTCCCATGTTTGAAAATGTGACTTATTAATTTTGGCTGGGAGTTAAGCTTGCCCCTGGTGCCTTGGGCCTCTTCCAGGAGAGGTACTCAGAGTCCTAGGTACTGTTAGAGAGGAGCCTTTCATTCTTGGCGTTCTGGGGGAGATTTACATCTGTAAGCCGGATAAAAATACATGGAAAGGTGATTAGTTTAATTGGCCCACTATTATAATTATTCAGTAGGAGGTGACTGTACAGGACGGCTATTCTAGCCCGAAATGCCTGGTAGGAAGGGGAGGAAACTCATTGAAAACAGCAGCAACATTATAAAATGTTGGTTTAAATGTGCGTTTAAAAGCAAATTACTCTGGCACTTTAAGAAGGATGGAGGAATTCTTAACTATGTGGGATTAGAATCCACCCTCACCACCCCCAAAAGAGGTGGGCTTTTTTCAAGGAAAATTGTGGGGAATTCTGCTAATGATCTCTCTCCCCTTAAATATTACCAGGGTAACAGGATTTAGTGGATGTAAACTCCTTCCAAGTGTTTGTAACATTCAGATAGCCATTCATTCCCAAGGTGTTGGGACCGACAGGGTGGCCACAAGGGTGGGGATGTTTGGGCTTCTTTCAGAAAAAGCCCCGTCGAAGGGAATGTTGTAAAGCAGAGTATTTTTCTTTCACATCAAAGGGCAGGGAATGTTGTACAGACAGTGAGCTAAGAAGTAGGGAGCAGGCCTTTCAGTGCTCGCTTTGGGAAAGTATGTGTGGAATGTCGTAGTTCACGGACCTGGGCCCCCGTCCCCAAGTGAATCCAGGTGCCTGCCTGGGGCTGTTTTCCTGGAGCCCAACGACCGGAGGCAGAAACTGAAGCCAGATGAACCAAAAATAAAATTGATGGCTTTATTGGACATTCTTTTCATGAAATTTAACTTTCTAATGTGCACATATATCACTCGGGGGATGTCATTATCTGTGGCTGACCTTTTGTTTGGGGGAGTTGCAGCTCACTGCTGCTGTGCTCAGCTCGGCTTTGATTCAGCCTACATCTGTTGAACATGTGGGGTATATATATATATATATATATATATATATATATAATTTTTTTTTTTCCCGCTGAAGCACACTGACAATTGGCTAAAAAGATTTAATGAAAACCAGTCAGAACTAATTTCACTTAGCTATTCCAGTTTAGGGTCTCAGCTCTCCTCGTTTCAGATGTAGACGTTAGGGCTTCCTGCAAGTCACAGCTGGAGGCAGCATCAGGAAGGCTTCTTGGGCGGGGGACTGGGTGCCTTTGTCTGACAGCCCCCCTCCGCGCCCCTCCCCCCGCCGCTTCCCCCCCCAACCCCGCTCCCGCTGCCCGGGTTAATGATTGCAGGGCGGCTGGGAATAATGAGCCAGCGCTGCAAGGCTTGTTATCAACGTGCTCGAGAAATATTTAAAAACCATCCCTCCTCCCTCTCCGCCTTTCCAATAGGAGTCAGAGCATGGCTGTGGTTACACCTAATAAATCCCTTAGACTTCACTGGGCTGTTTAACGGGACCTAATGGAGTGTCATGTGCACTTCAGTGGGTGGCGGATGGTTCTTATTTTTGTGTGGTGTACTGCTCACTGTTGAAAAGCTGTGAGGTCTGAAGACTTTCCAATAATTACAGTCTTTTACGGTATCAGAATCTGCGGGAGACAAGACTTGGGCCATTATTTAACAAGTCATCCGAATTTCCTTGTGAGCTTGGGGGATATCAGAGGAATTAGGTCACAATAATATAAAATTGGACTTTGTCCTTCAACTTACTCCAGAGAAGTGGCTGGAACGCCTGCTCTCCCTTCTTCAGGCAAATCCCAGTCATGGTTTCTCCCTCTGCCCAAGTGCCCCTGAGTGTTCCTGGCTGCCCGTTCCTTCTCCCTACGGCATCCTCACTCTCATCTTTGGCCAATCTGGAGGCAAGCAGTGGTGAGGCTTCTGGTTTGGGTATGATGTCACTTAGGGCAGGAGATGGCCTTGTCTTGAACTTGGTCCTCCTAGAGAAGCTTCTGCCTCTCACCTTGGAAGATGCCCTCCTTGGGGTTGATGCGGCCTTCTTTCCACAGCAGCTCCATGTTCAGCCTCCCAGCTGTGCTTGGTTAATACTGGTCGGCCTCGTTCCCTGTAGCACTGGGCGGTCCACTTAGGTCACTGGACAAGTTCCTCGACAGATCCCCCTTCCTGTTAGACTGAGGCTGCACCGCCTCCTACCCCTGCTGTCTTGGTTGGACTGCATTATCTGTGGGCCGCTTAGGGAGCAGGGACAAGGTTCTTGCCCTGGGAGCTAGAAGTCAGGCCCAATTCCTTCAGTCTTTGTCTTCGCCTTAAAGCTTTCTTGTGATAAAATCTTCCTCTGCTGGTCTACCCTCCAGGCAGGTTTGTTGAACTCTGACAGATTGAAACCGCGGTGCTTGGAAGGGTTAGACTCCTCTAAGATCATACCTTACTATTGGATTCCCCAGTCTTTATTCATTTCTGGGGGCTTTCTCTTGATTTGTTAGATGCCCACCTGGCCTGGAAAAAGCATTGTCTGGCCTTAGTTTCTCCGTAAGTAAAATCAGATTAAGACAACTAACTCATGTAACTGAAAGGGGAGCAGTCACAGTGCCTCCAGAGGGAAGGATCTAGGATGTTTTCATGGCTCTTCATAACTTACAGAGCTTTTCTCACACTTATCAAGGTCATTCCTCACAGTAACTGTGTGGGGTGGGCATCACTGACCTTGTTTCACAGGTGAGGAAAGCAGTCTCCTCGCGAGGTTGAAGGACAGGCTTAGCAAAACTGAGCATTCGGTCTGAAGTTTATGAAGCGTCAGATGGTAGACGTGGCCTTGACTCTTGGACATGATGGGTAGTGGGAGGCATGTTTTGCCTTTCTTGATGTTTTGGGCCTGGCAGCCTCCCCAAAGTGGCTTTGTACCTATTTTTGTTATAGGTCTAAGGAGGTTAGAATTCAGTGAATACATACTGATTATTTGTGATTCCTGATTTTAAACATAGGAATCTTTAAAGGGAATGCAGACTTTTAAGTCTTACAGAAAATGAAGTATCAAAAATCATTTTACATAAGCCAGAGAAAAAGTTACAAGTTTACATGCTCGATGTACAGAGCTGATCTCCTTAAAGCAGTTGCTAAAACCACCCTGTTATTATATAACAATATGTGATTCTTGTTACGCCTTACATGCAGAAATTTCTTCACTCCTTTCCTTGACGTTAAAGAGGTGGAGCAGGGCTTCCCTGGTGGCGCAGTGGTTGGGAGTCCGCCTGCCGATGCAGGGGACGCGGGTTCCTGCCCCGGTCCGGGAAGATCCCGCATGGCCGCGGAGCAGCTGGGCCCGTGAGCCATGGCCTCTGGGCCTGCGCATCCGGAGCCTGTGCTCCACAACGGGAGAGGCCACAACAGTGAGAGGCCCGCGTACCGCAAAAAAAAAAAAAAAAAAGGTGGAGCAGATGTCTCTAGTCTGTTTTCAGTGCTATGGGGGAAATAGAGAAACTTCTTTCTAGATGACACGAGTGCCAAGAGGGTGGTCTCCTGTTAACAGTGGGTGGATTGTGCCCAGAGAGCTGTGGGAACCACACCCCCATCAAGGGGAGGAGATTAAACAGTGAGCAAAAAGTGGGGAAAAGCCCATCCTTTTTCTTCATGAGAATTAAGGGCCTTCGTAAGTACTTGGGATACATCACAAAGACAAAGTGGACAAGCCAGGGAATCCAAAATTGGGTTCTGTTTTGATCCCCCTGCAGGTAGCCATGGTCGGGGCGCCTGATTTCGCTTGTCTCTGTTGATCCATCCGTAAAACCGGGATGGTGATACCGCTTCAAGGAAGGCTTGAAAGGCACTCACAGGGCTCCCGGATCTGCAGGGGGAGATGGGGGCCTGGCCACTGGCCTGCAGTGGAGAGACAGGTGTCCTCTGGAAGATGGTGGCTCCGTGCAACAGTCTTCCTGATGTCCGGGTGACGCCGGTTCCTAACACTTGGTGTTTGGATGTCAGAGTCATATCCTTCGTTCTCTTGTGACACCTGCTGATTTTTGGCACTGACCCATCCAGGATTTATTTCAACAGCTAGCATGGTGCCTGACCCGTAGTAGGTGCTCAGTGAATACTGGTCGAGCGAATGTACCTCAAGGGGAAGAGGGACAGTGTGCTTACTGACATGTGGGGAGAGACCATGCCTGGCGACAAGTTTCGAGCTTCATTATTTCTGCTTCTGGAGCGTTCAGATGTACCCTACATAGCAATAGAGGCGATGCTGCAGTGCTATAAATATCACCAAAATCATTCTTTGTTTTCCGTTGCCATTGTCCTGGTCACTGCTTGTCTAGAACAGGTACTGCGGGAGATTCCCAGCTGTTCTTGTGCCTCTGTTGGATGCTTTTACACTAAGCTAGCTGTCCACTCTCACGGCTAAATTTATCCTTCTAAAAGAGAAATCTGATCACGGCACTTTCCTTACTACTTAAGTGCCCTCAGCGGCTTCCTATCGCCCCCAGTGAAGTCCGCACTCCTTGCTGCCGCGGCACAGGGCCCTCTGATCTGGCCTTGGTGCCTCCGCTGTGTGATACCCCAGGGCCTCCTTGGGCAGCCCTGCATGCTATTTGGTGGGGGGGAGGGGGAGGGGCTCGAATCTGCCAGGTGGAATTAGATCTGCTGGGTTTAAAAACAGGGAGTTTTAAAACCAGCTATGTGCTGAGTCTCCAGATGAGCTGAGAATCAATATATTTGGGACAAGTCAGCAAGGTACACTAAAAAAAAAAAAAAAAAAATCATTGAATGTTTGGAACAGGAGTGCAATAATTCATGTTAAGTGACCAGAGCAAATTGAGATGTTAAGAGTTCTTTGCATATAGTCTTCAAAACTCTATTCAATAAAAAGTGTTTTTCAACTGATCCTATAGTTTATCTGAAAGAATATATATGTTTGTATAGGTACACACATATATACACACACATATATATATTTTACTTTGGAAAAGGAATGAGACGGGGACTTGTACTACTGGAGATTAAAACTTACTGTAAAGGTATAATAAAAGAGGATGATGTGGGAGTAAAAATATTCAAACAATCAAACAGAATAACACCTCTCAGAAGTTTTCAGTGTGGAATAGCAATTCCATGATAAGTCCTTGGGGGAAGGTCCAGATTATCTGGTAAAGGAGGTCGTGAAATTGGATAGTTTAAAAAAAAACATACACAACCTATTTAGATCCTTGCCTCAGGTCATCACCAAAATATATTCATGTGGTTTGGGTTATATATTTTTATATAAAACAGAAAAAAAAGGATATTTGATCTCTGAAGAAGGATATCTTTTAAAGCCTGAAAGCAAGAAACTTAGTGATTTCTCAACTTGAATATAGAAAATTATTCCTTTTACCAAGGAATTACAAATGACAGTAATGATCACTAGTACCAAAAAATACAAACCCAAACAAGTGTTCATTGTTCTATCCTATATTAGACAAGCTTTAGAAAATGCAAATACCCACTTGGTATTTGCATTAGGATACATCCTTTCTAGATACATTAGGATACATCCTTTCTAGAAAGAAATGTAATTTAAAATAAATTCTAGATATTTTTAAGTGGTTTGGATTTTACATATACTGGGGGAATGTTACTATTTCAAAACTAGTGTAAATTATTTCAAAATGAAAATCTCTAATTTTAGTTTTATAACCCTGGTTTTTCATCTTAGTTTTGTTGTTGTTTTTTAAAATAACAAAGGCCTTTTGGCCTTTGGGTTGTCCAAAAGAGAGATATCTATAATTTACTTCTATTAATCATTTATTTCTCCATATAAAATATGGCAAAGAGATAAACCATCGGGGAAAACATGCCTTATGAAGGGGATTTATGATCCTTAATATTCTAGAAGATCATAATGAGGCATCCTATGTAAAAAACAAGTCATCCTAGACTCCAGTTTCTGAAATGTTCACATTGTAAGTCGCAGGGTGACTTTGTTTTTTGTTTTTCTTTTTAATTTGGCTGCATTGGGTCTTCGTTGCTGTGCGCGGGCTTTCTCTAGTTGCAGCGAGCGGGAGCTACTCTTCATTGTGGTGCGCGGGCTTCTCATTGCAGTGGCTTCTCTTGTTGCGGAGCACGGGCTCTAGGCACGTGGGCTTCAGTAGTTGTGGCTCACGGGCTCTAGAGCGCAGGCTCAGTAGTTGTGGCACACCGGCTTAGTTGCTCCGCGGCATGTGAGATCTTCCCGGACCAGGGCTCGAACCCATGTCCCCTGCATTGGCAGGCGGATTCTTATCTGCTGCGCCACCAGGGAAGCCCCACGGGGTGACTTTGAACAAGCTGCTTTACCTCTCTGGGTCTCAGTATCCTCATCTGTAAAAATGCGAGAGTTGGATTAGCTCACAGTTTCCCAACTGGGATGCCGTGCTACAGCTGTGCCGAGATTCTGATGCCCCTGAACCTTCAGGGCAGCTGGACAGAGCCTGTGGTGGAGGCCACAGGTCCGTCACTTCCAGCCAACAGCAGCCATTTCTTTCCCCCAGTGAGTCGTGCAAATACTACCACAAATCACACGTAATGCATCAAACCTGTGTGAAGCAAGTTGTTCTGTTCTTAAATTCAAGAGGTGAAAGCTAGGTGGAGAAGGAGATAATTTCAAATATCATAATAAACCACTCATCCTTTCCACTCAATATTCAATAGCGTGTTAAAAAATGAATGGTGGAAAATACATCAGAATGTTATCAGTAATTGTTTCTGGTGGTGGGTAATTTTATTCTCTTATTTATAATGTTCTATATCTTTTAAATTTGCTGTGTTAGGAATGGGTTAAGTTTAACGGAAGAATAGTCTTTAAAAACAAATTCTCCCTGTAGCCGTCCTTATATTCCAAAACTCCATAAGTACAGGTGGCCACTTGCGGCTGTCAGTGTTAAGATTCTAACAAAAGTAAAACACCAAACCCGGACCCATTTCTCTTTATGTAAATATCCCTGGGCATTTTCATCCCAGGGTTTCTTGCTCAGGCTGGTTTAAGGTGTGAGAAGTAATCTTTAAGCAGAAGACTTATCTGTCAAGGGAGTTAGAAGCCTTCTCCTTACTCAAGGGTAGCTCACCAGAAAAGTCTTCTGCCCCATATTCCTCCCCAGATGCTCTCTTCTCTGTCTTTTCCCTTCCCTGGGATCTCTGGAATTACGGAATAATCCTTCTTTCTTTGTTCTTCTTGATCCCCGGTGTGGATTTAGTTAGATGTCCCTTGTGCCCGCTCAGCTAAGTGATGGAGATTCTGTTAACCTGTCGTTTATATGGCAGCCCTTCTCCTTCCTTAGTCATTGTTTTTCCTCTGCCAGCCCCCACCTGCTTATTTACATCTTTCTGGTAATAATGAGTTGCCTGGAACTTTCCAACCTATTAGTTTAAATCAGATTGGGGAACGTGGGCTTTTTTTCACCCTTTGTTGGCTTTGCTTTACTTTGAGGATAAACATTATAGACATTAAATCTGTTTAAACCCTATTTTCTCTGGCTTCTTAAACAGGTACTTTTGATTGACTCCAAACATTTTAATTTTCTGAAAAATGTAATTGCTTTGTCTAAGCCATGGGAGTGGCGGGCGCATGGGAAATGAGACGTGCCATTATAATTCTTAAGCAAAATTTTAGATTGATTAATAGTGAGCCTACTGTGGCATATAGTAATTACTTATAAAGTTTAGAATATACTGTCATATTGTTTATATTAAAACTATACTAAATATAGATTACTTTCTTTTATATAACACTTTAGGGTCCTACAGGGTGCTTTGACATTCTGAGCAGAGATAACAAACTAAGGTATTAAGTAATCGAAATTTCCAGTCGGTAGAACCCTAGTAAAGAACATTGTAATTATATATTTAATTTTTAAGGTAATGTCATTTTCTTAAGTGATGCCACTGCACTTTGAGCCATTGTAACAAATTTGTTGAGTGCTTCCTGATTATACAGCGCCATGCTCCGCATTGCAGGTGATAGAATCACTTAGTAGCTGGCCACTGGCAGTAGCTCAGACTTAAAATTTAGAGTTACAAGATGTCAGAGGTAGTATGGACCCTGAGGTCATCTTATCCAGCGCTTCCCAGCCATTTTCACATCATGGCACACATTGAAACGGTTTGCACAGCCCACTGCCGGGAAACAAATGGTCGCTTTTGGCTGGAGGTAATGGTTCTGGGGCCTCCAGAGTGGGCTCTGTCCAGATGCCCTGAGGGCCCAGGGGCATCAGAATCCTGGCACAGCTGTGCCAGCGCATCCCAGTTGGGGAACTGTGATCTAAACCCACCCTCCCATTTTACAAATGAGACGTCTGTGTTTACACTGAGACCCAGAGAGGTGAAATAGCTTGTTCAAGGTCATACAATGAATTAGTGATGTGTTATAGTAGATAGAATTTGGAGCATGTCGGAGTCTGAAATGACTTCTTTTTCACATAGAATGATCTTTTTCAAGATCATTAAGGACCATGAAGACCTTTTATAGGGCACGTTTTCCCAGAGGTTTATTATCTCTTTGCCCTATTATATAAAAGAGAAGTACATGCTTAAGAGTAGGAAATTATACGAATATTTCTTTTCAACAATCCGAAGAATAAAAGGTTGCTTAAAAAAACAGCAAAATGAAGGTTATGAAACTAAAAACAGTCCAGTATACGTAAAAAACACCAAACCATTTTAAAATATTTTATTTACACAAATCGAAAATGTACTCAAGGGCTTCCCTGGTGGCGCAGTGGTTGAGAGTCCGCCTGCCGATGTAGGGGACACGGGTTTGTGCCCCGGGCCGGGAAGATCCCACATGCCGCGGAGCGGCTGGGCCCGTGAGCCATGGCCGCTGAGCCTGCGCGTCCGGAGCCTGTGCTCCGCAGCGGGAGAGGCCACAACAGTGAGAGGCCCGCGTACCGCAAAAAAAAAAAAAAAAAAGATGTACTCAACCTTTAAAACCTGTAAGTTTGGGAGTTATCTTGCTCTTGAAATTCAAGAGATAAAAGTAAGATGGAAAAGGAGATGAAAAATGTTAATATCATCATGAACCACCATCACCTCCATTCTTATGTTTACTGACCGACTATTTAATATGACTCAATGATTCTAGTATATTCGTGGCTTGGTTCAGCCTTATGTACGTCCACGTGTGTGCCAGTCGAGATGGGCACTGGAACACAGCATCTCATTTTCAGTTCCTTGACTGAACTACAAACTCTGTGTGCCAATTTAGGACAATTTATGGCGTGCCAGAGTTGTGACATCACATCGAGTTGTTCCATCGTTACCTTTAGATGTGTAGCTCTGGACCAGTATCACCTGCCATTAACAGCTATATGACCTTGAAGTTCCTTAATCTCTCTCTGACTCTTTCTCATCTATACAGTGGGGGAATAATAATACCTGTCTGCTAGGCTTGTTGCACAGATTAAATACTTTTTATAAATGCAAAGACTTAAGAATAACATCTGGCACATAGTAAACCCACAATAAATGTTAGTTGTTGTTATTATTTGCCACGATTGTCATTGAGAAGGCAGCAGTTGGGGTCTTCAGGTGTAGCTAAGAACCACCGTAATTTGTTAGTCTCAGACTTACACCTTTTATATAAACAGCAGTCACCTAACTGAGTGCTTGGGACCCCAGCGAGTGACTCTTGCCAGGCACCAACTGGCTGCCTTTTGAGGGGGCTTTTTGTTGGGCTTTCATATGTGGGGGGGGAAAAAAGAAAGCCCACCTCCTGGGACATGGGTAAATATATTTTTCCCCATAGTTAACATGAAATTCTAGTCATTATTTTGCAGAATATCGTGGAATAAGAAGGAGGGATAAAGGTCCCAACTTCCGGCTTTCCGAAGACTGCAAGTACCAATAATCTAGACAGCTTCTGGCCCACATATGACTGAGTACATCCTGGGCTGTGCCTTCACCTTCTCTGACAGTCCTCCAGGTGGGAGCCAACTGCTAGAGGTGTTGTGAGCCATCAGGGATATGGTGTAAGAGACTAGCTAGGTGCCTGGAATGTAGACTGCATGCCATGAATGTGACTTCTCTCTTCTGAGTTCATTGGTGCCAGCGTGCAACAATGAACTCAGAATGCATTTTTTTTTTTTTTCTTACGCCGGCCTCCCATAGCTGTGGCCTCTCCCGTCGCGGAGCACAGGCTCCGGACGCGCAGGCCCAGCGGCCATGGCTCACGGGCCCAGCCGCTCCGCGGCACGTGGGATCCTCCCGGACCGGGGCACGAACCCGTGTCTCCCGCATCGTCAGGCGGACTCTCAACCACTATGCCACCAGGGAAGCCCAGAATGCATTTTTTTGCCTTTGTCTTTGGGCAGTCTTGTGTGGTGGCCCATGGGAGGCTGTTTCACTCCAGTGGCCTTTCCATGGTGGCTTTCAATGCATGGTTCTCAGGTTCGTCGTCCTCTGCCCTCTTCCCTCACAAACTTTTTGAGCATCATTCTAAGTTATTTCAGCCCCTTTAGTTTTGTCACCCAAGTTCTCAGTCCCCTCATCACAGCCTCTAGCCTCACTGCGCTTCTTTGCTGTCTCACTGTCCTACCCCCTCACCCATAGGGTTAACAGATAAAATACAGGACTCTCAGTTAAAATGTAATTTCAGATAAACACCAAATTTTTTTTAACATGAGTACCTCCTATGCACTAAGTGGGACATACTTATACTAAAAAGTATTCATTATTTGAAATTCAGATTTAGCTGAGCATTCCTATTCTTAGGGCTGACAACCCTGTGCATACCGGTACCAGTGACACTGTTGTAACTTGCTCCTGCAGGGGCATCTTTTGGCTTTAGGAGCGTCCGCGGGAATAAGAGAGGCTTCCTAGGCACCTCCCGAGGCCTTGGTTTGACTTCCTTGAAACGAAAATGGCTGCAGGTTAAGAGGAGAGTCTGACAGTTATTAGGGGGCTCTGTGATGTCAGGGCATGAGATACATATCTATTACTTTGATTTGGGAGATTGACACTATAAAAAGATGGTCGTTCAGCAGTTAAGTGTTACATCAGGCAGTTTTATGAAACGTAGAAAAGGCGTTTTCATGCAGCTCAAAGGCATGATGTTGAAGGGGAAAACCCAATCAGGAATGATTTGTGTTCATCGACTATGAACACTTCTGGAAATGTCCATGGAGCGCACCGAAGTAATCAGATGACATGGACTTGCCCCACGAGGAATCTGATTCATGGGTGAGAAATCTGAAAATAGAATGGCTCATGCCAACTTTTCTTTTTCTTCTTTTTGTTTCTTCCTTTCATTTCCCTCCCGAAAGACAGAACTAGGGGCTGCCACAGCTCTGGATAGGACTAATTACGTGAAGGCTGGTTACGGCCAGAATGCTGCCACGTAGGGGTTACACTGATGGCTCCGTGATATTTCCTGAGTACCTGCTGGATGTGGGTGGTCATCGTATTTATTGAGTGCCTTGTGTGTGTCTGGCAGAGCTGTAGGTGCTGGGGTTGCAGCAGCGAGTGACATGGGTACAGTCCCAGCTACATGGAGCTTGTGCTCCATCCATGTGGGCGCTTCGAGAAATACAGATGTACCAGGTTGGGAGGGAACCCTGGCCTCCAGGAGCCTAATTAGGATTGGTTCCTATGTGCTTTCCCTCTGTTCAATTAGAGAAAGAGTCTGCCGTTGACCAGAGCACTGGAAGTCTGTCTGTGCGTTGTTGTTTGGGAAGCTCATCAAACCTCAGGTCCCTCGTTGAGGAATTTTATACCAGAATCTTCGGTAGCCAGTCCAAGCTGACAGTGGCAGGCTGTAATAAAATAGCTAGTCAACCAGCCAGTCCGTCTATCTTCATAAACTAATGAAGGAGCCCTCCATCTTTTGTTAGATAGCATGCCTCCTAATATTGGTACGTTAGCAGTACTTTTGTAGGGGGTCTACTGTTATGAAAAATGGTGGAACTTGATTAATTCTGATGACATTTTGATAAATTTGAGGGGGCTAAAAAGATTGTACTGTGACAGTTAGGTTTTTCTTCCTTACCAAGAGAATTTATAAATGGTCCAGAGTAACAGAGAAAGCTCGTGGTTCTGGAATTTCTAATTTTTTTTTAAGGTAAGAGAAAAAATAAGCCTTATTTTAAACCCCTTGGAGTTTGAACTCTTGCCTGTATTCTAGAAGCCTCTTGGGCTGCTTGAGATCCCCAGCCTGAAGTTCACGGGATCTCACAGTGTCTAGGTATCTCAGAGATGTCACAGAGTTCTCCAAAAATTCTGAAAACAATATACTTAAGGAATAGAGGCACGCAGTGGAGTACTCTTGAGGGCTAGCAGGGTTCTCTGTGGGGGGGAAATAGCAAATCAGGCAAATCAGGTGGTTATCATGTCAAAAAGACTGCATAGAAATCATTGGTTTTAGGTGTTCAGGGAAGTTGAAAGAAACTAATAACTTTTCTTCTGAAAGATTTTTGCTTTGGGGTATTTTGTTTATTTTGTACTGGTTTCAAATGCTATTTTAATGAGCCTAGTATTTTGTAGTGGGCCTATAACCTAGCCATGAATTTTAAGGATAATTTAGGGGGGAAAAAGTTCATTCTCCTATTCCTTAAGGGCTAATACACTTAAAAGTATGTCTTTAAAATCTTTTTATTTACAAGCGACCTCTGACTTTAGACCTAATTGGTTCCCGAACATTTAGTCTTGAGGCATGGCCATAACACAAACTCTTATTTCCTGTAGGCTGTGTTAAATGTAAAGCTTATGTGATGTATTGGGCTTCCATTCCTGGAAGTCGGTTTTATAATACTAAAAATAACAAAATGGATATGAAAATATATCAAAAATACAAAGGCACTTTTTAAAAAACAAACATTAAATATTTTAAATGAAAGATACTAAAGATAGTTAAAAAAAAAAAGCTTTGCTGTAAATGAATGTTACTTTGGGGGAATTTTTCTGCTTAGGTTGGATTGATTGAAGCTTGTTATTTGAATTTCCCTTAAGCAAATATAGGTATTTTTTCCATTGCTTCAAGGACCTTAAAATTGTATTATATGGTAGGGTTGTCTGCCTCAGATTCTGTTGCACATGAAAATTGTTAGAAATGCCACTAAGTTTCTTAATTGCTGAAAGTTGAAGGAGGGGCAGTTGCCATGGCAACTTCTGCAGCCACCCATGCTCTGATATTTCAGAAGGATCTTCTCTGCTGAGCTGTGAATGAAATACTAAGAATTCATTCAAGTCTTCAGAATGAGCAGTTGCTAAAGAAATTCATTTTCCCTAAGTACGGTTAGAGCAGACAGTTAGCTGGATGTGTGCTGTCCCCAGCTGTGTCAGCCAGGCCAGTTCACTGACCAAGGCATTGACTTTTGTGGGTCTGATTGCCATCAGTTTTGTTATCCCCATAAGGATCTTTTAAGAGGAAAGGCAGTTCCAAGTTGAGCTGTCTTTGGGGTTTTCTGCCCAAACATCATTAGGATGTTCTTTAATCTGTGTGTGTTTGTGTCTCAAGAAAGTAAGCAAAACATAAATTTTGGCTAAGAGAACAAATATATGCTGTAATCATTTGTTGGTTTTCCTTTTAAATAAGAAAACAAAGCAGGGCCTGGCATTACTTGTAATAACCAGCACTGACCATAGAATTTCATGTAGGAGTTCCTGCAGAAATGACATTAAAGGAAGATCTTTTATCTCCCATGTTGTCAAAGATGAAACACATCTAAGTGTGAACGAGATGATATAAAAGTATTTTCTTCAAACATCTTGGGGTACTTATTTTTTCTTACTGATCATCTCATCTAGATTTTGTGCTTTGTAGAGTTGCATACATGGTAAATTACTTAAGAATTTATGGATATGTTGACTCTCACTTTCTGGTAGAATTTTTATTTTAAAAAAATAATTGAATTATGTTAAGAAAGGAAGAGAACCAGCAATCTTGCATTATTGCTCATAGTCAAGTAAACATCAATCTATATATCAACATGTGTTAATCAACAATAGTTATTTGCCTAGCACTATACCACAGGGGTCCAAAGGAGACATGAGGAATGGTCTCTACTCCCTTGAAGTCGCCTGACCACTTATTAGTGATTAAAAAGCAATATGACATGAGTTTAATGAGGTTTTCACTACCAGTGCATTCTACGTCCATTTTTTTTCATTCATCCAGTTTGCTTGTGTTAGATAACATTTCTGGTATTCTTAGTCTTATAGGTCACTCCCCTATTCAGGTTTCCCAGTTTTCTAAGGTGTCCTTTCCGGATCAAGGTATAATTCAACCCTTTCCTACCCTTTGGGACATCATATGAGAGGAATGAACAGAAGGAGTTCTGACCAATTAACGTGGTTGGGAAAATGAGACCATATTCACAGAAGAAATGCTTCTAAAACAAGTCATTATATTTAGCTTCACTGAGATAATTAGATCAAGCTTCCAAGAAGTTCCAAGGAGTAGGAAGAAAAAGTGTCGGGTTCATTATGAACAGCGTCTGTGATTATGCATTTCTGATGTCTGTTTAGAATCTCAAGGTGGAGGGAGGAAGGAAAAGGGAAGCCCCTACAGGGGCGGCAGTAAACGCCTTGATGACTCAGAATTGTACACAGTAGCTTTCAGCAGGTCCCCCCGTGCTCACCTGCCCGCCTTGAGAGGTCACCCTTGTGGAGACAGTGGCTGCCCAGAGGCCCCTCCCCACACACAGCTTTTTTTTTTTAAAAACTTCTGTGGTTTGTGGAAGTCTGGATTTGAAAAGATTTAGCAATTGTTTATTCATTCCGTAGCGGCTTTCTCTTTCCAGATGAAGAGGCTACCTTCTTGGCCTCCGTGAAAATAGGTTTTACTCCTGCCATGAAACAGAAGCATTAAAATAAAAGCTGATGGGCTTCCCTGGTGGCGCAGTGGTTGAGAATCTGCCTGCCAATCCGAGGGGACACGGGCTCGAGCCCTGGTCTGGGAAGATTCCACATGACGCGGAGCAACTGGGTCTGTGAGCCACTATTACTGAGCCTGCACGTCTGGAGCAACAAGAGAGGCCGCGATATTGAGAGGCCCGCGCACTGCAATGAAGAGTGGCCCCCACTTGCCACAACTAGAGAAAGCCCTCGCACAGAAACGAAGACCCAACACAGCCATAAATAAATAAATTAATTAATTAAAAAAATATATATATATATTATAAAAAATATAAGCTGATAAAAGCAAGGCAGTTTACTGGAAAAATCTCAGTTCACACAGGCCAAGTGAGCTTTTAAGTCCCACCTTCTCCTTGAGTGGTAGGTAATAGAAGAGAGCCTCGGGAAGCATTTTCTTACCTGATTTTTTTTTTTTAAATTGCCAATTCATCTCTGTTTCTCTAAGAAATTTCAAATAGTCCGGTCTAAGAAAGAGACTTAGAGCTTCCCTGGTGGCTCAGTGGTTAAGAATCTGCCTGCCAATGCAGGGAACACGGGTTCGAGCCCCGGTCCAGGAAGATCCCACATGCCGTGGAGCAACTAAGCCCGTGCGCCACAAGTACTGAGCCTGCGCTCTAGAGCCCGCGAGCCACAACTACTGAGCCCACGTGCCACAACTGCTGAAGTCCGCGTGCCTAGAGCCCATGCTCTGCAACAAGAGAAGCCACCACAATGAGAAGCCCACGCACCACAACAAAGAGTAGGCCCCGCTCGCCGCAACTAGAGAAAGCCTGCTCACAACAACGAAGACCCAACACAGCCAAAAATAAAGTTAAAAAAAAAGAAGAAAGAGACTTAAAACTCCCTCACATGTGGGGAGACTGTGTTCTAGTCTCTGAGGTACACCTACTTCGATTCAAAAAGTATTTATTATAGAAAAACTGTCCACGGTCTATACATACAATGGGTTATTACTCAGCCTTCAAAAGGGAGGAAATTCTGACACATGCTACATGGATGAACCTTGAGGAGATTATGCTAAGTGAAAGAAGCCAGTCACAAAGGCAAGTATAAGTATTATATGATTCCACTTTCATATGAGGCACCTAGAGCAGTCAGATTTATAGAGACAGAAAGCAGGAGGGTGGTTGCCAAGGGCTGAGGGAAGGAGGAATGGGCAGCTGTTTAATGGGTGCAGAGTTTCAGTTTTGTAAGATGAAGAGAGTTGTGGAGGAGGATGGCAGTGATGTTGTAGAACATAATGAATGTAAACACTACTGAACTGTACACTTGAAAATGGCTACGATGATACATTTTATGTTCTGCATACTTTTTATGTTTTTTTTTTAAAGTATTTGTTGGTCATCTGTTTTTTGGGTGCCAATTATACTCCAGTGACTGACACAAAAGCGCCCAGGTTTGAAGGTGCTCACAGGAGAGGTGAGGGTGTGATGCTGCTGGGATGAGGAGTACAGTCACGTCACGGTTAAGGATGATTTGGTCCTAAACTCAGGTGAACCTGAACCGAGCTATGAAAAAGGACCAGACGTGGTTCTCTGATTCCCACTTCTGCCCAGCTTCCCCTCACAACACGTAGTGCTGCCTTGTTGCTGCATCCCCAAAGCCAGTGCCTTGGGATCATTTTTTTTTTTTCCTTGGCTGTGTTGGGTCTCCATTGCTGCGTGCGGGCTTTCTCTAGTTGTGGCGACCGGGGGCTACTCTTCGTTGTGGTGCGCAGGCTTCTCATTGCAGTGGCTTCTCTTGTTGTGGAGCGTGGTAGGCACACCGGCTTCAGTAGTTGTGGCTCGCGGGCTCTAGAGCACAGGCTCAGTAGTTGTGGCTCGCGGGCTCTAGAGCGCAGGCTCAGTAGTTGTGGCTCGCGGGCTCTAGAGCGCAGGCTCAGTAGTTGTGGCTCGTGGGCTTAGATGCTCCGTGGCATGAGGGATCTTCCTGGACTAGGGCTCGAACCTGTGTCCCCTGGCGGATTCTTAAGCACTGCACCACCAGGGAAGCCCCCTTGGGATCATTTGAACCAGTTTCTCCTTTAACTGTTTTGCTTTCTGCTCTGTTCCCAAATCCAGCTCTGTTCTTCCTCCCTGGCCTGCATTTTTGTACCCTCTATTTGATGTGTGAGTATCTCTTACTTTATAGCCCATGTCATTTTCCTTCTTGGACTGTAAATTCAGGGAGGACGAGGGCTATGCCCTTTGACCTTTGCAGCACCCAGCACAGTAAACTACACTTAATGAATGTTTTGGATGAGCCTCTGAAGTTGGAAGATGACATTGCTAATGCCTATTTAATTGAAGGTTATTAATGTCTCTTTAACAGTGAAGGATAGTCCTCCGTTTAAACCAGAGGTCAAACAAGGCCTCAAGCTTTTGCCAGTGGTCCCAAAGAATTTGCAGTCAGGTACATTCTGACCTGAACTTTGCACCCCAGAAAGGAGGAGAGATGGGGCAGCAGGGCAACTTTATTTCTTGTTCATGGTTCAGAGATGGAAATCAGGGCTGGGATGGGTCCGAATACTTTTTTTTAAGATAGTCTTTTATTTTTAAAATTTTTGTTTATTTTTTATTTTGGCCACACTGTGCAGCTTGTGGGATCTCAGTTCCCTCACCAGGGATCGAACCCAGGCCACAGCAGTGACAGCGCTGAATCCTAACCAGTAGACCACCAGGAAACTCCCGTGTCCGAATATTTACATACTAGTTCAGCCTATAAAATAAGAGATTTCCTTCTCTCCCTCTTCCTGAGTAGACTTTTCCCTCTACCTAGAATAATAGCTGTAGGTAGGGTTACTGAATGTCCCGGTTTTTTTTGTTTTTTTTTTTTTTTTTGCGGTACACGGGTCTCTCACTGTTGTGGCCTCTCCCGTTGCGGAGCACAGGCTCCGGACGCGCAGGCTTAGCAGCCATGGCTCACGGGACCGGCCGCTCCGCGGCGTGTGGGATCTTCCCGGACCGGGGCACGAACCCGCGTCCCTGCATCGGCAGGCGGACTCTCAAACACTGCGCCACCAGGGAAGCCCCTGTCCCGGTTTTTTATACCTGTTTTTCTGGCTTAATTATTAATAGCTCCCCTCTTTCACTCACCAAAGTGCCCTGGTTGATGATAAATTTTTTTGCTACTGTGGTAAAAGGAGGAACATGTAGAGAAAATCAGTTATTAAGGGAAGGTGGGGAGAACGAGGAAGGGAAATTTATCCTGCTAGAGATTCAGGAGGTGAGGAATTTGAGAAATAGCTGTGTAGTCTGGCATGTTAGATATTCTTTGGTTGGAAAAAATTAGTTGGCTCTTAAATTATAAGCATGCTAGTCTAATATGTTAGAATTTGAAAGTCTTGAGGGCTGCATGGCATCAAATGAAGATTTATTTTAATTAGTCACACTATAGAATCCTTTAGTGCAGGTTAGCAGGTTAATATATTTACTTAGAGCTTCAAACATTTTTATGGCTAATGGCAAAGGAGTTCACTGTAACGTACAAGTGGATGTGAATATCTTGCATTTGTTTCTTTAACTATGAGAATGAATTTCAATCTTTTAAAGTTCTGTTTTATATGTGTATGTATTTAACTTAGATAATTGTATATTGGGTATTCGTTATTGATTGACCCTTGCTTTTAAAAAAAGCCAAGATGATAATGAAGGAAATTAGGTAGGACCATAGTAATATCTTTTTAGTTATTGAGGGGAACATCATGTAATCTGAACAGAATAAGTGTTTTCTTTTTAAATCCAGTATCATTTAGGATTTTTTTATGTCACAGGTTTCAATTTAAACAAGTTTGAGCTGATTTTCTGTTAAGGAGGTGTCTCTGTTTAAGTAAATGGAAAGACTAGCTGTAGGGTGCTTTCAGGGTTGGTTTTCTAGCAGCCCAACAATTTCAGCACCATCCTGTTTATTTCCATTTTTCTGCTCTGGCATCTCTGGTATCTGCTTCTGCCTGAGCCTAGCGCTCGCCTTGCTGTGGACAGTCATCATGTTATTTGAGGGTCTTTATTTTTTTTTTAATCACGACAATGTGTACTTAAAAATAAAATTTAAAACTTTTCGAAACTTATCCAGTAATATTGCCTTACATTTTGAAAGAGCTTTAGAATTTTACAGAGGACCTTCCTTCACATCCATGCTGTTGGAACAGCACTCTTACTGGGTGGAGAAATTATCATTTGCATTTTGCATGCGAAGAAACAGAGTGTGAGTGACTTACTGCAAGTGTTACAGCTGACAAAATGAACTTGAACTGAAACCCAAGTCTTCTGACTTTACGTCCACTGGTCTAGCCATGATGCTCCCTGGTACTTTTTCTCGCCTAGTTTATTGCAGAATATCGTTTTTTCCCCAGTTTCCTTTCCATGGAGGCTTAATTAGAGGTTGGGCTGCACTACTGTTAGTAAAGAAATAACCTGGGTGCCTTTAGGCTAATTGGACATGGTTTACCCATCAGCAAAGTGACTTGACCGTTGTAAAATCATCCCCATCCTACGGGTATACCCAAGAGAGGCCAAGGAGCGTCCGTTCAGTTATCCTGTCGACAGCTCTGCCTCAATTGCCATCCCATTCCATTCCGAGCAGAAGGATTTTCCCATTTGTGTTCTTAAGCCCTTGCCCTTCTTGCACGCTGACTGTGCTCTCAATTCTAACCTCAAGAACCAGGTGAACTGCTGCTGCCTCAGTACTGTTTTCTCTATTGATTCTAGTAATCACTCCTTCTCTCCTCTAGTACCTTGAGAATCTCATGGCACTTATCACACACTGCTTTGCACTATTTTTCTGTATTATATTCCTTCCTACAAGATCGTGCTGAGCTCCTCAAGGGCAATGAACCATTTCTCGTTGATCTTGGTGTCCCCACCGCAGTTAGCACAATTGCCACATCCCTAGGAAGCTTTGCAGTTAATTTTTTTTTTAATAAATGGATGGGTTTAGCCATGGTTATGCCCACTCATAAGATTTGAGGACTGAAGCTTTTTATAACACATGCATATTCTAGGGAACCTTATTATCGCTGTAATTATCACCTGGTTTGTGCATAATTTAAAAAAAAATAATTGTATATTTTTATGCAGCAGGTCATCATGTGCAGTTTTAAGTCCGCACTGCTTTTTACGGGCCTGTGGTTTAATGAAATGGCGTAGGGGTTTTTGAGACACTGCTGTGAGGAGCGGGGAGGGGCAGAGTTGAGGTCTTTTCCAGAAGCTCAGTGAGCTGTCTCTTTGTGCTGTCAGTATATCCTGTTAGGCTAAGCCCTGGCACAGCTGTCCCCACCTGACTAGCTTTTCTCTGGTAGCTGGCATCTGTTGCATTAGCTGAGAGAGCAAGTTTAAAGACTTTAACTCTTCTCTGCCTGGCCTTGGTTTCAGAAGTATTTTAGAGGACTTTTGGAAAGTAGAAATTTAACAGACAAGATTTTGGTGGTTTTGAGAGTTCTCTCAGTTTTTCGTCTATTTCATTTTTTAACGTTTACGTATTTACATTTCACTCCATGTTCCACCAATTCTGTAGCACCAGGACTGCGCTAATAACTGGTATTTTAAGGACTAGGTAATCCTGATGTGTGAGGTCAGAGAAAAATTCACCTCAAGAGAGATCAGAATAGATCAGTATCGGGGAAGGAGGGGCTTTGAGATAGACCTTTTGAAATGTGTAAGATTTAGGTAGGTGGAGAATATTTCCATGTAGAGGTAAGAAATAGAATAGAAGTCTAAGGTGAGAATGAACACATAATATTAGGAGGGAGGCAGGCAAGGAGGATCTTACCCAGGCTTCAATGGAGGATGATTTGTGAGCAACGGTCCACAAACTGTGGGTGCATGAGAAATGTCTACGAGCTCTGTAAACACGCACATTCCTGCACCCCACTCTGAAATTCTGTCAGTTTGGGGTGTTCTGAGATTTAGGGTGTGGCCTGGGCATCTGCATGTCTGACAGACATCCAAATGACCTTGAACTCCCTGCAGTGGATGGAACCCCTGCTCTGTGGAGTAAAGAGGATAAGCTGACGGGGTAGCAGGGACTACATTTTGGCAGCCCTTCCGTTTTGGGATGAGGTTTTGGGGTTTAAGGTGGGGAGACCAGAGCTCTGGCTGGGGAATCGGTTCCAGGGCTGTTGAGTAATCCTGGTGAGGAGTTACAAGCAGGCAGGGGACAGGGAGAGGGGAGAATCAGGAATTAAAGGGCAGAAGTTTAACTCGGAAGAAGATATTAGCTGAAAAAGGAGTTTACTCTGCTGTAAACGGCACAGAAATTGCGGAGAAATTTTCCATTTCATAATCTGTTGCAATTTTTTAGAAAGGTAAACCTTTTCATCCATCCCTCGAAGGGTCTGTCAGTGGTCCCTCACAGACATCCAAACTAGACTAAGATCGGAGAGTGGTCCAGTCTTGGGGTTTGACTAGGAATCCGTGAATCCTGGACGGACCTAAGGATTTCATGAATCAACTCCAGAAACTGTAGAATTTTGTGTGGACACACGATTTGGGGGGAGAAGGTCCGTAGTCTCCCTCGTGTTCTCAGAGGAGCCCTTCCTAGGATTTGGGTTAAGATAATTTAGTACTTGGCCGATTGGCTGGCTTGCTTTCTGTCTCTTCTCTCTTAAAATATGAAACAAAGTTCCTATTAGTGAAAAAATTAGCCAAGAGAACACAGAAGACTCCAGTCCATAGTATGGAGCGATGGAGGAGCCGTGGACTTCCGTGAAGAAGACCGTCCCTTTGCTTTTGTGTGATGGGAATGCCATCATCATAGTAAACTGGAGGAAAAGGGGAATGGGGAGCTTTTTGTAGAATGTGTGATGAATTTTTCTGTTCCTCATGGAGCAATTTCAGTGGTCTCAGCTGAAGTACAAAGAAAGGGCTATTTTAACGACAGGGAGGTGAATTACTAGTTATCGCTATCAAGTTTGGAACTGAGGGAAAAAGCTGGTGTGTGAAATAGGACTACGTGTGAATGGATTTCTCATGTGTTTCATTAAAGATTTGTCAGAACGGTTAGCCCTCTAACCAACTGGAGTATCGCCTCTGATTCCTCTGTGGAATTAAAAAATGTTTTTGGGAAGAGGGCTTCCACAAGCCTTTTGTTTGAATTTCCATATATTGATTAATGGGCCCAGCAGAGCATCCTGCTGTGAATTCCCTCTGCTGATGGGAACCTTCACAAAGAGCAAAGCTTTTCTGAACTGGCACTTTCCACGCAGCCTGTAGCCTGCTCTACTGGGTGTGACCATTTTAAAAAAGCCACCGTGCTAGAATGAAAGGGCCTGTTGATTTGCAAAACCTTTTGGTGTCAGATTGAATGGTCTCATATCTGAGTTGAGGGGGAAACGCAGGCTATTTTCAATTTATTACTGTGTCTCAAAGGTTTGAGTTGACGACATTTAGGCAGTGATGTTCCCCTGCTGTTGAAAGGTCTACTACCATCAGGTGCCTTGGATGTACATGTAAAAATCTGGTTCAGTAGCTTATCCTATGAAAGACTCCTGCAGCCCTGCTTACAGCGTGAGTCACAGTCGGTAAATATGGATCTAGAAGGCCTAATTATGACTCGAGCTCACCCATAAACTTGGAGCCCACCTCCCCACCAGCGCTCTCCACCCACTATTTATAGAAGAAGCCACCGGCGATTGTCAGGGTCTGTATTCTTTCGCCGCATCCCAGTATTCAATCTTGAGGCCAGTCTGGGCTCTTCATAAGGTTTGCACATGGTAATGAGTGGCATCAGGGTGTACCTGGGTAAAGTTTTTTTTGTATTATTATTATATTTTTTTGCCTGCTGACCAAGGATATCAAAGTGGCTCTTACACAAAACTGTGGGGTCTGGATTTAAAGGATGCTTTGTTTGTCTTGATATCTGGCCTGACTTGAGTGGGTCCTGGTTTGACTTTTTATGCAAATTATACTGCAGCTTTCGTAGATGTTTATTACTAACACTAGCAACAACAACAATGATAGAGGCAGTTGAGATATCCACTATTTGTCTTTCCCCAAACATGAAAGGTCAAGGAGGAAGAAAGTTCTAAGTATCACAGATGCTTTTTGCTGCAGACAGACGTACAACGTGATCCATCTTGATAGAGGGATTCTCCTCACCTTCAGGCAGTCTTCCCTGCAGGGAGCGAGTGGCCGTCCTTTCACTGTTTTTTAACCTATATTTTACCCCACCATTTCAGTGCTTCCTTTTTTTCTTTTTGAAGTGACAGGAATATTCATGAAAGGTGAGGCGCTACTGGAAGTAGCTATGACCGGAAATGGACCAATGAAATTCCTGGTCTGAACCTTCTGTTTAAACGGCCAGTTTTAAAGGTGAGAATCTGCTTTGCAATGAACACGAAACAGGGAATTTGCAGCTTTGAGGGCATGCAGTTTACTGTCTTCATGTCGATTTTGGTGGTAAGTAGGACCACAGTAACAAAAAAGCTCTGATTCCCAACTTTAGAGCGTCCTAGAAAACTGCGCACACGGAGTAGACATCATTTAATGGGTTTCTGTGGCATATTATGTGTTGTGTACAATTCCTTCTTATCACTGTTCTAGCAAATTGAACTCAAATGCGCCTGGGTACCTTTTATCTCTTGGATCTCAAATTCTCTGTCAGAAACATTTCTTGGGTAGTCATAATACAGGAATCTAAAAATGGAGTGTTTAACAGAACACCTTATACTGAAATTGAGATCCTTAGTTCTTCAAGAAAACTTAGGGAAGAGTGTTATTTGAAACCAATTGGATGCATTTCTAAACTTTCCCCCTCTTTTTCTCCTTTGCATTCATTTTCCTCCCAAGCAATGGCCTTGACATGGGGAAAAAACAAACAAAAATGTTTTTCCCAGTGTTTTCTGTGTGTTTCCTGCTCTTGAACCACAATCCCCCTGAACAGCTGGGTGGCTTGAGGCTCTCCTGAAGGGTGTGGTATAAGTGAATAACAAAACACTTATCTGTAGGTAACCCTGAAAATGGGACTGAAGTCTTTGTCTCTGAGAGCTGTCCAGCAACTGCTGTGAACTGAGCAGCCTTTTTAGAAATGAGTGGCTTATGAGTTGTTGGGAAAGGGGAAGTTCAAACCTGACAGCAACACTAGGAAGCTTTAACACAGCTGGTAGATAGACCCAGTTGTCCTTCACGAGTAGGCCCTTTGGAGCCAGTAATTTGCGGAATGTTTATTAATTGGCCCTTTGTTTCGCCTTGTCTGGAGTATCTTCATCAGGCTGTTATCTTGGTGCCTCCTATCAGGGACAATATGGTTTTAAAAGCCCTAGTATCAGTTTCTCTTCTGAGGGCTATGGTAATAACTCCCATATGTTCGCATACCCAGAAATGCCTTTGTATAGGGGCTCAGTAAGTACTGAATATTACTCAAATAATTACTCAAATATTACTGAATTTGATTTTTTTAAATTTAATGAGCGGTGTTTAAAACAAATAACGCCTATTTCCTTAGGTTGAACCAGAGCCTAGAAACCGTTGCAGTGATTAGTAATCCTTTAGCTGAAAGAATAGAGTTAGAAGAACTTTTCTGATTCATCAGTTTTGAAATCCAGCTCACCTTTGAGACTGCTCTCTTTCTTTTCGGTTTGAAATTTTACCCTTGGGCTTTTGGGGTTTCCCTAGTAGTGTACAGTCCCTCCAAATATGGTCAGCTTAGATAGGCTGGGATCTCTGTGCTCACATGAAAATTTGAACCCTAAAAGCTTGTCAACGGTCTCATATTTACAAGTGGGTATAATGTAAAATATAAAAATTAAAAGCAAAATGGGGGACGGGATGGTTGCCCCAGTCTCACTGTAGGATTTTTGGTAGAATCTAGTGATAATTCAAGCAGTTGATGGAGAATGCTAACAGTCATTCCCAGAGAGAGACAAATTCTACTGAAAAAGAAAGCTTAATGGCTAATTATACTATCATTATTGGCACCACACTTGTGCCAGTGGTGCTGGTGAGGAAGGAGTTTTAATACTCCCCACTGTGCATGTGTAGCAAGTGCACTGACTTGGGCTGTTTCCCACCCAACACACAGAGCCCTAGAACCCTGGGGAAAGTCAGTGGGCTGGTAGAACCAGGAATTAACCCAGCCTATCTAGCTCCAAGGCTTTTAGCCCAAATCAAGTCCCCTGACCTCCCTTCGCTAGAATAAAGTGTTCCATTGAAGTATATGACAGTGATTCTTATTTAAACTGGCCAATCGTTAACAGTCAACCGCCCTTCTGTGATTATTCCTCATTGGCGTCTGGAGCCCCCAGGAGCCTCCCGTGTGGGTCTCGCTTCTGGAGTTACAGGAGTCAAATTACTTCCTGTTGATGGGCGCCCTGATCATTTTTCTAGTTCCTAATATCATCAGCTCTTGGTTCCTACCCACGGTCTCCATGATCATCGGTCTGACAAGGTCCCTGGGTTGCACACAGCTCGCAGGTTACTGTTGAGGAGGACTCCGAACTTGCCTCCTGCCCAGCCAGTGATTTCAGCACGCTCACCCAAGTTCCACCCGCGAGCAGGGCTACTGGAAAAGTAGGTGACTGTCCCTGGGAAGCTCCCGCTTGGTTCTAGCCATTGAGCACATTAGCCCATTCGCCGGGGGAGGCTTTCTTTAGCCCACACCTAGCCCAGGCAGGTGGTGTAGGTGCAGAGAAGACACCTGTCACGTGCTTGTTGTGGGTTGCATCACATTCCTCCTACAAGCCCCAAGAAATTCACCTCTCACCCCCTAAATGGGATTAAGAGAGAAAATCTGCCTGTGGTTAAAATTTTCCTTATCAAACCCATCTGTTCTTCATACGACAGTAGAAAACCGACGACTTCGTCAGTAAATAATTACTAGTAACTAATGCTATGCACTGCTTACTTAGGTGCCGAGCAGCTCTCCTAAGCAGTCTATGTCTGGAGTCCTCACTGCCATTGTGTGAGGCAGGCATACTGTTATCCACCCCAGGTTACAGGTGGGTTAACCAGAGAGACCCGGGGCAGGTAAGTCACTTGCCCAAAGTCACTGGGCTGGTAGAACCAGGAATTAACCCAGCCTATCTAGCTCCAAGGCTTTTAAGCTCTTGCACTGCTCGTCATCAAGTGCAAGCTAGTTTTAGGGTGGTTAATTTTGGATTCTAATGGGCTTTTCAGGTGACTGAGTTTGATTATTTCTGAGACTAGGCAGGTCATTTTGAGAATCTACGGAGGAGAGATATCAAGAAAGAAGCCAGTAACAGAAAGAGTTCTTGACCAGCTCAGCGAGTCTGGCAGGCCCAGTGCTCTGAGACTTCTCTCCTTCAGCTCTGATTCCAACCTCCGTGAACCTGGGTGCCTCTTGTGCCCATTTCCTTTTTCTTGGAATAGGTTTTCTTGGATATCTCCATTTCCTTCAGATGTTTTCTTCTCTTCCTCCTTCCTTTTTCTTGAACAAGATCAGCCTGTGTTCACTCTGGGGGGGGCAGGGTGTCTGCCCCATGAGTCAGGGACTTGATTGGCAGTGCGAGGGGCCAGTTCTTGCTGCCTCCTTGGAGGGCTTGATGTGTCCTGATTTGGGGAAAGTAACCCACTTCAACATTCTTCAGCAGAAGCTGCGACACATTGGTATGTATTTGGCTTGCCTCTCATTTGATGGTGCTCTTCTCCAGCGAGGCTTGGCCAGAACCCCTGCTTCACCCAGACCTTGTTCCAGTGACTGTCTCAGCTTCCAGGTGAAACGAGGAATGAAATACAGATTCTAGTATCTAATATAAAACTCTAACTTGTTTTTACTCTGAGCTGCATCTTGGGACTCTGTTCTATCCAGAGGCCCCGAGGACCTTCTTTCCCTCTTTTGTTTTGATACATTAAAGTTCTTGAATTATATTCCATGTTATTGATCTTGGCAAATGGGGGTTTCAAAATTGAGAGACGTAAACGGTGCCGTGTCGTTACCATGCATTTGTTTGAATTCTATCCAACATCTAAAAGGAAGGAATTCTATCCAGCCACTGTCTTTTGACATAAAATCAGTTTGCACTTTGGATTGACTCACTCAATACATTTGGTGTTTGCCGTATCTAAGAGTTTATTCTGATTCAATGTCATTGTAAAGTCCTAAATTTTACTCAGGACAAAATTTTCTAATAGTCCTACCTATAGGCAGTCTTCCTCTGCTTTCAAGGCTAAAAGGGACAAAGGAGTTTTTAGACTTTTGTCACTAACTTTTAACATATAATTAAAAGTATTTTCATACTGTTTTGAAGTCTCTCTATTTTGTTTTGTGGTTCTGTTTTTCTGTAGAAGGGACACTTTACAATCCTTCAGTGTATTTAGTTAACTTTTCCTTGAGTGTGGTCTCCCCTCCCCCATCCCCCATTGGAAAACTGAATGATGAAATTCCTGTGGAGTCTTGAAGCTTCTTGCCTTTGTTAGCGGGTAATGCTTCTCCAATTCATTAAGCTTATAAGAGTTTTCTGGGATTGAATGAAAAAGTCTTGTAGGTATTTCAGGAATTCCAGAATGGCTATTTTATAACCAGACTGATGAAAAAAAAAAAAAGCAGTCTTGGGCTTGGAGTTAATATGTAATGCAAGGTTGATATTTTAAAAATGATGCAAAAATCTGACACGCTTATTTTACAAAATGCTCTTCTACATTGAGGGAGAAATTGCTAAAAGGCATAAAATAAGTTTCATTTGATAAATACTTGTAAGAAAAATGTGTTTTATGAGGCACACTTTTTAAATAGACTTAAACCCTGTAAACCAGTATGAATTTCAGAAAATATTAATTACAGGCATTCAGTTCTGATAACAAATCTATAAGAATACTATACACATGGGTTGTATGAGAATGCACTTTTATAAAATTTTATACTGTTTTATTATTTTGATTTTTTTAAATAATTTTTTGAAGATCCCTACAGCAGTTGTAACTGTAAAGGACCTAGAAGTTTACACTGTTTGATATGCAGATAGCCTAAACAGTTGAGGGCTGTGTGTGTGTGTGTGTGTGTGTGTACTGAGTCATTCCTCTTGCTAAAGTTTGATTGCTTTAATGTTTTCCTTTTAGGAAGAGATAAGGGTAATGGGAAGCTGTAGAGATAAGCTAACCTTATCCCAACATCAGTTTAGAGCACCTCGCTTTTTTTTTCTTGCTTGCTTTCTTTTGGCAGCAAGAACTTCACCCACCAAAAACAGAGTAGATGATACAGCTATTTATCCATCGTAAAGAACCACAGATGTATTCTTTTCTTTCTGCTTTATTGCTGTACTTCAGGATATTGCCTTCAGACCATGAGAGCCACTTGTACTTCAACTTATTTATGTTTAATTGTACACAGGAATAGGTAAGCTCTCTGTCTAGTTTGGCTCCGAGCTCTCTGTGTAATGAGATAATTGATTGATGACATACAGTTCTGGATTTATACCAGGGATATTTTTTTCTAGGGAGGTTTACATGGTGATTATTTAAGATATGAGATTCCGGTGCATTGAAATATAATAAATGAATATCCGAACAGCCGGCCATCCATCTGTAAAGGGTCATAGAACAGGTTAACATCTGAAATTTAATAAGGTCTTGAGTTTTGTAAATATCATTTCCTTCAGTGAAGCACAAGTATGAGAGTATTACTCTTAAAATGATTATATCTTTGGACACATTTTCCTAACTTGTGATTTTAAAAGGAGAAAGTAGATTTTATGCAAATTCTCGTTTCTTTTACAGCATTTAATTAAAAATAATCTATACTCTTATAATGCTATTAATTTGCTAAACACTTTACAAAGCAATTTCACATCCTTCACCTAATTCATTCCTCACAAGGTGCTCTGAGGTAGGTTTTGGTATCTTCGTTGACACACTGAGTGGGGCAGAGGTCGGTGCCCACCTGATTTTGCTCTGGGACTTGGGACTGGGGATCACTTGTCTGATTTGGGATCCAGTCCACTTTCTACTGTGCTACGTGGAACTTTTGGGGGGTTTTGTTTTTTCTCTTTTTTTATGTTAAGATAAAGACACATCCTTAACTAGATGCTGCAGGTCTGGCCTCTGCCTACTTCTCTGCGCTCTCGACCTGTATTGCCTGCCTTCCTGTCAGCCAGCGGTGTGGGCAGCTTTCAGCTTCTCCCGTGGGCTGCTTCCTTCCTCCAGGGACTTTCGCATTAACCGCTATTTCTGCTTGAAACGTTCTTCTTCCCTGTTTCCTCTTCCTTTGCTTCCTTCTTGCCTTAGTAAAGACCTAGCAGCCTTCAGGCCTCAGGGCAAGTCTTCTTTGACCGCCCCCCCCCCAAAAAAAAAGCCAAACCCTACATACTTTCACAGCTCTGCTCACCTCTCCTTGGAAGCGCTTTTTTCTACAGTTTACTTTCATGGTGCTTGATTGTCTCTCATTAGACCAAGCTCCAGAGGATGGGGATTTTGTCCAGTTTTGCACCCTGTGTTATCAATGGGGGAGTATGGCCTCCTTGTGGGGTCTTTAAGGATCATCACAAATGGCCGCAGAAGTTACCCCTGGAGAGGCATATGAAATTAAAGGAGTTACTACACTCACAGGTCCCAGAAGAGGGAGGCCCCGCGTGCCACTCAGGGGACCGTGTGAGAGGAGCTCCAGGGAGCACATTCAGCCAGGCAGGTGGGGGGCCCAGGGGGAGAGGGGACCCACGGGCAGCTGCCTTTGTTGGGCTCAGATGGAGTACACAAGTATAGAACGTGAGGTGAGTTCCTTGGTATGTCTGAATGTCACTAGCTCGCAGTCGGGGAAGGGCAGGAAGGGGAACTTGTGGTAAGACCACCTATATTGTAGTGCTGCAACAGGTCACCTGGACAACGTGTTGGCAGCCTATTTGGGGGATGCTGAGGCATAAGAAAAATAAGAAGTTGGAAAAATTTACTATACACATATTATATTCTCAGCCATTCGCTTGGTGCCCAGCACATAAGAGGTTTCACATACCTGGATGGGTAGATCGATGGATGGATAGCGCAGACTTGTTTTGTCTCCTTTCTTAGGCCATTAGAATCATGGGGAGCTCATGGGATTCAGTTAGCATCCTTTAAGCGTAGCTGGGATGGGAATTCCCTGGCGTCCAGTAGTTAGGACGAGGCGCTTTCACTGCGGTGGCCCGGGTTCAGTCCCTGATCTGAAAGCCATGCAGCGAGCCCCCCGCCTTCCCCCCACCACAAAAAAAGAAGTAGCTGGTATGGACTTGGCCTGATTTGAACAAATTAGAAATGTTTTGTTTAGTTCCAACTCCAATCAGTTAACCAATATCTATTGCATATGAGACAGGGTGTGAAGTGTTGTAGCTCTGTTGTCTTTTTGATGTCTCCATCTTAGCATTTATTCGCGTTTATAGAGCAATGAGAATGATTCAAGTAGCTGATGGAAACCACCAGGTAAAACTGCACAGCTAATAGATACTAGTATTTATTTAAGGGAGCTGCATAAACATTTAAACGCAAATGTGGAATTGATAAAGTGGGCTAGATTAAAATGTTTTCCCTCTGGCGTGTAATACTTCATGGTCTTGGAAGTTTTCAGAAAATGAGGTCACTTCTCAGTTACTCCTGACAACACTTACTCTTCCGATTTAATAGCATTTTCTACACCAGTGTCCTTCCTTTGTTCATCTCTCAGACTCCCTTTACTGACCCTGCAAATTGAGGCATCCGTACTTTGCCTGTTGCAGAGGTTTGAGATAGTATAAATTTTCTCATGGTCTAAGAATAATATATATCCAGCTTGAGCCGTAATAAATTGTTAAACTTAGTGAAAGCTGGACCTCTCAACTTCCTCTTGAGCTTGGTTGTTAAAACATAGTTTGTTTGGAGTGAATTCTCAGAATATCACACATACACGTATATTCGAATGGGATTAAGTGACATACTTGGAAGTCCAACTTGAATTAGAAAATTTATGGTTTGGATTATTTTTGTAATGTTAGTTCAGATTTTTCACCATTATGTTTCCCTCTCTGGGGCTGATCATCTGAGAGGTTAACGACATATAAGCCAGCTTTATAAAATAGCTATAAAATAGCTGTGCAGTTTCACCTGGTGGCTTCCATCAGCTACTTGAATCATTCTCATTGCTCTATGGGGGATAATAAGAAATGTTATTATGTTTAAAAGAAAAAGAAACTAAACATGGAAATTATTCCTCCTCTTCGGCCACACTACTGCTCTCACGCCGTGGAGTTTTGACTTTTAACCAATTTTAAGATTGGATCAATTGAATATTTTGTCATATGTGCGATCACTCCATATCTTTATATATAGAGTGTTGTTTCTCCATATGTAAGGATATGTGTTGTTTCCTGCTAAACAATATTTTTGTCTCTTTGATACTTGCCCCAAGTCCAACAACAAAACAGCTGTGTTGTGTAGCAGAAAGGTGCTAGAATGCCAGGCCGGGATTTTTTTTAAAGAAGATACACAAGTACAAGTGAAACATAAGTACATTAAACCGATACTGAGGATAGATGTCAGGGCATGTCTAAACCGTGTCTACACTCAGTGTACTTTGTAAGTGAAGCCCATACGCATGAGTAGTTAGCAGTTCTAATTGCATGAAACCCGTCTGAGAAGGATCCATCCTGTTCTTGGCGGGTGAGGAGATTGTAAGTGTAAGGTAGAGATGTGTGTCACTTAGAAATGGTTTGCTAGGGTTCAGACATGCTGCTTTTCTGGTGGGTGGAGAGGAAAGTAACTGGATTTGCCCTGGTTCTTGGGAGAGAAGAGGATTTGTGATTCAGGCTCAAGGTTTGGGTAACCAGGAACAATACTCAAGCAAAAGAGATGGCGGATGGTGGCACTGTGGCAGGAAGCTGATGGACCTTCATTGGTAGCGATGTTGCCTGTGTCGGCGCCTGTGTTGGCTGTTGTCTTCAATTGCATCCTTGATGTGTACGGAGGAAATCTTTTCAAAGTGAATGTAACGATGCTGCATTTCTGAATTTCACCTCTTGAAATTGGCTTGAATTCTGATGATTAAGTTCCTGACACCTAGTGGGTGTTCTGAAATATTTATTGAATGGAAGAACGATGTGATTTTTAAATGGGATAAGTCCATATAAATCAAATATCCGTTTTTGAAGCATTTCCATAAATCATATGAATTTTTTATTACTGTGTAATAAACCAAGTGATATATATTAGTCAAGCACCTCAATAGAAAACTCTTAAATCACACATTATCTTAAATGTCACTTATAAATATAATTTCCAGATTATTTCATGAATTGCTAGTAGAGGAACTGGTCTATTTTTAGACTTTCACATGACTTACTGGAGTTGGGGAGTAAGTCTACTCATGGTAATTTAATGACTAAGTTATCTACCTTATACTCAGTTCTGGTCTAGGTGCTTGTCATGTGGGACCTCCTCCCCAAAGAATGATGGTGGAAACAAGGTTGCCGTATTTGGTACAAGGTCTGGTGGTGACTAGATAGGATGTAATGATGTGAGAGAGGAGAGTCAATGCTGAATGGCCAAGAAGGAGGTGAGATTTGAGGTGGGGCTTAAAAGATTTAGGAGTTTGAAGGCTAGAGGAGAGAATGAAAGCGATTGCTCCACTAATTTGGAGATGGAGTTGAGTGTGAGACTGAGGAGGGTGACCGACCTTGAGGCTATTATAATAGGTGGGAAATGAGGTGGGGTGTGAGGCCAGGCAGAGGATATGGGATTTAATAAGATAAATAATAAGAGACCATTGAACATTTCTGAAAAGAGAAGTGAAAGAATGAAACTGTGGTTTAAAGATAAGCTTGAGGGCTTCCCTGGTGGCGCAGTGGTTGGGAGTCCGCCTACCAATGCGGGGGACGCGGGTTCGTGCCTCGGTCCGGGAGGATACCGCGTGCCGCGGGGCGGCTGGGCCCCTGAGCCATGACCGCCGGTCCTGCGCGTACGGAGCCTGTGCGCTGCGCGGGAGGGGCCACAGTGGTGAGGGGGCCCGCGTACCGCAAAAAAAAAATGCTGTGTTCATGAGTACTTCTCATGACATTAGTATAACTTGCTGTTTCTATACCCCTAATGACCAGTAATGATTTAGGGATTAAACCTTTCTGAGTATTAGGCTTTTGTCTCCATTTTTATCCCTCTCTAAGTTAGAGTGTAAATAAGTAGTTCAGTCCCCACTCTACAGGCGGGGAGGAAACTAAGGAGTTCTGCAGCCGAATTCTAACCAAGCTGGAATTAATCCAGGAATAGTAAAGCCATCTTTTCTCTTCCAGTTAGTACTGAACTTCCTAATGTGAAATGAATTGTAAATACTTGGGGAAACAAAATACCTCCGTGAGTTTTTGAGTTGTATTTACTTTGATCTTAAAGCTGACAAAATATTGAAAATTGATTCCTTCCCTTAGTTTTTAATTGACTTTTTAACAGCTTTACTGAGATGTAATTCACATGCCGTATAGTTCATCCATCTAAAAAGTACACAGCTCAGGGATACAACCATCACCACACTCTAACTTGGGAACTTTTTCATCAGGCCCCTGGAAAAAAACCTGTATTCATTAGCAGTCATTCCCCCCACCGCCCAGCAGTTCTCACCTCTTCTCTCCATCTCCCCCCCTCCTCAACTCTAGGCAACCACTAATCAAATTTCGGTCTCTATAGTCCAATTGATATTTTTTAAAGTAGTATTTTACAGAGGGCTTCCCTGGTGGCGCAGTGGTTGAGGGTCCGCCTGCTGATGCAGGGGACGTGGGTTTGTGCCCCGGTCCGGGAAGATCCCACATGCCGCAGAGCGGCTGGGCCCGTGAGCCATGGCCGCTGAGCCTGTGCGTCCGGAGCCTGTGCTCCGCAGCGGGAGAGGCCACGGCAGTGAGAGGACTGCGTACTGCAAAAAAACCCAAAAAACAAAAAGCAAAACTAGTATTTTACAGAATGTTACCACAGATTTCGGCATCAGAAGACCTAGGTTCAAACCCCAGCTTACTAGTACTATGACCTTGAGAAAAAACTTTAACTTTGTAAGTCTGTTTTCATACTTTTGAAACATGAATAATATCTACTTCACAGCTTTTTGTGAAGATTAAAGGATGTTTATATAAAAGTGTTAAGTGATGTATGTGTTCATTGTTCCACAGGAGGTGTGTAACTGAATTACTAAAGGGTCTCAAATATTCATCCTTTAAAATAGTTGGTGGAACATAATATGATGCATAACAAATGTTTGCATATAAAAGGACAGAGTTTATATTTTTAAAACTATAGTTTTATTATTTATGTGACTCTAGGGTTTGACTTTTAAGATGGAAGAAGTGTTTCTGGATTTCCCTGCAGAACCTAGTGTAGTGGTACTTGGGCTATTTTTGGATCACAAACTCCTTTGAGAATTTGATGAAAGCTGTACACATACACTTGATTTTATTTTTTAAAAAATCAGGAGGCTGATGGCTCCCTTAAAACCGTCCATATACTCCCTGCGTACTAGATTAAGAGCCCTTAGTCTTTTAAAAGAGAGATAAAATAGCTCTTCAAAGCTGGAGTGAACAGTCCCACACCTTGGCAGGAAAACACAGCCATCAGCTTGAGTGTGTTTACTTACCCTCCAAGTGTTAGTATCCATGTCAAAGTGTGCCCAGTATGTGTGTGGCCAAGCAAGGTGGATTTTCTTCTAGGTATAGAAATGTACACACATTTCACATAGACAAGAAATGAAGGGTAGTGTCCTTGAAAGAGAGAGCTGGTGAGAAAAAGAGAAAACAACCAGAGCATCTGTCATATTGTAAGCACCACCCGCCCTGGTCCTGCCCATTTTATTTAATTTAATTAATTAATTTATTTATTTTTGCGGTATGCGGGCCTCTCAGTGTTGTGGCCTCGCCCGTTGCGGAGCACAGGCTCCGGATGCGCAGGCTCAGCGACCATGGCTCACGGGCCCAGCCGCTCCGCGGCATGTGGGATCCTCCCAGACCGGGGCACGAACCCATGTCCCCTGCATCGGCAGGCAGACTCTCAACCACTGCACCACCAGGGAAGCCCCTGCCCATTTTAGAACCCTTGTATAAACAAACATTGGATTTCCAAAGGACTGTGGAGAAGTGGGAATTCACAACAGCCTCACTGTGCAAGGTGAGTGGGATGGCCTTGATTGAGTTTATTCTCCAGGTAGCTGCTACTCACGAGCCGCTTGATATTGCTCCACTGTTGTTTATTTCATCGTGGTTCCATGGCCCCATGGTGCGGCATCCCTTCGTAGATTTAACAAAGTTCTTACCATATCGAAAAAGAAAAATTTTGCCTTATCATATCTATTTTCCCAGTTCCTTCCCTTAGTTGGAAATGTTTATTATTGTGGGAAAATATTTGGGCACCAGCAGTAAAAGGATCTGACTAAGAACAAAACCCAGAGGGTCGCGATGGGGAGAAAAAACGAGCAGAAAGCGAATCAAGGCTAGTAAACACAGAATGGCCAGGTGGCCCCTGTCAAATAAGACCACTTGCTGCACAACCTTTGGATCATAGTTCTTTATCAGATACATCTTCTGTAAATATTTTCTCCCAGTCTGTGGCTTGTCTTCAAAGACACTTGGCAGTGTCTTTTACAGGGCAGAAGATTTAAATTTTAATGAATTGTTATCAATTATTTCCTCCATGGACTGTGCTTTTGGTGTTGTCTCTAAAACGTCATTCTCATATACAAAGTCGTTTAGATTTTCTCCTATGTTATCTTCTAGGAGTTTTATAGTTTTGTGTTTTACATTTAGGTCTATAATCCATTTTGAGTTAATTTTTGTGAAGGGTGTAAGGTCTGTGTCTAGACTTTTTTTTGGGGGGGGACAAGTGGATGTCCAGCTGTTCTAGCACCATTTGTCAAAAAGATGTTTTTTCTCCATTGTACTGCCTTTGCCTCTTTGTTAAAAATCAACTGACTCTACAGTTGACCCTTAAACAACATGGGTTTGAATCGTGCGGGTTCACTTATACGTGGATTTTTTTCAGTAGTAAAATATAATACTGCACTACTGCATGATCCGTGGTAGGTTGAATCGTTGGCGTGACAGGCAGATGCAGAGGATACTGGCAACAATGGATATGGGGGGCCAGGGATACAGAGGGCCAACTGTAAGTTACAGGTGGAGTTTTCAACTGTGAGGAGGGTTGTCACCCCTAACCCCTGCGTTGTTCAAGGGTCAGCTGTGTTTCTGCCGGTCTGTTTCTGGGCCACAGCCTTTCAGTGACTTAAAGGTAAGTGACAGAGGCAGTATGTTTGCCGGAGCTGCCTTGCCTCCCTTGCTTGTTCTTGGCAGGCCTTCTGAAGGCAGTGGTTCACGGGGGAGTCGGGATGGCAGGGGGCTGGCAGGGAGGACGCTCCCTGTGGGTCTTGGGAGCTCTGGGAGTTTCTGAGGAAAGGACTGTTACCAGAGGCTCTGCATCAGTAGAATAACAATGAGTCCAAGCCTCGTTTCCCTCTCTTCTGCAGGCTACCCGTTCATAGCACACTCATTCTCACTGGTAAGATAATTATCAGTGAGAATGAGTAACTACTAGAACCGGGTATTCCATTGATACAAATATAATTGGTAGTCCTCACCTTCAATTCTTCATTCTAGTGAAACCTAAAATAAAATTAGGATTGTTTTCAAGCAGAGCTTTTGTGCTTAAATTACCCCACTTCTCTCTCTGTATCTGCAGGCTGATCTAAATTCCAGATTTCCTATTTGGGGACTTGAATGGTTCTCCCACGGAGGTCAAGGTTCATTTGATGATAGGTTAGTGAATGTAAGAGAGGGGCCAGGGCTTCCCTGGTGGCGCAGTGGTTGAGAGTCCGCCTGCCGATGCAGGGGACACGGGTTCATGCCCCGGTCTGGGAGGATCCCACATGCCGCGGAGCGGCTGGGCCCGCGAGCCATGGCCGCTGAGCCTGCGCGTCCGGAGCCTGTGCTCCGCAGCGGGAGAGGCCACAACAGTGAGAGGCCCGCGTACCGCAAAAAAAAAAAAAAAAAAAAAAGAGAGGGGCCAGTTCACTGTAAGAGTCCCATTCTTTTTTTTTTTTTTCTCTCTTTACATTTCCCCCTGCAATATCACTTAACTCTGTAGCTTCACATCACCATTTTCACATGCACGCCTCATCCCTGATTTGTTTTTCTGGCTCTATGCTCTTTTCTCTTTCACTGTTCTAATCACCTGATAGACATTTTCCTTGGACACTCTGTTGGTACCTCAAACACCGAAAGCGACATTAGCTGGTCTTCTCCCAAACTTATCCTTTTCATTGCTTTTTCTGTAAAGGGTGTCAGTGAGATGTCTCTGTTGCCAAGTCTTACTGAAACTTCCAGTCCTGACACCTTACAAATCCCTCCCATGTCCATATTTCATTACCTTGCTCTAGAGTAGCCTTCTTGACAGCTTTCTGTCAAGTCTTCCTAGCTTTTCCTAACCCACCCTTCTCACGATCTCACTTCCTGCCCCCAAACTTTCAAGAGCTCACAATTCCCAGCTAGAGTGTGGGCTTCCTAGGCTGGCACTCAACCAACTTGAATATCCTGGCTTCTCTACCTAACTTTCATTTTTATTTCTGGTACATTCCTTCATGCTGTTTGCTACCTAACTAAGCTGAGGGTTCTTTCCGTACCCCTGTTTCCTATAAGTATCTTATACTTTTTCACTTTTGTGTCTTCATTCTCTCCTAAGCTAGTGGTCTTCAAACTTCAGTGGGCATCAGACCCACCTGGTAGGCTGGTTACAGCACGGATCACTGCATCCCACCCTGGAGTTTCTGTTTCAGTAGGTCTGGGGTGGGGTCTGAGAATTTATAGTTCTAACAAGTACCCAGGTGATGCCGATGCTGGTGGTACAGAGCTCCACCTTATACCCTGAGAACCGCTCTTCTAAGCAATTTTCAAAGCTGATGTGGAAGTATTACCATCCATGTTTAATACATTTGGGTTAAAAGATAAATTTAACTCTTAAGAAGGTTGTCAGTTATTCAGATCTGTGCACTGGAGTTTGTTTACAGCAGTGCTAAAATTGAGTTTTGAACTTTAAAAAATGTATAATTTAAGCTCTGACTCTGTGCCATCTGACAGGCCCTTTGCCTGTGAAAGCACTGTTGAATTGAGGGTTATACTTCTGTTTCCTCTCTACATACTGGATGAGGACACTTGTCATCTTTACTCTCAGGCCACCGATGACCTCGCTCTGTCATTACAGACCAACAGGCTCTACAGCCCGTCAACTGCCAATTACCAAACTACAGGCCTGTACACTGATGCTTTGCCAGCGTCTTGGTGGTTCTTTCTGTTACCAGGCCTAGGCATAATCTTGTAGCTTGGTGGCTTGGTAATTACACCCTGTGAAAGACTCAGGTGTCCTCATCTGTCCTAGCGAGAAGGTTTTACATTTTAGTCTTGTTTTTAAATGTAGGGTCTGTCCTTGTCCCATTTCAAATGGTTGTGTAAGCCGCCTGTAGTACCATTAGTAGGGGTGGGAAAAGAGAGAGGTGGCCTGCAACCTGTTAAGAGGCACTTTTCATGCTTTTAACTTTGCAAGGGCAGGTCCAAGGGTGAATGCAGTTCGAGGAGGGTGTTTGGGACTCCTGAAAAGGTAATCAATACCTCATAGATTTCACTCCTCTTCTCATTGCAGTTACATTCTGCAGGTCTAGCCTGCAGTCCCTTAAACGTTGCTTCCCTGTGGCCTGGCTTCACACAGAGAGGTAAAGGACCTCTCATTTAATGGGGCTTCATTTGTGAAGGATTCTAAAGGGAAAGCCTGAAGAGTGCTTGCTGTTGTATGAACGTACCTAAGATGTTTCCCTTACACACCTCTGGACTTTTGATATCTAACCCAAAATAAAACATTCCAAGGAAATGCCATCAGATTTTAGATTTTTTTTCTGTGGTTTATCTTTACAAGTTTTATTGTTTCCCGTAAGTAAGTGACGAGGTCAGCCCTGCCAGTGCTTTGGGAAAGCACCTTGCCCATTGCTTTGGGAGTTGAACTTTGTGATCCTTTGGAAAACTGACTTGTCTTCTGTTGCATTTTAGTCTTTCTCTGTCCATTCACTCCACTTCATAAACTTTGATAAGTTAGCAAGCTTATCAAAGGGTAGGTAGGTATCTTTTTCTGCCCAGGTGTATTTATTTATTTTTTAAAAATTGTACATTGAGGAAAGGAAAGTCGTTTTTAGGAAAATTACAGTGTGTTAAGCATTACAGTAAAGGCATAAAACGTTATCAAGTATTTTAGTTACAGTTTTTTATGAATGAATATTATATGAATGAATGATTACATGAAAGAATAGTATGCATTAATACACTAAGATCTTATTTCTGAAGTTTGTTTTAGAAATGAGATTTTTGTTTAGTAATAGTCTGGCTAAGTGGGTACATTTGCTCTTTGTAAGTCATCAATTTTTTTAAATTGTCAGAATTTTTTCTAGAGGTGAAAGTTTTATTAGAGATGCTCAATCTCTCATTTTATAGTTAAGTGCAGTGAGGTCCTGATGAATCACACTGATTGCTGAAACCACCCTGAATCTGATTTGATCTTTTATTCAGAAGATACCTCAGGTCCTATGGGATCATCATACTGAAAAAAATCTTCCTTGTTTCTCTATGCAGAAGAAATGAACTTAGGTTGAGTCTTAGTTTAGTAGGGTTTTGGACAAACTGAGTGTAAAATACGTACCTCCTAACACTGTGTTCTTATGTGGTCTTGTCCATTAGGGTGAGGACAGGGTGGGCAGTGGTGGGAGAAGGGGAGTCAGAAGTGAACCTCTGTGACACCAGCAGGAGCTGCTCCTATGACTGTAGTGTTGAGAGTGTCACCTTGTGGCTGTGTCTCAGTTTTCCCTGACATCCATCACACCCACATCACACAAAGATTGGGGAAAACTGCATTTCCTTCCACAAACCCTAGGTGTGTCTGATCAAAAAAGCCTCATAGATAACTGCCATGAAGAAATTGGAGACATTTAGAATGTAATGATGTTTCCCCTGAGTGCGGAAGGTGAAGGTCCAGGGGTGGAAAATTGAGGAATCAATGACCCAGAAGTTGTGGAGTTGAAGTTCTGCAGCCAGTTGAAATATCTGGGTTGTTAGCCCCAGAAGACTCATACTGTGAGTGAAGAACACCGTGGGCGTGGCGCCCTGAAGACCTGGGCTTGAGCCTGCTGTCTTTCCCGCCTCTTATGTCACTTAGTAGCTGTGCGATCTTGAGTAGGACTCTGTAGACTCACATTCTTTTCTTTTTTTTTTCCAAACGAAAGGTCTTAACGTATTTATTACCAAGCCAGCCCACTAGTGCAGAAGCATTGAAACGAAGAGAAAAAATCATTTTCCCGATAAAGCACATCCGGCTGTCCAGATAGTAGCAATGTTTTCAGAATGATACGTTAAGATACAAGTGACCTTGGTAACAGCGTAAATATGTGTGCCAGCTTACGTGCAACTCCTTATAGACCCAGCTTGGTTCTTCTCCAGTGTCTCCTCTTGGATTTGTACTTGATTTTATTACAAGTTTTCATCCAAATCCATTGGGGAATTGGGACAATTCTGTTTTGTTTCTTGGCTAGGAATCACTTGATCCTGAAAATCTTGTGAGTAGACCTGGTGAGGAACAGATTCTACTGCACACACCAGGATGGCGGAGAAAAAGAGAGAGCACCCTTTTGGATGTCAATGATGCCCACTGCCTGGTCTGCCTCATCTGGGTGCTGGGAGCATTGACTCCCTCACCTGGGTGTGGGGAGCATCTTCCTGGATGACATGAAAGTGTGGCATAGATGTAAAGCAGCCGAATGAAATGTCTGGTGTCTATCGTGATAATTGTCGTGGTTATATTATATGTTTATTGTATTGGCTGACTTTATTGTGGGTTTCTTAGATGCTTTCTCTTAAAGAAATATGGGATTTTAATTTAAAAGCACATTTCATGTAAGAGCATTGGAGTGGATTTTGGTAAATTCATGAACTTAAACACTTAAACTCTCTCCTGGCCTTTAATTATTTCTTGATTACTTAAGAGCATTTAATTCATCCTAATACTTTGGAGTTATAAAACCATTAATATTATTATGGCTCTGAAAGCAAAGGCTACAGCTAATTCATGAATGATAAGGAATGATAAGGAATATTGTGAAAGGGTTTTCATCATTCTACTCACAACATTCCTGGGAAAATAATGAAACGTGAACCATAATAGAGTTTATCTGGGCATATTTTATATGCCTAAAGAAGCCTTTATAATAACTTGTACGTATTAGTTTTATGTGAAAGACAATTAATAAGCATATATAACATTCAAGAAAATATTTTTGCTGATCTTACTTTCCCTAAGATGTTTGGGTTTTTTTTGTTTGTTTTAAAGTTATTCTGACCTTGCAATTTGAGAAGCATGGGCATTATTTTCATACTTTCCTTTGTAAGCACTTATATTTAGAGAGGGGGTCTGTATATGTGTTTGTGTGTGTATGTTCAAGTATATCTATCAAATGTCATCAAAGGCTGACTTCAAGAATTCTAGTAGCAAAAAGATAGGGAAGAATTCTCATTTCTCACTTGCAGTTTGAAGAGAAAATGGTGTCCTGTTATGAAAGTCTTAAGTTTTGGCACGTTCTGCCATCTTTAATCTGATTGAGTGTTCACAGGGATAATTTAGTTGTCATAGATATTTTTTCCTCAACTTATTTTTGCCATAAAAGCCTCATTTCCCAGCTGTATTCTGAGAAGTGGAGCGGGAGTAACATCTTTTGAGTACCTACTATGTGCCAGGCACTGTTAAGACACTTTATGTGCAGGTGTCATTTTACCATTGTAGGGGTATAATCTTCACTTTTTAGCAGGGGCAACTCCTGTGAACTCTTGCTGTCATTCAAACCTAGGTCTCCTGCACACTGAATGTCCATATTTTTCCCCCTGTTTCCTTGTAGAGACATAAATTGCCAACTCTTTATCTAACATGCCAGTAAAGCTTATTCTACACTTAAAGGAGAATTGTCTCCGTTTTCTTTGCTTTGTCTTAAAAGTTATATGAGTTAGGGGTCAGGTAAACCCTCTGTCTGCAACGAAGCCTGTGGGTTTTTCCTCTCTTCCTCAGAAGTTCTTAATTACATTGGGCACATCTTATAGTGAAAGAATACATCTTGTGGGGGTGAAAAATGAAATGGTAACCATAATGAATAAAATTGTTAGCCAGTCCAACAAGTTGGTTTAAACAAAAGGGGGGGAAGCACCTCGAACGAATTTGTTTTTCATAATATACCTTTAAAACGTAAGTTTTAAATAATAATAATAGTTAATAATGTAATAATAATAGTTATTTACTGAATGTTTATTATGTGCCATGCACTATGAAAGGACTTGATTTGTATTAACACCTCTAATTGTTCAACAGCCCAGAAAGTAGGTACTATTTGTTTTATAGATGGAGAACCTGAGACACAGAAGTTGAATCGGTCCTCACAGGTTGCTTATAAGTGCAGAGCCTGGCCCAGCCCTAGTCTTTTGGATCCAGAGTCTTGTTCTCACCCACTTTGCTCCCTGCTTGCCCTGCTTCGGAGTTTAGACTAGCTCCTGGAGCCAGTGGAGGTTGTTAGTGCTCTAAGCAGGGGAGTGTGTGCCCGTGTAAAGTAATCCTGGCACTGTTGTGTAGATGGACTGTGCAAAGGAGGGAGATGCCTGGAGCAGAGCAGTCATCCCTGACACGGCACTGGCAAGACATATCAGCGTGATTTATTGACTTAACAAACAGGCGGAGCGCCTCCTATGTGCCAGGCACTGTTCAAAGTGCTTTACAAATATTAACTGATTTAAGGTTCATAGCAACCCTACGGGGTCGGCGCTATTACGATCATCCCCACTTTATAGATGAGGAACCTGAGCTTCAGGGAGGACCCCTAGATGGTAAGTGGCAGGGCCAGACAAGGCTGAGTCCAGGCTCTTAACCACTGTCCATGCTGCCCTGAGTCTTCCTGTAAAAGGGAACATTTGATTACTGGTGGTCCCCAGGGATGCTCGTATTCCAGATAGTAGAGGATCTCGGTGATATTTTGGAGATGGAGTCTTCCACTTGTAAAAGCATCTGCTCTAAAGACATTAGTCTAGGAATATTTAAACGATTCTGTTCTATTTAATATATGCTCGGCTTAGAGCAGAAAACAAAACAAAACAAAAAAACAGAAGACACAGGCCCTGCCTTGAGGAACTTATATTATGCTGGGGGGAGACAAAACAGCACATAGACATATAAAAAAAATAATAATTTTGGCTAGAGAAAAGTAAGTGAAAAAAGTTTAAAAGGTGATGTGATAGACCTATACTATCCACTACGGCAGCCGCTCGCCACGTGCCCATTGAGCCCTAGAGACGTGGCCAGTCCACACTGTGAAGTGCTGTGTAAGAGACACACTGCAGTTTAGAGACTTAATACGAAAAGAAAATTATCAATATCTCAATTTTTACATTGATTACATCTTAAAATAAATTGTTTATATATTAGATTAAATAAAATATACTAAATAAATGACAGGTGAGATACGCTAGGCCCTAAAGGACAAATATTGTATATTCCACTTATATGAGGAATAATTGGATTCCTAGAGATAGAAAGTAGAATGATGGTTGCCAGGGGCTGGAGGGGCAAGAAATGGGGAATTATTGTTTGATGGCTATAGAGTTTCAGTTTGGGATGATGAAAAAAGTCTGGAGATGGATGGTAGTGATAGTTACTAGACAATATGAATGTACTTAATGCCACTGACTACTAAAAATTTAAAATTACGTGTGTGGTTCGCATTGTATTCTTATTGGACTATGTTGGGATAGCGAGTGGTGGGTAAGATGGTCAGGAAAGGCTTTTTTGAGGAGATCTTCGAAAAGAAAAGATGAGTCCTCTGAAATGAGAAGGAATTGACCACACAGAAGCATGAGGGAAGAGTTTCAGTCAGATGAAGAGCTGGTGCCAAGGTCCTGGGGTGGGAACAACTTTGAATGCTTGGGGAGGCGGGTGAGATGAGGATGGAGGTGGGGGTCCCAGGTCATGCAGAGTCTTATGAGCCATGGTGAAGAGTTCAGATACTACTTCTGCTCAACTTGAGATGAGAAACAAAGCAATAAAAAAAATGCAAAGTCTGTATAGACGACACCATACAAAATTGCTAATATTTCTGACCTACAAAATGGCAGTTTCATCTGATGGAACCTAATCTTGGGATTTGTTATGCCCTTCCTGCGAGCAAAGAACGCACTTCATTGTTTCTAATTACTTGTTCTTTGACGGGCGCCTCAGAGGACAGCACCCTTCCTCTGAGAGCTTGCAGAGCACTACGCCTGATAGCAAATCTGTGTTGAAATGGAAGAAAACCTAGCTGGCCACAGACTGACACTGTCACAAACCATAAAAAGATTCTGAACGCAGTCTCTTGAATGTTTCCCGTTTTATAAACCTTTGTCTTTGCCACCTCTGTGGCTTTTGGAATGTGGAGGGAAAGATAATAGTATCATTAGCACCTTTGGATCTCTTGTCTCTATCAAGTCATTGCAGGCGTTTATTATTATTGCACAGGGAGACTTTTCCTTCTGGAAAGGGCTTGACTCAGGATAAGAAGATTGAAGGGGTGGCCTTCCCCGTAGGGGAGGGTGGTTAGGAAGGCAAGGTGGGTGGTTCATCCATGTATTAAAGGCCGTCGGTGCTGGCTCAGGTCATCTCGTGGCCATGCTCTGCATCCCGCACCCACCTTGGTGGCCTCGTTATGTTATTACCACCTTTCCCGGAGCAGGGGGCCTGGGATGATGAGAGGAGACCCCATGGGAGGTGCTGCAGGACAAATCTTTTTCTTAATAGTCTTCGATACCCGAGCCCCTGGTGGAAAATGTTTGTTCATACTAGAGGGGGAGATGGTTAATACCTAAAAATCTTTCATTTGGTGAAAACATTCTCTGGGCTTTGAAACCTCTCTGGCCACCTGCTGGGGACCAGTGGGTCCAGCCAGCAATAATGATTACCGCCTTGGGCTCTGGTCTTTTGTGGAAGTGGTCTGGGTCCTGTTTGAACTCCCCAACCAAACGCTTCTAAGTGGCTCTGGGCATCTCAGGTGGTGTGAGGGGAAGAGGTGAGTGTGGATTCCTCAGGCTATGTGGAGTTTTAAAAGTTACTGGAAGCGTTGTGCTCCCCTGGGATGACTAGACATCTTTTCCTGGTAGCCTAGGTGCTGTGCAAGCTAATTTTCTAAAAACAGTAGAGGCATGTTATGTAAGTATTGATATCTGGGCCACAAAGCAAAAATCTGTCCCATAATTCCTAGAAGATCTCTCAGCTCTGCATATTGTGATCTGTTTCTGTGGGGTCACCGTTGTGTCATCTTTGTTGACTGTCAAATGGTCAACTAATAGAAGTCATGAACTACATTCATTCCCCACTTTCTAACCACATGAGGAACTCCTTGTGGATAGTTTATATGGAGGTGGAGTTGGGTTTAGGGTAGTAACAGAGCTTTTCCTTTATTCTTCAGTCCTGATCAGCTTCATTTGGTTTGTTTTATATCCAAGTTACCAGATCATTGTGACCCTCAGGCTTCATTATGACACAGACTAAGAAAGCCGTGTGATTCCCCAGAGGAGCTTGAGTTTTTTTCACTTTTTTTCAACAGCGTACCGGATCTGCCATAAAGAGCAGATGTGTCTACACAATTATAAATAATCATGCATTGGGTTTTTTACTTTACAGTTTACAGTAGCTGTCTCACACATTGCCTCTCTTTAATCTTCCCATGAAACCTGGGAGATGGGCGTTGTTATTTTCTCATCTTACAGGTAAGGAGGCTCCGCCTCCGAGTTTCTGTCCAGGTGTGCTGACTTCAGGTTGGATTCTCTTCAGCCCCTTCTAACTCACATGTTGCCTACCTTTCTGGCACGTGGCCCAGTGGTCTGTAAGAATCTGGTCATTCAACATAAGGGGAGGAACCCATCATCCATCAGGTATTTCTGATTCTCTGTCTAGTGACTCCCACTGGCACGTCCTGCTTGCGTGGTCACCAAACTCATCATGTCTCAAACCACCTTGCTGTGTGAGCCGCATGCCTGCTTCTTCCTGTATTTCTGAGTCAGTGAAAGACTCTCCCCCTCCTTTGACGAAACCTGGGTGTTAGGATTATACGGTGCGTGATGGTGGACACACCATGTGATCGCTAGGGCTCAGGGTTCCACAGCTGTAAAATGGGGCGAATACCTGTCTTACTGGGTGTTGGGAGTATTTTGGGGTCTCATCCATTTACATTTGGCACACAAATGCTCAACAAGGATAGCAGCTACTGTTGTCATTTTTTAAATATCATTATAGCCTCTTTCCCCTCATTCGTTCAATTGGCAGGTCCTGCAGATGCTACCCACGTTAATACCACCGACTCTGTCCTTTGCAATCTCTCTGCCTTAGACTTCTTACATAATTGCTGTCATAATTTGACTCATCAGCCGTGGCTCCAGTCCAGCCCCTCTAATCCATCGTCTGCACTATATCCAGCCTCATATTTCCAAAAGCACAAATCTGAACTTCTCCTTGAAGTCCTTCATTTGCTTACAGAATAAATATAAATTCTTTAGTTTCTCCCCAAAGACCCTTCATGACCTGACCCTTTTCATAGCCTCATCTCACTATCACTCCTGTTCCTGGACACACACGCTACCCTCCCCCGTGCAGAACTGGGGCTCCTCTGAGTAATTCCCCATCCTGTCTGGGTCCCCTAAATGTCTTGGTTCTCTGTCCCCAGTTTCCCCTCTTCCCTCCTGCCCCTCAGACCCCCCCTGCTGCCACGCCTAGCTGGTGTCAACCCACTTCAGCTTCGTGGTCTCAGCACCTCACATGGCATCCTGCACACAGTAGGTGCTCAAGAAGTGAACGAATGAACTCTTGACTTCAGTGGATACTGCATGGCCAGCATCTTTAGCCCAGGGTCCTCTCACGTCTCCAGTGCCTCTCGGGGGGTGGCAAGGCTGGACGCAGACTGGATCTTCAGGGCAAGACCCTGGGTTGGTAGCTGAGCCAGCAGGAGGCCTGGAGTCTGCCCCTGGGAACTTGCGGTGAAGAGAAATGAGGTCATTGTCACCACAATTCATCCACTTCATCACAGCACGAAAGCCTACCTGAGGTTCAAGTATATATAGCAGCAGCTGTCCCACCAGGAATTTATCCAGAGTTGCCATTTGACTGTTCAGAATTTACATCATAATTGTCCCTAAATATTCCCTGCAGAAGCAGCCACCCTCCCCCCACCCCCACCCCATCAACAACCAGCTGAGAGTGATTACCCATGGTTACCAGGCCTACCATCTCCATCAGCCGAAAAGTGACAAAGCCAGACCTGCTGGCCCTACAGTCCATAGGCACTTACCACTACGCCTGTTGTGGCTGGAATCACACTTGTCCAGAGTCATCTGACAGCTTTCCACAGAAGGTTGTGAGACGTTAGTCTAGTCTTATTGTTTTGTGAGAAAGACATTTAACGCTTCCCTCCATATGTTATGCTCTGGAAAACTCAAGAAGCATGGAAAACTTATTGCATTACATGTGTGTTTGAAACCACTAGAAATCCAAGCCTCTCTCCTTCATGAGAACTATGGGCATTTGCTTTGTCCCCCCCCCCCAAAAAAAAGATGCAAAACCTGCTAAGTATGTTCCCAAGCAAGTGTTGACATCTCTGAGTTTCGTGCTCAGATATATAGAAGTGCCTGAAAAAGGACCCCACGATCCACCTGTTACGGATCTTGGAAATGCAGACTTGTCTGAAAGAGAAGGCTGTGACCAGGAAAAAGGATTTATTCTCTAAGACATAGGTTGCTCTCTTTATGCTGGTGTGTTTCAGTCAACTTTTCACCGAAGTATAACGCCATCAGAAAAGGACACAAATCAGAAGCGCACAGCTTGAATTTGCAAGTTGCCCTTTTCATGTGTTAATACATAAAGATTAATAGGATTTGGCGCCACCACCAATTTCTCATTGAATTAAATGAAGGGGTCGGTGAGGATGGAGATGGGAATGAAGTTCTGAATTCCATTCTCTTGACACAGCTGTTTAATAACCTCCCCGTTACTCACATGCTCAAGAAGGCCAAGTTTTGTTTCCTGGTGCTCACAGCCTATAACTTTTGTCTCCAGTTCTGTTGCTTTAGGCTTTTGAATACACAGATGAATTCCAGTGAAGCCCCCATATATAAAGGTGGCCTGCTCCCGTCCTACTTGTTTGTCCGAAGAAAGGACCCCAAAGAGTTTATCTGAACACGTGGTTCTGATAAGGGAGTTCCTTACCTAGATTGGATTTCCCCCCCATATGACAATGCCTCTCTTACCCCTATGTCTTCCCCTTTTCTGTCTTCAGAGGTGGAAACTCTTTAGGGCTGTAGTTTATCTCTCAAGTTCATGGCCTTCTTTTCTTCTAGAAGATTTGTCTGATCACCTCCCCTCCTCCCATGCCGTCTTCTGTGGGTCCACTTAGTTGAAGCCAACTTAATTTTCAGTCAAGTGCAGTTCACTCTTCCCCCTTGTTAGGAAAACAGCACTTTCTTGGCCCAGTAGTGATGAACTAATACTCCATAATATTTTCTAATATCCAGTCCACATTCAGTTTTCCCCAGTTGTCCTAAGTATGTCTTTTACAATTAAAAAAAAAAACAAAACAGAAAAACAGAGTATACTAGAGTTTTTATTCCTGGTAGTTTATTAATGCATCAGAGACTATCTGGATGACTGTGATGGCTCAGTGGATAGAACAGTGGTGCAGACGTTGTTAATCATGTAGACAGTTCCCCAGGAGAAGACTGCATTTGCCTGTCTGTTGTTGGCAGTTCCCTTACTTGCTTGATGCAGCAAGTGTAGACAAAAGTGAATGAATAAGCATGAACGCAGACACCCATCACCACTGTGAATGGGCCACTTATCACTCCTAGAAGTCTGGAAGGTCTCATTTCTTTCGTGAACCTAATTGTCATTGGTGTGAGGCAGCCACATACGCACGTTGTTAGTACCCAGGAACCATCTCGTGTGTGCTGGTTTGCCAAAAAACGTGTGTTTTTATTCTAGAAAGGAGCATAGCTCAGCACAGGTACATGGGCAGGCCTTAGGAATTCACCAGAGACTTGGACGTCGTGATAATTAATAGACTTTATTTTGGGGGAGTACATGTTAAGATTTACAGAATAATTGAACAGATAGTATATAGTTTTATATATCCCCCAGACCCCTGCCCATTTTCCTTATTGTTGCATACATTGGTTACAATTAATGAACCAATATTGGCACGTTATCATTAGCTATAGTCCACAGTGTACATTAAGGTTCACACCGTGTTGTACATTCTGTTGGTTTTGACAAATGCTTAATGTCATGTATCTACCATTACAGCTTCACACAGGATAGTTTCACTGCCCTAAAAATCTCACTTTCCATCTGTTCCTCGGTCCCTCCTTCCCCCGAACACCTGATGCTTCACTGTCTCCATCGTGTTGCCTCTTCCAGAATGTCATATAGTTGAAATCGTACAGCGTGTAGCCTTTTCAGACTGGCTTCTTTCACTTAGTAATATGCATGTAAGTTTCCTCCTTGTCTTTTACTGGCTTGATAGCTCATTTTATCTTATCGCTGAATACTATTCCACTGTTCAGCGCTACCACACTTTGCTTATCCACAAAGCTTACTGTTTTATTTATTTATTTTTTTAAATACATCTTTATTGGAGTATAATTGCTTCACAGTGCCGTGTTAGTTTCTGCTGTACAGCAAAGTGAATCAGCCATATGCATACATATATCCCCATATCCCCTCCCTCTTGAGCCTCCCTCCCACCCTCCCTACCCCACCCCTCTAGGTCATCGTTATTTTTAAATAGATGATAGAACATTCCGGCACATAGTAGGTGTTTGGTAAATCAGTAGTTGTTATGACTTAATTAGATTGAATCCTTACTTTTTCTGACAGGTGTGTAGTGCAAAGGGAGTGTTGTGATGGAAAAGGCAGTTCTGTGTTAGGCATTGATTTCTGCTAATATGCAGTTATTGTTTAAGGAGAGAGCATTTAACCCCACAGCGGCTTAGCCCAGCAGCTGCAGACAGCTTTGATATGCCCAGGCTTCCAGCAACAGTTTAAACATTCTCCCTAGCACTGCGCTGTCCATTGTAGTAGCCACTAGCCACGTGTGGCTATTTCAATTTCAATTGATTAAAAGTAAATAAAATAAAAAATTCAGTGCCTCTGTTGCACCAGCCACATTTCAATTGCTCGATAGCTATATGTGACTAGTGCCTCCCATTTTGGACAAGGCATGTCTTAAACATTGTCATCATCACAGACAATTGTATCGGACAGCCCTGATCTAGAGCATTCAAATGGAAGGAGGGAATTGAAATGAGTTGACCAGGCCGATTCTGGTTTCTCCTTAATGCTTAGCTGTTTCTGAGCTGTAACAATTTTACAATGGAAGAGAGGAAGGCCAGAGATTTGTTTGCTGGAGAAAAGTTGCTTAAAATAACTTACTGGGGATTAAAAAGGCTGCCCAGGCCAGTGAAGCTGTGAAATCCTCCTTGTGTGACAACCCCAGGAGGCCTAGCTTGCCAACGGTTTAGTCCCTTGATCAGCTAGTGTTACGGAGTTTTATAGAACTCTGAGTTCTTACTTATTTAGTTTGGTGAAAAAGCAGGGGCCTTCTCTAATTTGAGGGGTTGGGTTGGGTGTGGAGAGGGAGTTAAACTTCTCAACTAATAAATCTGCAAATTGTATACCCACCCCTGAGTAAACGCCTATGGTCCTTGGATGCCAGGAATGTGATATCAGATATCAGATATTTGCCACAGAAATTGTAGCTCATTCCCTTGAAATTGAGATTCCTCTTATTTGGGAGCAAAGCAAATGACAGTTAAGTTTTCTTGGTTTTTTTCTTTTTTGCCAGCTCTTTGGATGTGATCAGATCTAATTTCATTCACGTGGTGAGTGCCATGCTGACACAGTGTTATGGGTTTTTTCAGTCTACTTAGATTTGAATTCTGTATGCATTTTATGTATGGCATTTCAATAAAGTCTTCAGGTTTTTTTCTTCTAAATAGAAGTACAGATAACAGACATTATATGAAATTGTGCTTTTCCTTAATGCTTAATCTAGAAATTGGCTGGTGATGTTGGTGAGGGTTTTTAATATAATTTTCATCTGAAAACACCAAATTGCTCTGTTTGCACATTGTAGCTTTAAATATTGATTTTTCACCTTTTGACATGCTTGGATTTCTAAGAGGGCCACATGTGGAAAGGCAAATTTGACAGAATAATATATCTACCAGAATTCCTATGAAAAGACTTAAAATATTCTGGTATTTGGACGTCCATTCAGGATGTGACCACTTGGAATCATGACTGTCTGTAAACACAGGCTTAGAATTGATAGTTTTCTCTAAGAATAGGCACAGAGAAAATGGCATATTATCTTGCAAATGAAGAATTGGAAATGTCAGACCTCAAATGAAGACAGATTTCCCTTTAATCTTTCGGCTAGGGTCACCTGCTAAACAACTCTTAGAAGAGTTGCTGAGATTTAATCAGTATTTAATAATTATTGCATTTGTTCAACTGACTTTTCTTTGAAGACAAACACGTTGGCCCTTGAATAAAAGGCAGGGTAACGGATGGATTTCTTGTATTTACTATGGTTTTCCTTTCATTTTAAAAAGTATATTTTAATTTAGACACTGTTTCATGTTAGCAAAGTCTCAAGAAATTGATTACGGTTTCTTCCCATGGGATTGCTCTCTTAAAAGCCATGCAAGGGGAAAGAATCAATATTAGGGCTTTCCGAGTGGCAGCTTTTTACAGAGCTCCCCAGCACGATTGACTACAGCTGTTTTTCTAAAGGATTTTAAAAGAACAATCTGTATTAGAAGCCTCCTTCTTTGGTATGAGCTGGAACAGTTCCAAGCGGATTTCCACGGGGGCTGCGCTGCCGTGTGACCACTTGAATGAAGGGCTTGTGGCCGCACCGGCGCGCCAGGGCGGCCGGGCGGGGAAAGGCTATTAGGTGAGGGGTTGTTGGCTTGCATGCCGAAGAGGTTGCCCTGGCAGCTGCCGTCAGACAGCCGAATCCCTCAGCCTCCAAAGCAGGGGGGGCAAGAAGAAGTGGTTTTTCTACCAGCCGTGTGTAAGCAGCTGGAAGAGAGAGATGGAAGTATCCATATATCTGTGTTGCAGAGCATTGGCCAAAGGCAGGTAGGTCCAGTCCAAGTTAGGAAGGATAGAAACTGATAGCCCCCTAGCTTCCACATCCTCAGCTGTGGCCTGGAGGCCAGTGAGGAGTGGCCGCATCTTCCTTGGGTCTCTTACTCTTGAGCCCCAGGAGAGAGTTCTTCTCAGGCTGCCTGCTGATCTTGTACCAATTAAATAATAAACTCTACTCTGTGGGCAGAGGCGCTATGTGGCAGCGGGGTGCCTGGAGCAGTTCCATCTATTCGAAACCGGTCCCATCTCAAAAGGCTGTGACAGGACCCAAGTGAGAGACCATGAATGTGGACTGGGCTCCCCGGGCTTTAATTCTCAGTAAGACCCTGTGCTCTCTAGGAAATGAAGATGTAACAAGTAGCTCCAGGCGGCTGTCATCCGGAAAGGCGGGGCTTTTCACATAGATCTTGCCATTGGTTGCTTTGCAGAAGGCATTTGCAGGCATGGGTTGGCCCAGTAATTTGGGAAGAAGGAAAGATCCTGGGGAATGTGGGAATTTTTAGAAAATAATTTAGCACACTTGGGTGCGAAATCCCCTCAGAGGCTTTCGGTATGGCTTGCTTCAGAACTGATGGAATCAGCTAGTAAGCTGCTTTTATTACTGGATTCACCTGGAGAAAAAAAAAATTCCTTGCGATGATCTGATATGTTTTTGACTCGTAACCATTTGCTTTTCCTTATCTCCCATATTTTTAGAAAACGAAGTGCTGTGTCTCCTATGAAATGGTACTTATGAATGTGTGTTCCAGCTGAGACTTTTAATTATCACTAGCGAAGTACCCTGAATTGGCCTCATTTGGGTGCAAAAAATAATGACAGGCTCTTTTCAATATATTCTCTAAAGAGCTTCTTAAATATTATCTTTTAACTGAGTATGTAATTTTACCATCTTGCAGGCTCTGTTTTTCCCTTCATCTTTGACATCCTCGTATTTTAAGAATAAGAGTTACGATTCCATCAGCAGAATGTCAGAATGTCTTCATAGATAGATTCTGATGGAGGTAGATCAGAAAGACAGGCAGCACTGGGGTGGATTAGGTTACCTTTTGGATTTTTGAAGGCTTTGCCCACATGTTAATTTGAACAGCCAATAAAGTGTTTACTGTTTTTGGAAAAAAATATGACTATCCACACATCTCCTTTCCTCTTCCTATGGCAAGACTGTAAATGTTATCTTCAGATAAATAACTCATAAACAACACTTGAGAACACCAACAGGAGCGCTTTCTAAACTGCGTTCGCTTGAGAGATGGCACAGGTCACGTGACTGTAAACAGTCCTTGTGAAACAGGTGCTTTTGTCTGGGAGCTCAGGCTTCGTTTCTTGGGAAATTCCATGCAGGGTCCACAGTGGATTTCATAATGGGACTCTAATACCTTTAAACTTTTTCCCCCCGCTTCCTCTATCAAGGAAATCATTTCTTTAAAAGCTGCTTGGCCTTCATTGTTTACTGGTTGGAAAGTTCGGTCAAGAACAGTTCCTTTATATAACAAGAAGAAATACAGGGCCAGGGGCTATGTGCCTTGGGCAGAAGCAGAGTGTTTTTCCAGTAGATAATCAAGAATGTGAATAATCCTTCGGCATACGGTGCAGCCGCCGCTATGACTTGGCACTAGGTGTTAAAAGCCCACTGTTCATGTACACATTGCTATATTTAAAATAGACAACAAGCACCTACTGTATAGCACGGGGAACTCTGCTCAATGTTCTTTAATAACCTACGTGGGAAAAGAATTTGAAAAAGAATAGATATATGTATAGCTGAATCACTTTGCTGTACACCTGAAGCTAACACAACATTGTTAACAATACTCCAACATAAAATTAAAAATTTTAACAAAGCCCATGTTCAGAACAGCTTGACTCCACTTTTTTTTTTTTTTTTTTTGTGGTACGCGGGCCTCTCACTGTGGTGGCCTCTCCCGTTGCGGAGCATAGGCTCCGGACGCGCAGGCTCAGCGGCCATGGCTCACAGGCCCAGCCGCTCCGCGGCACGTGGGATCTTCCCGGACCGGGTCACAAACCTGTGTCCCCTGCATCGGCAGGCGGACTCCCATCCACTGTGCCATCAAGGAAGCCCTTGACTCCACTTTTGAAATACGTGTTCTCATCCCCTTTGGGTGTATCCCTCTCTGTGTAGCTTTGTTCCTTTTATTTAGATAAGTACTGACACATTCTCAGTCTTCCAGCGTAAGGAAGTAGACGCATGTCATTTTCTTCATTGAAAAAGTCTCCTAGATCAGGTAGTCACTGTGCCAATCCAAGGCTCTCTGGAATCAGCAGAAGGAGAGATAGAACAAGAGGCTCCCTTTGCAGACAGATGAGATCAGTGTAACAGAATGGACTCTGAAAACCAGGAACAACGCGAAACATCTTGGGGGCTCACTGGCACATCAGCCCTGGAGGTGTGTCGGGGGCACAGTGCTCCCAGGTCAGGTAGTGGCCACTGCAGGTGGGGACTAAGCTGGAAAGGAGCTTGTTGACTGGGGCACCGGCAGCCTCACCTTGATGTGGAGTGTCTTCCTTGCTTTAAATAACTCAAGAGCAAAGAGTAGCTAATGAGATGGGTAATTAGACCCAGGACATTTTAGAACCTAGAATCTTGTGATTAAATGTCCATTTTACTATACCTTTTGCCTTTATGGCTTCAGTTAAACTGGATCGGAAGTGGCCCAAGCACTGTGGTATGATTCTGTGGCACTTTTCTGAAGTGTTCACTTTTTTTGTTAGTGTTTGTCACTTATACACCCATATACTCCCATGATGCTTTCTTTAGGTTCTTTATATATGTATGTACCTGTCTGTTTGAATGCATTAACTGTTAGAAGTTACTGTTGGTGTTTGGAAGTTGGTCGCTGGCCCTTTCCATTGATCTTGTGCTTTCTGTGCCTTTAGCAGCATATATATGTTGGAAAATATAACAATAATATCAATTAGGAATGAAATCATTCACAAGCCACCACCCTCACCAATTAACTCTCTTCATTTTTCCACTCACCTTTCAATGCTTAACCAAATGATATGAAATTTTAAGAGTTGTAATATTAGAAAATATTAAAGCAATATATGCTTTTTAAATATAGTGTGTTGTCTAAACTTTTTACTCATTGTTCTGTGGTATATGATTTTTAATGGCTGTGTTGAGAAATTAACGTATCATACACAATTGACATAGCTACCCCTCTAGGGTTGCATTTAGGTTGTCTCAGTGAGTTCGCTTTAATGCAGTAGTAAACACCCCACCTCTCCTTTTTTTTTTTAGCATCTTTATTGGGGTATAATTGCTTTACAATGGTGTGTTAGTTTCTGCTTTATAACAAAGTGAATCAATTATACATATACATATGTTCCCATACCACCTCTCCTTCTTTTTAGAATATTTCCTTAGGATAATTCCTGAGAGTAGAAATACCTGATCAGATGGTAAGAAAGATTTCATATCTTCTTAAAACACATTGCCAGTGTGCTTCCCAAAGGACTTGTGCCCATTTCTTTTAGTTGGCATCTTTGAAATAAAGCTTCTCTTGACTGGCCCGCAGTAAAGCTTCCCATATTCCTATCAAGGTTCAAACTCAGTGCTAGCTTAGACCTGAAATACAGGCTCAGTTGGAAATTCCATCCACCAACCGCCGCTCACTGCCAAGAGCAGGTTCATGCTCCAGCATCAGCTGGAGCCTGGAAGGGCGTGGTGTGCCCTTTGGACGGGTCTTTCCCATTTTTCTGTCCCGTAGGTGTCCTGTGGCACTCTGTCAGCTCCCGTATAGGGTGGAGAGTATATGTGGTTGTGCCTTGGGGCCTAAAATTGTAGCAGATGAAAAGCCTTTTGAGTGAATTATTAAATCTAAACCAGAGCCTGTTGGCTTCCTGTGCTTACTTTGGAGTCTGTTCCATTATGGTAGTTTTTACAAAACACTTCTGAATGAGAAATAAATTCCAAATCTCTTTCCCGCCGCCCCCCTCCTGTCAAACGCCACCAGGAAACAGAATCTCGTTATTTCAGTTAGAATATATTAATACTGACCCTCTCCAACACTTGGGAGTTTTCAGGTTAGGCCCACACGACTTCTATTTTTACCCTAGTCTAAACTGTGGTCGTATGGATGGCAAAATAAAAACTGGAATATTCTAGTTTGGGAGGGGGAGAGGCAGCAGTGCTTATGATAACATGGCTGCAAACCTCTTACTTCCCTCTGTTTGATATTCCAAAAAAGGAAGAAAGCACAACTTGGAGCACATCTGTAAGTCATGAACATTTTCCTTTTGTGTGTCATGCATATTCAACATAATCCCACTCTGCATCCCAAGCGTTGCTTTAATATACGTTGCTTCACAGAGCCCTGTTTTTGTAGCCAACGAATTTAATTCGAGACAAAGGTGGTTTCCCTTCTCTCTCTGGATCAAGAATCCGAACGCTTCACCACAAACAGAAGTAAGAAGTGTTGGTGTGTCCCGCTTTTGTCCCCCATTACCTACCCCTAACCCCCTACCTTCCGGTTGACTTCCTTGCTCCCGGAGAGGAAGACTGGTTTTTGTTTACTATTAGCAGTAAACCAATCTCAGGAAGAGGATTTAAAAAGAAAAACATATTGATTGAATTTTGGTAGTATAGATGTTTCGAAATTCAGAAGTTATGAAAGGACATAAAGTGAGAACTCTCTCCAGGTGAGAGATTTTGCATTTAATTAGCTGTCCCTGTAGTTTCTCTAGGTGACAAAGCATAAAGTATGTCAAGAAATTGGGTGCAAGGTTTAGATTTCTTTCTGCTTGGTTTATTTAGTGGAGGGCTTTTCTTCATGAAATGGTGGCTTATAGAAACTAAGGGCTTTGGAACATGGGGTTTTGTAGAGTGATATGCCAGTGGTATGATTATCGGTAGATGAGCATATTCTCAACGAGTCTGTGTAATCAGGGCTGTTCATTGTTATCAAGGTCTAGATTAAAGAGAAATGGGACTGGGGACCTGCATCCTGCCTGTTCCGTGTGTCGTAATGCTTGGGGGCAGAGGAGGGTTGCATCATTCCGTTAAATAAGCATACAGGATTTTCTGGGTCCTCCTATCTGAGAGGATGGTTGAAATTTACCCAACAAACCACTTACTGAGCCAGGTACCCTACCGTAGACTCAACAGACAAACGTTGTAGGGAGAAAAATAATTTTGAAGCTCCAGCCGCACCAATATACCTACAGTGAGGCATGTTTGGTGAAAATGATGTGGATTCTGTTGAATCATAAATATAAATTGAGATGAGTCAAGTAATCCTTTGGCAAGATGATTTTGCTGTTGTTTTTTTTAACACGCTGATTATTGGACTGAGCGTTTTATTAGAGAAAGATTTTATTTGAGCTTTGTTGGCTAGAAAATCTAAGTACTTTGAACCACATTCAGTTCTTTTTTTTAAACAAAGAGGAAAATTTCTACTGTGAAGTACACTAACTCAGTGTTACTTTTTAAAACACTTTTCAGCCATTGAAATGTTCTCCAGAGACAAGTGCTGTACCCGGCTCATTGGAGGCATTCGTAATGAGTTGGTGGATTCTTCTAAGGTCATACTTATCTTTCTGTTAGTTCTCCTCACAGTAAAAGGCTGAATTCCAGATCTCCTTTTTTTTTAATTTTTTTTTTATTTTTTAGGTACGCGGGCCTCTCACTGTTGTGGCCTCTCCCGTCGCGGAGCACAGGGTCCGGACGCGCAGGCTCAGCGGCCATGGCTCACGGGCCCAGCCGCTCCGCGGCATGTGGGATCTTCCCGGACAGGGCTACGAACCCATGTCCCCTGCATTGGCAGGCGGACTCTCAACCACTGCGCCACCAGGGAAGCCCCCAGATCTCCCTTTTTAAAAAGAGACCTAGTAAGAGTACATCGATTGAGTTTTCCTTGATGTGAGGTAACCAGCTAACATTTAAAATACATGGTTATTTCCTTTCACCAAATGGCTTAAAGCTTGGGTTTAGCCTTTCAGAAAAATGTGACCTCTCGTACTCTTTCTTGAACCTTTACCGTATGCTGGCTCTAAAGCAGTAGGGGACACAGAAAACATCAGACCTGCTCCTGGTTCCTGGACCTCTTCAAGGAACGTACATTCTAAGTGGTGAGATAAGATTCCCACTCTGTTTACAGTGTCCAGCAGGAAAATCCGCCATGACTGGTCAATTCCAAATGAGTGGTTCAGACCTGCAGGATTGTGAATAGATACGGTAGGAATTCTGTCATCTGTCGTGCTTTGGTTTGTTTCAAAAGGTTCATGGAACAGTTGAAATTTTCCACAGTTGCCGATGATTTGACTTTTTTTAGAATTTATTTTTTGATGTGACGTTTTTATGAGCAGCCCAGTCATCTTTTTGCCTCACTCACACCCAAATGTGATTCTGCCTTCATAAACCTGATTTTTTCTTTTCAGCATTGGATTTATTTTCCTAATAAAATAAACTTTATTTATTTTCCTAATAAATTTATTTTCCTAATAAAATAAATACTTCCAGTAAATAATTTAAACTAAATCCCCACTTTATGGAAGGTATGCTGAAGTGTTTCTTAAAGTTAGAGACTTTAGCAAAAAGCTAAAAGGACTAGTAATTAAGGACTAGTCTAGGTGTTTGAAACAGGTCTGAGCTAAAGATCTTTCTTAAGGATTTCTTAAGTAAGGATTTAAGAATTTGCTTTCATGTGTGACCTCACCTTTGACCTCAGCTTTTGTGGGAATTATATACAGGTTAGTAGAATATGCCTAGGACGTTGTTAGGTACCAGGTAGTTTTCTGTAAACAAGTGTTTGGTAAATACAATAGCATTTGCCTGGAAATATATAATGCAGTCATATCTCACATATTCAAGGACAGCAGTATCTTTTCCCAACAATAAACATAGGCTTCTTTCCTTCCATTACATCTTTGGTTTGGATGGGACATCTGATAGAGATGAAGGTATTACTAAAAATGAATGAATGGCAGTTGGCATCCTTCACATGGGCAGTTTGCAAGAAGTTAGGCAGAGAAGAAATTGTTAAGCTAGAATTCTAACTCTTCACACAGATTTTTTTCCCCATCTGTGATGCCAAGAATACTAGTTCTAAAAGATGTTAAATAGATGTTCGGGGAGGGGGTGTGTTGGAGAATTTCCATGGCCAAAGTTTGAAAGTCCTGGATCAAGCAGAGTTCAGCAGGACTCTTTATTACAATTCTTCTCAGGACCTTTATTGTGTGTGAATCACAAGGGAGGCTGGGGGAAGGCACAGCACGGCCAGCACTCTCAATGACCACACACTTTGAAGCCCAGATTTGGACGTGAACCCCTGCTCGCCACTTCTGAGCCGCCTGTCTTTGGACAAGCCTCAGTTCCTTGGTCAGCAGTGGAGATTGTTGAGATGATTCAATGTGCCAGTGCTTATAAACACTTAGCACAGAATGCGTGGCACATAATAAACACTTAACCATTAGCTACAGCTAATCCTTTTGAACCCCAGGCTGACTGGCTCTGATAGCTTCACGTTGCAGGACATTACGGTGCCATAGTAAGAATTAGGAGGCAAAGCTTTGGGGGCTCTAGTTTGGCCACCAACTAGACTGGGTGATTTTAAGAGACTTTGCCACTGTGTTCTGTGTCTTCACTTTTGAAATAAATAGGTCACCTGGATACCTGTAGTGTCCAGTCAAGCTCTAAGATTATATGTTCCTCTGGGCCCTACCTAAGCCAGAATTGGCAAGTTCATCGTAAGGGCAAGTGTATCATCTCTGTGAGACTATGTGGGAGAAAATGTTAACTATTATTTCTTTTCCAGTGTGTGTTAGCTAGTAATAAAATAGTTTATTAAGTCACCTCTGGAAAAATAAGGTAAAGTTACAGCCAGTTTGGTGCTTTGTAATCACCATAAAATTTAATATACATTTGAGTCTAAGTCAGGACTGGATGTGCCTTTATCCTAAAACGGAGACACCATCCAGGTGTTTGTTATCTAAGATGTGATTTAAAATGTCATGGCAGGCCACGTGAATATTTAATTTTCATGTCCAAAGGATAATTTTCTGAAGCTTGGGTCTGGGAGTGGTATCCATAAATAGTTAGGTTTTCTACTTTCTGACTTTGTTATCAACCTAGTTTCCACCATAAGGTGAATTTAACACCTACTGCTTTGAGCTTTAATTATCTTGACCGCTGTTTATCGGTTGCACCAGTTTAAGGCATTTAGAGGACATTCATCTAGTAGATAAGGCAGTGTATCTTTCAAGGAAGACCTCTAATTTCTAAATAAAAGATTTCCACCCTGGCACTTTGAAACATGATATTTGTTCGATGTAAGCTTCACCTCACAAGAAAAAACCAACAAGTAGATTTGTTCAGTTGCCGTCCCACGATTTTCTTTGCTGAGAAAGCGGGCAGCTTTGTGATATTGCTTACTAAAATCGAGATTGGTGCACTTGTGGTCTTCCAGGCACTGGATCAGCATTTTCTCTGTTCATTTTTATTACAAATACCATATATGTTTGGGCCGAACCGTCTTGTCAGAATATTAGTTTTCACCATTCTCGTGTATGTGAGGCCTAGATCACCATTGTTTTCCTCAATTTTCTGTCCTTAGAGGAGTGTATTTCCTCTTAGGGGTTTTGTATAAAGGAAATTGGTGTCCCCAGGTCTCTGAGTGGAGTTTTTTTGGTCATGGAGCCCAGGGTTTGGGCAGAGGAAGTGGCAGCAGCTGACACTGGAAATGCAGGTGAGGTCATATGGTATTCTTTCAAGGAAAAGGCATTTTTCTTTCATCCTATAGGTGATAGGGAGCCACTAAAGGGTTTTTTCCAGCAGGGGAGCAATGCGATCATATTTAAGAATAGTCCCTCAGCAGACAGTGGGTTCAAAGACAACGTCTTGAGCGGTGGCTAAGTACGGAGGCCTCTGTAATGGTGTGGACCCAGCATGATGAGGTTGCTGCAGTTCGAAGGCTAGAAAAGAAGGGATGGAGTTGGGAGACAAACGTGTTACCTTGCCTGCCTTCCAGACGTGTGGGGACCCAGCCCTCAGGCAGTGGACCTTCTCCTCTGGGAGGAGCTGCTTCCGCTATGAAGGCAACTTAGAGCTCCGTTTCCGTGGTTGAACCTCCGTTTGGTCCTGCAGTCAGTTTTCCTTCTCGTGTACCCAGCTGCTCTCTACAACTTCCCTTTGCTCCCCTGCGTGCATGTCTTGCATCAGCCAAGGGGGGAGAGGTCTGAAAGACCAGCTTTGTTTTTCTTCCAGCTTGTACTCTGAGCCCTGTTAGCCAACAGTATTGGCGCTGCCTCGTAGAGATGGCTGGTCCCAAGTGAAACAAATGCATTAGGAACTCCTACCGTCCGGCTGCATCTCCGCACCCTGGGCTGTGCCTCTGTCCATTTCCTCCTGGTTCCTTTCATCCAGTGGCTCTGTCTCATCAAACACGAGAGCGTTCAGTGTGTCTTGGGGTTTTCTGCTTCGTGAGGCACATCGCAGTTGGCTGGTGTAGAAGCAGTAGCCTTGAGTCACCCCTTCTCTTGGCTTTCTAGAGATGCACATCTTGCCCCCAGGGAATGTCAACGCAGAATTCTTTTTCCTCTCCGGGCATGTTAACTGCAGCAATCCTTTCCACAGACTGCGGAGGCTTCACCCAAGGAATTATCATGTGTGTGAAGGTGGTTTTTGTTTAAAAGGAAAGACAGTGGAGGTGTTTCTTTGAGCATTATCTGCTACCGAGTGAAAAGGAGTCTGCTTAAATTGGACTCTATAGAAGGATAGATATTGGTAATTCCTCTTAGGTGCTTGTGCCCCTGACATCAGAGCAGGAGTTAACTTTTAGTGTGAGGTCATCATTATTTGCACCACACCGGATGCTGGAGGAACAAATATTTTTAGCTGCCTTTGAGCACATTAAACATCCCGTCAGCCACAGGACCACCCTGGAGCTCCGCAGAGCCTGAGGGCAAGCCAGCTTCTCTACATGCATCCTGACCCCAAGTCTTACAGTAATTCAGGTCTGCAAGCTTCTTCCTAAGGAGCCGGTTGTCCTGGAGAAGTGACTTGCTTGTCAAGCCTCCCCGTGTGGTTGAACTGTGCGGTGGCCAGAATCCTCTGGGAGGCGTTTTTGGCCCATCTGCCTGTGAGTGTGACAGACATGTCCATCCGACAACTGGGTCACCTAATGAATAGAAATTCAGTTTACAAGGAGGGATTAAATATCTTCGTGTGGCCGGTGCCACCTCAAACTTCTTTAACAGAGCCAGGAGGAAAAAGGCGTTCAATGTTAAGAAAAGGCAAACAGGTTTCTGCTTTTAAGACTCAAGGTCACTTAAGCCAGGTGCCATGCCATGTGTGTGGGAGGTTTGGGGCCAGTGATCTCCCAGGCTTCAGATGGAAAGATTTCAACTTTAGGGGTCTTGTGACATGTGTTATCTCTGAAGCCTGAGTCGAAGGCCAACTTGCTTTCGGTAATCTCAATTGGCAAATATTTATTGAGTCCCCATGCAGTCTTAGAGGCCCGGGGAGCACACACAGGGCATTTGAGGCCCTGCCTTCTCCAAGTGTGCTCTGCTGAGGGGCAACAATTTAAAATAACACTGAGTGCTTCCCTGGTGACGCAGTGGTTGAGAATCCGCCTGACAATGCAGGGGACACGGGTTCAGGCCCTGGTCCGGGAAGATCCCACGTGCCGCAGAGCAACTAAACCTGTGAGCCGCAACTACTGAGCCTGTCCTCTAGAGCCCATGCACCACAACTACTGAGCCTGCATGCCACAACTACTGAAGCCCGCGTGCCTATAGCCCATGCTCCGCAACAAGAGAAGCCACCGCAATGAGAAGCCCGCGCACCACAACAAAGAGTAGCCCCTGCTCGCCGCAACTAGAGAAAGCCCGCACGCAGCAACAAAGACCCAACACAGCCCAAAAAATAAAATAAATAAAATTTTAAAATGTATATATATAAAAAATAAATAACACTGAGAGTTTGTCTTAAACTGTTCATAGGCTACAAAATCCAAAATAGTAGTTTGGAACGAGGGGACATGGAAGGACTGAAGAAGTCGGAGCCTGTTTTGTAGACAGGATTTGAGAGAAAGAACGACAGGGTCCCGCAGATGAGGTTCACAGGACAAAGCTTAATACAAGCAGGACAACAAACGAAACAGCCCAAGCAGTGTTTACTGAGCATGTACTATACGCCAGATACATGATTGTGGGGAGTTGGGGTGGACTGAAGATGTAGGAGGTGCAGTCCTCGCGCTCAAAGGAGCTGACTGCATACTGTGGCTCAGTGACGCTGATGGTGGGGCTGTGGAGACCAGGGCTCCTGATACGGCCGGTTCACAAGCTTGGGAAAACACCCGAGGCCTGGACTGGGGAGAGCCTTGGAGACCCGTGTCACGCAGAATGGCCTCAGAGGGCGGAGTTAAGCTCTGGCCGTTCTAGTAGGAAACTCCAGCACACTCTTGGCACAGGGTGGTCACTCAGTGCCTGCGGGCCAGGCCACTAGGAAACCAGTCCCTGATTAAAGTCTCAGTTCTCAGAATGTGCCGATGTGGCGGCTCACACAGAGTGGGCGCCCATACCTCCCCGTCAGTTGTCCCTGACGCCTGGAGAACACGGACTCGGGTTGAGGACCCTTCAGCCTCTCCAGCCAGCGGCTGAAACCTGAGGGAAGACGTGCTGTGATGGGGCGCGGCCAGCATCCTCCTAGGAAGGTTGCAGTCCCAGTGACAGCTGGAACAGAAGGCTTTGAAGGGAATCTAATGAAAGCCTCTGTCGTGAGGGAAACATTTTTTGTCATTCCTATTAGGAAGAGACATTCCATTTGATTTTTAAAACTAGGACAATAATGAGTGTTGCCTTTTTCCGAACACAGATGTTGTTTAGAAGCTGACAGATTGCTGTATTTGTTTCTGGGCTCTCATGAGATACTGGTGGTAAAATATCAATTTACTGAAACCATTTAAGAAAAAAAATTATACATCTACTCGGCCTCCAATTCATGCGACTTGATCTCTTGGTAGGATTAGGTTGAATTGTAATACTAAAATGCTTACCGAAGAGCTAAGAAGCTGTGGAACTGGTCGACTTAGTGAATGATCCCTCTCCACATTCACTGTGTGATTTGCTGTTACCAAGTGCCAGGAATATAAAAAGAATGTGCTCGTGTGGGTTTATCTGCATTTGTCATTAAGGCTCTGCTAAGCCTGTGAGCCCCAGACGCGGCTCACGGTGGGCTGTCGCCCTGGTCCACGAGCCTCGCAGGCCCTGCTCCTCGAGAGGTATGGTGCTGGCATCTGCGTGCGTCTGGGCTGTGGCAGGAAGCCCTGTGACAGCCTGCCCGCCACCACGAGCTCCTGGCTGCGGTGATGCCTCTCTGAGTGTGGCCGGGCCTGCAAACATCCAAGGGACCTTGACGGATCCTTGGGTAGTGATTTTGCCCAACACCCTAATACATCCCCAAGAAAGTCTTAAATGATTTGAATGTCTTGTAACTTTTCCAGTAAAGGGGCCTCACGGTGACTTTGTGACAACAGGAATGCCTGAGATGGTTCCAACCAGCACTGGGGGGCCCTGGAACTCAGACAGGTTTAGTGGGATGTAAGGAGGTCAGCCCGTGATAGGCACTTCGGCCTCTGAGCTATCTTCATGTTACTGAGTTAGGTTCTGTAGGCTTCCCTCGGGGGCATTTGTCTGTGATCAGCCCTTGACGTAATATGAGTTGTCAGGGTGCCCTAAGGAGGGGTAGGGCTAGAAATGTGGGTTCCAAGGAACAGGGGAGAGGGACGGGTAGTCGCTGAGATGTAAACCTGCACAGTGACTTGAACAAGCTCATGTCCTAATTTCTCATCATCCTGAATCCCTTCTCTCTCCTTTCTCAGCGGGCAGAGCTGACGTCTGATAAAGACATGTACCTTGACAACAGCTCCATTGAAGAAGCTTCAGGAGTGTATCCTATTGATGACGATGACTATGCTTCTGCATCAGGCTCGGGTAAGGCAGGCTACGTCCACGCTCACCTCTGTTCTCTGTGCTTGTGTAAGTGCGTGTGTGCGCACGCACACACACACACACGTGGAACTTACTTCAAGGAGACGGGCAGTATGCACGATGGTTAAGAGCATGCCCTGTGGAGTCACAGCATCTGGGTGTGAATTCTAGCTCCCCTCCACTTGAGCTGTGAGATCTTGGGAATGGATTTAACGTGGCTGAACCTCGGTTTCCTCATTTATAGAATGGAAGGTAATCATAGGCCCTCCCACATAGGTTTGTCGTGAGGCTTAAGGGGTTGACACATCTGTAGCTCTTAGAGTATGCTGCTTGGCATGTAGTCAGTGTTCTGTCAACATTAGCTTTTAATTTTATTATTAAGGCTTTCAGAGCGATGTCATGGAAACCACCCTTAAAGAGATCCCTGAGACACTGGTTTCACACAGCTGCCAACCCTACCTTAAAGATTATAGGTGAGACCAAGAAGAGTTATACTTTCTTACTCCTAGTGTATTGCTCAAACGCAGGAGGGAGAACGTAGTAGCCAGGTAAAATGATTGTACGGTGATATCCTCAACTCCAGTGGTGTATCAGTTATCTATCACCGCAGTAGTGACTCGTAACAAACCACCCCGAAGTGTAGTGGCTGAAAACAACAGTCATTTTATTGAGCTCATTACTCTGCAGGGTGGCAATTTAGGCTGGCCTGACTGGGCTCCCTCACATGTCAACGGTCAGTTGCAGGTTGGGTTTGCAGCTTTGCTGATCTCTAGATTCTGTCATATCTCTGGGGCAATGGGGCAGACTTGGCTCTGGTCATGCGGTCTCTCGTCCTCCAGAAGGCCAGCCATTTGTCCACAGGGAGGAGGCAGAGATCCCAAGACAGCAAGCAGGACTGAGCAAAACCTTTTGAAGCCAAGGCTTAAAACTGGCACAATTTCACTACCATGTCTGATGGGTCAGAGCCAGTTATACGGCCAGGCCGGAGTCCGCCTCTTAATGAAAAGAGCTGCAGGGCCACATTGCAGAGGATGTGGATGCAAGGGAGAATAAAGGATTTGGCCGATTTTGCGGTCTACCATACCTGGGAAATGTTTCACCTGTGCCAGGATGGGCCCCCAGGTAGCAGAGAAAGAAGAGCTTGTGCGTATGTTAAGGATCCAGTCAGGAACTCAAAGTCAGCAGCGTGCTAGGCAAGTCTTATCCAGGATCTTCCTTGATCTGAGTGTTCATTTTATGTTCAACATTTGGTAAAAGTTACGCTGAACGTCGATGTCTCACAATCAGATCGGCCTGGGCTTCAGAATGACCCAGAGGAAATTAAAATGAGTTGTGTCTTTGGGAGAGCTCTAGCTACATAAGAGTGAGTGTTTTAGGTTGGGAAACAGCAAGACTGAGAAAGACAAGAGGGGTGGTGGCTGACCTAGTAACAATGAGCTTACAATGTAGTCCTCATGTAAAAATAGTTATTCTGGGGAACGTGGTACATAACGCACACGCGGGAAGAGTGTGAAAAGTTCTTCTCCAGAGTCCACAACTCTATTAATACCGTTCACTCATGGCGCTCTTCTTTTCCGTTAGCACCTCAAAAGTGCTTCGTAACTGTCTTCTTCCAAATGTCCCAGGAAATAATAAATATGGATACATTTTGGTCCCCATTTCACAGATCTTAGAATCTAAGAGTTGTTAGAGATCTGTGGAGGTTGTCCAAGTCATTTTGCTGACTTCTGCCAAGAGTGTCCCTAAGTTTAATATAAAGGACTCAGGTTCAGTCCTGCTCTCTGGCAGCACCTCCCCTCCCCCACGCCCCCCCATCCAGGTGAAAGGGGATTGGAGTGGGTCATTTGAAATCCTGAACCACTCATCAGACGGATCGAGCTGAGGCTTAAATGTGGGCCCACGTTGCTCCTGCCTTGGCTCCAGCCTTAGGCAGATCATTGCTACGAAGAAGGGTATCATTCTGGGGCTTCCCTGGTGGCACAGTGGTTAAGAATCCACCTGCCAATGCAGGGTACACAGGTTTGAGCCCTGGTCCGGTAAGATCCCACATACCGCAGAACAACTAAGCCTCTGCACCACAACTACTGAGCCTGCGCTCTAGAGCCCGTGAGCCACAGCTACTGAGCCCGTGTGCTGCAACTACTGAAGCCCGTGTGCCTAGAGCCCATGCTCCACAGCAAGAGAAGCCATCTCAATGAGAAGCCCTCATACCGCAATGAAGAGTAGCCCCCGCTCACCGCAACTAGAGAAAGCCCACGTGCAGCAACGAAAACCCAACGCAGCCAAAAATAAAATAAATTTTAAAAATAAATAAATTTTTCTTTTAAAAAAAGAAGTGTATCATTCTGGATTTTGGAAACCTCCTTGCATTGCACTGGGGATGTTGATTTTCAGCTTAAAGGTAATAGAAGCTGTAACTAAAATTTGTAAAGCCCTTACTGCGTGTCAGGCACTGTTCCTAGTCTTCTAATATCTCTGTAAAGAGAGATTGTATTATCTCCGTTTTTCACATGAAAAAACCTGAGGCTCAGGGAGATTGAATAACTTGCCTCAGATCACACTGTTGGAAAGAAATGGAGCTGGGATAGGGGCCAGGGAGTTGGGCTTGAGAGTGTGTTCTCTTTCACTCCTTTGCTCTACTGCCTCCTTGTGTCTTAAAACTCTACTCCAGAATGAGGAGACCCTGCCTCGCTGATGCCCAGTCCCAGCTGGAGACTGGGATCCCCCAGGTTTTGGCCAGAGGGTTTCGATCCCTCTGTCCTCACTCCCGTCATGCTATCCAGTGGAAGAGCAAAGAGTCTGGAGGAAAATGGCCAGAGGCCTAGAGGGTGCTTCCCAGCTGAGAAGATGGTACCAGACTATATATGTGCACTCAGGGGTGGACATTGGCAGACATGAAAACTTCAACCATTCACTTAAATGTTTCATGGGCATTCACCGTGGACCAGACACTAGGCCATGGGACACAGATGAAAAACTAGGTTCTTGTCCTCAAGGAACCAAGAGTCTGATGAGAAAAATGTAGACATGAGAAAAAAATAATTGTTATACCATGTCATGGGTATATAACATAAGAAGGTGCTATACAACAAAAATGTAAGAGTGAAGTGCAGAGTTCTGGTTAAAGGTGGCAGATTGAACACACATACCTTTCAATACGCAACTAAACCAACAATAAAGGAATTGGGCCTAAACTCACAAGGACAAACAAAACAGTACAGGAGACAAAGGCCATAATGTTTTGAAAGCTGAGAAGCAGATGGGCTAGTAGTAACAGACTTGGCAGACGTGAGAAAGCTGAGTTAGCCAGTAGTGGGGGTGGGGAGAGCCAAGAGGCAACCACTTTACACAGTAGAATCCCCATAGGGCCCCAGAATTCATGACACTAGATGGAGCATGAAAATGGTACTAAACTCAGGATGATTGGTTGAAAGTCTGTTCAAGATGCAGGTAGATTCCCTAATTCCTTCCCACCATAACGCAGCAAAGGGGCTGATGCTCCCAACCTCAGGAGAAAACTGGAGGTATATCATCTGGGGAAGATAAAACAGAGGGTCTTTGGACTGGGAGTGTACCAGGCACAGATGGGACAAGGGACACCACTCTGAAAACAGGAAATACAAGGTCTTAGATTAAGAGTTATTTAATGCGGAGATATTCCCAGTTGTCTTCTCCCAGTCAGTTCCTGGAACACTGACGGGCTGGCCTTTACCCTCTCCAGGAAATTGGACCAACTCAAAGGAAACAACTACAAGACACTGGCATTGGCAGTTTCTCCAACAAAACACACAAGTCTATCTAACTGATGATGCTAACATTTGACAGCGCTCTCCTGTGTGCTCAGAACTTCTAGCAGCTTCTCAGCCTTTCCTTCTTAAATACAAGAAGACAACCAAGGCTCCCCAGACATTTACAGGAGAACTTGTAACTTCTGAAAGATGGAGACCTTCCCACACCCCCAAATTGGAAGAGAACAGAAACTCACAGTGAGAAGAGAACTTACAGAAAAACTTATTACGGTTGGAGAGATAAGGCTCTTTAACGTTGAAACAAGAAGAGGATACTTTGAAAAAGGAACATTCTGAGAGTGCAAGAATCCTTGGAGGGTGGAACAGTCATCTAAGAGATAAAAAACTCATTAGGAGATGATATGATATGCAGATATTTATTCAATTCATTCCACAACTATTTAATAATGACCCATAATACGGTGGAACAGACACCATTCTAGGTGCTAGGAGCAGTTCAGTAAATACAATCTAATGATGCTTTCTCTGGTGGTGGAATACTTTTATTTATTCCTTCCTGTATTTCTGTTTCCCAATATCATCTATGAAAAATGTATTTTTTAAAAACATGTATTCTTTTTATAAGTAGAAGAAAATGTTATTTTTTAAAAAAGAAGAGACTTAGTGAACAGTGGAAACATAGAGAAAGAAACAGTTCCACGATGGATGGAAAGGGGATGACACTGATTCTGGGCGTAAAAGTGTAAGCAGGAGTTTCCCAGGTAGAAACGAGCTTTGGGCTCTGGGCTAGGATGTCTCAGGCAAAGCGGACTGAAAGGGGGTCCCCAGATTTCTGGTTTGGGCAGGAGGGTCAATCTTTTTAATAAAGATAATAAATGCAGTGGAAGAGCCCCTGAGGTGGGTGACTCACCTGTCTCTAATTTAAGAAGCGCCAACTTGAGGGAATTTTCTACTTTACAAAATCTCTTCTCTCACAACAAATTCTCCGCACTCCTAATTTGGCAGTTCGTATTTGTAACTCTTGTGAACCAAGGGAGTCTTGAAAGCCCTTAATTGAAAATTTTTCATTTCTCATTGAATTTTGTTTGTAAGAAGCAAATCAATCATATGTATAAAACTTTGATGGAAAATCGGGGAGACTGATATGAAAGAGCAGTGTACTTGGAGCCATGATTATTACTGACTTACATTTATGTAACATTTTATGTATACAGAACGCTTTCAAATATACATATTATGTTTGCACCTCTGAGACTTAGTTGTTGTTATCCCCATTTTACAGGTGAAGAAACTGACTCAAGCGTTATTTGCCCAAGGTCACAGAGATAATAAATGCCAGAATCGGTACTAAGTGTGTTTAATGCCAAATCCAATATTTATTCCAATAGACCCTCACCATTTCTTCTCTGTATAATGAGTGTACGTGCCAGAGGCAGTCGATATATCAAAATATTTTTAAAATGAGCCTTGTTCATAGCTTTGCACTATTTCCAGTATCTCACCTCTTGCTTTTTGAACCGCTTGTTATTGTAACATGCTTCTGTGAGGAACTGGGGGCTATTCATCCTTTGTTCCTGTCCGAGGAAGCAGGTTAGTTCGAGTTACAAACTTTGAGGTTTTTTTTCAGTTGTTACAAATTTGACGCATGGTCAGCTTAAAAAGAATGTTATAAGAAAAGAATGTTATAGTCTGAAGTCCGGGAGGCTAATTCCTCCATCTCTGTGTTTCTTTCTCAAGATTGCCTAGGGGCAGGACAGGAATAAAGATGCAGAGGTAGGGGATGGACTTGAGGACACGGGGAGGGGGAAGGGGAAGCTGGGACGAAGTGAGAGAGTGGCATGGACATATATACACTACCAAATGTAGAATAGATAGCTAGTGGGAAGCAGCCACATAGCACAGGGAGATCGGCTCGGTGCTTTGTGACCACCTAGAGGGGTGGGATAGAGAGAATGGGAGGGAGATGCAAGAGGGAGGAGATATGGGGATATATGTATATGTATAGCTGATTCACTTTGTTATACAGCAGAAACCAACACACCATTGTAAAGCAATTATACTCCAATAAAGATGCTAAAAAAAAAAAGAATGTTATATTTGACTGTGAGAAATTCTCAAATTCTTCTGATAAAAAAGCAAAACAAACAAACAAAAAAACATAGTGCCCAGCTGGCAGTCAGTGGTCAGCCCTTACTGCACAAAACCTGGGTCAGAGTCTGGAAGTGTTGGGACTCTGTTAGGTACTTGGCGGACAATCCCTTGGCCATATAGAGCTTCAGTCTTGTAGGGGAAACTTCAGTCAATCATTACACAAACAAATGCATCATTACAAACTTTTGATAAATGCAGTCTTAGGGTAAGAAAGGTGGTGTTAGAAAACCATTTAACGAAGACGCTAATCTAATATGGAAGGGAGGCCTTCTCCAAGGAATGACATTTGTGCTGAGGTCTGGAGGTGAGATAGGAATTAACTAAGCAAAGGCTTCTGGCCGAAGATTGGGGACCACAGCTGGAGCACAGGGGACAGCAGGGAAAATGATGCTGTAGGAAGCTGGAAAGGTAGGCCAGGGCTGGACCACACAAGGCTAGGTTGAGGCATTTTATATTCATCTTGAAATCAGTGGAGTGCCATTGTAATAGCTTTAAACAGGAGGATGATGTGGTCACAGCCAGCTTGTGGACAGTGGACTGAAAGGGAGCTGTTAGGAAGAAGGTAGGTACAGTGACTGATAGGAAGATTACAGTGGTTTGGATGAGGGCGGTGGCCCTGGAACCATAGAAAGGTGTAAGAGTGGAGACGTAACAAAAAGGTAAAATCCACAGAACTGGGTGATGGATTCAATGTGGTGGTAAGGAGGAGGGGAGGGGGCCAGAGCTGTGATTTATAGGAATGGAGGGTTCCATTCACTGCAGGATAATGTGGGGAGAAGGCCAGGTTTGTAGAGGGGAGAGGCAAGGAGATCATGAGTTCTATTTTTTTTTTAATTTTTTTACATTTACAATGTTGTGTTAATTTCTGCTGTACAGCAAAGTGATTCAGTGTATAATTAGATATATACACACTCACACACACATTCTTTTTCAATATGCTTTTCAATAGTTTATCACAAGATATTGAATATAGCTCCCTGTGCTATACAGTAGGACTTTGTTGTTTATCCATTCTCTATATAATAGTTTGCATCTGCTAATCCCAAACTCCCAGTCCTTCCCTCCCCAACCCCCCCGTCCCTTGGCAACCACAAGTCTGTTCTGTGAGTTGTATTTTGAACATGATAGAGATGTATATAGTACCTTTGAGTCATTCAAGTGAAAGTGCCAAGTAGGCCAGTGGATATGTAGGTCTACATTTCAGAGGAGTGGTAGAAGCTAACGATGTCAACTTAGGTTTCCTTTGTCTTTAGATGGTAATTGAAGCCTTGGGTGAGAGAGAAAGTGTGGAGTAAGAAGCAGCCTAGGGCTCAACCTTAAGGAACTCTTCATATTTTGTGTCCAGGTAGAAGAGAATGAGCCTGAAAAGGAGACTTAGAAATAGCCAGAGAGGGGAGGGGAGAAAGCCAGGAAGTCAAAGCCACAGAAACCCAAAGGTAGTATATCAAGAAGGAGGTGAGAATTGACAAGCGTCCAATGGCGCTAGGAGGTTCAATTAGATGAGGACTCTGGAAAATGCCACTGGGTATGGAACGTGGAGGGGAATGGTGACCTTAACAAAACAGTACCAGTAGTGTGGTGACAGGGAATACCTGACTAGGGGGAGTAGAGCACAGAGTGGAGTAGATGGTGAGGGAAGAGGCCGGTGAGTCTGCACACCACCATTAGAAAAATCTGGTTGTAAAAAGGGGAGAGAGGGCAGCAGCTCACACAGATAAAGGGTCAGTGTTCCTTTTTTGTTGTTGTTATGTTTTAAAATGGAAAATGTAGCACCTTTCGGCATAGAAGGGAAGAAATCTCTTGAGTAGGACAGACTGAACTGGAAGTAAAAGAAGGGCTACTTGAGAGCATTCAGGATAATAATAATATAGAAAAAATGCCAGTCTCCCCACAGATCCACCTTGAAATCACTCTTCACTGCTATGAAGACTGCAGGAAGGTTTGTGCTAAGCTCTCGAGGAGCGGGTATTTTGAAAGAACATGGCTCTGTCATCGTCAACCTTAGACAATTTTGTCTGATACTGTAGAAATCTGTGTCCTGATTCATGTGCTTAGCTCATCTTTGCTTATTTTGCCAGGAGCTGATGAGGACGGAGAGAGTCCAGAGCTGACCACATCTCGACCCCTTCCAAAGATTCCGTTCACTATTGCTGCTCCGAGAGTGGAAACCACGACTCTGAACAAGATACAGAATAAGATCCCCGCTCAGACAAAGGTGTGTTTTGTTTTCCATTGCATTCTCAGGTTATTGTAAATGTGCATTTTTTAAAAAATTGTACAGACTGTGCCTTTTTTTGTTCGTTTGTTTGGTTTTTTTTTTGGTGGTACGCGGGCCTTTCACCGCTGTGGCCTCTCTCGTTGCGGAGCACAGGCTCCGGATGCTCAGGCTCAGTGGCCATGGCTCACGGGCCCAGCCGCTCCGCAGCATGTGGGATCTTTCCGGACCGGGGCACGAACCCGTGTCCCCTGCATTGGCAGGCGGACTCTCAACCACTGCGCCACCAGGGAAGCCCCAGACTGCCTTTTGAGAGGTGCCCTTTAAAACTGTGTAAGGACAAATGGTCTTTTCATTGTATCGTAAATGGCTCTCCCTTACTCTTTATGATCGTTTTGACATTTGCCCACCTACTGCTTTTTTTGTTGTTGCTGTTAGATAGACTTTATTTTTCAGAGCAGGTTTAGGTTCACAGGAAATTGAGTGGGAAGTACGGAGAGTTCCCATAGACTCCCACACATGCACAGCCTCCTCCCATCAACATCCGGTGCCAGAGGAGTACACTTCTTACAACTGATGAACCTACACTGACAGGTCATAGTCTCCCAGGGTCCAGAGTTTTATCTTAGGGTTCACTCATAGTGATGTACATCCTGTCAGTTCTGACAAATATATAATGGGCACGTGCCCACCATTATTGTAGCCTACAGAATAGTTTCACTGTCCTACAATGCTCTATACCCTACATATTCATCCCTCCTGCCCCAGCCCCTAGAAACCACTCATCTTTTTCCTGCCTCCATAGTTATGCCTTTCCAAAATGTTGCATAGTCAGAATCATGCAGTATGTAGCCTTTTCAGATGGGCTTCTCTCACTTAGTAACATGCATGTACGGGGCTTCCACGTCTGTTCATGGCTTGATAGCTAATTCTCCCTAGTACTTTTATCACCCAGGCGTAGCTTATAAACGAATCTTTTTTACAGGGTACTCCTTCTTAAGGAACTCATAGCCCAGTTAAGAAGCAAAATCTTTTCAGTTTATTTGCCTTATGCTAAGAAAATTTGTTTTTATTTCGTAAAGAATGTGTTCTGAGTTAAAACCACTGTGAACTTTTAGATCTGCTGAAACAGGTTATGGACTAACGAGGCTCCGGGTACTAGTCTCAATAAGTGTTTTCCCAGAGTTTTTTCAGGCCCACCTTCAGTGGTATGTAAACCCTGACGTCTTCCAATGCTAATGATGAATGCGGGTACATCCCTATATTCATTCTGAGAGCTGACTTACTAAGAAATAAGGTCTTTGGCCTTAGAACAGAGCAAAGCTGCTAGTTAATGGAAACTGTGACACCAATGATTTTGGCCTTAGTAGCGTGCTGCTGCAACTAGCTGACGACCCACTACTAGGTGAGCTGTTTAAGTTGGAAAATGCAAGTTAAAGTCTGAAGAAGGCCTAGGTTTCAAATCCTAGGTCTGGTCAAGTTTCTTAGCTTCTCTGAGCACATTCCTGATGGATCCTTGAGAAGGTTGAATGTGAGGGCATGCGGCATGGCACCTGAGAGCCAGTGAGCATTTTGTAAGCCTTCATTGAATTTGGTTAGAGCAGGAGAGACCGAGGCAGTTGACCAGGTGAGCCTGTGGAGTGACAGCAGCAGGAGGCTTTGCAGGCGGCCTGGGGGTAGCACGCTGCTTATGAGAACTTGGAAACACAAGTGCCCCCTCTTGGAGCTCACCCGTCTGCTGGTTAGAAACGAGGTGCAGCTAAGCTTTAGCAGCAGAAGGGCTGTGGAAGGCTGTGTCACGAAGGTAGGGACGGACCTTCTCCCGAGTAAGGAGCACCCCTCTGCAGGCCGGAACGCACGCAGGCTTCCTGCCCATTGACGCTCCTCCCCTTCCCAGAGTGCAGTTGTTCTTCCCCTCGCCCGCCGTCCTCCCGGTGCCTGGGCACAGGGTGGTGAGGGACAGGCTGGATGGGTTTCTGCAGATGTGGAGCAGTCAGGTCAGGCCTCTCCAGACTGGAGTGCTGTTTGTCGGATGGAGAAGGGCTCGTTGCCGTTAGCAGTACACTGACTTCACAGGCCAGGCAATAGGAAAGGAGGGAGAAGCTCTGAGCACTGAGGCAGACACACCTGGCTCCGTGCACGGTAGCTGCTCCAGAAATGGATTCGGTTCAGTGAGTGAAAGGAAGAAGGGAGAAGAGGGGCGATGAAACGTAACAGGTGCAGCTGAGGGTAGGTCATCCAGTGTGGCTGCTGAAAGATGCATCTGGCTTTGTTTATTTGACCACTTGTCATAACTGAATCCCTTGAAGTCAAGAACCGTTAGGAACCATTAGGACTCACTAGCGTGAGACAAGAAATTCAGTTTTGGCTTTTCATGGTGGAGTTTATCCTAAGCAAAACCTAGTTTGACGTAGAGCTCTCTGGTCAGTTGACAACAATGAATTGAAAATTGGTTTAAGTTTTTAAGAATTGGTTTTAAGGAAGTAATTGTGTCAGATTAAAATAAAGAAGACAGATGTTTGGCAGATGAGCTCAGAAATTAAGGACCCCCAAATCTTTTAATGTATTCCTGGTATCATTTGTGTTCAATGTAGTAATAATAAAAATTCATCCTTGGGCTTCCCTGGTGGCGCAGTGGTTGAGAGTCCGCCTGCCGATGCAGGGGACACGGGTTCGTGCCCCGGTCCGGGAAGATCCCACATGCCGCGGAGTGGCTGGGCCCGTGAGCCATGGCCGCTGAGCCTGCGCGTCCGGAGCCTGTGCTCCGCAATGGGAGAGGCCACAACAGCGAGAGGCCCACGTACCGCAAAAAAAAAAAAAAAAATTCATCCATTTGTGGGAGATTTACTGAGTGCTACTCATTGTGTCAAACACTTTTCAAGGTACTTATCATGATAATACTGATAATGAATAATATTAATACTGGTGATTAAATCTTCTATTTTGTCGTTACATGGCACAGCTAAATTAAACGTTGCCTCTATGATACCATTAAAGTAGACTTTGCTTTTGAATGGGCACCACTGTGGCATTAATGTCACTGTTATAGATATTCTGTCTAGTTTGTTATAAATTTATGTGACCGAATACAAAGAACACGGTTGTTTGTTCAAGCAGAGCATTGCTCGTCATCTTTACTTCCGTCACATTTCCATGGCATCCAAACAACCAGACACGGATGTGACAGATCTTTAATTGGCTTAATGTAATTATCTCTGCTGCCTTTTCGTACTTTCACTTTGTACATCTATACAGGAGTTAAGGTATTTCAGGTTAGTTCTATACTATTGGAAGAATTCTTATTAGTCAAGCTCTTACTTTCATACAATAAAACTTTTAAATTTAAAGAGCGAATGTTCCAGCCAGAGCACCTGGAAGTTTGTACACTGGTGGACCATTCCTGTGAGTCCGTGGTGGCCCCAGTTCTGTGGAGACCTCTTGTTCCCACACCCGCAGAGCCCCTGAAATGCAAGCTCCTTCCTGGCTACTGGATCAGAAGCTGAGTCAGAGGGAATGTCAACTCTCTCAAATGATTTTAGGGACTGAAAAAACCTGAGGGGACTCATGTGATCTGTCATAATAATGGGACAAAGATGATACGGATGAGTTAAATTCAGTCTCTGATATCACAATCGCTACTTCTTCTCCCCTCATTCGCCACCAGAACTTGCTTTCCTCTTTCCCTAGTCACAAACCTGAGTATTAACCTATTTTTCTCTTCCCTTTCCTAACCCTTCCCTGACTGCTAACGCGTAGTGAAAAGGCTCCTAGATTAGAACCCAGATAATTCATTCTCTCATCTGTCAAGTTGTCTGTCCTTCTACCAGGTATCCGAATAGCGATGGGCTTTCTATGAGAAGAGTGTACTTTAGACTTGCAGGATACTCAGGGACCTGAGAGTGCCATTCATTGGACAGATATAGAAAATGAAGTCCAGAAAAGTGGTAGGACTTGATCAGGACCACATAGGAGCTACTTGCAGAACCCAGGCCCCCTGAAGCTCTTTGTAATCCAGGGTTTGGTGAAGGTGTTGTAAGAGTGAATAAAAAGAGGGGAGCATTACAGATGAAGCCTGGGGGCTGCTCCCCACGGAGCGGTAGCAGGCAGAGCCCTGGGAGAACACTTGGAGAGAGTGCCAACAAGGAAGCTGTCATCACAGTGCCCTGTGTGGCAAAAAGATGATAAAGGAGTGAGGAGAATTGGGGCAGTGCTGTTGGGTTGGAGCAGCCAGAGGGGGATGGTGGCCTAAAGTCAGAGGGTGATGAGAAAGAGATCTTACGAAATGTCGACTAAAACAACCTAACCGTGTCATTAGGATGATTATGAACTCACTAACTATCCATTTTGCCTATACATGTGATGGGTGTTATACAAAACCATGAACAACGTGGGTCCACCATAGGACTCACCCACTGTCTGCACACCACACAAAGCGATTATTGCAATTCTTTCCTAAACTCAGTGTTTGCAAAGAACGAACTTGGGAATGTGCTCATCTACTATTTCTTCTTTCCAGCCCATTAAAAGAAAATCTTCATAATCTTTTTCTCTTTCCCCAGTCACCTGAAGAAATTGATAAGGAAAAAGTTCACCTCTCTGACTCAGAAAGGAAAATGGACCCAGCTGAAGAGGCTACAAATGTGTACACTGAGAAGCACTCAGACAATCTGTTTAAACGAACAGAAGTCCTGGCAGGTGAGTAGCCCAGTGGGGATCAGGTGGCAGGTCCTTAAATAGGCCTGTGTTTGCCTAAGTGATATTCAGAGGTATCGGCAAAGCTTGCTGGATGTTACCTTAGTACTGAAAACCATGTTGAGCACCTGTCTCATTCCAGAGGGAGAGGCAAGAGTTAGGCAAATGTTGTCTTTATTTTCTGTCAGCTCCCTCAGCCTACCCCTCGGCCAGCCTTTTGGGCGGGGTGGGGAGAGGCAAGAAGAAGAAAGTTAAGGTCTGAGTGGGTCCGGAACAATGGGGCGTCGGGGGTGGCAGAATATGAAAATCAATCAGTCTTGATCCAAGTCATTCATCATCCTGATTTCAAAACAAATTTAAGAGAAGGAAAGGTTCTTTATGGAGAGGGCCCAAGGTATTAAAGCCCAAGGTATTAAAGGATGTTGTCTCTAATCGTAACTTACTGATGAAAGTATTAACATTTGATTTTAAAGGGGAAGATGTGCAAGATTTTAGAACACTTAATCCTTTTAAAAATTTTTATCTTATTAAAGTATACATTTACGTTTACAATGCTGTGTTAGTTTCTGGTGTACAGCAAAGCGATTCAGTTATACGTGTATATAATAGTTCACACCTGCTAATCCCAAACTCCCAGTCCATCCCCCGCCCCCGACTCCCCGCCCCCCTTGGCAACCACAAATCTGTTCTCTATGTCTGTACAACACTTGATCCCTGAAAGAGGATAGTCCCAAATCCAAGACTAGAAAGGAAATTTGCATGCTTTTTTCATATTTATTTTCCTTTACAGAATTTAAGTCGATTATATCATGTTTTGTGTTTTCATTGAAAAAAGCAATTAGAAGATTAGACTACAGAATGTGAATATCGAAAAGACTCAAGAGTTTTAAAGTATGGAATTAGTTGAGGTCACAGCCAGATATTTCTTATTGAGGCTTTTGGGGGATATTATTAATATTAATCAAAGAAAGTATTATACCTCCTGAGGAATGTCAGATTTGCATAATTACCTGGTTGCTGCATTGAATCCAGTTTTGGGGTTTTTAAATTAAGCTTTTTAGGAAAGTGTAGATAGATTGGGCTTGACAAAGCTAATTTCTGCCACCCTTGAATCTCTTCTAAGAGTAATCTTCCTTCTGGTGTGTTTCAGCTGTCATTGCTGGCGGAGTTATCGGCTTTCTCTTTGCAATTTTCCTTATCCTGCTGTTGGTGTATCGCATGAGAAAGAAGGATGAAGGAAGTTACGACCTTGGAGAACGCAAACCATCCAGTGCTGCTTACCAGAAAGCACCTACTAAGGAGTTTTATGCGTGAAAACTCCCATTTAGTGTCTCTATTTATGAGATCACTGAACTTTTAAAAATAAAGCTTTTGCATAGAATAATGAAGATCTTTGTTTTTTTGTTTTTTTTTCATTAAAGAGCCATTCTGGCACTTTAATGATAAAATCCCATTGTATTTAAAACTTTTCATGTATTTCTTTAGAACAACATAAAATTCAAAGTTAACATCTGCAGTGTTCTGTGAATAGCAGTGGCAAAATATTATGTTATAAAAACCCTCAATGTTCATGGAATCGGTTTAAACTTTTATGTGCAAATATGAAAAGATTGTTTTTACCCTACGGTTTGAAGATGAAAGCTGTTTCATTTGAGTCTGCATGTCTCAGATTGACCTTACCAAGTTCGTCTTACTTTGTTAATTTATCTGTTGCTCCCCTCTCCTCTGCTCGCCCCTCTTGTCCCCTTGAAAACGAAACAAAACTCTATGCCTTTTGTAGCTGTTACGGTGCAGTTTGTCTTTGGATATTTCAGATAATGGTAATTTAGTGTATATGTGATTTTCAAATATATCAACTTTAACCTCCACTTTGTATAAATTTTTAAGTGTCGGACTATCCGTTTTACACTTGCTTTGTTTTTCATTACCTGTAGCTTCAGGCAGATTTGCAACAGCAAATTAACGTGTAAAATTGGATTATCACCGCAAAACTGTTTAGTCATGTCTGTCTAATCAGATCTTCTTTTGGGAGGATTTGAGTTACTGACAAGCCTCAGCAAACCCAAAGATGATAACAGTATTTTGAGAAGTTGCTGCAGATTCCTTTGGCCACTGTATTTGTTAATTTCTTGCAATTTGAAGGTACGAGTAGGGACTTAAGGAAAAAATCAGTTTTTGTTCTTAAAAATGCATTTAAGTTGTAAACATCTTTTTAAGCCTTTGAAGTGCCTATGATTCTATGTAACTCTTCGCAGACTGGTGTTAATGAGTATATATAACAGTTAAAAAAAAAAAGTTGGTATTTTATAAGAACAGACGATTATAATGGTAACTTTTGTAGTCTTACGAATAGACGTAAATTGTAATTTGAGAACATAAAAACTACTGAATAAATCATGTGGCCTAATATTGAAAATGTCACTGTTATAAATTTTGTACATTTTCGGTCAAATGTACACCTCCCCTTTGCTAACGACCGTCTGCTCTCAAGGATGTTGTGGGTTTGATTTCTGAGTGTTCCACAGTGTCTGTAAATCAAACACCAAAGAGCTCAGTGATGAGGCTGTTTGTCACCAGATTCACTTGTGAACTGGCCAGAGGAAATCTGAATGTATCATCCTGTGTATGTTTGAATGTAGATATCGAAAGGCCGCCAGAGAGGGAATTGTGACTTTTGCAACCTTTATGGAGATAGCTGATGGCAATATTGAGACGAATGCCTGCTCTTGCAAATAACTCTTAGGACCATAAATTCCCAAGGACTAAAGGGGGCTTTCCTGACATCGGTGTCTATGGTTTAGTCCTGTAGATTGTTTTACCTTCGAAACCGCTCCAAATCTCTCCTGAAGCTTAACCGAAGAGGTAATAGATGGAATACCATAGTTCACACTGTAGGGAAGAAGAGTCAGGCAGGGAGGCTCTGTGCATTCAAAGGAGGGCCTCCCTGCTTAGGAATGCAATTGCCAGAAAGCAGCGATGCCTGAGGAAGAGCTGGAAATACGAGAGTACCCTGCCTGGGGACTGCCTTCTAACTGAACATTTCCTTTTTCTATTTTGCCACCAATTTTGTTTTAAACTGTGAATGGCCAAAGTAGGAAGACAGCAAAAACAGCCACCTTTCCAACATGTAATTTACTTTTAATGAAGTATGAATCCTTCATTTAGAGAACATTCCCCGGAATTGCCACAGAACTCATTAAAAAAAAATTTTTTTTAATGCAGCACTCGGAACAGTGTTTACGTCAATTCTTAATGGCCTTAATTCTCAAATTCATGTCCAGTCACTTGCACAATCAGTCCACTTTGAAGTGATTAAAAGGAAGTGATAGCACCTTCTTAAAACTGCACAAAGTCCCTCGGTTACGGAGGTTAAGAATGTAGTGGGTATACCTCTAACTGTGCAAAGCATAGCGAAATTCAGTTCGTAGAATAACAACTGCTTGGAATATCCATGCCAGGAAAAGGAGATTTCTGGCAAATATTTTGTCACTGCTGTAAAGCAAAATATTTGTTAAAGTGCCAAAATAAAGTCTGTCGTGCTGAAAGTAAGAAATCATTGTATAGACTGACATCCAGTTTTCTTCAACTGTACATTTTCTGCTTAGTTATTTTCTTTTTAAGATGCAGTAAATAGTACTATAAGAAGTGTTAGTGATGATTACCAAGTTCAGGAAAATTTTGGTAAAATAGAAATATTAAAGCCAATGCGAAAATTTCCTGTTTCCTTAACCACATCTAAATGACTTCCTGCATGTGAATGAATATGGCTTTGTTTGAGAGACCTGCAATATTCAAACTGTCCCATTTTCAGCATGTGGGGGAAATGGTATGAGCTCATTTTTTTAAAAAGTTTCACCTGCAAGTGCCTAGTACCTGAACTTCCGGATTAGGACCTGGTTAATAACATTGAATTTCGTCTGGACAAGATTGCAGAAGTTGCCATCTATTAACATTAAAAGTTGATAGTTTCAGATCAAATGTTTAGTGAATTGATATTTGCTCTCTTTTTTTGGCAAGTTAGACAAAATGCACTTGCTTACTGAGGATGTAGCCCGTTTGTCTAGGGTCTAAGAGACTAAGCTAAATAAGTAGAACATAATTAATTTCTGGCTGCCCTAAAGAACCAAAGGGTGCTAGTTCCTGAAAGACCAGATGCGGTGATAACTTCGTAGTTTTTAAGAGTGTATTTCTTCAATATCTCAGACATTTTGAAACCTGAAGGAAAAATTTTAAGTGAGGAGCAAAAATATAAAACCTAAAACTATTGCAGGGTTAATTTTATCATCAGGATCTTCTTTACAGCTCTATTATAATCATATAATGGAATGCTAGAAAAAAAATGTTTTAAAATCTATTTGGTTTAAAAAGGCAATGACGTTAAACAAAACAATCTCTAACTTGAATTTTACGTTCTAAGCCTCTGGCAGAAAATAGTGAGACCCTAAGAGGTTTCCAGATAAGGGGAATCAAGCCAGCTGATACATGGAGTTGTCTGAATTAAGTAATCACTAAGGTTTTCTTCAATGCCAGTATTTTATGACCAGAGTGAAATTGGAGGTGTGGTCATTTCTGGGGAATTAGATTTAGCTGGCATAGAAAACTATAAAAAAGATAGGACAACTGTCTGCCAAGTAACATTGGTAAAATAGTATCAAAGTGAATTTTGTTCCACTCTGTCTCCTAACTCTGGGCGGCTTCACTCTCATGATTTATGGTTCCAAGATTTCATTCCTTTTCGCTTATCTGCTGCACGCGGTCTTTAGCAGAGCTTTTTCTGACTAAGGAATCATGGTGACTTTGGGAAACTTGGTTTCCTGTGAATTGAGAAGGGTGTAACCCAAGCAACTGTCCTAACCGGTAAATAGCAGAGTGAAGCTTTAGGCCTTGATGCTCCAGATGTGCTGGGTGCAAGACCCATTCATTCCAGTTGCCTTGGCAACTAACACATAAGGCACAGATGCTGGGTGCAAGGCACCGGAGGTTTAATCAACAGATACTTGCCTAGTGACTTGTCCTGGGCTCTCTTCTAGAAGCTAGGTAAACAGAGATCCTGCTCTCGTGGGGTTTGGAGAGGGGTGCAGAGGGGAAACAAAATTAATGAATAAAACCAGCAAGTAGAAACGATCGCTTGGTGGTATTTCCACGATGGCCCTGAAGCAGGCTGATGTAAGGGACTGAGGGACTCTTTCAGCCCAGATGGGCTAGGAATGCTGCAGTCACCATCTCAAAGCCTCCGCAGCTTAAAACAGGGAAGATTGATTTCTTGCTCATTTCACGTGTCCGTAGGTTGGCGGAGAATTCTGCCCTGAACGATCATCATTCTAAGTCTGGGTCTCAGGCCGGTGGAGGAGCCATTATCTGGTACGCTGCCAGTCTCCGTGGCCGAAGAAAAATCGTGGCAACACACAGTGGCTCGTAGGCTTCCACCCAGTGGTGCCGTATATCGCTTCCGCCCACGTTTCATTGGCCAGAGCAAGTCACGTGGCTACAACTAACCGCCCAGGTGCAGAGAATTGCAATCCTACTTTGTGCCGCTATGGAGCGGGATGGGACGTTTGCGAAGAGCTGTAATTACTACCGCCTAGTCAGGAAAGTTCTCTGAGAGGGTAGGGACTGAAGGACGTGGAGCCGGCTGTGCTAACATCAAGACAAGCGTTCCAGGCTGTGGACAGCCTTAAGGAGGTAAGGGGCTTGGCATGTTGCAGGGACAGGGAGAAGGGGAGTGGCTTCCAAGCAAGTGAGTAGGTGTGGGAGAGCTGGGGTAAGCGGGCTGAGAAGTGTGACGGCCTCCGAATCAGTCTTCCTTCCGCTTTTTGGCCCTTACATTTTATTTCCCACAAAGAAGCTAAGCAGATCTCTTTATGGTATAAATTATTTATGTCACTCCCTTCAGTGGCTCCTAGAGCACTTAGAATAAAGTCCTGACTCCTTACACTTGCCCCCCAGGCCTTCAGGAACTGACCCCCGGACGGTGCGTTGGAAGGAGACGGGGTGGGGAGTAGGGCACCATGGCCAGTTAGGATGTCATTCTTGTTCCCTGTCAGAGCAATGATGGTGGTTCGGCCTAAGGTGGTAACAGTGAAGGCTCAGAAGACTGGAGAGGTACTGTTTGGGAGACGGAATCAGTGGGTCTTGCTAAAAGGTTGGAAGGAATAGGGAGTAAGGAAAGAAGGGAATCAAAGATCACCCATATTTCTGGCTGAGCTGGGTGATCCACATTCTGAGAAGGAGAATATCGTGGGGAGTTGGCTGGTAAAACAAGTTCCTTTCGAACCTTGTTAAGTTAGAACTATTAGACACCCAAGTGGAGGTGTCAGGTGAACAGCTGAATGTAAGAGTCTGCAGCTCAGGGAAGGGGTCTGAGCTGGAGATGTTAATTTGGGAACAGTGTCCATCGTTGCCTGTTGGCACTCTGATTCATTTCCCTCTCTTCCCTGCTCTGCTCTGTATTGAGGTGGGGGTGACCCATGCAAACTACATTTCCCAAACTTCCCTGCCAGCTGGCTCCTGGGAAAATCTGGCCAATGGAAGGTACTGGCAGAACACTAAAGGTCAGGAGGAATGGAAAAGCCAGCGTTCTTTCCCCTCTCCCTGCTTTGGGCAGTATCTGTAGCATTAATGAGTCTCCTCTATGGTTTGAGATCCCACTGGTCTGACTCTCCTCCAAGTTCCCTGCTCCCACTCTTCCTAAACTCTCATAAACACCACCGTGGCCCTTTTGTCTCTCCAGCCTCAGGGAGGGTCACAGCTTCCCGCTGTTGCTCTACTCCGGGTTATCTCACCCTCCCCGGTTTACCCACACGGCTTTTCCAACATCTTTGGAACTAATTCCCTGGATAAATTCCTTCCATTGTGTTACCCGGCATGGGTTCTATTTTCCTTCCTGGACCCTGACTGATGACACAGGAGCGAACAGCATGTAGATGGTGTTAAAAGCCATGGGACTAAATGAGATCATCTGGAGATGTGCACAGAGAGAGAAGGACCATGGCCCTGGGTCGGCCGCTCGCAGTCTTTCTTTGTAGATGAACTACTACCAGATTCACTCTTTAGCACTGGTCACAGGACTGGATTTTCGTTTCGGCAGATGGCTGGCAGAGAACACAATTTTTAATGGCCAGGGGAAAAACAAATCCCCACGAGGCTTGATAGAGAGCTCATTTTCGAGCACATTAATAAGCATGTTCAAGTATCCACTTCTACCAGGTCGTTAACAACATACACTACGAACTGTTTTTAAAACTGAAAGAAGTAATTGGAAGAGTAAGAACTATTTGAATATTCAGGAAATATCTCTGTCATCTGTGTTTCCAATGGGAATAGGTCAGCAAACAAAACAGCAGTTCTCCTACTTGTAGCCTTGTCCTGGGATCATTGAAAGCAGGATTTTGCCTCTTTAATTACATGCTACTTAGGTAAATACCAGAGTAAGCTGGCATGTCCTCTGCCCAGACCAATTTCAAGGAAAAACAGTAAAGTTGGTACAAAATGTAGATGGATCTGGCTCCATGTCAGACCCAGAACTTGGGGATTATGAAAAGTTTCCTTTTCTGATAACCTTGTATCTCAGTCCTTTCCTTTTTTAATTTTTTAGTGTCTGTTACTCTTCTTTTTCGCATTTAGTTCACTTTTTCCTGTGTAAAATAAAGATGATAACATACACCGTATGCCTTGTGGGAATTCAGTGAGGCACATTCAATGAGGTGCTGTACCTAGAGCAATATCTGGCATCTGGTAGGACCTCAATACAGGATCACTTATTCATTCATTCACCGGCTGTTTCCTGGGCACTCACTATGTACGAGGTACACAGTTCAAGCTCTGCGAACACAGGAGTCAACAAAACAACATCCTGGCTCTCAAGTAACTTACATTCTAGTGGGAAGAGACAGACCATGAATATGTAATGTATCAACAAGAAAGTGACATTTGAGGGGGGTGAAGGTGAGGAGGGTTTGAGCCATGATAGGTGGGGTAGGAGGCCTGAGGAATGGGCAACATTCCAGGCCAAAGGAACAGTAAATGCCAAGACCCTGAGTATAGCCAAGGAGCAAGTGAGCTAGAGACTAGAGTGATGGGCAGTCAGTGAAAGGTCCACAGGCCAGATGGTATATGGATGGCCTTGTAGCTTTGTAATGGCCTTGGAGAGTTGCAGGATTTTGATCCAAAGAGTGACATTAACTCACCTATGCTTACAGTTCGCTTTCAAACCTTAACACGCATCAGAATCACCAGGAGCACTGGTTAAAACACAGATTTCTGGACGCTACCTCCAGAGTTTCTGATTCTATAGGTGAAGAGAACCCAAGAATTTGTATTTTCAACAACTTTCCCAGCAAGGACCCCACTTTGAGAACCACTGCTTCCAAAGGATTGCTTTGATTATTGTGTCAAGAATAGATTGGCTGTGGGTGATGGATGTAGGCAAAAACACAAGCAGAGAGACTAGGGAGGCTGTTGCAGTCCTCCAGGAGAGAGAGAACCAGGGTGGATGGCAGTGGTGAGAAGTGATGTATACTGGAGAGCCAAACTGGCTGCAAAGTCTGGAAATCTAAGTGAATACATAATAAATGGTTTATTGACATTATATTATAACACCTGATCACATTATATGATTCATGCTCCCAGACTTTATGGCCACCCCATGTTCTGAAGGTGTAGTCAACAGAAATTGCTAACAAAGCCTGGGTGATACTCTTCTCCCAGATGGCCACAAGCTCCTGACTCTTCCCTTCTTAGGATATCAGGAACCACCGTCATGATCCATTCCCCAATCAACCCCACTCCTTTCTTTTCACCCCCATAACCTTCAACATATACCTCGTTCCAGCCTTGTGTTACATACCTGCTTTTTCCTTCAGCTCTCCGTGGTGGGGGCCTAGATCAGGTTTGATTCATTGTGCGGCTTCCCACCCACCCTGAGCACCTAGCCCAGCTCCTAGCATTGGATGATGGACGAATGCCCATATCATCAGATCTCTTACTAGCTCTTACTCATTCCTTCCTGAAATTTACTAAGGCCCCATATGTCTGGGACATTCAGCCAAACCAACCAAACCAAGGAATCTATCTCACATCAAAAATCCAAACAGAATCCAAGCAACTAGGTATTCACAGATATTTGTTAAGACCCTGAGTTTGAACGTCACCCACTTAAAACACAGGATGTGCTCTTGGTGGGTTAACGGTTTTCTTGCAGATATATTTTATCATCTTGTAGATAAATATTTAGCATTTATACAGGGAGCTGATTAGTGTTTTCTTGCTTTCTTCTCTCAATATTTCCATTATTGTACCATATTATCACCAAGCCGGATCTATGCTGTCCTGAGATCAAAAACTACCCTTTTTATGACCCCCTCTCCCATTTATGTGAAGGAGGCTGGGCTGTAAACACGGTATGAAAAAAAATTCTTATATGCCATCTTGATGGCTAACATCTGTTCAAATTTCCATTCATAAATTTAAAATTCAGGCCTCTACAGCCATCTGTTTTCTTGCAACCATTTGAAAAAAAGAAAAGCCCAAGGCAGATGTGCAGGTGGGAGAGAAGGTTCTGCCTGGCTTGGCTAACTTTTCTGAGGTTTGCTTTGCTTTCTTTTACCTCCCCAGCAGAGGAAGGCATGACTTTCCTTCCTTCAGGGAGGGATTTCAGTCCCTGTGTCAGTTTCCTGCTGTACTGGGAGAAGGCATAAGGAGATGGCCAGCATCTGCTTTTTCTCCCCACTCCTCTTTTTAGTTTATTTAATCATGTTAACCCTATCTTCTGGACAATTTGTAAAACACTGTATTTATTTGTTTGTTTGTTTGTTTGTTTTTGGCCGTGTGGCTTGTAGGACATTAGTTCCCGGACCAGGGATCAATTGAACCTGCCCCCTTGGCATGGAGTCCCAACCACTGGACGGCCAGGGAATTCCCTAAAACATTTTTTTGTTCATTTTATCATTGCCTTCTAGTGCACTCTCTGTCTCTCCTTGTCTCTTTGTCTGTCTGTCTGTCTGTCTCTCTCTCTCTCTCACACACACACACACACACACACACGCTAGGAGTGGAGTGTCCATTTTATGAACAAGAAATCATCCTACTGCCTTGCTTAATCAGGTCTCCCTGGCAATCTTGGCAGAAGCTGGAGAACTGGGAGCCACGGCTTGCCTGGATCACGGGCGATTGTGTAGCTTGCTGGGCCACTGGGCCTCTCACTGGGAAGTGTTCTGAGGATGACTGTGGCACGGTGAACCGATATGATTTGGCAGCTGTAGTACCCAGATGCCACAGCCCTTTTGTATTTTGTTCTTGGCGCTGTCGTCTGTGTCTAAGGGACTGGGCTGCTTCTAAGGCTGCTTGGCTTTATCCCAACGGTGCTGTCGCGGCAACTGTGAAATGCCTTTGAAAGCTGACGTGACATTTTGGGGGCCTGCTGGGCTACAGTACTCTCTCAAACGCAACCTAGCCTGGGACTCACTTTTAGCTTTATATAATTAACTTTTCCTAGTCTATCTTGAGAAATAATCCTCAGCAAACCACATGCAAAGTCTATTTCACATTCTAATGTCCCTCTCTGCAAACCTCAGCAGTGTGAGCAAGGGTCCACCCATCCCAAACCCTAGTTTAACAGCCCTGTACGTAAGCTGGTGGTTTGTGGGATCATCTTGCTGGGTTCTATGTACTCATTTTCATCCTACTCTGACATGGCTTTTATATATAACTCATGACTGATCTCACTGTATGACCTGGAATGAATCCTTTAACCATCTGACAACTTCTTGAAATGCCACGAGAGTAGACAAAGACTTGCCTCCCTTGGGCTTGCTGGTGTGTGGATCACTGGGGTGACGTTTGTGAGTGTGAGGAAGGGCTAGGCTGGCGTGGTTGACACACAGATTTTCAACTTGCAAGTTACCCATAATTCTGAACGGCTGTTGTCACCCCATCAGAGAAGTCTCAGCCACTAGTTTCACCAGGCCCCCCACGCTGTCAATGGAAGCCTCGAGCAGTTTCTGCTCTCAGAATCCCTGTCCTGTCCCTTTCTTCCACTCCCTGGATTCCTCTGGCCTCTAGATTGAGACATCTCCAGAGACAGGGTCACAAGCCTTACCTTACAGCTTAGTGTCAGGGTATAAAAGGGTCTGGAGCAGAGATGGCAAATGCCTGGCTTTGGGGCCTCTTTTCCTGCTTCTCCATTCATGGAAGACATCATTAATTGACACTGGCATCCTTTCCTGCTAAGGCCAATCTCAGAATTCTTCTCCAGACAGTGGTCTGAGTTCTGTGCAGCCACGGTCATTGATTGGAATTGAGTTGGGAGATAAAACCTATTCACTATCCTTTGCCCAGCGGGACACTGGTCTTGAGGCCATAATTGTTCTGAATCAGCCATGTTGTTAAAAAAGTTTGGTCTATCTAGGGGCTTCCCTGGTGGCGCAGTGGTTGAGAGTCCGCCTGCCGATGCAGGGGACATGGGTTCGTGCCCCGGTCCGGGAAGATCCCACATGCTGCGGAGCGGCTGGGCCCCTGAGCCATGGCCGCTGAGCCTGCGCGTCTGGAGCCTGTGCTCCGCAACGGGAGAGGCCACAGCAGTGAGAGGCCCGCGTACCGCAAAAAAAAAAAGTATTCTTTGTAAAGCCCTTAGAATAGTGCCTAGCATACAGAAGGTAAAATATAAGAGCTCATGAATTAAAATAAATGCCATGTTCCGATCTGAACTGGGAGGCTATATCTGTTTCCTTTTATTCTCTCTATGAAACAAAAAAATGAGATGATCACAAATTTTGTAGTTGTATAAATGAGGTGCTATTGGTATCTATTAATAGTTTATTTAACACTTTACAAATGTATTAACTCATTTAGTACTCCCAGTAACCTTCTGTGGCGGGGTGTTAGTTCCAGTTTTACAGGTGAGATAACTGAAATGTTTCTATATGATATAAAATGGACTGGTACAGCCAGACACACCCTTAGGCACCTCTCAGCTACATGCAGCCGAGGTGATGACCCTATGCCAGAGACAAGGAGATGCTTCAGGGACTTTGTCCAAATGTCTTCTGTAACATTAACACGTCCCAGAGGATAAAAATGTGGGTTATTCAAAGTTGTATACACTGACCCCATTGATGCTTTCCCCCTAATTCTGTTATTTAAATTTTGCTTAAAAATTATCTTTTACTACCACAGAAAAAGGGCATAGACACTGTCGTATATTAGAAAATAAAGACAAGCAAAAATAAGAGAATAAAAACGTATTCCCGCCGCTCAATGAGTACTAGTACTAAGGTTAGTACTTATCCTTCTAGAACTTTACTTGTATTTCTCTTTTTTCCGCAAAATCAGATCACATGATGCTTACCGCTGTTCTATTACCTGCTTTTTTTTTCTTTTCTGGTCGATGATGTCCATTTTTCCATTTCAACACATTTCATCTCATCTAATAATAAACCATATTTACATTGCCCAATCATCTCCAAAATGTGCTTTGTTGCTATTTATCCAAATTTGAATCTCATCCAAGACCGTGTTTGCATCTGCTCGTCATGTCCCATAAGCCTCTTTTAATCTATCCCTGTTTTCATGACACAGATTCTTTGAAGAGACTGGGCCAGTTGTCCTGCATCCTTGACCTTTTTTTTTTTTTAATTTGGAAACAATCGTAAATTTACAGAAAAGTTACAGTACAAATAATTTGTATTTTTTTTCTGAAGTATGTGAGAGTGAGTTGCTGACATGATGCCCCATCACATCCAGACACTTATGTGTATATTTCCTACAAAAGACATTCTCCTACATAACCACAATACCCCCCATCAAATCAGGAAATTAACATTGATCCATCACTACCATCTAATCGTCAGACCTCCTTCAAGTTTCTTTCATTACCCCAGTAAAAAGCCTTTCAGATGAAGGATTCAGTCTGGAATAACGTGTGGAGTTTGGGTGTTGCATCTCTTTAGTCTCCTTTGATATGGAACATTTTTCAATCTTTCCTTGACTTTCATGACCTTGACCTTGGTGGAGATTGGAGGCTAGTTATTTTGTATAATGTCCCTCCATTTAGATTTGTCTGGTGTGTCTTCATGATTAGATTCAGGCTATGCATCTTTGGCAGAAATATCACAGAACTGATGTTGCATTCTTCTCACTACATCCCATCAGGTGTCCTAAGATTTACATTTGTCCCATTACTGATGCTGTTAACAATAACCATTAATGTAGTGTCTGCCACCCAGGCATCTTTCTCTTTGTAATTAGTCAGTATCTAATGGGAAAGCACTTTAAGACTAGCGAACTATCTCATTATCTTATTACTTTTTTCTTTTTTTAAAATAAATTTATTTATTTATTTATTTTTGGTTGCGTTGGGCCTTCGTTGCTGTGTGAGGGCTTTCTCTAGTTGCAGCGAGAGGGGGCTACTCTTCCTTGTGGTGCATGGGCTTGTCATTGTGGTGGCTTCTCTTGTTGTGGAGCACGGGCTCTAGGCATGTGGGCTTCAGTAGTTGTGGCTCATGGGCTCTGGCTGGAGGGCTTCAGTAGCTGTGGCGTGCGGACTCTAGAGCGCAGGCTCAGTAGTTGTGGTGCACGGGCTTAGTAGCTCCGCGGCATGTGGAATCTTCCCGGACCAGGGCTCGAACCTGTGTCCCCTGCATTGGCAGGCGGATTCTTAACCACTGTGCCACCAGGGAAGCCCCGCATTATCCTGTTTCTTATCACACCTTCAATTTGTTATTTATTTATGTCAGTATAGTTCATGAATTCCTCTTTTATTTAATGGGTCATAATCTATAACTATCTTTATTTTCATGCTTATTATTGTTCCCTATTTGCCTAGTGGGAGTCCCTTCAAGCTGGCTTCTGTGTCTTTTTGATGTGACATGTCTCTCAATTCTTTGATCACTTTTTAACTTTCTGGTACAAAACGAGGTTTCAGGGTTATCTTGTACTTTTCCTAGCCCAGCTCTGGCATCAGCCCTTTATCCAAGGACCCCTGGTGTCTTTTAGTGGAGAATAGTGTTTAGAAACCAAAATCTAGGCACTTAGGGTGCTCACTGATATTGGAGTATCACGACTCCCAGATCCTCTCAACGCGCAGAGCTAGGGAATGTGTATTTGTGCATGTACACACTTACATTTTTTTATCTATCATCTATCTATCTATCATCTATCAGCTTTCTATCTATCATCCATCTATCTGTTTATCCTCTATATATCTGTCTTGAAAATTATGTGTTCACACCATCACCTCCACCTCTAATCCAGCACCACAGGGTTCACTCTAGTCTTCCCTTTTCCATATTTGTAATGTCCTTCTCCAACCGTGAGACATCTAGCTTTCCTTGTCCTTAATACATTTTCTTATTTAATCAACCCACCTCTATGTAACCGGTCTCTCAGCTGTCCTCCTTATACCACTTGGGCTCCATGTGGATGTCCTTTTTCACCCAGCTCAAGCCCTGCCACTTCACACCACCTCGCCCTTCTGTCTGGGCAACCTCCTCACCCCACTGGGGCTCCAACCCCGTCCCAACCTCCCCTCCACCCCCCTCAATGTGGACATCTTCCTCACTCTGCTCAGGCTTTAATGTCTTACACTGGGTTGCACCTCTGTGGGGAAGAGACATCCTTCTCACCTTGTTCTGGCCATGACACCCCACACGGGGTCACCCTCCCACATGGAGACTTGCCTCACCCCACTCAGCCTTCAGCTCCTTACACGGGCAGCTCAACTACATAAATGCCCTCTTCATCCTTCCCGGGCCAGGCTACCCTGTGCTAGGCTTAGCCCTTGTGTGGGCACCCTCCTTCTTCCACTCAGACACTAGCACCCTCCTCTGGGCCACCACAGCTTACCATCCCCCCAGGCCCTAAACACACACACATACACACTTTACTTGCTCAGCTCTATCTAATGGCTGTTGCACAAATTGTTCGGGAAGGAGAGAGGAAGGGAAAGAAGAGAAGGAAGAGGGGCCACGATTGACACTGGAGGAAGAGAATACTGTACTATCATCCTCTCCCACTAATGATCAAGACCCCAGATCCACACCTTTATTACTGGCTGGATAAGAAAGTGTTTAGTAGTAATTCCACAAATACCATGGGTTTCTTTCCTGTGGGTATTTTTTGAGAGAGAGAGAGCCAGGAAAAGATTTCTATTGTTCTTTCCCAAGGAATTTGGTGAAGAGAGATGCCAGTTTGCTAATGATTAGTAGGGAACTGATTAGTTTGCAAGGGAACCCATAACAAGGTACCACAGACTGGGTGGTTTAAAAAACAGACATTATTTTCTCACTGTTCTAGAGACTAGGAGTTCAAGATCAAGGTGTCCTCAGGGCTGGTTTCTTCGGAGGCCTCTTTCTTTGGCTTAGAGACGGCCATCTTCTCCCCATGTCTTCACTTTGTCTTCCTTTTGTTTATCTGTCCTAATCGCTTCTTGCAATAAGGACACCAGACATATTGGATTAGGGCCCACCCTAATGACTTCTTTTTAACTTAATTACTTCTTTAAAGATTCTATCTCCAAATACAGTTACACTTTGAGGCACTGGGGCTTAGGAAGAAATTCGAGGGGACACAATTGAGTCTACAATAGGAACATACTCCCATAGGCTAAAAGTCTTATGTAAGGCTAAGAGTGGCCAGAGTGCCTTATGCAAAACCGATTTTTAAGACTTCCTTATTTGAATGACTAACCTCTCTGTAAAAGCTTATTCTTTCTATGCTTTCCCATCAAAAATTCCTATTAACAAATCTGGGAAAAATAGTCTGAATATTTTGTTCAACTATAGAGGAAGTTTTGACCTTTGGGTTTCCTGAATAACATCAGTTAAAGCCAAGGGCAACACCACCAAAAGAAGGGGAACACGTATTAAGGGGCCCATGCAAGGAAACAAAGGGCCCACAGGATGGAAACAAAATGACTCAGTGGTTCTCGCTTATAGAGAGAGGTCTGGCTCAGGGGTCCTGGGCCGGGTGCAGAGGTTGGAGACATTGGCCCATGGGATACAAAGGGTGCAGCCCAGGGTTTTCGGAGGAACTGCATTCAGGGTGAGCCTGAAAGAGGCGGCCAGGCTCAACGTACCATGATGTGTCAATCCAAAGAGATCCAGGTACCAGACCACAGGACAGAAGTAGAGATAAGGAACCAGAGAAGAAGTTTTAGAGTGGAAAGTACAAAGTGGAACCTGGTGCAATTTTCTGAACCAGTGGGACATAACTAGGAGCTGTCTCTAGGTCCTCAGCGGTGTCAGCCATGGGTGAGCTTAGCCCTTACACCTGCTAAGGTAATCCAACCAAATCATGTACTCTATGAATCAGGACTCTCTTAGAAGCAAATGGCAGAAACACTAGCTAAAATAAGCTTAAATAAAAAGGGAAGTTAGGGCTTCCCTGGTGGCGCAGTGGTTGAGAGTCCGCCTGTCGATGCAGGGGACACGGGTTCATGCCCTGGTCTGGAAGGATCCCACATGCCGTGGAGTGGCTTGGCCTGTGAGCCACGGCCGCTGATCCTGCCCTCCGCAACGGGAGAGGCCACAACAGTGAGAGGCCCGCGTACTGGAAAAAAAAAAAAAAAAAAAAAGGAAGTTATTGGTGCATGTAGCTGAAAGGGGCAAACTAGCTTCAGGAACAACTGGATCTTGGCGTTCAAATTGTATCAGTACTTTCCAACTGATATCGGCTCAACCCTGCCTCCCTCTTTGGTTTGGCTGCATTTTTTCACCACATATGTCCTTTCTAGCGCTAGGAGAGATGTTTTCAAATAGATCAGCTTCCACTTTCCTTTATCTGTCCAGAAGAATCCACCCTCTCTCTTCCAGTGTCTGCATTACATTTTAAGGAAGACTCTAGTTCAGTTTGAGTCGTATACCCACTTCCAAACCAGTCACCTGGTTAGGAAGATGGCGTACTCATTCTGGGTACAGTGGAGAGTTGGGCACAACTGTACGAAAACCACGTGGAAAGAGAGAGCAGTGGATCCCTAGAAGGGCAGCAAAGTGCTGTTGCAGAGGAATGGAGCATGGATGCATGGAAGGTGGGCCAGACCATGCGTCTATTCCAGACTGCTCTGCCAAAACCAGGGGTGGACACATTTTACATCTTATGTCCTGAAGTAGTCTGTGTGCTAGATGATCTCTAATGTGCCTGAGAATGACCTCAGAAGACTAGGTCTGAGGACTCCTAAAGTTTCTTGCTGTGGCACTGGCCGCCTTCTGAGTCAGGCGCTGTCTCTACCTGCTAAACCAATGTCCGCTCTCATCCACTTTTGCTTGTCATTTTAGTGTCCACAAAGAGATCGGTAAGAGTTACCTTGACTCCAGTACATATAGTAGGCACAGTACATCCAGCCTTGGCCAAGCAAAGAAATGAATCTTCACGTTTCTGGTGAGATGTCTCCTGCCCAAGAGGCCTAGTGACAGTTTCTGCCTTTAGTAGAAAACGTTATAATATACTCACAAATAAGGCAGATAATATCAGGTTGATTCTCATTGTGTTTCCTTCATTCCATCTATCTCTAATCTATCTATCTATCATCATTTATCTTCTATCATCTGTAACACTTATATAGCACTCACCATGTGCCAAGCATCATTGTAAGTGCTTTTTACAAATACCAGCTCCTTTATTCCACATAATTTTCATATCCTAACAGTCCCCTTTGTGTCACAGTTGAGGAAAGAGTTTTTCTTCTGCAGGTTTATGAAAGTCCAAAAATTGATCCTGAACATCTGAAAGTCAAAGTAATCAATAATTAAAACTAACATGGTGGGTGGGGTGGGAGGGAGGTCCAAGAGGGAGGGGATATAGGTATACATAGAGCTGATTCACTTCATTGTACAGCAGAAACTAACACAACATTGTAAAGCAATTATACTCCAAAAAAAAACAACAACAACAACTCACAATGAGAAACTTACCTCAGGGCAAATTGTTTACTCTCCCTCCCCTGCCAAAAAAAAAAAAATGTTGAGTAAGTATTCCCTGAAGTATTTAGTCCTTGGGTCTTTTGAAAATTATAATTTCAGACGGTCCTCTGAGCTACGTTAATGTGGTATAAATAAAAGAAATTCAATCTTCTACGTATTGGATACTATGCTAAAAATATATATACTTATTTATTCGTCCTTAGTGAATGAGTCACAGGTCCTGCTCTCATGAAACTTACTCTCTAGTGAATAATAGTCAAATGTGGCAGAGACTGATAATGGTCTCCCTGTTTATTCCATCCTTCTTCCTATTAGTAATAGAATCCCCAGAAGTTTCAGCTGTGCCTATGGCTGCCAAGGTAGAAACTGCTTTCCCCAGCACCATTGTAACTAAATGTGGCAGTGAAATTATATTTTGGCCAATCAGGTGTGAGCAGAAGTAATGCATGCAACTCCCAGGTCAGTTGATTAAGAATCCCCTTTCTCTCCCGTTTTTTGTCTACCTTCCCGTGGATTAGAATGTGCAGATGTGGTGCTGGGGTCCGGCTTCACCCACGGGGTAAGAACCACACTCTAGCAGCCTATCTCAAGTGGGGTTCCTGTAAGAGAAATAAACCTTACAGAAAATGATTTAAGTAACTTTTTTTTAAAACATCTTTATTGGAGTATAATTGCTTTACAATGGTGTGTTAGTTTCTGCTTTTAAGTAACTCTTATCTCCATTATTCCAAGGAGGGTACAAAGCTATACTATTCCAGATACATAAGAGAAAGGTTAATTCATTACTACAATGGATGCTTTAAAGCATTAAGGCTTAATTCTCTCAATTGGGAAGGGCTGCTTGAGGACGTTGAAGCAAGAAAATAAAAGAAACCTGCATTCCTGGATGTCCACTTGGACTTCAGCCTCCAACCCATTTTGACTGCCTGCCCATCTCTGGACAAAATGAGAGAGAAATGAATGTCAATATTATTTGAGTTTCTATGTTTTGTGGTGTCTTTTATACAGCAGCTTAGCCTTTTGCCTATCTAATTTATACCAATAGGAGAAAGAGCATCGCAGTGGGATTCAAGAGAATTGGGTCCGAAGAGCTGTGTGATGTTGGGCCAGTTGCTCTCAATCTGAGAAGATAAATAAGAACGCTTTGGGTATTGTCTTTGGCACAATGCTTCAGCCAAGGGAGGCCATCTGGACAGAGCAGTAGCTACAGACTCAAGGAGAACATCTCTAAAGCAATGCCAGGAGGTGCTTTTTCCACTTGCCTCCTGCCCAACTTTGTCCTAGACACTTCTGGGGTAAATACCTCTCTTATTCATGAACCAAAAATTCAAACTGCCAAGGAATAAAGTGGATGTGTAAAAGAACTGTCAGACCAAACACATATCATTTGGCTGGCTTTCTTCTGGGAGACACATCTTTCCCCAAAGACAAAAAGTTGTAGTTGCCAGCAGAGAGGGTGTTTTATTTTTTATTTTTATTTTTTTACATCTTTATTGGAGTATAATTGATTTACAATGGTGTGTTAGTTTCTGCTTTATAACAAAGTGAATCAGTTATACATACACATATGTTCCCATATCTCTTCCCTCTTGCGTCTCCCTCCCTCCCATCCTCCCTATCCCACCCCTCCAGGCGGTCACAAAGCACCGAGCTGATCTCCCTGTGCTATGCAGCTGCTTCCCACTAGCCATCTACCTTACGTTTGGTGGTGTATATATGTCCATGCCTCAGAGAGGGTGTTAATAGTCATCTTAGGGGAATACTGTATTCTGGGTTCTACTTTTTTTTTGCTATACGCAGGCCTCTCACTGTTGTGGCCTCTCCCGTTGTGGAGCACAGGCTCTGGACGCCCAGGCTCAGCGGCCATGGCTCACTGGCCCAGCAGCTCCGCGGCATGTGGGGTCCCCCGGACCGGGGCACGAACCCGTGTCCCCTGCATCGGCAGGCGGACTCTCAACCACTGCACCACCAGGGAAGCCCCTCTACTGAATTTTTGTTTCTCTCCAATATGTTGACTTTGCAGCACCAAAGTCAAACCACTGATCTCTCTCCCCATAGTTCTCATCCATAGAGTCATGGCATGCCACATATAACTAGCAGTGGTGCCCCAAATGCAAAGTCCATGGACAATATCACATGCAAGTCTTGCAATCACAAGATGGGGGAGATACAAATCTAGATTTTATGGATGAGAAAACTGATGTCTAGAGAATTTTAAATAACTTGTAGAAGGCCACAGAGATATTAAATAATAGTCTGTCTGTAGCCTCTAAGTATTGAGTAAAAATGGCCTCTATTGTGGATTGAACTGTTGACCCCAATTTTTCACCGCTCCTTGTATCTACATTCTTTACAAGTGAGTTTACAGTTTCTCTCACTAGAGGCATGGTGTACTTCCCTGCCTCTCGTCTTTGGACTCAGCTATATGTCTTGCTTTGCCCAATGGAATGTGGGTGGACATCATTATGTCCCTGTTCTGATCCCAGGCCTTAAGAGAATCACAGTTTCTGCCTTCGCTCTGGGGCTTCTGCCATTGCCATGGAAAGAAGATGCCCTGGATGGTCAACTGCTCCAAGGAGGATGAGAAGAAGCCCCCATAGGTAGTACTTCCCCTTTATCCCAGGTCCCAGAATTAACACACATGGAACAGATGTGAGGTCCATGGACAGTGAGGAACTGAGCCCAGACAGACTTGCAGGTTGAAGCAGAGAAGCCAGCTAAGCCCAGCCTAGTATAGGCCTGGCCAACGACATGTGAGTAAGACTAAATGAGTTCTTTTATGACGCTAGGATGGTTTGTTATACATCAATAGCTGGCTGAAACAATCTCTTAAAACACTTTTTATCCACTGTGGAAATATTGCATTGTCCTGAAATGGGGATGTAATCATTCTGCTTATAAAAGCTCCCTGTAGATTTTATGATAAAGTCCACACTCTAACTGATCTCCAAACAGTCTTGGATCTGATCCTTGCCTAACTGTCCACTGTATCTCCTCTGCACACTTATTACGTTCCCTCCCCACATAGGTCGTCGTGTTTCACACCTCCGTGTCTTTGTGTACACGGCAGCCTCTTCCTAGAATGTCTTGACTCCTCTGCCTAATTAATTCTAATCATTCTTCAAGATGAAGCAAAACATCACCTCTTTCAGGAAGCTTTCTCTGCCCTCCAGTATGATGTAGATGCCCCCTTGGATGTGCTCACCTTTGGTCTAGCCCTTGTCACATCATATTAAAACCATCTTTCCACATGCTTGTCTCTTCCACCTGCCTCTAATCTCCTTGAGAGCAGAGACAGTGTTTCCTTTGTCCTTGATTCCTGGACTCCAGCACAACGCTAGGCAGAGGACAACCCCTGCAAGAAATGAATACTAAACAAAAGCATGAGATATCAAGCAATCACTTAAAACATTCCCAAACTAAGAAATCCATCTGTATCTTTAAGAAGAGGCTCTTTTCCCTCAATAAGAGAAGGATTTTAACTGTACAACTACTTAAATGCTGCCACTATGTTTTTGCTTTTTGAAATTTTAGTTGTCATAAAATGCATATGCCACAAAATTTACCATCTTAACCATTTTTAGGTATACAGTTTAATGACACTAAGTACATTCACGTTGTTTTACTACCATCATCATCGTTCATCCATAGAATGCTTTTCCTCTTGCAAATCTGAAATTCTATATCCCTTAAACAATAACTCCCCATTCTCCCTTACCCCCATCCCCTAGCAACCACCATTCTACGTTCTGTCTCTATGAGCTTGACTACCCTAGGGACTTCATATAAGTGGAATTATACAGTAATTTTCTTTTTATGACTGGCTTATTTTACTCAGCATAATGTCCTTACGGTTTATCCTTATAGCATGCATCAAATTTTCCTTCTTTCTAAGCCTGAACAATATTTCATTTTATGTACGCAACACGTTTTGTTTACCCATTCATCTGTCAGTGGAGACTTGGGTTGTTTCCAGTTTGGGGCTACTGTGAATAATACCACTATGAATATGGGTATATAAAAATCTATTTTCAATTCTCTTGGGTATAAACTGCAGGGGAGGAAAAAAATCTTTTTCCTCTACCTTCTTTGGTGACTGGGACCCTGAAAATTCAACTGCTGAAAGACAGGCTAGCAAGAGAAATGGTTTACCATGTATGCATATAGAGGACTTCATAGAAAAGAAGTGAAGACCCAAAGAAGCAGTTAGACCCAGGGGCTTGTATACTATTTTAACAAAGAGCAATAAATTTGTGGAGACTTGCCAAAATAAAAGAAAAGAGGTTTTGGATTTGGGGGGAGGTAAACTGTAGGAAGGTAAATAGATGCTGGAAGATAAGTATTATTTTAATAAGGTTTGTTTGTGCAGGTTCATTCTAGTGCCATCTCTAGCAATGAAGGTTGTTTTCCTTCTCTTGGTACAGGAAAGGGGTGTGGGGACTTCTTCACAAAGGAAAATTTGTACTCTCCCTTTAGGCAGAAAGGGGAGGGTAGAGAGCTTTCCCCTGCACCTGCTGTTTGTCAATTGTCTTCAGCTCAAATTAATCCTTATGCTAAAGTGGCATATTCTTTTGGTAGCGCATTCTTTTCCTTTAAAATTTTATTTTATTGAAGTATAGTTGATTTACAATGTTGTATTAGTTTTTGGTGTACAGCAAAGTGATTCAGTTCTACATATACACAAAAGTTTGCATCTGCTAACCCCACACTCCAAATCCTTCCCTCCCCCTTGGCAACCGCAAGTCTGTTCTCTATGTCTATGAGTCTGTTTCTCTTTCATAGATAAGTTCATTTGTGTCATATTTTAGATTCCACAAATAAGTGATATCCTAGGGTATTTGTCCTTGTCTGACTTACTTCAATTAGTATGATAATCTCTAGGTCCATCCATGTTGCTGCAAATGATATTATTTCATTCTTTTTTATGGCTGAGTAATATTCCATTGTGTATATACATATATATGTGTATATATATATTCAATTATATATATATATATATATATATATATATATATATATATATCTCACGTCTTCTTTATCCATTCATCTGTCGATGGACACTTAGGTTGTTTCCATGTCTTGGCTATTGGAAACAGTGCTGCCGTGAACCTAGGAGTGCAGGCATCTTGTCAACTTATAGTTTTGGCAGGATATATGCCCAGGAGTGGGATTGCTGGGTCATATGGCAACACTATTTTTAGTTTTTTGAGGAACCTCCATTCTGATCCCCTTGAATACCTGGAAGTAGAATTACTGGATCATATAGTAATTCTATTTTGTAATGTTTTGAGGAGCTACCATACTGTTTCCCATAATGGCTCTACCATTTTACATTCCCACCAACCGTGCATGAAAGCTTCAATTTCTCCACATTCTTTCTAATATTTTAATTTTTTTGACATCCTTAAGGGTATGACGTATGAGGTGGTTGCTACTATGTTTTAAGTAAACTCTTGTTTGGATTCAGGACATACTGTCCATAAGAATTTTCAAAGGAAGCAGAAAAGTATTTAAACTCAGCAGTGTTTGTTCGACCAGGGTCCAACTGGAATCATTTGCAGAGGTTATAATGAAATCATACAATACGCTTAAAACCAACCAACACAACACCTATCACAGGTTGGGTTTTCCAGGATGCAGACTCTAAGAGAGAAATTACCATGCAGAAATATTATAAGGGAGGGCTGGAGGGATCAACATCTGTGGAAAGAAAGGGAAGGGAAGAAAGCAGGATAAGACAGAAGCTAACTCTATGGGAAGCTCTGAAGCTAGGATGGGTCTTTCCAGTTTTCCTCACTAGGAATGTGGTCTGGGAAGGCCATCTGTTTTCGAAGTGTGTATTGTATTTCTTTGAAGGTGACATAGACCTGTTCCAGAATCCTGGGGGACTATGTTGTGGTTCTTTCATTAGGAATTTCCATAAATTCTCTATGGTGTGTTTTCCCACACTGATAAATCCAGTATCATAGCGTTTGCCTGGTTGTGTGGCCCAACTTCAGGGCAGTGCTTACTGCAGTCTGGATCTGCTGAAGAGCCTTTTCCTGCTCTGGTCCCGCTCAAACCTGGCAGCATTTTTTGTCCCTCAGTATATGAGATAGAGAATCCCTAGTTATAGAAATGTTGACTCAAGGAACCAAAGAAGTCTACCAAGCATTGTGCTTTCTTCTCTGTGGTGGGAAACGCAAGATTCAATAATCTGCCTTTTACTTTGGAGGGATGTCCCAGCACACCCCAGACCACTCCTCAAATATTTTACTGATGTAGTGGGTCCCTTCATCTTGTTTAGGTTTACTTCCCACTCTCTAGAGCTCATGTGTCTTACAGTATTGCTACCTCTCAGCCTTTTTTGCTCATCCTGTCCAATGAGTATCATGTGACTGCTATAGTGGACCAGTGCAAAGTTCTGTGAGATGTCCCGCTGGCCTACGTGTTTTTGTACTATATTACGACAGAGGATGGTAGAATTAACATAGCCCTGGGGTAAGACTATTCGTTCTAAATGAACATGACTTTTTTTCTCATCTTCCTTTCTCATGAGGATGGAAGAGAATACATGTATCTGATTAATGGCAGCATACCACATGTCTAAGACCATGATAATCTGCTCAAGCAAAGGTACCACATGGAACTGCAGCTTCACTCAGGTTACTATTTGACTGCGTTTACAACAGTGCACTGTCATCCTCTAACTTTATTTAATTTTTGAGGGAACCAGGCTGAAAATTAAATGGAGGTACAGCGGGGACCACCACCCCTCCATCCTGTAGATCTCTGTGTCACTCTGAACCTACTGCCACAATTTTACATTTTGATCATTGGACACACCTCCGTCTGACATTTAACTGCAGCTACCTGACCTCTATTATCTTGGAGTTCTTGCCCCTCTCATCAGCCCATCCTTATTGCTTTGGTAAATGGTTGGCTGGTGGACTTTCTAGCCTTAGGTGATCTATCTAGTATGCCCACCTCTCTGAACCTTTGATCCCTTCCTCAACCATCTGCCTTGGCAGATCTGACACTTGTAGTGTGGGGCATCACTTTTTCCAAGATTCCCAAAAAACTAACCTAGCTGCATATTAGTATCCTCTTGTGAGGTCCTTGCCATATGTTAAATCCTATCTCAGGAGAAAGTGCTACCATGTTGACAAACTCTCTCTTATTAACCTCTGTGTTCTGCCCTCCTTGATCCTGCATCATTAGGGACAGTACCATATTGATCGAGCTCCTGTCAGTACATAGTAATCAGATTCTACCTCAACTCTGGGAATAACCCCTTATTCCTGTACAAGGTCCAGCACAGCCCAGCCAGAGTCCTGACCTTTGCATAGGAAACCTGCCTAGTGTGAGAATTCTACCTTCTTCGAAGCTCTTCTCTAATGATTAAGGAGGGTCAGCAGCTTTTTCTGCTCTCCTGTGTAGCAACGAAACCTCTTTATATGCCACCAAAGGAGCACTCTTGGCTTTCACACTTATCTCTTGATTACACATTAATCATTCTCAACCACTGTCTATTGTCTTTGCACAGCCCCTCAATCCCAATGTTCTTATAATTTCTTCCCTATTGCCCTAATACATCACACCCTCTTTTTGTGCTAAGAAGTAAGGAAGCACTCCGTGAATAAGGCAACTGCAACGAAGGAAATGCTGGAAGAGGGCTAACAGCTGCAGGCTGATTGTCTGCCAGCAGTACTTCCAGAAGTTAGGGAAATAAAGGCAGAGGCCTGGAGTGCCGTGGTATATGCTGAACGCCTCTCAGCAATTCAGAACTGGAGTTGGAGCTGGAGCCACACAGCTAAGGGTTCATAGAGTCAGAATTCATGTCTTTTGAGAGGTAGCTTAGTTATTGTTCTACTGTAACAAGCAGTCACTGTGAAGTCAAATAAAGATGTTTCCCCAACATCCTTGGTGATGTTGGGGAAAAGCCAGGTGCTCTCCTTTTCTGCTTCCCAATACCACCACCCCTTGTCACAGGAACAGGACAGAGGGGTTCAGCAAAGGGGCTCTGGCAGGACACTCATAGCTCAGGCCCTATTCCAATGTTTGGGGGATCTTTCAGCACCAGTTACTGACATTCCCTTGGTGTCCTCTCCTCCCCCTACTCCCAGGTTCAAGGGTTACTGTACAGCCAGATCTGCAGGGAGATAAGATCAGTGCCGATGACTAGTGATTGTCCCCTTCCTCTTTCCTAAGGCAGAGGATGCAAGAAAGCTCTACCTTCTGTTTCTAGGATTGTTACCACAACCTTCCAGTAGAGACTCAATTTTATTAAAGGATGTCCTCTGACTGATCAATCTGTATGAGGAGGTAAATCGTTTTCAGTGTAAAAGTAATAAAAGTTAGTTCTAGAAAAATTAGAAATTTCATACAAGATAAAAGAAGAAATAGACACACTCAACCCATCATACAGAGAGAACCATTGTTAACATTTTGGTTCATTTCATTTCCAAGTTTCTCAGGATTTTTTTACACAGTTAATCATACAAAGCATTTTTCCTGCTTTAATATTATAACAGACTTTAATATTATAACAAAAGCATTTTCTACTGTTTTAATCCTTGTGAATATAATATTAAGTGTAATATTATTAAGTGTAATATTAAGCATAAGTATATTCATAATATTGATATTATTACACAGCAATGAGAGTATTGCCTACTTAATCATATCCTTGTTTGGGGGCAGATGTATGATATATGATGAAATACATATATTTATATAATTAAAGCATTGTAACTATGGCCATGTATCAAGCTTTTTAATTTAAAATTATATGCTGATATTTCCCATGTCATGAAGAATTATTTTTTAAGCCTGATTTTTTTTTTTTTTTGCGGTACGCGGGCCTCTCACTGTCGTGGCCTCTCCCGTCGCGGAGCACAGGCTCCGGACACTCAGGCTCAGCGGCCATGGCTCACGGGCCCAGCCGCTCTGCGGCATGTGGGATCTTCCCGGACCGGGGCATGAACCCATGTCCCCTGCATCAGCAGGCAGACTCTCAACCACTGCGCCACCAGGGAAGCCCAAGCCTGATTTTTAATTGCTGTATGATATTTCACTTTGTGAATGTACATAAACTTGTGAATTATTCTGGTATTATTAGTCATCTGATATATTGTCAGTGTTTTATTATACTAAATTAATCTGCTGCCTGTATAATCATTTCCTTAGAAGAGATTTCTAGAAGTGCATTACTGGGCGACAAAGACTGTGAGCTGTTCAGCAAACACATTGCCCCTTCTTCCTGGACACACATCCAGATGCATTTCCCGACCTTCCTTGCAGTGATGTGTGCCAACGTGACTGAGTTCTGGCCAGGGGAATGAGAGCCACTTCCAGGCCCGGCCATAGAACATTACACGCAGACTCCTATGTATTCTCTCCAACTCTGTAGAATGACTCTCAACATCTCCATTAAATTGGGCCAAGGATCCATGAATTTCCAGGGTCCTGAGTGACTGTATGGAGCATCTATCTTTCTCTCTCTCTCTCTCTCAAACACACACACACACACACACACACACACACACACACACACACAACTAAAACCTGAAGCAGGGCTTCCCTGGTGGCGCAGTGGTTGAGAGTCCGCCTGCCGATACAGGGGACACGGGTTCGCGCCCTGGTCTGGGAAGATCCCACATGCCGCGGAGCAACTGGGCCCGTGAGCCATGGCCGCTGAGCCTGCGCGTCCGGAGCCTGTGCTCTGCGACGGGAGAGGCCACAGCAATGAGAGGCCCGCGTACCGCAAAAAACAAAAAACAAACAAAAAAAAAACCTGAAGCAGTTCAGGAAAATCATGTGAACAAGAAGAAAACTTTTATTTTGTTTGAGCCATTATACATTTTTGGATCAATGTTGTCAGACTAACAAAAAATACACACTTTAAAATATCTTTGTACAGTTTGTTATTTTTGTATATATTTTTAAACTGCTGTCTAAAAGGTACTGATAATATATATTCTCATTTGCAATGTATGAGAAAGCCCACACCATGGTCAACGTTAAAAATATGTTGACCACCTTACTTGAAAAGACTCCTTATTAAATTTGCCTTTTTTGATTACTGTGAAGTTGAATATTTTTGTTTATTAATCATTTGCATTTTAGGAAGTTTTTCAAGTATGGAAGTTATAATTGTTTTAAAGCATTCAAATATATCTTTCCTTCTTCGATGCACTTCATTGTTCCAATCTACAAGTTTATAGACAATTTGAAATTAATACTCTATTGACCTGGAGAGTCAGGCTTAGTTTTCTTGGCTAATATCTTAGAAGATCCTAAACTATCATTATGTTTTAAAGGTATAGTAATATCTCATGACCAACAAGACCAAGAAAAAAAGCCCAACTGGATTTGGTCCTGCAATTCTGGGAAAAGTAAATTGTTAATCAGATAACTGCAGAATAGCACATTCAAAATAAATATCAAGCAATTCCTTTGAAATTCTGGTGTTGGAAAACAGGGCCACCACCTGGTGTATTCTATATTTATTTGGTTTTGGGGAATGTAATTTGGCTGTGATTCACTATAATTAGGAACAGTATTATAATGAAGTTTAGCTCAACTCATACATTGGCTTTGACTTATGGGACACGTTACCATTTTGGGTTTCTTACATGAGCTGAATGCTTTATTTCAAGCATGGTTTCTACCATAGTGCTGTACTCTGCTGGGAGTGGAGGAACGGCTGGTGGTTAGGATTCTGGAAGTATAATCCATTCCCTTATACTTAACTTTACCTCTCTGTTCTTACATGGCCTGCAAGTCAACTTACTTTACTCTCCCGGTTATCCTGGCCAGCTCAGTCTTAACTATTATTAGGATTTACAACACAAATATTTATTGAGTGCCTACTATGTGTCAGACAGTGGTCTAGGCGCTGGGAATACAGTAGGTAAAAAAGGAAAACTCCCTGCCCTTGAGGAATTTTCAGAAGGTATACAATAAACATAATAAATAAATATTATTATATTGTATGTTGGAAAATGATAAGTGCTATGGAAAAAAAAATAGAGCAGGGTAAGGGAGATTGGGGGCTGGTTACTATATTAAATGGGTGGTCAGGGTTAACCTCATAGAGAAGATGAGATTTGATCCAAAGCTTAAAGGAAGTGACCGAGGAGAGTTGGTTAAGTAGATGTCTAGGAAAGAGGAGCAACTAGTGCAAAGTTCCTAATGTGGGAGTGTTTAAGAAGTGGCAAAAAAAGAAAGCAGTATGGATGGAGCAGAGTAACCCTGAAGAAAGGAAGCGAGGATGGAGGCTACATCATGCAGCCTCTTGTAGGCTGTTATAAGAACCTTTACTCTCCGGGTACAATGGGAAGCCACTGGAGGATTTTGAACAGAATGACATTATCTGACTTTCACTGTTTAGAAGTTCTGTTCCCATTATCTACTGTTGTGACAAACCATCCCAAAATGTAGTGACTTAAAACAATTTATTGTTATCTCTCATGGTTCTGTGAATTGACTGGGCTGAGTTGGGCAGTTCTTCCTTGAGTTCTCTCAGTCAGACGACATTTGATTCTCACTGTTGGTTGGGTCCACAGCTTGAGTATTGACTGGAACACCCACGTGTGGCTTTTCCATGTGGCTTGAGCTTCTCAAGCATGGAAGGTAGGTTCCTAGGGGAAGCATTCCAAAGGCAAGACTTCCAAAGGACCAAAGCAGCAAGGGTTCTTATGAACTAGCTGTGGAAATCCCAGAATGTTACTTCTGCCATTGTTCAAGCAAGTCTTTGAGGTCAGCCCAGATTCGTAAGAGGTGTTGTAGACCCCACTTCTTGTGGGGGAACGGCAAAGCTCACACTGCAAAAGAGTATGTGGTATGGGAGGTATTATTATTTCTATCTTTGGAAAATATAATATGCCTCAGAGTCCCTCTAGCTGTTGCGATGAGAATAGATTGGGTGGTTGGGGGAAGGATGGGAGTGGCAGGTGCCAAAGACAGACTATCCAAGAGGTTAATCTAAGCAAGAGGTGACAGTGGTGTAGACCAGAATGATAACAACAGAGATAATAGAAAGTGGTCAGATTCTGGATTTAGTTTGAAAGCAGAGCCATCATTATTTACTGATGACTTGAATGTGGGTGTGAGAGAAAGAAAGGAGTCAAGATGTTACCAAAGTTTTTGACCTGGGCAACTAGAAGGATGGAGTTGCTAACAGATGTGAAGAAGGTTGCAGGTAAAGCAGATACAGACACAATAAGTTCAACACATCTGTTGGATATTCAAGTGGAGTAGTTAGCAGTTGGATATACAAACTTAGAGTGAGGATACATTAACGTATTCAAAATACATTATGAGTGTTCTCTGAATGCCTCCTACGCCCTAAAAATCTGGTAGGTTTTTATTTTCCTTGTTTTAAAATACTATGTGTAACACTAATTGCAATAGCCCCAACTAGATACTTCCCAAATGCCCATCAACAGTAGAATAAGTAAATATATTGTGGTATATGTATATAATGGAATAGCAATGAGACTGAGTGAATCATAGCTATGTACAATAATATGAATGAATCTCCCAAACATACATTAAAAAATCTTTAATTATGGTAAAAAAACATGTAACAAAATATATTAAGTGTACATTTTAAGTGTACAGTTCAGTAGCATTAGGTGTACTTGCAATGTTGCACAATACGTCTCCAGATCTTTTCCATCCTGCAAAACTGAAAAACTGTACCCATTAAACAACAACTCCCTATTTCCTCTTTCTGCTAGCCCCAGGCAACCATCATTCTACTTTCTGTTTCTATGGATTTGACTACTTTAGATACCTTATATAAGTGGAATCTTACGGATATTTGTCTTCTTGTGAGTGGCTTATTTCACTTAGCATAATGTCCTCAAGGTTCATCCATGTTGTGCATGTGACAGGATTTCTTTCCTTTTTAAGGCTGAATGATATCCATTGGATGTATATACTGAATTTTGTTTATTTATTCATCTTGATGGACTTTTGGGTTGCTTCACTTCTTGGCTCTTGTGAATAATGCTGCTATGAACATGGGTGAGCAAATATCTCTCTGAGACTCTGCTTTCGATTCTTTTGGATATATAACCAGAAGTGGGATATCTGGATCCTATGGTAATTCTATTTTTACCATTTTGAGGCACCATCAAACCATTTTCTATAGTGGCTGCACCGTTTTACATTCCAACCAACATGGTACAACAGTTCCAATTTCTTCATATCCTTGCCAACACTTGCTATTTTCAGTTTTTTGTTTTTTTAAACAGTAGCCATCCTAATGGGTATGAGGTGGAATCTCATTGTGGTTATGTTGAGCATCTTTTCATATGCTTATTGGCCATTTGTACGTTATCTTTGGAGAAATGTTTGTTCAAGTTCTTTGCCCATTTTAAATCCAGCTATTTGTTTTTGTTGTTGTTGTTTTTGAGTTATAGGAATTTTTATACATTTTGGGTGTGAGCCCCTTATCAGATATATGATTTGCAAATATTTTTTCCTGTCCTTCAGGGATAAATTTTCACTCTGTTGATTGTGTCCTTCAATGCACAGAAGTTTTAAATTTTGATGAAGTCCAATTAATCTATTTTTGCTACTATTGCCTGTGCTTTTGGTGTCATATCCAAGAAATCATTGCCAAACCCAGTGTCATGAAGTTTTTTCCCTGTGTTTTCTTCTGGAATTTTTATAGCTTTATGTCTTGCATTTAGGTCTTCAATTCATCTTGAGTTAATTTTTGTATATGGTATAAGGTAATAGTCAAATTTCATTTGTTTGCATGTGGATGTCCAGGTTCCCAGCACCATTTGTTGAAGAGACTGTCCTTTCCTCATTGTGTGGTCTCAGCACCCTTGTCAAAGAACATCTGGCCATATACATGATGATTTATTTCTGGGCTCTCTGTTCTAAGCCATTTGTCTATAAGTCTGTCTCTATGCCATCAAACATTTTTAAATAAAAGGAGTCAGAAAATAATATAAACTGTATGATTCCATTTACATAAAATTCAAAAATAATCTAATCTATGGTGTTAGAAGTCAGGGGGTATCCTTGTGGGTGTGGGTGGTAACTGGAAAGGGCAAGAAGGGGGTTTTGGTGCTACTGGTAATATTGTTTCTTGATCTTTGTGTTGATTATACAGGTGTGTTCACTTTGAAACGTCATTGAGTTATACAGGTATTTAGCATTCATAATTACCAGCAGACTCTTTATACTATTTAATGTAGTCTTATTTAAAAATGATTGCATAGAAACAGAAATATGATCAAAATCCATTGATCCTGTACTGCTTTTAGTTACTATGACATGCATTTTTTTTTTTTTTTTTTGCCATTGGATTCTCAGTAGACAAGATAAGTGTCTTGGTATAAGTTTCAGCCATTCATATTTAGGTAGACTTCTTTTTTCATATACCTGGGAGAGTAGTTAGGAGTGAGTGATGAAAGAGAATAAGCAATGCTTCTTATTGCATTCTTTGAAGAATCAAAACAACATTGACTTTTTCTAGCTGACAGATAGCATTTGATTATATCTTCCCTAATTGCAATATTCTGATAGTGCCAACTTTGAAAAAAAACATTTTTCCATCATGCCAAGTTGATCAGGACCCACCAAAATAAGGACCCAACAGTTATTCCTGCAAGCCCATGTCAAGAGGAAAAGAAGGTATAGACCTCTCTTCAGTAGTACCTATACTAGAGCTGCCCAATCTGTGTGCCTTGGCACACTGCATGCTGGGAAAGAATTACGTGTGTAGGGAGGCATGGGTTCTACTCAACCTTCAAGGGTGGTCAAGCCAGGATTGAAGAGAATGAGATTACTGGGCTGGTCACTCCTACAGTGAGATACCTCAATCCTTCAATCCATTGTTTCCTGCAGATATCATTTTCTCTGTGTGAAGTAATGTACAAAGGGTTGGAAAGTCAGTAATGAGAAAAAATAGGGGTAAGAGACCCCTAGCACACGGAAAATTTCCACTTATAAATGAGAATTATTCTTAAATCCTGATAGTAACCCAGGTTCCTGGATGGGCAAGAGGAGCCTCTAGGGAAGAAAAGTAAGGTCTAGTGGTTTCCAGGGAAGGCTCGAGAGTCAAACTACTTGATTTTGAATGATGACTCTACCATTAAGCAACTGTTTTGTAAAGTACTTAAAAAACAAAATGACACTGTTTTGTGCCTCAGTTTCTTCACCTATGATTCATAGAAACCTACCTCAGAGAGTCATATGAAAATTAAATTGCATTAGCTCAGTGCTTAGCATATAGTAAGTGATTAAGAAATATTAGCTATTGTTAACATTGAGTACCATTGTGTACCATTTATTGAGTACCAGGCTGGAGTGCCAGGCTTGCTAGGAATTTTTATAAAATTTATGCAATCTAATTCACAAAGCAGGTTTATTATTTCCCATTTTATAGATAAAATAATTAACGCTTAGAGAAGTTAAACAACTTGTCCGTGGCTAACAGCTAACAAACGGCGGAGCCAGACTTTAACTTCTAGGTCATGTAAACCCATGGTCTTCAAATGTTTTTGCTACTGTATTCCTTGGCACATTAAAAAAAATTACTTCTATAGTTTTCATTGTAAGTATAGTAGTTACAAAGAATGCAATCTCCAGCATTGTGAATATTGGCATTTCAAAATAAAGCTGTTATATCACTCTTCTAAATGTACCCAAAGGCATTTAAATTTCACAGTGATTGGCTACTCACCACAGTCCATTTTAAAAAAAATACTTGAAAAAACTCGCAATAGTTATAAATTTACACTGTTCTCCTTTTTCTTTTCCAGTCCCACCCACTTTGCCAATTATTTGTCCCACATACACATCCACCTCCCAAACCTGTCTTCTATTCATACTTGAGGTCTTAGTTTAGATCTCTGGGCAGCTTGCCTGGGCTTTGTGAGCCACTCTCTGTCCCACTAACTTTGGTGCCCTTCCAGGGGTGTGCTGGAGCCAACTGGAACAGGTTCTCAAAGCCCATTGTTCGCATCACGTCCCGGTTTCAGCATTGTGGGACGTAGTGTTGGCATCTCGAAACTGGCCATCGTGGGAGTATTCGCATCAGGGAAATTGACAAATGGTACAAACCAGGATTTTTTTTTTTTAACTGATCAATAAACATTTACTGGAACAACGCTGTGCGCCTCCTATATTTTCATAACACTTGGAACACCATTTACTTCATTCATTCAGTGAATGTTTACCCACTGCCTACTATATGTCAGATATTGTTCTTGTCGCTGAGGATATAAAGGTGGGAAAATAAGATAATCCTTGCCATCGTGGAGCTGACAGTGTTGAATGTGTGAGACTGACCGTAGTCAAATATCCACATAAACTACATTTAAAATGATAATTATGTTAAGACCTAAAAACGCTTTAAAACTCTTTAATAGGATATTTGACCTAGTCTAGGAAGGATTTCCTGAGCTAAAATTGGATGAAGGATAAGTTTAGGTTTAGGTAGGAACCAGATGAGGGGACATTCCAGGTTCAGGGAACAACATGTGCTATGGTTGGAGGGAACATGACCCCCAGGGGCAAGGGAAATAGGACAAGCATGGCAGACAGGAACCAGGAAGCTTGCTGGGAGAGGCAGCTGCAGAGTGGAGGTCACACAGAGTTTTGTAGGTCCCACCAAAGAGTTTCCTCTTTATCCTAAGAGTCATGGAAAGTCAGTGAAGTGTTTTGATCAGGAAGACCTCATGGTGCAGTGGAAAATCATAGCGTGGTGGTTCAGAAATCACCTCTGGAGCCTGGTTGCCTGGCTTGGAAGGCTGACTCCGCGACTTACTAGCATCTTATTAGTGACTTCTCTGTGCCTCAGTTTCCTCATGGGCTAAATGGTGATCAAATAATACCTACTCTGCCAGACCGTTTATAAAGCATAAAGGAAATTCCAGTTGGAGAAAGCAGCACTGAAAGGTGTGGAGATACACAAATGACAGTGACTCAGGATCTTAAAGCTTAACGCCAGACATCAATAAAAGACAAGGGTGCGGGGGTGGAGGGGAATTCCCTGGCGGTCCAGTGGTTAGGCTTTCACTGCGGGAGCCAGGTTCAATCCCTGGTCGGGGAACTAAGATCCCACAAGCCGCGTGGTGTGGCCAAAAACCCCCCAAAAAACAATAAACACAAACCAGTGGGGGAAAAATGTAGTAGAGGGACCAAGGGGTGATTCATTTCAACTCCAAAGCAAATGCGGAGGCTTTATGGAGGAGGGCTCACCTCAAGGTTGACGGTATAGGCCTGCTCAGGTCAGAGTGCTAACTCTGCACCTCACTAGCTTTGTGATTTGACTTCCCTAATCCTCAGTTTCTTGATCTGTAAAGTGGGAATAATAATAATACCTAACTCATAGAGTTGATAAGAATTCACAGTTAACGCATGTAAAGTCTTGGCATAAAGTACCCAATAAATGTGATGCCATTATTGTTATTATAACGTTACAAATTGAACCTTGAGTGAGAAGAACTTTGATTGGCACTGAAGGAATAAAAGGCCCCAAAGTCAAAAGGCACTTTTAAGTATGGTCATCAGTGTGAATCTATGAACAGTTTTTACTGGCCTGGGATGAGATAAATATAGAAATTGAGAGTAAACACTTAGAAATTAAAAGAACACAAAAATAAATTGACAGTAATTTTATTTTTGTATGCCTGTTATATACCTGTAATGAAAATTGGGGCTTGTAGTTTTTTATGTCTTTTTTCACTTTTCTAGCAAGTTTTTAATTTATATTACAAGAATGACAGTCCGTAACTTATCGGAAATAATAAAACTTGTCCTTTACCTCAGGTAGTTTGAGAAAAAAGTAATTCAATGGAGCTGGTTATAGCACCATAGAGATGATCCTGGAAAGGTGGGCCAGGGTCACATTGTGAGGAACTACTTTGAATGTCTGAGTTCACACTTTATTCGGTGGGCAAACGGGGTTACTAAAGTTTAGAGAGATTGTTAACTGGGGGTCAAGTGTATGCAGGTAAATGGACATTGCAAATTTTGTACTTTTTTAAGTTCCCAGTGAGCACGTGTTTTTTCTTTTAATTAAAAGTTTTTTTTTTTTTTCCTGGTTAAAGAGGAGACCTGAATTGCTCCGTGTTTCACAAAGATAACTGTTTGTATTTGAGAAAAGTGTCGTTAAACAAAGGAATTCAAATTTATCAAAACAGAAAACATTGAAACTACGTGAGCACACGCTTTGTGACCAGCGATGCGAGTGACTCGTTGAGATAAGCTACGCCGGGTAATCAGGTGAGTCTCCTTTCTTCTTGGGCACCCTCATATAATTAACGCATAAACCAAAGAGACAGGACTCTTTCTGATCTCCCAGTTCGGGTCCTCTCGTCCACCTTCCATCATCACCACCTCTCTTAACAATCCTGCCCGGCAGGATGGGACAATAACGGTTTAATAACCGCGTGTCCTATCCACGCTTACAAAGCATGGGGTTTCCAGACGCCCTTATGCAGGCGCAGAGACAGAAAAACACCTTTCACGCTTTCCTTTCAGCTCCACAACCCCTTCCTTCCCTACCTGCACGGCCACTCATGAAAGCACAGGACACCTCGGCCAAAACCTTCGGCCCACCGGAGGTTACAGCTCTTGAAACCTCCGCCGGCCAGAGACCCGCGAGGGCCTGAGGGCGACGCTCGGGCGCTTTGGCCCCTAAATAAAGAAGCAAGGCCGCGGGGCCCAGGACCCAGGGTGGGACACTGATTTTCTAACGGGAGCCAGAGCCAGAAGGTGAGGCACCAGCTGGTCGGCCCGCCGCCCTCGGGTCTCCCGAGGCGCAGCGAGGCCTGCGGGCGTGGTGGGGGCGGCGCCCCGCCGGGCCGTCCCGCCCGCGCCCAGCGTCCCGGGCCGCTGCGCCCCGCCTTCCCGCTCAGTGCGCAGCGGGCAGAACCGCAGACACCCGGCAGCGTGACCCTGGGCGCCGCCTCCGCCGCCGCCGCCGCAGGCCGAACGGTCGACCAGGTTCGTGCGCCGCGGGCCGGGCCTTGCCCACGGGCTGCTGGGCCCGGCTCCTCCCGGCGGGCGGGCCTAGGCGTTGCCGGCACCGGTGTGGACTTCCCAAGTCACCCATTCGTGGGAGCGACTGACGGACAGGGTAGGGAGGCCACCGGGAGACGGGCAGGGCGTGCGGCTTCCGCGACAAGGGCCAAGCAATGGGGGGGGGGGGGGGGGGGCGCGTGCGGCCGCCGGGATAGAGGGAGATGCTGTGCACGGAGAGCAGTGAGCCAGGCGTGATGTCTCCTTTTCTCTCTTGTCTCGGGGAGGGGAGGTGCCCCGCCCCAAGCCGCCCAGGAGCTTACCTCGCCTGCATCTGGAACCAGTACCTAGTTCCCCTGAGCCTCCAGGTTGCTTTATCGGGTCTCCTTTGTGGTTCTTTTCGCCTTTTATCTTGTACTTTCATTTTTGGTGTGTACGTCTAGGCTCCACGTAGGCTCTTAAGTTACACGAGGGCAAAGCCCCTGTCGGACTTCTCAGGTACTCGGTGGTACTCAAGTGAGCAATTGAATGAATGAGTGAGTTTCTATGAGGGAGAACTGGTGAATTAATGAATGAGTACACATGAAGTAGAGCTGAATGAAGGAATACATGAATGGATATAAATACACACGACAAGGAGACAGTGGAGACACGGGCTTACAACTCTTATCTTCTGGTAGTTTCCCAAAAGCTGTGTGAATGTGGCACTCTTGTAAATGGAGTCATTCTGACTGTGGCTACTTAAAAGTTCTATTCTATGCTGTTTCAAAAGAAAATAATCACCAGAAGCACCCTCTCATATTTCCACTCTAAGTAGATTCTCCTATATGCATTACTTAAAGCAAAGTATGCCTAGGCTTTTTTTTTTTTTCTTGAATTTTGTTTTCTACTTTGGAGAATCATTGTCACTATAATATTATTTAATGTATTTCTGAAAGATAAGGATGAATCTGAAGGTAGTACCACATGACTCTGCTTTTAGTAACTTGTTTGTAAAACCAGATGTCTCTTTGAATTCAGGATGGTGGAGGATCTTGTCTGTCTTCCTGAGACAAGTGCTGGCTGGTTTGTGGGTGACCGTAGAAGGCTGAATATAGTTCAGAGAGGAAAAGAGAGACATTTATCGGTGTGCAGACACTTTGGAAGTGACATAGGTTGAGCCTGCTTTAATTCGATTGGTCACTGCATCACTTCTAGGTTTCCAGACCCAGGTTTCAGAAAAGCTGGATGACTTTAGATGTGTTACTTGATCTCTTTAGGTCTCAGTTTCTTAATCTCCAAGATGCAGGAGGTTAGGTAGGGCCCCTTCTTGAGTTAGACTTCTAGGATTCTCTTTTATCGGTTAAAAGATGAAATTGCAGGTGATTTCATGAAGCCTGCTCACTTCAGCTGCTCCTCTTGGGATTCTGCAGAATTTTGGCTCCACTGTTTTCTCTGCAGATTCCAACTCATTCCTCATCCTCTCCACATCTGCTACAAAAGGACCTGGGAGCTTGAGATGAGAATTATAGACTCTGGGCTGGAGGGGAGAAAGAAGGGCAAGATTGTTTTGTGCATGGTCCTGGGTCTAACTTGTTTCCAATACAACCAGCCTGACAATGCCGTATATTTTCAGTATATCTAGGGAGTTATATCACTATTAATTTGCCTGGATTTGAGATTAGTTATCATAGATCACAACATTTTGGAAACGGAAGGACCTTAGAGATTTTTAAAAGGCACTTAAAAAGTCATTTTACGTACGTATTGGAATATTTCTTGCATGCTACATTTCACAAACACAAAGTCCCAAACATGTTAAGTAAAGTAAAATTAATGTTACCTACTTCAGTTCTTTCAAGTCTATTGGGAGAAGTGAAGTCAAACATGGTGCTTGGTGAAAAAGACCAACTTTCTCTGATTCTTTTCTCAAAGATCCAATTATGGGGTCACATGTGGTTCCGGCATGGAATGTAACAGAGGTGATGTTTATGGGGCACTGACCACTCACCAAGCACTGTTATATTTAACCTTTTTACTTGTATTGCCCCATTTATTCCTCGCTATAAACCTAAGTGCTAGGTACAGTTGTAATCCCTATTCAACCTTCCTAAATGGAAACAGTGCTTGGGAAATGGGAAAGTCAGGCATTCAAAACACAGGTAGATGGAGGCAGGATTTCTGCCAGAAATATAGACAATCCCTGCTAGGAAAGCCTTGTAATGTTGTCAAATGTGGTCTCTGTGTGTGTTCCAGGTAGTATATTAAACTCTTGGGCATTGTGGGTAAGTAAATTTAGAATGGGAGCTCAGGGGTGGAATGATTAAGACTGAACTATAGAGAATTGTTTGTTTTATCATTTTGAAAATTATTGAGTTCCATTGGTACTCTAGACTCTGATATTTTGACCTAGATGCACATGCATCCTAATTTTAAACGTGTTCAGATTTAACAATCCAGGGAGTATAAAAAGGATGACATCAAAAGCTATGTGGGTGAGTGGCATCTAAGGGCTTCAAACTCTGAGTACTAAACAGTGTTGTTTCTTGGGCTAGTTGCTGCCTCCCAACCTAATGACAACTCCTAATGCAGACAGAGTACAATGCCTACCTCAGTGTAATGTAGGGGCAGAAATGTGAGACGAATTTCCAGCACGCTTATAATTAATTGACAAGTGCAAAAGCGGAAAAGAGGGGCCCATAAAGTAACTGGGAAATGATTTTGTTTCTTCTTTGTCAGTCAAGTTTAGTCTCATAGAAGGCAGGGGCCAATTGCGGCTGCTCGAAAAACAGAGAGCCAGTGCCAGTTTGACTTAGCTCAGGAGGCTGAAACTTTCTGCCCTGAAGGCCGGTGTGATGGAATAGACCTTCCCATTGCTCACAATATTATGAAAAAAAACATTAAAGCAACAATTTTTATTACTTGCCCTGGAGCTAGAGCTTTAAAATATACTTGCTTCTCCCCCTGCCCTCCCTAAGCCACTTAGGTTTTAAAAACAAACAACCCATTCATGTGTTTGCTACATCAGATTATTAGTCCTTTTCTTTATCCCTGGGCCCTGTTTCTTTAATGCAGCTAAGAAGGAGGACTGGTGTGCTTCTAGATCTATGGAATTTTTCTTTAGTTATTCTTTTACTCAGCGCATATTAATTTCAGTAAACATTTAATGAGTGCGTACTGTGTGCCAGGTAAAGATGAATGAGATACCGAGTTTATGTAGGAAAGTGACGCATCCACAAAGAATTGCAGCACAGGGTGATGTGGAAGTAGTGGCCACTCATTCTCCCAGGAGAGAGGTATGGTCAGAATTTAGGAAGACTTCACAGAGCAGGTGAATTTTGAACTGGATTTCGAAGGCCGAAAGCCAAGAGGAGGGAGAAGGGTGTTTGTTCTAAGCACAGAGAACTACATGGGCAAAGAAATGGAGGCAGTCTGAGCGTGGCACTCCCAGGGGGAGACGGGTTGGGTGCGTCTGTAGTAAAGAGGTCTTGTGAGGTTGGGGCCAGAGAAGGAAGGTCCTTGAATGTCATGTTTTTCAGGCTTTATCACAGCCTAGATAGTCTTTAAGAGTTTTTAAGCTGAATTTTTAAGCAGAGGAGTGCTATGATTGGATTTCCTTTAGAAAATAGCTCCAGCAATAGTATTTCAGAGGAACTAGAGAGGGGAAAGCCAAGGAGGCCAGAAGAAAGTGAGGATGATGTTGCTATAGTCCAAATGAAATGGGATAAGGGTGTAAACTAGTGTAAGTTGGAGAGATATTCAGAATATAGGGAAGGCAGGATTTAATGACTAGCTGCATATGGGAAATAAGGTTGAAAATAATTCTGAGGTTTTGGAATTGCTTACCTGGGTGGATGGAGATGCCACTAATGAGGGTAATGAACACCAGATGAGGAAGAGGTTCTGGCAGAAAGACAGTGAGACAACTTTGGAACATCCAGGGGAGATCCCTGGTGTACAGCCTTGACTGTAGCTGTACTGTGACGTCATATATAGCCAAGACTGGCCAAACTTTACGACAGGTCCACAGTCTAAAAAGACAGATCAGTTCAATAAAACACTTAAAAAGAAGGAAAAAAAACACATTAGACTTAACTAATGACCCTTATATTTCAGATGAGATCTTTAGAACTCTAAATATCATGTAAGTTCTAGTGAAGGAACGAAGTTAGATACTCAGACAATGAGGGGTTATTATAAACCACCAAGAGAAACCAAAACAGAGCAACACAGACAGGAGTGGTTGAAAGGCACAAAGATGAGCAAATGGCAGGAGTGTAGCAGAGAGGACTGGTTGCTTAAAGCACAGGTATAGGCAGATTTGGAATACAGAGAGGAAATTTGAGCTGGCTCTTCCAAAGAACGTATTTCTTTAGTGGTAAGAATATCACAAGCTTTGCTTTCTCATCTTATTCACCTTGTCAGGGAGAGACAGATAGGTGATTGTTTCGAGGTGCTGTGCAGAGGGTTTGATCTTATTTTGCAGAGAAGGTGTTGGGAGACTTTGAACTAAGGGAAGAATAACAAGTAGAGTGAGATAAAATGAAAAGGATAATGATTAGGAGGAATTTTCAGAACTTTTAACGAATTCTGTGAGAAACAGTTGCTAACAGAGAAAAAGTTAGATTGATGTAGTGTTCTCTTAGGGTCGTGGCATTAGACTTGCTTGGAAAAAAGGGTATATTAGCATAGCACCTTATATTTAAAAATAATTTTTATATGAACCCTCAGAAGCATGTGCAGGCAGGCACTATTATCTTTCTTTTGTAAACTGAAAATCTGGGTATTAAGGAGGCTGTAGTTTGCCTCAGATCCCATAACTGGCAAGAACTCTAGGCCTTCTGAGTTTCAGCCCACTGCTCTGTCCGTTGTATCGGAACCTTGCTTTGCCTTGGAACCTTGGCGTTTTACAATGAGTCCCCTCCACCTCCCACCATGTCCATCATGTAAAAGTAAGACTAAAGCAGATGATATTTGAAGGCCAACAGAGCCAAGATCTCTGGGGAGACAGGCAGTGGTGGAAAGGATCCTTAGCACCAACTCTGCTCTGTGCAGTAGGGATGGTTATGAAGGGTTGTATATAGAGAATTGCTGTGGAAATCAAATAATACTTAAAATGTAATAGGAGAGTTTGCAATATAAAAAAATCTTAGGACTAAATCTTCCAAGAGGCAAATAACCTCTTTACAAAGTGAACTATTAATCATTCCTTACCATATTATCTGGATAAATCCAGACTTTCAATATGGGGTTTGCTTAAAGCAAGATACATCTGCAGTAAGCTATGTCTACATTGATCGTATTATATGTGAAAACTTTTCCAAGTTGAGTATCAAGTAAGAAAATGGGGACCTGGACCTGGATCCCCTAATTATTTGAGGCCATTTACAGCACATTGAACGTAATGATTTTCAATTAAATCCATCTAGCTACCTTTGCTTCTTATGAAGCACCTACAGGTAGGACACTGGCCACAGCTCAGCTGGGAAATGGAGAGAAAAGCCCAGCACTGGCACTGCCCCTGGTGGGACCCACAAGAGACAGTCATCAGTGTAAATCCGTCAACATAGTGGGCCGGGGTGGGAAAACCAGAAACCTTTACGGACCTTGAGTTCCACATCATTATTAAAAAGAAACCAAGTGTAATTCAAAGCAAAGAGCATTATACCAGATCTAGAGTTGATAAAAGATACAATCTATAAGGAAGACAGAATAGCTGTGACATTTTATGGGCCAGGCATTTAAACATATTTATCTTCAAAGAATATAAAGGAAATGGTCAGAAGTATGAGAAGATGACCAAAACAATTAAAAAAAATTAATTTTTATTAGAGTATAGTTGATTTACTATGTTGTGTTAGTTTCTGCTGTACAGCGAAGTGAATCAGTTATACATATACATGTATCCACTCTTTTTTTAGATTCTTTTCCCATATAGGCCATTACAGAGTATTGAGTAGAGTTCCCTTTGCTATACAGTCGGTCCTTATTGGTTATCTCTTTTATGTATAATAGTGTGTATATGTCAATCCCAGTCTCACAGTTTATCCCTTCCTCCCTTCCCCCTTGGTAACCATAGTTTGTTTGCTACATCTGTGACTCTCTTTCTGTTTGTAAATAAGTTCATTTGTAGCCATTTTTTAGATTCCACATATAAGCAATAACATATGATATTTGTCTTTCTCTGTCTGACTTGACCAAAACAATTTATAGGAGACTTTAAGATCTGTTGTTTATACGACAAATCAAGCAGACAAAAGCCAAATGGTAAGATTTGAATAATATAATTCATGAGGTTGAAGAATATAATTCATAAGGGTGAACAGGGATATAGAAAGTTTCAATAATATGGTATATTAAAGGTTTATCAAAAAATTCTTTATGTTATATATGAATATATATGTGTAAGATATATGATTATATATGTATATATATGGTCTCTTATTCACAAAAAATTCATTTCTTCTTCAAGCATTTATGAAAGATTGTAAAAAACGTTTAACGAAGAATTCAGTGAATTCGAGAGGCCTGCTGGTCTTGTGCCTTGATCCTCTGGTTTAAGCCCATGTTTTCAATTAGCTTTGTAATTGATTGAAATGGTAAAGAGAAAACATCTTCTCTTTCACGATGCTGTCAAGTGGCTCATAGAATGAATCTTCCACCTTCATGTGTCCCTTTTGTTTCCAGAACATCGTTTTGAGGTTCTTTTACCATTATCAGAATACTTTGGATCTATGTTATCTGTGACTCATCTGAAGATGCATTTGTTACATTTGTTTAGTGTTCTAAATCATTAATACCGTGTGTACTGTATCGCAAAATTTACCATCTGAAGCATCTGGCTGTTCTTTTATAGGGTTTTTCTTTTCATTAGCTTTTCTGAGATAAGCCTTACAGAAAACCAGGGGCCATAGGAAGACGAAGGGATGAACGGAGGATCCCAAACCCCAGTTTAGGTCTTTGGGAAGCAGAGGGCAAATCGTGGAAGTCAGCACTCTTCAGACTTCATTCCACGACTTATTCAGCCTAAATTTTAGGGTTTACCACTTAAACTAACCATCACTAGCACCCTGTATTTGCTGTAGTTTAACAGTTAAGAAAATAGGATCGGAAGTCGGTTTCTTGGGTTCAGATTTCAGCTCTGTCACCAACACTTGTGTGACCTTGGACCAATTACATATCCTCTCTATGCCTCAGTTTCTTCCTTTGTAAAATGGGAAAACTAATTATAACTATCAGTGGTAGGCAGAATAATGTCCTCCCCCAAAGATGCCCATGCCCTAATCCCTGGAACCTGTGAATATGATAGGTTATGTGGCAAAGGGGAATTAAGGCTGTGGATGGAATTAAGATTGCTCATTATCTGACTTGAAATCCATATCCTGGATTATGTGGTGGGCCTAATTAACAGTGGGAGAGGGGGGCAGAAGAGGATCAGAGAGTTAGGGTGATGTGACTATGGAAGAACGGCCAGAGAGATGCAATGTTGTCAGCTTTGAAGATGGAGGAAGGAGGCCATGAGACAAGGAATATGGGTGGCCGTTAGGATCTGAAAAAGGCAAAGATCCTTCCCTAGAGCCCCCGGAAGGAATGCAGCCCAGCCAACACTTTGATTTTACCTGGTGAGTCCAGTGCTGGATTTCTGACCTACAGAACTGTAAGATAATAACTTTGTATTGTTTAAGCCACCAATTTTGTGGTAATTTGTTACAGCAGCAATAGAAAACCAATGCATTATCCTCTAGGTTTGCTGTAGGGTTAAGAAATATAAACATTTAGGACAGGCCTGCTCAGTCAATATTAGCCACTATCATCATTAGTTTTTTCATTGGTATGTTCCCTCCTGTCTTTGCACCTTTGTAATAGCTGTTTTGTGATTACCTGAAATTGTTGGAAATCACCCCCCTCCTTCCCCAAGACTGTGGCCTTAGGAGTTTCTCACTCTCAAGGTAGGCCATACTCAGTCTCCAGCAATTTGTCAAAATTACTGTTGAGGTATTCCTAGACTTTATGGGTCCAGTGGCTTCTGCTCCAGATAAGCAGGTCTGGGCTGTGACTCTCTGGATTTTCCTGTCTCTCTAGATTTTAGAGTGGTGGTTTGCTTTGCACTCTCACGTCTCTGCTCCAAGGAGTCATTGGTTTTCAGTTTGCTCATTTTATTCGTTGCTGTAAGGACAGGAGTGATGACGGAAGTGAGCTCAGTGCTCTCATTGCCATGTGGCTCTAAAGAGCTCCTCTGTTCTCAAGAGATCTCTAGCTCTACACTTGACATTCTTCTGATTTCTGTTCTCTGGTTTTCAACTCATCAATTTCATTCCCAAATATGCTTTCTGGGTTTTCTATTTTGGTTAATGGCATCTCAATCTGTGAGATAGTAGGTAATGTGATGTATCTGAAATATAGGGTACAAAACAGGATCAAAATCTGGGAGGTTAGCCTTAACTCTTCCCTTTTCCTCATCTTCCCACATTATTAAGTCACCAAATGCTGTTGTGCCTACCTGTGATAGCACCTGAAATTTTCTGTTTTTTTTTTTTATCCCCCCATCCTTTCTATCACGACTCTAGTCATATCCGTTATTGTCTCTTGCCTTGGCCAGGCAGAATTTTTTAAATTACTTCGTCTTCCACACTGCTTCAAGAGCTGGATCATAGGCTCAATCATATTACTTCCCTTCTCAAAAGACCTACATTTTGAGAAATTGTCTGCGGAATAAAGTCTAAACTCCTAATAAAGTCTAAACTCCTAATATGGCATTAAAATGTATTTCTCGGTACGTTCCTGGTGCATTCACTTACTGTATTAGTTCGCTAGGCCTGACAAAACAAAATACCATAGAGTGGGTGGCTTAAACAGTAGAAATGTATTTTTTCACAGTTCTAGAGGCTGGACGTCCAAGATCAAGGTGTCAGCAGGTTTGATTTCTTCTGAGGCTTCTCTCCTTGGCTTGCAGATGTCCATCTTCTTGCTGTTTCCTCACATGGTCATTTTCTTTCTGTTCGTGTGCATCCCTGGTGTCTCTGTGTGTCCAAATGTCCTCTTCTTATAAGGACCTCAGTCAGATTGTATTAGCCCCACCCCCCGTGCCCTCATTTTAACTTAATTACCTCTTTAAAGTCCTTGTCTCCAAATATAGTCACATTCTGCGGTACTGGGTAGTAGAGCTTAAACATATGAACTGTGGTGGGGCACAATTCAGCCCATAACACCTACTAGATCCCTCCATGTATTCTATATGTGTGTATCAGATCACATCACGAGTGCACATCATGACCTGGGAAGATTTGAAAAATACTGATTCCTGGCCCCCACCTAACTCTGTGGGTTCTGAATCACTATGTCTGAAATGGGACTGGGAATACACTTCTTGTATGCATGTGTATGTTTAAATTTCTCCCTAGTGCTTTATAATACTTCAGCTTTTTATACGCCAGAATTTTTTTTTTTAAATTATTTCTGGGGAACATATTATAAATGTTCACATCTTTGCTCATGGTTGTTCTTTAAATACCCTTCCCACCATACAACTATGCAAATTCATCTATCCTGCAAGGCTGAGCTGGAATATCATCTTCTCCGTTACTGCTTCCTTGTTCTCTCCTGTGATAATCCTGCAGTACTTTATCGTTACAGTTGACCCTTGAACAACTTGGGGGTTAGGGGCACCAACCCCACAGCAGTCGGCAATCCGAGAGTAACTTTACAGTGAGCCCCACCTATCTGTGGTTCTGCATCCTCAGATTCAGCTAACCTTCGATCCTGTAGTACCTGCAGTATTGATTGAAAGAAATCCACATATAAGTGGACAGACACAGTTCATACCCGTGTTGTTCAAGGGTCAACTGTACTTTATCGTTAGTACCTGAGAATCTGTTTCCTTTTGTCTCAGTATCGCAGTCATTTGCCTTCCTCTTTCACTGGCTTCCTAAGGCCTAGGACGACATATTCTTTATCTCTGTATATCTGAAACAGTTGCAGTTGTTCTGAGCATAATAGGTAGTCAATCAATGTCTGTAGTATGAATAAATGAATGAACTCATTAATAAATGCTAATAATTTTCTTATGACTTTTTATCCAGTGGAGACCATTGGATAAAACAAATAAGCTTATCCAATGTAAAACTAGTGGCAAATTTTTATTCTTGAATTGAGCATCCTTAACATGATACATGAACAATAGTCTTCATGTGTATTTCCAATTTAGGACTTTAAACATGTAAAATTTTTTCTTGAAGAAGGTATTTGATAATAGGAAGAGGATATAGCGAAGGCATCATAACAATTTATGATAATTTGTGATAATTCATAATAATTTATGATAATGACAATATTTTTTTGCTTTGCATTTTCAAGGCAGAGTGTGGATGGTTCAGTTCTTAAAGATGAACGGATTCCCTAGTGTCCAGTTGTGGTGTATCCTTGTTTATCCTCCCGATCAAGAACTGCTGCCTTATAGGGGGTATGTTAAGGTGGAATTGTCTATTCGCTGAGCTAATAATAAGCTGTGTTTTCCTGGGTCAGTGAATAACAGAAACAGTTCTCGAAATAATTACATCAGCTGAGACCCAACTTCCAGGCAGGGATCAAGAGTCTGACTTTTCCTTTGTGTTAGTTTTCCCCAAACTACTAAAATTTCTAGAGATGGAGTAATTGCCTCTCAAATCATTTCTCCAAAGCCTTTTCTGAACCAGAGTAGGCAGTGACAGAGATTGGCAGGGGAAGGACTGATGTCTGCTCATGAGGGGAAGAATGACGCTGCCTTGAAAACACAAATGAGCCTTTGGATGTGGAAATTGACAAGGCTCAGAGAGCCCTGAAACATCTTTAGAAACTGAGCCCAGCGGAATAATGGGAGGCTGTGTTCTGGCTTGGCATGGGAGCCTGTCTGGCACAAACTACACTGTAAACAACTCAAACATTTCAAACATTTGCATCTGCATACATGACATTAGATTCTCAAAATGTCCAATTAAACACTTCCTCAGCTGACCTGGTGTCAGCCCGGCCTTTCTGATGGGGAAGGAGTTTCAGCTGATACTGTTGTATGCTCTTCCTTTCTGGACCCAATCTTGTCCTTCTTGTTCAGACACAATTCTTCTTAAGGGAATTCCCTGGTGGCCCAGTGGTTAGGACTCAGTGCTTACGCTGCCGTGGCCCAGGTTCAATCCCTGGTTGGGGAACTAAGGTGCGCAAGCCACGTGGCATGGCCGTGTGTGGCTGAACCACACTGACTCCATTTTGTCATCTCCATCTTAGGTCCACAGCCCTCCCCCCTCCCCTTTCTGTGTGACTCAGCGTTAGCTTAACTTACAAGGGTATGTTCCCCATCAACTTTTACCCTTGTCTTCATCTGATGTGGAAACTGGAAGAATGCCTTATGCTGACACAGATGGTTAATGGTCCTGAGATCCCTGGGGGAGGGGAAAATCCCCGGTCCCCGTCGGTGTGGTCATGCTTGTCACGTGGTAGTCAGATTCCGTGTTTAGCTCTGGCCCCTTTAGATCCCCCGGTACCCCTTTCCATGGTGCAAAGTGCAGCTGCGAATGCCTCTGGATCATCCCGTCGGCCTGATCCTTCCTGCCTGTGTGTACGTTACCCACGACAAACTTCATAATTGCACTTTATGGAATTGCCTGCTTTGTTTTTCTGTCTCAAAGTTCCTTGTCAGTTTGGAGGATATTATTCAGTATCTCTGCCTCCCAATAATTGGTACAGTATGGAGAGAGAATTTGGCTTTGGAAAGGAGGGTGAGCACTTCTTTCACTGGGACGTGAGCTGAGAAGAGCGGTATAGATAAAGGGATAGAAGGGTTACGAGTTGAGGACGAAGAAAGCCAAGTCATCTCATGGTCATAATATTGTATTCTCAGTTATGTAGAAGAGGAGAGCTTTTGCTGAGCATGAGGGGAGTAGGGGTTGAATCTGGGGCTTAAGGAGAGTGGAAAAACTTTGTAGCAGCTGCTGTGGGGAATTTGATAGGGGTCAGTTGAAGATAAATATAAGGGTTGCTGAGCAATGCAAGTGACCCAGCTGAGATCAGACAGCCTTTAGTTCATATGGAGATATTTGGCATGATTAAGTAAATGTTGATGATGGTGTTATGCAGCACATACAGAGAAAGTTCAAAATTAGTTTTGAAGAATTGGCAACTTGGGTGAGGAGGAAAAGCAAAGGTATTCTAAGGTGCTAATGAAAGCATTGTTGGAATCATTAATTACCAGTTGAGGTTTTGAACCAGGATTAATCTGAAATGGTGAGTTGGGTGGATAGAAGTACAGTCAGACTGGAGACGAGGAAGTGTCTTAGTTCTGACTGCTGTAACAAAGCGCCGTAGACTGGGTGGCTTATGCACAGCAGAAGTTTACTTCTCACAGTCTGGAGGCTAGAAATCTGAGTTCAAGGCAGCAGCATGGTCAGGTTCTGCTGAGGACCCTCTTCTGGGTTGCAAACTGCCACTTTCTCATAGTGTCCTCACATGGCAAAAGAAGAAGGTGCCCTTTTATAAGGGCACTAATTCCGTTCATGAGGGCTCTACCCTCATGACCTAATTACCTATCAAAGGTCCCACCTCCTAATACCATCACATTATGGTTAGGATTCCAACATATGCATTTTAGGGGGACACATTCAGTCTATTGCAGGAGGCTCTTCACTTAGCCAGTGTCAATCTAGCTGCTTCTCTGTGCCACACATGTGCTGAGTGGTGGGGATACAAGGATGAAGAAAACACAGTTCACTTTAAAAGCTCAAAAGCATTTATTGAGCTTTTACTGTATACTGGGTGGAAAGACATTGATCTTTCCCTTGAAAAGCTTTAAGACTAGTGAGATAGTCTGGATAATTTTGATTCAGATTGCGGTAAACTTTGAAGGGGGTAAGCAGAGGGTGCTAGAAAGTTGTAGAAGAGGACATTCAACACAACCTGTGAGAAGAGGAACCAGGTCATCCTGCTAAGTATCCTCCTACTCCCCAGGATCACCCCCCTACCCCCAGTTATTTGAACATTATATAGAGAGAATGGTGTGTACATGGCACAAGGGTGAATGTCTGAATCTAAATTCAAGTCACTTCATGTTCCTCCTCTGCATTTCATTAGAGGCATTTTGTGGCTTAAATGAGAAAGTGCTTGTTTGAAAAATCTTTGTAAACTGTAATGTTCAGATGATGGTGGTTTCTTTATTTCTCTTTCTATGCTGTATGAATTCTAAGTCTTTTCCAAACTCTAATTTTCAGCCTTATCTCCTCTTTTAAAGTGAATTCCTCTCTATCCCCACGCTTAGCCCACATTTGGTTCTATCTTTCTCTACTGTTCCTAAACCTAAAATGCCCTTCTCTTTTCTCTCCTGGCAACTAAATCTTAACCATTTTTTTTAAAGGCCTGACTGAAGTCCTGCCTCTTTTATGAAGTCCTTCTTAATTATTCAGGTCACCTATATTCTCTTTTTTTTCTTATACTTCATTTTTCACTACTGATTATTTACTCTTTAATTTTTGCTTATCTTTCAGTCTCCACAATGTATTTTATACTTCTGAGGGCAGGAATCCTGACTTTCACTATCTTTATACCATGCATAGTTCTGGTCATATAGGTTTAAATAAATAGTTGGTAGTTAATTACTTGTTAATTGGGAAAAAGTGCTAACCTGCAAAAATTGCACTTTGGATATGCTTAGTGAGCTTCTCTTTTCCCCATAGGAATAAATAATTGTGGATTGATTAGACTGACAGATGTGGAAACAATTTAGTCCAATTTAACACAAACCCTTACTGAGTTCTGGAACATATGGCAAGTGCTCAATAAACGTTCATTTGTTCGCTTATTCAGTCAACAAATATTTATTGAGTATCCACTCTATGCCCCACACTGCGTGAGTTATTGTAATACATGTAACCTATTAGACATTCAGACATTGAGAATCAAAACATGACTATGACATGGTTCTCATCCTTTTCTTTAATAAATTTATTTATTTATTTATTTTTGGCTGCATTGGGTCTTTGTTGCTGCTTGCGGGCTTTCTCTAGTTGCAGCAAGTGGGGGCTACTGTTTGTTGCTGTGCACGGGCTTTCTATTGTGGTGGCTTCTCTTGTTGCGGAGCATGGGCTCTAGGCATGTGGGCTTCAGTAGTTGTGGCTCGTGGGCTCTAGAGCACAGGCTCAGAGCCTGTGGCATATGGGATCTTCCCGGACCAGGGGTTGAACCCGTGTCCCCTGCACTGGCAGGTGGATTCTTAGCCACTGCACCACTAGGGAAGTCCACATGGTCCACATCCTTAATTTGCTTTGCTTAAATGACCAACGATGACATCATTGGTTGATTATAAGGCATTATAGAAAAGTAAATAGTATGCTGTGGACATACAAAGAAAGGAGCAATTCATTCTGACCTGATAGTTCAGGAAAGGATTCACAGAGGAGATAACATTCAGGAAAAAAATGAAGTGGGCAGGGAGGTAGCTTTGACACTCTTGTTCGCTTTGTTACAATTTTGTATTTTACACAGTGTGTTGTTAAAAATTAACATGCTGGAGAGTTTCCACTTCTGGGAAGATGGGGTAGATGTACTTTTTCCTATTTATCCTGCTAAGTACAACTAAAAAAATGTAAAAACCTATGTCTGTCTGTCTGTCTATCTATCCATCTACCTACCTACCTACCTACCTACCTACCTACCTACTCAAACATAATAAGACTCTGAAAGGTGGAAAGAAGGTAGACCAGCTAGGGATATTGGGACCCGAGTTCCTTGGGTTTTCTTTTTGTGTCATATATTTCAGACTTGGAGCTGAAAAAGCTGGCAACTTGGAAATACCAATGAGTACAGACAAAAAACAAACAAACAAAAAAACCCAACAAAACCTGGCTCTCTCTAGTCAAAGGACCAGGAAAGGGAGAGTCTAGCAAGACAGAAGATTTTTAGAAAGTAATCACTCTATTCCAGTCAAACATTACAGAAAAATATGTAGCCCACTGTGTGACCCATGTCAACAAAGACTGAGTGGATAGCTTAGACTTCTACCCATCTATCCACTCAAAAAAGACTGAGTGGATAGCTTAGGCAGGGTATCCCAACATGCCTCCTGGGTGGTGTCACAGAAGACCAAGCAGGGAGTCAGGACTTTCATACCGACCAGCCACTAATGAGCCTCCCCAGCCCCAGCCCCACCTGTAGAGTAAGTAGAGACCATGTGGGGAGCGGGGACTATGACCCATTTGGCAACAATGTACCCCTCCACTTACCTGCTGGCATGGTGTCAGAGGGGATATCCTGGAGAGTCAGTACTTTCACCATTGTCAGCAGTAGTGAGACCGTCTCACTACATAGTTAGTGAAGACCACGTGGGGTATCTGAAACTCCAGTCCTCCTTCAGAATTTATAAGGAGACCCCGCTCTTTGAGTGTCTGTGGAGGCCAAGTGGGGAACCTGCACTGCTACCCCCACTGACAGTGTTGCAGCAGCAACATCTCCAACCCACTTCCTCCACTGCAGTGGTATCAGAAGAAACCAGCTAAAATAGGAGGTTTCAAAAAGATCCAGAGTCTCATAATGCAACAATGTCTGTGTTTCAGTTGAAAATCACTTGTCGTAACAAAAGAGCCAGGGAGATCTCAAACTGAATGAAAAAAGAAAATCAATCGATGCCAATACCAAGACGACAGAAATTTTAGAATTATCTGACAAGGACTTTAACACAGCCAGATAACAATGCTTTAATGAGCAATTACAAACATGCTTGAAACAGATGAAAAAATAGAAAGCCTCAGGGAAAAATAGAAAGTCTCAGTAAAGAAATAGAAGATATAAAGAAAAATCTAATGGAAATTTTATATATGAAAAATACTATAAGCAAAATAAAAATCTCAATGAATGGCCTCAATGCAGAACAGAGGCGACAGAAGAAGGAATCAGTAAAATGGATGATAGAGCAATAGAAATTGCCCAATCTGACCAACAGGGAAAAAACAGACTGGAAAAAAAAAGGAACAGAGCCTCAGGAGGCCATTGTACTATAAGAAAGATAGTACAACATTCTATTCTAACATTTAACATTCTATTCTAACATTCAGCATTCATGCTGTCAGTGTTTCAGGAGAGGAGAAAGAAATCAGAGTTGAAAAAAACTCTCAAAGAAATAATGGCTGCAAACTTCCCAAATTTGATAAGAGACATAAACCTAGAGATTCAAGAAGCTGAGCAAACTTCCAACAGGATAAACTCTACTGGATCTCTGCCAACACACAGCATAATTAAACTTCTGAAAACTAAAGACAAAGAAAAGAACCTTGAAAGCAGCCAGAGCAAAATAACACCTTACCCTTAGGGGAAAAATAATTAGAATGAGAGTATATTTCTCACTAGAGACTATGGAGGTCAGAAGATGATGGCACAGTATTTTCTGGGTGCTGAAAGAAAATAACTGTTAACTTAGATATTATATCCAGCAAAAATATCCTTCAGGAATAAAGGGAAAATCAAGACATTCTCAGGTAAAAGAAACAACCTTAAGCAGACCTACCCTAAAAGAATGGCTAAAAGAGTTTCTCTGAACAGAAAGGAAATGCTAAAAGAAGGAATATTAGGAAGGAAAGAAAGAACATGATAAACAAATATGTCAGTAAATACAATTGGCTTTTGTTTTCCTCGAGTTTTCTTAATTATGTTTGATGATTGAGGTGAAAACTGTTAACACTCTCTAAATGTGATTCTAAATGTATGTAGAGAAAATATTTAAGAAAATTATATTATAAACATGGAGAAGTAAAGGGACGTAATAGGTAAGTTTTTTACACATCACTCAAACTGGTAAAATATTTTACCAGTGATGATATATATATGATATATATGATATATAGATGATGTATATATATATATGATGTTACACCTATTACAACCACTAAAAAAGCTATGCAAAGAGGTACACTTGAAAACACTACAGATAATTAAAAATGGAATTCTAAAAAATGTTCAAGTAACTCATAGGCAGGCAGGGGAAAAAAAAACAGAAACAAAAAGCAGAGAGGAAAAATAGAAAACAAAAAGTAAAACAGCAGTGTTAAGTTCTAACATATCAGGAATTACGTTAAATGTAAATGGTGTATATATAGCAATTAAAAAACAGAGACTGGCAGGGACAATTAAAAAAAATGTGCTCCACTGTATACTGTCTACAAGAAACTCATTTCAAATATAACAATATGAGCAGGTTGAAAATAAAAGGATGGAAAATTATAAACAGTTGATTATCATTATTTTTGGTAGCTAATAAAGTTACTATGAATGCTGAATTAGCAAATACTGAACTGCCGCTTCTAAGGGAAATGCAGGGTTAGGTTCCTGTGAGCCTGTGTTCACATTTTTGTCAACTGATCAATACATATTCTTGTTTTATGTGTTTCTGTTTAAAGACACCTTACTGAGTATATATTGTTGATTCATTAACTTTGAACTCACTGCCACCTGCACTGTGATTCATATTTGATCAAAGCTTATCTAGCACATGTTTTCTCTGTAAAGCAAATCATAGCTTCTTTTACTTAGGAGGAGTAGACAGCACTTCAGCACTATGCTTGAGGCCATTTTAACAGTAAAATTACCAACAAAAAGCACAGAAATGAGAAGACACAGATAGCAGTACCAGGACTGAAGCAGGAAATCTGCAGACAGTAAGAGGTTAATAAGGGACTACATACTGCAAGCAATTTTACATACATAAATTTGACAGTGTAGAAGAAACAGACCACTTCCTTGTAAAACACAAACTACCACAATTTACTCAATATGTAACAAATAATTTGAATAGCCTTATAACTATAAAGGAAATTGAAGTGATAATTTAGAAACTCCTAAGAAAGAAATCTCTAGCCCCAGATGGTTTCACTATAGAGAATTCTACCAAATGTTTAAAGAAGAATTCATATCAGTCCCCAAAATAGAAGGGAACATTTCCCAAATCATTTTATGAATCTAGTATTACTGTGATACCAAATGGCAAAAACAGTACCAAAAAGAGAACTACAGACCAATGTCCCTCATGAATATAGACACAAAATCCTTAACAAAATATTAGCAAATAGAATTCAGCAACACAGAAAAAAAACTGTACGTCATGACCAAGGAAGGTTTATTCCAGGAATCAAGACTAGTTCAGTATTTGAAAATCAATCAGCATTGTGGTGGCTGGAATGATGAGGAATACAATATAGAAGCATCCAATATACAGTATATACAAACTAAAGTGTGAGTGAGTGTTTGTGTGTGTGTTTGTGAAAAGCATGTGCAAGTCTGTCTTAGGGAGTGGACATAATTCTTCTTTTTCAGTATTTCTAATGTTCCATTGTAAACTGTAAGAGCTACACGGTAGTGTAAAGTGGCATTTGTAATCCTATTCAGCTCTTAACTTGCCAAGAAGAATACCCTCTCTCAGGATATGTAGCTTCACTACATTACTAACCATTGTATTGTCAAATCCATGTGAATTATGGAAAACAAAAGAAAAACAAATGGCGTAGCTAAGGTTTGGCAGCTGCAACAAGGAACCTATCGATTTGAGGTTTATTGTAATGGATTACATTTAAAAGAATTCTTCCAAGTAATTCTAGAGCTTGAAATGAATGAAGAATCTACAACTCACTTCCAAAAATTAGGGAAAAAAGAAAATAAAATTCTTGCCAACTTTTTCTTGACTTGTCTTTATGGAATATATGAAAGTTTAGCATTTTAGATTTTTTCCTAATTATTAGTTAATTTTCTTGATCTAGTTAAAACAACTAAGTTTTAGCTAGAGTGGTAATTCACTACTCTGGTATTCAGGGATGTGGCAGAAAAATAGATTCTATCAGATCTTATGGTTTAGAGTAATTCTTACAGATTCAGGGTGTAATAGATGAAGATTTTTGCTTTTATAGAACCAGATAATTGTTTTTCTATGCAGTATCCAATACCAGCTTACTACATAATAAAAATGAAACCATAAAAGTAAAAAGGAGGCAAAAATAAAGCTTTATGGACATCTGAAGCCATTTGTGAAAGCTGCTGTGTTACAGATCACAAGGCAGGTAGTTAACAAACTCCAGGTGCTTGGACAGGACTGCACCATTGCGCTACTCCTAGACCATGTGAATGATGTCCTCTGGGGTCATGTATTACATAGTCAGCTCCGTTCTCTGTAACAGCCCTGGAACCTACCATGTGCCTGATACTGTTCTAGGTAGTGGGGATACAGCAGTGAATAAAACAGATGAAAATCCCTGCCCTCATAGAGTTTCCATTCTAGACTAGGAATATGGACTATAAGCTAAATGGGTAAGTTAATTTTATAGTATGTTGAGAAGTGACACGTTCTATGCAGAAAATAAATTGAGGGAGGAGGAAAAGGACTGCTAGAGCAGGGAGTCATGGGAATTTTGAATCTGGTGGTCGAGGAAAGATTCACTGAAAAGGGAATTTTGAGCATAGCCTTGAAGGTACTATGTTCCTTCTGTGTAAGAGTGTTCCAGACAGAGGGAACAGTTAGTAGCGAGGTTCTGAGCTGGGAACCTTGTACTTTAGCAAGGAGGTCAGAGTGACTGGAGTAGAGGGAGGGAGTAGTAGAGAAGAGGTCTGAAAGTAGCAGGGGCCTTGTGGGCATCCTGAGGACTTTGCCTCTTACTCTGAGCGAGATGGGGAACAATTTGAGGGCTTTAAGCAGGGGAACATCCTGTTTGACAGATAGCTTTGGTGTGAGTACCACATTGCCTTGCTAGTAAGGAAGCAGCTCAAATACCACAATGAAGCAACTTAGCAATAAAATGCTAAGTTAGGGCTGCAACTGGGGAAAAGGGTGGTTAGACTGAAAAAAAGAAAAAAAACCCCAAACCACACATACACAACACCAGATGAGAATTTTCTGTTACTTTTTTTTTTTTTTTTTTTTGCGGTACGCAGGGCTCTCACTGGTAGCACAGGTAGAAATAGCCCAGGCATCTCCCCATCCGCAGACCCCAAGGGTGGCCCACAACCCCTTCCAGGGGTCTTCTCTCTTCTTAATAAGAGTAAGGTGGTGTTTGCTTTTTTCATTTGTTGACATGTGCACGGACGGTACAAAAGCAAGTGGGCATGAGCTGCTGACACTCAGCCGGCGTGGTGCCCACCTGTGCTCACAGCCACTGAATTCTTCACCACCAGATTTTAATCCACTTTCCTTTAAGAATATCCTTGACAAAACTGTAAAAATTACTAATTTTCTTAACTCTCATCCCTTGAGTACACATCCTTTTAATATCCTATGTGACAAAATGGAAAGGCCACCTTCTTCTAGGTGAAGAACCCAAACTTCGAAGGCTATCTTGAGAACAAGCACTTGTACAATTGTTTGAATTCAGAGCTGAACTAGCCCTCTTTTTTTTTTTTTTTTTTTTGCAGTACGTGGGCCTCTCACTGTTGTGGCCTCTCCCGTTGTGGAGCACAGGCTCCGGACGCGCAGGCTCAGCGGCCATGGCTCACGGGCCCAGCCGCTCTGCGGCCTGTGGGATCTTCCCGGACCGGGGCACGAACCCGTGTCCCCTGCATTGGCAGGTGGACTCTCAAACACTGCGCCACCAGGGAAGCCCTCTGTTACTTTTAAGATAGTGGAGGTGGAGGAGTCGGAGATAAGAGTCTTGTAATGAAAGCAGTCCTGTATCTAAAATAATTGTTGGACTAGAAACAATGAAACTGATCATAGGAGATCTATTTTAGTAGGTAAAGCAATAATATACCAACCATTACCGTGGTATCTTAAAATTTTCAACATGGCGAAATACCCAGAATACCTGTTACAGCTTGGATTCCTCCAACTGGAAAAACCAGTTGGAAACAGAAGAGGTTCTGTAAGAGGAAGGATTCTGAGAAGTAGAAGGGACTGAAATGCGTGGATTTTCTGAACTTTTTGTGTTTTCCTTAATGATGTTGTGTTTAAAACACTTTTGTGGATTTATGGAGATTGTTTAATCTCATTAAAGTCAGATCTACATGGCTGGATAGTACTGTTTTGTAGTCTCTAAGACTTCATGACCCAAGTCAAACTTTTATATTACCCTAAATTAGTGGTACCAAGGTTATCAGTTTCCTTAAGGAATGTTTGCAGAGACTTTAAAATGATGGAAAACTACCTGTCTTACTTGGCTAAGAATTATTGCATTAGATAAACATTTCTCTAGATAAAGGTCTGTCAGCACGTCCACGACAGGCACATATTTTCGGGTTGAAACTTGGCATAGCAGTTCTAAAGAAGAAAGAGATTCAAACAAAATGTGAACAAAATCTTTCTTTTCTTTTGTTTGAAGAAGGAGACATTCCCTTTGTACCCTGATACAGCTCCATCCCACAAAAGTGGGAATCTTGATTTTTATTTTGTTTTTAGTAAAATAAGGAGTGCCCTTGAAAAACAGGTTATCTTTGGATGTAAAGGTAGAAAGACACCTTTTGATGTTGGGCAACAGATTTGCTTAAGAACGGAAATGGTTTAAAGGGCTTTTAAAAAGGAGGCGGTATCGTCTATTTTTTTTTTTATCCTCGAGATCATAATCACATTGAAAATTGGAACACTGATACCCTTAAACATGGAATTTATCTGGCCTGTCCCTGGAACAAAACAAGAATACCCACAAAGGTGACACCCTCTTTAGAAGAACAGACACTAAGTGCATATTTGTTGAGAATTTGAGAAGATACATGCCAGATAAAAGAAAGCATGTAAAGAAGGCTTTAAATTTTTATAGTTTTTGAGGCAATATATGCAAGTGGAACACCACTCAAAAAGGGTGTGTAGTGAAATGTCACTTTTCCTATTCTTCCTGCTCTAAGCTGCTGGGTTACTCTCCTGAGAGGCGCCCCTGTTCTAAGAGGTACCCCTTGTTATCAGTGTCTTGTGTATCCTTCAGGAGACAGCATATTCTTTTGTTTTTGGTAGTTAAAGGGTAGCTTACTATACACTTTTTTTGTGTGCCTTGTTTTGTTTTTCTGACATTTCATCTTGAGGCTCTTCGATATTTGTTCAGAGAGAGCACTTCATTCTTTTTAATAGCTTCATGTTTTACCTTACGATGTGCCCTAATTTACTTAATCTACTATACACAGGCATATAGGCTTTTCCAAAAACTTTTGCTATTATAAACTATATCAAAATGAATATCCTTGTGTATAGATCATTTTGTTTGAGTATATCTATAGGATAATTTCTAGAAGAGGAATTCTTGTGTTAAAAAGTGCATGCTCTCTATAGAAATTGTACACTCCCAGCAGCAATATGTAACTGTGCCTATTTCCCTATTCCCTTGTCACCACCATGTGTACCAAAGCTTATGATGTTTAGCAATCTGATGGAGGGAAATTGTATACTGTTTTGGTTTTTATCTCATCATGAATGATGTTGAGCATCTTTTCCTAAATTTAAGAGCCATTTGTATTTTCTGTGAACTGTCTGTTCATATCTTTTGTTTCTTTTTAAAAGCATTGTCATAAACAAAATGAAAAGACAACCCACAGAATGGGAGAAAGTATTTGCAAAGGATGCAACCGACAAGGGATTAATCTCCAAAATATACAAACAGCTCATGCAGCTCAATGTCAAAAAACAAACAACTCAATCAGAAATTGGGCAGAAGATCTAAATAGACATTTCTCCAAAGAAGACATACAGATGGCCAAAAAGCACATGAAAAGGTGCTCAACATTGCTAAGTATTAGAGAAATGCAAATCCAAACTACCATGAGGTATCACCTCACACCGGTCAGAACGACCATCACCAAAATGTCTGCAAACAATAAATGCTGGAGAGGGTGTGGAGAAAAAGGGAACCCTCCCACACTATTGGTGGGAATGTAAATTGGTACAGCCACTATGGAGAACAGTGTGGAGGTTCCTTAAAAAACTAAAAATCGAACTACCATATGGTCCAGCAGTCCTACTTCTGGGCATATATCCTGAGAAAACCATGATCTGAAAGGATACATGCACCCCAATGTTCATTGCATCACTGTTTACGATAGCCAAGACATGGAAGCAACCTAAATGTCCATTGACAGAGGAATGGATAAAGAATATGTGGTACATCAATACAGTGGAATATTACTTAGCCATAAATAAGAATGAAATAATGCCATTTGCAGCAACATGGATGAACCTAGAGATTATCATACTAAGTGAAGTAAGTCAGATAGAGAAAGACAAATAGCATATGATATCACTTATATGTGGAATCTAATTAAAAAGAAAAGATAGAAATGAACTTATTTATGAAACAGAAACAGATCTACTGATATCAAAAACAAACTTATGGTTACCAAAGGGGAAAGGTGAGGGGAGAGGGATAAATCAGGAGCTTGGGATGAACACACACATACTACTATATATAAGATAAGTAACCAGCAAGGACCTACTATATACTCAGTATTCTGTGATAACCTATATGAGAAAAGAATCTTAAAAAGAATGAATATATGTATATGTATAACTGAATCACTTTGCTGTACACCTGAAACTAGCTATTTTAACTTCTGGTTGCAATGTACTCTTCCTTTAAAACTCCTATCAGTCTTGTCTGTGTATATGAAGAGTAGTTATGTCACTATGTTATGTTTATATTTATCTACTTTAGTGAATTGTTGATTATATAGTTTTTCAGTTGGTTCTCCAGTGTTGTCCTGGTAACTAATCATATTATCCGAAAATAATGATAATTTTACCTTATCCTTTAAAATTTTATACCTAATTATTTTTTATTGTCTGCAAATATTGGGTAATATTTTTTTATATTTTATTATCCAAGACCCTCAAAAAATTAATAGTGGTCATAGTAGACATCCTTGTCTTCAACTTGACTTTAATAAGAATACTAATAGTGTTTTCATTAAGCATGATATGCTGGCTTTTGAGATGCCATAGGGATAGTTTATCATGTTAAGTGAGAATTCATCTATTCTTAGTATAGTATACAGTAAGAATTTTTGACAAAAAGGATGTTGAATTTTAGCAAAAACTTTTCTTTCTCCTCCCTCCCTCCCTCCGTTCCTTCCTTTTCTTCCTTTCCTTTTTTTTTGAAGATCTAATTGTCTTTATTCAACAATTCATGAATCTGATGGCATCCCATCTAGCAAACTAGAAGAGCGCTCCCAGGAAAGGTGGGGCATGGGGAGCTATTAGTAAAAGAAAAGAAAGGATTATTTTTAGGTCAGGACACCTTCTTTTGTGGGGCAAGGGATTGTCAAGGGTTTTGTCATGCAGATTGACTCTTCTTCCTGTGGTGGTGGCGAGGGGTGGATGGGGAAGGGCTCACGTGTGACAGATTACCTCCTTGGTTCTCACAGGAAAATTTCAGACTGGTTGATTAAGATTACATTCCTGGGGAAGGTTGAAACTGCAATTAAATCAGGTATTAAGTCTTGGTTTGCTGACGTGGGCTTTGGCACAAGTAACACCATTTTGGGCCTATGGTTTTCTCTTTAATAATTCCTCCCTTTTGGTCAAACTCTCAGCTTGATTGAGAGATGTGATAAAAAATTAAGGTATTAGCATCACTCTCAGCTACCACTCTGAAGCTTTGTTGTTCCTTGGTGTGGCACGGTATTTTTGCTTAATTCCCATGACATCCGTAGACCACAGTTCCAGGTTCACATGTCCTAAGTTGGTCATTCTCTTCATTTCTTTTCCAATGTTCCCCTCTTAGGGAGATCACTGCCTGGTGCTTAGCGGCCGTGAGCATAGATTTAAAATTATTGAGAGAATACAGTGCTCCAGGAAGATAATCATGATTATAATAAGCAGGATAATTCCCTATGTTTCTCGTGCACTTTGGAGCCATGGTCCCTAAGACTCAAACCAATCAAAGGAAGACCCTACTGAAGAAATCACTCTTTTAAGCCAAGTGGGTTGTTTCATGATCTTATGTAACTGAGTTTCAACTTCCTCAGAAGTGTCAATCCAGGTACAGCAGGTGGTGTTGGCCACAGTGTAGACACCTCCTTGCTCAGCTAAAAGAGAATCAAGGGCTATCTTATTATCAAGAGCACCCTTAGCCAGAGAATCTTAAAGATTTTTGTTGGGCAGCTAGCGTCTAGCAACAGAATCTACAATGTCTCTAAGAGTTAAGGAAGGGTTCCTGATCATATTGTCATTTGTATTAACTCCTAACCAGGGAAGTAGGGCCCTACCAAAGTTAGTGAACCTTGAATCATGGAAAGCATCCCAATGGGTCCTTTCTAGAACAGTTAGGGGCACAGCTAGATAACCTAAAAGACATTGCCCAGCTGTGCACTAACCATCTAGGTTCAAGGAGAATGATAACCACCCCAGACAAAGATAAATCCTGTCAGGGCATAATTGCCCCTTCAGGTCTGGGGTCAGTTAGATTTTCCCTAGCCTGAAATAAAGCGTTATGCTAAATTCCAGAGGTTACCCCTCCCCCATCCCCCAGCAATGCCCTGGGAGATACAGATGATGGCATTATTTTTCCAGGTCAGTGCCAGAATAAAGGAAAGAAAAACAAGAAAGGGTTTCGTGTTTAGTTAAAGTATGAAAATTTGACCCAGAATCTTGGGTAGAATCAATCTACCTTGATGTCAACTACTTCTCTTCCTTATCATTTGATTCGGAGGTCTTCAGAGTTTGTATAGGTGTCAGGTGAAGCCTTCTTTAGCTGTGAGGTGTGTACACAAAGCTTCTAGTTTCACAGCAGTGTCAGTGGTCATGACCACTTGGTAAGGTCCCTTCCACGGGGGCTCTTGGGCTGCCTTGGTTCAATGGCCCTCCAAACTGGTGAGAAAACAGTGAACTCAAGAGGGTTCTCAGGGCACCATTCCTGTGTTTCTCATTGTCCCGAATGCTTTTCGAAGCTCACTTTGGGTCCTGTTGCTGCTACCAATTCTGCTTGACTACACTGAGCTTTCTTGTTTGGAGCTCCTTTTCCAAGGATTTCCTTTGCACCTCAGTAAAAGCTTTTTCACAGTCTATGGAGATGGTCATTTAATTTTCTTTTTTATTATTAAAATGGAAAATTATTGAATCAGTTTTTAAGTTTTGAATTATTCTTTTATTTTGGGAATAAACTCCACTTGGTAACGGTATTAATATACTTTAATGTGATCCTGGATTCTGTTTGCAAGTATTCATCTAGAAGTTTTCATCAGAATTCATAAATGAGTTTGGGCTGTAGTTTTCTTTTTTCTATACTACCTTTATTGGAGTTTTATATCTTCATAAATATAATTTTGAGGCTTTTCTTCTTTGTCTATGCTCTGAAACACTTTAAATGGCCTTGGGATTATCTGTTTCTTAAGGATTTGGCAGGATTCCCCTTGTGAAACCAGCTGTGTGTTGAACTATTTTGGTAGGAGCAAATGTTTGACAACTTGTCCTACTTTTTCTATGGACATTAGTCTGTTAAATTTTCATTCCCATCTGGGGTGAGATTTCTTAGAAAGTAATCTATTTCATCTTAGTTCTCAAATTTACTCACATGGAATTAGCAAAATGGTGTTTTAGGATTCTTTTAATTTCTTATGTTTTGCGATTTTTCTCATCATTGTTTCTTTCCTCCTAACTAAAAAAATTAGGCAAGTTAAAGGTTTTCTTTTGTATTCCCCCTTTCCCCTTCACCCAAGAAACAGTAGTTTGGTTTACTTGTTAATTCTACCATGTTCTGTCTTTCTAATTCATTAATTTCAATATTTATTTTTATTAATTTCTTCCTACTGTCTTCTCTTTCTTTCCTTTATTTTACCTTCTTGAGTTGAATGCTTAAATCATCTCTTTCATTCTTCCTTGTTTCTTAATATTTTTAGCTATATCCTCTAAATAATATAGTTATCCTGTTCTTCTATATAGTGTTTTAAATCTATATAATTCTTTTTCTATCATTATCTTCTAGATATTCTACATCTTCAGTTTTGATTTCATCTTTGATGCAAAAGTTAACAGAATTTTATTTATTTATTTATTTATTTATATCGAAGTATAGTTGATTTACAGTGTTGTACCGATTTCTGCTGTACAGCAAAGTGACTCAGTTTTATACATATATACATTCTTTTTTAATATTCTTTCCTATTATGATTTATCACAGCATACTGAATATAGTTCCCTGTGCTATACATTAGGACCTTGTTGTTTATTCATTCTAAATGTAATAGTTTGCATCTACCAACCCCAAACTCCCAGTCCATCCCTCTAGCTCTCCCCCTCCCCCTTGGCAACCACAAGTCTGTTCTCTATGTCTATGAGTCTGTTTCTGTTTTGTAGATGGGTTCTTTTGTGCCATATTTTAGATTCCACATGTAAGTGATATCATATGGTATTTGTCTTTCTCTTTCTGACTTACTTCACTTAGTATGATAATCTCTAGTTTCATCCACGTTTTTGCAAATGGTATTATTTCGTTCTTTTTTATGGTTGAGTAGTATTCCATTGTATATATGTACCACATCTTCATCCATTCATCTGTCGATGGACATTTAGGTTGTTTCCAGGGTTTGCCTATTGGGAACAGTGCTGCTATGAACATAGGGGTGCATGTATCTTTTTGAATTATAGTTTTGTCTGGGTATATTCCCAGTAGTGGGATTGCTGGATCATATGGTAGTTCTATTTTTAGTTTTCTGAGGAGCCTCCATACTGTTTTCCGTACTGGCTGTACCAACATACATTCCCACCTACAGTGTAGGAAGGTTCCAAAAGTTAACAGAATTTTAAAATATCTCATGGTAGAGTATTTTTTATGTTCTAGTTTTGTTATTTTAAAGTTTTCCTGCATTGGGATCACAGATGTCTATATTGCTTCTCCTTTTTTGGAACTTGCTAAAGTTTTCTTTGTTTCCAGATAGTCAGTCAGTTTTGTAAATGTATCATGGGAACTTGGAAAGAAGGTGTATTCTCTATTTTCAGAGTATATCACGTAGGAATACATTATCTTATTTATGTTTTCTTCATTCTGAGATATATTTTGTCTGCTTGTTCTGTGATGTACTGAAAGAAAAGAATTTAAGTTTCCTATTGCTGAGATTATATTTTCTAGTTTAAAACTTGAATTTTTTGTAGGTTTTTCTTTATAGCAGTGCTATATTGTTGGGTACTTAGATATTTGTAACAATTAATCTTCATTTTGGATTGTACTGTTTAACATTATAAAGTTTCTTTTTTTCATTTAATGCATTTTACTCCGCATTCAGACTCATCTGATATTAATAACATGAACTTTGTTTTCTTTTATTTGCTATGGCCTGTTAGAGCCTTTGCCCTTCCTTTTATTTTCAACCTCCTCTTATATGCAGCAGATAGTTGGATTTTGCTTTGAGAGTCAGTCTGAGTCCTTTTTTTCTTTTAATAGTTAGGTTTGGGCCATGTGCATTTTTGGGAATAAATGTTAGCTTTCAGTTCTGTCATTTTTTGTTTGTTTTTAAATTTACAATTTGAACTGTATTTCTGCTTTTATGGGTATGTGTGTATTTTATGATAATTTGGAAGATTTGTATTTTTGTTCTAACAGTTACCCTTATGACCATATCTTTACATAGTTCTTTCTCTTCTCACTATGAACACTGATGAACTTGGCAATTTCCACTTCTTTCCACTACCTCCACCCCTAAGTTGATGGCATTATATTTCTTTGTGTCTATCTCTTTACATTTAATATAATTCTACATTTAAATACATTTCATATATTTAAGACATATAATTCTAATGCTTGATTTATCGGTTTTAAATGATATCTTTTGACTGCTAGTATATCAGAATGTTTTCATCAGTGAGTAACTAAAAATACATCTAATGATTGCTTAATCAATAATGACATTTGTTATCTCAATAATAAATGTCCAGAGGAAGGATAGTTCTAGTATCTCAACAGTGTCTTCAGTACCTAGGTTTTTCCATCTTTCCACTTTGCAGTTCTCAGCATGTAGGCTTTACCTTCATGGTTATCTCTTTCTGGTTTGATTATAGGCATGGGGTAGCTATGAAGCTATGGCAAGAGAGAGAAGAATGTGCTGTTTTGGCTTCTCACATTTCTTCATAAGAGCAAAGAAACAAATGACTCCTCATGCCTCATTGGCTAGAATTGAATCACATGTTCATGCTAAAGCATTATTAAGGCAAATAGACTTACAAAGTCTGGCTTAGATCCGTTCCCTGGATCAGGGGAGAGCCCCTCCTAGCTCTACCAACAAAGAAGCAGGGGAGGATAGATTTGTGTAGGTGGGACCTACACATTGGTGTCTGCTATCCCTGCCTTTTTAAGATGAGGAAACCAGCAGAAGGATATTACCACTTTCTTGCCCCCTTGTTCTCTTAACTTGTTGATTATAAATTGCTACATATTAGGGCTTATAACTTATTCATTCTATCCTATAACCATAATCTGTATATATTTTTTTGGTCTTAGTTGTTGTGACTTCAGTACTACTATTCGTCATTTTTGCCAGAGTTTTTTCATTTATTTCTTGATTGGCTGAAGTTAATGTACTAGCATTTCTTCTAGGGATGGTGAAGAGGAGGGAGGGAATCAATTATTTGGGTCCTTGCACGCTCAAAAAATGTCAGCTGTCATTATACTTCAGCAACAGTTTTGTTGGATACAAAATACTCGGTCTTAATGTCTTTCCTTGAGAATTTTTCTCTAGACAGGGAAATAAATATGGATTGAATCCTGTTCCACTGTTTTGATTATGCTCTTTGGGGACACTAGCTATGCATATGTTCGGTTCCATTTTTTGAATTCCATATATTTTATTTTAGCTGTAACCATTTAAAATTTTTTATTTTTGTTGTAATTATTTTTAACTTGCATTTACAGTTCACTCTTACCACTTTTCTCATTTGTGTCCTTCATGATCCTTACTTTGTTTTCAGCAGTCTCTTTGGGCTGTCTTGAATATGATTTTCATTTCTCTGATGGTTTGATTTTTCTCTTCTGTTTATGAATTTTATCAATATATAATTCATCTCTTTCTATTTCCTTTATTTAGCTTGAGCTCTTGTATATTTACATTGAGTTTTTGTTTTATAGAGGCGTTTGCTTAGTTTTGGTTTTGTGACATTATATTTGGCCACGGTTTTTATCTGTTCTGTGGCAATATTTTTTTTTTATGTCACTTTTTTTTTCCTCCTCTGTGGCTTTTATGTAATTTTTTTTTTTTTTTTTTTTTTTTGGCTGTGCCATGTGGCTTGCAGGATCTTAGTTCCCTGACCGGGGATTGAACCCAGGCCCTGGCAGTGAAAGTGCTGAGTCCTAACCATTGGAATGCCAGGGAATTCCCTTCCCTTCTTTTTTATAGTCATCTTTAAATGAGGCATGTACTTTCTGGATCAGTTATTTGTATAAGGTTTGTAAGGGAGAGGGACTAATGCCATGTTCCAGGCTAACAACTATTGTCCTTTGTGACATGGGATTTTATGGGTGAGTATGGTGTTTTAGCTTTTACTTTCTTCCCCAATCCTTCATCTTTAGCTTTCTGAAAATATGGCTTGTATATTTAGTTTGTTGTTTATTCCCAGCCACCTTCTTTCTTTTGTGCTAAGTTTGGTCCAGGAAATCCGCTGCCACTTCATGCTTCTACTATTCATTACAAGCAAGAGGTTGTTAGTTTTTTCTATCAGCGTGCGGCACTTTGGAAAACTGTCCTCTGCTGGTTTTGTCTCAGATCGGTAGCCACAAGTGCTCTCTTTGACGTCTTTCTGTACCCCTGTTTGAGCTGTGACACAGGTTGACATGTCTAATGCAAGGGGAATGATGTGTGCCCTGTTTTTTTGAATGCTGGAGTTGTTGACTTGTTCAGACTCTCACGGTCTCTCCTGATAATGGCAGGAATTAGGAAAAGCTGGCCTAGAGTACTCTTCCCACGTATCTTTTAAGAGCCACATTATGACTTCCTGTTCTCATGACATAAATATATGACTATATCTGTGGCCTTTTATGAAACACAAAATGTCCTGCTAGCAACTGACACCCCAAATCCAGGAGGTAACTGTAATTGCTTTAGGAATATAAACTTTCCCAAGGCAAGATCCATGTGTAAGACATCTTTATGTATCTAAAATGCTAGCACAGTGTCTATTTTGTATATAACAACCTCTTGAGGAACATTTTTCTAGTGGAAGAATATATCTGTAGAAGCTGGTTGTATTTGTTTCCTAGAGCTGCTAAATTACCACGAAGTTGGTGACTCAAAAGAACAGAAATTTATTCCTTCATAGTCTTGGAGGGCAGAAGTCTCAAATCAAGGTGTTGGCAGGGCCGTGCTCGCTCTCGAGACTCTAGAGGAGAATCCTCCTGCATGTACCAGCGTTTGGTGGCTCCACACATTCCTTAGCTTGTGGCTACATAATTCCCCATCTCTACGTCCATCTTCACGTGGCCTTATCCTTTGTGTTCTGCATCTCTTATTCTGTCTCTTATGAGGACACTTGTCATTAAATCTAAGACCCTCCAAGTAATTCAGGCTGCTTTCATCTCAGGATCCTTAACTTTGTATCCACAAAGGTCCTTTTTCCAAGTAAGGTTTCAGTTAGGTTCTGGGTGTTAAGATATGTACCAAACTTTTGGGGGTTTAATCCACTACACTGGTGTTTCTATTTGCATCACCTCCCTTCGTACGTTCAGACCTTGGGTGTTTACTATCACTATTAGTATCATTACTACTACTACTAATTATCAGTATTCCTCAATATGTTTATAATTTAGTTGAGGACTTAAGAACTACATTTGAACAATGATACAAGTTTAAAAAATAAGTTAAAAAAGTGGAGCATCTTGGTAACTGGTGTAAGAATTACTTTGCTAGGAGAAATGTCTTTTTTGAGATGATGCTTTGATAAGTTTGGGCAAGAATTAGGCTCCAAGTCCGGGCTAGTCCTCAAGTTTCTGCAATGAATTTAAAAGGCAGGATGGCCAAGAGGGTCATCGATGGTGGTATGAGAGGTGGCTTTAGGGAGAGGAAAGCCAAATGGGTATTTCTCATGTGAAATTCTGTGTTCTCTGCAATGTGACCCTTCCTTATTCTTTTTCTCTATATTAGTAAAACCATAAAACTCATGATAGAAGTTTGTGGAGTGGATTTCCTTTGGAAACCAGTGAAGGAGCTGGGATTTATAAAAACACACAATTGCATATGATTAAATGTAAGACAGTGATGCTATTAATAAGTCCTATAATTTTGGAGAAGGGCAAGGTCTCTGTGGTTGGCGTTGTCTCTGGGAAATGAATCTTGAGCTGAATCTGAAAGGAAGGGTACAATATGACTGAGAAAGAGGGCATTCCAACAGTGACTATGACATTAGTAAAGGCAGGAATGTACCTAAGACAAGCTTGAAACAACAAATGAATGTTCTGGTCTGGCTGACTCCTTCAGGCTCTCGGTAGAAGTGCAAGATTGCGTACTTACTTGTAAGTGAATATTAGGACTATTCTGAATAAAGTTGTAGTTTTTTTTTCGTTGTTGTTGTTGTTTTGGCCACACTGCATGCCATGCAGGATCCTAGTTCCCCGACCAGGGATCAAACCCATGCCCCCTGCAGTGGAAGCCTGGAGTCCCAACCACTGGACCGCCAGGAAAGTCCTGAAGTTGTAGCTCTTAATAAAGGGTGAGCCTTCCATAGCCTGTGAGTTTTTACCATACGTCACAGTGAGAGCCACCATTCATTTTGTTGTGAGACTTGGCCTTAATAGGGTTAAAAAAGGTGGATTGAGGGAAGGAAGGAGACAGAGAGGAGTCTGTTAAGAATACAGAGAAGGGGCCACCAGAGATGGGAGAACCAGGATAGATTGGTGTCATGGGGGTGAAAGTGGGAGAAAATTTTGAGAAGCATGATTGACCCTTAAAACCCATACATAGCTCAGAGAGGTCAGGAGAAGGGCCTTTTGGCCACCTGGAGTTCCTGATGTTTAATAACACATCGCAGCACTGTGGGTGTGTGACTGGTTGGAGGGCCTTGAAAGGCACATTGCAGAGAATTAGGAGGAGGAGGGCGGGGAGGAAATGGAGCCGTAGTGACAAGCGTGGCAATAAAAGGAAGGAATGGAATGAATGGCAAGTCGAGCAGGTGGTCCAGTCAAGTAACTCTGTTACCAGGCAGAGAAGATTTGTAGCACCAGGTGAGAGAGTGGAAGGAAACAGTTTGGAGACAGGGACTAGAGATGTAAGAGTGAGGGGTGCCATGACACTGGTCAAGGTAGACAGGATCTGGACAAGTAGGGCTGAGTTTACTTGGCAGGAAGAGGGACGTTCTCCCTCTGGATGTCTCCTTCGGGGGTGGTTCCGTGAGCGAAAATGCCAGAGAAGGGGAGAGCAGAGCCTTGACCCCCAGAACCGGTGAAGTATGGGGTCAGGGTCTTCTGGGCTCTGCTGTATGGAAGAGGTTTAATCTTTTGGTAGGTATGATTCTGGTAGAGAATGGAGGCCAAGGAAGATATTGAGGGAAAATATGGGTTGAGTTTATTTGATTACTAGAGTTTTTTTTTTTTTTTTTTTTTGCGGTACGTGGGCCTCTCACTGTTGTGGCCTCTCCCGTTGCGGAGCACAGGCTCCGTACGCGCAGGCTCAGCGGCCATGGCTCACGGGCCCAGCCGGTCCGCGGCATGTGGGATCCTCCCGGACCGGGGCACGAACCTGTGTCCCCTGCATCGGCAGGCGGACTCTCAAGCACTGTGCCACCAGGGAAGTCCCACACCTCTTATTTTAAAGTGAGATGCAAATAAGTGGAGTCAGACACTTCCCCAGAGTTCAGTAAGAGGTGGCCAAACTGTTCCCATTCGAAACTATCACCTCATACCTCCCCCATCCCTTCCCAAATGATAAAAGAAGATATGGAGTAGAGAGGAGAAAGTTACAGTTATGAGTTGCTGACCAAATATCCAAATGTTATGGTGTTTCCCTCCCTTCCCCATGGCGACTTCCTGCTGACCTCAAAGCCCTGTGAAATGTGGACTACTTGATGAGAGCCTGGGGCTGTCCCAGGAGACTGGCTCCTCACCCTGGCTAGATGGTGGATGAGATGGGGCAGCAGAGGCCCTCCTTGGTGCTGTCATTAGCATGGAGTGGAGCTAAGTGTGGGGAAGGAAGGAGAGAGGCTGGCATGGCTCCCTGAAGTGTAGGGGCATATGTGAACTTGGAGACTGATGGCTGCTTCTTGCCTGGCTCTGGTAGTCTGCCAAAGCTGATAGAGACACCGCAGGGTAAGTAAGGTGTCTAAGAAGGCAGAGGAACTCCCCCACCCTACCTGGAAGGCCCAGAAGAGGATTTTCATGGTTCCTGTGGCTTCCCAGAAGAAGCATAGAATGCAGAATGGGAGGCATGAGTTTGGGGATGATCAGGTGACATCTAGTTAGGGGATGGGGCAGATGCTTGGGGGCATGGACCTCTGACAAAGACAACATGGAAACACAGTTGCCCCACTCTCTGAGAGCATTCTCAGTCCCGGACGGAGAAGAAGTGAAGCAAGGCATCTCTGCAAGTAAACCACATGCACCTTCTTGGTAGAAACTGGCAAATTAGCGAAGACCACGTGGACACTCGAATAGACTCCTGAAGCTGTCCGCCTCTCACAGGCAGCTGGCCTGAGAGGTCAAGCCCCGCCACCTCATGGATCTCACTCTCTCTGCTCTGAAGCACTGGCCGACGGAAGCCTGGGAGGCGGGGAAGGGAGGAGGTACCCTGGACGCTGAGCATGTCTCCTCTCTACCAGGAGCGTGGAGAGGGGGGAAGAGCAGACCAGGGCCTCTGCTCCCTCTAAGCCCCTACCTGCCCTGAAGAGGGGCTGGCCCTGGGGAGATGGAAGAGGGAGCGCTTTAAACTAAAAATAAAATAGGTCTGAATCTTAAAAACTGGAATGAGACTCTTCTAATAACTGAAAGTGATTGGAAAATCGTGGAATCCACCCAGATGTTACTAAGGGACAGTAAGGTATGGTGCTTTGTAGCACAAGTGGCAGGAGGGACTGGGGAAAATAAAACCATCTCAAGTCCGTGTTCCATTGAGTGCAGACCATACAATTACCTGGTTATATACAATATAATAGAAAGGATATAGATATTAAAGTCAGGCTGACTTGGGTTTGGGACCTTGCTCAACCACTTACTTTCCACATGATTTTTGGCAAATTACTTTCCGCACAGTTTTCTTAACTGTGAAATGGGGATGGGTTGTAATGTCAACCTCCCAGACATTTGGGGGAAGATGAAATGAAATAAGTTCTAGGAAGTGTCTAGCCTGATGGCCCCAGCATAGATCCTTGAAAGGTGGTTATTACTATAACTCGAGACAGATGCGATAAGTCAAGAACTAACGGCCAAGGTAGCTGTCAAATGTCGTTTGCAGTTAGTTAGACGTGTCGAATCTGGTGTGGTTTTTTTGTTTTTTGACTTTTCTTTTTTTTTTTTGGTATGCGGGCCTCTCACTGTCATGGCCTCTCCCGTTGTGGAGCACAGGCTCCGGACACGCAGGCTCAGTGGCTGTGGCTCACGGGCCCAGCCGCTCCGTGGCATGTGGGATCTTCCCGAACCGGAGCGCAAACCCGTGTCCCCTGCATCGGCAGGCGGACTCTCAACCACTGCGCCACCAGGGAAGCCTCTGCTAAGTTTTTGATGTTTTCTAAATCCCAAACTATCTTTTTCAATGAAGGCAGTACAGTTTCAAAGCATTTTTCTGCTTAATTTGGAATTTTAAACGTATCTAACTGGAATCTAATACCATGAAGACCGTGAAAAAGGGCCTCTTGTCCTGATCAGAAAGATGAGGAAGCTCGAAAGAGGACATTTGAGGCCAGGCTGCTGCCAGCCTGCAGACGTGCCCCACACGTTTCACTGGGAAGATGCTCTGAATGGCATGCTCTCAGCTTTGCAAGCGTGTTTCTTGGCAACCTTGGCAGGAGGGGGTTTTCATGTTGCCAGCTAAAGCCCTGCCACTTGGGGTTGGCTTGAGTGTCTTTGCTCCCGACCGTTTCCCTATCCCCAACCCAAGGAACTTTTGTTTGTGTGATGGCCATTGTATCTGTTCCCTTCTACTCACTGGCCCGGGCCCAGTCTTCCTCTCCACATCCTCTAGCTCAGCCATGCACGTGGGAGGTTTGCTCTGAGAAGGCCCCCGCTTTGGCATTGCCATTCTCACCTGGATCCTTGTCTCTCGCTTTACTTTGTCTGGAGCCTGGATTCTTTGGTGACCCACTGAAAACTGAAGTGCTGGCAAGATGGCAACGCTCTAGTCCCTGGCTGGCATGGGAAGGGGCAGTTGCAGAGTTGCGGAGTTCACAAGAAGGCTCCTTCTGCCTGTAGATGGTCGGTTCCTTCCCTTCCCCTCCCTTCCCCTCTCTTTCCTTCCTTCTTCACTCATACTGTAAACAAGTGTCTTTTGTGGTCTATTTCATGCCATATTTTTCACATTTTTGTGCTTTTTTTGGGGGGTGATTACACTGTTTAAAATGGCCCTCAAGTATAGTGCTGAAGTCCTGTCCAGTGTTCCTAAGTGCAAGGAGGCCTTACGTGGAAAGTACACGTGTTAGATAAGCTTTGTTCAGGCATGAGTTATAGTGCTATTGGCGGTAAGTTCGATGTTAATGAATCCATAGGTGTTATATGTGGTACCTTTAAAAGAAACACACATAAAACAAAGTTGTATATTGATAAGTTGACAAAAACATTGTAACCTAGGGCTTCCCTGGTGGTGCAGTGGTTGAGAGTCTGCCTGCCAATGCAGGGGACACGGGTTTGAGCCCTGGTCTGGGAGGTTCCCGCATGCCGCGGAGCACCTGGGCCCTTGAGCCACACAACTACTGAGCCTGCGCGTCTGGAGCCTGTGCTCCGCAACGGGAGAGGCCGTGACAGTGAGAGGCCCGCGCACCACGATGAGGAGGGGCCCCCGCTCGCCGAAAAAGCCCTCGCACAGAAACGAAGACCCAACACAGCCAAAAATAAATAAATAAAATAAAAAACAAAAACAAACAAAACATTGTAACCGGAGGGTCACAGGAACCTAACCCCGTATTTCCCTAGGAGCCATGATTTAGTGTGCTATGGTTCAGTGTTTGTGGCGACTTTATAGAGCGTAACTACCATGAATAATGAGACTCAATTATATCTCTCTTTCTGGCAAAGATGATAACAGATATCTCCTTACCATCTAAGTTTGGCTAGACATACAGCCATCATTCTAAGCCTAAACGCTGCCACTCTGCTATACAGGTTTTGTTTCCTCACTTCATAAAATCCCTTCATAAAATACACTTCCCTCACTTCATAAAATATACAATATCTTACATGGTCCCTAGCAAGTGGTTGGTGCTCAGTAAATGCTTATTGAATGAATGAGTGCATAAATGAATAAGTGAATGCTTCATATCTACAAGGTAACCTAGTCTAGTATTTGACATCTTGAGAAATACATGAATTGATCTGGGAGTCAATATTTTCTTTCTTTTTAGGTAAGCCATAAAACCTTTAAGTTGCCTTCTAGTTGATTATATACTATTTGTGTATAGTATATAGTCCAGTTCCCCAATCTGGCTATTGGGACTTTCTGAATGGAATTTTATGGTTTGCCGTATAGATTGTTTATTTCCCTCAGTCCTGTCTGATAAGATTAAGGTCCATTTGGCTTGGATAAGAGTGCACTATTCACTTACCAAGAGCACTTTGATAAACCAGGAGGTTATCAGCTACTTGTGTGGATACCCTGTAGTCTGTTTGGCTGTCGTTGGGTTCAGAGGTCAAGAATCACCGACTTGGAGAGGTAGATTATGTAAGGGATTCTGGCCCCTGAAGAACCTTATAAATGCCCGGGGACCTATGGAAGTGGAAATTTTTGTTTCATTTATTCATCTGTTCAACAAGTATGTTGAACAAGTATTTTGGTGCTGTCATTTATAATATAAAAAATGTGACTTCCCTGAGATTGCAGCTGTTCTGTGGCATATTGGAAAATAGTCCTATTTTCCAATATGCCTATATTGTATTGGAATATGCCAAATGCCAATATGCCAAAATATTGTATTGTATTGGAAAATACTCCTATTTTCCAATATGCCTATATTTCCTATGAAAGCAATACATTTCATAATTTATTCCTTAAATATTCATTGAGTACCTGTTATGTCCAGGCACTTGGGATATAACAACAGACAAAGCCTCTGCTCTTTGAAGTTTACATTCCTTCAGGAAAAGCAGACCCTGAACAATCCGATTAGAGAAGTACTCTCTCCTTTGGCCTTGTTCCTAACCCAGCCAGTTTCTCTCACATCACCTGTTTGATTGTCCCCATATTATTACATAACATTATCTTGCTTTTCGGGGGGTCTGTTTGCTTATTGTCTGTCTCTCTTTTCATATAGATATGTAGCTCCAAGAGAGTGGAGACCTTGTTTTCCTGTTGCTGAATTTTCATCACCTAGACTAGTGTTTGGTCTAATAGTGGGTGCTTAATAAATGTTTGTCCTTATTTAATTATAATTGTGGTGATGCTATGAAGTGTATTCCTAGAGATTTTGACTTAGTGCAAGGAATCAGGAATGTGTCTTTAAGAAAATACTGATTGAACTGAACTCTGAAGAAGTAAGAATTGACTGAAGGCAGCAAGGAGGGTATAACCCAGGCAGAGGAATCAGGACAAAGCATGGCATGTTGGAGTGTGTGAGATAAAGTCAACATATCTGGAGTTCAAGAGTAGGAGAATACATGAGAAGAGCCTATAAAGGCAGGAGAGGGCAGGACATTGAGGGATTTCAGGCTGTGTGTAGGGATTTAAAGTTTTATCCCATGAGCAGTGGGAAGCAATTGAAGAACTGCAAACAGGAAATCAATCTTGTGGCTCTGTAGATTGGAGGGAGACAAATAAGTGTGACCTTTTGTGGTTCTGAAGATCAGGCATTCAGTTTTGGAAATCTTGAAGTCGAAGTACCTGTAAAACATCTCCAGTTGGAGATGTCAAATAGACGATTGTGTATACATGTTATTGGGTTCAGAGAAGAGGTCTGAAGTGAATATACATATTTGAGTGACAGCACTGTAGATGGTGTTTGAAGTCAAGGGTATTGATGAATTGGTTAGGGAGAGAGTATAGACTTCAAAAAAGAGAGTCTCAGTCGTGGGGAACTTCAACTTTAAAGACCTGACAAAAAGGATGAACAGGGAAGAATCTTAAAAGCAGGGGGGGCTGAGTTATTGACACCAATTTCTATAGCCTCTCTAAACAGTTTTGTTGTCAGTTGCCCAAAGATAGCTGCATCTACCTCGAGCCTAATCTCTCTACTGGAATTCAACTTAATTTACCATATTTTAATGATTCATTTTCTTGTCCATTCCTTGTATTGTCCTTGAGAGCCGGGACTTTGTCTTTTAAAACGAGATGCTTGAGACCCTAGCATCTGGCACACTGACAGCTTAGTAGCCAAGGAATATGTCTGTGTGAGTGGGAATAAAGATCCTCCTTAGGAAAGATGAGTAAGAATGGAAAGCAGAGTTCTTCTCACATAGCTTCTCTGTATGGCAACCGTAGACACTTAATTTTAAGAATTTTGTCTGTAACTGAAATGGTGACTTTCAGGTATCAGCAAGCATATGGGAAGCTTTCTGGGGGCAGAGGAATCCAAATTCTTCATCTATGGTGTCTTTGCATGGATTTGCTCCTACTCTAAGACCTATGGCTGCTAGAAGTTATTTGCAGAAGCTGCTGCATCAGAGTCTGGGAGCCACCTCAGAACGCTGGCCCGCTCAGGTCTACCAGTAGGCCTTTTCTCTCTTTTCCATCTCCTCTTTTTTCTTTGGCTGTGCTGCGTGGCTTGAGGGATCTCAGTTCCCTGGACCAGGGATCGAACCCATGTCCCCTGCAGTGAAAGTGCAGAGTCCTAACCACGGGACTGCCAAGGGCAGCCTTCCATCTCCTTCTCGATTGTGTACTGCCACTCTCCCTAACTACATGGATCCTTCTTTTTCCTTTGCCCAAAGAATCCCAGGGGTATGTCTCACAATTATAGGCATTATTTTACTCAGGTTTTAATTATAGTTTTGTATGGTTAGTGCTGCTCTTCTCCATGTTCCATTCTGAAATATATTACTTCATTTCATGCAATTTTTACCTTTGATAATGAATGAGGTTTCTGTATTCTCTGTGATAATGGCTCTAACGATGCTAATATGATCGATGGGCGAAGGTGAGTGGGCCGTGCTGCCCTCCCATAGTTCCTCATTCCTGCGGGGGTGTCTGTGCTAGCATAGCCTGCCACGTCCATGTTTGGAGATTGGCTCTTTTTCCTGGGCTGAAGCAACAGCTGCAATATTGAAACGTTGCTGTCAGCTAGTGATCCAGTCCTTGTTGCCTGGACCGTGCTTTAATTCGTGATCTTTGCTGCCTGAATTTTCTTTTCTCGAGACTTACTGTTTTGTTCTTAACCTGTGGAATTTTATGCTTACTTGACCTGGGGAATTTTTCTTAAGTTCCTGGTTTTGAACCAATGCCTCTGTACTTTTAAGCCAGCTATGTGTTTTTCAGCCTCTGCCTGTTATGTTTCTCATCTCCAGAGTGACTTGGATGATTGGGCATTTTGTTAGCTTTGGGGAAAAGCATCAGCGCGACCTGCGTGACTGGAAAGAGTGGGACTTAGCTTTTGAGGGTTGGGGGGTGAGTGTGTGGAGGGTGTTGGGGTAGAGAGTCTTTTTTTTTGCGGTACGCGGGCCTCTCACTGTTGTGGCCTCTCCTGGACCGGGGCATGAACCTGTGTCCCCTGCATCGGCAGGCGGACTCTCAACCAACCGCGCCACCAGGGAAGCCCTGGGGCTAGAGAGTCTTAGGGGCTACTTTGGAGGGGGACTTTCAACAAAATAAATTTCACTGATTTCAAATCAAGATGAATATGAAGTTCTGTCTACATGAGTGAAGACCAATTTTTAAAACATTTGAAGGCATACATTTAAGGTGACAGCCTAATGTTAAAATGGGAAGTTATGATTCATAAGCAGTAGTATAATTTTGAATAACGTGACCTCGTTCATCGACACTAACTTGCTTTATGTCTTCAGGTTTCATTATATTAGTACTGTGAATAAAACCCAGCAAAGTTATAGAGGAGGATGTGATTTTGATTTTGTTTTATTCAATAGTCATTACTTACATCCCTTTTACATTTTTGCAAATTTTAAATTGCAGTAGTGATCTTGCTACTCAATTTGCCTATTGCTTACGACTATAACCTTCTGGAATAGCCACAAATATAGGAGAAAACTGAAATAAAAACCTTTGAGCTCAATGAAAATATCTTCCACAAAGCCCATGGTTTGACTCGGTAAAACCAGAATGGCATTTCCTTTTTTGTAATAGGCCCAGAACTTACTTGATTTAGTTAGATCTATGACATTTTATTTATTTTCTCCTGGAAACATATAGTTTTTACTTTTGACCTAGGAAAGAAAAGGAGGCTTATGGCTTTAAAAACAGCCCTGCACAAAGTTATAGGCCTGAAAGCATAATTGAAGAGCGTCACTGAGGAGATCAGTAGAACTTTCTGTGATAACGGAAGTGTTTGTCTGCACTGTCCAGTACAGTGGCCGCTGGCCATGTGGCTGTTGTGACTGAGAAACTGAATTTTAATTTTTATTTCATCTTAATTAACTTAAGTAATCACATGTGCATAGTGGCTACTATCTTAGATGGCACAGTTCTAGATCATTGTATTAGCTTCCTATTGCTGCATTTAAAAAATTATTCTAAAATTAGTGGGTTAAACAATACGATTTTATTTTCTTACAGTTCTGTGGGCTAGAAGTCTGGCATAGGTCTCACGGGGCTAAAATCAAAGTGCTGGCAAGGCTGCTTTCTTTTCTGGAGGCCCTGGGGAGAATCCATTTCCTTGCTCTTTCTAGCTTTTAAAAACAGCCCACATTCCTTGGTTCATGGCTCCTCCCCTCCATTTTAATGCAATGTTACATCTGTCTGTCCCTTTCTTCCATAGTTCTGTCTCCCTCTGACTCTCTTCTTCTGTCTCTCTCTTCCTCTTTTAAGGACCCTTCTGATGACACTGGGTTCACCTGGATAATCCAGGATAATCTCCCTGTTTAAAAGTCAGATGCTTAGCAACCCTAATTCCTCCTTTCTGTGTAACCTAACATATTCATAGGTTTAGAGATTAAGAGTTGGACATCTTTAGGAGTGCTTTATTCTGCATACCACAACGTCTTGTGAATACGGAGCCATCTAGTGAAAGGGCAGGCTAAGCCCTATGCATCTTTATCACATTATTTGTTGAGCCTATACCTGTTTTTCATTCACCACAGTACAGTTCTCATAATGATTTTAGAACAACAGAAATTTAACTTTAAAAGGGACCTCATATGATACCTAGCCCAATCTTCTATCCCGTAAAGTATCATTCTATTCTATAGAATCTATAGTTCATTTAGTGTCTGTCAATAGTTTCCTATGAAGGGTACTCCCTACTTAGCAACAAAATCAGTTGCACTGTTGTATAGCTTTAATTGTTTTGTCATCCTACCATCTGGTCCTTTATCATCTCTACCCAGTAGCCCTCTGGTTCTGACTTTTGGAACAATGTAGACATACTTTTCCTATGGTGTTACTATCTCAAGAAATGGTGCTACCACCCACACAGTTGTCTGAGCAAAATTTTTCAGAGTCCTGCCTCTCTGTTCACCACTATTAGATATCCTAAAATATACAACTCCTAAAATATCTCTCAGGTTTCTCTACTTTTTTCGTTTTAGTAACTATACTTTTCAGTCCTAGGATGTAAAAGTTTTTAATAGTTTCCATTCCTCTACTTATAGTCTCATTTGTTTAATAATGAAAACCATATTTTTTTTCTTGAATTCTCTGAGCATATATATTTTCGTTTAATTTCTTGAACACATTTATAATAATTATTTACAAGTTTTTGATGAATCCAACACCTGGGCCGTCTTGGGGTCAGTTTCTATTGATTACTCTTTTCTTAACTATGGACCACATTTTCCTTTTTCTTTGCAGATCTAGCAATTTTTGATTGTATGCTAGATATTGCAGGTGATACATTTTAGATATTATGTGGTCTGTTATCTTCCTCTGAAAATATCTTCCTCTGAGGAGTATTTTTTCTTTTTTGAAGGCAGTTGCAGTGTTTTTTTTAGAAGTCACTTGATCACCTTGAACTTGGATAAGCTTGGATATGCTTTGCTAGAATGGTTCTTTGGAAAGCTCTATGTGTTTACCTAAGCCTCTCTAACTTACTGGGACTTCATTTATAAACTCTGTTTCCTTTGAAGATCTTGTTAAGGTTTAGTTTTAGGCTTTTCTTGGGAAGGTCTAGAGTAGTCTGTACTCTAAGGCAGTGTTCTCAATCTTTTTAAAATTATTGCCCGTCAAGGAGACTTTTTAGACATTTTCACTCCTTCCCCCCATCTTTGACCCTGCCCCCACTTCTCCACTCCCCTTGTGAAGTTTTAATACCACAGATATAACTATATACCTGCTTATGAGCTGTGTAATATCTAAGATGTTTTTCACTCCCTCTCCCCTCCCAGAATTAATTTTCACCCTTTTGGTGATATCATCCTTGTTGAGCGTACATGTCAGAGGGTGTGGTCCCTATTCGTAAGGTGAAGCCTTTTTGGTGTTTCTGCTGGATGCCCAGGGGATTTATGAGGTGATAATGAGATTTTTCCTCTCGGGCTGTGCAGAATGCCAGTGTCTTACACCAAGGCTCAAACTCTAGTTTTTTTGTTTCTTTTTCAAACCTATGGCAGCCACTCTCTGGGAAGCTTTAGGTAGTCTCACCTGGGGCTGTACAGTCCAGCCCTCAGCTAAGGACTTGCAGGGACACCACATGGACTTCCAGGGCCCCTTGTTATACAGCTTCCTTCTCTCTAGTGCCCTGCCTTGCAGATTCCAACTCTTCAAATTCAGAACTCTGTTTTCTCAATTCGGTGAGCCTGCTGTGCTCTGCTTGGATTCTAGCTGACTTTGCTGTTTTTGGTTAAGTTGTTCCTAGGCAAAGAGCTGGACAGTTGGGGTCACCTTGCAAATTTTTCTTCTCTCAGAGGTTGCAGGCTTGCACTGCTTCTTTTCCAATGTCTGAAAATTGTTGCCCTTATTCAGTTTTATGGTTCTATGGCAATGGTGGGAGGGTTAGTCCTGTACCAGTAACTCCAGTCTCTCTGACTTCTATTGGAAGCAGAAATCCTTCCTCTACCTCTTTTAGTCCCCATCCATAGCTAGTACAGGTGATAATCATTGCCCTAGGATTAAAACAATAGCATTTTAACTAGTCTCCTGGTCTCCTTACTTTCAGCCCCCATACAACTTCTAGAGGGAGCTTTCTAAAACACCAGTCTCTTCTGTAATTTCACTGTTGGAAACCCTTCTTAGGAATTCTGTTACCCTTAGGATAAAGTTCAGAATCTCTAAAGTGACTCATGGTCCTCCCTCTTTGACTCATCCCCTAGCTTCCTCTCCACCTTTGGGTTTTGTTGCCCTATCTTGAACGCTCGTATGTGGCACACTGATCTTTTCCAGTTGTCAATTGTGCACTGGTGTCACTTGCCTTTGTACGTTTATTTTCCTGTGTCTGGAATCCCCACATCCCTGACTTCCCACCTTACTTGGCTAACTCTTGCTCTTCCTTTAGGTTGCAGGACAGAATTATCTTTTTCTGGAAGGCCAATATAGGTTTCCTGCTATCTGAAAGTAGAGCATTCCTATGAAACCTATGAAGCCAAAATGACTTAAAGCGAAAAGGCAGTTACAGCGTATCTTGCTAACAGATGCACAAAGTAAATTGAGATAAAGCACACATGCTCACAGACACGGTTCAGAGCTATGGCGGCTTGATGCTGAGATGCTGAGTGCAGTTCCCACGGAAGGAGCTTGGCGCTGCCACTCACTGCTCCGCGTGCGCTGCTTGGGGTGCGTGCTGCCTCTGTAACAGTTTGCTGCGAAACAAACGCTGAACCTTTGCGTTTTGCCTTTTGTCGTAAAAGTGAAATTCCTCTTTGAATTTCTTTTGGTTAGCAAAAACCGGTATTAATGTAGGTCTTTTGTAAAAGCAAAGTGGTATAAAGTGAACTTTTGAGAAGCGCGAGATCCTTGTACCAGGACAGAACCCCTTCTTTATGCTTCATACACTAGCTTAGTGTAATTATTTTCACAGTTCTATTTTTCCTCTTTACTCCCTTAGGAAATATGCTGTATAAAGGCGGGAATTTGATCCGTCTTGTCTGGTGCTGTATCCACAATGCTTATAAAATGCCTGGTGCATGAACAGGCATTCTGTTAATATTTATTTGTTGAATGAATAGATAAACAGATCATGCTTATTTCCTTTTTCATTTGACTGCTCTTCAGATATACAGAATAGCTATTGTGGTTCCTTAATCTTCACTTCTTCAGGCTATGTATCCAGAGATCATAAAAGAAAAGTTTAAATGTCTATAGCAGGGGTTGACAAACTGCAGCCAGATTTGGCTGGCTGGCTGTTTTGTAAATAAAGTTTTATTGAAACACAGCCATGCCCATTCTTTACAGATAGTCCGTATCTTTTTTAAAGTAAATAATTCAATCACTTTCTTTTAAAATCAGGATCTAATGGTTTTTAAAAATTGATTTTATTTAAAAATATTCAATTGACACAATTGTCCAAGAATATGCCAGTCATGCATATTAAATGAAATACAGCAGTGTTTTAAATGACCCGAATGATCTCCCTGACACAGGGGATTGTTTTATTAATCCTTATGTGTACGTCCCAGCTTATGGTGGTTCCACTTATGATTTTTTGACTTTACAGTAGTGTGAAAGCAATATGTATTCAGTAGAAACCATACACTCAGTTTTGAATTTTGATCTTTTCCCAGGTTAGCGATATGTGGAAAATATTTTCTGGTGATGCTGGGCAGCGGTAGCATGGGCAGCTTTCAGTCAGCCATGTAACTAACCACAAGGATAGACAATTGATATTCTTACAGTCATTCTGTTCCCAGACAACCATTCTGTTTTTCACCTTCAGTATAGTATTCAATAAGTTACATGAGTTATTCAACACTTTAGTATAAAATAGGCTTTGTGTTGGATGATTCTGCCCAACTCTGGGCTAATGTAAGTGTTCTGAGCACCTTTAAGGTAGATTAGGCTAAGCTATGAGTTTAGTAGATTAGGTATATTAAATGCATTTTTGACTTAAGATATTTTCAGTTTACGATGGGTTTATCAGGACCTAAACCCAAGCTGAGGAAGTTGAGGAAGATCTGTAGACTGAAAACTTATCCTCTTAGTTGAGTGTTATTTAGACTGGTGGCTTTGAAATTCTCCTCCCCTCATTCTGTTTGTTATAAGCAATGAAGTCTTTCCAACAAACGAAATCTTAGGAGGACGCTCAATTTATAAAACACATAAAGGGAGCAGCTGTGGTTTAAGAGGGCTAGCGCTGGATCCCTATCTACTTGGTCCCTGTTTTATTACCCCATCCCTCCCGCCCTATATGGGCACCTTTGTAGTATCCTTGAAGAGTGAAAACCACTGTTTATGGCATCTCCAGGACAGAATTTTGAATTGGTCTGGTTAGCAGGTCCTGCTTCTGACATAGGTATAAAAACACTGTTAGTGCCTGTTCAGAGTTAGTCTCACTGCTGTGTTCTGTGGTGCTGCTGTCTTGATTTTTCTAGCTCCTTGAGTCCTAACAGTTCTTTAACATCTCACCTAGTTTTCCGGCTTCAAAAGACCCCTAACTTGCAGCTAAGTGTTGTAAAAAGGTAACTCACAGACTCACTGCCTTCCAGATACCTGGTCTTTTCTCACCTTTGGCAGCTGAGGGCTCCTTGAACCAGGGATGACACATTCAAATGCTTATTTGATCCAGGATGGGAACACTAATGAGTGACCCAGGATTCGTGTGACACCATCAGGAGAAGCGGGACTATGGTGACCTAATGACCGGTTAGCCACTTCTCATGGGGCTGCTCCCATGTCTTCTGATTTTTCCAGAAAAAAAATAGAAATCCAGATTTTTATATGAAATCTCCTGACCTTTTAATGTCGCTAATTGTTCTGATATTTGGAAAAACACTGTGCAGGCCAAACAAAATATATCTGACCTGGATGCAGCCCACAGATCACTCATTTGTCACCTCTGCCTCAAAGGTTGGCTTATCTGCCCTGTGCTTTGGCTACTGCCTGGTCTCAGCCCCTATCTGCTGTTCCTACCCGGGTGTCACCTGCCTCTTGGGGTAATAGTTCATTGAAATGGCTGTCATGTTAACCTTGACTTCCCAGTCATCTGGAACTGAGAATAGGCAGGACAATGTCTGAGCACTTAGCCTTACTGCTTGTCTTAAGTACTTTTACCAAATGCTGGTGCTTGGGAGGCCTGACTTGTTTTGATACTTTTAGTAGAAGAGAAATGTTATATGGAAGGATACATTATGTTGAAAAAGTAAAAGAGGCCAGCATTTTTTTTTTTTTTTTTTGTGGTACGCGGGCCTCTCACTGTTGTGGCCTCTCCCGTCGTGGAGCACAGGCTCCGGACGCGCAGGCTCAGCGGCCATGGCTCACGGACCCAGCCGCTCCGCGGCATGTGGGATCTTCCCGGACCGGGGCATGAACCCGTGTCCCCTGCATCGGCAGGCGGACTCTCAACTGCTGCGCCACCATGTAAGCCCGAGGCCAGCATTTTATTATTCAGTGACTCTTTGCCCTTTAGGGTTTCTCTGCTTCATTGTGCTCTAATGTGAGTCAGGTGACTCCAGTGTAATTAGAAATTGGATTTTCCCTCCTTTTATCCTAATAGATTGATAGGCTAAAGAGCAGTCCGTTTTTTTATTTATAAAAAAAGGTGTTTAACCGTCTTAGAATTTTCTCTACCTTTTGATTTGTGGATTTTAGGCTTTTGAGCATTTTGGGCATAGCCTTGAAACAGAAAACCTTTGCCTTCCTTGGGATTATTTGACACGTTCTGAGGGTAGATGTGGTCAGTATCATCTTGGGAAACCGAGAAAGCACTTTATAAATCACAGAGTTTTCTCTCTTCTTGAGTCAGTATCAGAAATATTTTCTGAGCCAGCTGTGCTGGTCTTCCAGGTGTGGGATTATAGATGTGGTCCCTGAGATTGAGCTAGTGGAGTTCATCAGAGCACAGGGTCATATGTTTGATCCCCATACATGTCTGTTAACTAAGCCGAAGGAGGGACTCCTGGCTCAGCCTGTCTGGCAAATGTATGGTTTCAGGCTCAAGAAAAATCAGATTAGAGAGTGAGAAATCCTTCATCACTAGGCAAAAAAGGAACTCAAAGCGCGTGTCCTGTTGGATGTATTATGTCATTTGTGGATGGAATCAGCACCTAGATTACCTACATATAGGGAGAACGTTTGCATCACAACAGATGTAATACCCGTCACACAAATTTAAATAACCAGTGGAAACCAGTGGCTTCCAAGAAATCTGGGAAATGACAGGGAGTCTTACAGCTGACGGAGCTGGGGTGGACCTCCATGGAACTCTGAGTATGCTAGAGAGCTCTGTGTGATTCCTTGTTAGGTGTGAAGCCATGCGTGTGCACCTTGAGACAACACTTTTCCCATGCAGGGTGGGTAAAAGGGTGGAGAGAGTTGTATTGGGCATAGTGTAGACCCTCATCCTATGGCTGCCTTACACACCTTGTAGATTTGGACATCCTGGTTTCACATCTCCTGAGCATTTTCCTATGGAAGTCTTCATTATAGGAAAGAGTATTTTCTAGCTGTGCCTATTTTTCAGGGATGAGAATTAAAAAAATTATTTTTTATTATGAAAAACTTCAAACAAAGTAGTTAGCATATAATACTGAATATATACACATCATCTGGATTTAATAATTGTCAACATTTTGCCATATTTGCTTCATCATTTTTGTTTTATTGCTAGTGTTATATCATCCCTACATATTTCTCTAAAAATATGACTATTTCCTGCAGTACCATATACTATTATTGCTCTTATTAAAATGAGCTGAAATTCCTTAATATCATCTAATACTTGATCCATATTCAAATTTCCCATTTGTCTCCAAAGTATCTTTTGTAGTTGGTTTGTTCAGTTCAGGATCTAATCAGGGCCAGTGCCTTTCACTTCATTCTTATGTCTCTTCAGCTTCTTTGCGCTTAGAACAGTCTTTCCTCATCCTTGCTTTTGTGTGTATGTGTGTGTTTGTGTGAACACAGGACATTGACTTGTGGAAGAGACAAGCCAGTTGGCTTATACCATGTCTCATCTCCTGAATTTGTCTGATATTTCAGGATGAGTTTTGATGCTTTATTTGATATTGAAAATGGCCTCGGGTCTGGAGATTGTCAGCAGTTGGGAGACCCTGTACACAGAGGGCCTTGGATAATGAGGAGGATAAACACAAAGGCAGTGGCAGTGTTCCATGTTCCCGTGTCTTGCCCCCTGTCAGAGCTGACAGACGCATGTGAACACTCAGGACCATAGTCCTTTCAGAAGGAATCAGCTAATTTTTTCTCTTTGCTAGGCTAGCACAGAGCTTGAGGATATAATGACCCTACTGGACATATATTTTAAATAACATATCCTGAATAGAACAAGTTAAAACGAAGAGACGGGAAGATGAAAGGAAACTAAAGCTATGAGAAGGCCATAGAAAATTACCAGTGGCCTGAAAGCTTGAGTTTCTTCTCCTCTCCTGAAGTCAACTCATCTCTCTTGGGGGCAGCAAGAAACCAAATTTGGAATAGACAACTGCAGAGGACCAAGTGTCTTGGGAGAAGCTGATGACAGACATTAGGATATTAGACTTGGGAAGATGAACACAGCCAAAGAAGAAAGCTTAGTACAGGGAGGGAAACAGTGAGCTGGTCCAGCTCATCTCTTTTCTCCTTCCCCCAAAAGACTGGTGGTTGTCAGAGGGCCTGTAAAATCTTTCTAATCTTAAAGGTTTTAGAAAACGACTCAATCCTTAGCATTCCTAACCTGGAGCAGGGGATCTGAAACTTGAATGGTATCACGCGGGAAGCTTTACAAAACTACTGATGCCTGGGTCCCACCCTCAGAAATTCTGATGTAATTTGTCTCAGATGTGGCCATGGCAACAGGCGTTTTAAAGGCTCCCCAGGTGATTCTAATGTGCATCTACGTTTGAGACCTACTGACCTAGAGCAATAAACTGTATATACATTAACTTTAAAAAAAGAAAAGACATTCAATTGTCCTCCCTACCTCCATTAAACTTTATGGAATTCCAATGCATAAAAAAGATAAAAGTGGAGGTTCTTCATCTAAGATAGTTCTGAAACCTTGCTCATTGGGCACCATTTACCACTTGCATTACTAATTTTTTCCAAACTCTCACTTCCTTCTTATAGCAGCATCTGCCTAGAACTAAGCTCCAAAGAGGAAGACTGTTCAAAAAAATCACTGATCTAGAGTTTACTGGATTTTAACCATCTAGACCTTGATTTGAACCGTGTCTCTGTCACTTATTAACTGTGTGACTTTGGACAACTATAGCTAAACTCTCTGAGCCTCAGTTCCTTTATCTCTTAGTTAGAGATAATACCTGTCTCACAACTTGTTAACGGAAACGAACGTTGGATATAAGCTAGTGTACTCTTAATACAGGTTGGCTCCTTGGATACTGCAGGCTTTCCTGGAATCCACCATAAGCTTTCAGGTCTGTTCTGGCGTGGGATTGATGGTTTGGTTTAATCTGGGAACTTTCAGTTACCTTTGTATTGTACTTGTACTGTAGGATGAACACGGATTCCCTCTACATATGATGGGTCCAAACTTCTTGATTGACTTGTAGCATCACGGGACCAGATGGGGTGGGGGAGGAGTTGTTCCTTGTTGAATGACGAAGGAGAAGCCAGGAGCTTCCATGAAATGTCTCAGGAAATACTCTGTAACGTGAATGAACTGAGATATTCAGTGGAGAGGGAATCAGGCACAAACCTGTTTTCGTGAGAATGAAAATGGCATGAGGGTCTGTAAATAGTGGTCGTGGATGGGCCGGGGGTTGGGAGGTTTGATGTGGGAAGGAGATCTCTGTGGACCAGACAGAGGTGCAGGTTCATGGATGAGGGAGCATTTTTTTTTTTTTTTTTTTTTTTTTTTACGGTATGCGGCCTCTCACTGTTGTGGCCCCTCCCGTTGCGGAGCACAGGCTCCGGACGCGCAGGCTCAGCGGCCGTGGCTTCCGGGCTCAGCCGCTCCGCGGCATGTGGGATCTTCCCGGACCGGGGCACAAACCCGTGTCTCCTGCATCGGCAGGCGGACTCTCAACCACTGCGCCACCAGGGAAGCCCGAGGGAACATTTTTTTTTTTTTTGCGGTACGCGGGCCTCTCACTGTTGTGGCCTCTCCCGTTGCGGAGCACAGGCTCCGTACGCGCAGGCTCAGCGGCCATGGCTCACGGGCCCAGCCGCTCCGCGGCATGTGGGATCTTCCCAGACCGGGGCACGAACCCGTGTCCCCTGCATCGGCAGGCGGACTCTCAACCACTGCGCCACCAGGGAAGCCCGAGGGAGCATTTTTTGATGAAAATATTTTTGTTAAAAGAACAGTGGAATTTGAAGCAGGTATGTAAAAACACGAACATATTCTCTCCCATTTTGGTATTCCAGTGTGGTTAAACAAAACTCCCAGGTCATATAGACACCTCACTTTTTCCTTTGTGAATATTTTACAGTGTTGCTAAGAAGTGTAATTGACTGATACGAATTTAGCTTCCTCCTCGCCCTCATTCTTCCCAGCCAGACTTTGGTAAGTAGTGAAACGACCGGACGCGTTCAGGGAGATGACAGAGAAGTCAGAGGCTTGGGGAATTACAGAGTTAGATGATCTGTAATTGAATAACGTTGAGTAGAATACACAAATCAAAAGTGTCTAAAATCTGTTAAAGGAAGAACTCATTTGGGTTTGGCCCTATCTCAATGACACTGAACTAGTGTTTCTCAAGTCTCAACATGGCCGTAGGTGGTATTTCCTGTTTATCTTTCACAAGCTGACATCAATTTCCACATCATGTTCTTTGCACACCCCCGACCTCTACAGAATGAAAAATGCTTTTTGGTTTCCTCAGCGTTCACAGTGAAGAACCTTTTCTTTCTGGCATCTGGATAAATGGAGGAATAGCACCCTATTAAAATCGGTGTTTGAGCCAATTAGGATGTTCGGTGGGCTCACTGTGGATTATCTTTAGTATGTTAAATTTTTTTTTTAAGAATGGTTAATTTAATTAATTAATTTATTTATTTATGGCCGTGCCACGCGGCACGTGGGATCTTAGTTCCCCGACCAGGGATCGAACTCGTGCTAGCTGCAGTGGAAGCGCATAGTCTTAACCACTGGACTGCCAGGGAAAGTCCCCTAAAATTTTTTTTTTTTGAATTATCTTATTGACATGTTATTATCCAAAATATGTAAGTTTGGTTGCTAACCCACTTTAACATAGTAGTTGTATTTTTTATTTCCGTTCTTAACAAACAGATGACAAAAAACACTTCCAAGAAGTAAAAAGTGGAAAATGCTTATTTGGGGCAATAAAATCTTTTGGTGATTTGAAATTGAAATCAAGGCAGTTTCTGGCAAAATGTGTTGCTGTCTCTACGGCGGCCTCTTCTCATGTTATCCTCCTGTATCCCCGTGCTGTCTGGCACACCTCCACTCACATCCAGGTTCTGAGCAGGGCCCCCATGTGGCTCTGCTGTCAGAGTTCACTTGCCCAAAGTGTCCCAGTGAGAGCACCCCCTGCAAGGCAATGTTTTTTTTAGCATTCCTCCTTCCAGAAAAAAATATTTTTTTAATGCCTCAGTGTTAGTGAGTTGTCTGAGGAAAGAATCTGATGAAGATAGCTCAGATCAAGTTCTATGTGAGATCAATGGTAGGACTCATTGTTTTATCGCGCTATGAGTATATACCTTTGAAAAGAAGTCCCCTGTGAACCCCAACTAATGCATCTATCTGTTAACAAAGGCATTTTCAGAATTTCAGGTACAGATTTGTTGGCTGGGGCAGAGTGGTGTACAGAGTCTTTTATATAGACTTCTTCAAATCTCTGCACAAGGCTTCTGTTTCAAACCTATTTTAAAGACAGGACTTAAGTTTCAGCTTAATATCACTAAACTCCCTTTTTGTTATACCTCCTCATTGCCAGGACATTTAAAAGTCCCTTCCATTCCTACCAAAGATAAGACATTGGTGACGTCTCAATGTCTGTGCACTTGTGACTATTCTCTGTGTTGGTGAAGAGGTGACATTTGCGGAGTACAGGGATTTCAGTTCCTCACTTTGCATGCAGTTAACAAATGACTTCCTTTATTATGGTCCTGACTTTTCAGTGTGAGGCACATTTTTATTTCCCTTTCACCAGTTTTAACAATGAACTTTTTCAATCCATCATTACTTAATGAAGACATGGATAATAATGAATACGTGGTTCAGATAGTTCTGAGAACAGCCCCGTTCAATAGAAATAGCATGTGAGCTCCATACTAAGTTTGAATTTTGTAGTAGCCACATTAAAAAATAAAAATAAAAAGAGACAGGTGAAATACATTTTTAGTAATATATTTTATTTAATCCAATGTAAAAATATTATTTCAACATGTAATCAATATAAATAATTAGTGAGGTATTTCATACTCTCTTTTTCTTCTCTGTACTTAGTCTTTGAAATCTAGGAGGTAGATTGCAATTACAGCACGTCTCAGTTTGCAGTAGCCATATTTCAAGTGCTCAGTAGCTAAATGTAGCTAGTGACTATATTATTCGTAGACAAAATTTCCGAGTAAGGAGAGTATAGAATTGTGAGCTTAAGGTTTAATTTTAACTAGACTGTATTCTCTGTGAAAAATGTTGAAATATAAACTGATGATTTTTCTCCCCAAGTCTTCTCTGGTGTTCTCCAGTTCAGTAGTTGTCACTGACAGGCTTGCTCTGTATGTTTTTACATGTAGGGATACTGTGTACCTCTAAGAGGTACTAATTACAAGGCACAGACGGCTGTATGCAGTGGTACTGGTTCAGTAACACTGCTCAGTTGTCCATGCCAGAAAGGGAGTTATAGGTATGTGCATGTTCAGATTTACCATATAATTCCAAATTGTTTTCCAGAGTGTAGGATTTCTTCTTTTGTTCCATGTTATCTCCCATACTTATTATCAAACTTTTGTGTGTTTGCCAGTATTATGATGTGAATGGTATCTTGTGATTTAAATTTACAATTTCCTAATTCCTAATGAAGGTGAACATCTTTTAATTCACCATTCCTGTTTCCCTTTCTATGAAGTGACTTTTCACATTTTTCTGTTGGATTGTTCATCTTTTCCTCTTTTGTTCTTTGAGATTCTTCTGTATTCTAGGTCCTAATGCTTTTGATGGTATTTGTATTGCTACTATTTTCTCCCAGTTTGTGGCTTTTTTCCTCCTCAGTCATTCTATGGTCTTTCTATGAATCAAGATGATTAATTTTGACATAGTAAATTAACTGATCTTTTCCTTTATGGTTTCTGCTTTCTAAAATCTCATTTAAGTACATTCTACACTATTCCAAACTTATGAATGTCTGTCGCTGCACTTCATGTGTTTTGATCAGTAGTATTTCTGTTATCGTTCAGTTCTATGTATTTTCTAATTTTAATTCTTCTATAACCACTGGGTAATTTAGAAGGGTGTTTTTGGATTTCAAATATGTAATTTCCTTTTATAGTTCTTCTTGCTACTGATTTTTAATTTAACTATTTGCTTTCAGATAACATAGTATGTGAGATAAGAGAATCTGAAATTTGTTGAGATCTATTTTATGGCCCGGAATGTGGTTAATTTTTATAACCATGTGTGCTTGAAGAGAATGTGTATTCTCAAGTTGTTGAATGTATTGTCTCATACGTACACAGTAGATCAAGTTCGTTGTGTTGTTCAGATTTTTATATCATTACTGATTTTGTTGTTGTTTTTGCTTGATATGTCAGTTACTGAGGAGGTATGTTAAAATCTTCCATTATTATGAGGATTTGCCCATTTCTCTGTAGTTCAGACATTTTTTTTTGCTCTATATACTTTTGAATCCATGTAATTAAGTGCATATACATGTAAAATTGTTATATATTCCTAGTGAACTGAGCATTTTTGGTAATGATTCTCTTCATATCAATAATCCTTTTGCCTTTAAATCGATTTTGTCTGATATTGATACAGCTTTACCAATTTTTTTTAATTAGTGTTTTTTGATATATCTTTTTCATAAACTTTACATTAAATTTATGTGTGTTAAGCTTTAGGTGTGTCCCTCCCAAATAACTTAGAGTTGTATTTTATTTTTTACTCCAGTCTGACAATATTTGTCTTTTAACCAGACAGTAAAGTCCATTTACATTGATTGTGATTAACGTTATACAGGCATACCTTGGAGATATTTCAGGTTCTGTTCCAGACCACTGCAACAAAGCAAATATCACAATAAAGCAAGTCACATGAAATTTTTGGCTTTCCAGTGCATATAGAAGTTAGGTTTACACTATACTATAGTCTGTTAAGTGTTCAATAATAGCATTATATCTCCAAAAACAATGTATCTACCTTAATTAAAAATTACTCTGTTGCTAAATAATGTTAACCATCATCTGAGCCTTCATCAGGTTGTAATGTTTTTGCTGATGTAGGGTCTTGCTTCAGTGTTGGTGGCTGCTGACTGATCAGGGTGGTGGTTACTGAAGGCTGGGGAGGCTGTGGGATTTCTTAAAATACGACAACAGTGAAGTTTGCTGCATTGATTGATACTTCCTTTCAGGAACGATTTCTCTGTAAAATACAAGGCTGTTTGATAGCATTTTACCCACAGTAGAAGTTCTTTCAAAACTGGAGTTGATCCTGTCAAACCCTGCTGCTGCTTTATCAACTTAGTGGATGTAACAGTCTAAATTCTTTGTTGTCGTTTCAACAATCTTCACAGTATCTTCACGAGGAACAGATTCCATCTCAAGAAACCACTTTCTTTGCTCATCCATAAGAAGCAACTTCTCATCTGTGAAAGTTTTATCATGAGATTGCAACAATTTATTCACATCTTCAGGTTCCACTTTTAATTCTAATTCTCTTGCTATTTCCACCACATCTGCAGTTACTTCCTCCACTGAAGTCTTGAGCCCCTCAAAGTCATTCCATGAGGATTGGAATCAACTTCTTCCAAATTCCTGTGAATGTTGATATTTTGACCTCTTCCCATGAATCACGAATGTTCTTAATGTCATCTAGAATGGTAATCATTTCCAGAAGGTTTTCAATTTACTTTGCTTAGATCCACCAGAGGAATTACTACCCATGGCAGCTATAACTTTACAATATATTTCTTAAGTAGTTAAGACTTGGAAGTGGAAATGACTCCTCAATCCATGGGCTGCAGCATGGATGTTGTGCTAGCAGACATGAAAACAACATTAATCTTATTATACATCTCCAAAAGAGCTCTTGGGTAACCAGGTGCATTGTCAATGAACAGTAATATTTTGAAAGGAATCTTTTTTTCTGAGCAGTAGGTCTCAACAGTGGGCTTAAAATATTCAGTAAACCATGTTGTGAACAGATGTGCTGTCATCCAGGCTTTATTGTTCCATTTAAGGAGCACAGGCAGTATAGATTTAGCATAATTCTTAAGGGCCTTAGGATTTTTGAAATGGTCATTTAAACTTCATTCAACTTCAAGTCACTAGCTTCATTAGACCCTAATAAGAGAGTCAGCCTGTCCTTTGAAGCTTTTAAATTAGGCATTGACTTCTCTTCTCTAGCTATGCAAGTCCCAGATGGCATCTTTTTCCGATAGAAGGCTGTTTCATCTGCATTAAAAATCTGTTGTTTAGCGTAGCCACCTTCACGAATGATCTTAGTTAGATCTTCTAGCTAACTTCTGCGGCTTCTACATCAGCACTAGCTGCTTCACATGGTATTTTTATGTTATGGAGACGGCTTCTTTCCATAAAGCTCAAGAACCAACTTCTGCTAGCTTCAAACTTTTCTTCTGCAGCTTCCTCACCTTCCTCAGCCTTCACAGAATTGAAGAGAGTTAGGACCTTGCTTTATATTAGGCTTTGGCTTAAGGTAATGTTGTGGCTGATACTATCTTCTATCTAGGTCACTCAAACTTGCTTCATATGGGCAATAAGGCTATTTCACTTTCTTATCATTGGTATGTTCACTGGAGTAGCACTTTTAGTTTCTTTCAAGAACTTTTCCTTTGCATTCATTCACAACTTGGCTAACTGGTGCAAGAGGCCTAGCTTTTGACCTCTCTTCGCTTTTGATGTGTCTTCCTCATTAAGCATAATAATCGTTTCTAGCTTTTGATTTACAGTGAGAGATGTGCAACTCTTCCTTTTACTTGAACGAGTGCTTAAAGGCCATTGTAGGACTATTAATTTGCCTAATTTCAATATTGTTTTGTCTTAGGGAATAAGGAGGCCCAAGGAAAGGGAGAGAGTCTGGAGCGGTGAGAACACACACAACATTTATTGAGTCAGTTTGCCATCTTAAGTGGGTGCAGTTTGTGGTGCCCCAAAACAATTATAACAGTAGCATCAAAGGTCACTGATCACAGATCACCGTAACAAATAATAATCAAAAAGTTTGAAATATTATCAGAATTAACAAAATGTGACACAGAGACATGATGTGAGTAAACGCTATTGGAAAAATGGCACTGATAGAGTTTACTTAATGCAGAGTAACCTTCAATTTTGAAAAATATAGTATCTGTGAGGTGCAGTAAAGCGAAGTAAAATAAAATGAGTTATGCCTGTATTTAAATTTATTTCTTCCGTCTTGTCATGGTTTGAAGTGTTTATCTGGATTGTATCATATCCTTTGGTTGAAAGATGTTCCAAGTCACTAAATAACCCGATCCCCTACCTATAACCCATTATGTTGGACTATCCCTATGACCCCAACAGGGTAGTGACTGGGATTAAATGGCAACAGAACACAAGGCAGGAACTGGAGATGGTTAAGGACCAGTGTTAGGAAAGAAGAAGTTCACCATCATCATATGTTTAAACAACTCTTATATGCATATAAAAGAGGAATCAAAACATTAGCAGCAAATGACAGAGCTAGAACAAATGAGTGGAATAATACTTTGTTCACTGAGCAGCTGTTAAGTGCCATGTACAGTGCTAAACACTTTTCACATATAATTTACTTTTCACATACACAGTTTACTTCACACAACAAACCACTAAGGTAGGCGGTTATTGTTTTCATTTTATAGGTGAGGAAATCGAGGATCAGAGAGCTTAAAGAAGATACTCAAGGTCAAACAACTGGTAATTGGCAGAATTGGGGATTGTACTCAATCCTGTATGACTCTAAAACTCTTGCTTTTTTCATTAAGGTATATTGCAGGGAGGTGAACAGGTAAACAGCAAATAAAAGAACATTATTTTAATTAAAATTGATAAAAAGTATAACAGCCTATCATTTGGGGTGGTAAGCATCCCATTTTTGGACATTTCCAAGCAGAGAGAGGGTAGTCATAAATTAAGGCTATGGCAGTGGGTGTTTTACTTTGAGTGAGAAGTTGTACTTTAGAACAGATGCTTGCTGAGAAGATAAAAAAATTTGATAAACCATTAGCCAGACTTATCAAGAAAAAAAGGGAGAAGACTCAAATCAATAGAATTAGAAATGAAAAAGGAGAAGTAACAACTGACATTGCACAAATACAAAGGATCATGAGAGATTACTACAAGCAACTATATGCCAATAAAATGGACAACCTGGAAGAAATGGACAAATTCTTAGAAATGCACAACCTTCCAAGACTGAACCAGGAAGAAATAGAAAATATGAACAGACCAATCACAAGCACTGAAATTGAAACTGTGATTAAAAATCTTCCAACAAACAAAAGCCCAGGACCAGATGGCTTCACAGGCAAATTCTATCAAACATTTAGAGAAGAGCTAACACCTTTCCTTCTCAAACTCTTCCAAAATATAGCAGAGGGGGGAACACTCCCAAACTCATTCTACAAGGCCACCTGGTACCAAAACCAGACAAAGATTGTCACAAAGAAAGAAAAATACAGGCCAATATCACTGATTAACATAGATGCAAAAATCCTCAACAAAATGCTAGCAAACAGAATCCAACAGCACATTAGAAGGATCTTACACCATGATCAACTGGGGTTTACCCCAGGAATGCAAGGATTCTTCAATATACGCAAATCAATCAACGTGATACACCATATTAACAAGCTGAAGGAGAAAAACCATATGATCATCTCAATAGATGCAGAGAAAGCTTTTGACAAAATTCAACACCCATTTATGATAAAAGCCCAGCAGAAAGTAGGCATAGAGGGAACTTTCCTCAACATAATAAAGGCCATATATGACAAACCCACAGCCAACATCATCCTCAGTTGAAAAACTGAAAGCATTTCCACTAAGATCAGGAACAAGACAAGGTTGCCACTCTCACCACTCTTATTCAACATAGTTTTGGAAGTTTTAGCCACAGCAATCAGAGAAGAAAAAGAAGAAAAAGAAATAAAATGAATCCAAACTGGAAAAGAAGAAGTAAAGCTGTCACTGCAGATGACATGATACTATACGTAGAGAATCCTAAAGACTCTACCAGAAACTACTAGATCTAATCAATGAATTTGGTAAAGTAGCAGGATACAAACTTAATGTACAGAAATCTCTGGCATTCCTATACACTAATGATGCAAAATCTGAAAGTGAAATTAAGAAAACTCTCCCATTTACCATTGCAACAAAAAGAATAAAATACCTAGGAATAAACCTACCTAAGGAGACAAGACATGTATGCAGAAAATTATAAGACACTGATGACAGAAATTAAAGATGATACAAATAGATGGAGAGATATACCATATTCTTGGATTGGAAGAATCAACACTGTGAAAAGGACTCTACTACCCAAAGCAATCTACAGATTCAGTGCTATCCCTATCAAACGACCACTGACATTTTTCACAGAACTAGAACAAAAAATTTCACAATTTGTATGGAAACACAAAAGACTCCAAATAGCCAAAGCAATATTGAGAACGAAAAACAGAGCTGGAGGAATCAGGCTCCCTGACTTCAGACTATACTACAAAGCTACAGTAATCAAGACAGTATGGTACTGGCACAAAAACAGAAAGATCGACCAATGGAACAGGATAAAAAGCCCAGAAGTAAACCCACACACATATGGTCACCTTATCTTTGATAAAGGAGGCAAGAATATATAATGGAGAAAAGATAACCTCTTCAATAAGTGGTGCTGGGAAAACTGGACAGCTACACATAAAAGAATGAAATTAGAACACTCCCTAACACCATACACAAAAATAAACTCAAAATGGATTAAAGACCTAAATGTAAGGCCAGACACTATCAAACTCTTAGAGGAAAACATAGGCAGAACACTCTATGACATAAATCACAGCAAGATCCTTTTTGACCCACCTTCTAGAGAAATGGAAATAAAAGCAAAAATAAGCAAATGGGAGCTAATGAAACTTAAAAGCTTTTACACAGCAAAGGAAACCATGAACAAGATGAAAAGACAACTCCCAGATGGGAGAAAATATTTGCAATCAAAGCAACTGACCAAGGATTAATCTCCAAAATTTACAAGCAGCTCATGCAGCTCAATATCAAAAAAACAAACAACCCAATCCAGAAATGGGCAGAAGACGTAAATAGACATTTCTCCAAAGAAGATATACAGATTGCCAACAAACACATGAAAGAATGCTTAACATCATTAATCATTAGAGAAGTGCGAATTAAAACTACAATGAGATATCATCTCACACCAGTCAGAATGGCCATCATTAAAAAATCTACAAACAGTAAATGCTGGAGAGGGTGTGGAGGAAAGGGAACCCTCTTGCACTGTTGGTGGGAATGTAAATTGATACAGCCACTGTGCAGAACAGTATGGAGGTTCCTTAAAAAACTAAAAGTAGAACTACCATACGACCCAGCAATCCCACTACTGGGCATATACCCTGAGGAAACCATAATTCAAAAAGAGTCATGTACCACAATGTTCATTGCAGCTCTATTTACAATAGCCAGGACATGGAAGCAACCTAAGTGTCCATCGACAGATGAATGGATAAAGAAGATGTGGCGCATATATACAATGACATATTACTCAACCATAAAAAGAAACGAAACTGAATTGTTTGTAGTGAGGTGGATGGACATAGAGTCTGTCATACAGACTGAAGTAAGTCAGAAAGAGAAAAACAAATACTGTATGCTAACACATATATATGGAATCTAAAAAAAATAAAAAAGTGGTCATGAATCTAGGGGCAAGACGGGAATAAAGATGCAGACCTGCTAGAGAATGGTCTTGAGGACACGGGGAGGGGGAAGGGTAAGGTGGGACAAAGTGCGAGAGTGGCATGGACATATATACACTACCAAATGTCAAATAGATAGCTAGTGGGAAGCAGCCACATAGCACAGGGAGATCATCTCGGTGCTTTGTGACCACCTAGAGGGGTGGGATAGGAAGGGTGGGAGGGAGGGAGATGCAAGAGGGAAGACATATGGGGACATATGTATATGTATAACTGATTCAGTTTGTTATAAAGCAGAAACTAACACACCATTGTAAAGCAATTATACTCCAATAAAGATGTTAAAATAAAAGAACAGATGCTTGAATTAGATGACCAGTAAGGTCTAGTTCAGTTTCCATCATCTTATTGAAACTGTGCCAAAGCTTAACAAGTGGATGCTTTTCAAAACTCTCCCTACTTTTGGGAATTAGCTGCGATGTGAACTTGTCCTTTCTTCACTCAGGCTCCTTAACTCACTGCAGTGTTATATGATGTGCACAGGTGGTGGCTTAATAAAATGCTGTTTGATGATGACTTGATGAAAGTTGACTTGGCCTGTTTAGATAGGAGAAAAACAAGTCATGTGTATTTTATAGAGTGAAAACATGAATGCAGCATAAGGTTTGTTAATTTGAAATGCTGGAGTCAAGAGATGCAATAGCTGAGAAACTCCCTTTAATATCCACACACCTCCTCACATTAAAACCTTTAACAATCAAGCTATACCTAATTTTAAATACAATGTTTTAAAAATGAAATATTATCTTATAGATAGCTTTTAGTAAGTAGCCGGAATTAGAGAAAAAAGGTTTTTCCTCTGTGTCTTACTTTCTTGGTACATTCTGCCTTATGAAGGCCAAGAGCCTATAGGAGTAAAAAAAAAAAAAAAAAAAAAAGTTAATTTCTGTCAGCAGTCTTATCAGACTGCCCACCCTGTGGTCTCTGCTTCTGTCCACCTTATTTTCTTTATCCTCACCGTCACTCCATCAGTAATCACTTCTCCTTTCAAAGCCCAGCCAAAAGCAAATTTCTTCCAGATGCTTCTCCTTGTGCCTGGACCTCTCAAAGTATCCAATAGTGGCAGCTGAAGTAGACAAGAAAGGATTTTACCTTTTCGTATAGTCCTTTTAAAACTTGTAAAAGCAGTTTCACAGCTACCTGCTTCCTACAGCATGTCTCTGAGGTGTCTAGGAAAGGTCTCATTATGGCCTTTTGATACGTGAAGAAACGGAGGCATAAGGAGGTTGTGAATTGTAAGTAGTTAGCTGCAGTTTTAGCATCTTTCAGCCCCACAGCTCTAACGGTCAAATGCTGTTTTGCAAAATATTTCCCACCAGTTTCTTATTCTTAAGAGTTTAAGTTATGTGACATGGCTGATACCTGGGGTTCGGAGTATTTGCAATTTTCTGAGCTCATTGTTGGAATGGGCCAACCAAGTGCTGCCCAAGGCATGGAAAGAAGAATGGCTATGAACAGCCTAGCAGAATGTGAACACGCTTTGAGAAGGGTCTACTGCTGAGGTGAGTGTGCTGTCACCTGCCTGCATGAGACCAAAGCCACTCCCCAAAAGTTCTTGCTTTCAGAATTTGACCCTGTGTCTCTTACAGATTGGTTATTCCATTTTCATCTAGTTGGCCCACACTGACTTTGGGTTGTTTGGGGCAGTAAGAGATGTGTAGTGTAAAGATTACTGGGAATTGGGAACCTAGGGTTTGAATTCTGGAACTTCCTGAGGTTAGATTCATGACTTTTGTTGTCCTGGCCTCAGCTTTCTCATCTGGCGGTCGAGGGGCTTGTACCAGATCAGTGATTCTCGGAATATGTTCCTTGGGTATGTATCCGAATTACTAGGGTGGCTTGTTAAAAGTCGAGATTCCTGGACTCCACACAGGCCTACAGGATGGGAACCTCTGGGGATGGGACTCAGATATCTTCCTTTTAACAAGCTGACCAAGCATGTGCACTGAAGTTTGAGCACCTCAGAATGAGGTTCCTTCTACCTTTGACGTCCTATGATTTTCTGAGTGAGAAAGACAAAAAAGAAAGATAGCAATTATGGATTTAATTTTGGCAGAGATTTCCTTACTCCTTTTGTGTATAAAACATTTCTTGTGACATACAAAAGCTGAATATATTTAATGTATGCAACTTGGTGGGTTTGGAGATAAGCATACACTTTTGAGACCATCACCACAGTCAGTGCCGTAAATGTATCCATCGCCTCCAAAAGCTTCCTCTTCCTCCCTCCTTTCTTCCCTTCCCCTCTTCCTTCCTCCCTTCCTCTCTTCCTTCACCCCTCCCTCCTAAGAACACAACATTAGATTACACTCTCAACAAATTCATAAGTATATAATACGGTATTGTTAACTATAGGCACTATGCTGTACAGTAGTAGATCTCTAGGACTTACTCATCTTGCATAACTGAAACTTTGTCTTCTTGAACCAACATTGCCCCATTTCCCCCTTCTCCCAGCCCCTGGTGTAACCACCATTCTATTCTCTGCTTCTATGAGTCTGACTATTTTAGATTCTTCATATAAGTAGAATCATGTATTCATTCTTCTGTCTCTGGCTTATTTCACTTAGTGTAATGTCCTCCAGGTTTATTTACATTGTTGCAAATGGTAGGATTTCCTTTATATAAGGCTGAATAGTATTACATTGACTGTAAATACTACATTTTCTTTATCCATGGACATTTACGTTGTTTCCATATCTTGGCTATTGTGAAAAATGCTGCAGTGCATGGGAGCGCAGATATCTCTTTGAGATCCTGATTTCAATTCCTTCAGATAAATACCCGGAAGTGGAATTCCTAGATCATATGGTAGTTCTGTTTTTAGTTTTTTGAGGAAAATCTGTACTGTTTTCCATGGTGGCTGCACCAATTTACATTCCCACAAGAGTGTACGAAATTTCTCTTTTCTACACATCCTTGATAACATTTATCTTTGTCTTTTTTGATAATACCCATCCTAACAGGTGTGAGGTGATATCTCATTTTGGTTTTGATTTACATTTCCCTGATGATTAGTGATGTTGAGCACTTTTTCATGTACCTGTCGGCCATAACTGATCGCTCTTCTTTAATGTCAAAGACTCTAGTTGTTTTAGATTTGCCAGAAACCATCTAATTAGTATGTGATGACAGTATATAATTTTCATTATTTATGTCTGTCTCTCCCAACTTATCTGCTTTGGTTCTGTTTTTTTCCTGCATAACTACAGTAACTTTCAATCTCTTCTCGCGCAAACTCATCCTTTATGCTATTATCTGCAGGGGTTTTGTTGTCTGTAAAATAACAAACACAAAGAAGTCCCTCACACAATTGATATGTTATTTCTTTGTGTCATAAAGCACAATTTCTCAGCATGACTTACTAGAACTTTTCAAGTACTGCCTCATACCTTACCTTTGTAGTTTTATCTCCCAAATTTTCACCATTCATCCATCTAGGAATCCTCTGGTTCTCAAACGAGTGCAGGTAGCTGATTACCTAGAGTCAGTCATCCTTTTCCTAATTTTTTTTTAATATGAAATAGTTTTATATTTTACTTCATCATTGGATCCATAGACAGTCTTATTCATAGAAAATATGCTAAAACATTAAACCATAAGGATTTATTTATAAGAAAGCAAGCACTAGATTTAGTGCTTGCTTTGGCTTTTTAATTTTTTTACTTAATATTTTTGTGTATTTACTTTTACTGTTTGCTACTTCTTGCTATTAGAAAATTGGAAACAAGTACAAAAGAATAGACGAGGAAAATTAACTTCCACAAAAGACCCTGAATAGGCAAAGCTATCTTGAGAAATAAAAATGGAGCTGGAGGAATTAGGCTCCCTGACTTCAGAAAAGTAAATCAAAACAGTATGGCACTGGCACAAAGACAGACTTATAGATGAATGGAACGGGATAGAAAGTCCAGAAATACATGAACCTATGGTCAATTAATTGATGACAAAGGAGGCAAGAATATACAAGCGAGAAAAGACAGTTTCTTCAGTAAGTGGTGCTGGGAAAACTGGATAGCACCATGTAAAAGAATGAAATTAGAACACTCTCTAACACCATACACAAAAATAAACTCAAAATGAATTAAAGACCTAAATGTAAAACTGGATACTATGAAACTCTTAGAGGAAAACAGGCAGGACACTCTTTGACATAAATCACAGCAATCTCTTTTTGGATCCACTTCCTAGAGTAATGAAAATAAAAAGAAAAATAAACAAATGGGACGTAATGAAACTTAAAAGCTTTCGCACAGCAAAGGAAACTATAAACAAGATGAAAATACAACTCTTAGAGTGGGAGAAAATATTTGCAAACAAATCAATGGACAAAGGATTAATCTGCAAAATATATAAACAGCTCATGCAGCTCAATATTAAAAAAACAAACAACCCAATCAAAAAATGGGCAGAAGGGCTTCCCTGGTGACGCAGTGGTTGAGAGTCCGCCTGCCAATGCAGGGGACGTAGGTTCGTGCCCTGGTCCAGGAAGACCCCACATGCCGTGGAGCGGCTGGGCCTGTGAGCCATGGCCGCTGAGACTGCACATCCAGAGCCTGTGCTCCGCAACGGAAGAGGCCACAACAGTGAGAGGCCCGCGTACCGCAAAAAAAAAAAAAAAAAAAAAAAAAATGGATGTACCCCAATGTTCATTGCAGCATTATTTACAATAGCCAGGTCATGGAAGCAACCTAAATGCCCATTGACAGATGAATGGATAAAGAAGATGTGGTACATATATACCATGGAATATTACTCCTCCATAAAAAGGAATGAAATTGGGTCATTTGTAAAGATATAGATGGACCTGGAGAATGTCATACAGAGTGAAGTAAGTCAGAAAGAGAAAGACAAATATCCTATCATACCACTTATATGTGGAATCTAAAAAATGATCTAAATGAACTTATTTACAAAACAGAAACAGACTCACAGACTTAAAAAACAAATTTATGATTACCAAAGGGGAAAGGTGAGGGAGGGATAAATTAGGAGGTTGGTATTGACATATATATACTACTATATATAAAATAGATAATCAACAAGGACCAACTGTATAGCAGAGGGAACTCTATTCAATACTCTGTAATAATCTTTATGGGAAAAGAATCTGAAAAAGAGTAGATATATGTATATGTATTACTAAGTCACTTTGCTGTACACCTGAAACTAACACAACATTGTAAATCAACTATTTTCCAATATAAAATAAAAATTTAAAAAAACCCTCCAAATTACAAAATAAATGAGTTGTGGGGATAACATGTACAGCATGGAGAGTATAGTAATATATTCAAAGAGTAACATATTACAAAGAGTATGTAATATCTTTGTATGATGACAGATGGTAACTAGACTTATCATGGGGACCATTCTGAAATGTACAGAAATATTGAATCACTGTGTTGTGCACCAGGAACTAACACAGTGTTGAGGTCAATTACACTTCAACAAATAAACAAACAAACTCATAGAAAAAGATCAGATCTGTGATTACCAGAGGTAGAGGGTAGGAGGAGAAGGAATTGGATGAAGGCAGACAAAATGTGCAGATGTCCAGTTATAAGATAGATAAGTGCTAGGGATGTAATGTACGTGATCAATATAATGAACACTGCTGTGTGCTATATGTGAAGGTGGTAAGAGAATAAATTCTAAGAGTTCTCATCACAAGGAAACGTAGTTTTTCTTTTCTTTTGTGTCTATATTCGATGATGGATTTTCACTGAACTTATTGTGGTAATCATTTCATGGTATGTGTAGTGTCAAATCATTATGCTTAAACTTATACAGTGCTTTATGTCAATTATATTTCAATAAAACTGGAGGAAAAAGGTACCAAAACATTTTTATGCAAGAATAACTTAAAATTAAGAATATCCTATATATTACTTTAGGAAAAAGATTTGTTGTACCAGATTGCCATTCATGGCTTAAACAATAAACTACCTTGATTCAGTTTGTGCAGCGCCAGGGTTCTCTGTGAAGTAGCAGGGTCTGTGTTCCTGTGGTTTTTCTTCTTTCTGGAATGCCTTTCTGAAGCTTCTCTTCTTGAAGGACTCCTACTCATTGTTCAAGACTCAGTGGATTTGTCACCTTCTCTGTGAAGCCTTTTCTGGTGCCTACAGATCCAATGAAGTACTCTCTCCTATATATTTTCCATGTTACTTGGGATATTTTCTATACTTTTTTATAATTCATATTGAACATAATAACACTAACTATAATTATTATTATTCTGTTTCTGTCTCTCTTGCTAGGTTATGTTTTTTATTCTGCTTTATACCTAAGTGCCTCTACGTGGTCTGGCATAAAGTGATGTTCAATAATTGATGTTAAATGAAAAATTTCTTTTGACTAAGATATTTGTTCTTTAAGAAATTTATCCTTCTTACCTTATTTTGTAGTACCTGGAACACAGGATCTTATAGGTACCCACTTAACAGTGATAGACTGGCCAAGTGATCTGACTTCTCTCCTTGCTCTGGGAAATAGTTTAACTCTGTCAAAGAGCAATCAAGAAAAATTCACATGTTGAGTGTGATGTGATGATGGCTATTTGAAAAGCTTGGAACTACCTTCTTAATTTAATAGACTTGTGTCTGTCTCAAGTCTGGATTGGGGCTAGTGTTTGAGTGTCTCAATTAGTAAGTACCAGAACTCAGGAATTCATAATCTTTCATTCTGACCTGAAAAATTGCTGAGATGATTTGTCAGTAAACAGTACAGACCTTCTAGGACTAGAAGGAAGAGGGAGGAAGCCTACAGCTTGGAAGGGGTGCTCGCTGCCAGTGAGGAACTCAGGAAAGAGGCTTAGTTCAGGTCTGGTAAAGAGCTTGAGAATGACGGAAATGTAAGGGCACAGTAGTCAAGAAAGTATCTTAGTACTGGGGGTTGGCTCGGGTGTGAGGGAAGAGACAGTTTACACTGTTGGTGAGGACAGAAGTGTAATTTGGTACAGCCTTTCTAGAGTGCGGTTTTGCAGTGTGTGTTAAACATCTTAAGCATGTTTACACTTACTTTTCTCACCAATTCCACTTCTAAGAATTTTTCTTTTGCTTTTTTTTTCCCTAAGTATTTTTCTTAATGGAATAATCTGAGATGTTTGTATAAATATATTTATTTGGAATCAATCTAAAGGTCCAAAAATAGAGAACTGATCAAATAAATGGATTTATACAGGGGAATGTTACACAGGCATTTAAGTAATAATATAGTTATATTTATTGAAAAGGAAAGAGGTACATGATATATTAAAAAGAGCTGTCCATGGGGACTTCCCTGGTGGTCCAGTGGCTAAGTATCTGCACTCCCAATGCAGAGGGCCCCAGTTTGATCCCTGGTCAAGGGACTAGATCTCGCATGCCACAACTAAGAGTTCGTATGCCACAACTAAAGATCCTGCATGCCACACGAAGATCCCACATGCCACAACGAAATCCTGCATGCCGCAACTAAGACCCAGCGCAGCCAAATAAATAAATAAAATAAATATTTAAAAAAAAAGAGCTGTCCATGAAACTGTGGGTAGATTATGATTAATTTATTTTTAATTAATTAATTTATTTTTGGCTGTGTTGGGTCTTCGTCACTGTGCACGGGCTTTCTTTAGTTGCGGCGAGCAGGGGCTACTCTTCTTGCGGTGCGCGGGCTTCTCATTGTGGTGGCATCTCTTGTTGCGGAGCACCGGCTCTAGGTGTGCAGGCTTCAGTAGTTGTGTCTTGCAGGCTTTAGTAGTTGTGGCTCGTGGGCTTCAGTAGTTGTGTCTTGCGGGCTCTAGAGCACAGGCCCAGTAGTTGTGGCGCACAGGCTTAGTTGCTCTGTGGCATGTGGGATCTTCCCAGACCAGGGCTCGAACCCGTGTCCCCTGCATTGGCAGGTGGATTCTGTGCCACCAGGGAAGCCCGGATTATGATTAAATTTTGTAAAACATATATATTTATGTATATGTGGACCAAACAATTATGGGGAGTTGTACACTGAGAAATTTTTTCTTTTTATTTATCTTTTTTTTTTTTTTTGGCCCTGTGGCTCAGCATATGGGATCTTAGTTTCCTGGCCAGGGATGGAACTTTTGACCCCTGCAGTAGAAGTGCGGAGTCTTAACCACTGGACTGCCAGGGAAGTCCTCTTTTGATTTATCTTAATGTTACAAATTTTCTACAGAGAGCCTATAATGCTTGACTTACAAAGAGATAATAATTTTTTTCAAAATTGTTACCTATAGAAAGGATAATTCATTCAGATTGGTATTCTCTGGATTGAATGAATAGTACTTGGAATAGAATAAATGTATCATATATATTAGCAAATTAAATGAGTGAAAGAGTAGGAAAGCAACTTTACTCCCAACTTGGCATTATTAGGTAATATCAGGGAGATTTTTCTGAATTTTATTCCTTCATCTTCTTCTACTGGAACTGCTTCTGCAGGACAGCTGTTTTTAGTTTTTCTTGAGATCTTTTCTCCTTCCCTGGTTTTCACTTCTCAGACACCAGTTTATGAGGTTCCATGCCTTCCTTAGTGTGAGGTTGTGCCGCTTCCTTTTTCTGGGTGTTGTTGGTGATTTCTGGCTGGTCATTAAATTATTTTTGCTCATTTCATTAAAGGTTTTGAGAGTCAGGTTTCATGATCCCATGTCATTTCATCATCCTGTGAGCCCTTCCAGTGGCTATAAGGTCTAGAAAATTCTTCCTCTCTAAAATTTGGCAAATATTTATCTATTCTGTTCAAAAATATATTTTCATAATTCTAAAATTTATTGAAAATCCATTTTTGTATGGTTTGAAGTGAGACCATAAGTTGATTTTTTTAATTCCGAAATAGTTTTACACAAATCACTTATATAGTAATCCATTTTTTCCATGTGGGCTTGTGATGTGTACTTTGTCGTATATTAAGTTATAATATATGAGTCTATTTCAGGCCTGTTTGTTTTGTTGCATTGATCTGTCTATTGATTCTTACATTGGTATTATACTGTTTTAATTAATTAAAAGATAATTATACAATTTAATATCTGGTTTGGGTACATTTCCACTGATTTTACTTTTTCTTTTTTTACCATAACTATCTTCATGCACAAGTTTTGCCATACTCAATGCTTGGCATTATTCCAGAAATATACATTTATTTGGGAATAATTGACATTTTCCATTATTTAGTCTACCCTCCAAAACATTTTAAATTTTCTGTTTCATCTCTCAGGATTTTACTTAAGTAATTTATAGTTTGTAGCTATTGTGAATTTAGACCTTCCCCTTGTTACATTTTCTAATTGGTTATTGCTAGTATATAGAAAACTGAATCTTGAATATATATTTTATACTTAGCCAATTTGTTGAGTGTTATTATTAGTTTCAATAGTTTTTTGATTCTCTTATTTTTCTAGGAAAACAGTCATCTTGTGCAAATAATTATAATTTCTGTTCTATTTTCAATTTTTTAGTATATGTGCTGCTGAAGGGAGTGCAATCCCCTTTTCAAATATTTATATATCTTTTTTCTTTTCTTGAATGTTAGTAGTGATCCTGGACATCCTTACCTTTTCCTGATTTTAATGACAGCAATTTTAGTAATTTGCTGCTAAAAGGGATTGGCAATTGGTCTGAGAGATTAAGAAATACACTTTGCTTCCTAGATCACTAGGAGGCTTAAAAATCAGAAAAAAAGGTGTTGAATTTAACAAATGATCTTTTGTCCTTTTTGATAATTATGTGCTCTTTCTCATTTGACCTAGTGTTGTTTAATGTGTTATATTAACATACTTTCTCATATTAAATAATCCTGTATTCCTGAGGTAATCCCTACTTGATTGTGCTGGCTTATTGTTTTAATATACTTGACTTAATTTCGCTGGTTCCTCATTTAGGATTTTCACAACTGTATCCATAAATGAATCATGTCTGGAGTACCATTGATTGAAGTGTTTTCTAAAAAGGAATATTATGAGGAACAAAAAGGATTCGATGGTCAAACACATTTGAGAAAGACAGATAAAAACATTTAAACAAATTTCTTTACTTCTGGCCTCTCAAAGACTTTAATATGCTAATACATGCTGTAAATTTCTGAGAGAGTGTTTTCCAAACTAGTCCACAATGGACCTTCCCTCTCAGAAAATGACACTAATGTCCACAGAACCGTCTTTGGAATATACTAGTCATTTTCATATTTTGGCATTCGAGTTATGTTAACCTTGTAAAATGAATTGGGATAGCTTTTCATAATTTTATATGCTCTGGAATAGATTATACAATGTGGACGTTAATCAGTCTCTTGAAAACTTTCAAGGTCTTGCCCATAGCACTGTCTGGTTCTAGAGCCAGTTTTACAAATTATCTCTTGGTAACATTTGCAATGTCTTCCATGGATATTCAGCTTTCTTACTCCATTGAATAAATTTTATTAATTCATACTTCTAGAAAATTGTTCACGTTATTGAGATTTCTAAATTTGTTAAAATGTAATTATGTGTAGAATTCTCTTTAATTCTTAAGACATGTTTACTTATGTGTCGGTAAATACAATAGAAAGAAATGATCTATGCCAAATATTTGAAACACAGTGTATGGCACTTTGTAAATGGTGAATTCTTTTATTTTCTACTTCCTTTCTAATTTTGTTTCTTTCTTTTTTATTTAGGTTTGTCAGAACTTTGTCAATTTTTCCCAACTAATCACCCCTTCTATTTATCTATTTACCCACCTGTCTATCCACCTATTTATTTTATTCTTTTAAAATTCATTAGTTTTCTGCTTAGATTGTTATTTTATTCTTCCTGTGTTTCTTGCAGTTGTTTTTTTCTTTCTTTTCTAGCTTCTTAAGTTGATTGAATAGTTCATTTAAACAAAATTCTTGGTTAGTAATAAAAATATTTAAGTCTATTAATTTGATTTTGAAATAGTTACATATTTTGTGTTCCTTTATACACATGGTGCAACATTCAAAGTTTACAAAAAGACTTGCGCAGAAAATTGAGTCTCCTTCCTTCCCCTGCCCCAGTCATCTGCTCATCAGGAAACAACAACAGTTCCCAATTCCTTATGTTTTGTTCCAGAGCTACTCTAAGTGGCTTTGTCAGGAATGCATACAATTATAGTTAGTTTTTATTTTCATTAGGTTTAAATAGGATCTACGTTTAAAAAAATTTTTTTTATTGAAGTATAGCTGATTTATAATGTATTAGTTTCAGGTGTACAGCAAAGTGAATCAGTTATAAATATACATATATCCACGCTTTTTAGATTCTTTTCCCATATAGGGCATTACAGAGCATTGAGTAGAGTTCCATGTGCTATACAGTAGGTCCTTATTAGTTATCTATTTTGTATATAGTAGTGCGTATACGTGAATCCCAATCTCCCAGTTTATCCCCCCTCTCCTTACCCTCTGGTAATGATGTTTGTTTTCTACATCTGTAACTCTATTTCTGTTTCATAGAGGATCTACTTTTAATTTAATTTTTCATTTGGTACAATAATTGGACTATGGTTTTAAAACTCTTTTTTCACAAAATATTAAATTATTTTGTTATTAATTTCTATTTTTATTGCATTGTGATTAGAAAATGTAGTCTATAATTTATACTGTTTGGAAAGTCCTGATATTCATCATGTGATCAATTACATGGTCAATTTTTATAAATATTTCATAGATATTTTAAATTGTATTGGCTTTAGAGGCCCAAAGTATATAATTATTAATTCAAAACAATTTTTGTTTATTGTGATTTACTTGATATATTATTATAGAGAGTAGTAAATTACTTTCTTTTTCAAATTGAACTTTTGTCAATTTTTATTTATATTCCTGACAATTTTTGTTTTATATTTTATCCCATAATATTTGGCACATAAAGCTTAATGATTCCTATATATTTATTCTAGATTCTAACTTTTACTTCTTTAGAAAAATCCTAAAAGTAATACCTTTACCTGGAAATAAGCCAAGTAATAGAGAAGGACATCAAATGAAAAGTAAAATATTTTTTCAGACTCCCCACCTGCAATGTCACACTTCAGTGGTAATTATTTTTGAATATTTTTAAACTATTTTTATTTCTTCTAGTGGTTACTTCCATAACTTTAATAATGTTTTTATCTTTCATTCTTAATTTATTAACTGTTGATATTATATATTGATTTTTCAATATAAAAGACTAAGGTTTAAATTATTTATACTACCTTTACCTCGCCTCAAAGTCCTCCTAATTTTAATTTTTAAACAACCTTTATAATTAAAAAAATAGTTAAACTGAAACTTCTTGATTCATTATTTTAAAACATTTTTTGACTCTGTTATTTAAGATGAAGAAATGAATTTCCCAATTTAACATTCTTTTTGCCTCTCTTTATCTACCATCCAACTATGTTATCACTTTTAGTTGGGGAAGGTTTAGAGCATTTTGTTCTCTAGTTATAATAAACCTTCCATACTTTGTTCCACTATTCCTTACATCCTGTACATTCCTCTCTTTTTATTCCATTTTTTCCCTCTGCGGTTCATATTCAAGTGATTTGCTTTTTCCAGGAAAGGTACATCAAAGATAAACTTTCTAGGTCCTTGCTTTTCTGAAAATGTCTTTGTTTTGACCTAATGCTTGACTGATATTCTGCTAGGTATAGAATCCTAGATTTAAAATAATTTCTTCTTAGCAATTTGAAAGTATTGCTCCTTTATCTTTTCATTTGTCTGTTAGCATGTACCATTCCTGATAAAAAGTCTGATGCCACTCTGATTGTCTTTACTTTCTAGGTAACCTGAATTATTCCTTCTGGAAGTTTCTAATATTTTCTTTTTAACTTCAGTATTGTGAATTTTGTCAAATGTAACTAAGAATTGCTTTTTGTATTTATCCTGGTGAACATTTCTGGATTCTTTTAACTTAAAGACAGATATCTTCAGGTTTGAAAGTTTTTATTCTATTATTTCTTCAGTTACTTTTTGCTTTTATTTTCTTTTGTTGTACTTTTTGAAATTGTCATTTTAGTTGGCTTGCAGGAGGATAAAGTGTTATTTGTAAGTAATTAGTGTGCTTTCTGATATGGAAATAAATTTGCATTGTATTTTTTTTCAATATTAAGTGACCTTTTTTCTTTTCTTAAAATTCTTATTGGGGTATAATTGATTTACAATGTTGTGTTGGTTTCAGGTATACAGCAAAGTGAACCTATTATACAAATACATATGTCAACTCATTTTTAGATTCTTTTCTTCTATAGGCCATTACAGAGTATTGAGTAGAGTTCCCTGTGCTATACAGGAGGTACTTATTAGTTATCTATTTTATATATAGTAGTGTGTACATGTCAATCCCAGTCTTTCAATTTATCCTTCCGTCCTCTTACCCGCCAGTAACCATACATTTATTTTCTACATCTGTAACTATTTCTGTTTTGTAGATAAGTTCATTTGTACCCTTTTTTTAGGTTCCACATATAAGCAATATCATATGATTTTTGTCTTTCTCGGTCTGACTTAACTTCACTCAGTATGAGAATCTCTAGGTCCATCCATGTTGCTGCAAATGGTATTATTTTGTTCTTTTCTATGGCTGAGTAATATTCTACTGTATATATGTACCACATCTTTTTTATCCATTCCTCTGTTGATGGACATTTAGGTTGCTTCCATGTCCTGGCTATTGTGAATAGTGCTGAAATGAACATTGTATGTATCTTCTTGAATTATGGTCTTCTCCAGATATATGCCCAGGAGTGGGATTCCTGGATCATATGGTAGCTCTATTTTCATTTTTTAAAGGAACCTCCATACTGTTATCCATAGTGGCTGTACCAGTTTGCATTCCCACCAACAGTGTAGGAGGGTTCCCTTTTCTCCACACCCTCTCCAGCATTTACTGTTTGTAGAGATTTTGATGATGGCCATTCTGACTGGTGTGAGGTGATACCTCATCGTAGTTTTGATTTGCATTTCTCTGATATCAATTAGTGATGTTGAGCATCTATTCATGTGCTTTTGAAACCATCTGTATGTCTGCTTTGGAGAAGTGTCTATTTAGGTCTTCTGCCCATTTTTTGATTGGGTTGTTTGTTTTTTTGATATTGAGCTGCATGGGCTGTTTGTATATTTTGGAGATTATTCCCTTGTCGGTTGCTTTGTTTGCAAATATTTTCTCTCAGAAAACTATAAGATACTGAATGAAAGAAATAAAAGATGTCACACACGGATGGAGAGATATACCATGTTCTTGGATTAGAAGAATCAATATTGTGCAAATCACTGTGCTACCCAAAGCAATCTACAGATTCAGTGCAATCCCTATCAAACTACCAATGGCATTTTTCACAGAATTAGAACAAAAAATTTTATAGTTTGTATGGAAACACAAAAGACCCCGAATAGCCAAAGCAATTTTGAGAGAGAAAAACAGAGTTGGAGGAATCAGGCTTCCTGACTTCAGATTATACTACAAAGCTACAGTAATCAAAATGGCACGGTACTGGCACAAAAACAGAAATATAGTTCAATGAAACAGGATAGAAAGTCCAGAGATAAACCCATGCACCTATGGTCACCTAATCTATGACAAAGGGGGCAAGGATATACATTGGAGAAAAGACAGTCTCTTCAATAAGTGGTGCTGGGCAAACTGGACAGCTACATGTAAAAGAATGAAATCAGAGCACACCCTAACACCATGCAGAAAAATAAACTCAAAATGGATTAAAGGGGGATTCCCTGGTGGCGCAGTGGTTGAGAGTCCGGCTGCCGATGCAGGGGACACGTGTTCATGCCCTGGTCTGGGAGGATCCCACATCCCATGGAGCGGCTGGGCCCGTGAGCCATGGCTGCTGAGCCTGCATGTTTGCAGCCTGTGCTCCACAATGGGAGAGGCCACAACAGTGAGAGGCCCACCTACCGCAAAAAAAAAAAAGCATTAAAGACCTAAATGTAAGGCCAGATACTATAAAACTTTTAGAGAGGAACATAGGGAGAACACTCTCTGACATAAATCGCAAGATCTTTTTCGATCCACCTTCTAGAATGATGAAAATAAAAATAAACAAATGGGACCTAATTTAACTTGAAAGCTTTTGCACAGCAAAGGAAACCATAAACAAAAAGAAAAGAAAACCTTCCGAAAGTAACCCTCTTTCTAGTTAGTAATTTTTGTCTTGAATTCCTTTATGTTTTGTATGTACAATACCATCTTCTCTTTCTCTTTTTCTACTTTTGCCTGGTATAGCTTTATTCAGCCTATTAGTTTATACCTCATTTTCTTTTAGATTTGTCATTTGTAAGCAGCCTTGAGTTGGATTAACGCTAACAGTCCTTTAATACTGTGACTTTCCTATTAATCAGTTCTTAATTTTGATTAGACCCTTAAGGCAGAATGTCTTTTTAAAAATAATTAATTAATTTATTTTTGGCTGCATTGGGTCTTTGTTGCTGTGCGTGGGCTTTCTCTAGTTGCGGTGAGCGGGGGCCACTCTTCATTGCAGTGCCCGGGCTTCTAATTGCAGTGGCTTCTCTTGTTGCAGAACATGGGCTCTAGGTGCACGGGCTTCAGTAGTTGTGGTTCGCAGGCTCTAGAGTGCAGGCTCAGTAGTTGTAGTGCTAGGGCTTAGCTGCTGCACGGCATGTGCGATCTTCCCGGACCAGGGCTTGTTCCCGTGTTCCCTGCATTGGCAGGCGGATTCTTAACCAATGTGCCACCAGGGAAGCCCCAGAATGTCTTTAAGTAGCATTCTCAGGGAGTGTGGATGTGTCATGCTTTTGCTAAGCATATTCACATCTGAAAATATTGTTCTACTGCTTTGCGACACACACAGTAGCTTGTCTGGGTGTCATATTCTTTGGGCACAGTTTTTTTCTCTAAAATCTGTGTGTAAATTGATACCTTTTTTGTTCCTTATATTTAGGATGGGCAAGTCTGAAAGCAGCCTTTTGCTTCTTTCCTTCCTTTTCCCTCCCTGTTTGCCTTTGTAGCAGTTGTTTTGTTGCCTGGATCTGGTATATGTGTGTGTGTATGTCTGTGTGTGTGTAATTTATTTAGGTATGATTTTTCTCAATGATTTTGGGTCAAACCAGAACACTGTCTTTTTATTTTAAAATCTAGCATAACTACAGTACCTTGGATATATATTCTGTGTTTGGCCTACCTACCATCTTCCTTTGTGTACTTTTTTGTTTCTCTGTATTCTGGGAGAATTTTTCAAGCTTGTCCTCTGTATTTTTGCCATGTACATGGTCTATGCAGCAGCAGTTTCAACATCATCAAGAACTTGTTAGGAATGCAGAATTTGGGTCCCCCTCCAAAACTGCTGAATCAGAATTTATATTTTAACAAGGCCCTTAAGGGATTCATGAGCACTTGAAAATTTGAGAAGTGCTACTCTGTCACAAATTCTATTTTCTGCAATGTCATTCTATTCTTCATTGTTGTTAGTATGTTTTAAAATCCCTGATTGCCCTTTGGGTTTCTTATATCTTCATATTTTAGCCAAGTCTTTTGGCAGTTTGTTCTCTAATCTGAGCGTGTGTTCTGATCTTGTTTCATAGAGATGGTGACCTTTTATGTCTTTATGAAGATGACAAAATAGGATTTAATTTTTCACTTGTAGAAAACTGTTTTTAGTTTCTCTTTCTTTGCAGTTTTAGGATATTATTCATTTTTCTTTTGCTGGAGGCTTTTTGTTTTTCATAAGCCCATTACTGGCTCTTTTTCTACTTTTTTTAAAAAATTAATCAATTTATTTTTGGCTGCATTGGGTCTTCTTTGCTGTGCGTGGGACCTCTCCAGTTGTGGCGAGTGGGGTCCACTCTTCTTTGAGGTGTGCGGGCTTCTCACTGCAGTGGCTTCTTCTGTTGTGGCTCACGGGCTCAGTTGCTCCACGGCATGTGGGATCTTCCCGGACCAGAGCTCAAAGCCAAGTCCCCTGCATTGGCAGGCAGATTACTAACCACTGTGCCACCAGGGAAGCCCTCTTTTTCTACTTTTTATTCTTGAATTGTGTGAGATCTAGCCAGCCTTTGTTTTTATTGACAAAAAGAATAGGTGAATCATTTTTCACTCCACTTAACGGTTCCCATTGTTCTGCTCAGATTTAATGTAAAAATTTAATTCATGTTTTCTTTATTTCTTATTTTTATGTCTAGCAGGCATTCATCTATCAAGGATTTAGATGGACAGTTAATATCCTCTTAATACAACCCTTGCATTTTTTTTAACGATAAGGTTACATGCGATATGCAGTTATTTAAATAGTGTAAAATGTTAACTACTCTTTAACATGCTCTTCCAGAATGTGAACTCTTCCTGTCTTTGCTCCTATTTGTAATACTTTTCCTAAAAAACTGTGCTTCCACCTATATCTATAATCTTGCTAGGTTAGGAGAGCCGAGGTCTCTTAGCAAAGTAGTGCAGGCAGAGCCGATAGGACGGGAAGACTGGTTTGGGTAGGAGTCCATGACTGCAGAAAAGAGAGTTCTCATAGAACTGGATGCTGTTGCTGACCATCTTTCTGACCACTGAAGCCCCTGTATTCTGAAATTTGGTGCTGACTCTAGAGGTGATTGAGGTCTTTGCCTGTGTTCTTTGGGACCATTCTTTCTGTCTGGCTGTGAAGATGAAGCCTGTGATGTACGGTCTAAGGATGTTCTTCCTAACCCACTCCCACTGAGGCTGTATTAAATGGAATTTTTACACCCACAGTGAGTGACTCTTCCTTCTGATCTTTGGCTTCTGTACTTTGCCAGTCATTATGTGTGTGTGTGGTTTGTGTGTGTGTGTGGTTTTTATAATGAGAAGTGAGGAGAAGCCCTGTTATGCACATCTAGCCTACTACCGTGCTAAGAAGACCAGTCATTAGCCTGTTACTAAATTTTGATGAGTTAGGGATCTCAGGTGGCTCTTGGCTTTCTCTTTAGTTATTATTATTATTGTTACTATTATTATTAGCTTTTCATATTTTGTATTTATTTTTGTGTTGTTAATTCATTCTCAGGGGCTGAATTCTCTCTCACTTAACTCATCTTGGGTTATCTTCCAACTTTTTCACACTAGAACTCCTTTACCAGTCTTCTTATTGCTTCCACATCCCGGCTTATCACTTGCATTGATGATTGTCTCAGGTATTGAATCACCAGTTAGACTGTGAGCTACTTCCTTGAAGGTGAGAGCTAAGTGTTAACTCTCCGTATTTCCCATACAGTAGATGTTCAATACATACTTACTGATAAGCTTCTTGAAGGGGATATAAATGAACTCCTCCTCTTTCTCCCACCAAAGCTAAACCCTGGAAAAGGAAAGCTCTGAGTAATGTTTCCTAAGGAGAAGTTGGAACCCAGGCACCTACTGTGGAGGCCTCATCCCCTTGCTTTCTGGTGTTCTGGTGGGGGAACAGTGTGTTGCATATCCTGTCTCCTGGGACGAAGCCAGTAAGTGTGCTGCTCCAGGGCTCTGCGGGGTGGGCTGGCTCACCTTGCTCCATCCCTGTCCTACCTTTCATCGGACTTCACAGGGCTCAATTTATTCTCTTGTTTTCTTTCTTCTCTTTCCCCCAAGGCTCCAGTGAGAGAAGAGATTTTAGTATTAGAAAAATGGGCTGTTGATTTCCAAAGTCAGAAATAGACCACATAAATATGTATGAAGCATTAAAACCCTTCTTTGAAGTGTGATTTCCTGACTAACGGTTGCTTCTGGGTTAATTGATTGATTGATTGATTGATTTTCGCACTCAGTTAAACCCTATTCAGACCAAGTTGCTTTTTGGATGAACTTAAGAACCTTATGATTAGCATCCATTAACATTTCTATAGCATTTTGTATGATAATAATCATAACTTCTAAAATTTCTATACCATATTTTTCACGGTGCTTTATGGCCATTATTATTATTATTATTATTTTTGCGGTACGCGGGCCTCTCACTGTTGTGGCCTCTCCCGTCGCGGAGCACAGGCTCCGGACGCGCAGGCTCAGCGGCCATGGCTCAGGGTCCCAGCCGCCCCGCGACATGTGGGATCTTCCCGGACTGGGGCACGAACCCGCGTCCCCTGCATCGACAGGCGGACTCTCAACCACTGCACCACCAGGGAAGCTCCATCTCATTACTATTTTATGGATGAGGAGACTGAGGTGCAGAGCAGTTATGCCGCGAGTAAGGTGGCAGCATGCTGACAAGGAGCCATGTCTCTGGCTAGTATGACAAGGGCGTGCTGCCTGGCACTGTTAGTAAAGGAAATGCTCACTGACACTGAGTATTTACAGCAGGCTGGCTACTGTGTTAGACCCTTTATATTCAAGTTGTCATTTAATACTCTTGCTAACGCTGCAGAGCAGGCCACTACTATTATCTCCCCAATTACACACAAGGCACCTGCAGTTTAGAGAGGTGAGGTAACTTGGTCAAGGTCACAAAGCTAGTCCTGAGAGGGCTGCAGCTTGAACCCAGGTTTCTCTGATTTCAGAAGCCAAACTCTTAGCCACGTGGCTCCCTCTTAGTTTTATTGGACAGAGCCTGTGAGGTTGTTCAACACAGTCTAGCTTTTAAAAGGCTGTTCCATTTCTAATGATTTCCTGAGCTGTGATGACAAACCTCATTCTCCTCCCTACGACTCCTGCAGATCTGGGGTCTATTGTCAGGGGTAGAATTGGGAGCTGCGTGAATAAGAAGCGCAGAGAAGGTGAAAGGAGCTAACATTTACTAAGCACTGATTTTATGCCCAGTGTCTGTTAGAAACCTGTGCCACTTTTGAGAACTCTGTGAGTCTGATATTATCATTCCCACACTGTGAAGGAGGAGACACAGGTTCAGAGAGGTGAAAGACGTTTGTGCAAGCTTATAAGTGGAGGGGTCAGGATTTTTACCCAGGCCTGTCAATGACGATGCTCTCAGGGCTAATTGAGTGGGAGCGGCATTTCTCAGGGACCAAAGGAGGACTTTAACCAACAGAGATGAATTTAGCCCCTGCTGGTTATAGGGTTATAGGTGTTAGAATCAGTATTCTGGAGACCCATACAGTATGCTCTGAGGGCACTCAGAGAATCCAAAGAGAAGGAAAACTGGCAAGTTTTAGGGTAAATTGCTTAGCTTATATCCTGATGCCAGCAGGCCTTTGCCTGAAATGAAATGCATAAGAACTGGGACTTAACCAGCAAAAACACATTGGTAAACATCATAATGACACACACACACTCAGGAAAATGATGTTTTTAATTTTAAATGCTATGCAGCCTTGCCTTACATAGTCAGTGCTGGGAAGTTGTGGTATACCAGGAAACGATTTACATTTTAGCCTTAGGGCAAAAATATGGAACTTGTAATTATGTTGGAGAGAGGCGAAACCTTCTAACAAGAAAAACTAAAGCCGTAAAAGTCTCAGGATGTGTGTTGATTAAACTGTTGTGTGGCTGAGGATTTTGCCTAAAACTTCATAGGGAAGAAGCAGCTGTTAATGACCCTCAGGTAAGAACCTCCCTTCTGAGCCTCCAGCGCTCTGTTGACAAAGTGCAGAAGTATGGGTGACCAGCATTTCCCCGTTCCTTCTAAGGCCTTTTCGGTGTGAGGTGATTTTGAGCGAGGAGGGCTGGCCAGGCTGGGTTTTTGGCTCATGGGAAGAAGGCGGCCTGTCTGCTTGATATGCACAAGCCGGCCTGAAGTCTGTGATGCCGTCATATGCAGATAAACTGCCATGCAGACAAATTGCCCACAGACGTGACTTCACCACCTCCAGGTCAGGGCTGTCTGCACCATCCATCCAGCACCCCTCATTTTCCTCTCCCAGCAGCCCGGGGTTGACTTCTCCAATGGGGAGCCCCCTCTGTAGGGTCTGTAGGATGACCAGGGGAGTGATTACCCTACCCCAGGGAACTGGAGTGGAGGGACAATGGAGAGGGTGGAGAGCTTTTCTGTTTTCTTTGCTCTCACTCTACCTGACAGAGGTAGATTACAGCAGTTGTTCAGAGAACCAGCTCTGCAGTCACAGATCTAGGTGCAAATTGTGACTCTGTTCCTCATTTACTGTGTGACCTTGACCTCATCATTTATCCTAAGTCTCTTTACCATCTATAACACAACATTATTGATACCTAGCTCACAGAGTTGTGAGAATTAAATGAGATAATGTGATATTAAGTCCTTAGGACTTGATAGGGATTAGTTTTTTTTGTTGTTGTTGTTGTTGTTTTTGTTTGTTTGTTTTTGCGGTACGTGGGCCTCTTACTGTTGTGGCCTCTCCCGTGGCAGAGCACAGGCTCCGGACGCGCAGGCTCAGCGGCCATGGCTCACGGGCCCAGCCGCTCCGCGGCATGTGGGACCTTCCCGGACCGGGGCACGAACCCACGTCCCCTGCATCGGCAGGCGGACTCTCAACCGCTGTGCCACCAGGGAAGCCCCTAGATATTGTTTTAACTGTTACCTCTACTAATAGCATCAAACCTAATCAGGGCTCAGTCTCTTTATTCTTTGTATGATATTAATATATTCATAACCGTTCTGCTATCCTACTCGTCTTCTGAACTGAGGACAGTAAACTACCCAGGCCTTTAAACAAATGGAATTTATCAGCTGCAGCCCCCCATGTACCACTTGCTTGATAGCAGGGAAGGCATGTGTGTGTCTGGGAGAGGGGCTTACCAAAAAACTTTGCCCTATAGCACACTATCACGTGCTGATGTGGCTTTATAGGAAGTATATCTGGATGTTTATAATATATTATTTTTAGCTAGAGTTTATTTTTCTAGGGAAATCATTTCATTTTTTAGAATTGACAGTTATTTTGTACAACTGGTTTACGTCCACACAAAGCCCAGGTTCTTATCTTTTATGTTTGATTTCAAGATACTGTGAGGTGCCCCTGAAAGATCATGGACTTGGGGGTCAGAACTGGGTTCAGATTCCAGCTGTGAAAGGTACCAGCTCTGAGAGCCTTAATTTTCCTCATGCGTGAATGTAAATAACACCTACCTCATGGGATTAAAAGAGAAAAAATATAAAAAAGCTGCTATCACATTACATAACACATAAATAGCCTCTCAGTAAAAGCTAGTGGTTATTATTTTGGACAGATCCAAACATCCTGTTAATAAAATCCAGTGGTTTCCACGTTTTATTCTTTGGGCCCTGTGTTCTGCAGAACTGTCTTAGAGACCACAAAGGAAGGTGATAGAAGGACTAAGGAAGCCACCCAGAATCCTTGCCCCCTTCAAAAGCAGCTCTCTTTATACCTGTTCTATATATATAGGTGCTCTGCATTACACTTTTTAAAGGAAAAATGCTTAAAACGTGGTTGAAATCTAACATCAGTTTTTCCTTTATGAATCCTACTTTTTGTATTGTATCTTAGAAATCTTTGTATAACCCGAGGTCACAAATATTTTCTTATAGAAGCTCTTATAGTTTTAAGTTTTAAATCTAGGTCTATGACCCATTTTGAGTCAAGTTTTGTATATGATGAGAGTTATGGTGTTTGTTAAGGCTGCCATAAGAAAGCACCACAGACTGGGTGGCTTTAACAATAAATTTATTTCCTCACAATTTTGGAGGCCAGAAGTCCAAGGGTGGGGTATGCAGGGTTGGTTTTTTTCTGAGGCCTTTCTCCTTTGCTTGTGGGTGGCTGTCTTCACCCTGTGCATATCTGTGAACTAACTTCTTCTAATAAGGACACCAGTCATGTTGGATTAAGGGCCACCCATATGACCTCATTTTAACTTAATTACCCCTCTAAAGACCCTCTCTCTAAATAACAGTCACATCCTGAAGTACTGGGAGTTAGGACTTCAACATACGAATTTTTTTGGGGGAAATAATTGAGCCCATAATACATGGATTGAAGTGGGTTCTTTTTTCCTGTTTTTTTTTTTTTTTTGGTGTGTGTGTGTGTATGTGTATTCAGTTGTTTTAGCATCGCTTGCTGAAAATAACCTCCTTTCTCTACTGAAATGCCTTTGTACCTTTGTTGAAAAACAACTGTCCATCCATATAAATGTTCATTTAGGTAGTCTTTATTCTGCTCTATTGATCTATTAGTCTTTCTTTACTCTAATACCATACTGTCTTGATTACATTAGCTTTATAATAAGTTTTAGGGAAAAATTGATAAATTAGACTTTTTCAGAACTGAAATATTCTGCTCTTCAAAAGACAGTGCTAAGAAAATAAAAAGGCAAATCACAGATGGGGAATATATATATATATATTTGGAAGTCATAGATCTGATACAGAACTTATATCCAGAATATATAAAGAGCTCTGAGATCTAACTATTAAGAAAATAACCCAATAAAAAACAGGCAAAAGATGTGAATAGATACTTCACCAAAAGAGGTATGTGGTTGGCAAATAAGCACATGAAAATATACTCAATATGGTCAGTCACTAGAGAAATATAAAATAAAACCACAATGCCACCATTAGGAAAATGAAAAAAGACTGACCATATCAAGTGTGGCAGAGATAGGGCACAACTAGGACACTCATATATCATTAGTGGGAATGTGAAATGGCACAACCACTTTGGAAAACAATTTGGCAGTTTAAAAAGAAGTTAAACATACATATATGGTCCAGCCATTCTGTTGCTAGGGCATATGTTCATATAAAGAGTTTTACACAAATGTTTATGGCAGTTTTATTTGTCACAGCCCTAAACTGGAGACAACCCAAATATCCATCAGCAGATGGTTGGATACCTTAACTGTGATACATCCCGACAGTGGAATTCTGCTCAGCAATAAAAAGGAATGAACTATCTGTACATGTTACAACATGGACGGATCTCAAAATAATTATGATGGGTAATAGAAGCCAGACATTAGAAGAATACATACTCTGTGCTTCCATTTATACAAAATTCTATGAAATGCCAACTAATGTATATTAACAGAAAGCAGATCAGCGGTTTCCTTGGGCCAAAGGTGAAAGGGTTCAAGGTGGAGTAGGAGGGAGGGGTTATCAATGGACATGAAGAAACTTTTGGGAGTTTGAATGAATATGTTCATTATCTTAACTGTGGTGATGGTCCCGTGAATTTAAACATATGTCAAAACTTATCAAATTGTATATTTTAAATATGTGCAGTTTATTGTATGTTAATTATACCTCAGCAAACCTGCTTTAAACAGTGGCTGAAAACACTTGGACTAATGGTATGAAGACTCAAAGAATAAGGTGAAAAATACAAGAGTATAGCAATCAGCTTTCAGGCCTATTAGAATTTCCACTGTCCCAGCAGCATTCGAGTGACTCTTTCTTGTACACTTCAGGAAATACCCAATCCAGGCAGTCAGGAGACTGAGAAGAGACTCCTTATTGTGTTGGTGGCCCTGGAATACAGCATGGAACCACAAAATGCCAAGACAGATTGAGAAAGGTTGAGCATTTTTTGTAGAGTTCAGTACCTTTGAGTTAAATGCACGATCAGCGTTGGTTCTAGTTGCTAGAGGCTACTTAAGTCCACGATTTGCTATCCCCACTGGGTGTGGAATTCAGTAAAACCAGCCTTTGCACATGCCTTTATTAAAGTCTGTACCTAGATGTGTTTGGAACAAGAGAGAAAAGTAACTAGAAGCAGATTTGCTTCAGTCTGGACTTAGTTGTTCGGCTGCCCTCTTTTCTTTGGTTTTCTGGGTTGATTAGACGTTACTAATTGATGGGGCATCAGGGGTGATAGCTCAGGCAGAGTCACTCTGCTCTGGACTTGGACTTAGTACATACACACATTCCTGGTGGTCAAGTCATGTATTTTTTACTTTGGAAACAGGCATTGGAATAGGATTGCTGGAACAATTGCATGGATTCTACAGTGCAGAAACCAGAATGTCTTCCAAAAACATGGGCTAAGGTAATTTGGCTCTCTTCTTGTTTCCATCTCTAAAAGAAAGAACCCACCAAACTTCAGAGCACATTAAACATTTTGAAGTTGTGATATTGAGTGTGAATGATTGGTGTCTGTGGGACTCCAAGAGTGAAAGCAGGGCTTACCAGTGTTTCTTAGTACTCTACAGAAAAGAACCTGGAAAAAACCTACTGTCAGACATAAACATTTCCACCTAACATTCATTTTCAACCAGGGAATAGCAAGTACTGCAGTATTGTATAGTCACTTGCATTTAAACACCCTATTCTTTCACAAGTCCATAACCATGTTCCACATAATAGCATTAGTACCATTGAGACTATACAGTGGAGCTTGAAAGTAGGACACATTTAGTCTTTGTAACTTCTCTTTTTCATTTTGCTAAGCACTTGGCTAAATTAAAATTCCAGGCACTATTATTTAGAGACAGCATGGGGTGGGGACTCTCATTTGTGGCCAGCATCCCTCAAGCACGTATCGAGCAGGCATTGTATTTAGCACTGAGGGACACTGAACCACAGCCTTTGCCTTCGGTGAGCCTTCAGCCTAGAGGTGGAGATTGAGAAACAGGCAATTATAATGCAGGCAATTATAATGCAGAGTGATATGTACCATGATATGTACTCTGTACTTGGGACAGAGTAGCACTGGGACCTGTAGGAGGATCACCCAACCCAAACTCTCAAGTCAGGCAAAGGCTTTCCAAAAGTTGAGACAGGGCTTCCTCGGTGGCGCAGTGGTTGGGAGTCCGCCTGCCGATGCAGGGGACGTGGGTTCGTGCCCCGGTCCGGGAGGATCCCACATGCCGCGGAGCGGCTGGGCCCGTGAGCCATGGCCGCTGAGCCTGCGCGTCCGGAGCCTGTGCTCCACAACGGGAGAGACCACAACAGTGAGAGGCCCGCGTACCGCAAAAAAAAAAAAAAAAAAAGTTGAGGCAGAGTTACCTCTTCAAAGAAGCAGAGGAAAAGTTCTGCTTCTTAGTACCCAAATGACAATGAGCAGATCACTCAAATCACATAAGCAAATCACTTATGTTCTCTGAACCTCCGTTTTGGAAGTAATTATTATTTCCCTCAGTGGCTGCTTATGAGGGTTAAATCAGATGATATATATGAAAACACGTAGCCCAATCATTTGCTAGGGCGAGGGTCAGTATGGTTTTCTTCCTTCATTTTTTCCTCCCTCCTGCCTGCATCAAGCCAGGAACTTGACTTCCGTAGCAGACCACAGAGAGGTTATATCTGGAGGGTTTTCAGCCACCATCTCTGTCACTTGGTGTTTATCTTCCTGCTTCCAGTTCATTAGGGTCTTTTCCCTCTGATGCTCGTCTGGACCATACTCATGTACAACACAAGGTCTTTCTTGTCCTGCCTGTGACACTTCGTTAGGGAGTGGCTGGCCTCTGAGCAAGTGGTGGTGGCAGAGGGAAGATGGGAAACAAATGTAGCACCGAGGGCTGTGCTGAACAGACCACCAGCCGGGGAGGGCAGGCAGCAGCCATCATCTATGCGGAGCGTGAGAGGAGATTGCCTTAGGGACAGAGGGGAGAGAACAGAGGCCTGGATGCTGGTCTCAGGGGAGGACAAGCAGAGAGGAGAATCATCTTCGAGTGTAACTCAAGTTTACTCTGTTTCTAGGTATCTTGCAAGCAGTACGTTATTCCCACGCTTGGCTAGGCCTTAACTGCCATAAAAGTGAATGGTACAACTAACTGTGCTTGTGGGACATTCTGACTGGTGAGCAGGCCTTTCTGATGTGGAAACAGTGCCAAGAACTCCATACCACTGGCACCTTTACTTCTGCTGCTCTGCATTTTCTCTTGTTCATTTTTCTGTGTGCTCTTCCCATCTGAAGACGCCTTTGCTTTTTCCAAGCCCAAACCACCTTCTCATGTTGCAAATCCATCTAACCTTCAGACTTGTTTTTCTGCACAGCTGTCACAACAAACTTCCCCTCATCTGCTACTAAACGTATCAGACACTATTGTGCAGGCTGCGAGCTGCCGACTCATTACCCCCGGGGGCTTTCCAATAGAATCTGATGTTATCCAAAACTTCTCATCTGTTTCAAAGGGTACAATTTCCTGCATCCTCTGGAGGGAAATCAAACGCACTGCATTTAGGAAATAGTCTGATCCTTCACGGATTTAGTAGACCTCTAGGCAATTATGGGCGATTATTCCCAACTTAGTGTTTCCTCACCTCATTTCCCATAACAATGACTTGAGTGACCTGACTATGGGTTTTTCATCATTTGAGTCAGATATCGGGAAAAAAATCACCAAAATTGAGACAAGCTGTGGTACCTTTTATTTCTCTGTCCTCCTCCCAAGCTGTTTTCGTCTCTCCCCAGAGGTAACTGGTTCTCTTCTCCCTTTTTCTTCTGCGGTTTCTATCTGGGATCCAAGAATCTTTCCTTTAAGTCTGTCTACATGATCCTTTAAATCATACAGTATCTTGATAAGTGTGATTATCTTTTAAAAAATTACTCTTTGGCTTTAGAAATTGCCTGTTAAGAAAAGTCACTCTCAGCTGTTGTCCCATGCCTCCTTATGGTTCCTTTCTCCTCCCTTCTCACCTCTGGACTGGGATATATTATCCCCATTGTCTTTGTTCCACACTCCGAACTCATCTCTCTCTACGTGTTTCGCTAATTCCTTTTTTTATTTTTTAAAACTACCTTTTTCATTTCCTGCTGTCAAACATCTGCTGTATCACCTTGCTTTCTCCACTTTGGAGAAAACTTGTTTTATGAATGTTCCTTCTCCGCAGGATAATTTGGCTGGCTGTGCACTGATGGAGTGCTACAGAGTTTTATTTTACATTGACCGATTAAGTACTTTGAATAATTGTTTTAGCTCCATTACTGTGAATCTATTTGGCGTAACTCTTTTCTTCTGCCACCTTTGATTAATATCTGACCATTGGGACAGGAAGGGATCTGTGCATTAATTTCCTCTCTACACGACTGAGAGGTGCTCTTTTCCCTGTGCAAGAGCCTGAAGTAACAGATGCTGCGTGCTCCCATTTCAGGAGGAGGGAGCACACACGGTTGTCAAGTGTGTGTGTGCACTCTCAGCCCGTGTTTGCTGATGGTGCCGTGTGGCAGCCATCTCATAGCAGAGAGCAAATGTTCGGATTGAGGGAAAAGTGTACCGGCAGATCAGATTTTAAAACCGAATGGTGAGTCTCTGTTGAGCTAACAGTGTATAGCTAGATGGTATTTTCTTTTTAAGCTCGTGAAACTTCACAGCTGTTTAGCGAGGCCACGTTTTCATACGTGTCTGTTTGATGGGTTTACTAGCAAATTTTGCAGTAAGTGACTTGCTGAACAGGCCTCCCTGGCTTGGGCTGTAATAAGAACTGTGTTTGCAGCAGGATTCAATGAGGGTCTTTCTGCTTTTGTGTTTATGGAATGGGGGAGCCTGGCTAAAGTGAGGGAAACTAAAAGGCATGTTCTGAAGGAAATTACTAATATCTCTACCAGAGTGTTCCTTGGAACTTGTTATTAACTAGTTCAGGGGAAGATACATGGGGGAAAGATGCTCTTTAGCAATAAAAACACATTAATACAGTCAATTTACTGTAAACCTATATTGGCGACGAGTAATTAAATCTATATATCTCTAGCTTGATAGTTTTCTGAGGCTGAGTCCCTAGAAGACTTCCGTATTTTGTCTGATTCAAGGAGGGCCGTATTCTCTCCCTTGCCTCTGGAAGAGGCTGCCGTGCCTTGTAATAGTTTTGTAATATCACCAGATCGAAGACAAATGCTTCACTGGTTTTATTGACAGAAATAAAGCACTTCCTATTATTACTCTTATGTTGGGGGTCCAAGTTCTAGAAAACTGGGACTTTATGAGACTAAAATCCCATGTCCTTTTGTCCCCTTTTTCAGTTCTCTCAGGTCATAAGGCCTCAGAATTACTTACGTCTGTGGTTACCTACTTTGTATTCGGCCCCAAAGGGTATGAACTGCATTCTTCGTGATTTGTCTGTACTTTTGTTGACTGTATGTCCTTGGTATGGCCACCGACTGCAGACGTGTGCACATGTGTCAGTCACAGATCAGGGACCTCTGTTCTCAAGGGCATCCACCCTCACTGTCAGCCCAGCATCCTCAGCTAACAAAGGGACCAAGAGCCGTCTCACACACAGTTGGGGTTTCAGTAGGATTTTGCAAGCCAGGAATACGAAGTTTGTCCTAGATTCGTGGTTGATTTCAGTTACTGGAATTTTAATCATATGGTTTCACCTAAGTAGCACGTAAGGGAGCTTCATATTTATTCCTCTTCGTCCCATAATGATGTAGGTCAGAAGTCAGTTACATTTGGCTGTGTGACAAAGATGCCTACTTTTGAACAGTAGGAATTTAGGCTTCATTGTTTTATATATTCAAGAAAGGGACGAAGAAGTTCGGAAAAAGAACGAACAAAGTGAGCCCAATTAATTTTCTTACAATTTCCCAAAACTGCTCACTGGTAAGCCGTAAAATGTCAGGGACACAAAGTGAGTCAGCCCTGTGGATTATCCTGGTGGGATGAGACAGGATAAGAGAGGGAGGGTCACTTGACATCTGTAGAGAGGGGCCATGGGTATTCAGTGTGGCCAGTGGGAGGAGAACGGTCTACTGGTAGACCTCTCTCAGCAGGTTGTTACTCCCACACCTTCCATCCCAGAGCTCCTGGGATTCCCTGTGCGAACGGGACTGCCAGTCAGTGTACCATTTGCCCTGCTCTAATAATGAACTCACTAACCCACTGTTACTGTACTAACTGCCAGAAGAAAGAGGAACATCATACACTGGGTTCTTCGCACAGCTGTTAGGATTTGTCTCTCTTCCGTCAGTCCTCCTCCCTTGTTTCCTCAAGCCCATACCTTATTTAGGATGATGTGTTAAGTGGCAGACACATTTAATGAAGCCTTATTATCGTGGCTCATGGGAGAAAGCCCTAGGAAATAATAAACTTTAAAGGGTAGGTGGAAAAAAGGGACCCTACAAAAAGGATTGGGAAGGAGAGTAAAAATATAGAAAGAAGAGTATTTGGAAAAGGAGAGGCTGTCCACAATGTTAAGTGTTCCAGATGTTAAGTACGAAAGGAACTGAAATGTTTTTATTGGATTTAGGAACAAGGGCATCCTTAATGACCTTTGTGAGTTCAATTTCAGTTGGCTGGTGGGAGGAGACAAAATGGGATAAGGTGATTTATTCATGGCTAATATGGAGTGTAAAGAAAAGTGTGATTGATATTAAATATTTAAGAAAATCCATAATAGAATGTTAGAGCTGGAATGCAACCCTTTATTTAACACATAAAGAGAGACTTCGAATCAATTGTTCAAGGTCCATGCGTCTAAAGAGGGACAGCCAGGACCCAGTCCCAGGTCTCTTGACTCCCTTTATGAAAGAAAGTGGTGAATATGCTGTAGTTTAAAGGCACAAACTCTAGTGTCTGATGCAGGAAAAGTAATCATTAAAGTGATGAATCAGAGCCGTATACTTCTGTTGTGAAATATAACTACTTGTTTGATGAATTTATTCATTTATTCTATAAAGATTTATTGACAGGTATTGTGCTATTTGCTTAGTATACAAAACACATTCCTTTAAGAGAACGTGCTTGGTGAATTTTATAAAATAAAATATTATTGCTATTAAGTGATGTCTATAGTCCAGCAGGGTGACAGACACGAAGACATGTAGCATGCAGTGCACTACTGAAAAGGCAGCAAATGGTTCTGTCTGGAGCTGGGGACAGATGAGCAGGACCTTGGTCATGATCATGATTTCTCCAAGTGGAGAAAAGATGAAAGGGCATTTTTGGCAGAGCAAAATTCGGTGTAAGGAGTGTTCCGTGACTTCAAGGAATGGTAAACACCCATTAGGGCTGCACTGTCGGAGGGGAGGGGAACGACAGGGAAGGATTGTGAGGAAAGCCGCCTTGAGAGCACTGACCAGTAAACGGGGCAACAGATGCTTTCAGCCAAAGAGTCATTCCATTTGGTTCCCTAGATAAAGCTGGTGGCAGCATGCAACACGGATTGGAAAGGGACCCGAGGTTAAGGCAGGGAGATGTAAGAGGAAGGGTTTCAGATGAAGGATAATGAGGTTCTGAGCTAGGGGAGTGATAGTAAGTGTGGAGAGGAGGGAAATGGGTGAAGAAAGAATCTGAAGGTGGAGTTACAGGACTTGCCAGCTGTTCACCTGTTTCCCTGAGGGAGAGGGAAGAATCCAACAACACACCGCAGTTTCTAACTTACTGACTAGAGGCGGGGAGCAAAAGCAGGTTTGGAAGGGAAGATTCTGAGTTTGGTGTTGGAGAGTTAGAGTTTAGTGCACATGGGAAGTCTAGGTAGACCAGATGCCGGCTCCTAGTCCTTGCTTATGTTGCTGAGTACAAGCTTGTACTGCTCGCCACACAACAGGCCAACCAGTCGAGAAGAGTTGCTGGGGCAAGGACCAGTGACTTCATTTGGAATGCCAGTAGACCAAGAAGGTGGTGGATTAGTGTCCCAGAGAACTGTCTTGCCAGAGTCAGAATTCAGGCTTCTTTTATACTCAAAAGGGAGGGGTTGTTGTTGGTTGCTGCAAACTTTTTGGTGTCGGAATCCTTTGTCCTTGCAGCTGCCCTCTTAGATCAGGTCACAGTGTTCCTGTAAACCTCCAACAAGACAGGTGTTATTCTCTGTTCTGCAACTTTTTATCTCTGTGTGAAAGGAAAAGTGTTAAACCTTTAAAGGTCAGAATCTTGAGAATGGGCTATCCTGTATATTTCAGGCTATAGGCAACATTCTTAACTTGAAGAAAATCAATAGAATACAAAGGTTAATGTAAAAGAAACAGATCCAATATGGAGTCAGATTTGTTCTTCCCTATTCCGCTTATGGTGTTAATTAGTATAAACACTATACTTAATTATGGATCCCCAAGAGGCCCTGAAAGTACTATAGCAGTTGGAAATGTAATCACAGCTATAAGGAATAGAAAATCCAGCTAACGGTGGCTATAACAAATGGAGTTTATTCTTCTCGTGTAACAGACAAATTGGTGGTGCTGGTGTTGGTTTAGCTGCTCAGTGATGTCAGGACCAGTATTCTTGGACTTGCCCCCATGGTTACAAAGTAGCTGATGCAGCTCTAGAATTGTGGCCATTTTCTTGTCAGCTGCTTCTATTTGAGTATCTTTGAGTAGAACTGGGTCACAGGGCCTCCTCTGGCTAAAAGGTGGGCTGGAAGAGTGAGGAAGAGAATTGTTGAATTCACTTAAATCACTAGTTCTCCATCTTATTAGATGCAATGCCTCTTTTAAAAAACAAAAAAGCAAAACAAATAATTTATAATGCTTGCTTTATTATCCTGAATTAAGCGTCATAGATAATATGCTTCCACATATTTTCAAGTAAATCAGTGTGCTATCCTAACTGTCATGTAAAGGAACCGTTAAAGGAAAGTACTTTATAATAAAGTACTTCAAAACATACATTCCCAGGCATGACTGCACTAGCTGACATAATGAAGTAGTCAGATGCTTGCAGGGTGAACGTGACAGCAACAAATGCAGACGGGCCCAGGGGCGTGGTGACAGTGTTTCCAGTTCCAGGGGCAGCGTAGTCATCGGTGTTTCACTGAAATGATGAACAGCTCTTGGTAAAATCCTGAACAACACACGTATAGTCCTCCCTTGATATACATGGTAGTTGCGTTTTGAAAAAGTCAACTTGCATTAAAACTGCACAGGAACCATTTTTGTACATATTTGTATGTACAATAGAGTTAGGGTCAAGTCTCAAATAATAGGTTTTCACATTAAAAAAAATCTTTATGGAATATAGGAGAGTTCTTAGTAGACAGGATTCCCCCCCCCCCCCCCCCCCCCCCGCCCATAGCTGTATGTCTAGTGTCCCTGGCTTCTGCCAAGTAATTCCTAGTAGGACCTCCATACCTTTCTGACAACCAAAAATGCTCCCCCGCCCCCCACGGCACATACAGAACATCTCCTAGGACTGCTACCATCCATATTAAGAACAACTGGCCTAGATTAATCGGGCTGGAAACTTTGACCCCAAATAAAATCCAGGTTTGGTTAGCAAGAAAAGGGAGGGATGGAGATTAAATAATTAACAGTGCCTACTAATAGTAGGAACTGAGTCTTGCTTAATTTTATATCTTCTCCAAATTCTTGCACAGTTCCTGGCAGATAGTAAGTTCTCAGTGAGCTTTCTTGAAGGACTGAATGAATAATTGGGATATAAGCTTTGGAAAGTAGAAGCCCACTCTTGTTTGAACTTTGACTTTAATAAAGGAAAGAATCTTCCTTAAGACGGTTAAAGGGCTAATTATTATAAATCTAGGAGCGTCAGTGGGAGTCAGGAAGTGAACTTCACTGTGCCAGTGTCAGAGCTAGGATTTGGCATTTCTGGCCATTATATCTGTTACACAATCTAGGCTGAAGACGAAGAGTTAAGTTTATATCAGTGAATCCTTTTTAGCAATGGTAGGTTTAGAGGAAATATCTAAGTCTTCATGTAAGTAGTATATGCAGTCTTTAAAAAAGTGACACAATAAAAAAGTCAATAAAAATTTCAGTCCCTAAAACTTACTCCTTCTGTCTTTCAGCACATTCTCTTTTCATTGTGTCCTTTTCCACGTCACTTAGTCTATTCATCCTGGCATTTCTATCATAGCCTGAGACATTTTCAAACAATAATATTTTAGGAAAAAGATTTAGAAATAGAAGCAAAGGGTTTTGTTTTGTTTCCTCAAAATATAAACCTATTATTAGAATGTAATTCACAGCAGAAGAAAAGTTGGTTTTGCTTAAGTTTCCTTCCAAATTTAAGTAGAAAAGAATGAAAATGACATTTCAATTTTATCTCTTTTTGTGAAAAAGATAATCTGTAACTCTGGATCATGAACACAATATATGAAAAGAAAGTCTTTTTTTCAAATAGTGCTCCAAAGTTTCCTTTGAATATATAACTTTCTGAATTCAAAGGCGTGATACAGCATGAGTTTTAAAAATAGTTGTTTAAGATTTTGAAGAGTATAACATTTAATATTCCCCCAGTTTGAATTCAAGTAAAGGGACAATGACTTCAAACCTTCTGTGTATAAAAATAAAGAGTATTTTAAGAAAATGTTTTACAGTTTAAGTTTAGACATTTCAAGTGTCCTATAATTTGCTCAAGAGTGTGCTAGATTTCTTTTTTTTTGGTCAATTGGGTTATTCTTAGTATTTTAGGGATTTTAAATAAATAAAATCTTGAGTGTCTTTGTAAGTGAATTATTTGACTAATGCGTCTTTTGGAACCATGGTTTACTTTTCCCTCTGTGAAAATTCCAAGGAATAACCACATAGGTAATAAGTAGTGGCTTGTTTGGGGATTTTGAGGAACTTCACATGCTGTCCTTGTCCTGATGTGGAATCTGTGTGGATTCTTTGTGCTAAGGAGCAGGTCATAGTGAAAATCAGAAAGAAAACTCTCCTTCCTTCCTTCCTTCCTTGCTTCCTTCTTTCCTCCCTCCCTCTCTCCCTCAGTCCCTTCCTTCTTTCCTTTTCCTGGCTGCATAAGGGGTGGGAACTGTTCATTAAGTCCCCTGTTACAGTGCCCTGGGGGTTTGTGTTCCACTTTGAAGCTTCACACAGGAGACCTTTTTAGTCAGACCTTGGAGAATAATTCCTTGCATCACTGCTGTATCTTCCACCATTTCCCCCGACTTATCATCCAACTCCTTGCCATTTTCTCCATAGCCCAAGTTTTGTAAAGCCTCCGTGTCTTTGCACGGTTTGTTTTTTCTGTTGGGTTATCTTTCCTTCAGTGCCACTCCCGCCTTTTTCACACGCCATCAGGAATCTCCTCCTAATCCCCTACTCCAGTTTGTTTCCACAGAAGCTTGTAACCACCTCAGTTGTAGGGTTTTCACATTATCTGTCTCTTTATTATACTTGGCGACTCTTTGAGGGTATGGATATTATCTTATAAATTGTGTCTCTGGTGCTTAGTAGGTAAGGTGCTCAATACATTTTTGTTAAATAACTGGAGAAATGAAGTTATGACCCAAGACAAAGCACCATTTGCAATTATAAAGGGGAAATGTTTGAGATCAGTAATTCTGTTTGTCTTTGTTGATCACCATAGAATTGTTTGCTCCCTTTGCAGACTGTAGAAAAATACTATAGCTTGCTTAATTTTATTTGACTGAAATGACTGTATAGGGACATTTTCTATCTCTGAGCTAGGGCAGACTAACAGTCTTTCAGATCAGCAAACCCTCCTGGTGATCCCATAGGAAACTACTTAGGTCAGTGTGGTGCTAATGTTGTGTGGTGGATTTAAAAGGGTTCAGCGCCAATGACTGTATCATTCATGATTCTATCCAAATCCTCTTTTTTTCCTTAGGGAAACTGTTTACATGTTTATCACTTACTGTGTAAAACTGTACATTTTGATTTTCCTAAAATTATCTCTGGGCCACTAGGGCTATTCCTTGGTACAAGTATGAAGAGATATGGCGAGTAAATCTGTATTCATGTTTTCCAAACCCTTCTTGATTTTATACAACAAAATAGTTCTACTTTTGGCCCGTCTTTTCACACTGGGGAGGGCTAGTGTTTTAGTCCTTTCATGCAAATATACTGGTGTCTTTGATCATCCTCTCACTTGGATTGACTCCAGTTCTAGAATGACTTTCTTGTATGATGATCCTAAATCTGTGAATTAGGAGAGAATTTCTTCAGATTGTCCTTCATTATTGGCTTTTATTTAATCTTATTCTGTCTGTATATTTCACTTTTAATTTTTATTATAATCCTCTATTTCTTGCTAGGAATGTACAAATGATGTATCAGAGTTGTACAAATTATGTACAAATTATGTATAGTCCCTGTGTTTTAAAATTACATATTATATTTGGGTTTTTTTCTCGAGTGGAATTTGATATAGCAATATCTTGTTCCATTTTTATTACCTCCTCAAATATAGACTGTTAGTTATAATTATTATTTTCTACTATTTATTACTGAAAACACATCTTAGTTGGACTCATGTACCTTTCTAAAAGTAATAATAATAAAAAAAGATTCTTGTAGTGCTCCATTGGAGAGATATATAATTATGCATTCTAGCTAAGAATTACATAGGTAATTTTGAGATTATATTCCAGAGAAAACTAGGTTTAGAGTCAACTAACATGTATTTAGTGTTTACTTGTGTCAAGTGTTCTGGGTGATATCTCAGGTAATGCATTGTTTTGTGCCTTTGATCTTAGTAAACTTTATACTCAGGGAAAAACGAATCCATCGAAAGGTAACAAACCATCATCTTTTAAATTAACCTACTTTTAAAAATAAGCACTTATTGCATTTCTGGGATTTGAAGAAACAGTGCAGTTAAGATAATCAGAACAACACTCGCAGATACCGAATTCTGTTTTAAAGTAATTATATCATTTTTTAGTGTCAAAATTAATTTAACTGACCATGTTAAGAAGCATTAAATATTATTATCAAAATGATGTGTTATCTGTTAATTCAATTGACATATATGCAAAAAGATGTGAAGATGATAGACTCAGGCACTGTTATTTTCTGGACATATCTTTTAACCAGGATGTGGCATACAGATGATGTTCTAGTGGTGCTCTGAGGGACACCATTCACTCTTTTCTGCCTGTAGAGCCATTTCTTGAGCCTGTTCTGAGATGTTATGTCTTCTCTATAGCTTTTCATGATCCCCTTTGTTCTTCTCTTTGTTCTGATGCTACTCTGTATACCTATATTTTATTATAGGTATTCGCTTCTCAGACTGCATTTGGGTATTCTTCATTGAATTTCTATTATATGTAAATGCATATAGTTTCCTAGAAGAAAACTTTTCTTAATCCTTTAGAAAGTATGTGCTAGCTGGTCCACTTACCTGGTTAATTGTAGTTGCTGGTTTGTCTGCTGCCTGGGAATCACAACGCAGGCCTTGATTAACTTTCTACGAAACAAGGATATGGACTAGGGATCCCTAAGCTCTCCTGTATCTCTACAACGTTGTCATAATATGATTCTAATCCATCACTAGAAATGTATTATGAAATCGTTAATTAATGTTTGCAGGAGGCTTACAGAACTTTTAGTGAGAAGTAGATACTTGTGTTTAGTGTCAATTAATAGATGGCTTATTAACCTTTTTTTCTTTTTTAGCCCCAAGAACATTTTTCCAAATATATTGGGAAAATGTACTTTCAAGAATAAATTGCAATCTGGTGAAATATTTTGATTGCTTAATAAAATTTAGGTTTTAAAACAAGCGTCAGTATAGTGACTGTACAAACGAAAAACCTATGCCTTGACCCTTGGACAAGGAGGGGTATTGGTTCCAGGGTCCTCTGTGGATGCTGAAGTCCCATAGTCAGCGCTCCATATCCGGTTCTGCATCCACGGATCCAGCCAGTCTCGGATCTTGTAGTACTGTAGTGTATATGGGAAAAAAACCTGTGTAGAAGTGGACCGGGGAAGTTCAAACCTGTGTCGCTCAAGGGTCAACTGTAGTTCTAATAAAAAAGAAAGCAGCAGCCATGTATAGTTTTAATAATTTTTAAAAATATTTTAAATATGATCGCAAGTTTTTAATTCCTACAGCTTCCTTGTGAAGGAGGCAAGATAAGTACTCTTCTGCTCTACGGAGGTGAGACCTAGAGAGATTAAATGCTTATTCATTCCTTCTTAAAAAGGTATAGAGTGCCTGTATATGGGTACAGTGATGAATAATTTACCCTATTTGACTTTGAGAGCAGGAGAGACAGATTGATAAACAAATATATTTGTTGATAACATAGTTAATTATGGTAGACACACAGAAAATGGTGCACGTACCTCTGGGGTATTGTTTGGTGAGGCCTCACAGACGAGGTGATTTTTAATGCACTCTCATTATAGACGTTTGCCAGGGTGAAGAGAAGGGCCTTGCAATAAAAGGCTTCCCTGGTGGCGTAGTGGTTGAGAGTCCGGCTGCCGATGCAGGGGACACGGGTTCGTGCCCCGGTCTGGGAAGATCCCACATGCCGCGGAGCGGCTGGGCCCGTGAGCCATGGCCGCTGAGCCTGCGCGTCCGGAGCCTGTGCTCTGCAACGGGAGAGGCCACAACAGTGAGAGGCCCGCATACCGCAAGGAAAAAAAAAAAAAAAAAAAGAAAGGGAATGAACATATGTAGAGACCCAGAGTTATAAAAGGGCCTGGGTATTTGAAGAACAGGGTCCAGTTCAGTGCAGCTAGAACATTACTGTCCAATATAAATATAAATATTATGTAAGTTAAAAATTGCTAATAGCTATATTAAAAAGTAAAAAGAAATAGGTGAGATTAATAATAATGTATTTTATTTAATCCAATATATCTGAAATATTTATGTTTTTTTTTACACTTAAGTATGAAGTAGTTGATTTGGAAGGTCAAATCAGGTATATATTTTACATGTACAAAACATCTCAGTTTAGACTAGCCACATTTCAAGTGCTATGTGTGTGTGCCTGTGAGAGAGAGAGAAAGGGAGAGAGAGGGAGAGAGAGAAGACATGAGAATGAGAATGAAAGTGTGTTCACTCTAGAGGGGCAGGTAGAGAGATGAGGTTGAAGTGGTTGTTGGAACCATATTTTGAAAGGCCTTGTATGCTGCCTGAGTTTGGAGTTTATACTTATACCGTAGTTTATGACTGTGCTTCTCAAATTATCTGTGGTGAAGGACCAGATTTTTAAATTTAGAATTTGTTGCAGACTGATACTTTTGAAAAATGTAATAGTGAAGTAGAAAAGTAAAATGAAGTATCATTTTTTAGTCATTAGATTTGACAAATGTATAGTTGTTCTGTCAGTTATCTATAAAGGTGTCTAAGCCAGTGCTATTCAACAGAACTTTCTATGATGATAGAAATGTTCTTTCTGTGCTGCCCAATACAACAGCCACTAGCCCATGTGGCTATTGAGCATTTGAAATGCAGCTAGTATGGCTGAGAAGCCGATGATTTAATTTAAATTGTAATAACCACGTTGGACTATTGGCTACTGTGTTGCACATTACTGAATATGTTTACTCTTAATCTTTGTGTTTGTCTTTCGCGGACTTGTGAAAAACAATTGTGGACTGGCATGGGTCCACAAACATACTTTTAGCACTGTTCACAGCGTGGTCTCTAGGGCTGGAAAGCCTTTGTGTGTCTTTGGCAAGTTACTTAATCTCTCACTACCCCAGGATCCTCAGTTCTAAAATGAAGGCAATAAGAAGAAACTGTTTCATAGAACTGTTGTGAGGATTAAATGTGGAAGGGTTGGGGTTAGGGAGAGCGTCAAGAAGAGATGATGTCTCTGAAAGGGTCTCGAAGGATAAGTTCAATAGGCAAACAGGAGAGAGCATATCAGGTAGAGGGAACTCTGAAACATTTGGATCATACTGTGTTTTGAAGAAGGGGTAACACTGCCCTAGCCCTATCACTGCTCCCTCTATTTCTTCCTCTCTTTCCTAGTTATCTTCTTATTTTAATCTTTTAGCATATTTTAAACTGATTGCTAGGTGACATGTGATTTTGTAGTTTTAATACACGCTACCTGTCAATAAGGCCAATCATTGCCTCTTTTCTTCTTCATTCCTAGGAGTTATGGTGCCTGAATTTGATGGTAGAAATTGGGCAACAGTTGGGAAGGGGAATCCTGTTTGAAAAGCAGTCCCTGGGTTATGGGCAGATAGCTGTGAGATTCTTTTCCCCTAACACATATTTCTTACTTACCTTGATTATTTTAGGAAGAAAACAGACTGGGAAAAAAAAATGAAGTTCCATGTCTCCGTATTTGTTGGTGTTGTTCACTTTTTATCCCTGACCTCTGGGAAAGCTGTCTATGGGAATGGCATCTCTCAGAGGACTTTTCAAGAAATAAAAGAAGAAATAGCCTGCTATGGAGATGTTGCTAAAGCAATCATCAACCTTGCTGTTTATGGGAAAGCCCAGAACAGATCCTATGAGCGATTGGCACTTCTGGTTGACACTGTTGGACCCAGACTCAGTGGTTCCAAGAGCCTAGAAAAAGCCATCCAAATCATGCACCAAAACCTGCAGGAAGATGGGCTGGAGAATGTCCACCTGGAGCCTGTCAAAATACCCCACTGGGAAAGGGGAGAAGAGTCTGCTGTGATGCTGGAGCCGAGAATTCACAAGATGGCAGTTTTGGGTCTTGGCAGCAGCATTGGGACGCCCCCAGAAGGTATTATTTTGCCTTTTCAAGTCAATTTGCTGTGTTCTTTACTAAAACTAATGCCATGTGACATAACTGATTATAGTGTGCATGATTCATATTATAACTGGGTGATAAAAAGGAAGATAGAATCATTTTGCATTCCATTGGCTTGAGTTCCTTACTCTTACACTCCTTTTTTCTTCCTTTTTTTCCTCTCTGTCTTTTCTGAAAGCGTCCCTTTTTAAAATGAAGCATCTACAGCTATTGGTCCATGATACTTATGAACTGTATCACTTAATAATTTCTATCTAGTATATAACATTAGTATCATTCTGTAGAGAATTGAGATATGTGTAAATAGGTTATAAAAACTATGACTTCTTCTAAGTGGCCTCAGTGTACAGAATTTCTTAGAATTAATGAAATATGGGACAGAGCCTTGCACATTGAATTGATCTGAGGCAATTATTTTTACAGAACCTGAGGTCTCTAATGCAAGGGGTTGTCTAGGGTGGAGTTCTGTCTTTACTTATCAGCACTCTGGCTCAGCCTCATCAGACAATGTAAATGCTGAGATCAGGGATATAAAACCAGTCCACAGTGAGCTATCAGTTGGTGTTCGACTATTCATGGACTGTGCATGTATTCACAGACTATATTCCTATGGTAAAGGAACTACAGTCGGTCCTTGAACAACGCGAGAGTTGGGGCACCAACCCTCCACGCAGTTGAAAATCCGTGTATAACTTACAGTCAGCCCTCCATCTATACTGTTTGCTTCTTCTGTATCCGTGAGTTTCTGCATCTGCATATTCGCTAGCCATAGATCATGTAGTACTGTTGTATTGACTGTTGGAAAAAAATCCACGTGTAAGTGGACCTGTGCAGTTAAAACCTGCATTGTTCAAGGGTCCACTTTAGTTTATAAAAAAAAGCTAGTTGAGCTTCTTTAAAAAGTTTATAGAAACGTTTGGCCTTCTCTAATGCCAAGAGAAACACCCAGTAGAGAAGCAGATGGTCAGCTTTTTAAAAACATCTTTATTGAGATATCGGGACTTCTCTGGGGGTCCAGTGGTTAAGACTGTGCACTTCCACTGCAGGGGGTACGGAACAGTTCAATCCCTGGTCAGAGAACTAAGATCCCGCCTGCCTCACAGCCCAGCCAAAAAAACCCCCCAAAACAAAGAACAAAGCACTTTATTGAGATATAATTCACATACCATAATATTCACCCATTTGAAACGTGCACGTCAGTGGTGTTTAATATATTCACAGAATTGTGCAACCACCATCACTATCTAATAGAGAACATTTCGTCACCCCCAAAAGAAGCTTTATATTCATTAGCAGTTATGCTCCATCCCTTTCCTACCACCCTCCTAAGCCCTAGGTAGCCACTAATTTGCTTTCTGTCTTTAGGGATTTTGCCTATTCTGCATATTTCACATGAATGAAATAATACACTATATTTTCTTTTGTGACTGGCTTCTTTCATGTAGCATGTATTCCAGGTTCATCCATGTTGTAGCATGTATCAGTGCGTAATTCATTTTTATTGTTGAATAAGTTCCCATTTTACAGATATACCGTATTTTAGTTATCCGTTGATCAGTTGATGAGCATTTGTTTTTTTTCCCCACCTTTTGGCTATTATGAATAATGCTGCTATAAACATCCATGCATAAGTCTTTGTATGTACATATATTTTCATTTCTCTTGGGTATGTACCAAGGAGTGGAATTGCTTGGTTATATAATAACTCTATGTTTAAGTTTCAGGGGAACTGCCAAACTGTTTTCCAAAGTGACTGGACCATTGTACATTTTCACTGATGTTTTCTAATTTTTACACATACTTGTCAACACTTGTTATCTGTCCTTTTGGTTACAGCTGCCCTAGTGGGTATGACGTGATATTCATTGTGGTTTTTATTTGCACTTCTCCAATGACTAATGATGTTGAGCATCCTTCCATGTTCTTATTTGCCATTTGTGTATCTTTTTCAGAGAAATGTATACTCACATCCTTTGGCCAGTTTTTAATCGTGCTATATGAATTTTTATTATTGAATTGTGAAAGCTCTTCATGTATTCTGGTTGGAAGTCTCTTATCAGTGTGATTTACTAAGGTTCTTTCCCATTCTATGGATTTTTTTTTTTTAACTTTCTCGATGGTAGTATTTGCTGCAGAAATGTCTTTAATTTTGAATTAGCACAGTTTATCTAATTTTTTTCTGTTGCTTGTGCTTTTGGTGTTATATCTAAGAAACCATTGCCTAAAGCAACGTCACAAAGATTTATTCCTAAGAGTTTTATTTATTCTTCTAAGAGTTTTATAATTTTAGCTCTTATATTTAGGTCTGTGAGTTAATTTTAGGTGTGAGGTAGGAGTCCAACTTTTTTTCTTTTGCTGTGGTCATTCAGTTGTCTCTGCATCATTTGTTGCAAAGACTATTCTTTCCCCATTGAACTGGATGTATTTCATTAATTGATTTTCAGATGTTAAACCAACCGTGCATTCCTGGGATAAATCCCATTTGGTTATGGTGTATAATCTTTTTTTATATGTTACTGAATTCAGTTTACTAGTATTTCGTTGAGCAGTTTTACATGTGTATTCATAAGGGATATTGGCCTGTAGTTTTATTTTCTTTGTGTGATGTCTTTGTCTGGTTTGGTATCAGGGTAATTCTGGCCTCAAAGAATAAGTTGAAAAGTATTATGTTGTCTTCTGTTTTTCAGAAGAGTTTGTGAAAGATTGGTATTAATTCTTTAAGTTTTTGGTAGCATTCACTAGTGAAGCCATCTGGTTCTGGGATTTTCTTTGTGGGAAGATTGTTAATTGTTACTTCAATATTTTTCCTTGGTATAGATCTATTCAGATTTTCTATTTCTTTTTGAGTCAGTTTTAGTAGTTTGTGTCTTTCTAGGAATTTATTAATTTTATACAAATTATGTAATTTTTTGGCATACAGTTATTTATAGTATCCACTTACAATTATTTTTACTTTTGTGAGGATAAGGATTCAAATTATTGTTTGGTGTCATTTGCTTTCTGCCTGAAGAACTCTCTTTAGTTTGTTTTTCAAAGCCAGTCCACTAGCAGAGAATTCTCTAAGCTTTCATCCATATTTAGTTCTTTATTTAATCTTCATTTTTGAAACACAGTTTTACTGGTTATAAGATTCTTGATTCACAGCTTTTTACTTCCAACACATAGAATTTGTCATTCCATTGTCCTCTGGCTTCCATTGTTTCTGATGAGAAGTTAGCTGTTAATATTACTGGAATTCCCCTGTACAGGCATACCTTGGAGATATTTGGTTTGGTTCCAGACCACTGTAATACAGTGAGTATTGCAGTAAAGCGAGTCACATGAATTTTTTGGTTTCCTAGTGCTTATAGAAGTTATGTTTACACTATACCGTAGTTTATTAAAGTGTGTAATAGCAGTATGTCTAAAACAATGTACATACCTTAAATAAAAAATAATGCTGTTGGGGAAATGGCACCAATAGACTTTCTCAACACAGGGTTGCCACAACCTTCAATTTGTAAAAAACACAATATCTGCAAAGCACAATAAAATGAGGTATGCTCCTTGTGACAAGTCATTTTGCTCTTACTGATTTCAAGATTTTTTTCTTTATTTTTTGTTTTCAACATTTTAATTTTGACATATGTAGGTGGGAATTTCTTTGCTTTTATCTTGCTTAGGGGTTGTTGAGCTTCATATATAGATTAATGTTTTTCATCAATTCGGGAAGTTTTCAGCTTTTTCTTACTATGAATATATTTTCTATCCCTGTTTTGTTCTCTTTTCCTTCTGGTACTTCCATTATTGAGTATGTTGGTGCACTTAAAGGTGTCCCACATTTCTCTGAGGCTCTGCTCGTTGTTCTCCACCTTTTTTCTCTCTGTTCTTCAGATTGCATAATCTGTATCAATCTGTCTATTAAGCCTAGCTTAATAATATTTTCCGCTGTGTCAGAATAGCTTATTTTTCAGCCAGTATTTGGTTAGAGGTTGTGCTTAAGCCTCTTGTGCCAGTAAGGCTTCTGCCCTTTGTTGATGGATCTGTGTGCAGCTTGGAAAATGTTTTCAATCTGACCCATGTCCGGTTTTTGATTGTTCCTAAGTAGGACCATGTGGATAGCCTTCCCAGGCCCCAGGGTTTATTGTGATCCAGGGAGGGTTTTTCTTGGTCGCTTTTTCCTCCCTGGTTCTTTTTGTTAAACTTCTGATTGTTCTGCCATTTTGCTTGCTGTTAGCAGTATCGTAAAGCTACCAGTACCCCCTAGCTTGTTCTCTACCAAGCTCTCCATCGTTTCCAACAACACCCTTAGGCATGGGATTCTCTATGTTCTGTTCCAAATAAAGTCACTGCCCTGGTTAAGAACTGCAAAGCTCTTCATCCTCCTGGGTTGCCTCTTCCCCAGGAGTTCCCAGGAGCTAGGCATAGTGATAGTGGCCTGCTTCCCCAGAGTGATATCCCTGGCAGGTGCTAGAAGGGGATGGTGGTAGCTACTGATCTTTTCAGCTTGCCTCTCCCAGCATGAGACCTCTGCCTATGAATGAGCTAAGATAGCAGTGATCAGGGTCCCAGTTTTCTCATGGCTATACTTGGGGTAGGACTTCCACCATACAAGTAGGGGCTGGGTAGAGGAATGGGGACCTAGTCCTCTTGGGGTGGAGTGGCTATAATAGAGTTTCTGTAATATGCAGTTGGGGATGGGAGAAGGAAGCAGGTGATGGCCAAATGCTACAGACTCTCATTGTTCTAACTTAGATTTAGTATATTTTTGTGAATGAATGTTTCTCCACTTGCTGTATGCCCTTAGGACAGTTTTGAGAGACTGTAAGTGATTTTTTAAAAATATTTTTTCCCAGTTAAATCTTTTGTAGGGAGGAAGATCTGCCAAGTTTCTCACTGTACCATTCTGGAAGTACCACTGGGACGGCTAGTTTTGGTCTCTCTGAGGCTGTGTGAATAGGTGGTAGAGTCCTCTAAGGTGTTAGGGACCCCTCAGCTCGGGTTCTATATTGTCAACCAGGAGTTTGTTTAATTGCCTTCTGTTGTTACTCATCTGTGTTAGACACCAGCATATATACATATTTATTTCCTTTTTAGCCCTCCTAACTATCAATATCTTTACTCGTTTGTTTGTTTTGTTATGTTTTGATTTTAACAAATGAGAAAACCAGACTACAAGAGATTAGGTAATTTGCCCAGGGTTACACAACTAGTGAGAGACCAAGTGCAGGTATGAACCACTGTCAAACTCCAGACTTTGTGCTTTTAGTCATTAGACTATATGGCCTCACATACAGATATTTTAATGTTATTTTCATTTATAAGATTTCCCTTTTTATCCATTTGACTGAAGCAGATCTGTCTCAAAAGTTGCTGGTACTTATACTGCAGATGATACTGGTATCTGTACCTTTGGACATTTTTTCTCATTTTCCTTTCTTTTGTATCCTCATTTCTTGTTTCTGCAACTGGGCCTGCTATTCCCTGGCTATCTGCCTGGGAAAGCTGAGCCAAGTTACAGATTGCTCCTGGGCCCTTAAAAACCCAGGGGAAGTGAATTTTACTCACTGGAATCTATTGTGGTGTCCCAAGACTCACTTTCACCCCATTCTTCATTCCATGGAACTCAAGGTAGATAAACAATTGCCTGGCAACTGGGCTATTTTAAGCTCTAAGGAGACTGGAGAGTTAGGCTGGACCAGGTGTGGAAAAATTCCCACAGGGGATAGGGTAAAGTCTGCATAAAGGGACCTCTAGGTACAGGTGCAGATCTCATCTACCAGGAAACCCATGTCATAGCCTTGGTTTAGCCACCTACTAGTTGTGTGACTCTGGCCCAGTCATTTAATCTCTATGGGCCTTAATTTTGTCACCTATAAAATGAGAGATGGCTGGGAAATGAATCTGTAACATCTTTCTAGATTAGAAAGGCTGTGGTTTTTCTGAGAATCCACAAGGGATCAGTGAAGATGATCACAAGATCACAAGAGCAGTATTCTCCTAGGCATGTGCTACGGAGCAGATTCCTTATGTAACCAGAGCGAATTTTTTTAAACTTTGCAATTCTAGACTTGAGTATTACAGTGTGTATTAGTTTATTTGTGTGAGCTCTCTGTGGAGAGCTGGGAGAAGACTTCCTACTTGCATTTCCAAGACTACTGGATGTCCTGCAAGCCCCACAAATTCAGCATCTTGTCTGTGTTTCTCATATTCATTAATGACATTGCCAACCGCCAAGAGCTCAGGCTCAGAGCCTCAAAATTCTGCTAGTATCTGATATGGTATCTTGCTTTCATGTTTTTGTCCCCTGTCAGGAATGCCCTTATTTAAGGATGCAGCTTGAATGTCTCCTCTTCTATGGAGACATTTCCTATGCTTGCTCATCCCCAAGGAAGTATTGACAACTTCCTCCTTTCTACTTTTCTTGTGCCCTGTACTTGCTTATGTCATAAGCATTTCTGTACAGATAATAAGCCTCTCAGAATCAGAGATCCCAGTTTCAGTGGTTCTCAACTGGTGATAATTTTGCTCCCTAGGGGAAATTTGGCAATGTCTGGACACATTTCTGATGGTCATGACTGAGAGGGGGTGCTACTTGCCTTTAGTGGGTGGAGGTCAGGAATATTGCTAAACATCCCACAGTGTACAGAACAGCCTTCCCCTTCCCCCACATCAAATAATTATCCATTCTAAAATGCCAGTAGTGCTGAAGTTGAGAAACTCTGCCCTAGCTCTTAACATAATGTTTCATACACAGAAAAGTTTTGAGAAATATTCGTTGAATGATTGAGTCTTTCCATTTATCTCACTCCAACATTCAGTTGGTCACCAACACTTAAATGTCAAATGACTCCAGTTTTCTATTCTCACTCTCACATCAGAGTTGAGGACCTAACATCTCCTGCCTACAGTGTTATAGTCGCTTCCTAACTGATCCTCCTGACTCCAGTCTCATTTTAATCAATTTCCATACTGCTGCTTCAATTGTCTTTGTAAAATATAGATCTCATTATGTCACTCCGTTACTTAAAATCTTCTCACTGTTCAGGGTATAGTTCAAATTCTTATGACCTTTAAAAAAGTGACCTCAGGCTGTGCTTCTGAGTTTATGTCTAGTTCCTCCCTAGCCACACACCATGGTCCTAGCTGCTCTTGCCTGGACGTGTTCATACTTCCTTGACTTAAAAACTGCTTCCTGGAGCTCTGCTAACCCAACCCTAATCCCAACCCAACCTAACCCTTCTCTGCTTGGAAAATCCCTGCTCATTTTTAAAGACTCATTTAAAGTGGATCTTTTCTCTAAAGTCTTTCTTGAACGTAAACCTAAATAAATGTAATTGTTCTTTCATCTCCATTCTCATAGCACTTTGTTTGCCTATATTATACAATGATCACAGTTTACTGTAGTTGATTGTTCACATGGTTATCTCTTCTGAGAAACTGTGACCTCCTCTGGGGTAAAAGCCACATCTTGTTTATCTGTGTATCTCATTTAGTGCCACACCTAGTAATGTAATACAAATGCATATTAAATAGCTGTTGACCCGATGGGTAGATTTGTGATACGTATCACACATCTGAAAAGGATATTTAAAAACTTAATTAAAAAAACAACAAAACTTATTTATACTCAAGCTTCCTTTAGCCTCATGTGACTTCCATAGGTCTTTATGTCATATCCAAATAACAATAAGTTTCGGTTTGCATCTGAAGTGAAGGCACATAGGAAAGAGAAGGATAAATAAACATCAGTCAGATCACAGTGAGTTGTTTACCAGTCAGTTCTTTCTGAAAACTTCAGCAACATGGATCAGAAAGCTACAGCTTAAGCTTATTCCAAAATCTCACTGTTTTAATCGTATGGAAACCTAAAATAGCCTTCCATACTCCCAGCACATCCACCAAACGAAGACATTCTACAGCCAATACTTTGATCCATTTCTTAGTGAGATGCTAACTAATTTACGCCCAAGGTCCCATCGTCAGATAATTAATTATTTGTACCTGTCCTCTTTTCCTCCTTTGGTCTCATCAGTAAAACAGCATTTTCACTGTTTTTTGTTTTTTGGTTTTTTTTTCAGGACTTAATCTTTGTCTGATATCTAATTGCAGTATGAGCAGAAGTGCTCTTAGGAGCCTGTCTCCACAGATGATACTTAGAATTTGGAGGTGTGGGATCAGCTGAAGGATCTGATTCCAAAATGTCACAGGTTGCAAATTCCCTCTCTCAGCATCAAATCAGGATTGGAAATGAGGAGGAAGGGGGCAAAGGAACTCATTTATTGAGAGCCTGTCTATTATATGCTAGTGATTGTGCAGATTCTTTTAGTTACATTGTCTTTTGGGATAGGTGTTGTTCACACTTGACAGATGGCAGGCTCTGGGAGGTTTAGCACTTTGTCCAAGGTAACACAGCATATAATATGTGGCAGAGTCATGTCCTAAGTCATACCTTCCCAATGGCCTTCTTTTTCACCTAGCCTCATGGTGGGTCTTTCTGCCCACATCTTGCAGGTATATCTGTTTTCCTCTTGGTTGTTTCCTCAAGAATAGGGCCACCACATCTATCTCCTGTGTGCCTTTACACTCTCACACAAACACAACTTAAAAAGCACAAACCACAAGACGAAAATATTACCGAATTTGATTGCATCAGAATTAAGAATTTCTGTTCAATGAAGGATACCATGCACAAAGCTGTTAGGCAGATGGAAAAATGGGAGAAGATACTAACACTGTCTAAAATCATTATGAGATTAATATGTAGGCTATGAATTACTGGAAATCAAAAGAAAAAGGCAGTAACCCTAATAGAAAAATGGACAAAGGCTCTGAATAAGCAGTTTAAAGAAGAGGAAGCCTGAATGCTAACAAGTGTATAAAGAGATCTTAACTCATTAGCAATCAGAACAATGAAAGTTTTAAAAATGAGATCATTTTACAGCAGAGATGTAAAATGCATTGGTGATGCTGTGGTGATATAGGAACCCTTCCTTATACATTTATTGGTGGGCATGAAGCATGGTGCCACAGTTCTGGAGAGCAAACTGGTAATATTTAGCCCACTTAAATATATTTTCATACCCAATGAACAGATAATTCACTTCCTTAGTATATTTCCCAAAGAAATTGTCACAGGGGTCCCTAAGGGTACATAACAAGGATGATTATTATGGCCTAATTTTGGGGGGTAGTGTCCATCTGGAGGTCCATCACTGGGAGAGTAGACATGTAAAATGTGGTAGATGCTCCTCAGGGTATGTTATACAGAAGTTGGAAGCAGCAGACTAATATATATAGAAAAGGAATATATATCTATATCTATATCTATATATATCTATATCTATATATCTATATATATCTATATATATCTATCTAGATATATATATATATATATCGTGGATGTATCTTACATGTATAAAGCCGGGTAATAAAAGTAAAAAGTAGAGTGACATATATAATACAGTTGCATACATATACATACAATTTTTGCATGCACTCAGAATTATAGTTCACATTTTACAAGAAGGCACATAAGCAAAAAATATCTTAGAATGGTTGCCTACCCAGGATGTGGGTTGGAGGTAGGAATGAAGATGGGGATAAAAGAGAATAAATAAATTAAAAACAAGAAAATAAAACAAGATACTTGCCTTGAATAGGCCAATGAAGATGGTATGCTGTGAGCTAAGGAGTATAATTAGCCCAGCACTTCGTATCTGATACTAAAAACAGAAATCCACTTGTCAGTCCATGAGTCATGAGGTTAAGGTAGGTATTTGGGTAATTTGTCATATTCTCCAAGAGGAAAGGAAACCACTTCTCCTTTACTTTTTAAACATTATCCAGTTACCTCTTCATCCATAATCTTATGGTAATCACTTCGATTTATACTTACACAATGTAAAATCTTTACTTTTTACTTACAGGTTTTAGTTTTCATGTAATACATATCTCTGTCATTTTTATCCTCTAATTTTCAAAGCTCTGGAAGCAGGGATGATGTCTCTTTTCATTTGCTTTGTGTAGCCTTCTGTATAGTAAGACCTTTAAATCACATTAGTTTAATTTTTTGGAAAATCTTCTAGGAAGAGGTTTTCTTTTTAAATCTAAAAGTATGGATAATGTTCCCTGGAGACTTGATGATGAAATAATGTAGGTTGATAGTACCCAGGTATCCTTTCTAATAAACACCTTTCTCCAGCTCACATTTCATCCCTTCCTTTCCTTTAGCAAATCTCTGACTCCTTTTTACTAATGGAAAATACCATTGTTTAATAACTATAGGTTTTTGATAACTGATGATGTGGGTGAATCTAAGAAATGTGTTCAATAATCAAAAGACTACAATTAGTATTGAACTTCATCATGTAGAACTAGGAAATTTAGATATTTCTTCTCAATAGTTGTGAATCTGTGTCTCTTTATTTTTCTTTCTCTTTGTATCTCTGTTATTTGTTCTGTCTCTCTGTGTGTTTCTTTCTCTGTACCTCTCTGTACTAACCATCTCTGCCCTTCTCTTTTACTCTCTTTATTTCTCTCTTATTCCTTTTTGTTTTGGACTCTGTCTTTTCATTTTGTCTTTTCGTTTCCTACTTCCTATTTTCTGGTTCATTGCCTCACCAACAGTCCAAGGCTGATGTCTCTGTAGCTATGTCAGGTTATTGCTCTAGATTTAATTGGAACTTCTGTCTTTTTCTGAGTCTGTAAAAGTCCTCTTTGACAGCCTCATTGTGTTCTTAGAATTACAGTCACTTGAAGCAAGTTGGTGAGCACATGTTTTGTACTCTTATAACAGTAAAGAAAAAATTCGTGATGCATTTCACATTGAAAGTGATTTCCTAACAATCAGTGCCATTTTCATGGTTGTTGGAAAAGTGCATCAATAATATAAATTAGCTGAAGCCACTTTGATTTCTCCAGGGGCAAGTCCATAGGCCAAGGCTTGTAGCACACTCCTTACATTCTTGATTTTCTTTGTCTGAAAACATTGCATGTAAATTTTCCAGGAAGTTTCAGAACTTTATATCATCAAATTGAAACATTTTCCTGAGGAAATATTAAGATTTGTCCTCTTTAGAAGCAGATGGCTTAAAGGTTTTAGATCAACTACTGGTAAATCATTGGGTCCTCAAGGCCTGATTGACAAAGTGGCTGATAAATAACCCCCTGGGACCAGATGTCATCCACCTAGTATTTTTGAAGGAAGTTGAGGGTGAAACTGTCAAAACTTGATTAAAAGTTAATCCCTGTTTATTTGCCACTGAGCCGGAGATTATCAGCATTGTGACCACCTTGCTTAGGAATTCTTCCAAGAAGACCTTGAGAAGTACATTGTGTTGGTGATCATAACTTCTTTATTTCATCCTTGTATATGACAAGGTAATGTGTAGGGCACTTACGAATGGTGCACATAGATGACAGAAGGTGATGTCTGAATAATGGTGGAAACCTAAGATAGGACCAGATCAGATTTATAACCAGTGGGAACTGGTATGCACTTAGAAATAGGGGAATTTTTGGATAAACATTTTTCAGAAAACGTTCTCTTGGCTCTGTGACAAATAGATGGAAAGGAGAAAGATCACAGGGAGTTCAGACTTGAGGGACTAATAGTTTGGACTAATAGCCTCAGAAATGGAGACAAGAATTTTTTTTTTTTTTTTTTGCTGTGCCATGTGTCTTGTAGGATCTTAGTTCCCTGACCAGGGATTAAACCCAGGCCCCCACAGTGAAAGTGCTGAGTCCTAACAACTGGACTGCCAGAAAATTCCCCCACGGATATTAGTAAATAAAGATCAGTGAATGCCTTTTAGATATGAGACATCAGGAATGGGAGGAATCAAAGATTACAGAGCTTTCAAGTCTGAGTTAGTAGAAAAACCATAGTGATGTCACAGAGAGGAGAGGCCTGGGGAAGGAAGCTGGCTGAAGACAGTGGATAATAGGGTTACTTTTTAATACACTGACCTTTTGAGGTTGATTCCATAGAAAACATTCATGTGCTCTTATAGAACTTCCCCAGATGCCACAAAATGTTAACAATGGACCAGGGTGGTCACTAATTCCACCCTTGTGGCATTTCTTATTTTCTCTAGTTAAATTCTATATACAAACGATTGAATTCTCTGTTGATACTGCCGTAACAGTGATTCATGTTTACTTAGCTGTCAAATCAATGTATTGTGAGCTTGATTCAGAAAAGAGCTGCCTATAATCTCTGTCTCTGTAGCCCCTAAGGTAGCACTTCTCACATGGCAGGCGCTCAGTAATTGGTTATTGCATTGGCACCCACTGTATGCCCAGCCCAGGGTTAGGTGGCGATGATACCCAGATGAGTCAAATAAGGAGAAAAGCACTGGTGTAAGTAAGATGGGAACATAGAGAAGATGGGGATTAGTTGCATGTGTGGGTTGAACAAGCCTTCAGAGGGACATGGCATTGAAGGATGAAGGATTCATTCAGGCTAAGAAGCAAGAAAACATATTCTTAGGACTGGAAAGAAGAGCAGAGGCATGAGGGTGTAAAAGTTTCCGATGAATTTACCTTATGACCGGAGGAGTATGTTTATAGAGAGAAGAAATAAGTGGGTGGTGATAGGACTGGAAAGCTACAAAGGTAGACTGAAGAAAACCTTGCTAAGGTCATCTTATGTATTCTTACCTTTCTTAGGACAGAAATTATTTCTAGGGTGAGGAAAGAAGGGAAGGGAGATTAGATGGTAGCCTAAATTGGTATCTCTTAGTCAAGCATAAAGAACTAGCTGTAAAGAGTTTTGAGTTTTAATCTTTGTTACTACATCACGTGACCGGGACAAAGTTAAAAAAATTCTCTGAACGATTTGGGGTGAGTTTCTTTGGTTATAAATATTACTAGAAGTTGCATAATTTGTATTTGATATGAGAATTCCTGAGTTATTTTAGTAGGATATCTAGTGTTTTGGTTTTCAAAAATCTGCTGAACCAAACAATAGCTTATACTCTCTTGATCATACAGGATCAATGAAATAATTTCCAGTCTCACCTTCACAGGCAACTGTTAATCTCATTGTTTACTAAATAAAGTTCGCTTCCTCCTTTACGTTGCCATCTTGTCATATATCTGTCAGTCTTACTATGATCCAAATGACTTTAAAGCTAATACGGCTTTTAGTAAAAGAGTGCTTTGCAAAGTGTGTTTTTATTCAGACTGCCATATCGTGCTGCCTTACCTTTCAAGTGGATTTTCTCTACCTAATTTGGGGGAGATTACCACAAAACATTCAGGGCTTTGTTTTCTGAGAAGGCTGCTGGCTGTCTCTCTCAGTTCACGGAACAGGACATTTGCCATCAGACTGCATTTATGCATTATTTTCATCCTGAAGAGCATTTACTAAGCGCTCATTTGTGGGTACCACAGGTGATATACTGGTCTGAACGAAAACTGAATAGCTAATGATGTGCACGCAGGAAGTGTAAGTTACATATGGTCTTTTAAAACAGCATTTTCCTGATTTTAAAAGTAATGGATTTCTTTTCAAATGTAGAAATTTGAAAAATAAAGAAAAGCACAAGTAGGACTATAAAATAACATGAAATCCCATTGCCCCAAAGTAAGAGCTAAGAACATGTTGGTCTGTATACATACTCTATTTTTTTTTTTCATTTGAATGTTTCTATGTGCTTACAGTACATTGTGAACATTTCTCCTCATTTTAATGTCTGTAGAGTATAATTGTTCAGAACCTGGCTTTGAGGTTGTCTCGTGATTCGATTGCTAATTGGCAACATGACCTTTATCAAGTTATTTAACCTTCCAAAGGCTCTGTTGTGTTTTCTGCAAAATGGTGATAATAGCATTCACCCCATAGGGTTAGAATGAGGGTGAGACGACGCATTTAGAGAATTCAGTGCCTGCCACATAGCGTTTTATTATCTGAGTCCTTCATTATTGGATATTTCAGTTGTTTGTAATGTTCATTTCTGTCTGTAGTATTTGCTAAGCTACATGACACAATTGGCGTTACCAGATTCCTTCTGTGCAGTTATTGATTTGTGTGTCTAGTTCAATTACCAAAAAGAACTGCTGAGCCAGACTCAAACCCCACTGTAGGTTGTCCCCTGTGGGAGTTTTTCCGTGGATTTCTGACACTTGGGACTTCTCTCAGTTGTCCCCCTCATATGGCTTTGGTCACACCACATGACCTCACTTGGTTGACATGGGGTTTATTTCTGTAGCGATGTTACTCTCTCGCATGCCCTCCACAATAGGACTTGGTAGGAATGAAACCTGGCTGGATGGGGCTGGTAGCAGAGATGCACTCGGCCCTCCGCATGGGTCTAGAGGCTGGATCTGAGTCACGGCTGGCAATGGGGCCAGTCATAGGATCTTGAGTGGCCACCAGAGCCCTTGTAAACAGGGTACTGAAGTCTGGGGATGGAACAAAGTTGGGATTTAGGGAGCGGGGTCAGATGTTACCAGCATGAGGTGGGATGGACAAGGGGATGAAGCTAGCATAGCTTTAATGAATTTTGCTTCTATTTTAGTTGGAGATATTGGCTCAGCAGTGTGTCTGTCTTCTTGTATCTTGTATCACGCTGTTCCTCCCCCATTTCCAACTTATATACTTATTGAAAGTATAACAAAAATGAGATAATATTTAAGTTTAACGAAATTTTAAAAGTTTGACTCTAGCAAAATGCTCTGGGGCAGCGGAAACTCCAAGTGCTACCAGAGTATGAGTTGCTACTCGAGAACTGCTATGCAAATGAGCAAATCCTGATTCTAGACACACACCCTAAAGAAACTCTCACACAGTACTTAAGGAGACCTGTACAAGAACGTTTATTGCATTGCTGCTTGCAATAATAAGGAATTATTATTACAGGGGAGTGGGTAAATGAATTGGAGCAGATGTAGACAGAGGAGTACTAGAAAGCAGTTCAGACGGATGAACTAGAGTTACATGTATCGGCCTGAATCAACACTGGATGTTGAAAAGTGAGTTGATGAATTATAGGTATGTATCATACAATTTATAGGAAGTTAGTTAAACACACAAATCATTCTATATTTAAACGTTTATATATAGTGAAGGTTTAAACACGTGTATAGTTTGAACACCACATTTAGATAATAAGTGTTATCTCTGGAGAAAAAAAGAATGAGATGCGGGAGATAAAACATTGCAGATTTGTATTCAATGGATATTTATTTACGGAGAAAAAAGAACTGAAATAAAGACCACAAAATATTAAGATGTAAATATTTTTTATATGATTAACATATTTCATGATTTACTAAAATGGGGAAGAGAGGGCAGAGGAAATTAATATATGACCACCATAAAGAGAAATTCCAGCAACGCAAGGGGAAGTCAGTCTCTATTGAACCGCTGATCTCTGGTTCCTGTTCCCTTTACTAGAGGAAACCACTTAGCTGTTGCCCATGAATCCTTCTTATGACAGTCTGTGATATAGAAGCATATTGTATATTCTTTCCCTTTCTACCTGCACAGTCAATGATCTTTGCTCTTTTCACTGAACTGTATATATCTCGGAGATCATTCATCCTACACTTTCTGACAATTTCTTCTCAAGAAATTTGTGCTTCATGAAGGTAGGTACAACCATAGTTTCTTTTTCTTTAATTGAAGTGTAGTTGATGTATACTATTTTATGTTACAGGTATATAATACAGTGAATCACAAATTTTAAAGTTTATACTCCATTTATAGTTATTATAAAATATTGGCTATATTCCTCGTGTTGTACAATATATCCTTGTAGCTTATTTTATACATAGTAGTTTGTATCTCTTAATCCCCTACCCCTATATTGCCCCTCCTCCCTTCCCTCTCCCCACCGGTAACCACTAGTTTGTCCTCTATATCTGTGAGTCTGCTTCCTTCTCGTTATATTCACTAGTTGTATTTTTTAGATTCCACATATACGTGATACCATAAAATATTTGCCTTTCTCTGTCTGACTTATTTCATTTATGGCATAATGCCTTCCAAGTCCACCCATGTTGCCGGAAATGGCAAAATTTCATTCTTTTTTATGGTTAAGTAGTATCCCATTGTGTGTATGTGTGTGTGTGTATATATATATATATATATATACCGCAAGCATAGTTTCTTTAAAGTTCAAGTTTGAAATCATTGATCTAGAATACACAGGATCAGTTTTAGATACTAAATTGTAAAGACAGTTTGTGCTCAGACCCAGACCAACCGTGAAACCAAAGTATATTTATATTCACATTTGAAAGTTTCTTTACCCAGTTTAGTTTGTCAAACAGTTGAATGTATTAAGCTTGGGACCACAGACAATGGCAGGGTGAACATATGTGAGGGATTCACACCCCTCAAGGAAAAGTGCACTTTTTATGGCCTTGGGCAACGCTGGGGTTTGGTACTGTTGTTAATTTTTCAAGTCACTCTACTGAGACCATGCCTGCATCTTGGTGTTGCTGTTGAATCCAGATAATGTTAATTTTGTCCTCATTTGTATTCTATTCAGTTTCACCAAACTGTTTAGTTAGTGATTTTTAGGAAGATTGGTAAGATTGTAACAATATAGTTCCATTTTAAGAAAATGGGGGAAAAATGCCTTTGAAATTACCTATGTCTTTTTTTGAGCTAAAGAAGGAAAAATAAAATTATGAGCAAGTGAAGTGGGTCTTGGTAGCTGAGCTGTAGCTGCCAGGTGTCTGGCCAGGCTTTGGGAGAGTTTGTTGTGGGATCACAGTGAGCTTGGACACACCCAGCACGGAAAGTCCCTGATCCTTGTCATCACACAGCTTGACTTACAGCCCTCTCCTCTCAAACGTGGAGGCTTCTAGCATTTCTGATATTGTTTTCTATTCCTGTCCCCCATTAGAGAGAGAAATCCAATGTATTTTTGCTAAAATTCTCTAGAGTTGAATTTTGGAACTTCAAAAGACAAACTTCTCATGCAAAGCCTGTGGGAGGAAAGGCACCCTCTTTATTTAATTATAGTTCAAATATCCCCTAAACCCACCTGTTTACTCCTTTGGGTGCCTATAAGATGTGGAAAGGATAGGAGCTTAGACGATCTAGGTGGGAGCTTGTTGTCCTTATGCTTTTCCAGGGTCTCATGATGGTCAAGATTCTTAAATTCTTTTTATTATTTTTTAAAATTAATTAATTAATTAATTTTGGTTGCGTTGGGTCTTCATTGCTGCACGCGAGTTTTCTTTAGTTGCATCGAGCGGGGGCTACTCTTCGTTGGGTGCACGGGTTTCAGTAGTTGTGGCACGCGGGCTCAGTAGTTGTGGCTCACAGGCTCTAGAGCGCAGGCTCATTAGTTGTGGTGCACGGGCTTAGTTGCTCCGCGGCATGTGGGATCCCCCCAGACCAGGGCTCGAACCCGTGTCCCCTGCATTGGCAGGCAGATTCTCAACCACTGCGCCACCAGGGAAGCCCCATTTTTAGTTTTTACTAACCTTATTGATATTGCTCTAGAAGAAAATGGGAGAAAACCTAATTAGATGTATAAATTTTGAGGTATATTAAGAATTAATCAAAATAATATTTTAGATAATATGACTTTTCAGGCACAGAATAAAAATAAATGAAATTGACAAGAAAATGTGAGACATGCTGAAATATTTTACTGGTAAAGTATGTTAAACAGATACTTAAATTTATGAGATAGAATTATAATAGACAGCAAAAATTCTGTGTATTATTGTCATTTTTATTTTATTTTATTTTCCAAAGGACTCTTGCTCTGCAAGATAATCTTTATTTTTTTAACGTCTTTATAGGAGTATAATTGCTTTAAAATGTTGTGTTAGTTTCTGCTGTATAACAAAGTGAATCAGCTATACATATACATATATCCCCATAACCCCTCCCTCTTGTGTCTCCCTCCCACCCTCCCTACCCCACACTTCTGGGTAGTCACAAAGCACTGAGATGATCTCCCTGTGCAATGCTATTGCTTCCCACTAGCTATCTGTTTTACATTTGGTAGTGTATATATGTCCATGCCACTCTCTCACTTCATCCCAGTTTACCCCTCCCCCTCCTTGTGTCCTCAAGTCCATTCTCTACATCTGCATTTTTTTTTTTTTTTTTTTTTGCGGTACGTGGGCCTCTCACTGTTGTGGCCTCTCCTGCTGCAGAGCACAGGCTCTGGACGCGCAGGCTCAGCGGCCATGGCTCACGGGCCCAACCTCTCCGTGGCATGTGGGATCTTCCCAGACCGGGGCATGAACCCGTGTCCCCTGCATCGGCAGGCGGACTCTCAACCACTGTGCCACCAGGGAAGCCCTCTACATCTGCATTTTTTTTTTTTTTGCGGTACGTGGGCCTCTCACTGTTGTGGCCTCTCCCATTGCAGAGCACAGGCTCTGGATGCGCAGGCTCAGTGGCCATGGCTCACGGGCCCAGGCACTCTGCAGCATGTGGGATCTTCCCGGACCGGGGCACGAACCCATGTCCCCTGCATCGGCAGGTGGACTCTCAACCACTGCGCCACCAGGAAAGCCCTACAACTGCATTTTTATTCCTGTCCTGCCACTAGGTTCATGAGAACCATTTTTTTTTTTTTTTAAGATTCCATATATATGTGTTAGCATACGGTATTTCTTTTTCTCTTTCTGACTACACTCTGTATGACAGACTCTAGGTCCATCCACCTCACTACAGGTAACTCAATTTCGTTTCTTTTTATGGCTGAGTAATATTCCATTGTATATATGTGCCACATCTTCTTTATCCATTCATCTATCGATGGACACTTAGGTTGATTCCATGCCCTGGCTATTGTAAATAGTGCTGCAATGAACAATGTGGTACCTGTCTCTTTTCGAATTATGGTTTTCTCAGGGTATATGCCCAGTAGTGGTATTGCTGGGTTATATGGTAGTTCTATTCTTAGTTTTTTAAGGAACCTCCATAGTGGGTGTATTAATTTATGTTCCCACCAACAGTGCAAGAGGGATCCCTTTTCTCCACACCCAGCATTTATTGTTTGTAGATATTTTGATGATGGCCATTCTGAGCTGTGTGAGGTGATACCTCATTGTGGTTTGGATTTGCATTCTGTAATTAGTGATGTTGAGCATCCTTTGATGTGTTTATTGGCAATCTGTATATCTTCTTTGGAGAAATGTCTATTTAGGTCTTTGCCCATTTTTGGGTTCGGTTGTTTGTGTTTTTGATGTTGAGCTGCATGAGCTGCTTATATTTTGCAGATTAATCCTTTGTCAGTTGCTTCATTTGCAAATATTTTCTCCCATTCTGAGGGTTGTCTTTTCATCTTGCTTATGATTTCCTTTGCTGTGTAAAAGCTTTTAAGTCTCATTAGCTCCCATTTGTTTATTTTTGTTTTATTTCCATTTCTCTATGAGGTGGGTCAAAAAGAGTCTTGCTGTGATTTATGTCATACAGTGTTCTGCCTATGTTTTCCTCTAAGAGTTTTATAGTGTCTGGCCTTACATTTAGGTCTTTAATCCATTTTGAGTTTATTTTTGTGTATGGTGTTAGGGAGTGTTCTAATTTCATTCTTGTACATGTAGCTGTCCAGTTTTCCCAGCACCACTTATTGAGGAGGCTGTCTTTTCTCCATTGTATATTCTTGCCTCCTTTATCAAAGATAGGGTGACCATATGTGTGTGGCTTATCTCTGGGCCTTCTATCCTGTTCCATTGATCTATATTTCTGTTTTTGTGCCAGTACCATACTGTCTTGATTACTGTAGCTTTGTAGTATAGTCTGAAGTCCAGGAGCCTGATTCCTCCAGCTCTGTTTTTCTTTCTCAAGATTGCTTTGGCTATTCAGGGTCTTCTGTGTTTCTATACAAATTGTGAAATTTTTTGTTCTAGTTCTGTGAAAAATGCCTGTGGTAGTTTGATAGGGGTTGCATTGAATCTGTAGATGGCTTTGGGTAGTATAGTCATTTTCACAATGTTGATTCTTCCAGTACAAGAACATTGTGTATCTCTCCATCTGTTTGTATCATCTTTAATCTCTTTCATCACTTTTCTGCATACAGGTCTTTCGTCTCCTTAGGTAGTTTTATTCCTAGGTATTTTATTCTTTTTGTTGCATTGGTAAATGGGAGTGTTTCCTTAATTTCTCTTTCAGATTTTTCGGCGTTAGTGTATAGGAATGCCAGAGATTTCTGTGCATTAATTTTGTATCCTGCTACTTTACCAGATTCATTGATTAGCTTTAGTAGTTTTCTGGTACCATCTTTAGGATTCTCTATGTATAGTATCATGTCATCTGCAAACAGTGACAGTTTTACTTTTTCTTTTCTGATTTGGATTCCTTTTTTTTTCTTTTGCTTCTCTGATTGCCATGGCTAAAACTTCCAAAACTATGTTGAAAAATAGTGGTGAGAGTGGGCAACCTTGTCTTTTTCCTGATCTCAGAGGAAATGGATTTAGTTTTTCACCATTGAGAATGATGTTGGCTGTGGGTTTGTCATATATGACCTTTATTATGTTGAGGTAGGTTCCCTCTATGCCCACTTTCTGGAGAGTTTTTATCATGAATGGGTTTTGAATTTTGTCAAAAGCTTTTTCTGCATCTGTTGAGATGATCATATGGTCTTTATCCTTTAATTTGTTAATATGGTGTATCACATTGATTGATTTGTGTATATTAAAGAATCCTTGCATTCCTGGGATAAACCCCACTTGCTTATGTTGTATGATCCATACTGTTGTATGATCCTTTTTGCTAGTAGTTTGTTGAGGATTTTTGCATCTATGTTCATCAGTGATATTGGCCTGTAGTTTTCTTTCTTTGTGACATCTTTAGTTTTGGTATCAGGGTGATGGTGGCCTTGTAGAATGAGTTTGGGAGTGTTCCTCCCTCTGCTATATTTTGGAAGAGTTTGAGAAGGATAGGTGTTATCTGTTCTCTAAATGTTTGATAGAATTCTCCTGTGAAGCCATCTGGTCCTGGGCTTTTTTTGTTGGAAGATTTTTAATCACAGTCTCAACATCAGTGCTTGTGATTGTTCTGTTTATGTTTTCTATTTTTTCCTGACTCAGTCTCGGAAGGTTGTGCCTCTCTAAAAATGTGTCCATTTCTTCTAGGTTGTCCATTTTTTTGGCATATAGTTGTTTGTAGTAATCTCTCATGATCCGTTGTATTTCTGCAGTGTCAGTTGTTACTTCCCCTTTTTCATTTCTAACTCTGTTGATTTGTCTTCTCCCTTTTTTTTCTTGATGAGTCTGGCTAACAGTTTATCCATTTGTTTATCTTCTCAAAGAACCAGCTTTTAGTTTTATTGATCTTTGCTATCATTTCCTTCTTTTTCATTTATTTCTGATCTGATCTTTATGATTTCTTTCCTTCTGCTAACTTTGAGTTTTTTTTTTGTTCTTCTTCCTCTAGTTGCTTTAGGTGTAAGGTTAGGTTGTATTTTTGAGATTTTTCTTGTTGCTGAGGTAGGATTGTATTACTAAAATCTTCCGTTTTAGAACTGCTTTTGCTGCATCCCATAGGTTTTGAGTCGTCCTGTTTTCATTGTCATTTGTTTCTAATTTTTCATTTCCTCTTTGATTTCTTCATTGATCTCTTGGTTATTTAGTAGTGTATTGTTTAGCCTCCATGTGTTTGTATTTTTTACAGTTTTTTTTCCCTGCAAATGATATCTAGTCTCATAGTGTGTGGTTGGAAAAGATACTTGATATGATTTCAATTTTTTAAAATTTCCCGAGGCTTGATGTGTGACCCAAGATATGATCTATCCTGGAGACTGTTCCATGAGCACTTGAGAAAAATGTGTATTCTGTTGTTTTCAGATGGAATGTCCTATAAATATCAGTTAAGTCCATCAAGTCTATTGTGTCATTTAAAGCTTGTGTTTCCTTATTTATTTTCATTTTGGAAGCTCTGTCCATTGGTGAAAGTGGGGTGTTAAAGTCCCCTACTTTAGTAATGTTAGTGTCAATTTCCCATTTTATGGCTGTTAGCATTTGTCTTATGTATTGAGGTGCTCCTGTGTTGGGTGCATAAATATTTACAATTGTTATATCTTCCTCTTGGATTGATCCCTTAACCATTATGTAGTGTCCTTCTTTGTCTCTTGTAAGAGTCTTTATTTTAAAATCTATTGTGTCTGATACGAGAATTGCTCCTGCAGCTTTATTTTGATTTCCATTTGCATGGAATATGTTTTTCCATCCCCTCACTTTCAGTCTGTATGTGTTCCTAGGTCTGAAGTGCATCTCTTGTAGACAGCATATATATGGGTCTTGTTTTGGTATCCATTCATCCAGTCTATGTGTTTCGGTTGGAGCATTTAATCCATTTACATTTAAGGTAATTATCGATATGTATGTTCCTATTATGATTTTTTAAATTGTTTTGGGTTTGTTATTGTAGGTCTTTTCCTTCTCTTGTGTTTCCTGCCTAGAGAATTTCCTTTAGCATTTGTTGTAAAGCTGATTTGGTGGTGCTGAATTCTCTTAACTTTTGTTTGTAAACGTTTTAATTTCTCTGTCAAATCTGAATGAGATCCGTACTGTGTAGAGTAATCTTGGTTGTAGATTTTACCCTTTCATCACTTTAAATATGCCCTGCCGCTCCGTTCTGGCTTGCAGAGTTTCTGCTGAAAGATCAGCTGATAACCTTATGGGGATTCCCTTGTATGTCATTTGTTGCTTTTCCCTTGCTGCTTTTAATATTTTTTCTTTATATTTAATTTTTGATAGTTTGGTTCATATTTGTCCTGGTGTGTTTCTCCTTGGATTTATCCTGTATGGGATTCTTTACACTTCCTGGACTTGGATGACTATTTCCTTTCCCATGTTAGGGAAGTTTTCAACTATAATCACTTCAAATACTTTCTCAGACCCTTTCTTTTTCTCTTCTTCTTCCGGGACCCCTATATTTTGAATGTTGGTGTGCTTAATGTTGTCCCAGAGACTGTCCTCAATTCTTTTATTCTTTTTTCTTTATTCTGCCATGTGGCAGTTATTTCCAGTATTTTGTCTTCCAGGTCACTTATCCATTCTTTTGCCTCAGTTATTCTGCTATTGATCCCTTCTAGAGAATTTTTCATTTCATTTATTGTGTTGTTCATCATTGTTTGTTTGCTCTTTAGTTCTTCTCAGTCCTTGTTAAATGTTTCATGTGTTTTCTCCATTTTATTTCCAAGATTTTGGATCACCTTTATTATCATTACTCTGAATTCTTTTTCAGGTAGACTACGTATTTCCTCTTCATTTGTTTGGTCTGGTGGGTTTTTACCTTGCTCCTTCATCTACTGTGTGTTTCTCTGTCTTCTTATTTTGCTTTACTTACTGTGTTTGGGGTCTCCATTTCATAGGGTGCAGGTTCGTAGTTCCTGTTGTTTTTGGTGTCTGCCCCCAGTGGATGAGGTTGTTTCAGTGGCTTGTGTAGGCTTCATGGTGGAGGGGACTGGTGCCTGTATTCTGGTGTGTGGGACTGGATCTTGTCTTTCTGGTGGGCAGGGCCACATCTGGTGGTGTGTTTTGAACTTAGTATGTGTGTCTGTGAACTTAGTATGATTTTAGGCAGCCTCTCTGCTAATGGGTGGGGTTGTGTTCCTGTTTTGCTAGTTGTTTGGCATGGGGTGTCCAGTATTGGAGCTTGTTGGTCATTGAGTGGAGCTGGATCTTAGTGTTGAGGTGGAGATCTCTGGGAGAGCTCTCGCTGATTGATATTACATGGGGCTAGGAGGTCTCATGGTCTAACGTCCTGAAGTCGGCTGTCCCACCTCAGAGGCTCAGGCCTCACACCTGGTTGAGCACCAAAACCCTGTCAGCCATACAGCTGAGAAGAAAAGTGAGGAAAAAAAGGAAGAAAAAATAAAATAAAATAAATAATGAAAAAATAATAAAGTAAAAAATAAATTTAAAAAAGAGAGAGCAACGAAATCAAACAAATCCACCAATGATAACACGCACTAAAAACTAAGATAAACATAAAAATAAGAAACAAATTAGTCACAGATAGCAAATCACAGGTCTACAGTTGCTCCCAAAGTCTACTGTCTCCATTTTGGGAACATTCATTGTCTATTCAGGTATTCACAGATGCAGGGTTCATCACCTCGATTGTGGGGATTTAATCTGCTGCTCCTGAGGCTGCACGGGGAAATTTCCCTTTCTCTTCTTTGTTTGCACAGCTCCTGGGGCTCAGCTTTGGGTTGGCCCTGCCTCTGTGTGTAGGTTGCCCTCAGGCATCTGTTACCCGCCCATACAGGAGGTGGTTAAAGCAGTGGCTGATTAGGGCTCTGTTGGTCTCTCAGGCCAGGGGGAGGGAGGGGTAAGGTAGTCATGACTGGAATGCAGGGAGAGCCTGCAGCGTCAGAGGCTGGCGTGACATTGCAAGAGTCTGAGGTGCGCTGTGTGTTCTCCCTTGCAAGAGTCTGAGGTGCGCTGAAGCTGTCCCTGGATCTCGGGACCCTGGCAGTGGTGGGCTGCACAGGCTCCCAGGGGGAGGGTGGTGTGTGGGTCGTGACCTGCGCTTGCGCACAGGATTCTTGGTGGCAGCAGCAGCAGTGTTAGCATTTCATGCCCGTCTCTGGGGTCTGAGCTGATAGCCGTGGCTCCTGCCTGTCTCTGGAGCTTGCTTAGACAGTGCTCTGCCTTTTGTGGGCACACAGAGAAGGAATCCCCTCTCCTCATGCACCCCCAAACAATGGTCTCTTGCCTCTAAGGCAGGTCCAGACTTTTTCCCGGACTCCCTCTTGTCTAGGTGTGGCGCGCTAGCCCCCTTCAGGCTGTGTTCATGCGGCCAACCCCCACAATCTATAACTTCTTGTGGCACTTATAGATATTTATCCAAATGTGTTTTTGGTTAGGATGTGAAAATATTGGGGGAATTAATCCAGTACTTGTGCTTATTTGCTTTACATAAATCGGTGTTTCCCATGAGTGACTATATAAATTGGGGGAAGTGGAAGGAAAGAGGAACTTGGATAGAAACCAAATATTTGTTTATGGGCTTTATTTTGAAATCCACATTAGTGACTCTGATAGTTAGGATATTAACTCAATAATTCCTTTTCTTTGTAGATTATTATTTTCATATACGATTATGTACTCTTATGAGGCAATTCTCTTTGGAGTACTCAAAGAGAAATATTACATTTTTACTAAATGAGTTATTTTCAGTATTCTAATATAGCAATACAGTTGTCCCTTGGTATCTGTGAAGGATTGGTTCCGGGATGCCCAGCAGATATAAAAATTTGGGGTGGTCAAGTGCGTTTAATAAAATGGCATGGTGTTTGCATATAACCTACACACGTCCTCCCATATACTTTAAATTATCTCTGTATTGCTTCTTATACCCAATACAATGTAAATGCTATGTAAATAGTTCTCAGCACATGGCAAATTCATGGTTTGCCTTTTGGAACTTTCTGCCTTTTTTTTTTTTTTAAATTTTTGATCTGCGGTTCATTGAGTCTGCAGATGTAGAACCCGTGAATATGGAGGGCTGGCCGTATTTGCATTTAGGAGCAATATTTTATGCCAGTATAGCTTTCTTGCACAGGTATTTTCCTGTTCACACCCTCCCCTACCTCCAGAAAAAAAAAGGCTGCACCATAGCTTCTCAGAGCTTTGCGCGCTTTCAAGATGGTTTGGCATCCTTCCTGGGTTATGTGCCACAGCAAATATGTTTTCTCAGCCATTCGTCTTTAATTACATTTAAATTTACGTTACTTTTTAAAAGGATTGGAAGCACCTTCAAAAATGTTGTGCCTGTTCACCGAACAGCATGTATTAATTTATAGCTGTTTATTGAACAAAATGTGGTTAGTCTGTGTCTCTCACCTCATGCATAATAAAGAACTTCCCTGTTTGAAAGTAATTGCTGTAAAATATTACTGGAGGGATTGAAATGTTAGTGATTGGGAGGTAATATCTTTGCTTGTAGCCAGACTGTTTTGAACATCTCAGGTGCAAATCTAAAACTGGAATAGTGTTGTCGAGGTCGAGGAATGACAGGAATGGTTAGAAGAGACCCTTAGGTAATGGAGTCTTTGAGACAGGAATGGGTTTTCTTGATCTTTTGTAAAACCCTTAAGTGCTGGTGCACACCAGTCACATAACAGGAAAGGATGGCGTTGCTACTAGACCAGCCAAGAGACAAATAAGAGGTTGTTCTTAGAAAATGCTGAGTCCCCATCAAGATTGTCCGCTCAAGCTGAGCAGATGTCTGGTTCTCTGGCCATATGTTATTGCTTCTCTTTATTAAAAAAAACCCAACACACCCGTTTTCAAGAAAGCTAAAATATTTGTCGTCTAGGTTGACAGTGATTTGGGCCCTCGCTCAGACTGAGAGACTTCTTCCTGTGATTTTGGTGCTGTGCTTCGTACTGTAGATTAGGTCAGAAGCATGTGGTTATAAAATAAACGGTGATTTCATTTTGTTCATCCCCTACTCAGAAACCTCCAGTGTTGCCCCCTTCCGCACAAGGAAGACAAGAAGAAGTACAAACACTTCAGGGTTGGTGGCAGGTGGAGGCCTCCTAGAATTTGGCTCCAACCTCAACATAACTTTTACTGCTTTACAAGTTGAATCTCAGTTGTAGCTCACCCATTCTTTTATCTAGTCAAAATATTCTAGGCATCTGTGGTGGGAAGGAGAGAATAAGCTAAGGCTGGAAGGGGGCAAGGCCTGGGAGCTCTAACAGAGATTAGCACGCTGATCACTGAGTCATAGGGGCATGGAGAACTCGGGGGCTGCGCACTCTGATAACCTTGCCAAGGTGAGAGAACAGTACGTGTCCAGGTGACTGTGTTCAGATAACGGGACATTTCTCGATGCCAGGCTGTCATTTTACTCACAGATCAGGACATCTGTGAACTGATGTATTCGTTTCTACAAGGAGGAGCCAATCCCAAAGGACAGGTAGGAATTAGGTGAGGAACTCAGGCTACCAGACTGTCACCAGAAATGTCTTCTATTTATTTTTTATTTTCTCTTAAGCACTTCTTGAATGAGTAACACATTTTGGTCATTATTCTGTCTACTTACCTAAATCATGGGTGAGACCATCAATAAACTCAATTTCATTTATGTTAGCCTTTGATATTTTAAACAAATCCATCTATTTGTTTCCTTAAGCTCTCCCTGACCGCCCTCCGTGGAATACAGGGACTCATTATCACTTAGATTAGGGATTGTAAGTGCTACAAATGCAACAAAGTGCCTTTCCCCACCCCCACCCCCGATTATTTTGGAAACAACAGATTTTTCACTAGAAAGACTAGAAACTGGAAAGCCAAAGGCTTTTGGCACAAAACTGTGAAGGGCCTCTGGATGGATACATGCTCCTGGGGAGTTTTCATTCCAAGTTAAGAAATTCAGGCTCCATTGAAGGAAGTAGTCTATTCGCTTTGGTAAGATTAGTTTTCAGGGCTATCTAAGGGCTAATGAATAAATATACTAATCTGAATCTAGTTATTTGCATTTATCTAAATTTTGCCCTCAATATATAACTTATTTCAATAAATGATTTTTGAACCTCTATCATTCTTTTATTCACTGAATAAACTTTTATTGAACACCTGCTATATGCCAGTTCAGTGCAGATGCTGTTGCTATAGAAATGAGTAATATACAGTTGCTGACATCAGGGGCTTACAGTCCTCACTGGCTTAAAACATGCTCTTACTATATGATCCACCATTGTACCTGTTGATATTTACCCAAAGGATTTGAAAACTTATGTCCACATAAAAACTCGCACAGAGATGTTTATAGTAGCTTTATTCAAAATTGCCAAAACTCTCAATCAACCAAGATCTTCTTCAGTATTTAAGTAGATAAATAAACTGTTACTTACACATATTCAGTGCTAAGAAAAAAAAAAGCTATCAAGTCATGAAAAGACATGGAGGAGATTTAAATGCATATTATTAGGTGAAAGAGGCCAATCTAAAAAGACTAAATACTGTATGATTCCAACTATATGACATTCTGGATGAATAGGCAGAGCACATTGGATATTTAGGGCAGTTATTCTGTACAATACTATAATGTTGGATACATGTCATTATACATTTGTCAAAACCCATAGAATGTACAACACCAAGAGTGAACCCCAATGTGAACTGTGGGTTTGGATGATAATGACGTGTCAATGTAGATTCATCAGTTGTAGCAAATGTACCACTGCGGTGTGGGATGTTGATTGTGGGGGAGGTTATTCGTGTGCAGGGGGAGTGAGTATATGGGAATTCTCTGTATTTTACCCTCAATTTTGCTGTGAACCTAAAACTTCTCTAAAAATAAATTTATCAATTAAAAAAATGTATTCAAAAGAAAGAGGCTGTGGCCATTAAAGTCTGTAATCAGGAATGCCCCAGTGGGGAAGGTCTCCTATGTGGGAAGCACAGAGCTTGTTGGCTTCCCACATAGGAGACCTTCTAATCCATATTGATACATTAGAGGAATAATTAGAGGTTTAATGCCTTTTTGTTTACTGGGCGTTTGGGTTTCTACTTCTATACACATTGCTTATTTATATTTGTTGACCATTTTTCTATTGGATTGTTTGTTTTTTCTTATAGATTTCCATGAGTTCCTTATATAGTTTGGAAACTAATCCTCTATTAGTTGTATGAAGAGCAAATATATTCTCCAAGTCTGTGGCACTTTTAATTTGTTTACTAGGTGTTTTTCAAACAGAAGTTTTTATGTTATTATATTTCACTATGGTCAAATTTAATAAAATTTTCATTGTGGTTTGCATTTTTTGTGTCTTTTTTTTTTTATAAATTTATTTATTTATTTTTGGCTGTGTTGGGTCTTCGTTTCTGTACGAGGACTTTCTCTAGTTGCGGCAAGCCAGGGCCACTCTTCATCGTGGTGCGCGGGCCTCTCACTGTCGCAGCCTCTCTTGTTGCGGAGCACAAGCTCCAGACGCACAGGCTCCGTAGTTGTGGCGCCCAGGCTTAGTTGCTCCTCGGCATGTGGGATCCTCCCAGACCAGGGCTCAAACCCGTGTCCCCTGCATTGGCAGGCAGATTCTCAACCACTGCACCACCAGGGAAGCCCCATTTTTTTGTGTCTTTTAAAAAATTCCTTTCCTACTCTGATGACATAAATATTACTATAGTTTCTTCAAAAACTTTTTTTTATTGTGGTAAAAACATATAATGTACAATTTATTACCTTAAGCATTTTTAAGTGTATAGTTCAGTAGTGGTAAGTGTATTCACATTATTGTGAAACAGGTATCCAGAACTTTTTTACCTTGCAAATCTGAAAAACTAACCCATTAAACAATAACTCCTCTTTTTCTCCTCCCCCCCAGCCCCCTGATAACTACCATTCTACCTTCTGTTTCTATGAATTTGATCACTTTATATACCTTATATAAGTGGAATCTTATGATATTTGACTTTTGGGGATGGTTTTATTTCACTTAGCATAATGTACCAAGGTTTATCCATGTAGCATGAGACAGGATTTTCTTCCTTTTTAAGGCTGAATAATATTCCATTGTATGTATATACCATACTTTGTTTATCTATTCATCTATCAGTGGATATTTGGGTTGCTTCCACCTCTTGACTATTGTGAATAGTACTGCTATGAACATGAGTGTACAAATATCTCTTTGAGATTCCCGCTTTCAATTCTTTTGAATATATACCTACATGTGGGATTTATGGATCATATGGTAGTTCTGTTTTTAATTTTTTGAGGAATGGTGATATGTTTTCTATTTTGGTTGTGCCATTTTACAATCCCACTAGCAGTGAATGGGAGTTCCAGTTTCTCCACATCCTCACCAACACTTGTTATCTTTTGTTTTTGTGATAGTACCCATCTTAATGGGTGTGAGGTAATATCTCGTGGTGGTTTTTGTGTATTCAGGTCTTCCCCCATTTTGTAATCAGGTTATTTTATGTTTTGGTGTTATTGTTGTTGAGTTGTAGGAGTCTTTTATATATTCTGGATATTAACCCGTTATGATTTGCAAGTATTTTCTCCCATTCTATAGGTTGTCTTTTCACTCTGTTGATTGTGCCCTTTGATGCACGGAAGTTTATAAATTTGATGTAGTCCCTGTTGTCTATTTTTGTTTTTGTTGCCTGTCCTTTTAGTAACATACCCTAGAAATCATTGCCAAGTCCAATGTAATCAAGCTTTCTCCCTGTGTTTTCTTCTAGGAGTTTTATGGTTTTATGTCTACATTTAGGTCTTTAATCCATTTTGAGTTAATTTTTGTATATGGTGTAAGATAAACTTCCAATTTCTCTTTTACATGTGGATATCTAGTTTTCCCAACACCAGTTGATGAAGTTGTCTTGGCACACTTGTCAAAGATCAGTTAACCATACATGCGAGGGTTTTTTTCTGGGCTCTCTATTCTATTTCATTGGCCTATATGTCTGGCTTTATGCCAGTACCACACTGTTTTGATTACAGTGGCTTTCTAATATGGTTTTGAAATCTGAATATATGAATTCTCCAGCTTTGTTTTTCTTTTTAAATATCGTTTAGGCTATTTGGAGTCCCTCGAGGTTCTATGTGAATTTTAGAATGAATTTTTCTATTTCTGTAAAACATTTTGTTGGGATTTTGATAGAGATTATGTTGAATTTGAAAAACTTTTAAAGATTTTCATTTGTCATGTCGTTGATCTCTTTATAACTTATTTTTCTGTATGTTGGAAGGTAGAGAGCAGTTTTATATTTTTCTAGGATAGTTCATTGAATAAGTTATCA